>NC_137694.1:21330848-22695848 GCF_964034855.1 Anser brachyrhynchus | reverse complement strand
AAGACTGTCTTCTGATGATGTCTCCCATTGCATGACCTCAGTGTGTGACCCCAGGGAAATACTGCGACATATGACACACACAGAAAGTTAGCACACCAGTACATAATGTTGACTAACCTCATACTGCAAAGATTTTTTGTATCTCATGAGACAGAAAGTTGACCTCACAGAAATGTTCCCTTTATTTCTTTCTCTTTTCCTCTCTTTCAGTAAATCACTTGTTCAAAAACAGATATTTTTTCATTAGTGCCCAGAATGATTTATCCCACTCTTTCATCTCCCCATGTTGTTGCAATAGTTAGAGTAAGCCAGAGAAAACATGACAGGTATCGATGAAATACAACAACCTTTAGGGAGAAAAAGGTTTCAAGTGAAGTGTATGGCTTATCTTTTTATGCTAAACTTTAATGCTAACCAAATGAAAACAGATCACTTTCTTTATGCTTTAACAACACAGACTCAAAAGAATATAAGCTGGAAATGTAGATAATTATCACTGCAAACCTTACAATATGCTGCCTACTTTTGTCATCATAGCAACATTCCCATTTGTCAGCTACATACTTTGCTCCAGGTTTTCTTTAATACCCCTAAAGAATCATTTTAAACTCCTTCTGTCTTTATATTCCTGGAGACAGGGATTCCCTTTTCACAAAAATTGCATAGAAAGAAAAAAGGTTTAGAAGAGGAAAAAATTGTGAACTGCAGCCAATATTCATATCAACCAAATGGTCTGGTACATTACCTAAAGCAAAAAAATGCTTCCACTTGGAAGCTAAATTCAAAATGACCTTGTGGTTTTTTCAAAAAGGCTGGCAGCTGAGGTCACTGGAGTGAATTGTGATAGACACTGCTTCTCTCTATAGTTAGAAGGCATTTCTAGTACGTGAATTACCACCAAGTAGGGAAAAAAAGGAAAACATAGCAAAGCACATTGTTCCATTTCCGTGTAAAATAATGGCAAATATAGCCTAAAACAGTTATGGGTTTCATGAAATAATATAAGTTTTCAGCAACTTTATTTCACCACCAAATATGTTCTACCCTTTTCAATTCTACATTCATAAATTAAGCCTATTCTTTAACAGTCTCTACTGTTGACAGCACAAGCAACAGTAACTGCATTTCCCCAGCAGGCAGATCCCAGCTGCACAGATTATGTAGTGTTGTTTAAAAATATATATTGCAGTTGTGCTAGAGCTGACTAAATCACTGAGCAAAAAAACAATGAAATGGAAAAGAAGCTGGAACTGATAGTAAGTCTTTTAATTGAGATTTAAATATGCAAGCTGAAAGAAATTCCACTCTCTTCACTTCTGTAAGGAAATTGTTAACGGTAATTTCAGAAGAAGCCAATTTTCAGAAGGGTATTTTTTCAATTAATTGTCTTGCAAACACAAGAGCAACCTCTGTCTAAGGATTTTAATCTGTCAATAGGACTGCACGAGTCCTCAACTTGTTTCAATAATAGCAGCTTTTCACTGAAATATTTTGATCGACAGATTCTTATTTTTAACATCTGCTTCTTGTGGGAGCAACTTAATGTTAAGATAAAAAATACACTTGGGGTTTCAAAGCAGGTGGAAAAACTCACAGTTCTGACTAAATGAGAACTGCTTCTAATCTTGTGTTTTCCACTGTGCCTTGATGTATCCTATATATAGAAGAAAACACATCTTGTCACTTCTGAAACATTTAAAGAAGAAAAAAAAAAAAAAGCACATGTAACTTACCATTAAAGTTTACTGCCCGGATGTAAGTAAGTAGTTCTTTACCATCAATTGTGCTCATCCTTGGGCATAGACCAATATATCCTGGACAGAGATCTTTGTGCATGTTGTGTAGTGCATAGGCCATGGAATATACTGCATCAATAACAAACTGAACTTTTCCTTCTTGCTCATAGGCTGAATCTCTTGCAATTCTTTCTAAGCCTAAGAAAGAAAGAGAAAAAGTCTGTTTACTTCAATCTGTATGCATGCGTTTGTGCACATGTGAGCAAAAATTCACAGAAGAACATAAATGATTACAGTTAGATAGATAGGTAAAGTTAGGACTCAGCTATCCATCACCTAAATAAACAAGACAAGGGAAAATATGGCCATCTGGTTTTGCCTCTAATCCTTTTATGTTGTGCCAGGTATATAAACATTATGTTGAGTCCTGGGCTGGGAAACAGGACAGAACATTTCATTACAAGGATAAGAAAGAAATATATATATATATATATATATATGCACTTCTACAATCCAGTAGAAATACTCTTTGCAGCTTATTGACTTTCGTTCAACAACTGTTTATTGTTATTTATAGGACACTTCTACAGCAGCTTGACATTCTGTTTTAGATAAATTTAAGGCTACCTTGATTTTTATCTATGTCTATTGCTTGATAAACATTATTTAAACATGTCAGGACAAAAAAGCTGAATGTTTGCCAAGTGATGTGGCCATCTGTCTCCATATTGAAAAGTGCTTATTCTGAGACTTTTTCGCTGTATTTATTAGTGAATTATGCTTCCCATTGAGAGCCATGTACTGCCTGCTCTTTCCTACAGGGACATTTTTCCTACAGAGGGAATACAGAGCAAATCAATACATTATGAGATTTTGATTCTACAGGGATTTCCCACATTAATCATCTACATCCAAATCCAGAGATATCTTTTATGTTCAGGGGTGATATTACTAAGTGGAAAAGTTAAAATTAAAGTTCAGAAAAATTATGTTTTAGGCTGACAACCAACATGCAATCCCATGTCCTCTGTGGGAATACAGGCATTGATTTCTAAGGCACAGAATTTTCTTTTACAAGGGGAGAGAGGGCTTTACAGATCTTGACATGAAATCTGTCCTGCTGAAGTCTACAGCCAAGTTCCCATTGACTCAGGGAGCACAAGACTAAAACCAAGGTTATCTACTAGATAACAGACTCATTCAGTGTAAAAATAATCCATTCACACTATTTGAAACTAAGAATATAAAAATGAACCAAAATTTTATGCACCATTTCTTTACTATTCTTTACCTTATTTTTTGTTTGTTTTTATTTCAAAATAGTGTTTTATCAATTCATGATATTAATGTTGATGTATCCAAATTTTGCAAATTTGCATTCTGTATGACTGCAAATTTACTGTATGCAAGATCTTTCTTTAGAAAAAAATATGCAAGTTCATATGACATGAGAAAAAAAATCAGGGACTCTATTCAGAGCCTTCTGTTTGCTTGCTGTACTTCAATGCCACTGTATCACATTACAATGGTAACATATGAACAAATCTGTAATCTGACAATCAGCAGTGTTTTATGTTTTAAAATATCCCTGAGCACTGGGAGAAATAAATAGCACTAAAAAATTATGACACGCTTTTATTTCTCCTTAGGGAAAGAAATAAAAATGTATTTAGGGATTAAAGGAAGAAAAAAAAAAACATGCCTGCTTCTTGAAAAGGTACTGACTGTTACTGACCATGAGAGTAAAGCACATAACTTTGTGACTTATTACAAGTAGCTCAACTAACACTTTTCAAAGTGTTCTATCTAATGATTGGCAAATGATTAGTAAATTGCGCGACACTACTGCAACCAAGCAAACAGAAAACTTTTCCTTGCACATGCTGAAAATTACACAGTTCCTTGAAATGCATTACCTAGACATGAAAGAAGATATTAAGGATGTAAGAGATGTGGCTTAATTAGATTGCAACTTTATTAACTTATTTCATTTGTGAACTAGCTTCCAACAGTAATTGATGGGTACTGCTTAGGAGCCCTCCCTTAATTGTTCCTGTCTGGTTAAGACAGGAATCAAGACAGTATGCCTGCCAGTCAAGGAGTGAAGGGCAGGGTTTACAGAACTGCTGCAGGCACACAGCAGTCAATAACCTGCATGTTTTCTTAAGAGCTTCTACATCCTCTAGATGTGATGGTCAGGACAGGAGATGTTTGAAGGAGACATACCTCTTTCTATTTCCAAGCCAAATGTAATTCTCCTCACACATCAGACGGATGTTTATGTTGAAGGGTGGAGGGTTGGTGAAAGACAGAAAGAAATCCTTTTCTATAATAAAATGCTAAGTCATAATGCCCTAAAAGCAGCAAACACTTGTGCAAATAAATAGTACTAAGTAGTACAGATTTACAAAAGAAAAAAAAAAAAAAAAAGAATTACGGTCCCCTCTATTACACTGTATTTTAAGCACACATCGGATTACTATAAATTTCTTCCACAGTATACTATTTCACCTTTACTCTTCACAAATATGTGATCATAAACTAATTTATCATATAAATTCCAGATTAAAAAAGATTATAAATGAATTTATTACCACTGAGTGTCTTTCCTTAATTATGAAGGGGTGAACAACATCACAAGATTAATACTTTTAAAACTAGAAAACCCAGAAGACAATAGAAGTCTCTGCCTTCCATAAGGGAAACAAATAAATAAATAAATAAAAACTGAATTACACATTCTTTCTTCTTGAAGTTTCTCTCCATTTTCTCTTTCCGGAATTCTCAAATGTTTAAAACATTAATTTATAAAGATGACAAGAACTCATCAACTTAAATCTGATTAAATCTGATTATATTACACTGTCCTAAATAAACATTAATGTATAATTGTAAAATGCTGCATATTGTCTAAATCATAAATATATTCATCTACTACAAAGATAATATTACATGTTTGGAAGACATGATTATCATTTGTCTTCAGATTGTATATGAAGTAATAATAGCTTCATTTATAGCTTGACACTGAGCTCAGCAAGGCATGCTTTTACACACATGGCTGACTTGAAATAATAAAACAATATGTATCTCATAACAGAAATGCTTTAATGCTTTCTTAATGATCACTTCAATTTCTCATCCTACAGTTTTTATTCCAGAAAAGATTGCTTAGGCTATGTCATTACCAAAAAGACTGCGAAGATGTTTAAACTCTTGAACCCAGGCACTTCATACCTGCTTGGTCTGACAGTGTGCCAAGACCTGAGACAAGAACTGGGCTCATGCCATCCTTCCCTTCACTGATTTCCATACAAAGGAAATCCAGAGAAATATGTCACGGTATTTTCCAGCAGGTCTTCCAATCCTGATGCTGAATAGTGCAAGCTTGTGGGGAATCGCAGCAAGATGTTGAGACTTTCTCTGACCAATGGGGAAAATACATAGATACATGTACTAATGTTATCATCTTGTGCTACAGAAGAGCTAGGAAGAGATGTATCACAAGCCCAGGAAAAGTGTCAGCTGTTCCTGACTGCCTTTAGTTGGAATCTTTTCATGAACCCTAGAGACCAACAATGATCCGCTATGAGCCTGTATAATGTTGCCATAACTACTCTTGCACTTCTTGAGCAAGAGGGACAAACTGGACTATAGCAGGAAGTATCTCTGCAGGGATAAGTGTCTTTTCTGTTCAGGATGGTGGAGCTCAGCTATAGCAGGAAAAGATAAGGAACATAAGGTGAGACATGGATCAGGTAGATAAGGAGCTGTGGCCGGGGCTTATCATTTGTGAGGGAAGGAGAAGCAGGTGACATTGCCAGTTCCCCAGGTAGGATGTGGGAATCAAGAGACTTTGGGTAACAATACCCAAGAGAAATGAGGCCTTCACAACAATAAATTAGAATGTATCTTAATTAAAAACTTAACAATACAATACAGTAAGTAAATTAAGATTAATGTAATATAGCTAAGGTAATGAATTCATACATGGGTGATGATACCACCTGTGGGATATAAGCAAAGCAAGCAAAACTTAAGTCATTGATCTCACTAACAGGTGACTGCTGTGGGATACGTTACGCAATTCACCTATATTTTAGAGACTGTCTTCTTAATGATAATCTTAGGGTGTACATAGATTAAATTTCTGTGCACATGTCCATGGCAACAAGAGTACAGAGCAAAGTGCTTATTTATTATTTTCTTATCTATATAGATAGATAGATAGATAAAAATCTAGATAAGGCAAATGGATATACTTGTTTCATAATTTGTGATACAGGGAAATTTAATTAATTACTTTATTTATCAACTACATAGTTTCTGGAAATACCTAGTTCACCTTACATTTTTGACCAATCCCATTCATGCTGTCTTGCCAATATTTCTGTTTCCAATTTGCATTATTGAAGCAATTTGTGTAAAAATGCTACTGACATTATCTGTCATATTTATTTCTATATTTTCAAGAATCCATCCTATATATGTAGTTAAAATGTTAATTTATGTTACTTGAAGACCGAATATTAATATCAAAGACCTTGTATACAACAGCTAGTTAGAGCTCCAGACTTGAACAATGGGGTGCAGGGTTTGAGAAAGGTTTTGTGTACTGGACAGCTTGGAGAAACAGGAGTGGGGGCCAGCTTAGAAGAACAGATGTCAGTGCTATGGGGATGCAGTGTGCATGGGTCTAGGATACTAATCTTTGGAAATAAAAAAAAAATGACAGCGTAACCATCAGGTTCCAAGCTTAGAAAAGTAGTGCAGAAAATAGGAGCACATAACTAGAGCTCCACTTGGGAAATAGGATATTTCAAGGTGTTGTCTTGATTTCCTAATCTTTAGTCAACAGATGGAAACATTCCTCTTTGAAATCTATCAGCAACACATTTTTCAATTTGAGCCACCTTGATTTCTATCATTTTAAGGTTCTTATTCAAAATCAACATTCAGTGTTTAGAGAACTGTATGCAGAAACTATTACTTTTATTAATAAACCTTAAAATATTTATTTTCATTTCTCACTGTTTATTGGGATCTATACTAAACACAGATATAGATATAATTTATGCTAACTCCATGAAAACATCCAGCAGCTGTTTGAAAACTCTCACATGTAAGTTTTAGAAAATTCCTGTCAAAAAACTCTCATCTTCAGTTCTTGCAATGTGTCATAGTCTTTCACTTAGTTAAAATGAAAATTACTTTGTCATCATCATTTGGTAGGGTTATATCATTTATTTCACTAACCTAATAATATTAATATAATACTTGTGATTTTTTTTTGTGCCATTTTTGATACATCTAACAATGGATAAATATTCAACATCTGCTTGAAAACCTCATGTGAGAAACACTGCTGACTATAGATTCCATTTATACTATTTTAACATACTTATTGCTATGTTTGTTATTGAGTGATTCATGTATCTTACTCTTAGGGTTGGTAATTTCTGGCAAAATCTGTGTTTATCTAGGAAAAAAAAAACCTTTTTTTTAAAAAAAAGGCTTGTATGTTTTCTCCTTCAGTTAGAGGACAGCAATATTAATAGCTGTCTTAGCAGTGATAGAAATCCTACTGTAGAAGGGATAGAATCTCCTAACTATGGATTCATCACCAACGATGAAAAATCCCTTTCCAAGAGTTTGTATTCCTCATGCCTTTCCACATTCCCATCTACTCTTCTTTCATCTTGTCCCCTCTCATGTGTGCTGAGTGGCAAATCCACTTTTTTAGGGACTGCGTTGCAATTAAGGGGAGAAAGATCTGTGGGGGTAATAGTGTGAGGACAAGTAATGTTGGAGGATGGAGTGATAATAAAAATGATTTGTGAAAATGATAATAGGCAAAATGGTTACCTGTGAAAAATCTATTCTGCTAGCTACCATTTACCTGCATTTGTTATATATGCTCAAGTGTAATTACTGCATAAAGGCCATTGGTGCATCTGTGCAACTCTTGGTTGGTTTTTTTGTTTGTTTGTTTTTTCCTAACTTATTTGTTTACAAGTCTTCATCTTACATATCTAGTAACATTTCGTCAGTTTGCAGTTATAATTCACATTTTTCACTCACAGCTAAATTATTTATCCCATTTACTTGGCTCACAAAACAGTTTTAGTTAAGCTGTACTTGGAAGCAAGCAAAATCAAAGATAAATATTGTTGTGTTGGGATTGATCTTTTTCTGCATGTCAATCACAGCTTAATCGCTAGCACTTTTAAGTAGGCTCCCACCACTCTTTAGCTCAGGCATGAAAGTTCTCTATTTGTCAGAATTTGTTAGAACTTCCCATTTTTGCAGGTAGCTTTTCCTCAGAAAGTTGTCATCTATAAACGTTAGCCATTTTAGCAGTCTCAGCAGGAAGCACTAAGTGTGTATGGTGCTCCCTTTGCAGTCTTCCCTGATTATTCAGTTGCTTTCCTCACATGTTGTAGAGAGTTTGCTTTCTCAGAACAAATAATGCAATAGAGATCATTATCTTCAGTTACTGAAATTTAAGGGGGTGATGTACTTTTACAGTGACGGAGTTGAGCTTTCTAGTAGCCACATGGTAACAGTGATGCTTGTTTTGTACATGAGTTAGTCCACAGAGAGCCCCATAAAACTTTTCAGTAATAGTACATTGTCAGTTTAGAAAGCAATTCAGAGAGGAAGCTAAGGATTATATCAATTTTCTTGCTTAGCCATTCCAAAAAGAAAATTGAGGATGTATAGGCAATGATAGTGAAATGAAGCAGTTTGACTGTCTATTCTTCAACAATTAACAGAAGAGGTTTTGTGAATTGGTACCTGATACAATTTTGGAAGGGTTATACTTTACGCTAACTCACCAGAATATATATACATATACATAGCAAGACCAATTAGTAAAGGTCTGAGAAAACAAATTAAAACAAAACAGTTTTTCAACCCAAGAAGGATGTGGAGATTTTAAAATAGATCCTACCCAGAACTGGGCTGAAACTTCATACTTTCAAAAAACAATGCAAACGGAATAGCCAAAAGAATATTTCAGGTGAGTGAACATGTTTCAATAATTTTCACTTTAACTTCACTTTAAATGAAAAACTAGATTTTTTGTTTGTCTGGTTCTTTAAATGGAGTACTTCAAAAAAAAAATTCCCTGCACACAAACATTTTTTATTGGAAATACCATAACATTTTTCCTGACCTTCACAGTAAATCAGATTTTTTTTTCAGCAATACACTTCTAAAAATGCACAATAGTATACATCAAAGTTGAATTAAACCATAATTCTGGTCACTTTTTTTTTTTTCTCTCTTTTTGTTCCCACAGCTATGTGTGACATTTATAAGAATGTTTTCACTTAGAAAAAAACAAATGAAGTTGCATTGCTCATTTTGGTGCTTTGAGTCACTAACAACACTTTAAATATTCTTATCAGAGTGAAAAAAAAAAAATCCCTCTTCTAGTTATTGCTTTCTCGTTGCTTAATTAAATCTCCTTGAAACACTGTTTAAAAAGTTGGTTAGCACAGGCATTCAGAACTCTCGTACATTTAAAACTTCAGTCTACTACATCTACCAGCATCAGTATCGTGTAAAATAGTGCCTTGCTGATCCACGATTTGCTCTGCTGTTAGGCTAAGCAGTACTGACTACATTCAAATAATGATAAGACACTGTTTGAAATGGTTTCCACCAATCTAACCAAGAACCATGAAACATATGTAAAAGAAAAGATGCATCAAAAATATGGTGGGATAAGTAATCTCTCCTTCAGGTGCACCAATCAATATCAGTGGAACTGGTCACATAGGAACATATTATTTAGTGAGGACAAAACTCAAAGCTATGTATAACATTTCAAAAAGTTTTATGACCATGTTATCAACTGACTGCAGCTTTGAAACTTGCAGGCAGAGCATTATCAGTGCTACTGCCAGAAGATTCTTGTCCTCCAAAAATGGTGCTCTGGCAGATCTCTATTCACTGGTTCACTTTCTGGTAGCAATACATCTGACAACATGAGAGCACATATCTGTTCTGGAAATACCTACAGAAACAAAAAAAAAAAAAAAAAAGAAGACACTGCAGGAATTTAAATAAAAGGGTAAGAGAGAGAACTAGGGTACTAAGAGAACATTCGTTCGATGCATATAAGGAAGAAATTTTTCATGATGAGGATGGTGAGACACTGGAACAGGTTTCCCAGAGATGCTGTGGATGTTCCATCATAGAAAGCATTAAAAATCAGGTTGGATGGGGCTTTGAGCAACCTGATCTAGTGAAAGATATCCCTGTCAGTAAGCAGGGGTGTTGGACTATATGTTATTTAATTGTCCCTTCCAATCCAAACCAGTCTTTGATTCTATGGTTTTTGAGGTTTCCTAAATATTTATACAATTATTAAATGTCACTCAAGTCCCATCTTGCTTCATCTGTTTTTATTTTAGAATGGACACTAAAGTATCTCATGTCTCAGATTTCCTTGAGTCTTATACCCTTGTAAGTTTTATATATATATATATATATATATTATAGCATTTACAAGTGTTAATGATCCACTGCTTCTTACATTCTTTTTGTATTTCCAGGTTTAGTATGTGTTAAAGTAATAGAGTTGATTTGATTCTATGTTACTATGGCATTGGACTTTTTTAACTCTTTAGTTGTATATATTATACATTACATATGAAAATAAAAATTTAACGCATTAACTTCAATTAAAATAATGCCAAACATAAGATTGCTGCTCTTTGTTTTACGTATATCGATATATATCAGTACATATTTACAAAAAATAAAAATAAAAAATAACAAACAGCTGCAAATGTGAAGCCATGAGCTAATTGTCATTCCCTAAATTCTATAGAAACAGGGATTTTCAGCCTCAGAAGTTGTCAGTTTGGTTTGTAAATGAGGAATGTTATTTGTCTGATTTTTGTACAGGAAAAAAAGTGTTTTAAATTATATCATAAAATTAGGTGTTTGTCATAATTAAAGCATGTCACAAATTTCATCTGACCTTTCTAAATGAAATAATATGAAGATAAAGGAGAAAACTTGCTTACTACTTGCTAACACAGAGATCTAAGAACTACTTGATCAAAGATATATTTTAAAAGTTATTCAAATTTTAAGTTTCAAAGTCAGCTCAACTTTTGTGACTTTACTTTGAATTTCTCTACCCATAAATATAAAAGTTTTCACTAATAATAGCAAATAAAAGAACATAATAAAATGGAAGCATTTGTCAGTCCCCATACAACTTGATCTTCTCTAAAGTCTATAAAAATTTGCCACTGTTGTATATCCTGTTCATTTGATAACTGGGATCTAAAGATATGGACTTTCACTACTGCTCCTTGGTAGCCTAGCACACTCTTTCAGGTATGTACAATCTATTGATTGAGTCTATATGAATACAAAATTTTTGAGAAATCCCCAATTTCTTTATCTCTCAGAATAGGGTCAGAACACCAGTGAGTGTTAGCATGAGCAGACAACCAAATATTTTGCTGAATTTCTCTAATTAAAAGGGGGCAAAAAAATCATGGAAAAATCACGGTGAGGTGAGAATGTAGAAAAAACCTACATTTTCTAACATAGATTACCCATGTCAATTTCTAACTTCTAAGTTTAAACTTCAGACTATAAACTCTAGGGACTTTTGTCCTCAGGAGTATTATTTTTAGTTACAAACTGGATTGAGACCTTGCTTAGAAGAGGTCTTTCTTGTAATTGGAAAGTATTTGCTGGAAGTGTAAACAGATATAGAGGTATCCAAGCACATTGGTTTCTTAAGTATCTATGGTTACTATTTGATTTGAGTCTTTTCAGAGACAAAAGGGTTAAGTTACAACAAGACTTCATCAAAAAAGTTACAACATCTGAACTAGTTATATTAATGACTACGGACTGGATGTTTAGTTTCTCACTTCTCTGAGAAATTCCACAAAAGCAGACTAATTCAGACTGCAAACAGTTCATAGTCAGCTATTTAACAAAGACAGTATCAGCTTGAGATGTTATTATGCCCTTTGCATTACCCATTGGTTGGCTTGTTAGTAATCTGTGAGTAGGAGTGTAGGCCTTCTCAGCTGAGCTGATGGAAAGAGCTTCATGTGGGGGCCTCTCCTCTGATTTTCAGAAATTTGGGCTGAATGATCTGCCCCTACGTCAAATAAGGAGCATGTGTGATGGCTGCTCTGGTTTGGTTTGGACTCTGCAAGCTAAGGGGTATCTCATCGGGGCCATTTCTGCAATCGATATTTGATGCATTGTGTATGCAGAGAATTTAAACAAAGATTTGAAATGTATTGTGAATATCCACTTGCACTAAGTGGTTCAGTGTAATGATTTCACATCAAGTACCGGATAATTTTTGTTCATCAGCTTGTGGTGTTTCCTTGAAGTTAGTTGCTTAGATAGGGATGCATCTCATGCAGTCTTAGTGATCTAGTAATTCATTGTCTAGCCTAAAAAAAGCTTTTTTTACTTCCAAGAAGAGGTAGGAAACCCCAGACTATAATTCATCTCAACCCCTCTGAAAAAGGAAGCATCTAAGGAAATGGGTTAAAGTGCCCTCCTGAACTGATTTGTTCCTGTGTGACTACATATTTAACTCTTAAAACAAATATTAGGCAACATAAATCCCATCCCCCTACAAAACATGTCTTTCAATGATCTTGAATTTAAACAGCAGTTCAATGAATATCATATCCCTTTTGTCAAGACCTGTGTAAACTCACTGTAGTGTCCAGCATTTCCATTGAGAATGGTTTCTCCTCCACTGTTTAGCTTCTCTGACCACATACACTCTCCTCCCTCCCAGGTGTTTCTCACTTAACTGAAGATCTGAGATTCTCTCAGCTACCAGCTCACACATCCCACTCCCGTTCATACTTGGTGGTCTGGGCTTGTATTATTTTCCTTTGCTTACTCTGTCAACAACACAATGCACTTTAACATTTTCTTCAAGGTCTGTGAGACAACTATGTAGTCCTCAGAGGAAGCCTAATGCTAGTATCTCCCACAGTGTCTTGTATGCTGTCTACTGTTCAGTCTGCTGCTATGAGGATAGACACTTAGAACCAGCAGAACAAAAAATCAGTTGTGCTTATGTTTTCTCACAGTTTCTGCAAGGACTGAGTTTAGATATGAAAGAATACAGAGCATTTGGTTTAGCTCACAGGACTGCATGTTACTACCTAGGAGACTATTATGAGAAAGGATTTCAAGACAAATGCAATGAAAACCAACGTAAAATGAAAATAAACATAATAAAACATAAAATAATTTCACTTCGAGTTATTACTGGGTTTATATTCACAGCAGAAAACATCCAAGAGGAAATTTTTGTAGCTGGACAAAATAGAACTAGTCATGATGGAGTTCCCATGTGGAATTAGAGGGTGTTTCTTTCAGGAAGAAACAGCGGGAGGATTTTTTCAGCTGCAACCAAAAAGAAAGGGAAAGAAAGAATGCTTTTCATGACAAAAGGACAGCTACCAATTTAAGCATGTGAAAAGATCCAATAGCAACTTTTTACAATATTAAAAGCTGAAGAAAATGTTGTATTAACTTTTCCATTTGCCCTATCCAATGTCTCTTCCTGCTGTGTCCCATTTTAATGACACCATCATACTGCGGGAAGTAGGGCATGACGAGTAAAAGAAATAGTTGATTTCAGTGGTGTAACCAGTAGAAAAAAAATACTAGAATGTAAAGGAATATTAAATACTTTTTTCTTTACATTTTTCGCTTTTCTTTAAGAAAAAAAGGCATTTTTTTTATGGGTCAGAATGGGAAAGGTGGATTCAAGATCTCTGAATTGCTGTAGACTATGCCATTATAATGTATTACTGTTGAAGTAAACCTATGTTCTTTACTAGAGATGGTGAAATACCACTTTTTTTCTAAATGAGCAAACTTGTAGATAACAGATGAAACATAAGATTTTCAACAGGTGAAAATCTGCAGATGAAAATCTGTAATTTCCTCATTGTTCTAATTAAAGGTATTTTTCAGGTCTTTATAAAAATAAAAGCACCATAAATTAGAACTAAGCAGCCAGTTAATAGACTGCTTGATTTCATGATCAGGACATGGACAATTTGCTTCTGTAAGGGGATTTCAGTCTAAAACAAGACGACACTTTACCCACAAATACTACATTCCCACAACCTAGAAGATTACTAGTTCTTTAATCGTAAACTAATTAGAAATGATTGGCTTCATTTCTAAATTAGGGACATTAGGGGGTTTGCTCCTTTAGCAGGTTTTCTGCACGCACTCGTTTGGCAGCACTCTTATAGCTGCACATATTCTGTGTTCACCAGGGCAAAACTGTGACAAAACTTGAAGAAAAGTTCCCTGGTAGACAGGGCTGTCCCTTTCAGATACAGAGAATCAATTTGTTCTACTTACTTCCTGTGTTTGAATCAGGGCAATTATCTACAAACAGTGATGTGGAGGGCAGGAAAAGGCTTATCTGGAGATAGTATTTCAGAGGTGGTGTGTTGAAGATATGCTGTCAGAGCTTCTTCAGCAACTTTGAGCATTATCATGCCTGAGACATACTAAATGAGACAGTGCTGAACAAGATGCTCATGACTAAGCAAAAGACAACATCCAGAAAAATATAAAGACCTCCCCATACAGTTCAATTTAAGCCTCTAATATTAAAAAGTAACTAAAAACTTTCTTGATTGCATAAACACCTTTACATCCCTAAACTTTACCAAAGTGTCTGAAGTTCTATTATTTCACACAGCTAAAAACAGGGCCATCTTGAGGGTCTGAGGGCCTTTCCCTTCTGCCAAGGGCCATCTAGAATTCATGGTACAAACAAGTTGAATTCCTCACAGAGGGTAAATGCAACAAATACACCTGAGTACACCGAAGTCACACTGAGTTTAGCACAAAATATAGCCATCAGACACTCATCTTTTCCTTAAAAGACTTGGCAATTAAACATTTTCTCGGGAATCATAGAATCATAGAATATCTGAGTTGGAAGGAACCCACAAGGATCACCAAGTCCAACTCCTGGTCACACAAAAAAATAAAAATAAAAAAAAATCAGACCATGTGTCCGAGAGTGTTGTCCAAATATTTCTTGAACTCCAGCAGCTCGGTGCTGTGACCACTGCCCTGGGCAGCCTGTCCCAGTGCCCGACCACCTCTGGGTGCAGACCCTTTCCCTAACCCCCAGCCTGACCCTCCCCTGTCCCAGCCCCATGCCGTCCCCTCGGGTCCTGTCGCTGTCCCCAGAGAGCAGAGCTCAGCGCCTGCCCCTCCGCTCCCCTCGTGAGGGAGCTGCAGGCCGCCATGAGGCCTCCCCTCAGCCTGCTCTGCTCTGGGCTGAGCAAACCAAATGACTTCAGCTAATTCTCATGTCTTGCCCTCTGGACCCTTTACCATCTTTGTCGCCCTATCAAATCCTTCTTGTAGGTGCTAGTATGCTAGTAAAAACAACATAATAAATATGCAAAGTACTGTTGAAGCATAAGCTTTCTCTTGATGGGATATAGTCAGATTGTCACATTTTACTACTTTTATCAGCAAAAACCCTAGCATGAATTGTTATGAGCACAGTGAAGCTTCAGACTTGCAATTCACTGCACACTGTGTTATAACTATATTCTGATCCCAAAGTTTTTGTGTTTTTTTGGTGTTTTTTTTTTTCATCAGTTATTTCTACTGACAATATGCACCCCAAAAAAGAAAGTAAATCTTTTTTACCCATCACTGTAACCCTGAGAAAGTGTGAACCTGCTTGGTTATTCTCAGGCACTCTGAAATAAAATAAAAAAGGACATGGCTTTTTAGATATTCTGATTTTTGTGCTTAAAGAAAAAAAAAAACCTGATAGCCTTTATAATATCATAAGCCTATTGTAGTAACTTAAAGCTGGTCAAAAGTCATTTTTCACCCAATCTTGAACAAAATTGAAATGCTCCCATCTACTTTTTTACAATGCATTTTACAATTGTAGGTATGCTTTTGGAGAAATCAAAACTCCTCCACAGAATGCCACTATCTCGTTCCAATTTACCAAGTGGAGTTTGATCTCATCTTACCAGGGCTATTTCATTTCTCCTTATTCTTATAACTTGTATCATAACCTTTCGCTTACAGACCGATGACAAAAGCCTCAAAATCATTAGTGTTTCACCAGTACATTAGATGCACAAATTTGTTCTTGAGCCTCTCTCTCTATGTTAATAATCTTAATATATTTATATCTTAGTCCATATCTAAATATAGCCCCTCTGTATACAAATAATCTGGAGAAAGCTCAACAGAGAGGCAGCAAGAGGTTTAGGAAGCTAGAGCACTTGCCCTATGAGGAGATGGGCTTTTTCAGCCTTGAGAAGACACAGCTTCACGATCAAGCTGCCTGAGGAGCAGCTCTCAGTGCCTACAAGGAGATGGAGCCAAGATCTTCTCTAGAGTGGTTTGAGGACAAGAAATATTTGGCATAAATTGAAATGAGAGGTTTAGACTGGTATAACCTTTTTCCCATAAGGATCATTTGGCAGAAAGGACCTCCTGTGGTCCCTTCCATCCTGAACTGTCATATGATCCAACCCAGATGCCACTGCATAAAAAGGTTCCAATGGAATTCAGTTGGGTAAGGACAATTTACAGCCCCTCCAATTTTGCTTCAAAATCTGGTGTAACATTAGAATGCCAGAGGGGTAGTGATAAGAATTTTTTTTTTTTAAGACACATTGCACTATTTTCTGTTACAGTAAACTGGTTCGTTACTTAACAGCAGACTCAGTCTGACGTTCTCTATTTTCATTTAATTGAAGAGAGGGCACCTAAAGGGATAGACATTCAAACGTGACCTAGATCATTTAACTCAGAGAAGCTGTAGTCAGCCTCTTATTTTAACGTTCTCCAATCGTATGGGTATGTACACTTAGTTACACTAAATTACTTAGTAATATATAATAACCAATATGTAATTCACAGAATGAGTATCACTGTAAACAATGTAAACAATATTTTTAAATTTCTGTTTCCCAAAAGCTATGTTAAAACCTAAAATAGATATGATGATGTTCAGAAAGAGAAAAAGAAAGGAATGATAGTGAAACACAGTAACAGAGTAATTACTATTCAGGATAGAGAAGAACAGAGACTTTTTTCTAGCTGTAATCAGTGTATAATTATGGCCCCACAAACAAGGCAACACATAAAGAAATAACTAGAAACTAGTAGCTTGCTCCATGCTATAAATTCGTGGAATCTTCAGGCTTTTTATCTTCATTGCCACTAGAGACAAATGGAAATCTGCATTTTTTAGGCTTCAGCTCTCTTCATTAGTAGCACGATCCAGATGTACATGTTAATGTTCTGGAGAAGCCAGTTTATTAAAAAAAATAAAAAAGTGTCATGGAGAATGACAAATACACATTTACTTCCACATTTATTTATTTTAAAGAAAGCAATGCACGATGGGAAAGTGGTTCCCTGTTTTGTGCATGAGAAATAATGCGATAACAAACCAAACATAAAATATTTTTCACAAAATTAAATAATGAATACACATCACAGCTGGCCTACAGTTATCTAAAAGGTATCCAGTTATCTTCTGTTATGATTTCAACTTCTTTAAGCTTTGAGTTCAATAAAAACTTGTCAAACAAAGAAATACAGGGACTTTATCAGCCTGTCCCTCAGATTAACAGAATGTTTTCAGAATTCTACTTTTTCCTTTGATTTATATGTATTATTTGGTTGCAACACTGAAGAAAAAAAAGTGAAATCTTAGTGAAGGCTAAGTGGTGCCATTCCACACTGATCAGTGAAGATCTTGCCAATAACTATTGCCAAACCAGATAATAGCTGAAAGATTATTTGCTTTTCTGGAATTTTTGGAATACATCAATTAATTTATCCTCATTAGTTACTATCTGTATTCATCATACAATTAAGTAAACAAAATGTATTCCACATAAAGAGTATTAAAACTGGATGTTTTGGTGATTGGGTGAAAACAGGGTGAAATTGGTTTTATTACACATTTTTTAACTGCTGTAAAAGTCTTATTCTTAGAAATGCAAAGATATAAAAATACAAATGGCACTATAATCTGTTACGGTTGACCAATTCCTTCTTAAAAGTGATTTCAAAAAATCAAAATTAAATGTACACGATATATATGCACACACTGAGTGAATAATACATATTGATTTTTTTGTTTACTTTTTTTTTTTTTTTTTGCCTGGGAGGAATATGCACTTTATTAAAGCTTCAGAGTCTGTGACCAATACTTTCACTATGTATTCTTGGTGGGAATTATTTTATAAAGCAGATTATTTATCTCATAAGAAATCTCTCACAGATCAATGAAGCAGCTTTACATAAAGAGGAACTGCAGAATCTAGCCTATATTTCTTATTATTTGGCTGAGAGCTTAATGGAAATAACTCTTGATTTGTCATTTGCTCATAAAAAAAAAAAAAAAAAAAAAAAGTTGTCCATGATAAGGACTGTCAGTAAGGAAGAGAAAAAATAAAAATCTTTGGAAAGCTTCACTAGAAACTGTGACATACCAGTGAGAAAAGCTCATTCAAAAAAGCTAACTAAGAGAAAACAAAATATTCTGCCAACTGTTTAGGAAAAAAATGAATTTTTGTTACCCCAGAGTAGGATAATCTTCCCACAGGAAGAGAAGAAGGAAAGAGAAAGACAGAAATCTTGCAGAGCCCTGAAAAATAAGGCTTGCTCTTAATATTTTCACCTGAGGATGGAAAGAATGTTAACAGCATTTGCTATAACTACATCTAACTTCACTCATTTGTTAGTTGATGTCACTGTTTCTTGTCTCTCTCATGGGATCTGGAGCAACCAGCCTGGCTCTCCCATTTGTTGTGTAGGGGAGGGTCATGGCAAAGGCTCCAAATTCTAGCTAATTTTGCCTAAGTCAAGTTTGGCCCTGTCTTGCCCATGCTTCATTCATGAAGTTTTCAGACTGAAATGTACAGAATCATTTAAGGAAGGTGGCTAAATAGGAGTAATAGTAGCACCGTGGTTTATATATATATATATTCAAAATATATTCCCACTATGAACTGCAGGTGAACTTCTTGAATTGGTCTGGTTTCAGTGACACACTGACAAAGGTTTTACAAACAGATATAAAAAATAAAAAAATAAAAATAAAAAATACTGCACAAGGATTTGTATTTAGTCAGACAGAAGTCTCCCTGAGTGCTATCAATAAACATACCTTGCTGATTCCTTTTCAAGATTTGACTTCCAAGGTTATTTTCTGACCAAGCAGACTGCTGAAAGACTGTTGCATTGTTTGCTAAGCCAAAAACAAAGGCTAAATGGGAACAACATGCCAGTAAAGGATAGCTATGGCTGAGGAGGCCTTCTCTGAAATACAGACTTGATATATAGATAGGAGCTATGACAGATAGATCAATGGTACTCCTAATAGTCTTGTTAGTCCATTCATGCTCTTATTAGTACGTAACTGCTTTGTGTATTCTTCTTGCCTTCGTGGGACTGAGACAAGTCTACTTTTCTTATCCAGGTCTTCTCAATTGCTAACTCAAAAGTAATTACATGTATCACTAGAGGGACCTGACAGTCCTGATGTCACCAGAATATTGGTAGCATTTAATTTCAGCACCACTCAGAATCTGCTTTGGCAACATCATGTACACAATGAATAAAACAAATGACAAGATTCATTTATATTTTTTTTTGTCTCCACACCCGAGAGCTGTTGCTGAAACAACTCAATATTTAAAGCAGAAAATATGATAAGAGGTGGTTTGAATTCTAGCATCCTTGACTCTTCTTAAAGAGCTATAATCTTTCTTCGATAAGCTGATTTTTTTTTAATTCTTTTACATAAACTTTTGTTCCAGTTCAAGGTAGATTAATGCTGGCATACAACCACCATAACAAAAGCTACGGTGTTTATTAGCATAGATAGCAATATAGCTTATTATTACAAGCATAGTTATAAGCATTATTAGCATAAATAATAATATAAATTGTAAATCTGTTGTGTGTTGTCCTTCTGATGCTAGGAAAGCAGCACATGTGACCACTTCTGCGATCAGGAGACACAAAGACTTCATCAAGGAAGAGTTTTGGAACATCCCTTTGCTCTACTGCTGTTTAACTGCATTAAGTTCACAAACAAGCACTGTTCTGATTTGAGCCCTTATAATTCATTAGAGCACAGACTCTCAAAAGAGGAAGTCTGTTTAGTCTATCTCTATCATTGTAATGACAGTAGAAACACAAAATAGCCTGTGGCTCTGGGTGAGTTAATTATCTACTTTTTTTTTTTTTTTTTTCCTGGGACACTGTCTTGAAGTACTAACACATTAACCTTGCAGACTGTTCTCTTAGACCTTCTGCACAGCGTGAGATTACTACTAGTCTCAACTGGTTAGTGTCAATTTTCCTGCTCTCCGGGGTTACTCAGGTCACTCTTCAGTGCTTGGAAGATTAATTTTCCTCTTAGGGACAGGGTAAGTTAAAGTGTACAAACACTTAAATTAAGTGATGTAACATATTCTGAATAGAGAAAAACCTAAGCAAGACAAATCTATTATTTGTCCCAATGAAACTGAAATTCTATCAGTGAACAAGATCTTTTTTTCCAGTACAATATTTATTCATACCTACTCTGAAAGTATATCCAAAATATCAATTTTAATGAAAAGGACTAGGACTCTCCAACAATATACTTTTGTTTGCCAGTACCATAAAGGTCATGCAAGTTCATTTACATCTAAATATGATATATTTATATATTTGTATATATACATATATATAATAAATAGATCATATTTATACATGACACAAAGGGTGAATCTTTATCCATTCTATCACCTGTATTTATGTTTACTTTGAAAACCATTATATAACTATCCTTGTAGTATAATGCAAATACAAATGCAGTAAACATTTAGCAGAATATTTTAAGTACAATACAGAGACTGAAAAGCTAAATGTACCATTTGCCAACTGATTGAATGTTGTAATTTAAGCTTTTACTTTCCACTGCCTTTGGACAATGGAACTGAATTCAACAAATTTACATTTTGCTTATTGGCATGAGCACTCTGCTGTTGAAAGCAATATTGATTCAACCCATTTGAGCTGTTGCCATGTAGTTTCATTGGGAACAGGATGTAATTTTTTTATTTTCAGTTCTGAAGAATTACTGCTTTTTTTTTTTTTTTGGCTTTGAGTTGCTATGTTTTGATAATACTCTTCTTAATTAAGTTGAAACTTTTGTAAGAAAGATATAACCTATTACTTTCATAAAATTAGTATCTTTTATGAGTAGAAGCCTGCACACAGCTTCATTTCAGATTCCTCCCCTTCTTTGAATCTAAGAGCATGTTTTTTGATACTAATGTCTAAATCATTGATAACTGACTAGCATCTGAGGCAAATGCTTTTAGATCACTATACAGTCTACAGAATGCTGTTCTACATCAAAAGCCACCAGCTTTGTGAACCTTTCGCAGAAGAACTTCTTTAATACATCTGACCTTAAGGCACAAAAGAAGAAAGTGATAAACTACTGAAAGATATGGACAGTGGTTCTCATTATGCCCTAGTAAAACGCATAGGTCTTTGCAAATTTTAGAGATTCTGTTTCCAAGCTCTCACAGCACAGATCTGTCATACAGTTTCTGGGAAATACAATAAAACTGGTACCACCTTTCAGTAAATCCAAGTTTTTTAAGTTACCTAATGAAATTTGATCCCAAAGTAGTCTAGTTCTGGAATAAGCAAAAACTGTTCTTTACTAGGAAGAAGTTGTGAAAATTAAATTTATGAAAGTTTCAGTCATATCTAAGTACTACCTGGCATCTACAGAGCCCTAAAATAAACTCTATCAAAATCACAACCAAGCTAGTATAGTTGCTCTGCAATGCATTAAGCCATATAGTTGGAAATCTGACAGAAACACAGAAGATATGCATAACAGTAGCCACTAACCATTTGTTTCAGATAATTACTGTGTGTAATAGAATTATAAGCCTTTAGGAACACTCCCATAAAATTATTAACTTCCCAAGATGCTCATATTTTTGCTTTAGGTGACTTTCTTCTCACCTTCATTATGACATTTCACAGCCCCTAGCATCCAGCTCAACGCTGCTGTTAGGAGGAGACCAATTCAATTAGGTCTTTTTAGTCTTAGGTTGAATGTAAAGGTTTAGTAGGGCAAACAGAGAAGTCTCTTTCACTGTATGTAGCTCCATAAATACCTTGACAACACATTGCTGAAATCTGAATATTTGCATTTGATTTCCATTACAATATATGGAAGACTAAGATGTCTGGGTTGCTAGAGCAAGTTTACACAGGTCTGTATTGATGTAGCTGGACAGGCAGACAGACAGACAGATAAGCATTCACACACACACACATAGAGGTTCAAAGCAGGAGATGGATTTAATATATCTAAAAGCACTTAAAACCACCCCCATTTTATAAATAGTAGCTGAAGATTTTCAAAGTGTTTTTTTTTGTTTGTTTGTTTGTTTATGGGATACATTTATCTGAAGTTTTCTTCAGATAACCTAATGAACACGGATGATCAGAAATTTCATCTGAAGCAAAGGATTCAACCCTTAAGAGCCATGCTGTTTTTTTTTTGTTTTTTTTTTTTTCATCTGCAAAGGCATATTATTAAGATCTTAAATTTCTCTATGAAGGATTCCAGTCTGAGATGCTAATTTCAATTGTACAAATTTGATATCTAAAATAGTATTATTGAAGTAGATTCATATTAGTAAACAAGCAGGGTTGGGTTTCTAGCTTAAGCACAGTGTAGTTTTCTGTACTGATACATTTTTAACCTGGGCTGATGATGCCTGGTCCTGTTGGCACCACATGCTGTCAGGATGCAGCCATCCCCTTATGACAGGCTGACAAAGTTAAGCTGTGAGTGATGATTTCTGGCTGGATGGGACCTGCTGATGCCACCCCTCTCTTCTACTTGCCCTGCTTGGTGGATGCAGGATGCCAGCAGCAGCAGGGCAGCTCCTGCTGCTCCCCATCAGCTGAACCCAGATATATCCTTACCAGTTTTATGAAAATAATGCCATCCCCACCAACAGGCAGAACAGAATAAATAAATAAATAAATAAATAAATAAATAAATAAATAAATAAATAAATAAATAAAAAGTTACCTCCCTGATATTTGTTTACACCATTCAAACAACCCTTCACAAGAGAGAAATTGCCTTTCAGAAACCAGGCATTTGGAAAGAGCAGTGATATGATTTCCTCTCTCTACACTGCCTGTTCTCACAGAGTTTATTTTAACTAAAGTACCTTTCAGAAAGGAGAACCGCATCAGTACTAGAATTCCTGAGTTGATTTACTAGCTATGCTTTACCTAGCCTTTGTATGACACAGTTCTAACATCTTCACTAAAATAAACAGCAAGGTCAGTCATTTACATCCCTTATTGCCGCTAACCCATTCAATCAGCAGTTTGTTCAGCTAGTATTGAAATATTTCTGAAATGCCTTCAGCTTTAACTCCTCCAAATCTTTTGATGATATTTTGAGGGGATATTATTTCTCTGGTCCAGAAAGAAAAAGATAAAAAAGAAAGGCAAGGTGTTTCTATTCTCTTAGAGAAATTTCTAATTATTAAGTGCTCGGAGTAGCACTAATATTTGCAGGCCTCTGACATCTTTCACTCCATTCTAAAGTAAAAATTTTCACTCATTAAAATACAAGGAGTACCTTTTACATCCTCTAAGTCAACTTATTGGTCATAAAATAAGTTGAGTTTAAAAATAATGAGCTACTGATGTAGGATTAATGCTTGATTATCTTTATGAAGTTGATAATAGTGACTTTTACACAGATTCGCCATTCGAATTAATGGGCCATACTAAACTGACAGAGAAAGGGCAGTCATTGCTCAATTATTTTCATTAGAACCTCTTTTTTTTTTTTTTTAATGCTTGTGCTCACAATAGAAGGTGTCATGTCTTTTTCAGATAAAATTATTGTAAGACACTATGTTTCATTTATGCTTGAGATTTGGAAAATATGATTGTCAAAACCAAATAATTTTGGCTCTTTCTCATTTATACCACAGCAACAATTTATTTATTTATTTATTTAAACAGAATCACATATTTGAGAGCTTGTGATGGGAACATGAATGCAAAAGCATTTTGAATTAAGAGACAGAAGACTATATAATTATACGAACTGCACACAGCAGTATCTATTTATCCATATTTCCTGCTGCTTGAAAATGAATCAAAGTTACAACGTAAATAAACCACTGTTTGGCTTTTTAAGACTAGAATGAGAATGACAAAAATGTATAGGACTAAGTATATCCACTCTATCCAATCAGGAGTCCTAATACAGACTGTTCTTCAGCATCACTGGTGTGGATGCTTGAAATCCACCCATCTTTACTCAACAAGACTATTATACTAATTACTGGGTTTGATTCGTCTCAAGTTCACAGTCAAGAAAAGACACTTAAGGAAAGTAATCACAGCTTTCTCTATTTCACTACCTCTGTAGACTTAGACTTAAATGTAATACAGAAAGCAGTGAAGTGAAGACCAGGAAAAGTGGAGACTATTCTGACTTCTGGTTGCAGCAGTCATAAATCCTCCACGGTATCTGGCATATCCTCAAAATAACCCATCTCCCTCTCTCATAAGCAAATTTCTTTTCAATTCAGGGGTCTAGATTAAATCAGCCATGGTACTCTGATAGCCATAATAAACAAATGTGTATATATATATATATATATATATATATATGAATTCTATTTCTCCCTTAACTCTCCCAGAGAAATAAGGTCTCTCAGTAGGAGGACAATCTCATTAACCTGCCTTTTTACAAGAGGATTCTCTGTAAAGTTTCCAGCCCTGTAAAAGTCAATATAATTGTTACAAATGGGTTGAGCACTTAGTGTATGGCTTTCTAGTGCACTGACCTGTTGAATTTTTTCATTCCTTTCCTCCTTATATCATATTCACATCCTGCATTACTTATTCAGGCTGACAGAAATTACTACACTTTTTTTTATATTAAAAAAAAAAAAAAAGGTTGAATCACCACTATCTGAGGTAGTCTCATAAACCCCATTATGTTTGTCTTGGCCTTCAAGAAGCACTGGCCTGGTGAAGTTAAGAAGTTCCTGCTGTTTTCCAGATGTTTTGGCAACTGGAGCATTAGAACTATTCTGGTTACACTTCCTCTTCCTCGGGTGTTCCGCCCATGTGAGGTACAATTAGCACAGTGGCATCCTAAGGATTCTGTAAAAAAGGACTCAGTCAAACTGAATTTATGGCTGCTTTATGTTGCAGAGCAATGATGGAGCCTGAGGCAGACGAAAGTTCTTGCAAAAATCTCTAGTGCCATCTATTTAGCTTTGATAGAGGGAGAAAGAAGCACAGCCACACTTAACTAAATTACATTGAACACTGATACGTGAATATGGTGTCAGAGTTAAATGAAGTGCTATTTGGAGATAATATTCTTTTCCATTGCAAAGACCCAGAGTTAATCAAAACAGTTAACTAAGCTATTAACCATACTGAACATTCCGACTAGTATTGTTTATTACTCTTCCCAAAAGAGTTTCTCATTTTTCTGTGATAAAGGAAGAATACATTATCTCAAGTGTGGCAAGTGAAAATTATGATGATCCTAGAACAGTCTCTAAGGCGTGTGTAGGAGAGTTAATAGTAAAGGAATTACAGACAGTAGATATGTTGGCACCAAATGTGTCAGCTTTATACCACTCAGGAGGGTGGGCTGTAGAGCAGCGCTGGAATTAGTCCTTTTCAACATAGAATAATACAATTTCTCACTCTACTTTTTTTAACAAAATGCTAAGCAAAAGTGCTTTTCTCACTGATATTTCATATTTGATTAATAGACAGAAAGTATAAGTTGGTAGCTCTTGTCCTGACACACTCTAAGAAGCTTAAATAAAGGTCTCTATTTCTATCAAATGTCATTGATTATCATCAATTACATATTAATTAAAGTTCTGTTCAGACCTTCAAATTCCTTAATAAGCATGCAGCAATCATCTAGACCCATCTGGGTGTCAGCATCACTATGTTTAAATGATGCTCAGCATATGGACAACATGGTGAGGCTGTCTAGAGTTTTGGCTACCACACCTTTTGAATGTTCACATCTCTGCCAAATCAGGAATGCACCCAACACTAGTATCTGTAGAGGAGGACATTTGTGTGTTTACTATTTATTTTTTCTTGAGCTAATGCAGGACTGGCTTTTTAAGTTTCCTTAAGGGATGATTCAATTTCAATTTTATTGTTACTGTTGTGGTATAATGCTGTAACATGACCTTGTGCTGATACAAAAGCTGAAGTTATTTAGGGCACAAAATGCTATATTTTGAAACATATCTTGGGAACACATCAGTGTAATTCTAAGCACCTTCCAACCTTGTTAGCAGCTTCAGTCCTCTGTACCTTTTATTTTTCTAATCAAAGTAAACATCAAAAAAAGATGCTTCAGAAACCAAATTGATACACAGTCCTTCTCAACCAAGCATCTCATCAGTCACCGAAGTCCAAAGGTAAGGACTAGAGGAAAATGGTGGAACCAACCCCACAGTTTTGTTTTTCTACTCAAGAACCTCTACCATCAAACTACTTTGGTGTGATAGCTGGGTTTTTCCATTCATATAGACTGGTATCTGTAAAATTATCTGTAGTTTTACTGAAGCCTCACGACCAGTCATTCTACTGAGAATCGGATAATCAAAGCTAAATACAGTTCCAAAAATTTCAGCCATCAGCTACAGAGGTATCAAGGTATGATTTTAAATGTGTCTGTTCTCCTTCATGAAGAATGCAAATTGTAGGTTCTGCAGCAATGGATGGAAATAAAGTTGAAAAGACTGAGTCACAACAAAGGAGTTGTAAGTTGAATTGCTGGGTATATATATATTTTTATAAATATTATAAAAGAAAAGGAATCTTGATAACTTACATCATGAATCTAGCCTGCTCCTCTGAGCATTAGTCTCTATCTATCATTTCAGTAATAAAGGCATAGTAAGCAATTTATTATGTCACCAGTATATTACTATGTAAGATCGTAAGTTCAATCATCAAAGCAAAAGGGAACAAAGATAAAAAGGAAAAAACACAAGGTCCAGGAAATGATGGTAATTTGCAGGAAAATAAATAAATAAATAAATCTGAAAAAAAAAGACGGCTTTGGTTAAATCCTGAAAGTTGCAGTGCCTGAAAGTCAAATTAGAAGGGCTGTCACAAATACCCTTGACTCTGGGTAGCAGTAGCACTAATACCAAAGTACTTTGCATTTAGGAGTGCAAAATGATAAGACTTAATCTTCAATAAAGAAGAATAGTTGGCTGTGTGTGTGTTGTAACTCATCACTGTGTGCTGTAACCCTCTGTGTAATTTTATGAGTCAAGTCCTATGCCCAAAGAAGTATGACAGTTTTTAAAACTTCTGGATGAAAAAAGGTAAACATCATCACATCAAGTCCAGAAGGCATTCTGCTAAAATTTAAGACTGTCTCAGTGAAACTGGCAGACTACTGACAATCCTTAGCCTTTTCTACACTCCAGACTATATAAAAATAAAACAAAGTGGTATTTTTTGCACAGATTATACATTGGCACCCAGCAAGCAGTACCTGAGGACACACTGATGATAGCTAGCTGCACAGAATGCATCAGGCTGGACCACTTGGGGAAAAAATCTGCCAGTCACTTTATAGGAGAGAGAGATGAAATGAAAAAAAGACATTAGCAGGATGCCAAAAAGGGGGAGAGAAAATTAGAAAAGAGGGTAGTGAGTGATGGATTGTGGCAAAAGTAGTGGAGAAAGGAAGAAGAAATGGAACTGTACTTCAAGGATGAAGAGAAAACAGATTAGCAGCAAGCAGAAAGCTGATGGCAGGGCAAAATCAAGTACCATGGTTCCAGATGTTGTTTTGGCTTGCAAATCTGCATCAGAGATCAAATGATATGAATACTGCCATTCTGATTTACATGCCTATTTGAACCAAGGCAAAATACAATGTCCTCCTTTTAGAATGACTCTTCACATGTTACAGTCTAGTTTATAATGTTAATTTGTTATCTTTCAGATTACAGTATTGTTTTGAAGTTCCAGACAACATCAGGACTTAAAACCAACCCAAAATAGTAATATTCATGTACAAAACAAACAAACAAATAAAAAAAGATATAGGAATCTCAGAAAGTGAGACGTCCCTTTGCAAAACCTTAGATGTCCAGCAGAACACTGAGCCTCCCTTATATGCCCACACTCATGCTCAGAAAGGGGAATCCACATTGTCTTAAGCATTTAACAATTTCTACATAAAAATGCACAGGAACTACAAACAGTCAGCTGTCAGCAGCACCAGTAGCCAATTACGAAAGGCTGAGTGCAGGAATGAACCAGAGCTGCCCATTGGCATCTTCTTCCATTTTGGCTCATCCTAGCTTCCTCCTCAAGGCTATCTTCTAAAACTGTTCTTTTGTTTCAACACCTGGTGGTGGTGCTGTTGCTCCTTTCTATGCAGTAGCTCAGTCTGTTCAGGTCTTACCTGGGATGTGGAAAACCTCGACTTTATTACCTAGCACACAGTACTGCAGTGGTGTTGTTACACTCTCCCAACTTCACCGTGTTCACACTCTCCGATGTCCCTGTCCACGACTTCATTGCACTTCACAGGCATGTAAAAAATTTACATCACTGTGTTAAACACCTTAAAACTCTGATGAAAAACAACACTCCTTGTTCTGTAGAAAATACAGGTTAAATAAATAAAAATAAGTAAGAATAGAGTGAGAGCAGAAAATCATTGAACTGACAAGAAGTGTTGAAGTTAGAAAAAGAAAGCAGATCTCCTGGATTCAGGACAGCGTCTTATCTATTTGCTCAGGCAGTCTTTTAGAGAGGAGTTTCACTGATATTAGTAGTCCTATTTAGTTCAGAGGAGTAATCTTGTTCATTCATGTGACTCCAGAGATCACAGAAATATATGTCTGTAAATATCCCTCAACCTGCTGTGTGTGTGATTATAAACAGGAATTGTCAATAAGAATATCAATGTGAAGGTGGTTGCTAAATCTTAAAGACTCTTGCCAGTCTTAAGCACCGCATAGTTTCTGTAAAACTTTACTGATCAGATTTTCTAGCATTTTATAAGACAACTAAATTCTAAGGAAAGACATCTGTTCCTTTGATGTATTGTTTATGATTAGTATCAGGTACACATCATGGTAGATGAAAAGCTTGCTTCAAACGTAAAAATAAATGGTGCAGGCTGAAAAAAGTCAAGTCATAGCAACAAGAAAATGTAAAATGAAAAAGTGGCAAAGCTATGTAAATTTCTCAGAATCCTGTTAATTATTTAATCTTATTTAAAAACAACAACAAAAACAAAAGGTCCTGATAAGACAAGTCTCATTTAAAAGATCTCATATTTATGAGCTGAAGGGTAGACAATTAAAACCTATGAACAAAGATGACTTAAGCACTAACAAGGGCTTTTTCAAGGTTTGCAAATCAGCCACATGTCAAAGTAGAGCTATCCCATAAAAGAAAAAGTAAACACCATTAAAGAAAAAGAAAAAAAAAAAAAGCAAAGCCTAAATCAGGCAGGACCAGATTAACACTTACGTGCTATAGGTCTGATATTAAGGTCTGATATTAGGGCACCAGCTTTTGGAATAGCATAATGGGGTTACAATCCTAAACTTCATTTAAAAGCCTTCAGAGGGTGGGAGAACGGATCAGAGAGATGAAAGAGCTTAAAAACAAAAATGAAGGGTAATTAATGGCTGTCTAAGTCTGCAGATAGCTCCAATGGATGTAAACTGACCAAATCACTGCTGCACTGAAACGACCCATCACAGAAAGGAAGAACAGAATCACACTCAAGAGGAGACACGAGGCAAATGAAGTTGGAGACGAGTTTTGGTGTTGTCCTATATTATTTAAGGCACTGGATTCTGTTCTCTAATTGTCACTTGCTGACTTAAGTATCATTTAGCATATCACATCTCCCTTCCTGTTTCTGAGTAACAGATGCATTTAGAAATGCTATACATAGTGATCTTGCTTTTGCAGCACATTTCTCCCCCCCCCCCCCTTTTTCTTTTCCAGTGCACATATATACTACGTTCACAACGTATGGAGTCCTTAAACTTTAATAAAATCCAGTAAAAAGAATGCCAGTTTGGGCAGGGTGAAGGAAAAACAAAAACTAGGGTGTAGTGGAGATAAAAAGTTCATACAGCTAGAGGAAATAAAACCAGAAGAATATGACTAGCAGGAGGAGAAAAAAAAATAATTATCATAGCTTTCAAAATGCTCAATGTCAAGACAAAACAGCAAGCAGCAGATGTGGGAGTAGCATCATCATCAGGGACTGATGCAGTGGTGATCTGAATGGAGTGGCTAAATACCTGCACCATTGCACCTGAGCACGAATGCAAGTCTTGGATGTGGCAGTGTTAATGGGAAGAAAGGAACCACATCCCTCTCTATTAGTCATATACATAAATCCATGCTTACGCAGTGACATCCTTCCTCATTCTGAACATAAAGCATGGAAAAGCATTTCATCTGACATCCCAGCAACTATACATCTGTGTCAGGGCAATTCCTTCCTAAACTGACCTGTACAGAGACATCCCTTCTCTGCACTATCATTTCATGATTTTTTTTCACCTGGATAAAGTACCTAAAAATGAATAAGGAAATATATTTAATTCATTTGTCACCAAAAATAGGCATTGTATCTCTAATGACAAAAATCTCGCAGGCTATCTGCTCCTGTATTTCATAAATGAAAAAGTAAATGAGCATTGCCCATTCCTAAAGTTCATGGTGCTTTTGATTTCATGCATTTGAATGTGATTACTAGACTAGGATTCACTTCTAGATGCAGACAGATATCTAAAAGTCTTGAACGTAGATGTGTCCATATGAGTGAGATATCTTACATCCCTTGAAGTCATGGGAAATCTGGCCAATCAGGTCAAAGGAGTTTAATAAACTTCTCAGATCACCCTAAAATAAAGACATCTGCATTCATTTAGTTGAATAACCCTCCAGACTTTTCATTAGTTCTGTTGACTACAGAGAATATCTAAATTTAGGTGTCTGAATCTGGAATTGAATCCACTTCTGGATCTCAATTCAGTTGCGCCCACACAGGAACAGTGGCTCCAGCTGCCACTCCAGAAGGGGACATGTTACTCTAGTTACCCGTGTACACTGACACTGAGCATCTTAAATAACCCGTGCCTGGATAACTTAACTGATCGACTAAAGTGCAAAAATAGATGCTTGTTCTATCTGACTTTGCAATAAATTATAAAGCAAAAATGTATAGTTTATGGATTTGGCTCCATAAGTTTTTTTTTTTAGAGATTTTAGACCTAGCCATACTTCCTGGGCTTCACTCAGGCTTTGGATAAATATAAAACTTGATCTCACTGACCTCATCCTGATATCACTTGAAAAGTTATGCAGGGTTGTCACAGAAACTCCCTCTGCAAGGTAGGTGGGATGCGAAGAAGCAACTGTGTGAATGTATTTCTCACAGTCTTCCTAAATGGCCTTTTACTGTCTGGAGAGTTGTGAATTGTAGGAATGATTCAACTTTCTATCAGAAATACTTCCTCTGAAACCTTCTAGGATTGTATTTGCCTTTTTTCAAAGCCTGAGCACATCAGTAATTCACAACTGTTCTTCAACAGAATAATAAATCCAACCTTCCGTTTCTGTTTCTTCCATGGGATGAACTCTTACTCTAGAGTACATATGCTTGCTAGCTTTTTATTAACAGTCTCTATTAATTCACATTCCAGGTCTGTTTAAATTTTAGAATCACAGAATCATTCAGGTTGGAAAAGACCTTTAAGATCATCTAGTCCAACCTTTAACCTTGTACTAAAGTCCACCACTAAGCCAAGTACACCCATTTCTTGAAGACCTCCAGGGATGGTGACTCAACCACTTACATGGGCAGCCTATTCCAATGCTGCATAACTCTTTCAGGAAAGGAATTTCTCCTAATATCCAAACAATCTCCTTCTCTCTCCCCCCTCCACCCCCAGCTTGAGGCCACTTCCCTTCACTTGGTGCTTGGGAGACAAGACCAAACCCCGCCTCACTATAGCCTCCTTTAAGCTACTTGTACAGCACAATAAGGTCTCCCCTGATTTCTCCATTTCTCAGGAACATTTAGCGTTTTTTTTTATATGAGGTGCCAATCTTCCTTCAGATTGGTAATGCCTCACTGGTGTGCTTTGTTACTTGATTTCCTTGACAAAATCTTCATCTTTGTGCTCTGGCCACAGATGAAATGAGATGGGCCATAGGGACAATATTTGAAAAATCCTGTTAGTCATCTATCTATACATTACTTTGAATACAACAACTCCTCCCCCTCCTTTAGCCATTTATATTAGTCTTATAATATGGTTACATTTGATTGTTACAATTTTTACAGCTCTTATTTATACTCACATTCTCCATTTTAAACTCATGATTTATCCTCTAGCACTGTGTTAAAACCTGTACTGACACCCACAAAGATGAGATCAACTACAATTTCTTGATTTAGGGGGAAAAAAGATGAGAGAAAAAGAAACATCTTCTTGTCGAAGCTCTTCCATCATCTTTAACAACTTAATCAACTGCAATCTAAGCAAGAAATAGACAATGACTTTATGGCAGTGGTTCACTGGGCACCTCATTGACTTCTGTGAATCATTCTGTTCCTTTCCAGTGTTTGCCTACACAGTCTAGGTCTGGACATAGAACACATTTTAATACAGGTGTTAAAACATAAATAAATAACTACAAAATATATGTTGCTGTGCTAACAGATTACAAGGAACTTGCATAGCAAAAGAGACTAGAAATTTATGTCTCTGTCAGAATTTTTGGTAAAAATTATCCAAATGGCAAGCATTTCACAGACTGTGTGATACTTTTTTTTTTTCCTTTTGATATACCAGCCACATATCAAAACACTGACATTAATAATATGACAATAGTATTTATCCTTGAAATTATTAGCTTTGAAGTGAGAAATAACATAGTAAGCAAACAAGTATTATTACAAAATTTCTGGAATTTCATATGCAAAATTTTGTACTCTTCTTTTTTCTGTCTCTTAGGTCATGATGCAAAAAGTTAAACTTGAGAAGGAAAAACTTTTAAATGATAGTTGGCAAAAATAGAAGCTTTGTGAACTCTGAAACAACCAAAGCAAAATCAATTCTTATTGGATGACATCTCTGCTAATTTCTAGTCTTATGTGTCAGAGAAAGAAACAAACAAAAAAATACAATTTCAAAGGATATCTGTTTTGTGTTTTGCAGAGCTGTCTTTTGGAGAAAACATGCTTTAATCTGTCTGGCTGGTTCTTCTGCCAAACATTCCTCAGACAACTCACACTAATGAATGAAATCATATTATATGGGATGAAACTAACGGAATGATACAACTACAGAAAAGTCCAAAGAAGAAATAATCTTTAAGCTGTTTCTAAATAGTGTGCTATGATCACAACTTTATTCTTTATCGTTCAGAACTTGATTCACAAAGGGGAAGTCAAGCTTGACCAACCTGATAACCTCCTAAGATAAAAGGTTACCTGCTCAGTAGACAAGGGGAGAGCCATGGATATTGTTCACATATAATTCAGTAAGGTTTTCAATACTGTCTCCCATCAAGCCTTCATAGAAAAGCTGCTGAAGTATGGGTTGGATGCGCATACAGTGAGACAAAATGAAAACTGCCCAAAAGGTTCAGAGGGTGGTGACTGATGTTGTGAAGTCTAATTGGAGTCCAGTAACTTGTGGTGCACCCCCCAGGGTCAATATGGGATCCAACATTCTTCGACATCTTTATTAATGATCTGAATGATGGGGCAGAACCTACCCTGGGGAAGATCATTGATGACAAAAGACCGAGAGGACTGGCTGATAACCAAAGGGTTGTGCTGCCATGCAGAGGGACCTTGACAGGTTGGTGGGAACCTCATGAAGTGCAACAAAGGAAAGTGCAAAGTCCTTCGCCTGGAGAGGAACCATGCACCAGCGAGTGCATGAGCCAGGAGCAAAATGAAACACAGAAATTTGAAAAAAAAAAATGATTCTCTTTGTTCAGGAGAGTGATGGAGACAATGTTATAGATTACAATAAAATAAAATAAAATAAAATAAAATAAAATAAACATATTTATAAATTATATTCTATGATCTGAGTGCCTGCATTTACAGGGAATTTAAATCATTGACCCATGAGACCTCTTCTAGAACTTTTCTCTTACATAGCTATTTTTTCAGATTGTTGAGAGCAACTGACAACTACTTTCTTACCACAAAACAGGAACTCCCATGCATATAGAGAAAAAAAGTAATATTTTACCATAACGTAGTATCATTGCCTTTGATGTATATTTTTGTATTTCTAAATAGTAAAAAAATCACATCATTTGTGAAGAAAGAAGTGATGAACAATAGCTTTGTTCATAATTATATCCATATAGCTTCCAACTTATAAAAGCAGAAAACATTCAGCATCAGGGCTCAATGCACAAGAAAGTGAATGGAACAGCCTATTTTAAAGTATAATTTTCTACCAGTATGCTTTTCCAAATCTTTTGTCTTAGGTAGGTTTGCCAAGCTTTTCCAATAAAAACATTTTTCCATGGATTACTTAATATGTGAGATCAGTGCATGCTTCCCAAAGAAAACTATGAATAATGTCAAGCAAAAGTAGTAAGACAAGCATATTTTAAAATTGTGATTAGGGTATTTCAACAGGCTTTCAGTTCAATTACCTCATTTTCTTGTAACCATGTATGAGCAGGATTCTACAGTCTAATTCTCTCTCCTATGATGTGTTGTGACCACATAAGTGACAAGATATGCAAACTCTGCTTATTCAGCTAAAAAGAGTATGATAATGTCCAATTAGGGACCATATGAGTATTGGTACTGAAATACACTTTTATACCAGTACAAATGGAAGGCACCTACAAATGCATTCCAACGGAAGGTGTAAAACAACCTCAAAACAAAATATTTCTGGATACTAACATAATACCATCCTTTCCTCACACACACGTCTGCCTGAAGCCACTCTGGATATTTTGGTGATTGGAGAAACAGTAACCTGCAGTAACAATTCATGTCTGCCTGCCCTCTCCCTCTTTATATCAGCAGGCATGAGTAAGAACTGGGACCCTGCCTGAGAGCAGAGGTGGGGGCTGGCAGCACACTGCTGTAGTGTCAGGAAAATATTCCTGGCTGCAATCTCTGCTTGCATATGGACACATCACCTCAAATGATTCACATGGCCTGGGGAACAAGCACATGGTGATTTGGGAAACATCCTATCTGGAAAATGAAGGTCTTCAGGAGACTCAAACGAGCTGCTCACAGCACTCATACACAGACAGCTCTCATTCACAGACTTGTGTTTACTCCTTCAGACACAGGTGCTCAGCGTTGCACCAAAATCCTATTTTTCTGCTAACCTGAGATGGAAAAACAGAGGTTTCCCACACAGGCTTTGACAGAGAAATCCTTAATTGTACCCCTGTCTTTACCTATGAAGGATTATTCATAGTCTTATAATGACAGGCCTATGTTCAAATTCATTGTTAGGACTTACCAAAAAATAAATTAAATCATCAGTAGTAGCTCACAACAGCTGAAGAACAGACCTCGTCATCTCCTCAACAGGGCCACAGCTGCAGAGATCAGCAGCACTCATCACAGATGCATTTTCCTACCCCGGAGCTAGTTTTTTCCACAGAACACTTCGTGACACGAAGGTTAGATCTACCCCGTGAATGTTGCCATCCTGACTACTGTCAACTGTTGTATCAGAAAAGGCAAGAGATCTCATTCTACCAAAGACAATTATTTCAAACTTGTTGCTAAATGATTTCTGGTAAAACCAAGGTGATGAACTATTGAACACTCAGTTCATTAGCTGTCATCCAGCTTGACATTTCCATCATTCAAGCACTATTGCAGAAAATCAAAGATACACAGGGCTGCACTTCAGAGGTAGCCATACCATCTTTAAGAAAAAGGACCATGAAGGCTATCTGTAATGGAATGTGGAAGATTACGGCTGCCAGCAAAGTAGCCAAAAAGTGTTTGAAAATGATTACTTCCCAGGCCCTTTACATATCCACTTCCAAAATGAACTAACATTACCAAAATAGAATAAGAATATAACAGAGCTTAATAACAGTTTAAGAACATAACATTCTGGAGACAAAATAAGAACAAAACTATTAAGACAAATAACTGATAATATTCTTTGGCACTTTTTTTTAGGTCTTCAAATACAAACATAGCACTCTATACTTGTGTGGAAGACACAGTTACAGTATATAGAAAACAGGTGAAACTAAAAGACTGCTTATTAACTGAATACTTTCATAGCAAGATTTTCATACCAACATATATGCAAAAAAAATAATTAATATTCTATAATACATTCCATACATCACAATTATTCTTTAATTACTGATTGGTTTGGTAAGATGAATGAACATCATGGTAGGTTTCTTTTTTTTTCTATTAGATTTTTTTCTTAATACATATTTAAAACTCTAGATAAGGCTAATATTAAGTTTACAAACAAGTGAAGAAAATATTTTATTCTTTAAGCTATCTGATATTTGAATCATTTTTTGCAAGGGCTTATCAACTAAATTCCTCATTCGGGTTCCCTCTTTAAAAACTGAAGACAAGTGTCTATCTATTTTTCTGCTTTTCTCTTGTCCTTTCAGAGGAACAAGCTAAATATAAAGAAAACTTCTTTTCATTTTCTATTGTTAGTTGTTTCCTTCAAGATTTCTTTCCCTCCACACTTGCACTTTTTATCCACAGATATAAAAATTAATACTTTCTTGGCCTATTTAGAAAACAGAAAACCCACTCTAAAATGCCCTAAAATATTCATGTTTCTTAAAACTTTTCCAGTTTTCTTTCAGAAAACAGGTAAACAGAGTTTGTCTGTTTCTGCTTTGTTAAGTGTTAAATCCATCTATTGCTTCCAGTCATTCTGTCTGCCTCGGTGATTTTGGCATCCAATTGCCATCTATAAATGACATGACAGGGATGACACAAGTATCAATTTATTGAAAGAAATTTATGATGTCTGTGATTTACTCCCCGGATTGGAAATTGTCTTCTTGTGTGTGGTTTTTATACTGATTCATACCCACTCAGGGCAACTCCTCTCTATGGGTATTATTAGACTTCAAACTGACACCCCCAGCTTTGAAAGAAAATAACCCCCAGCACCTGAGACTCATCAGAAACTATGTCCAGATCAAGCCTGCACTCTGCTCCACTCCAAAACTTGTGCTGCTTGTGGAGCAGGAAGGTGCTCAGTGTTAAAGATCATTTCTGTAACTAGCTGTGGCTAAGCTTTCACTTAGCAGAGGAAGATGTTAGGTGCTTGATTAAGAATAGGAAAATGCATTTTAAAATAGTAAATATAACACGTTTAATAAAACCCTCTCAGGACTTCGTAGTCAGCTGTTTTGTTCCTAGCTATTAACTGGTGTATCCTTCTCAGTGGGAAACTACTCGTGAAATTCTGCTTCCCTGATCTAATCTCCTTCCCTGACCACTGTACAACCTTCAAGTCTTATCAGAGAAGTTAAACTTTCCCTGTTCATCCCAGGTCTGCTCCGAAGAGACCCTCCTCTGAGCAGAGACGCTCTCCCTTTGTCTTTCGACTCTCTTGGTTTGTTTATCAGCAGAACAAGCAGTCAAGATTTATACAAAAAGTAGTTGTGAGAGCCAAGACTTGGTGAAATCTCCTCTGCCTTCATTAAGTGCCTAACTGCTATCTTCAGTTTATATGAAACAACCCTCCTACAACAAGCATCAAAGCTAGCTATACTCTTCTCAGTGAAAAGGGTTGGTTGATTTTAGTATCTCAGGTGTCAGAACTGCTTGTTAATTTTAGGTATCTAACATATTCACCGGATCTTTGAATGGAAATATACTTCATAAACTGGTTAAAGAACTTTGGCATTCATTAAAATATTAATTTGCCAGGTACTTAATATTGCAGTATAGTTAACTGCATATATTAAGTGGAGACAGTTCCCTTTTCTCTCCTCCTTCCATTTGGAGATGGATCACAAAAATGCAGGTTTAATAAATACAAGTCCTCTCTCCTATACTTTGCAGGAAATTTCTGCTTCCTTTTTGTAAACAACTTTGAATTTATCTATCTGCTACATAGGTTTGAATGTACTGCCTGTTTCAGACTTCTTTGCAAGAAGCATCATTTTCAGTATAGTGGGGCCAAGTGACATGCCTGTTATTGGATTCATACATTTGAATTCACTGTGACATCTTCAAAGAGTCTGCACATGAAACACTAGCAGCACAAATGACAGATTTAGGACCCAACATCTTCTCTTGTTCAGATTTTGTGAACATTACAGGGCCTGGACTTACTGAGATTTCAGGAGTTGATAAGATGTATTTATTTTTTAATTATTTTTTTAAATTTACTCTTGATTATCATTGTTGATGGATCTGTGATCTAAAACATATTTGTAGGTTTTTCATAGTGATGACAGGTCTGTGATTTCTTCTGGCACTAAAAGGTGGCCATTATCTTTTACAGTTTAGTCATTTTCAAGATTCAGAGGTCACATTCACCTAATTCATAGCATAGGCACATATCCATAAGAATCTCTACACATTTCTGCATTCCTGCTAAGATCTCTTTATGTGACTTTGCATACAGTTAAGTTTATTCTTATCCATATAAAAGCCTGATAGTTATATTTCTGCATGGTAAAACCCAAATAAATACTGAGAGTCATAAAGAGATCCTTTATATCTTTAGGCAGTGCACTAAAGCAGTGCAGAAGAGGCTAATAGGTTCTGCAAAGCCATTGCTTTTTGCCCTTGTGCACGTGAGCAGGGCTGGATAGAGAGTGACTGGAAAATTATTGTGACAGGCTCTCAGCTAGCCATAACTCCGAAGTTGGAACCACTGTACTCTTCCCTGAAAACTGACCAGACTAAAGACACTAAAAACGCTTGCAAACTTGGTGATTTATTAAAGCATGCACTAGAACAAGCTACTTTTACATGTCCAGTTAAATGTAATATGGTGAGACAGAGTAAAAACAAATCTTGCAAATCCTCTCCTTATTCACTGTGCCTTGCAGGGTAGGTCCTTCCATTCTCATTTTCTAGTTCAGTAATTTTTGTCAGAGTCCTGGATGCCAACAAATTTCACACAGTCTGTCTGGGGTCCCCAGCAGAATCCCCTTTTCTGCAGGAAGGGTTTCCATGAGCCCCTTAGCAGATTCCATGCCAGCTCCATGCTCTCCTCAGATGCCTCCCAGCACACAGTCTTGCAGCAGCTTCCCCACTGGTGGCTTTGTCAGTCCCCATCTGTCCTGCCTCACACACCAGAATCCTCTCCCACATGCCCATGTTCAGCTGTCCCCAGGGACAAAGCAATTCTCCCCCTCCACAATACCAGCACTGAAGAAGCCTGAGCATTGCCAACAGGCAGCCTTCCTGCTCAGCCATATTCCTTTCTTTAAATGGTGCTTTATGCACACACATAAATGGTACAACAGGTGCCACTTATCACAGTTATGTCCAGTGACTGATATGGCCTCTGCAAATAGTACACAGCTGCATGACAAGTTACCATTCTCATATTGAAAATCAACATATCATTGATTTCTTTAGGGGTGGAGAGAGGAGACAGCCACATTAATATTGACTACAGGAACTCAGCCACAGCAGTAGACATGTCCAAAGAGCAGACACCTGTTCTCTTTTAAGTTTCCAAGGACACTGCAGGGCAAAACAGGTTGGAAACCCCTATTTCCCATGAAGGACAAGGACAAGGCAAGAAGGACCTTGTTTTCAGCTGAATTGATCAACATTTTTCTGTAGCAAGAGAATAACTTTGGGCAACTTGATAGCTGGACTCCAGTAGAAACAGAAGCTCATTTTTGCAAGGACACCAGAATCTAATTTACTTTGTGCAAATAGAAGTGCCTTGTTTTAAAGGAACCAGGAAATGCTCTCTCATGAAGAGGCAAGGTGCTGTCAATCACTGGTATCTTCACTCTGAAGGAAGCAGGGTTTCTCTTGACTCAGAAATATATGAAGGTATTGGAGGAGATGGGAGCTGTCACTTGAAGCATTGCTTCTATCAACACACTGGGTGTGCCACAAGAAATGTAGACTACCTGCAGTTTATTTTTCCAAAGTAGCAAAAAAGTAAGCAACAAAGATCATGACCTACCATATCCCTCTCTCTTCCTAACTGCCCCAGAGCATCCCAAGTTCATGTGGTCAATTACTGCAAGCTAACCTGGAAGCTAATGACAACAGCACTACTGGAATGTGCTACGCTGATACAAAAAATTAGTTGTATTTATTCTCCCCTTAAACCAATTGATATTTTGTGCTTAAGGTAATTTTGCTGGATATTATTTTAAGGAGCTGAAAATTTTTAAATTGCTTTCAATTTATTTATTTATTTTTATTCTTTTATGATGCAAGTACTTTATTATTAAAAAAAAAAAAAAAAAACTAGCTTTCCGTGCTTTTTCCAGCTCAGTTTCATTTTTTTCCCCTCTGAAGCTGCTTGGCTCTTTTGAGTTCCTATATGGCTGTAAAGAGGAGTATGTTATTATATTTGGAAAGGTTGCTTTTTATACTCTTTATTACTTACCCTAGTCTCTTAATCTTTTTTGAATATGTTTGGGTGTTCTTTTCATTTGGAGGTGTATTTATTCCTTTTCCCTGTACAATTTGTTCTGTACTTCTAGACCTGCTAGATACAAATTTTACTTAATTATCTTTCCTGAAAAGTTCCTCCTCTTAAAATTATCCCTCCCTAAAATTTGCTACTGTATGTTGCAAGCTCTGGGCTTCTCACAAAATACATTAAAATATTTATCACAGTCTCCTTTTCTCTCTCATAATCAAGTTGCCCTTAAAAAAGAGGAAGAAGTAGAGTTAATATTTCACCTATAAATGGAAGGGAGGAAAGGACATTTTATTCCTAATAGATAGCATATATTTTTAATTCATTTGTAATAATGTAAAAAAGCACACTTTTTATATTGCTGATGGAACTGCAAATCTTATTTATGTATTAGTTGCCAGATTAACTAAGCTATTTCAGAAAAAAAAAAAATAAATGTGTATATTTCATTGCAGTGACTATTTGTGTATCAGAAGATTAGGACTGACACAGAACGGAAACAAAGCTTTGTCTATGCAGTCCAGAGATTGTCAACGTAGTTATTATGGGTGAAATTTGCACAAGTGTAGAAGTCCCACCTAAGGCTCCCCCCATCTCTCAGCTACTTACCGTCTAATTTTCCATGGAGCTATAAAGGTGGTGTCCAAGCGCTGGTTGAGCTCCATGCAGCAGCCTGGCAGCTGTACAGCCTGGCAAGGTCCCACAAAAGAGGGGCCCACCCTGGACACTTGGATGTCAGTGACAGGACCAGGTCTGAGACACAAGAGGTCACAACATCTTGGCCTGTTTTGTTTTTGACACCAACCAAAACCTGGAAAGCAAGAAATGGTATTTTCTCCCCAGAGAATGGGATAGAAATGCATTTACAATCCTGTCCCTGGTCTCTGGCCTTGCAATGTTTTGTGCCACAAAGATGGATTATAGTGAAGGTTTTGTGAAGACCCATAAGTTGCATTCATCCTGGACATGCATCCGTGTTTGACAGCTGTGTAAGTCACCTCCAGACAATGATTTTTGTCAAATTTCTGGAGGTATTTGTCTCTCTTTGTAAGTCAAAAAGACATCTAGACAGAGTGATTCTGCCTACCCTGAGCAGATTGCTAACAATACCCTTTCACTTTGGGCCCATTCACACCAACATTATGTAAATTTTGAGTCACTTGAAGGTTTAGGTATTTAAAGTCCACATAAGACACTGCTTAGGAGCTCGTGTTCACAGTCCTTAATATTTCATGAAAATCAAGGTTATTAATATTCTCTAACTTCTTATTATTCACAATTGTCATTATTCCTAACAACTTTTAAAATAGAACATGAACCCAAAATGAACCATGGACTTTCCAAATACCAAACACCACAATAGCTGTTCCAAAGACAATACATTTTATTTCTTTAAGGTCTCAAGCCCAAAATATTTCCTACCAATAGCAATTGGTTCAACCTGAAGTTGACATTATCAGTTACATCCATGGGTCACAGTTTGTAATTATCTTCTCTCTCAGATCTTATTCATCAGACAAGCCAGCTATAATAGACTTCACAAAAGGCTTTATTTTGTCTGGTTTTGCACATAAATACTGTGTTTGTATTTATTTCAGATACAAATGGTGCCACCTGCTCCTCTTTGTACCCTGACATTTGGTGCTAATTAGATGGACTTGCATTATCAACAGCAAAGTAATACAGTGCTGCAGCAGGCACGGTTACCATGGATCCTAATGCACTCAGCATTCCACAGGAAATTTAGCAGAGCATAAGAAATAAATCTACTCCTGTGTGAACCTGCTCCAGTTCTGTGACACTATTAAGGTGCATCCTCAAAGTCTGCTATATCCAAATGTAAATACCATCATTATATCTAAATGTTTATTAATGCATTTTACCATTGATTCACCATGTAGGTGAAACAAAATTGCAAGTTGATTTTAAACACCCTGACAGTGCTAATGGAAACAAGTCATGCATTCCAGCTGTAAAGGAGAATGAGTCTCAACTGGGGATCAGTTGCAACAACAACAAAAAAAAGACCTACTGGCATCTGTAAATCTGTAAATGAGAACAGTCAAAACAATTCAGACTCATAGACTGTCACACTGAATAGTTGCAGTGAAAACTAATGCTATGTGTTCCTTTTCAATCCTACCTGAATGTAGCTAGTTATTATACTCTAAGACCTAACAAAAAAGGGCTAATCCAAAAGTTGCTTCTACAAAGTGATTTAGTGATTTGACATAGTTCAATAAACTCTACAGACCAAGCTAAATGAGAAGGGGAAGAGATGGATTATGGTAAGAGCAGAAGGTAAATAAAAGAAGCTAATACCAGAGAAAGAAAACCATTAAATAAAAAGACAAAAGAGTAAAATTATTTCCTTTCCTCCTTCCTTGCAAAAAATGCACATAATGTTATAATTCTTCCTACATGATCTAGGGTCCAACCACTCCACATTTTACATTTGAGATTATAGAATCATAGGGAAAAAAAAAAAAAAAAAAAAAGGAATCATAGAATGTCTTGGATTGGAAGGGACCTTGAAGATCACCTAGTTCCACCCCCTTGGCACTGGTGGGTGGCAGGCCACTAGATCAGGTTGACCCAGGGCCCCATCCAACCTCGAATGAATTAGCATCTTCTGTTTCAGGCATCAGTCTCAGCCATTGTTTGGGGTTCTTCCTTCATTTGTCAGGATTATCTACATTTCTGTCATGTACGCATTTTCAAGTGCCAGTGAAGCCAGACTTCTATGAGCTTTAAGACTTTTTCAGAGTTCCCCTCATATCTCAGGGAGGATGAGTTCAGCATCTGAGTTATAAATGTCACATCCTGTGTTCTCTGAACAGTCTTTTTTAACAAACTACCAAATGCAAGTTTGAAGCATTATCGCCTTCCCCTTAGGACTACAACAATCTGGTGTAACATGGAGCAGCACACTGCAATCAAGAGAAAATCAGGGAGGGATCCACTCCCCAAAACTGAAAGCATCGTTAGCACAATGCTAGGAAGCATGTGGTGGGACGCACAGCCTCACCAGGAACAGCTTGCTATCTCAACATCAGTCCTCTAGGTCTTCTCACAGATGAATTCCAATTCTAAATATTAAAAGATGAACTTCATTTGACGATCACCTCATAAAACTTACATTATGTAAGTGACATAGCGCAAGAGACGTGGAAGAAGACAAACTGGACAGCATCTACAGGTATAAACACTTTTTATTGGGTAGTAGAGATTTACTGACCAGGCAATTATTGTTAATATACCACTGCACACATTGGCTAATCAAGTAAGCAGGAAATACATGATTTGTGGCAGGGTAGAAGTACAGTTTCTATTCATTTTTTTCTCTCTTTCATTTGGCTAGTAAGAATGAACAATGGACCTATGTTTTTATAGCATCGTTCTATTCACAAGCAATCACATTCATAATCAAAATCAAACCCTTAAATATTACCATCTATCTATATGTGAACTAGCAATCAACAAAGGTTCCGTTTCTAATTGTGGGGAACATTCTTCATCTAAATTATCAATAACTGAGGTTGCAGTCAAACTACACTGTATGAATACAATGCATGCTTTTGAAACAGGGTATGTCAAAGCATGCACATGGCCTAACACAAAGTAAAAAATCCACTGATCTGACTGGAGAATTTTCTTTGCTTGCAATCCTGAAGCCTCCTTAACCTTCACAGTCTGTAGATGCTTCCCTTCCACCAAAGCCTGCCAACTGACATAATTTCACAGCTGGGAAGAAATCTGTGTCCAAGTAGCTGAGTGCATTCTTACTGTGGGTTCCTCATGAATAACCAGGAATTTGTCTGTTGTACAGTGTGAATACAGAAGAGGAAAGAGAGACCTGTTCTAATGCATGGACTACAAAAGGTTATCTATCAGTAACCTTTTTTTCTAAATGTCAGAACAATAGAATTATCCCCACAGAAGAAGATCAACGAATCTTCTGAACAAGAAAGGCTTGGGTTCGAGATGAGATTTCCACAATAGTGTACTTTGAATTAAAAACAAACAATGAAAAATGCCAGTTTTCACAATGATTTTTCATGGAAGAGAGCTACGTCAGTTCTAATACCATAATACTGCTACAACTTCATCTTTCGTAAGTGCCACATAACATGTCCCTGTGATATGTGCGCAGTAACTTGTTGAAGTTTCTATTCCAGTCTTTTCCAGAGGTTCATAGAATGGGATAAAAGAAGAGATAGATATGGAACTTTTCGAAGTAATTTAAAAAAAAAAAAAGGGAAGGGAAGGGGAGGGGAAGGGGAAGGGGAAGGGGAAGGGGAAGGGGAAGGGGAAGGGGAAGGGGAAGGGGAAGGGGAAGGGGAAGGGGAAGGGGAAGGGGAAGGGGAAGGGGAAGGGGAAGGGGAAGGGGAAGGGGAAGGGGAAGGGGAAGGGGAAGGGGAAGGGGAAGGGGAAGGGGAAGGGGAAGGGGAAGGGGAAGGGGAAGGGGAAGGGGAAGGGGAAGAAGAGCACCAGTTCTGTAATTTCCAGACAACTTCAACCTCTTGTACTTCCTGACATAGTTGTGTTTCAGGAAATACGTAGCTGTTAAGTGGTAAGTCTACCCTGCTCCCACCTGTCATTATTCTACTTCTACAATCACATCTTTGATTTCAAGGAAGAGACTAAATGCAAAGATTAGATATTCTCCTCTGAAAAATAGCTCCACAGAAAGATAAATCCACTGTCCAGAGATACGGAAAATTACTAGTCATCAATGCCGTCATTTTCATCTGCATGATTCATCATAATCAGCCTGCCCTCTATATCTGCTGTCATTATTGTCTCCATTATCAACTGTGTGCACTAGATAAACATTTACACAGGTAACTGTTCATATACATACTGTATACAATCAACTATTAAACAATACCCTGAAAAAAATATTCTACTGGGTCCCAAAATATGTTCTATCTCATCTTAAACTAGAGACTTACTGTAAGGCTTTGTTACGGAGTTATTTTCTACTAGGCGGCATATATCCATCATAACAAAAAAAACCACTTTCTTAAACATATTTATCGACACCTTAGTTTGCAGGAAAAATAAAATAAAAAATAAAATTAAAAAAAAACGGCAGCATGTTGGAAATGTGATTTTTACATTTTAGAATCTGAATCAGTTTGAATCTGAATCAGTTTGAATCTTTTGGTTACGTGTATTTGATTTTTGTGTTAGATAATGTAACACAATACAGTTACTTTCATTGATGTAGAATAAGGTTTAATTTTCATTTTCTTGGAATTTTAAAATGTTCCTGTTTAATTTCAACCCCAAATGTCAAAATCCTTTTTGAAACAGAAGATTGATCTTCTTTGCAGTTCTGTTTCTCAAGAGGATTTTCTGAATAATAAATTAAGAAAAAAGGTCTTGACCCTTATTGTATTTTTTCCCACTTTCTCAAATAGGTCCTGAATGTATAATGGCAGCCATTGGAAATGCTCTGCTTTTTTCAGCAGTTTCAATATATCACCTGAGATTGGGAGTGAGGGAGAAGGGACTTTGAATGCCCCCCATGTGGCCTGCCAGCCCCTGTCAATACCAAAAGGTCCAGCCCCAAGTGCCAGCTCCCACAGCTTCGGTTCCCCCTTCGCCATGCAGCCTGGTCTGTCTCCTAATAACTCCCTTAGCTGTTCTTCACCTCCTGCTTAGTGTTTCTATGCTGAATTAAAGATGAGTAACATAAAGACTGAGGCAAGGGGAGTAGGAAGGGGAGTATATTTTGGTCCTAGAGCATCCCCTGTGGCCTTGCATAGACATAGGAATGACAATGGAATTAAGGCAGAGGGAAGAGAGGTTTTATACAGTGGGAATAAATGTTTTCAGAGACACACACATGCATGCTGCACACAGAAGTAGTATTCAAAAATTGAATTCATCAAAGAATAGATCTTCATGGCTGTCAAAAGCCTAGGAATAGAGTTATATCATCATTCTTTTGATCAGAAAATGAATCTTCAACATATAAAGTTGAAGAACAGAAAATACGACCAGTGAAAAATATTAATAATGCACTCTCTAGAGAAGTACCATAAGAAAACTAAGTACAGGCACTGAAAATTACTATTTCTTTGTGAAACTTGCCATGGAATATTTTTACATAAGTAGAAAGTATATTGAAGACATGCTGTATGTTACCATAATCATTCTTAAGTCCTTTCAGCTGCGAAATGCTGCTGATTTCAGTGCAGTCCCACACAGACACACAGGTGGGCCCCACATGGCCTACCTTGCAGGACTGGAGCTGTATTTTTCTAAATATTGCACAGCAAAGTGGTTGAAGGCATGATTACACCCGAAATGCTAGATCTCAATGTAATTAAGTTCCTTACCCTCAGATGGGAAGTAATTTAAACCAGCACTCAAAATTCCATTTAAGAAAGGACTTTGAAAAACAAAAACCCTATTGAAAAACACTCTAATAAAGGTACAAATGTACTGAACTACAGCAAAATGTGCATAGTCTTATAAAAGGATTACTAAAAATGTGGACACCACGAACCAAATGTCTACTGATGACAAATGACACCAGGCCGGGTGCAGAACTAACACAATATATAAAAAAAGAGACCAGATAACAAGCTGAAATTTAACGTTATCGACAAGTGTTACAGAACTATCAGTCAGAGTGAGAGGACAACGTTGTTGGCTACTCTGCCACAAGGGCAGCAAGGGAGATTAAGTGCTACAGAGAGTTTGGGAGACTGAAGAGGCAGAAAACATGAGATCCTTTCTAATTGCAACAAAAATATGGTTAGATATGATATCTTTCTAATAAATAAATAAATAAACAAATAAAAACTGAATACAGGAATATTGATTTTTGTTAAGAGACTCTATAAAAAGGCAAGAAAGCTGGTAAAAGCACTGAATTCTAAAAGCATGCTTGGTGGTGGTGGTGGTTTTCGTGTCACATGTAGAACTAAAAGTAACCATATAGTCCTGATTTTAAAAGCTCTAAAAGCAAAAGCCAAAATGATTCAGTATCACAGTAAAGGACTCTGCAATATTTATTATTTTTTTTTTTTTTTAATTTCAGAAGAGTAATTCATGCTAAAATGAGAAAAACAAAAAGGATAAACTGTGGAAAATAGAACTGCATATCAGCAGACCAAAAGGGATTTCAAGGAGTAATATGCACTACAGTTCCCTCCCACGTACAACATTCCTTTCATCAATACTACAGATTTTTAGAACATAGTATTGCTGAGGCCAAATTCTTGGTTGGTTACCCTTTTCACAGGATGTTCAAACTTCTTGTCTATTTCAAGGCTCTATATAACCTGTCTATAAAGCTCTGCTCATTTTCATCCTTCTTTTAAGATCTAAAACTCTTGTCTTCTGAAGTGAAAAGCAATGTTGCTTCCCTTCTGATCATTCCTTTAAAGCTTTACTTATCCTGTTCAGCCTTTGATTACTGACCTCTCTGTGTTTTCCACACAAAATCAAGTTATTACTCTCATTTGGGGGCCATCTCCTCTCAAATCTCATACCTCTTTGTGTCAATAAAGTAACACTCATGTATAGTACTGAAGATTTGGCCATTATACATCGTTTGCATTTTATCTCTGTGCAACTAAGTTGCAAAATCTTTGGTCTAGTGTCCTAAAGCCTGTTTCCTTTATTATCATAAAAAATTAAATAAGAAAGAAAGAAAATTTCACAGAGGAGTTCAAGAGAACAGTTCAGTTAAAATGGAAAGTAACCTTAATACTCATCTGAAATTCAACCCAAATCTTTTGCAGACACAAAAGTCTCATACTGCAGTTTTCAAAGGGATGGGTCAATCAGAGGCTGTGTAAAGAACAATGTTTAACAGAGAACTCCAGGTAATTTTTATCATATCCTGATATCCTGGCTATACATACTTCTGCTGCAAAAGTGCAAAAGCTATGGCATAATATGTAGATTCATTTGCCCTTTTTCTTGCAGGCTGTCAGGTGCCAATCTTTACGTTCCACATTATCCCACTGCACAGAGAAATTGCAAATGTAAAAGACCTTTGCATACTCACTTCCAGTTCTGTTAGCTGACGTGAAGACTTTGTACAGTCTAATACAGCACATTAATTCTTCTTCCTTTTATTATTTTTTCCCTCTTCATTTGAAAACACAGCTGCAATTACAGGTTTCATCTAAAATCCAATGGTGAAGTATCAAAAGTTCATGAGCAAGTTTCTTTCTATGAAATTTCAATTCTATTCTTGCAGAAAAGTTAGAATATCTAATTAAAAAATCACAACTATATGAGTTCCAAGAATGAAATCTATGAATGCATGTGCTTTTTCTTTCAGTAAAAAATGAGCAATTTATACAGCAAATTTAGTCTCCTTTTCTCTTTCCAAATTGTGTGAAAAATATTTGTTATCTTAAGTATACCGTTTATTTGGAAGTACTAATTACAAAGTCTATGGCTAATCTGTGATCTGTACATTGTTCTTTATGTTTAGTTTTCGTCTATAATTTAAGGAGTATTATACATTTTTAAGCAGATACAAGACACAAAACAGCTTTTTTTGTCTCCTAGTAAGGTAAATGCCATTTATTATTCAATTTTGCAAATTACTTTTCTCTACTGAAGCCCTTCCACAGGCACTAGCATTTTTCTCCCCAAAGTTAAAAGAAAAAAAAATAAATATTCCAATAATCTATACACATGGACATTATATTATATTTTTTTGTATTTAATGTAAGTTGGAAAAAGGTTCAGTGAATTGTAGAGCTTATTCTATCACTGGCCAGGCCAACACTTACAACGTTCCTAAAACTAACAATTTTAGTGTCCAGTTCCGTTTCAAAATTTAAAAGGAATAAAATTATTTTGTTCCTTTTTTTGTTGTAGTTTCAAAAGTCTTAAGAAGAGACAATTTCAAATGTCACATTGAAGTGCTTCTTGTGCTGGAAATGATTTGTTCATTTCAAGACGAGAGACAGGTGTTAGGCTACTTAGACTATGGGACTCACTTTGAGAAACCTGATCTGCTGGGGGCTGATGGAGTCCACCTGTCAGAGCAGGGGAGGAGCGTCTTCAGTCACTGGCTTGCCCAGCTGGTGAAAAGGGCTTTAAACTAGAGTTGCCAAGGAAGGGGAACCTCAATCCATCCTGCTCCTCCCAGTTTGATGTTGGTGTCAGCGATAGATGCCCAGAGCCTGGCGAAGGGTCATGGGTCAGCAGAAGCGCACCTGAAGAGCAGCACAAAGGAAGGCCTGCCACTCCAGCCAGTTAGTCAGCTTGATTAGAGGCCCAAGTCAAATGTCTCTATGCTAACACACATAGCATGGGGAACAAACAAGAAGAGTTATAGATGATTCTATGATTGTTGATCTACCTAAGTGTCTCTGATGAGCAACTCTTTCTAGGATGTGCCTCAGGAAAAAAGTCTACCAGCAGTCAGAACTGAACAGTGAGAGTGAAAAAGCACCCTTATTTTCTAATCCAAACAATGCTTATGTGGCACTTATATTCCACCAGACTCCTTGGAACATGTTTACAACATGTGAAAATGCCAACTCATTTTTCTTCTTCTTCTTTACTTGAACACCATCAGTTTTTGTCTCAGTGACAGATCACATACATTACATAGATTTGACAAAGACCTTAATTTGTCTATTTCCTGGGATTATTTTATCACAGGATGAAAGGATCAAGTCTAGGAAGTTTAATATTTCATTTTTAAACAAAGTTTAAATATATACCTGAAATATAAGCCTTTGTCAATAAATCCCTTTAAATATTTTGGGTAATTCAACAGAATAGAGCATCCTGAAAATCTATGGTATTATCAATACTCAAATGGTCACATATTCAGATCTGAGGAACGTTTGATGATAATCTATGTGCAGATGACTTCCCTTTACCTGTGAAAGTACCTATAAGGATGCTAAGTTATCTCTAAATATTTAACTAATATAATCTTAATCAATATAAGTAAGTACTGGAGTTATCACCAGGATCTTACATGAACTGAGAAAACAGATGGGATTATTGAGACAGTGGCAATTCATGCAGCCATGGAAAGGGACTCATTTCACTTGACTTGAGCAAACTGAAAGTGGGGTACCTCATCCAAATTTAAAGTCTATTTGCAGTCCATGGAGAGAGGTATCTTCACATGGTATGTCATACCAGTCTGAACAGCTTACTAAATCATGTGAAAGTTGTCTCCAAGAAGTTAAAAAATTAGGCAAATCTTTTCTCGTGAGCTCCACCCAAGGGCAATCCTGTCAGGCCTTGACAGACACTAGTCCAGAACTAGAATTTGCATCAAAATCATTGTGTCCAGCCATGCAGTTAAACCAGTATAAGTTCAATGTAACAAAAATACCTCTCCTCTGCTGCATACTGATTTTAACACAAATTGAGGACACTTGGACTCCTACCTGACCTTTCATAACAAAGATCCATACAAAAACACCTATCTCAAATATTGGAAACAAACAGTATTCTGGAAATATTGAACTATAATTGATACATTTAATGGATACACTGATGCATTAAAAGCCAAATTCTGACCTCTTACCCTGATTTATTCCACAGCCCATTATGTATGCCCCATTGATTTTGCTGGTTTATTTCTACAATAAAATTCTATTCAATAGATTAAAAAACATCTGCTTCTGTTTACAGATGACCAATTATTTGAACTCCCTTCCTCAAAAGGTGAGCAATTACTTATAAATCAGGGTGATTACACAGGTGAATAATTCTTCATCAATGTATTGAAAATGTTTATGATCTAAAAGCAGCACACACTAAGTGTTTTGATTCCTGCTTCATGAAATTAAGAAACCACTTAGTTCACCTATACTAATGATATTATAAAACTGTTATAGAAATATGATATATATAGATTTATTTGGGATATCAGTGGTATCTAACATCAGAATAAGTTGATTTTTTAATATCAAACATAATCAGTAGAAAGATCACAACAGAAAGATCAAATAATGTATTTTATTTTACCACATTCTTTTCTGTTGTGTTCATATTTTAACTTGTTTTAACTTGTTGATAACCTGTAAATGAAGTATTAACAAATTGAGAAGAGGCTATTTGGCAGGAAGTTCTGTATCAACCGTCTATAATACAAGTCATTCAGCAAGTCAAGAGAGGGGATTGTCCCTCTCTACTCTGTGCTTGTGAGGCCACGCTTGCAGTACTGGATCCAGGTCTAGGGCCCCCACCATGAGAAAGGTGTTGATCTGTTAGAATGGGTCCAGAGGAGGGATACGAATTTGATCAGAGGATTGAAGCACCTCTCCTATGAAGAAAGTCTGAGAGAGCTGGGGATGTTCAGGCCAGAGAAGAGAAGGCCTGGGAGAGAACTCACTGCAGCTTTTAAGTACTTAAGGGGGGCTTATAAAACAGATGGAGAGCAACTTTTTGCTCAGGCAGACAATAACAGGACAAAGGGGAATGGTTTTAAATTAAAAGAAGGGAGATTTTGATTAGAGGTTAGGAGGAAATTCTTCACTCAGAGGGTGGTGAGGCACTGGAACAGGTTGCCCAGAGAAGCTGTGGATGCCCCATCCCTGGAAGTGTTCAAGGCCAGGTTGGATGGGGCTTGGAGCAACCTGGTCTGGTGGAAGGCATCCCTATCCATGGCAGGGGGGTTGGAACTGGATGATCTTTAAGGACCCTTCCAGCCCAAGCCATTCTATGACTCTGTGATTCCATATTCCTATGTATGTGTGAGATGACATTTTTCTACAGTCATGAAACAGGACAAACAAGTTACCTTTTTTGGATCTACTAAGAAAGTATGTACTGCTAAATTTAAATGTATATCTTGAATCACTGCATATTCCCAGAATATTAAAAATAGCCTATAAATATCGAGATACATTTTAAATAGATGTTTTTTCCCCTCAAAATAGTTAATCAAGGGAATAATATGATGTTAGTTTGCAGTTTATGGTCTTCTGAGAATGAAGATCAGACTTGTTTTTTTTTTTCCCCAGGAGCTAAGTACAGAGAGTACAGCTACACTCCTGTTTAACTTGGCTAAGAAGCACACTTTTGAAACAAATTTTCTGACTGTCCCCACTTTCACCGGGCAGAGCAGTCTCACTGTGCCTAAACTCAGTTCCTTCCAGAAGAAACCAAAGCTTAGGGTGAATGATGAGAATACACGTATGGCCCTCCAGCTTGAAGGACCATACTACAGCCAACCTGATGTAAATTCTGTTGAAAAGAGAACAGTGAGGAACTCAGGCACTCCGTAGCGACTGCTTTGCCCAGGAGATCTGCACTATTTGACAACATAGACATGGCCACAGGGCACCTGGGCCACTGGGGAAGAAGGTACCTCAGGGAGGCCATTCTCTTCCTGTCCAATTGGGATCACTTCCCAAACAACAGACCAGGAAAAAATGCATCGTGTTCTCTGACCCTTCACCTGTGAATATGGGAGAACATTTTAAATCAAATTAACAAGCCCACTGCTGATCTGGCTTTGGAGTTTCACCTCCAGTCTTCAATCAGATCAGTACACAGAACGGTGCTCAGTTCACAGAACAGAGTGGTTGGACAGTGGCCAACAAGTCTGAAGGATGAGTAACTTCCTATGACTGTTAGCAATGAGCAGATCAGTCTGTCTGACCAAATCCAAGGACACTGAACATTATGCAGCTAACACTCCTTTTTAAGACTTTAGCTATCTTTTATTGTACTACTTTTATTCTAATGAAGCATCTAGTCAGGTAGCAAGTATACATACCAAACGTGCATACTTGTAAAATGTTTTATACGGGTACTGTCACAAGAAATGTTTGAATGATGGCACAGACGCATATGCAAAATTAAAACAGCTCGTCCAGTCCTCTGACAGCCAGGATTGCAAGTCTCTCAGAAGGGAAAACAATAAATATCTTTTCTACCTGAAGAGGGATGTCTGGGACTCAGCTTTACACAGAGACCATCTTCCCATGCACAGCAAGGACTTGCTTGTGGCAAAGGAGGAGAGCAAACAGATGAAGAATGGCATGCAACTTTTCAACTGTTGACTTTTCCCTTTGACTAGCATCTTTCCAAAGAGGTTACACTAGTACTGGAAATCACAGAGTAACTTCATATTGTCTCCCAGGACCAAGAACTGCATACAGATGACATTCTTATATGTGTTGCATCTTAGATACATCATAAGTAACGTTGGTTGCAGGTTTTCTGAGTCTGTGTTTCAGAACGTGTAGTTGCAGAGTTCACACAAAATGGTACTTGAAGCAACAATTCATTCACTAGGTTATGCCAGTTTTGCAGAGGGTCTGAGCTGGAAATAGAATGTCTGGACTCAGAAGTTGCTAGCAAACACATGCACACATGTGCACATATATATGTGCATTGAAAGTACTCCAACTTGGCAGCAAGCGTACCAAATTTAAAATGGCAACATACTCTATTTAAATGATTATGCAGTGGAATATGACTCATAACTTTATAAAACATTACAAATCCAAAATTGATGTGTTTCCCAACAGAATACAAGACTTGAATTCCTATTTATGAATAAAATTATAGAGAAACAAAGATGTCTAGAGAGTATATCAAGAATTTCTTTTTCATAGTAGAATAAGAAGCTTTTTTAAATCATATGATTTGTAGCTGAAACTAAAGTTTGACAGCTAGATTGAGAAGTGACTATCCACTGGATATGGTATAAAGAGATTTAAAAATACTAATAAACGGTAAAATACAAAAATAGATGACAGCAAGCAAAATGAAGAAACCAAATCAGTCAATGGTCAGCATATGTTAGGTCCACTGATTTGATGGCCCTCAAACTTAAATAATACTTTTGCACATTAACAGCTGCTGGGACTAAATACTATCCCAGAGATACTATCCCAGAGATTAAATACTCAAATCTTCTGGAATTCTGTAGTTTCTGGAATAAGAGCTGGAACTGGCCCTTTGCAAGAAGACTGAATGTACTTATTTTGATCAAGTGTTACCTTAAACTATAGCCTTCTACAGCTTATCTGTCTATTGGACACTTACAACTGAGAGATGACAAGGTTTATGCCTGCAGTTCTCTACCATCAGGACAGAATTTGATCTAAACAAACATTCTGACTTGAAGTCTGGCACAAGAAAGTCCATGTTTCGGTCCTGCTTATTTTGGCAGAACATCACTGAGCATTCCCAGACATCGATTTTTTCTTTTGAAAATTGACTACCCAGGCTTCAGAACCAGGCAAAATCTTTAAACACGGTGAATTTATTGCCCATGGTATGTCGTCATAAAGAGAAAAGAACTTCATTTAAGTTTTTGAAAGAGGTCTTGGTGCCACCTGGGACATGATCAATTGTCCCAAAACCAAAAGTAAATGCTCTTTGGTCCCATATACTATTTAATGACACGTGATGCAGTTTGATTTAACGTTACATTAGAGGCAGCTTGGGACTACTGCAGTGCAGCTACCCATAACACACAACTTCCATAATTCTGAGATAAAGTCCAAAGGACAGAATAAACAGTTCAGATAAGTTCGAACAACAATCCTCAGAGTCTTTTCTATCCAACTGATGTGATGGGTCACAAAGATTCAACAACCAACTTAGCTCCTGCTTATTATGTTGCACATCTGGCTACTGTGATTTTCACTTCATATTACTGTACTTAAACAAAACAGCATTAGACATTTTATAAAGTCAAAAATACTTCTGCAAAGTGTTTATAAGCGACATTTCAAATGAGATTCAATAAAATGGCAAACAGCAAAGCAAAAAAAATATGTTAGAATTGCCCTTTCTACCTCTCATACCTAAAGGTACTGGCTACAACACACAAGCTGCACAAAGTGAGGGAGCATGCAACTCCTTCCCTGTGCTCAAAAACAGTCCCTCCTGAGCCTTAGTGCCTTTTGGGAATTGTGATACAACTGGTAAATATCAACTACTAAGTTGCATAACATCTCTACTACATCTGTGCTGTTTTTTAAAACTTTCTGTTGGTCTCACTGAGGAAAAAAGCTACTTTAGGAGAGATTTTATTAGAATGTAACTATTACCCAAACTAAATAGAGAGCAATGCGCTTTGCCTTTGCAAGATTCACAACCCTGAAACTGTCAGTGTTCTATAAATTTCTCAGAATAGGGATGTATATACATATGAGTAAATCTGCTTCTTTCTATTATCTTTTTAGGTGTGCAATTGTATTTTCAAATAAGTTATTTAAGAGAAATTATGTATTTGTAAAGTTTATACATATGAATATCTATTATATTGCACTGGGATTTTTTGCAATGAAAAAAATAGTTCTGTTTGATAGAGCAAATTGAAATTAGAGTAATTTACACAGGCCTCTATATGCTTTTGGAAACTCTTCTTCCATCTTTATTTTTAGCAGTGCAGTCAGTTATTATAGGCAGTTAAAGGCTGATTAGGTTTGCAGAGCAGTTAAAATGCTAACCATACAAAACAGGAGAGACTACTTCTGTAACTGTAAAAGGATGTGCATGAAAGAGCTTTTTTAATTAACATTTTTGTTGAAGTTTTATTAAAGGACCACACTTCACTGTTCAAAGACTGAAAATAGTATGACAAATGCATGCCTTGAAGGGATGCTATGGGGAAAATTCAGAACAAATCTCACTGGAACTGTACTTCATTATGTCAGATTTGAATTTGAGGCTACCATTGTACACATTAAAATGGTACAGTAAGCAACTTTATTTCATGTTAGATTTCTATGTGTTTATATATGTAAACACAGAGAAATGTCTATATGCATATGCATAAATATATGTAAAGAGGACTTCTTCAGAATTTTCATTTAGATTGGAATCAAATATTAACAGTTTGTGAGGTTAATGAAAGCAAATATAATTTAATTCTTACCATTGTCCCTTAACTCTTAATCACTATTGCTGTTTTCTATTTCTATCATTCTGCTTTTGTTCTCTGAAAGATTGATGCTGCATATTGTCAGACCCACAATTCAATGTAATATTTAAAAGAGTGCTCTATGAAATCTTTACTTCATTTTCAAATCTTTGTATTCATACTGTTGTACATTTCATGAGAACCATGTAGTCTACAAGCCTACCTTAAGACGTAAAAGCTAATGCTGACAACTAATAGATCAACAGACAGGAGCTGGATTTAACACCAGGAATAAATCCAGTCAGTTCACTATGTTTCACAGTAATGCTAAATCTTGAGCTATCTAAAACTTGGTCCACAACTTGAGTCAAGTGGGAAGCTGAGGGTATGGGAAAACTCTCCAGGATGTTAAATTTAAAGCTGGTGCCCTACTTCCTTTGCCATCTCCTGCAACTGCGGTGCAAGCCATGCAATGCAAGTAAACAAAGGATGAACAGTGTCTCTGCCTTTAAGGTTTTCTGCAAGGGCATAGGGATGAATGAAGAGCTTTTTAGCTCCTCATTTCTCATTCCCAAAAAGAGATTCCAGTGCTAAAGAAAGGCTGTTGGAGGTTACTGAAGGATTCATGTCTCATTAAAGATCTTTTTATTGAATACAGAAAATCTGTACCTTGAATAAATACATAAAGTAAGACTTTTTGTAGATCCACAGATGGTGTTGTAGTGGACCATTCTTTTATATTTTGTTGTAGTAAGACAAACAAATGTTCTCTGCAAATTCTTTTCCCCTTCCCCAGTTAAAAAGGTTTAAAGGTAGTCATTGAATTGTTTCATGTTTACAAAGTCAATGGCCCAATTTGACTTTTTTTTTAATTTTTTAATTCCAGAAAGGTTGGGACAAAATATCTCTAATATTTTTCAATGAACTAATCTAATAGTGATTATTTCATCAATGTCCACTTACATTCACAAACACATTGATCTAATAGCAAATCAATAATGGCAAAACAATTGTTTCCAAAGTTAAGGTGAATCATTGCTTTCTATAAACTGGCAAAAATCAGAAAAAAAATCAGGTAAACTCAATAGAAGCTTATTTATTTTACGAGAAAAAGAAACATTTTATCTCTAAAGCACAAATTCTTTTAGGAATAAGAAGCAATACCAATCATAAATAAACTGTATTTACAAGCAGTTTTAAAATATTTTTTCTTTAAACTATTACAACATGAGATGTTCTCCTCTTCTCCTCTTCAGTCTTTAAGAAACCTAGTCTATCCTACTCAACTGACTCATCTGCTTTGAGGGCTCTAGTATGAAGAACCAGCTATGATTTAATTTTCCATTATCTCCCTCGTGCATGGGCTCCATTACAACTGAAGTGGAATGAGTCAACATGCAATTTGTGATTCTTTAGGTCTAGACTGGAGGATCATTGTCCACCAAGCATTTCTCCTTAAATCACAGCAAATATACTTTAAGGTCCCATCCTCAAATCTTCATTCGGTTCAATTAAAAAGAACACATTTTGGTTATTTTATCAGATCCTTTAAATTTGAGTTAAATAAGCAGAGGCGTGACAAATCATCAGCTTTTTTCAGGTCTGCTGGTGTCCAAGTGTCTCTTCCATTGTAGTAATCTACCTTAAAGTTGTTTAAGTCAAGAGTCTTATCATTTATAGATATCCTTGCCTGCAGGACAATTTGTAATTTTTTTCAATGGGCAACCTTCATATGAGACTCTGCCCACCTACTAAGCCCATCCCTTGCTGCTATGTTTATTTTCTGAGTACAGAAGATATGTTTTCTTTCTATTTTCTAGCACAGAAGACTTACTATAATTTTGTTTCATAAAATATATAGCTATACATTTTAAATCACAAGTTATTTTGAATATTAAGATATGGTCTGTGCATTTTATATGCTACTTTTAGCTTGGTACTTCAATTTGACAGATGTGATGAGCTAAGAGAAGTCAGAAAACCATCTGTGGTAACACTTAGAGCTTCTCAAAGTACAGTCCATACACCACTCATTCTACCGGAAGAAAGTCAAAAAAGATTCTATTTTCCTCTTAAAATACTAAAAGAAAAATAATCCCTTCTCACTCATGGGTAGCTACCCACCCATGACTTACTGCTATATGAATCAAGACCAAGGATTGCAGGATTAGAGTAATGAGCTATCATTTAGCTCAGTGAGGCACTGAATTTCATCCTTTTTTTTTTTTTTCGTGGAGTATATGGTAAAAGGTAGAAGACGAGGCATCATTGTTGAAATGAGTGAGCACATGCATGGCTCTCACATTTTTGTGTGAGGTATATCAATGCATTGTGAAGCACAGTGCAGTAAGCCTGTGAATCAGTGGTACAGTACAAATAGTACACGTGATGGTTCAGGAACTCTAGGACACATGGAGTACATTCTCAGAGAATGCATTGTAAGTTTGTCTGACAGTCCCATAAGAACTGGGGTGCTGGTCAGAAGCTTGTGTTTTGAGAAAGTTTGGAAGAGCACCCCCATAATAAATGGCGATGACAGTGTCATGAGTGAGCCAGAAAACCTGCAACAGCAAGTGAAAAAAATATTCACATTCCATTTGAACAACGTTTGATGAAAAAGGACACTGCCAGGAAAATCAAGGTATATGGACGACTTATGTATGCAGTGCAGGAAACTGAGAGTTGCTGCTGCTACTAGTCACAGAGATAGTGGTCTCTACCAGCACTGGTTATGGTGGTAACTGTAATTAAGCAAATGATAGCAGAAATACTGACACTAGAAAAAAAATGTATATCCAAAAAAGTAACATAAATAGTCTGCTGTAAGTCTCAGAAGACTAAAGGTAACACTCATGTAGGAAACTCTGGGACAATCTGGGATAACTCAACTCAAGGGACAACAAAAAGCCAACCTTTCAGAGATGAGATGAAACTCAGAGCTACTGATAAGACTGTTATATTATCTGCCAAAACCATTGTGACTATGTATGATGCCTGAGCAAGCAGGTTTGAGAAAACCACTGCCACTTACATACACTTCTTGTTCAAACTTCGTAATACAATACAGAATCCTGTTCTTTTCACATAAGTACAAGTATTAAGGACATATTGATTTGATTTTTACTCCATCCTCAAACACAGTCTGTAAACTAAATAAGAAGTTCATGACCTGACCTGACCTGCCATCAAGACCTCAATAGCTTAAACAGAAATTTAATTTGCTCTCTGTATTCTTCAGGGATAACAATGTGAGAACTGCTGTAATGTGCCAGAACACTAAAAATGCACATAGACAACTATATACAGGGTGAGAGAGAAGGCCACTGAAAACATGAATGGAATTGAACCACGGTCTTTAGCAAAATCTGTACCATCACTACATTTGCACAACTTAACTATAAGCTTTCTCAAATATTTCCCTTGAATTTTTTCTTCAGGTCTGAGTAAAAATGTCACAATTTTCTTACAACACAATAATTTGTATAGGAGAATTGAAGGAAGCCATGAGACTGATCAACGGAAAGTAGTTCCTTTCCTGCAGGAAAGTAACTCCAATAAGTAACTTATAAATAATGTTTTGCTTTCACAGTTACCTGTGCATTTCTTGATATTGCTATTTCTTTTTCCATGGGATCCTAACTTGCATCCAAAGTTCTCTTCCCAAAATTCTGCAAACCATACATTTCTTCGATTGTTAGCAAGTGTTCGGCTCCGAAAATATCTATCAAATCCTACATTCAAGAAGAGAAGTGAGAAAAAAAAAAGTATTAAAATATGAAACAGCATAAAGGCATTCATTTAAAGATGATAATGGATTTTGTATGAATTTCATAGCAAGAAAAAGCCTTAGGTGCACTCTGAATTTATGCTCATGTGCATATCTGATTAAAAATAAGTATCTTCGTTACTATTCCATATTTGCTGTAGAACAATATATTTTTAAATATCTACAGTAGTTAACGAGTCTGTAAAGCTCCAGCAGAACTTTATAATTTAAATAATAAAAAAAAAAAGCAATGCAGATGGTTAAGGGAACAGCTTAATTTTTAATACAACAGATGACCCAAATAAAGAATTAGATACATACAAGAAATTAGAAAAACTTTAAGTACTACCAACTTAAATATCATGATTCAAATAAATTTCTTCCCATGGCCACCTAAAATCACTGTGTACTTCTCTGTTGAACCCAAAGACTTCCAAGTCACCTAAGTTTCCCACCTAGCTGAGAAACAATCCCTTAAACCTGATCATTTTCTGCACCAGTTTTACTCCAAAAATCCAGCCTTAATGAAATTATGAGCAATATACCATTGGGATTAAATCCTTCATAAATATTTCCATGGGGGTAAATTCTCCAAGCAGCATCAATAGTGCCCAGCTTTTTCAGTTGTTTACCAGCTTAGAGCACTTATGTCCAGGTCTCACTATGCCTTCACTCCCTCACTGGAGTGAAGTGGTTCAAACCAACAAATTCTACTTGCTAGAAGATGCTATATACACCACATCATAAAGTTTGTTAATATAGTGGCTTCTTAAAGAGTTATAAAAAGTTTAGGTGAGGAAAGCAGAGTCTAGATTAATCTTCTCCCATGAAAATGAGCTGATTCATTAACAGCCATCTGATGCTCTCCTTTTTTTGTCCAAAAGAACCACCAGACTATGGTTAAGAAATTCTAGTGCTCTAATTATTAGCAATAAGATTGCTTAATTGCAGATTCAGCATCTTCAAACTATATCAAAAATAAACAAAACCCATTGAAACAAGTACTCACTCAGTTCTCCAAAAAACCAATTGCTTATACTTTTGAGAAAAACTGCAGGCTTTAGTCCTGAATGAATGGAAACTTTACTTAGTCACAGTTTCGCACAAATCCAGAGGACAGACAGATTTCAGAAATAGCCTCATGCTCAGTTTTCTTTTGGTGTTCTGCTCAGTAATTAAAGACACTTAACTTTACCCCTACACTGATAAGAGAGTTAGGTGCCTAAGAGCTAGGATGTTAGAACATTGTCAGAGAACTGGTTTTTTGTGCCATTGCATTCTTACCATCTATAGATGTTCTTTTGGGCAGGATGGTTACTGCTCCTTCTGCAATTTCTTCCTGATGCTGAACTGGTGAAATTTTTGACCCCCAACTATCTGAGCCAATCCACAGGAAATGTCCAGATTGATTAGCTTTTTTGGCTGCTTCCAGTATTCGCCTGAAAATAAACAAACAAATCACTAATTAAATAAACTGCATTTACTAAGAATTTTAGAAACCCCAGCATTAATTCTGGCTATGCATAATTAAGTTCACACTAACCAGTTAGCCACTAATTTGATTTGGACAATCTAAAATATATTCAACAACAGGTGCACTGAGCTTAAGTTACTGTACCTTTTAATTTGTTTCATTTTTAGCCATATTTGTCTAGCATTCTTATTGGTTTCAGATACCAAAAAACAATCTATTGCAGCTTCACTTATAGGTAAGAACTTGGAACAAGTTAGTACTGTTCGCTGGGTAAAAAAATGGGCTGGATGGCCAGGCCCAAAGGGCTGTTGTGAATGGAGTTAAATCTGGTCGGTGGCCAGTCATAAGCGGTTGATAAGTGCAGGGCTGCACTTGTATTGAGGCCAGTTTTGTTTAATATTTTTATCAGTGGACTAGAGGGGATTGAGTGCATCCACAGTAAGTTTGCAGATGACACCAAGTTAGGCAAGACTGGTAGGATGGCTTTGAAGAGGGATCTGGATAGGATGGATTGATGGGCCTTGTCCAGTTGCATGGCATTCAGCGAGGCTAAATGACAGGTGCTGTACTTGGTTCATAACTGCATGCAGTTGTAGAGGCTCTGGGAAGAGCAGCTGGAAAGTTGCCCAGCAGAAAAGGACCTGGGGATGCTGGTCAACAGCCAGCTGAACTTAAGCCAGCAGTGTGCCCAGGTGGCCAAGAAGGCCAACAGCATCCTGGCCTGCATCAGAAATAGCATGGCCAGCAGAACTAGGAAGTTGAAGGTCCCCTTCTATGTGGCACTGGTGAGACCACACCTCAAATATTGTGTTCAGTTTTGGGTCCCTAACTACAAGGAGGATAATGAGTTGCTCGAATGCATTCAGGGAAGAGCATCAAAGCTGGTGAAGGGACTAGAAAACAAGACATAGAAGGAGCAGCTGAGGGAAATGGGGTTGTTTAGTCTGAAGAAGAGGAGGCTGAGAGGAGACCTCATGACTGTCTACAACTACCTGAAAGGAGGTTGCAGCAAGGAGGGTGCTGGTCTCTTTTCTCAGGTGATAAGTGAGGAAATGGCCTCAAGTTGTGCCATGGAAGGTTCAGACTGAAAACGAGGAAGAATTTCTTCATGGAAAGAATGGTTAGGCATTGGAACAGGCTGCCTAGTGAAATGGTGGGGGTGCCATGCCTGGAGAGATATGTGGACATGGCACTTAGGGTCATGGTTTAGCAATGGGCTTTGGTAGTGTTAGGCTGATGATTGGGCTTGATGATCTTAAGGGTCTTTTCCAACCTAGATGATTCTCTGATACTAGTTATCTATGCAACAAAGGAACAGCATGTGTTGTAATTTTAACTGAATTTCTTATCAGATTTCCCATCATTTTTACACTGGATTGAATCCGAAACCTCCCACGCTACTCTATTCTGCTCCAGCCAATTGTGTGTCTCTGTAAAGAGAGAACATCTTCGACATATAAAATTAGGAAACAGGCACCTAATATCATCTTCATTCGCAAACATGATCACTGCTCGAGCATTTGGAGTTTCCAACAAGCGCTTGATGATCTTTTCAAATTCTCCTGGTCTTGGTTCCCGAGGGATTTTGAGTGACTGAGCAATGCAAACACCACCTGAGAGAAATTAAAAGATAATAATAATAATAAATAATAATAATTAATAATAATAATTAACAATAATAATAATAATAATTTAATACTTAAATATTCACATTTTCCAAGCTTTAGATAATCCATTTTTTAGCAGGTAGGCAAAAAAGCAAGATGCTCATCTGATATAAGCCCGCACAGATAGATAAGGCAATGTTTGGCTATCTGCTTTGAAATATGCATTATACAAATTAACACACTTATTACTGCCTTAAACATTACAACTCAGTTACCTATTATTTTATTGTTTATATAGAATTAAAACAATATCCTTAGCCAGAACTTTGAGCACTGTTCTGTGGCTCAGCTGGACTGTGTTGCACAGACTTACCCTGATTTGTCACAGTTGAGAAACCAAGTTTGTCATAGGATTGCTTTTAAGCAGAGACCTGCAATTTTAAAACAGTTAGCTTATGTTCATAATGCGGCTCTTTGGCATCAGAAACTATTATACACCTCTGCTTCTTCAGCAGAGAGTACAAGGTTAACAATAAATGCCGTGGTTACAGAATCAAGTAGGGAACTTGAAATCTTCATTTATGAATGAATAAATACAGATCTCTTCAAATTGCTATTATGACATTCTTAATTAAGTTGCCTTAATTATTTAAGAGGTGTGGGTTGTCACTGAAATTACTAATCAGCAAATGAACGCAAACTCAAAGATGATATTTATATCTCTTCCTGACAGGAGGAAGACATTAATTGAAATCTTTGCATTTTACCTGTCCTGCTAAAATGGACAATTTTCTACAGAAACTCAGTGACTTCTAAAGGCTTTCACAAACCAGTGCAGGGAACTCTCTGGTTCCCAGTTACCACACTGAGGAGACTAGGAAAGAAACTCAGTCTGTTTCATGAGGAAGAGAGTCCAGATTATCACTAATTTCCTGCACCACAAGCAGGATTATTATTATTCAGTGATTATTTCCTGATCTAATTATTTTTCCGTTAAGAACTATTGCCCAGATTTTCATTGATACATCTAAAAGCAAGGTTTGCTGTTGCATGTTGTTATTCCCAAAATACGAGTCTCTTATGGAGAATCTGGTCATTAATAAAACCAGAAAATTAAGAAAATGAGAAAAAGTTTACTTCTAACAAAAAGTGATGTGTTACTACAAAAAGGAAAACCAAATGATAAAATTTGCATGCCAACATCTCAATGCTTCTACACTGAAGATTGCCTTCAGTGTGAGCAAGAATAAAAGCATGCTTTGGAGAAGTTGTTCTATTTCTAATGGATGCTTGTGGTTATTTGTGGATGTATAAGATCATTTAGTCATATACATGTCTGTATATTGCACGTAATTATACAAATAAAATCACAGCTGGCTGTATTGTATTGGACAGGCTTTCCAAGTTCCTGAACAGTCTTGTCCATTAACATATAACATTATGTTTTTCCAAAGTATTTCACAAATATAGATGAAACACACTATCAGTGATAGGATTTAAACAAAAACTGAGATTCAACCAGATGCAGCTTCTTCATGAAGAAGCTACAGAAGCTTCTTGTATTAGTTCTCTTAAGGTGAATGTATTTAAGAAAAAAAAAAAAGTATTTATGAAGTCTTTTTAATTTCTTTTGATCATATGTAAAATAGTAAAATGCTGTGTATTCATTATCACAATCTTCTGCCTTTGCAGAATCTCATCGACCTCAACAGTTCTCTGCACAGGCAGAGAATAAGTTTGAATCAAGTTTAAACATGGAATAAATGAGGCATAGAATTATCAACTGCCTGTATAAAAATAACAACTTTAAAATGAAATCAGCAGGTTTTAGTCACAGGCAAACATATCACCTTTTTCATCTATGCATCACTTTCTGAGTATATTACATTTATCAGTTTGGGAGATAGAGACTACCACGCAGATTTACCCAGAATTTTTCTCCTTTACATGAAAAAAATAATAATATTTGCAAATCAGACCATCTGCCATTCTTAACAGAAATTGTTTGTACACATATCTTTAACATCTATAAATAGTACAAAGATATATAATAAATAATTTACTATGTCAGCCTTAACATGGAATATAGTTCCATTTTCCGGCAACACATTTCTCCACATTTTTATGAACAGCCTGGCTCCCCATGACAGCTAATTTGCCAATAACAACAGATGAGACCATATAGCAGGTGACCCTCATATACACCAGGTATCTTTGACAACCCAGTAATGAAAAGATAGACGCCACACTATGAAAAGCTTTAGCCAACTTTCTAAACTGATATTAAGCTACTGTGATAGAGACTTAAAAGTCCTTTACTGCAACCTTTTTCTCAAGTAATGGGGCTGCTCATATGTCAGTGAAATGTTAGAGAAATATTTAGCAGTCATCCTGTAAATTTAAGAAACAGTAATTCACTACTAAAGAAAGAAAAACTGAAAAACAGTGCTAAGCTCTCAACTGTCCCCAAAGTCAGCCAGGCACAAGAAGTAAAACAGATCCTAAAAAAATGACATAAAGGAATAATTTGTTACCTCATAAATTTTGAGAGTATGTTTTCCAACCATTTCTATTCATGCAATGGCCCTTAGGAAAAAAAACATTCTCTCCCCATGAAATTCAAATGCAAATATTACAAAATGTGTAAATGTAATATACTATATACTGCCATCTACAAGCTGTGTGGAATGGATATCAAGCAATGAAAAACTGCAGTATCTCAAAAAGCTATTTTCAATGAAAATGATGTAGAAGAAGCACCATTCCATCATCGCAGCAGCAAGTTCAATCATGACTGTACTGTGCATCTTAGCATCTCCACATGTTAAGAACAGGAACAAAATAAAATGCACTTGAGCCTTGTTGCTACATTTATAATGAATTGTGTAAGCTATCTCAGGCATACAAAACTCTGTGTACACCGGTATCTATATATTGTATACACTGCTCTTGCTCAAACAAATAACAGAGTATCAATTTTCAGGTAAAGATGAAATGCTAGATCCACAAAGGTACTTACAACATTTCAGTACCTAACGTCTCAACACCGTGCTGCCTTTGAAATCTACAGCCTGGGCTAGGTGCCCAGGCACAGAAAGAGCAGTGTGTCTAGGAACAGGATTCATAGGAACCAGTAGACTGAATAAGGAATAATTAGAGCTAACTCCAAAATAGCTAGCAGAGGTACCGAGAAGAAGATGAGTTCTAAATCCAGTATTTAGGATACAGTTGAAAAAATGGAAATCTCTCCAAATAAAGATGAAAGAGGGTTTGAGAGCATATGTCTTGTATTTGATACCAGTAGATTTACCATTTGTTGCAGAGGTGCCAAAGGACAGACAGTTCAGGCTCCTAGTGCCAACAGAGGATTTATGGCTGTGAATCACAAAAGCAAATCATGTCTACGTGTTTCACCCTGTCGGCATTTCTCACTGACTTGGCAAGATGACTGCTTGTCCCTGTTGCTGGCTTCTATACACACCTTTCTAGGAGTGTGGTTCCATGTACTCTAACTTCAAACAACCAAAAAGTGGCGGTAACCAAAAGCCAGGGGTCTGTGTCCAAGGTGTTTGTTATCCTTCATTATCCAGGGATGTACCTAGACAATTATAGTGGTCTAAATTTCCTTTGGCAAAAATCATGACATACCTAGTATTTATATGAGGAAAAGAGAGCTGTCTCCTTACTTAAAAAGGAAATTCTATGTTCAAACCTGGTCAGTGAAAAGGATTTATGAATAGGCTTCAGAAAGTGTTGCACTAAAAGATGTTACTGAGACCACGAGAGTTAGCCAGTCAGACTCATCTCATTTAGCTCAAGTAGGAACAGGGACTGGTACCCATTCTTGTATCTTCCCTAAGTAATATATGTGACATAGAAGATGAAATTAAGGGTTTGCACCTGTCACACACTTTAAAAATATTAAGATGGCACTGATGGATGGTGGTTCTTCACCTCCTCTGTGCTTAAAAAAAAAAAAAAAAGGCACAAAATCAGTATCTGTCTGTTCTCAGATCTGTAAAATGAAGGTATAAAGCAGTTAAAATGGGCAGCATTATGTCAGTGATGATAAGTATCTACTTGCCTTTTGTCTAACAGCTATCAAGTGTGATATCCAGCACCTGGGACCAGGGGACCATGGAGGGAGGGAGAGCAGAGCTGGGAGCTGGAAATTGGGCTCAAGGCAGGCACTGCCCCATTCATAATCCAGGGCTCAGTCCAGCCACTCTACACCACGGTCAACAGCTCATAACTCGTGCTTTTAAAACTGGGACATCATCAGCCCTAATCTACAATAATATGTTGTTGTTTTCTCCACTGTGATAAAAATCATATTTTAAATTGTTCCATGCTAGGTTTGGCTTGCTTACAGGTGCTCTGTATAATACAGCCTGCGGGAAACAGAATATCACCAAATGAAAAACTGGTAGATTTTGAAGATATTGTCAGTATGATGGATCAATAGGCTTTTTCCTTTCTTTTGTGCTCCTACAACAATTCCTCCAATGGAAAAAAAAAAAAAAAAAAAAAGGAAATGTAGTACTTACATCGTTTTGGTGGTAAAACTTGTGGTATTTTAAAATGATAAATATTCATTTTAGCTCTCATGAGTTCTGTAGTCACAAGATAGCATGCTAATTGTAAACCATTAAATACTCAAGTATGCGGAGGTGGGTGTCAGAAGTAATGCTGAATGTGTTTTTGGAAAATAGCGAGCAGACTTGGTAGAAAACCAGCACTAACAAATGAATTTCCTAAAGACTGAAAGATCACGCTGAATGTAACTACAAGGACCATATTGTCTCCCACTACGGCTAGGATCCAGCACTACATTATGGATCAACTAAGTGAGATACACAGGAAAGGACATCATTGTGTTTGTACCAGAAAAGATGAAGGCAGAGTTTCAGTTCAAGAGTGTTCCATGATGGGACCACAACCATACCACTCAGAACCACTTCACCCTTTAAACTATTTTATCTTCCCATTTATGTACTTAGCCCTATCATAGTGAAAGGGGAAAGGATCAAGGTACATACTTGCTTTGTCTTATTTCCTAGAATAAGGAGGCATACCTCACCAGACTCAGTATCTGTCATTACAAGTCAGTTATTTCATGGCATCTTCATCACAAATCACATTGTTCCTGAAAAATCTCAAGACTAATAGCTAGAGCATATTCTAGAGCATATTCCTGCCGGTCTTACCTGGCAGGACTTTCCCAGCCGCCTTCAAATGTACATTGTCTTTTTTAAAATGAATTATATTTCAATGGTCACTAGGCCAAGAAAATTGTAATGCAGGTCTGCGGACAGTTTCCAAAAGACATTGCAGAAATATGCGAAGACATAGAAGTTCTTATTCCAATGAGGGAAACTGATGTCAGAGACTCAGAAGAAGCCTCAGTAAGAAATATTCCTGTGAGGTAAGCAGGGTGCTATCACAGGCAGACGCAGCCTCTGTCTGACATGAGACTGTTCATTTCTGACAATATCACATGATGTATAAGAACATGAGGAAAATCAGACAACTATATTTCTCCTCCTCTTCCAGTTCTTCTCTGGATCTAGACCTGGTTATATTGAAAATCTGTTCCAATTGCCAGTAACCTTGTTCAACCTGAAGATCATTGGAAAAATTACAAACATATGCTTCACACTCAAGTTCTGGTTACAAAAAAAGCAGGAAGACCTCACGACTTAGTGAATCCATCCATACCTTCCTTTAAAGCAAAGCTCATTATCTGACAAATTTCAACGCCAAAAAATCTGAATATAAAAGAAAAATAAGGTAAGTGATTGTTCTGCATGGCACTTTTACTGATGCTGATAATCAGGAATTTTTAGGAATTATAATTTAAACAACGAAATTACTGTCATTCTTTTTTATATCCAGATGCCACTAACAATAATTTTCTAGATTATGAGTCAACAGAGAGTGGCACCTAGGAAGATACAACTTCAAGCCGAAGATCAAATTTCACAAGCAATAATTTTTCAAAATGTAAATATTTTCCTTAAAGTAAAACTACTGTAACTGGGAGGTCTGAATGCAGCCATGCATTCTTTCCAGAGCTACCTTCATTTAACTACCCCAAAAAAAACATATGAACACTATGTGGTTATACAGATTTCACAGTAGATTAGTTTTATATATAAGATCTCAAGCTCTTTGCAGGCTCTGCTGCTTGCACTGAAGTCCATGCATCTTCACTGCTATTCATTTCCAAATTTAGTTAAATAAAATCTTGTTCTACTGTAACTCTTTTGTTGCAGTCACCAACCTGCAGCATGGATATATCCTAAACTCGTGTGGCTTTTAATTTCCTCAGAAACTCAACAAATACTTCAGCAAACAATTCAATTACTCTTGCAAAGGTGGTCAGTTCTTCAGCCAATTGTGGAAATACTTTTTGATTTAAGGTAATAGAGAGAGGGAAAAAAATACTTTGCTCAGAATGCAAAAAAGTGCAACAATATCCAACATACTAAAATATAATGGAGAATGAGAGATTTTGTTATAATCCTTCAAAAGATAAAAATAGTCTGTATTCTGACCCTAGAGGTTGATACCTTTCTTCTTTCACTTAAGTAAAAACATATCTTTTCAAAAACCCTTAATATTTATGACAAAGATGCATTTAATGCACTAGCAGCTCAATGTTGCTTTGTTCGCTAATCTGTCAGCTACGGTCACGAGCTCTTTACTCAAAACTAACAGCCTTTAAGAGTCCAAGTCTCTCTCATTTATTTTAGTGTTTTAGCAAAGAGCTCTAAGCAATGTTTTGGTTGGATTTTTTTTTTGAAATAATAATAATTAATAATAGTATTTTCCATGAAACCATGAAAGATCACAAAACCTTTGGATAAAAATAATGCACCCATTGGTTTTAAAACCGTATTTTACTTTCCTAAATGAATTCACAGGTATACAGCTATGCATATCTCACAAACACATGCACTCACACAGATAGTTACATTGTGGACAAAACAGATATTAATCCTAAAATAAGAAAAGAAGAAAGGAAAAAAAAAATAGACTCCAAATGAGATCACTGGCTACTGGATTCAGCAATCAGAATCTATCTCTAAGGTGACATGAAGTAAGAGAGATCTGTTATTTTATATTTCCATTCTCAACAACAAAAAAGCTCTCTTTTTTTCCCGTCCTCCCTACCCCCAAAGAAACAGTAGTGGATGTACCAACACAGCTTCCATTTTCCATTAACAGATGATGGACAATAACTGCAAGAGATATTCTTACCACCACCAAACCTACAGAAACTATTAAATAAATGCAGGTTTCCAAAACAGATAAAAGAAAACAATACATTTTCCATCCTTTAACTTTTTAGCGCTATTTGTGTAAATGAAAGCTAACTTTCACAGCCCTGAAAGTGAGAGTCTAAAATTAAAAATAATCTGTAGTAAAGAGGTTTATGAATGGGTAAAAAACACATATCCAGCAGAAAATAAAGCTTGAAAAAAATGAGTTCTGGAAGGTTGTGCTGGTGGAGCCAGCATCATGAAGATGACACAGAAGCTTCTGGCATTCCTTAGACTGTGTTCAAGCAGCAAAAGAAACCCCACCCCAAAGGATGGATTTTGCAAAAACATTCTTTAAATAAATATAGCCTTTCTTCTTTGAGGGTGATTTGCTCCCAGTAGGGATCTTCTGATCAGTATTTTTTTATTCCACTCCCTGCCCTGTTTATTTTAAATATTTTGTCAGTGATATAAAAGACTCTTTTCAGCAAAGTTCTCCTGGATTGCCTGATGTTAATGGTAGGCTGATGCCCCATTTTTCCCTTGTACGCTTCTTCCTGCTGTCATGGTGTTCAGGGATTGCCTCCAGTCACCTCCTTTACACTTAAATGCTGTACACTGACAGAGAAACCTGACTTGTAATCATGCCTTATAAGAAAATTAGCATCAATGATAAATCTTTTAATTTTGAGTCTTCTTAGTTTGCTCTTGTAAGTGAAGACCTCCTTTGTGGTTATAAAATAGCCACATTTCTTTTATTCACTGGAATTAAAAATAAATAAATAAAATCCCTTATCCATTTTACTATTTTCCAGAACACTGATGGCAAAAGCATTTCCAGCTTTATGTATTCATTTATGCAGTCTAATTCATGGAATTATTCTGAAAACTAGTTGTATGTTATTTAGCTTAAGTTATCTCAAGTTGCAAAATATTTATTTTCTCACTATTTGAACTATTAAAAATAGTTTGCATGTGAAGACTTTAATGAATATAAATCTGAGTTTGATTACTGTTTGAACTTGAATATGAAGTTCAAAAAATAGTTTCAAATTTGAATTAAAACAACTTTCAGCTAAGTTTTTTCTTAGAGTTCTGTGGTTTCCTGTACATGAAATTCTAAGTCCAAATTTGGAACAAAAATCAAGGGATTACTTCTGACAAAGAAACTTTTAGGTAAACTGAATCCCAAAAATGCAAATATGACATAGGTAGTCTGCTACAACAAAATCTTGCACACGGTGGTAAATGAGTTTTACTGTACAAATTCTCCACGGAGCATGCCTAAACTTAAGTTAAGCCCATTGCTAGAGTGTTCATTTGCAGCCTTGTGCTTAAAGGATATAATCTGTTTTCATGGAAACTGTCATCAGAAGCCACGCTGACTTCAGTCATCCAAGAACAAACCCAAAATTTTCTTCCAAGTCACGTTTATCTCAGAGATAACATCCTATATGAGAAGATCCGTTCATTGATTAGACTAAAAGAGAAAATCTCTTCAAGCAAAAAGAGACAATACTTGGCCTCTTGCACACTTAAGGTTGATCAGAATCTACTTTAAGACCTAACTTTGCTTTTGGAAAGGCGGTTTCATTAACATTGAAATATTTTACACTTGATTGATGACATTCTAATTGATTAAAAGATTTACTGGTTGATTTTTTTCTTTTTTATCTTAAAACATTATGATAAAACATGACTTCTTATTTCAAATAATTTTGAGGGGTATTTTTTGCTTAATTATTCAGTACAAGACAACATGTTAGCATTACTGAAACAAAACATTAAACATGAGAATGTAAATATTTTGCACGCTTCATGGAAAAATTCAGGTTTTCTTTTAATTTGTTAATATCAGAATTTCCAGTGAAATGGAAATACCATTTCTGAATGGTTCCATACGTAATGTGTCACAATGTGTGACCTGATAATGTATGAATGCATCTCATTTCTGTCTGAGCTGGAGTGTATTTAGCTAATAAAATGAACATTTCAAGGTATAAAGAGTCTGCCACATCCATGTAGATGTTTCTCTAATGGTTTATAACCCTCATTACTGATAAAAATCTTCCTTTCCACTGGTTTACTCTTTTAGCCTAGGTCTGTAACAACTGGACGTACTTACACGTTTTTCATCAAAAATCAAGATCCACCTCCTCAGTTTTTCCCAACAGAACAACTTGTACACTATAATTAAGGTATAAGTTAAATAAGCTTCTCTTACATGAGTGAGGAAGGCTGAGTTTATTTAATTTGGTATCTAGACTTCAGGTTATATTTACAAAATTAAAATATCTATTTTGATGTTAATACCTAACAATATTTATCTCACTTTAAAGTACTTTGAGAGCTGGACATTTGGATAAGAACACCATTAGGATATAAAAATACTAACAAATTTTATCTGCTGACTTCAACTTCTCATTGGAGGTTATAAAACATGAAGAGGATAAAGTTAAGTCTTCTGTATTGCTTCAGGTGTTTATGTTTCAAAACACCAGTTGAAGACATAGCACTATTAAGAAAACTCCAATCCTTCTTTTACAACACAGCAGTAAAATAAAGGAATGAGTTAGCAAGAAAACAGAAGAGTCACTCAGTAGCCTTCAACAAAATAATCCTATGGAAACCTACCTTAATTTAAAAAATATAATTGAATTAAGTTTGGCTACTGTGGCAGTTTTACCCTGCTGGGCAGCCGAACTCCACCACAACCACTCTCATTCCCCCTCCTCAAAGGGAAAGGGGGAGAAAATAGAATGAAAAGGGCTCAAGGATTGAGATAAGGACAGGGAGATCACTCAAAAATTATTGTCACAGGCAAAACAGATTCAGCATAGGGAGATGAGAGACATGTATTACTAACAAGCTAGAGCACTGAGAAACTAAAGGCAAACTAAGAACACCTGCCACCCATCTATCTTCTTCTACCTCCTTCCCCCAAGTGGCACAGGGGAACAGGGTCTAAGGTCAGTCTATAGAGCTTCACCTCTGCTATTCCTTCATGGTCACTCTCTGCCCTGACTCGAGTGTGGGGTCGCCCTCCCATGGTATGCCATCCTTCCAGAAGTGATCCTGCGTGGGCTCCTCTCCACGGGCTGCAGCTCCGGCCCGGGGCCTGCTCCTGCGGGGGCTCTCCATGGGCCGCAGCCTCCTCCAGGCCACATCCACCTGCTCCACCGGGGGCTCCTCCACGGGCTGCAGCGTGGAGATCTGCTCCGTGTGGGACCCATGGGCTGCAGGGGGACAGCCTGCTCCACCAGGGGCCTCTCCACAGGCCGCAGGGGAACTTGTGCTGTGTGCCTGGAGCACCTCCTGCCCTCCTTCTGCACTGACTTTGGTATCTACAAGGTGGGTCCCTTTAGAGCCAGCTGAAACTGGCCCTTACCTAACATGGGGCAGCTTCTAGAATTTTCTCACAGAGGCCACCCCTGCAGTCCCCCACTACCAAAACCTTGCCATGTAAACCCACTACAGCTACATAACCACTGTAGCTTTAACAAAGTTGCTGTCAGTGTGTTGTGCTAAGGCACATGAAAAACAAAGAGGATGGTGAAATCCATTATGGCTTCACAAAGGACAAATTGTGCCTACCTAAAAATCTGGTGGCATTCTACAAGGGGGTTACAGCATTGGTAGGTAGTGGAAGAATAACTGACAGAATATGCCTGGGCTTGTGCAAACCATTCGATGCTGTTCTGCATGACATCCTTGTCTCTAAATTGGAGAGATATGGATTTGAAGGGTGGACTACTACATAGATAAGGAATTGGATGGGTGGTTGCATCCAGAGTGGTGGTCAGTGTCCAGGTGGAGGTCACTGACAACTGATATCCCATAGGTGTTCATCTTAGGACTGGTGTTGTTGAAGATCTTTATCAATGACATAGGGGGACTGAGTACATTATCAGAAAGTTTGCAGACAACACCAAGCTGAGTGGTGCAGTTGATAAAACAGAAGGAAGGGATGTCATCCAAAGAGATCTGGACAAGCTTGGTAAGTAGGCTCACATGAACCTAATGAGGACCAAGTGCAAGGTGCTGCACCTGGGCTGGGGCGATCCCAAGCACAAATAAAGGCTGGGTGGAGAAAAGATTGAGAGCAGCTCCAAGGAGGAAGGCTTGGGGGGGGGGTTGGTGGATGAAAAACTGAATGTGAGCCAGCAATGTGTGCTTGCAACCCAGAACTGTATCCTTCAAAAGAAATGTGGTGAGCAGGTTATGAGAAGTGAATCTCCCTCTCTACTCTGTTTTCGTGAGACCCCACTGGAGCACCATTATTTGGCTCTGGTGCCCCCAACATAAGAAGGACATGGACCTGTTGGAGAGAGGCCAGAGGAGGGCCATGAGGCTGATCAGAGGGCTGAAGCACCACTCAGGCTGAGAGAGGTGGGGTTGTTCAGCCTGAAGAAGAGAAAGCTCTGGAGTTACATTACAGCAGTCTTCCAGTACCTAAAGGGGGCCTGTGGGAAAGCTGAGGAGGGACTCTTTGCCAGGGAGTGTAGTGAGAGGACAAGGAGTAGTGGTTTTATGCTGAAAGAGGGTAAATTTAGATAACATATTAGGAAGAAATTCTTTACTCAGAAGGTGGTGAGGCTCTGGAACAGGTTGCCCAGAGAAGTTGTGGATGCCCCCCATTCCTGGAAGTGTTCAAGGCCAGGTTGGATGGGGCTTGGAGCAGCCTGGTCTGGTGGAAGGTGTCCCTATCCATGGGGGGGGGGGGGGGGGGGGGGGGTGGAATTAGGTGATTTTTAACATCCCTTCCAACCCAAACCATTCTATGATTCTATGACTTGGATCAGGGAACAAAATTGAAGAGAGAAGTATGATGTCTCTATGTATTTACTACTAAGTGGTAAAATATCTCTTGAGAAGTTTAGGATCTACTAATTAGTTTTTTCTTGTGGCTTGTTGAGATGAATGAATAGCTTAATTCATAAAGCACCCTTGCAGAAAAAAAAAGTCATCAGGTCAAAAGTTACTAACCAAGAGGTGCTCTCAGTGCTGCAATGGGTCTGAGAACTTAGAGCCAAAGGAAGAAGCAGAAACATGTTCAGAAGATCTATGCATGCAACAGAAGAGAACATGTAAATCAGCCATGGGTTAGTGTAGACCATGGTTCAGTCCTTGCCACAGAGGTTACTTTTCTTTTTTCTACCAGAGTCAAAATTTTGCAAGTGATCTTCAGGCTTTGTTACTGGATAGAATTTAATGTTTTAAAATTAGAAGAATCCAGCCCCAGCTCCTTCTATACAAATAACAGTCTTGCTAAAGGAAATCAGCTGAAAAAGAAATGGAAGTGATTTCTTTGTAATAGATTAGGTATTGAAGGTGCCTTCAATAACTAAATACATAGAGACATCATACTTCTCTCTTCAAGTAACTGGCAAAAGATGTCTGCAGCTCACCCCCTTCTAATAAAATGCTTGATAGATCCACCATACTTCGTAGACAATGAAGCAAAAAAAAGAGAAACAATTACACAAGAAACCTTACAATCACTAAGTACAAAATTACTTTTACTGAACATTGCACAGTAGTGGACACCATTATGATGTTAATACAGGCTGAAATAAAAGACGATTTTAATGTGATTCTAGTCTCCATATAGAACTTTGATCAACAAACTATCTCATCAAGGGCCTGATGGATATTTCTATGTCCATGCTACTCATCACATGGTTTCAATAATTTTATAAGACTTTTCTATCAGATATAACATTTTTAACCATCTTTCATTATGTTCTTCCTTTTCCCGAAAGCTATAAAAAATTATACCAGACAAAAATCTATTATCCGTGGAGCACTTATATCTCACTCATTATAAAAGAAAAATGTAGACATAGATGTTTTCAAAACTAATTAATTCTGATATGTATTGCCCATCAAATCTGTCCAAAGATGTAACAGAGGAAAAATGAAAGTACTTCAATTTACTCTGAGTTATATCCTGATAAAGACATATGATTAGCCTCATGGATTCATAAGAAAGAAAATCCACCTTGCAGTAACAAAAAATAAAAAAATAGAAAAATAAATCCATCCTATATTGCTTGATGAAAGTAGCAAATGAGAATAAAAAATGAAGATAACTTGGAAGACAAAGGGAAGATAACAAAACAAGTAAGGACTGAAGAGCTATGCTACATTCCCTCATTGTTCAGTACATTGCACAGATAATAGTGCTGATCCTAAAACAAAATCTTCTGCAAATGTCTAGTGCTAAAATAATAATATACCTTTGTTTGCAATGCTTTATGATTAATCACTGTCAAGTACTGAAGTGGAAAGAATACACATTACAAATGAATCCTTTATTCTCCAGCCTTCCAAAGAACTTTCTTTTTCTGCCTGTTTAAGAAGTTTCATTGGTAAAATACATATACTTCTGCCAAGAGAAAGAAGAGAGGAAGAAGCATGGTACATAGCTCTTCCCAAGCCATCAATAGTATATATACATTGGTAGTTAGCATTGAAATATTCAAGGCAGATACATGCTTTCAAATCCTGGAAAAGCTCAATAAAAGTTACCAGAAATTTGAAGTTTGAGATTCTAACTTTGAACTCCAATAGGAGCCAAAATGCCACAACTTCAAGTCTATTTTTTCTACATATAAGAAAGTTTGCAGTCAGACAAAGGTGTGCAAAGTTCCACTGAACTTAGCATTTGAAAAGGCAGTTTCAACAGGAATAGTTTTGCTACCATTTAGAAAGTTTACAGTGATGGAAAGATTTAAAAGCAGAAAGAAAAAATTTTCAATAGTAAAAAATGAGTAACAGCCTTGAAGAGTACAAACAACTTCTGTCCTATCTTTTCTTGTGTTTCTTTTCTGTGCAGATGAACTGGCTTACTAAAGAACTCAAAAAGATACCCCCCCCCCCCCCAAAAAAAAAAAAAAAAAAAGAGGAATATGGAAGAAAAGAAAAGTGAAATGAAATGCAGGGTAGCACTAGTGGTAGCTTGTTAGAGGATAAACTTGATTCCAATGAAAAAAGAAAAGCAATACTTTATATATACACGGCAATTTAAGACACACAAGAACCTGTATACAATAACTCTCTTCAAGAAGAGAGGCTAAGTCAGGCACAGTGAGCTTGGTATGCTCATTCATTTCCATACTGTGGCATGTGCACATGAGATCTGCTACATCCCATACCAGACATTTGTGTATAGTCTGTGAGACATGCTTCAACTTCAGGCTTCAGATTTGGGCTCACAAGATAAATACTTAAGGATGTTAGTGTCCAAATACAATTCCTCAGTTGCTGTAAAATCATAAATTGGTTACTAACCTGGGCTAGCCCTTTTAACAAAGAAGACTTTAAATTAATTACTTGCAAGTTTTCCATTTGAAGTAAACTGTATGCATAGAGTTAGGATTAGTGACCAAAGTCCAGCCATTCGCCATTCATAATTTCACAATCTTTTCCACTCCTGTGAAACTTCTGCTGACTTTCTTTAAGACTATTCTCTTTAACAGAAAGAAAACGTGAAGCGTGAAATTATGGTTAGAAATTATGGTTAGAGGAGCAGAGAAAGGAAGCAGAGAAAGTAGACTAAAAGTCTAAATAGCCTGCATTCTCCATGCCAACATAAATGCCAGCATATCATTTTTCTCTGGAAACACCATTCAGATGAGAAAACACAAAAATCTAAATTGCTGCACAAACCCTATGACTTTGTCACATACCTTACCTCCTATGTGTCCCATGAGAAGGTCACTGTCCTGCGCTCTCTTATGTGAAGCAGAATAGGAATGCCTGGTTTCCTCACCATTGACACAGCTGTGGTCAAGACCAAAAGTATTTCATGAAGGAAATATAATCTGCCACTCAAAGAGACTCCAGCAGCTGCAATGCTACAAAGGATTTTGGAGTAAAATCCATTATGTGAAAAGTACATTAAGAGCGCAACACTACGTGAAGTAGAATTAGCCATTGATCTGCTCTCTGAAGCTGTCTGATTTTCTATTGGAAAATAATATACTAATGTCCTAGCAATCGCGTTTAACCATCTGCGTGGTTGCTTCTTTCAAGTCAGTCCTCTAGAAGCTGAAGGATAATGCTGTCTATGAAAAAAGTCCACAGGCAATCCCACATGGGACATCCTAAATTGAATTGATGCTCTCACAGTGTTGTTACGCTTTCCTCCAAGTTGCATGTCTGAGACTGGCATTGCAAGGCAAGCCTGACTTGGGCACAGTGACACCATGACTTAAAATCAAAGCCAAAAGATTCTGTCCATTTTTAACAAAGCACAGTGAAGTAATACTTATGGCATTGGAGAATATACAGTCAGTATAGGTCCATCAAAAAGGAGCAGTGAAATGAAAAACTATCACAGTACAAGGGTTCGTACACTGAGTTACTGGCCAAAGTTGTAAATTCTGAGAAACAATCAAAATCTTGTCCTAAAAGATGACTGAGATTTCATTCTCACAGCTATCCAGAAAGAAGCCCAACTTTATAGGACTAAATGTAGTGACTAGCAAAGGGGAAGATAAGGAAATATTTTACTTATCCAACAATCCGTATTATTTTCTTTTGAGCAAATTCTCACCATTTTCAGACTATCTGTCAAAATCTCTCCAAGTCTTAAAGATTTCTTCCACTACTTTCATATGCAAAACCAGGATTGTCCTTTCAGAGAATGAATCATCACAATGGAACTCAAATGACCAAGTCAAATACAGTTTTCACAGAGAGCATATGACTTAAAAAAATATACTCCAATGTAAGGTTGGGTATGCAGACGTCCACCTGCTATGAGCAATGGATAACTCTCAAAAAAGAAACCTGTTTATCTCAGGAAAACAGCATGTACCTGGACAGTTACAGTGAAGTTTGAACATAAATTCATCCCCAGCATATTTCACAGTAACTTCCCAGAGAGATGAAAACTCACACCAGCACTTCTCAGACCAAATATGAGTAGCAAACATCTGTTTCTTAATAATTAAAGAAAGATTAGACAAGTTTCAGGAATAAATAATTTGTTGCATTTGTTTTCTCACTGAAGAGACTAGGAAAAAGATTTATTATTATGACTGAAAACCAAAATGGTTCCCTCCAAATAAAATTGTACATATGACAGGAAATGACGTGGAATTTCTATCTGCCTTTTACCATGAAGGACACAAAGTTAACTTCGAAGTTTGCCTAAATCTTCTTTGTGATACAGCATCACTCACTCCTTTTTGCATCTCAGATTTGGAATAGTCTTTTTTTTGTCTTTTTTTTTTTTTTTTCCACATTTGTGGCTGAAACCTCCCTGCCAGCTGTCAGTTTAATTAAATCTTGCTAAAAGAGCCCACTGGATTTCTGATTGCAAGGGAATCTCTACAGAAGAACAGCCGTTATGGGTCTGACCAAAGGTTCAACTAGCCTGATAGTCCGTTTTCTGGCTGTGACTCGTAATGGAAAAGTGCAAAACCAGAGTAAACATATGTGCTAGCACATTATCCCGGCCTTCAGTAATCTCCAGCTCAAGGGCTTTTTGAGAGAAGGAGGTATCTTTATGTTCATTAAAAAAAAAAAAAAAAAAAACTTGATAGAATTTTTATCTATTAATATATATAGTCAATATGAACATGGGTAAAAACTAGGTTAGATGTTCTAGGTGCTCCCTCAACATCACTACAAGTCTAAATTTCACAGTATCTAAAGATCAATTTTCCTTTGACTTTCTCTATTATTACAGTCTTAAGCTCCAAAAGTCATACTCTGATTCTGCTAATACCATGGCAACATCTCTTAGTTTTGCATGTATTTTACAGCTTTGTCTTCTAGTTAAATTGGTGGTCCAACGCATTATATATACAAATCACTTTTTTTCCCCTTTCTTTATGAACAGATCTGCAATGTATATTTAGATAAATTTCTAAGGAGCTCCTGAGAATATTTGAGTAGCTCTAAAACTGTAAGCATATTTTTATATCCCCATATGTGCGTCTGCAGAGGTTTTTCATGGACCTCAGAAAACTGGCCAAGAAAAACAACATATGCAAGAATCTGAATGTACAGGCATATACATACATCTCCAAACGATGCATGAAAGTCTTCTTGAAGTAACAGATTCTTTAGTTTCTAGGACAACTTAAATCAAGGCATCAGATATATTTAACAATTAATTTGGTGTTTTGGAATTGAGAGACATTTTTAAAAATATTTTTATTTTTTATGAATGAATCAAAATACTAATTACAGAATAATCCCAGATATATTTTCTTAGCAGCTTATTAGAAATGGCCAGTTGATCTTGTATTTACAAGTTGAACAGCTTCACATTATATATTCAAATATGATGATTTCCTACATCTATGTCTGCCGATAAGTATCCAGTAATTGCGCTGTTTTAAGGTAGAGCTCTCAAACAAGATGCTGAAGATAAAATTTCACATAAATCTGGAATAATTGTATTTATAACAATAAATTGAACAAGACACAATTGGTTACTGATTTGAGTTTATCAATTTCATTAATTTTGCTTCTAGAAGTGTTATTTCACACTGCATAGCTCCTACTGAAGTCAGTGAAAGGGCTTCATTTTTCATAGTTTGGAATGTTCATTAGATATTTATATGAAAAATGAGAACAAACTATGCTACAGTAGATAGAACAAAAACAATTTCATAGGGCAGTAAACTCTTATACTCCAGGGCATAAGCCAACCAGTAATTTATAGGGTTAGACAGAAGCTTTGCTCACGGACAAGTTATTTTGAGGAGAACACAATTAAATGTTAAGTACCTGCCTTCAAAGCATCCCTTCAGATGGAAACTGGATAAGGTATGGTATCACCATTTCTTTGTCTGGATCATCAGCATCCTGTGAAACAGTGCCACAGCCACAACAACCCCAAGGAACACTACAGGCTTGGGGCAGAGTGGCTGCAAAGCTGTGCAGAGGAAAAGGATCTGGGGGTGCTGATTGATGCTCACCTGAACATGAGCCAGCAGTGTGCCCAGGTGGCCAAGAAGGCCAACGGCATCCTGGCTTGTATCAGTTATAGTGTAGCCAGCAGGACCAGGGAGGTGGTCGTCCCCCTGTACTCCGCTCTGGTGAGGCCGCCCCTCAAGTACTGTGTTCAGTTTTGGGTCCCTCACTACAAGGACATCGAGGCTCTGGAGAATATCCAGAGAAGGGCAATGAAGCTGGTGAAGGGCCTGGAACACAAGTCCTGTGAGGAGCGGCTGAGGGAACTGGGGTTGTTTAGTCTGGAGAAGAGGAGGCTCAGGGGAGACCTTATTGCTCTCTACAGGTACCTGAAAGGAAGGTGTGGGGAGCTGGGGGTTGGCCTCTTCTCGCAGATAACTAGTGATAGGACTAGAGGGAATGGCCTCAAGTTGGGCCTCAAGGGGATGTTCAGGTTGGAAATGAGGAGACATTTCTTCTCAGAAAGAGCAATCAGGCACTGAAATGGGTTGCCCCTGGAAGTGGTGGTGTTACCGTCCCTGGGGGTGTTTAAAGAAAGGCTAGACATGGTGCTTGGGGACATGGTTTAGTGGGTGACATTGGTGGTAGGGGGATGGTTGGACCAGATGATCTTGAAGGTCTTTTCCACCTTAATGGTTCTATGAAACCACCTTCCTGCCTGCCACCCTTGCTAGAGTGACTTCCATAGCTCTCTTTCTCAGTCCAGATTACTCTTGGTATTATTAATGTAATAATCCATCAATTGGATCAACAGATGGCATTTTTAATGGTTTTAAATAGCATTTTCTAGACATTTCACGTCTATATTTAATTTTATTCTATTCCCTATTCCTTTTATTCTTTAAAATATATGAAGTCACTTTTTTTTTTTTAAGTGAGTAAGGCAAATTCCTTGCATTTCCTGACACCTGACATACACCTACATTTGAAAGCATAAAGTATTCTTTACCCTCATTTGCAAACAGACTCTTTCAGTGGTATTCTTGTATCCAAAGGACAGAAATGGGCAATGTCTGGAACTGTATTGACCTTATTTATCCAAAACTTGCATTAAATGAGTATAAGGGAAAATCCTTCTTTTTATTTTTTAATGTAGAAATTTTAAACATATAAAACGTACAATTATCTACCTTGTTCTTAATACACATCAGAAAAAATATTGGAAGAAGCAAAGCCCTTCATCCACTGCAGCCACTGATCAAAGGGTCTTTACAAAGCACCAGGATTATCTGTCTCCAAACTGTTCATTAGTTTGATTGTCCTTTTAATTCAAAGGTGCTTCTCATTTGCTTCAGTGCAATTTACAGTACATGTACCTTATCATTTAACACCATTACATCTTTGCACCAATTTATCAGTGAATGTATCTTACGAAATTCGTTGTCTATAGCTTCGTTCCTCTTTGGCTTGTATCTTACTCTGCTAGTAGGCTCAACCTCAAAGAAATATTCAGATAAATCATAAGAAAACAGCTTAAATAAAGGCAGACAGAAAGTGATTTAAAATTTTTGTGAGATGCCAAAGTGACTGTCTACAGTAAGATAAGCCCTTTCACTCAAAAATTTTTATTATTATTATTTTTTCTCATTGCTCCCTTCCATTTGCTAACCAGGCAGGGAGCACTGCTGATAGTTTTCTGGGGGAGATACCTGGAGTTAGGTGCCACGGCATGTATTACCTACACCAAAAGGAACTGGTGTCAGCTCTCCCCCGAGGAGACAAACACAAGATATGGCACAGGGGCAGCCTGAGCTCAGAGGAATTACAACCATGGCCTACTCTCCTTCCTGGCTCCAGTGAAGCAGGAGGAATGTACCACCGCGGGAGGGCATCTGCCTTGCAAACACCCCAAATCAGCCCAGAGCCAGGAAACCCACCTTGTCCTGAGTCAAGTTCAGAGGCTGTGTCTGCAGCTTTCTGTTTCAAAGGCAAAGGCAGGGAGTAGGAGAATGATGAACTGCCCACTATAGGAGAAGATCAGGTTTGAGACCACCTAAGGAACTTGAAGGTGCACTAGTCCAGGGGACCTGATGAGATACATCCAAAGGTACTGGGGTAACTGGCAAAACATAGTTGCTAAGCCATTATCCAGGCTCGATAAAATGTTGTGGCAGTCCAGTGACGTTGCCACTGACTGGAATAGGAGAAACATAATCCCCATTTTTAAAAAGGGCAAAAAGACCCAGGGAACTACAGGCCAGTCATTCTAACCTCTGTGCCTGAAAAGATCCACAGAATATCTCACAGGTGTTCATCTTCGGACCGGTACTGTTCAAGATCTTTATCAATGACATAGACAGGGGGATTGAGTGCATCCTCAGAAAGTTTGTAGACAACACCAAGCTGAGTGGTGTGGTTGATACAACAGAGGGAAGGGATGCCATCCAAAGGGACCTGCACAAGCTTGAGAAGTGGGCCCATGTGAACCTGGTGAGGTTCAACAACTCTAAGTGCAGGGTGCTGCACCTGGGTCAATCCCAGACATGACTACAAACTGGGTGGAGAACTCATTGAGAGCAGCCCTGCAAAGAAGGACTTGGGGGTTCTGGTGGATGAGAAGCTCAACATGAGCCAGCAGTGTGTGCTTGCAGCCCAGAAGGCCTGCTGCATCTTGGGCTGCATCAACAGAGGAGTGGCCAGCAGGTCGAGGGAGGAGATTGCCCCCCCTCTGCTCTGCTCTCGTGAGACCCCACCTGCAGTACTGCGTTCAGCTCTGGGGCCCCCAGTACAAGAAGGACGTGGACCTGTTAGTGCAGGCCAGAGAAGGGCCATGAAGATGATCAGAGGGCTAGAGCACCTCTCCTATGAAGACAGGCTGAGGGAGCTGCAGTCGTTCATCCTGCAAAAGAGAAGGCTCTTGGGAGACCTCATTGCAGACTTCCAGTACCTAAAGGGGACCTATGGGAAAGCTGGGGAGGGACTCTTTGTCAGGGAGTGTGGTGAGAGGACAAGGAGTGGCGGTTTTATGCTGAAAGAGGGTAGATTTAGATAACATATTAGGAAGGAATTCTTTACTCAGAAGATGGTAAGACACTGGAACAGGTTGCCCAGAGAAGTTGTGGATGCCCCATTCCTGGAAGTGTTCAAGGCCAGGTTGGATGTGACTTTGAGCAACCTGGTCTGGTGGAAAATGTCCCTGCCCATGGCAGTGGGGGTGGAACTGGGTGATCTTTAAGGTTCCTTCCAACCCAAACCATTCTAGGATTCTGTGATTCCCTCTGCTGCCCCTTTCCCCAGAGCTGATATCCCTCTGAGAGAAGGGATAAGAAAATTTACCTTAACAAGTCCCACAGTATAAACTGCTGGATAACTCCAAATAGGAAGGTGTTCCGTGGCAGTTTGTTAAGCTTTGCCTGCCTGATAAGAGAAAATAATTAAAAAGATGCTTCTCAGACACAGAAATGTATATTTAATTAACTGTAATTCTGATGATTTCTGAAGTACCCTTGTGTTTGAGATGCTCTCCTACTTTCTAAGTATCTACTCATTGCCTCATGGTATTCAATGTGTAAATAGAGGTCTGTGAACCTAGGGCCAAACCTAGTCCACCACCTTGAGTTCAACCAGAAACTATGCTAAATAATAAAAGTAAAAAAATGTCACAGAGCCATATTTTAAAGAAAGGAGTTTCAAAGTCAGAACAACTTCTTCCTTTAAGGCCCTTATTTCAGTTCACTGTGTCTTACAACAGCCAATGGTAATAGGAAAGGGGAGTTCCCAGTATGCTGACAAACTACAAATGAAAGATAAGTTATTTGGTTTACTTTTTTTGCTAAAAATCCAATATTGGCTTGCTGATGCTAGGTAAAAGGGAAGCATAAGGACAGACTTAGACATTTTGTATTTCTGAACCCACCTTTGGGATATCACACATTTTCTTTCACATTTACTTAGCACGATAAATATATCTATCTAAGCAACTAAATCAACACTAGGAGCTTATTTTATCTAAGATCAGGAGCCTTGTGTTGTTATGTAGGTGGAAAGGCAGATAGGTTTCTTCTTCTTTGTTGAGATGAGTAGGTGTGTGGAAAAATGCCATGTGAATCAAATTATCCTTGATTCATCATTATAACATTCCCATCATACAAAATGATTTGCATTTAGGAACTCATTTTCACCCCGGCATTTCTGGGAAGTATAAAGTACGCAAAAAGAAAGACCAGAACCCAAAGAGTCCACTGATTCAAGAACCAATTTGTCTTTGCATGTACTCCACAACAAGTAATTATTGTGGCAATAATCAAGCAATTTTAAATATCTTTAACTGTTTGACTAAATCTCATCATTCTGATAAGTGAGGAAGCTTTGGTACAGTAGTTCCAGTTTTTAAAAGACTGGTGATAATGTAGTGATACATTATGCTCACTTGCAAGAATTTTTATAGTAATTGACTTGTGCATGTCATGTTTTAACAACTCACAGTTAGCAAATTCCTATTGTAGCCAAATCTTTTTGTTAAATGCCTACTCAGAGCACTTAGAATCCCCTTCATTGAAATACCTGTGGTTAGAGTAAATCATACCATCTACAGCAACCAGCTGAACTCAGTTCATTGAGAATGTTCCTTTTAATCCACTTATATCTCCCCTACCCCTCCTCACTCATTTTGTGTGGGGAAAACCAAAGCTCTTGATTACACAGAATGTCCCACAGTATTTTCTTCTAGAGCATTGAAACATTTAAAAAGGACCACATTGCATAATTCCTTCAAAGTTTACAGTAGTAGTGTTACCATAAAACTCAAATCAACTTCATTGTTTAAACTTTTTCCAGCATGTGAACATGCAGGCACTGGAAGCTGTGGGATTCTGAAAATATCTAAAGTAATGTGCACATAAGTCCCCTGCTGGAAGGGGCTTACATCTGCAGTATTTATTGTTCAGGACACTGCCTCAAGTTGATTTGCAGTGCAAGAGGAGTGCTGCAGAGGCTTTATACAGTCCAAATTTTGCAGAATCTGACATAAACAAGGTACAACCTCTCAGCTTGTTACATGCAAAATGTAATAACCTTGTGGTTGGGATCTACTACATGCCATCTACTACAGGCCGCCTGATCAAGGGGAGTCTGTTGCCAAGGCTTTCTTGCTTCAGCTGCAAGAAACATCATGCTCACAGGCACTCATCCTGATGGGGGATTTCAACCACCTGGATGTCTGCTGGGAAAGCTACACAGCAGGTTGGAAGCAGTACAGAAGACTCCTGGAGTGAGCTGAGGATAACTGCCTGGTCCAGGTATTAGACAAACCAAACAGAGGAGAAGCATTACTGGACCTGGTGCTCACCAGTGCAGACAAACTCAAGGAGGTCGAGATTGGAGGCAGCCTGGGCTGCACTGACCACACCTTGGCTGAGTTCATGGTCTTGAGGAATATGGGCCAGGCAATGAGCAAAGTAGGGACCCTGAACTTTAGAACAGCAAACTTCCATCTGTTTAAAGATTTAGTGAATGACAACCCCTGGGAAACTGTCCTTAGGGACAGAGGAACTGATCAGAGCTGGCAACTCTGTAAGGACGCTTTTCTTAGAGTGCAAGAGCCCTCCATCCCTATGTGTAAGAAATCAAGCAGATCAAGCAGGGAAGGCAGGAAACTGTCATGGCTGAGCAAGGACATGCTGGTCAAACCAAGGTGTAAGAAGCAAATGCTCAGACAGTGGAAGCAGGGACATGTGGTCTGGGAAGAGTACAGGGATGTCATCCAAGTATGTAGGGATGGGATCCAGAAAGCCAAGGCACAGATGGAACTGAACTTGTCAAGGGATGCAAAGAGTAACTGGAAGGGATTATATAAGTACATTGGTCAGAAAAGAGTGTAGCCCCTCTGGTAAATGAGAAGGGAGAACTGGTAATGACGGGCATGGAGAAGGCTGAGTTACTCAAAAAGTTCTTTGCCTCAGTCTTCAGTGCCAGTCAGGCTTCCCACATCTCTCCAGTTCCTGAACCTCTAGGCAGGGGCTGAGGAGCAGGCTGAGGCAGCTGCAGTTGTTCATCCTGGAGAAGATAATGCTCCAGGGAGACCTAACAGCTGACTTCCAGTACATAAAGAGAGCTTATATAAAAAGGTGGAGAGTGACTTTTTACACAGGTCAATAGTGATAGGATGAGGGGGAACTTTTCTGAGGGGGGGGTTGTTTTTAGGTGTTTGCATTGTTGGTGTTTTTGTTTGTTTGTTTGTTTTGTTGTTTTTTGAAACAGGCTTATTCCATCTCACTACACAAACCACCTGAGCACTGCAGAGTAGCTGGAAGATACTGTTTTTCCTCAGTTCATCTAACATAGGCCTTTCTGCTTCTTCATTCAGTTTCAGTATTTTTAGTTGTGAAAGCCTTTTCTGCCATGTGAAATTGATACCCTATCTCATTAGCATGCTATTTCTTTTCAGATTTTGTTTTCTCCTGTCTATTGCTAGTATTCTGTATTTTACTTGTTACTTTCTTTGTTGTTGCTGTTGTTACTCTGTAATGTGTTTTGCAATGTAGTTTATATGAAAGATGCTCTGCAAAAGGCTAAGGATAATCTAATTTCTTTCTACCAAAGAAAGCAGAGTTCTCTAAGACAAGACGTATTCATTATTGTACTCTTTCAGTGGGGCTAGATGTTGTAAAAGTCAGAATAGCTAGTGAGGGTGTATTCTGCATTACTGCTTGTTTGTAAGGGCAGAGGGAATACAGTGGAAAACACTGTTTTATTTGCACTGTCATTCATTTCTGTATTGCCAAAAAAAAAAGTAATACTGAGCAGATGCATCTTTTTGCTAAACAGAAGTGTTTTCTCTTCCTAATTAATTGGATACTTATGAAGAATTGGCTTAGCAATGCAAAGCTGACCTTTGAAGATAAAAGTGATAAGCCATGTGGGGCAAAATCCTGCCCCTCTTATGCATGCAAAAATCTTACACATTTGAGAAGAGTATGCATCAGGATTTAGACAAGTGATCATCATACACCATGATAAACAGCCCCTGGGACAGTTTCATTTGTACAACCAGAACTTTCATGTTTCACTTTGTTTTCTTCCCCCTCCTCTTGAGTGCCCACCCCTCCCTTTACTTCTGTATATCTTCTAGGAAAGTTTTACTCCCACCCACTCCTTTCCTCAATCATCCCATTTTGCTTTAGCACAGTTGGCAAGCTTCTTTGTAGCACACGCAAAATCTTAGGAACAAGAATACTAGCACTGCATAATTTAAGAGAGCCTCCTCATTACACTGCCTCTTCATTTCAATTGTTTGAGATTCTTCTGCACCTTAAGGCATATGCAGAATCTAAACAAGATCTAAGTGTGCTTACATTATATTGCCATTTGTTGAATTAAACATTTTAATACCAACATCCAGAGGGTTAAACTAATAACTCAGAATCAAGCAAACATTTTTCTTCTGAAATACTCCACAAAATACACGGAGCATATAGTTTTGTATTGCGCATTTATAAATTATAAGTGCTATAGATTATATTAAAAGTACTCACTACAGTAATACTCTCTGTGCTGCCACAAGGATTGTTTTATCATTTATTTTTTTCCTCAGAAATACTTCTTAAATTCAAAATAAGCCCTGACGGTATCAGGAGGTGAAAGCTGTAAGACCTCTATAACACCTAACAATAGCCAAATGCATATTAGAGATTTGTGCAGTCAATGTGTTATACACCCTTCTCAGTGCCACATTTGCATTTGATTAACTTTAAGCACAGGATAAATTCATTATAGTCATTAAAAAGAAGTCTAGTGCTCTGGCAGTGTCATAACAACCAAATGATGCAGGTGGGAAATGTTCACAACAACCTACAAACTCTTCAAAGCTAGCAACTACTGCAGGTCACCCGCACACACTGAGGGCTGGACTGCACTAGTCAACCAGTCATGCTTTCAGCCAGGGAAGAAGTGATTTAAGTTTCAGGCAAAATCTCACACTGATAATGCTTAGACAGCATGGGAATACACCTTGGATGGTGGCAATCAACATACTTCCTTGTTTGTCAATACAGCTATGTATACCCTTGAAGAGAGGAGAGAGGAGAGAGGAGAGAGGAGAGGAGAGGAGAGGAGAGGAGAGGAGAGGAGAGGAAAGGAAAGGAAAGGAAAGGAAAGGAAAGGAAAGGAAAGGAAAGGAAAGGAAAGGAAAGGAAAGGAAAGGAAAGGAAAGGAAAGGAAAGGAAAGGAAAGGAAAGGAAAGGAAGAAAAAAGAAAGGAAAAGGAAAGAAAGAAAAAAGAAAATTTGAAGGGACCTTCAAAGATCATCTGGTCCACCTGCCTGGCCACTTCATGGCTCACCAAAAGTTAAAGCATATTAATGAGGGCATTATCCAAATGACTCTTGAACACTGACAGGCACGGGGCATCAGCCACCTCACTAGGAAGCCTGTACCAGTGTTTGACCATCTCCTGGTAAAGATTTTTTTTCCTAATGTCCAGTCTGAACATCCCTTGGTGCAGCTTTATGCCATTCCCTCACATTCTATCATTGGTCACCAGGGAGAAGAGACCAGCACCTCCCTCTCCATTTCCTCTCCTCAGAAAGGAAAACTAGAGGGCAACTAGATTGACTCCCAGCCTTTTGTTCTCCAGACTAGACAACCCAAGTTTCCTCAAACTCTGCTGACTGGACATGCCTTCCAGCACTTTTTCCAGCTTTGTTGATCTTCTCTGGATGCATTCAAGTATCTTAACATCCTTTTTATATTGTGGAGCCCAAAACTGCACGCAATAGTCAAGATGAGGCCACACCAATGCTAAATATAGTGGGAGAATCACCTCTTTTGACCAGCTGGCGATGTTCTGTTTAATGCATCCCAAAATGTGTTTCGCCCTCTATGCTGCCAGGGCATACTGCTGGCTCCTGTTGAGATGTTGGGATCATGTTGGGATCACTATTCCCAGATCCCTTTCAGTGACCTGCTCTCCAGCCACTCATCTCCCAGTCTGTGCCTGTGTCCGACATTACTCTGTCCCAGGTTCAGAATCTGGCATTTTCCTTTGGTGAACTGCTGTTGCTGATTGTCCAATGCTCCAATCTATCCAGATCCCTCTCTAAAGCCTCTTGTCCCTCCAGGGTATCAAAGCACCTCCCAGTTTAGTGTCATCAGCAAACTGCTGAGGATGTGGTCCACTCTTGCATACAGATCATTGATAAAAATATTGAACAGAACCAGCCCTAGAACTGAGTCCTGGGGAGCACCACTAGTGACTCTCCGCCAGCCAGATGCAACCCCATTCACTACTACTCTTTGAGCTCTGCTGTTCAGCCAGTTCATCACCCACCATAGCATGAACCTGCTTATCTCACAGTTGGACAATTTGTCCAGAAGGATGACATGAGTGACAGTATGAAAGACCTTCCTTAAATCCAGAAAGATTATGTCCCCTCATCCACCCAAGCAGGTGACCTTTTCATAGGAGATCCAATTACTAAGGCAGGACTTTCCCTTTGTGAACCCATGTATGCCTGACAATAGCTTTGTTCTTTAAATGCCTTCCAATTGCACCCAGGGTAATCTTCTCCATAACTTCTCCAGGCACTGAGGTTAAATTGTGAGGTCTGTAGTTTCCTGGGTCTTCTCTCATGCCCATTTTGTAGATAGGTATAATGTTGGCTAGCTTCCCATCAGCAGGGACCTGCCCAGACTCTCACGACGTTTGGTAAATTGTTGAGAGGGGTCCAGCTATAACATCCTCTAACTGCTCTGAATATAATGCAACACACTGTCTTAACCCCATTTTTTTTCCTGGAATTAAGAATAAAGCAATCTTATCATATGCATCTCATAATTGGCAAACAGACTGAAAAGAATTCAGCAAAATTTATCAAGGTGTTTTTAAATTAGGAAATGAGAAGGCAAGACAGACCTGTAGTTCATGTATAAAAAGATCCAGGGAATTTACATGTGGGAACAAGAAGAGAAATTTTGCTAAGATCACTGACACAAATCTATTAATATAAAGATTCAAATTCATAGGAAAACAATTTTTGTAAGTTCCACTATTCATGGAACTGTGCTGTAGCCATACAATGGTTTGTACTGTGCAAATTTTTTAAGTGTTCAGTGATCTCAGCTTCTTCTTATTTTAAGCCATTTTCCTGGATGTTGAAAGTGGAGGCACATAAAAACCACTACTTACACGCTCAGTCAGTGATTCTCATATGTTTTTTTCAAACAATCAGGGCCACTGCAGCAATAAACATAAAATGAGGTACCAAACTGTACTCAAATTTTGAACTTTGTTATGGTTTTGTTATATATTTTTATTATATGTATATAATATATTAAAAACAACAACAACAACAACAACAACTTTAAAGTCAAATAAAAAAGGCCTCTCAAGAGTGAGATGCACCAATGCTGCGAGTGGCTGTACTGTATAAGATGGTAAAATACCCACCTATAATAGAGTGGGTCTGAGGTCCTCTACATTAACGTTTTTGAAGTTACTCAGATGTATCTGTCTACATAAATTCTGCACAACAGTTCCATAAAAAATACTCAGGGCTAATTTCTGCACCGAATTAAAGTCCCCAAATTCAGTCCTGCTCTGGTCATCAGGTTCTCTCAGCAGCAAGAAAAAAATACCATGAGACAAAAGGGCTATTGAAATAAACAGAATGTTAACACAAGCAGAAATGGACAGACTATGAATGTGTTCAGGCTGGAAATTAGAAGCTTCTTAATTAGCTAAGAAATAGATAATATTTCAGTAGGAGTAGAGAGAAGAATAAACCCCAGAGGTTTTACAAAAAGGCTCGTGTCAGTTTATGGCTGAAGTCATCCATCCTCATGGCCCATGACAGTGGTTGGTTTGTCATTCACAGACACTTATGGAACTGAGGGACATTCTGGGAGCCCAGGTCAGAATTAGGGGCACTGACAGAGACCAGCAGTGCTTCAGTGCAGACCCAGGCAGACGTGTGATGCTGCAAGCAAACACATGCCATCCTCCTGGCCAGGAGGCAAGGCTGTGACCTGGATTCAGCTCCCTGCTCTGTTATTTTGTCTCTCCTGTTTCCTGAGGCACATCTCTGTCCCAGAAGTTTTTCATCCGCGGCAGAAGGAAATACTTAACACCTTCAGAGGTAGGTGCAAAGATCACTATTGCAAGGATCTCAGATACTAAAGTAGCAATGATCATATAAGTACCTTCACAGGGTGCTTTTAGTCTAAAATCTCAATTTGTATGGGCACAGGCTCCTCAGCATTGTTAGCACACCTAGCTGGCGTCTGCATTTCAGGCCATGTGACAGGAGCACTGCTAGGAGGGCACGGAGTGCGCAGAGCAGCAGGCAGCCAGGGATGACGCAGTGCCCGTGGTCCTGCTCCCTACTGAGCCCAGGCTGGAGCCCGGGCTGCACTGCGGCTGCTGCACCAAGCCAGAGGGAGTGCATGGGGGGGGGTGAAGGATGGGGGCAGCTTTGGGCCCCTCTGAGCATAAGGGACTGATGTCCAATGCCTCCCGTAACCCCCACCATCAAAAACACAACTGCCTTTCTGGGTCTTCCCCCTCAGCCTCCTGATTCATCTCCATCCTCCCCCTCTCCAGCCCACATCAGAAGCAGCAGGGCCTTGGCCGGGCCCCTCCGTCACCTCCGATGGAACAAAATTCAGTTTCACCTGCTCTGTTGGGAGGCACTGAGCTGGCACTGGCTGCTACATCAAAGGATGACTCTGTGCTGTCACCATCGCAGCTGCTTTCCAGTTTGGGGCTGGCATTCCAGCAGTTTACCAAATGTCTGCGGATTTGGTACTGCCTGGTGGATGCTTTGTCATGACCGCCTCTCCAGAAGAAATCACTTCAATTAGTACTGTCTTTAACTGTCAGCCAGAATATCAAAAAGCTATGTTTAAAATTGTACATCTGTTGCTACCTAAAGTAGTCTGTATTCCTCTGTGTTTTTGCTATGATCACTTATTTTTCAGTATCTTATTCAGTTAAGACTTTTTATACATATTTTTCAGCTGAAGTCATACATTCAGCTTGTAGCCTAAAATTCACAGATTGCCTCCAGTGTTAAAGTTTTAACAGTACACTTAGATTTCTCTGTATAGAAAGCGAAGTAAAAATGAGGCATCATACCCTGTGAGGCATTTCAGAGGACAACCTGAAATAAACCAAATGCAATATATTAAAGACCAGATCATTATTATGAAAGCTTATAAATACATGGTAAATAGAAGAAAGAAAGGACAGAAAATTTGAGAAAACAAATGAAATTCAATAAATATGCTTTATTGATGTGTTTGTGGATGGTAGACAGCACTGCAGAAACAATAGCTTAGAAGCCAGATCACTATCTGGGCTAATAACAGCTCACACCCATGTCTGGTTGGAATTCTAATATCCCCACACAGAAACCAGGGCTAACTCAAATAATCAAAAAATCAATATAGGATTTGGGCTCTAAGCCCGAACCTGCCAAAAGGTCGAGAATGGAAGGGTTCAGCTCTAATTAGGAGTTGAGTACCTCATCTATATCCGCAGCTTCTGCATGTGAATAATGACAGAAAATGAGGAAAGCAAATGGTTTTTTACACAGTGACTCTCAGGATTGTTTTCCTTGAAACGTATCCTGCTTCAGAGCTTGTTAGAGTAATCTTCACCGTAGGGCTTCCTTGCTTTTAAAAAACTGAAGTTCCAGTCTGCTAAATGCTGCGTGATCCCATGGTGTTAGCATTTCAGCATCTTTTACCCTCATGCTACATTAACAGAGTTGAGTGAATTCATCATGATGCATGACTGGTCATTTTGGGGGCTTGTATCTGGTGAGGCGTTTATGTTTTTTATTGCTTTTTTGTTTTGTTTTGTTGGTTTGTTGGGTTGGGGTTTTTTGTTTGTTTTTGCTTAATCACTTGGGTCCCATCACTGTTTTTATTTTACTTTAGTAAGCAATTTCTTTGTGATACAAAATTCTTACTAAATTCTTTAATCAGCTTTTGCTCAGAAACTGTTTATTTCCATCTGCATTACAAATGCAGGATTTAAACAATCTATCAACACAGCATAATGCAGCAAGTGATCTTGTCAGTTTGTCCTTTCCTCTCAGGGATGCAGCTACAGTATTCTGTACTTCTGAAGAAAGGAAATAATAGGATTAGAAAAACATTGAGGACAAGAGGATGTCAAACAAAGGAAAAGCATGCTGCAGTTCTAAAGCATTCTCATCTAGTATTGGGAATTGTAATCCATTTGTGCTAAAGACTTTGCCTCTGCTCATTATACAAAAAACCATAAAAGACTCAGACTCATATACTTTGATACTGTAGTTTGGCCTATAGGGAACCATAATTAAAACACATTTGAGTAAAGGCAATTTTAGTCATTATTAAGCAACCTAAAGTACAGTCAGCCACACAAACACAGCATTAGCTAAGGATTACAATGTGTGAGACAGCCAGCAATCAACTAACCTTAAAGGTCCAGTGCTTATTTAACATATCAACTACATAATGCCCAGCTGTTTTAGAAAAATGATTCTCTTCTTCAATGAAAGAAATGCAAAAATACGGGCCAACAGGAGTAACTAATTTCTGTAAGAATGTGCAGCTATTGTGCAGAAGCTAACTCAGTTCGTTACTCAAATAAAGTGCCTTTGTCATATAGAACAGAAATCCAAGCAAAGCCTCTAAATTCAAAAATCCAAAGCTTTCCTTTGTATCACCATTAGTTATATATACATATTTAAATAAGTCACAGTAACAGTTAATGTACAGTATAACTTTAAGAAAAGCTTTGTGATCTATTTCCTTGGCCTTTGGATATATGAATCAGTTTTGTTTTCATTCACTTCTTTTCTCTTGCCACAACTTCAGGTACTAGGCTAAATAACTGTTCACTTAAGACTTAGCTCTGTTGAATTAGAATAGTATGGAGAAGAGTGAACTTTCCCTGCATATTAAAGTTTACATAAGAAAGGTGAAAGAATGCTTGTGACATTGTAGAAGGCCATGTTCCCCATTGAGCCCAAGCAGCAAGCAAGCACAGATTATCCTCAGGGGAGTTAGAGTGGTATGCTAATCACTCTCAAGTCCACGAATGAATTTGACTATTGGTCAGGAAATCACAAACTAAAAGATGCTACCTACCTTCACTGATGGTATATCAATTCTAAAAGCGATATCAAAACCAATTATGAAACACAAATCTTAAGGCTTAGGGTATTTTTTCCCATCAAAACCTTATAGAAGAGAACTGTTCTCAAAGGATTTCCAGCAACCATAAAATCGACTCCAGTGTGACTTAGGTGGCAGTCTCTTTCACCTCTAGCTCAAGGTAATTCAGATGAGAATCCATTGTTTTGGAGATGATCTGAACCCAAAGCAGAATGGGAGAAATTTGACACTCCCTCACTGCTGCAGTTATCGAAGCCGACTGATGTTTGCAGAGGTTGTAAATATTGTTCTGGCAGTACTTTTTTTTTTTTTTTTGGCCAGTTCTTGTGTGCAAATATCATAACAGTATCATCGACTTGATTTAGCCCCTTATATTTCTCAGTGTTCATTCAAGCAAGGCTTATGCAATTTTGCCTAGATGTGTGTACATTTCTATGTATCAATGTAATCAGAGAAAAGGCAGAGATCAAAGCCTACAGTCTCCCAGGTGAATCAAAGAGCCACAGAGTCACTCTCTCACCCACGGAGCTTGGTTATTCATTAGGATGTAGAGGATGTTCATCCTATCAGCAAATACTACTTAAGCAGGTTAAAGCTACCAGTGAGTCCTTTGGAAAATGCCACTGGAAAGTGTTGTATGTGTCTGTCTGCTTTCTGCAGAAAGCAGAATGATGAGATGTGGAGATAACATAAATGTTCACAGAGAAATACAAGTTACTGAATCTTTCTGACCCACTTGGCTGCTAGTGCATCTATAAGCTAAGACACTAAAAGTAGTCATCAAAAATATGGCTGTCTACCAACTCCAGTAGGACTTGCAGTTGCAAAACATCATTGAACTGCTGCAATCAAGCAAGAGATTGATTTAGCAATAGCATTATTTTCAGCCGTCCACTGAATCATAAAATCATTGGATGCCACTTTATCTTTTACAAGATCCCTTTGCGTGGGCTTTATTTTTGAGTGTCTCTTCCTCACTCTTACATATGATGGCAAAAACCATGCTCCTAAAGCTCTACTTTTCAGAGGCATTCAAGCATGCAGCAGCTGCAGTCCCACAGATGAGCTCCACCACGTATCTGACTGATCTCTGCCTGGTAGGATATTTACCAACCTGCTCCAGCCTGGAGCATCCCTAGGCCCCATTGAGGAGTGCTTGCCTGAGAACTGCCCTCCCTGCACATGTTCCTGTGCTGACCTGACTCCACCAGCCACTTCTCTCCCCAGCCCACAAGCCAAAAAAGAAGGGAAGCTTTTCATTAACCTATGTTACAACAGAAACATTCAACAAAGACATTAAAGAAAAATTGTTTGCTAATAAAGCATGAAAAATACATGGTTATAGACACATGCAAGTCCCGCAAATGTGCAGAGTTTGACATCCCTTTAAGTGTAGCTTGTCTTTGTGACATTTTGGTGCATCCTGAGAGTTACTTCTGAGACGTGGAGTCTTTTCAGCCCAGCTCACCTTAGTGAGACTGACAGCTGAGCCACATACACACAGGTTACTCAGTGGCAAAGTACCTATCAGTTCCTCTCTTTTTACTGGCTGTGTTTTTGTCCCAGGCTTTTCAAGTGTTGCTGGGATTCAATACTATATAAATAATAATTTTTAATAATAATAGCAATAATAATTGGTTTCTTCATTCCGTGTTCAGTAATTTTCTACCCTTTCTCTCCCTGCACAGGGACCACATATAATCATTCTTGGTGAAAGCAGTCATTAAATTTTAAGTATGGTGCCCAGGCTGGAGGGTATGTGTTGGAAACCTTGCTAATAAATGTAGGTAAATATTTACCAAGAAGTATTCACAAAAGATCAATTTTCATGACTACATAATAAATATGTAATATTTATTGGACTCCATGTATCATACGCAAGTTCCCCTAATCATCACATGTACCTACTGATGTCTCTTTGAGCTGCTCCAAGGACAGGCAGCATCTGCAGTTGTTGCGAAATGTGCATTTATATAACAATATAAATGTATCTACTCTAATTTTAGCTCCTGCCAGCAGGGGAAAATGTTTGCAGCTAAAATACAAAGTTTGAAAAATTTCTAATACGCATACTACTGTACCACTAACCTTAGTGACACAAGAATAAAACCCAAAGGATTTTACTATTAATTTTTTCAGCATATATTTAAAATTTCAAATATGTTCAATTACAGTTTAGTCAATTTTCTACACTTTTTCTCGTTGTTGTGCCCCTGCCGTTTAAATTAGGAGACATCTCTCTACTATGACTGCAGTATAGACAGTTTTCTTTCACTATTAATAATTCTATTGAGAAATCTGAGGCAGCCTGGTAAGATTAATCTTTATTATTTTCCTAACTTACCAAAACTGAGTATTTCCCTAGTTACAACAAAGAAATTATATTTACCACTGCTCTTGCAAATTCAAAAATATTTCCATGTTCAGAAATATTTGCATATTTTTTTTACTAAACAGTAACAGAATAAAGTGGAAGAGAAAGATGGAGTATCCTTAAAGATAGACAGCAAACTCCTTGCTTTTTCATTTCTTCCTTTTATATTATGACTTTGTTTTTTGATTTTTTTTTCTTAACTCGTTGCCATGTGAACTGGCAATACAGCATACAGATTCCTATACCTGTTAATGTCTTCCCATTTTGAGAAAAGATAGGCAGTTTTTAATGTATCTCTCTCTGAGAACAGATTGCATTCCAGACTAGACCTCATGCAAAAGAAGAATTCAAAGTATTATAAGCATTTCAGCAAAACTGCAACTTCCAAAAGGCAGATCTGCCAATGTGCTTCAATTTAGGAAAAAACTTCTGATTTTATTACTCCAAATACAAAACCATTACTAACAGGACTAACAGCAAGAGCTAACAATGGAATAGCTCTTGAACATTAGGTTTTGCTTACTCATCTGAACTTCCTGACTAAGCCTTGTGTAATTTGTATCCAACCTCTGTACAATCCACATTATCTTTTAACTCAAGAATAAAGTGAAATGCATGAGTATAAAAGTGTTTGTGATGGAAACTGAGGAAGGAAAAAAAAAATCTCTGTAAGAAAACACTTAGAATTAATGCCAAAAAAACAACAAGATTGCTAAATGTGATGGGAGGGATTTCTTACATTCCAACCATATGCTGAGACTAATCTTTTCTAGAAAAACTGCATTCCATGTAAGTGTATCTGGAGAAGAGCACTTAGCTGGGTACAAGTCATAGACACTTGTGCTCAATTTCTAAGGGGAGGAAGTGGAAGAAAAAGAAGGAGAGGAAAAGCTATATTAAGAAGTTAAATTGCAGGAGCCCTTTGACTGCTATTATAAACTGAAGAACATCTTCAATACTGAAAACCTGCCATTAATCTCTTATTTACATGGAAAGCACATGCTTCTTTTTATCTGAAATACTTACAGTAATGACAGGAGCTGTGACTAGACAGAAAAACACAATATGTCTGGTTATCAAGAAATTTAGATTTCTTATCTAAATTTGGGTTTGAAGCTGATATTTGCCTACTGTGAGCATCTGTTCACTGAAACTTATGTTCCCATCATTTTTACTGCTAATAGCAGTGGTGAAATAACATTTTCACTGGGTCCAATTTGTCAGGAAGCAGTCATTCCTAACAGGGAGGCAATCCATCCACTGAATCCTCCCCAAAATAACAGATTCAAAAGCCAAGTAGCTGCTGATGGTGAAGTCCAACAAGAGGCTAGGCATAAACACATCAAATTCACTAATTTTTTTAAACCCAAATCATTTTGAAAGAATAATTTGAGCTAACAAAATAGGCATTTTGTTATGTGACCATTCTCAGAAATTTCCAGCACGGACAGCTTCTTGCTGCACTTCTAATCAGACTTGGTAAATACAGCAGCTGTATACATCTGCTTCTCTCTATGCATGACTGAAATGATAGTGCGTGATTGGGAGTGGCCATGTTTATTTATTAGATTTAGTTTATTTTTTAAGAGTTCTAGAAGCATGTGTGATTGTTAACAGAAGATCATTGTGTGCTCCTTTGAACATCTGTGCTGTGGAATTGAAAACAGCAAAGTTTCTGTCTTGCTTAACAAGCTAGTTCAAAGTCAGGGAAGATAGAAGGCCATGACACTATTCATGCAAGGAAGATATAAAGTCACCTCTGATTTTTTTCTCAGGGTATTCCATCATGTAATGTATTAGCCTCATTATAGGCTAACATACCCAACACACACTTACTTTTACTGTGATCACAACATTAATTCTGGTGATTGCCCTGAAGTCCCCATATGGAGATTCACACAACCCAATGTAGCACCTTTGAAAGCAAATGCAGAAGGAATGCAAACATAATAATTCAAGCCTAATCCCATCATTCATTAAAAAACTACATTTTTTTTTCTCTCTGCTACATGTTCATCTCACTCTCTTATTTACATAAAACTCCCACTGATTACACAGATGATGGTAATTAAACTAAATCATTCTATGGGAGTACTGCCAAAGACAGATAAGCCCAGGTCCTGCTGTACATATGTCATATAATGGGGATATCAATTAAAGTGCCAGATATTGAGCACAGAGATTAATTTATTTTAACTTACATACGTACTCAAGTTTCTGAATCATAAGGCCACAGCTTATCTACTCATCTACAAGAAACTGTTAGAAGCAAAATCTTTGCTGTGAGAAAACATTAATTAAGACTGCTAGAAAAGTTTCTATACATACTGCAAATTTTTATTCATCTGTTCTTTTAGCACCATTGATTTTTACCAACTAATAATAAAAGAAAAGGTCTAGGCAATGTCAACACTACCTTTGTCATTCCTTAAGAGTCATCACATCTCTACTCCTAATCTACTAACAAAACATATTGATTCTTACAATAATTAGAGTTTCACTCCTTATTTTGAGTACATACCCTGAATGAACAGTTGAATGCCATGAGGCCTGTGAATGTGCAAGATGGGTCTAAGTGGAGGACTGGGTGGTTACCCCTCATACTTTGAATGAATTCTGCCAGCTGCTCATCCCATTAAGGTAACAATGTGCCTCTGAAACTATTTGGTTTATGTCTTAATGGTACCCTGCTGCTTGGCTTCCTATCTCACTTTTGCTGAATCAACACTATCGCAAAACAGCAAAGCCTGCCAGACATAGCAATGTTTCAATACATGCTGATTCATCATGACAGGACGCTGAAAGCCCTGTGGCATGTGCAGAAGAGCTTTAAATAGTACTTGGTTGTTAACTTATTTTAATTAAAAAGGCAAATGCACAAGAGAGAAGAAAACAATCTTTCTGTATCACATCACTTTTATTTGCTCCACTTACCAGCACAGGATTGCCTTTGTTCCACTAACAAATTCTATTTTAAAAGAATGTTTTCTTCCCTACTTTCATATTTTCCTTTCTTTTCTGCACAGCATATCTAAAGGCATGCAGCTACTGGCTGCAAATACTACAGAGAATCACTAAATATAGGACAGCATGAAAATATGTTGAATACATTTGTCAGCACTGTATTAAAACAGAGCTGCATAGCAGAAAGATTCCCACATTGCTAATAGATACTGGCTTTATCACCTTTCCCAAGGTGAGAGCACCCACACAGGTATCATAATCAGTGACGTTTTTGCAAATTGGCTCAGGATATTTTATTTATTTTTCCCTCCATAAAATGTGGGCTGAAAATGTGCTAATGAAGGTTATACCACTTTTAGTATTATATTATTAGCAGAAATTCATTATTTCATTTGAAATTACAGAGGTCTGAATCTCCTTTGTTTGAAGTGTTGCCAGCACAGTTGCAGAGTGCATCTCAGATTAATGGGAGCCATGACAAACAGTATGAGTTACCCCAGTGCAACCTTTCCATCAATATGCACAGCAGGTAAACAATTGCAAACTTCCATATTTTCTCTGTACTGTGAAGTCATTGCAGATGACATTATGTTGTTATGTAGCAAGGGACATCAAAGCAGTATGTCACATCAGCAGAAAATCCAGAAATAGCACAAGAAATATTTCCACAAACTATTTTCAGCCTTTCCTGGGAAAACTACTGTGAAACTGCATGGTAGAGCTAAAAAATTTCAGCAGTTTGCAGACTTATGAATCCATGATATAGAAAAGGGCGAGTGTTCCTTAATGAACAGCCTTTCAGCTTCACAACAGCTCTGCAGAACAGAAAACAGAAGAAGGGCTGCTGAACTACCTCTCAAAAAAAAAAAAAAAAAATTGTTAATGATATGACTCCATCATTGATTTTTTTTTTTTCTTCAAACATGTCTGTGAGATTCATGGTGCTACCTGATAATCTAACGTCCAGAGCAAGGCGGAAACCATCCCTTTCCCAGACTTTAAAACAAAATAGTCACTTTTATTCTTACAGGTAACAGTGCATGCCAAGTTGTGATGAGAAGCATTTCCAAGTATGTTTTAGCACCATGAACGCAAGTGAAGACAGCTAATGGAATCCACATTTAATCTGCTCTGTGCTACCATCACTGCTTTAAATACCTTTCCAGACACTAGCAGAGTATAACTGGCTGCCTCTGACATCTTCTGCAGGCTATGAACAAATGAGGAGCATTGCAAGGAAATCCTGTCCTGGTACTTTTCAAATCATTATTGTGATTTTTTTTCTTGGTTCTTCAATGAAAAATAATTTTTAAAAAAATAAAAATAAGTAGTTTTGTACACCGCCAGTCCTAAAAATCTCAGCTATGCTCACTTCAGAAATGACAAGGTTTTCATGTTGATAAAAATTTTTGTCATTGGGATTATACAATGAAAGAGAACTCAGTAAAGGTGGTGGTAGAAAAGTTTATCTTTTTAACAGCATCTCAGCAATAATGAAGTCTGTTGATTGGGGGAACATGAAATTTTACATACACATACAAGCTGTGTTTGAAAATGTTCTAATTTACTCGGGATCAATTGCATAAATTATATATATTTATATTTATATTTACATAAATGAAATAAAACAATTTGTATAAAATTATTTATAAGTACAAAACATCCAGAATATAAAACCAGTATAGGTATGTTCACCTATCAACAAATGTGGAGGTTATAAATGTTTTGTTTTCTTAACATTGGCTATATATTACATCCAGTCATTTAGCTTTTGTAATAGTCACAAAAAAGAAGTCTAAACTCTCTGCTCCTTGATGAATGTCCATTTGTACTAATTCTCCACTTTTCCTAGCAAATCATTTGGCTCCAGTGCAAGATACTCTTAATAGTATTTGTTATCATGCAGACTTCTGGCAGTCATCAGTATCTTAAGTTTCCACTGGTATTTCTTATCATTAAATGGCCATGTAAGTCTCCTGGTTTTAGCAGATACCTTGCCTACTGTTCTTTTTTTTTCTTTTTTTTCCCTCACATTTAAATCAATAATCCTCCAGTCAAATTAGTCATACTTAAAAAGATTACACATATCTGTTAATTCATAAATAAGTAACTTAAAAATAAGTAACACAGGAAATGCGATATTATATCAAATACCTTAAACAAAAGACATGGATATGTCCCATGGTATAAAGGACACAAAGTAATAAGACTAAATTTTAGCAAGAAAAATTTAGGTTAGAAACAGGAAAAGCATTCACAGAACTAGGGCAGCTTAAACACTCAGAGTGCTTTGGGGTACTGCAACAGTGTCATTGGAGGTATCTAGGAGCATAAACAAAAATCTACCTTGAAGCGTTATAGGTCTTGTCAATCTTACCACGGTGGACTAAAGAACTTTTAGCATTTTCTATCCCAATTAATCTAGAATATACAGGAGAGATGGAAAATACAAAGTTTGAAAGATGGACTGAAAAAAGTTTACGACATTCTAAATTAGCATGTGAGCTCATCGCTAGAGCCCATTTCATTCTTTCAACACCCATTAACAGAAAGTAAGCCCACAGGAAACTGAAATTTTAAAGCAGAGTGGGAGAAGGAAGGAGAGAAATAACATTAGATATAGCCATACTACAACTGATAAGAAGTTCACCTTCCACACTTCTTTTCTAGATGGGAGTTAAAGACTCACAAAAGTTACATGTCTCAGGTGAAAAGAAGTGTAAAGAATGTCGCACCAGAAATTCTATATAACACAACATTCCTTAATATTGTTGGCATTTATAATAGCAAGGTCTCATTAAGATATTTATTAAAACAGCACCGATTTATACCAAAGTGACTTAGACATATCTGTTCTACCCATTCCTTCAGTTTCTCTGGTGGTTTTCTTCATATCTTTAGCTACACATTTTGCTGTCAGAAACATGTGAAATGTAGTAAGACAAGAGGAACCTTGAAAGCATGTACATGTCCAGCAGGAGGCAAATAACCTAACGAAATCTGAATCCGTGTCCCAGGGAGCCAGAAGCACCACAGCAGTGATCACACACCCTGCTTCACCCCACCTGGCTCCAGCAGAGGACATGACCACCTGCACTCATCCCCACAGGCAGCACTTACATGTTCATTGCCTTTTCTGATCTGCCAGTGCAGCTGCTTCTGCAATGGCACAATAACAACCCAATCCATGCATATGATCCAAGCTTTTGTTCTACTTTTGTAGTAGTACTTTAATGATAAACTGCAATTTACATTATTTGAACTAGCCCTGCTCAATATGAATTCATTACAATTAGGGGACAACACTGAGAGCAGCTGAGCTGGGTAACCTGAGGGGATGAAGGGGAAGAGTGACCCAGGTAGGTGGCCCAGCAAAAGCTGAAAGAGGTTGCGTGTTCCAGCCTCCAAAGAGAAAGGAAAGATGGTTATGCTTTTTTTTTTTTTTTTTCCTCCCCCTCTGGCCAAATGCAACTTCACAGAATCACACAGAATCACAGAATGGTTGAGGTGGGAAGGGACCTCCAGAGATCACCTAGTCCAACCCTCTGCTCAAGTAGGGTCACCCAGAACATGTTACACAGGATGGCATCCAGGCAGGTTTTGAATATCTCCAGAGAAGGAGACTTCACAACCTCTCTGGGCAGCCTGTTCCAGTGTTCTGTCACCCAGATTGTAAAGAAGTTCTTCCTCACATGGTCATGAAACCTCCTGTGGTTCCATATATACCCATTACCCCTTGTCCTGTCATATGGAGATGAAACCTCCTGTGGTTCAGTTTATACCCATTACCCCTTGTCCTATCACTGGCCACCACTGAGAAGAGTTTGGCCCCATCATCTCTGCATTGTCCCCTCAGGTGTTTGTAGAGGTTGATAAGATCCTCTCTCAGTCTCCTATTCTCTAACCTAAACAGGGCCAGATCGTTTAGTCTTTTCTCATAAGACAGATGCTCTAATCCCTTAATCATCTTCACGGCTCTATGCTGGACCCTCTCTAGAAGTTGTACACCCGTCTTGTACTGAAGAGCCCAGAACCGTATACAATATTCCAGGTGTGGCCTCACCAGAGCTGAGCAGATGTGGAGAATCACCTCTCTTGACCTGCTGTCACCATTCTTCCTGATGCAGACTAGGATCCCATTGGCTTTCTTGGCCACAAAAGCACATTGCTGGCTCATGGTTAACTTGTCCACCATGACCCCCAGGTCCCTCTCTGCAGAACTGCTCTCCAGCAGGTCAGCCCCCAGCCTGTACTGGTGCTTGGGGTTGTTCCTCCCCAGGTGCAGGACCCTGCACTTGCCCTTGTTGAACCTCATGAGGTTCCTCTCCGCCCAACTCTCCAGCCTGTCCAGGTCCCTCTGAATGGCCACACAGGCCTCTGGTGTGTCAGCCACTCCGCCAAGCTTTGTATGACTTATTATGACATGACACTTCTCTCTGTTTAACAGTATCCCTGTCTTGCAAAGTTTTTTTCTCTCTGAAGATGAAAATAGACGTCTATCCGCAAATAAATTGTTATCCTATCCCACTCTCCTTTTCCTTTTTTCTTTTATTACTTTAGAATACTTTATCAGTAATTCTTTGGTAAATAATAATTTCTTTTAGTTACTCCTAACCTCTGCCATTTAAAACTTTGTCATTATTGTATTCTAACTCTATTTTCAGGCTACAAAGACTAAATATAAGATTAAAAGGTTAAGAAAAGGCAGCACTTTTTGTGCATAAAGAAGACTCATGGACAAATTGCTTGCTTTATGGAATCGAGGAAGCGAACAAAAGTTCTCTGATGACAGTTACAAAAGAAGCAAGATTTCCATTCTTCAAAGCTGCAGAGAAAAGATCAGTAGAACCCTCTGGTATTCAATACTTTAATGTAAGCCTTTATAATTAAATGTTAGATTTTCTACTAGAGAAATGATCAGATTAAAGATGGGTTGATCAAAGATTAAAATTTAATTTGGCTACTTTAGATACTCTAATAAAGATGTTCTGTTGATTCTCAAACCAGTAGCACTTAAATTAAGAGTGTTCCAAGGAATGCCTCATCATGTTGTGAACTGCAGTGTGTTCATCCCTACTGAGTGCAATTTTTTTTTCCTTTAAGGGAAAAAGAAAAGCACACACAAGAAAATTTTTTGCTGATCTTTGCAGGTTAAAAGGGCAATAGAATTTATACTGTACCCTATCCTTTGAATTTTCTCAGCCTAATTGCTCATTACACTCAGAGGCTCACATTTCTAGAAAATAATGTTAGACTTTAGCCCATGTCTCTTCAAATGTATTTTTTTATTTATTCATTCTCATGCAGAATGCAGTTCTCAGCAGAGGATCAAACCCACCACAGGTAGTATATGATGCATGACCCTATCAGCACAAAGAGGAAATTCCCTTTTATGTCAGCTAACTTCTTTGATATCATAATTACCTTTCTTCATCTTACCCCATAAAGGAGTAAACAAAAGGAAATAACTGAAGCACAATAAGCTTTCCTGCCTTGTTTTAGTAGAAAAACAGTGTAATATGGCGACATTCAAGATACCTGTGAAGGAAGGAATGGCATCAATAGCACAAAAACTTTAGTTCCTAAAAGAGCTAAATGTGTATAGCTCTACTAATTGATAGGAATAAGACTTGACAGTAAGTGAACAGAATAAGCAATTAGTCTATCCACCAGCATTTCAAATACCACATAGACATTCCTAGCATAACTCTGTGACTAACATAACTCTAAAAAAATGATTTTCCATTACATTTATGGCATATTTTAACAAGTGATGGGCAATTTGTTTGCTCATGCTCTCAATAAAACATGCAAACCTTTGCCAGCTGGATATTTTTTTACTTCAGTCTTGAATTCTTCACTTCTCTTTTACTCCTTTAAATGATACCGACTAAATACTCATTTGTTTATGCAGGCCCAAAGACTCGCTTAAAGTACATAACAAAGTAGATGACTACATTGAGACCCTTGTCATTCTTGCTACTTTGTTACCAGTACAAAAATAATAGGTTTTGTCCACAGGCATCTCAAACCACCCAAAATCTAAACAAGCATCTCTCTCTCTCTCACTTTTATGTACATAGGTAAGGGTATATAAAATCAGATGGGAAGAATATGGGCTTTAGGTGCAGCTGTAATCAATAAGGATTAAATGCTTGTACTTATCTGCTATATAACGGTGAATCTGAGCACTGGAAAATGCCAGAATCTGAACCCAACTGAAAACAAAATCTTGAATCTAAATCTGAATATTCTGTATCTGAATCAGTCTTTTGAACAACACTGTATCACTATAAAACAACACTTCAACTGACTGAATTCTTATTTTGGGTTCTGAGTGATTTTCTTAAAACAACAACAACAACAAAATATATTTACAAAATATTTACTAACCCAACTGATGATCACAACAGGTGTGGTTACTTCAGCCAGCTAGAATTATAGACGGGGCAATGGTATGCATTGCGTTGAGTGGTCCAACACTAATTCTAGCAGTAATAGAGTAAATTTAATGTCAGGAAAGATAATAATAGAAAAAAATGTAATGAAGTGTGGAATTGTTTCATAAGAGGAACAGAAGCAGCAAGACTTGACCTGATATTAGACACACAAAGGCACCTCGTATGGTAGACAAATATACATAGTACTTCTCTAAGACAATTTTTCCTCATCTGTGGTTCTGCACATAAAATTATTTGCTCTCATATACATGTAACAAGAAAGGCAAAAAATATGGCCTGATTGTATTTCAAGTTGTCCATGCAGGTATGACGGCCAAATCTGATAATTTTCATGTTTACAATATTGCTTCTTCTCAATCTCCCAAACCACCTAAATATGGGAGGAGAAGGAGGTGGGGGAGGGAGACAAACAGGGATACATAATGGCTGAAAACATGCATGTTTTTTAAAACTCTTAGTTTCTGAATGTTTTGTGTTTTGCTTTTTTTTTGTTTGTTTTGGTTTGGTTTTTGATTGGCAAGATGAGAATTCTAAATGTAATGATGCCTCTTCATTTCATGAAATAGTACCACACATTTGAATACTCAAGGGCCAGAATGTTTAATAACAATATTTCAAGGGAAAATTCTTGAAATAGACCCCTAAGTCCGCATAAAAGTGGGATCTTCAGAAGGAAAGCACATGCAAGATGACAAAATGGTAATAATTAAAGGTTATTCTACCTAGCAGAATAAAGGTTACTTCTACCCAGAAGAAAATTCTTTACAATGGACATTGTATACACTAAATGTTCTTCCCCTCTCGACCATTACACCTCAGTTTTCCCTTCACAACTGGTTATTCAGTATATTACAGCTTGGAATTTCTTTTTTGTTATATATCCAAAGTAGCACACTGAAACTTTGTTTCTTAACCCATTAGAAAGACACTTGCAACAAAAAGAAAATGTGAGATACCTATGTAAAAATAGGACTGAGGAAAAACATAGTCAAAGTAGAATACTTTTATAGGTTTCCAAATAAGCAAGAGAGATCAAAAGCATTGATCTCTGGAATTCTAACAAAATATATAGCCAGGAAAGACACCCAGGTTCAGTGAGGAAACTATATTGGTTTGCCAGCACCTCCAAACAACAGCAAGCAGCTCTAGCAGAAGGTAGGTGGTTTCATTTGCAAACACATACTTTACAGTTAGGAGATAAGGAGTCTGTCACTTTTTGTAATTTCTAATCCTCACAAGATATATGCTTGTTGAGGCATTTTTTCTTCATCTACTGCCCATCAAATAATTTTTTTACTTTTTTTTTTTTTTTTTTACTTCAAATCATATCTTCTACATTTCAGTATTTAATGAATCCTTACCCTTCTTAACCACCCTTCTTTTTTCCCATTACTACTCTGTCTTTGAAATGCTTTTGCAAATTCTGTGCTTTTATAACTTCTAAAACTTTTGTGGTGGATTCTCCAACACATGAGACTTTTAAGGTTCAGCTAGACAAGATGTTAGACAATCTTGTCGAGACCCTGTTTTAACCATGAAAGGTTGAACAGGATGATCTCTGAGGTCCCTTCACACCTGGACTTTTTGACATGTCTCTGCCTTCTTCCCTCCTCTTTCATTTTCCAGGCAATCATTATAAGTGTGAGCTCGGGGACTGTGAGGAGACAGCCCCCCTTCCTATCCCATTAGATTGAGCTTTGGGTGGATCTATCAAGATTTTTTTCTTTATAAGAAGGTTACCAAAAAATGTCTCTCAGACTCAAAAGTCTCCACCCAGCATCATTTTGTGGGCAGGTCTTTGATGTCAGGTTTGATTTTAACCTACTCAGCGCATAAGAAGGCACACGAAAAACTGCACAGTCCCCACTGGCCCTTTAGATGTCTCTCCTTGCTGCACTGAAGCTGGTGATGCTCCTGGACCCTCTCACCTGGAACTGCTGTTTCCCAGCACCTTGGTCTCAGCCTCCTGCCAGTATCTGGGCCATACCCTGCCTCACTGCTTATGAGCTGGCAGTAACACATTTGTGACATCTAGTGAAAGCTGCAGAACATAGGTGTTTCCATATATCCTGCTCTGAATGTCAACAATTTTTCTTTCAATAAATTTCACTTTGCACTTCTGTAAATATTTGAAAGTATGATTTTACTACCTGAGACGTGTAACATATTCATCATTTGCCAACATATAGTATCAGTAAAGGCCATCATTTCTATCTACTTATTGACAACCATGTTTTTATTGTTGATTCACCAATTTTTGTCAATTTACTTGGTTAAAATCCAAATGCTGTTACTAATCTATGACATAATTAATCCCCAATTTGGAATCTTCTTTCTAACTTCTCTATAAAGTTCTGTGAATGCACTAAACCCAATAAAATAATAGGAACGTTTTCTGATAAATTTTAGAATTCATTATATAGGGTTGTCTTTCTTCCTGTGTTCATTGGCTCATAATAAATGAATAAACCAAATTTCAAGATTCCTGCTTATTGGGAATATTCTGTCATCCAGCCAGTGACTTGCTATGTCTATTATTAGATGCACTATTCAATTAGCATACTCACTCAGGAGATTACTTAATAAGGATGTCTCACAGTGAACATCTAAGTCTAATGATACTCATTGTCAATGACTTCCATAATGGGGACAATAACTTGCCTTAACAGGGATGCCTTAGGTTGAGTTAGTGTATTAACCTGTCATGTAGTACTTCTGTCTTCTCTGACAACAGCTTTCAGATTTTCTCAAGTGATGACAGAAAACATATGAAATATGTATCTAGCCTCCTCATAGCTCCAAGTGCGCAATAGTATCAAAATAAACAGAGCTAATGAATGTGGGTTTGAGCCCCTGTATTGGATTTACATGGCAAGGGCTTGGTAGCAGAGGGGCTGCAGGGGTGGCCTTTGTGAGCAGAGCCTAGAAACTGCCCCATATCAGATCAGAGCCAGCTCCACATGGCTCCAAAAGGGACCTGCTGCTGGTCAGAGGTAAGCCAATGACTGACATTGGTTGTGCCTCTGGGAGAGCAGATTTAAGAAAGGGAAAGTAATAAATAAATAAATAAATAAATAACCTGCTGTGCAACAGCAGCTGGGAGTGAGGAGAGAGAAGTAGCTCTGCAGACCCCAAGGTCAGTGCAGAAGGAGGGCAGGAGGTGCTCCAGGCACGCAGCAGCAGTTCCCCTGAGGCCTGTAGAGAGGCCCCTGGTGGAGCAGGCTGTCCCCCTGCAGCCCATGGGTCCCACATGGAGCAGATCTCCACGCTGCAGCCCGTGGAGGAGCCCCCGGTGGAGCAGGTGGATGTGGCCTGGAGGAGGCTGCGGCCCATGGAGAGCCCCCGCAGGAGCAGGCCCCGGGCCGGAGCTGCAGCCCGTGGAGAGGAGCCCATGCAGGAGCAGGGGGTCTGGGGGGAGCTGCTGCCCGTGCGGGATCTGTGCTGGAGCATTTTGGTCCTGAGGGATGGACCCCGTGGTACGGAGCCATGTGGGAGCAGTTCTTGAAGAGCTGCTGCCTGTGGGCAGCCCCCGCAGGCTCAGTTCAGGAAGGACGGCATCCCATGGGAGGGACCCCACATGGAGCAGGGGCAGAGAGTGACCGTAATGGAGTGGTGGAGACGAAGTGTCAGGGACTGACCGCAGCCCCCATTCCCCGTTCCCCTGTGTCACTCAAGGGGAGGAGGCAAAAGAGGGTAGATGGAGGGAAGGTGTTTCTATTTTGCTTTTACTTTCTCACTCTGATTTAGTTTCTTATTCTGCTAGTGATAGGCAATAAATTACATTAATCTTCCTATGCTGAGTCTGTTTTGCCCATGACAGTACTTGGTGAGTGATCTCCCTGTCCTTATCTGAGTCCTCAAGCCATTTCCATTGTATTTTCTCCCCTTTTTCTTTGAGAAAGGAGAGTGAGAGGGTGGTTGTGGTGGAGTTTAGATGCCCAGCAGAATAACTTCACCACAGCCCCCTTCAAGCCAAGTTAAAAAACGAATTTTCAATGAATGTCGTAAATTCCAAAGAATAACAACAGGGAAAAAAATCACATTCAGAATTTGTAAATCAGCTTTATGGAAAAGTTTTCATGTAGACTTCAAAATTAATTTCCTGTGAGGGGAAAAAATATCTTCCTCCTTGTATTGTGAAAGCTTCTGTCAAACACAGACGTGTTGTTTCATTTGTACTATATTTCAAAGTACCTACTACAGGTTTATGGAACCAACACTGAGATTTTCTTAACAAGGGGAATAACACTGAAACATCATAGATAAATAAAATCAATGAAACATCTTCTAAGTTTCTACACAAGGTGAGAAAAAAATGCAAGAAAAAGATTATCAAAATTGTTCAGTTGTAGAAGAGAAAAAAACATACCTGGTAAAAATATAGTCATATGATATACACTTATCATTTGCAGGTTATAAATGGCAAGCAGATGCCTAATTTCAACACTCCTGAAGTCCCAAAAGAGTCACAGTCAATGTCTGCATGCAAACTAAACTAATAGACATACTGGACTTAACACTTTATTTAACTGCCTGTGCTTGTGTGAGCCTTTTGTCCAGTAATACCAATGTCAAAATTGTTAGAAAAAGACCATTGTGAACAGTAGATCAGCTCACAGGGTTTCTTCATCTGAAAATCAGATTAACTGGGGATGTGTGGTAAAACCTGATTTTAGAATTTCAACACCAGTGGCTCTATTCTACGTGTCTTTGGTAACTCTCACCTACCAAATAACATAAAGTTGGAGAAATTGATAAACACCCTATAAATCTGGCCTGTCTTTGGCAAGTAGCTTAAAGGAGGCTATAGTGAGGTGGGGTTTAGTCTTGTCTCCCAAGCACCAAGTGATAAGATGGGGGGAAATGGTCTCAAGCTAGGGGTGGAGGGGGGAGAGAGAAGGAGATTGGTTGGATATTAGGAGAAATTCCTTTCCTGAAAGAGTTGTGCAGCATTGGAATAGGCTGCCCATGTAAGTGGTTGAGTCACCATCCCTGGAGGTCTTCAAGAAATGGGTGTACTTGGCTTAGTGGTGGACTTTAGTACAAGGTTAAAGGTTGGACTAGATGATCTTAGAGGTCTTTTTCAACCTGAATGGTTCTGTGATTCTGTGATTCTAAAAGTCTACTTCTTTATAGTACAAGCTGCACATCATAAATGTTAATGATACCCTTGAATTTGTATTTCTTAAAGGATTTCTAATTTGCGGAATGCAATTGTAAGATAGCAAGACCATTTGAACAGGATTCCTACCCTACTTATAAAGATTTACTATTGCTATTTCATATCTTTGATTTTGAATAGATTTATTATGTCTTATACATTATTTATTAATCTTATAAAAGCTGAATTGGTTGATCACTATTGTAGAGATGAGGTTGTAAGACTATCATTTGTCTATTTACTTTATTAGCTGTCTCAAATGCAGCATAATTCAAGCCAGAAAGTTCAAACCTGGAGCACTTTTGCTTTTCTCACTCAGAAAAAGATTTCCTATGAAATTTGAAATACTAATTTGTAATTATTAGTGATATTTCTTTTAAGTTTTGCCTCTGCTGCTCATAGCTCTGTCATTACTTAAAACTTTTCAGCACCTAGAAATACACTTTCTTTGGATTTCTAGAAGGATCCCAGTTTTGACGATATTTTGGTATATTCAGTTATTCACTTGTATAAAACCATCCTTGTCAGTTTAAATTATGTATCATCAGCAGCTTTATATCTGGAAGAAAAAAAAATAAAATAAAACAGCCTAGGTCTTGCATTTTGTATATTTCAGAAAAATAAAAATAAAATTTGTATTTAATGTTGGCAACCCAATACAGGGGGTCTCTGACTATCAGAACACCACTAATCATGATCTGCGGGGTAATTCTTGTGTCCCTGTGTAGTCTAATGGACCCTTCTTATCTCTGGAATGAAATCTCTAGTACATTTCATACTGGAAAATGTCAAAATTCCAAGACCACACTGTGCATATTCATTTATTTTATTTTATTTTATTTTATTTTATTTTATTTTATTTTATTTTATTTTATTTTATTTTATTTATTTTATTTTATTTTATTTTATTTTATTTTTTTACAGAGAGGGAGAGAAAGAAAGCACCAAGGCACCAAGTGCCTTATTAACTATTCTGCCCACACCTGGTAATATGTATTCCATTTTAAGAGATGGAAAGACACCGAGTGTGACCAATCATCTGATTTGATTGGAGATTTCTTTTTCTTTTACATAAACACCAAAATCCAGAAGGCAGAGCATTTTCCTTACCCTGCCACACAGTTTTGTTTAACTACTCTAGACTAGTATTGGTTTAACTGCCTTTGCTGTAGTTCTTCACAGATCGTTCTTATTTCCACCAAAATCCCAATAATTTTTTTTCTTATGGAAATAAATTTCAATCATTAGCTATTGCATTCAAAGACAAACCTTTTTCAAATGTATCTACACTAAATTTACTGCGGCACAGTTTCACTAAATGCTCACTAGCTTCTCTATTATAAGCTTAGAACAGGAAGTGTCTTCCAGTCTCAGTTGAACCCTTCATGGTTTTAAAACTATTTCTATGATTTCACTCTTTACTGTTTAAATTATCTAAATCCCTTTAATCTGTCTGCACTTATAAACCTGGTCTAACCTTTAACCATGCTATTTAACCTTCTCTGTCATCTCAAGTTCATTAACATCTGTTTTGAAATAATTCTGCTTAGCTCTTCCTTACTTTAAGACATAAGTGCAATTTTTATTTGGTTTATTGCTGAGGGGACTTGTGCTGGTTCTGAAATAATAATACAAGAATTAGTAGGTTGGCTGGCCAAGAGACCCACCATTCACTCAGCATCTTGCTGCCTGCAAGCTCTGTATTTTAAATGCTAGGGTTATTTCAGTTCTACCGGAAACCCCCACTGGCAGTAGATATCATGTTTCAGTGTATATTTGGTACATGTTGATGTAGACAAATACAGGCTGCATCTAGACAAATAAGCAACATTCTGTACAAATACTGTACTGAAAACAAGTCTTGAGAATAGTGTGTGTCAAACAATTTTCTTAAGATATATGACATTCACCAAAAAATAAATACATAACTTAGCAAATGCTATTTGCTGACTACAATACTACCAATCATTTCAAGATTGCCAACCATTTTCAACTAACTCCAGATAAAACTCATTAAGCCAGTCATTGTGTCCCATCTATTGTTTCCTTGGAAAATGCTATGCTAACCCACAGGTTAGAAACTGTCCCCATTGTACTTGAGCTCCATCCTACTACAAGGTTTAGAGGGACAGCTCTGTCCCAGTATTGTGTATCAGACTGCTCATGTATTGAGCCTCAGTGGCACTGATTCCTCCAGTTGACACCGGATAATCTGCACCAACCCAATATCTGGTGCAACTGTCTTCCCTCTTGGCCATGGGTCAGCCCTAACCATGTATCGTGACGCCCTGCAACACAGCACTGCATCATCTCACTGTTCTTACCCACTCCCTCCTTCTCTGTGGGAGAGGACGTAAATAAACACTCACAAGGTTTTCTTCTACCTTGCTCAACCTGGGATGGCTTTGTTTAACTTCATGGATGGGTATGTAGACTAGATTGTAACCCAGCTCACATACTGTACTGGTTATTTTGTTGCCTGCTTATTTTTGTTCTTTTACTCCTTTTTAAGAACCCTCTTTTTCCATGTTGATAACCACCTTAAGGTTATCAAGAAAGCCTGGTAGTGACAGCTCCTGATAATAAGAGACCCAAGGCCAAAAACTATAATTTCAGGCAGTGGGTCAGAGTTCAGAGCTGGTTGAGACCTGCTACTCGGTATCCACACATTAGAGAAGACGAAAGCAAGCAGCTGTGTTATGTGCCTTGATTAAACTGCTTCCTTATTCATCACCAATTTTATCAGCCTCTCCCTTTAAGAAATGTTACCAACATGCAATTTTTAAAAAGAAAAAAGAAACAAAATCTGCAGTCTTTATGTGTACATATTCGAGTACCATCTCTAAGAAGAACATCTATTGAAATAAATCGAGCTAGAAATATGCTGCTCATTGACAATCCAAGGGAACCAAAGGCTTATTGATCTCTCTCCTCCTCCTTTTCGTTCACCAAGAGAATGAAAAAGAGCTGCTGTTCAGATAAAATGCACCATACTTAACATCAAGTACAACGCATAAAAATAAAAAGTTTAGGATTAGCTAAGAAATACTGTCAGCACAATATCAGTGGACAACTTTTTTTTGTAGCACTACCTTTGCCCCCTAAATTCTACAACAGATGGAAAGAAAGCAAAGGTAATATCAACTATGTACATCCTGGGAATGCAAAGCTGCACAAAATCCTCTGTGACTGTACAAGCATATCCATATTAGCAGATGTTGTCACTTGTTCACTTGAGGTCAGAGCTGGCCGGATATAAGCCAAAAACAGTCCAAAAAGTCCAGACCCGTGTTACCTTGGTTTATTATTTCAGGATTAGCACTGTGATAACACATGTTGCTGGCTTGCACTCCGCTGTCTGAGAGTGCAGATGGAACGGAAGCACAGCTGTCCAAACCTGTCCATGTAAGCATGGCCTGCATGTCACTGCAGATCTCCATTTGAGGAGCTAGGATAGGAACTTCTTGTTATACACAATTAAGCAGATTGTCCCTTCACTGACATTGATATATGAAGTAATCATAGAATCATTAAGGTTGGAAAAGACCTCCAAGATCATCTAGTCTAATCGTCCCCCTACCACCAATATCACCCACTAAACCATGTCCCTAAGCACCACGTCCAACCTTTCCTTAAACACCCTGAGGGACAGTGATGCCACCGCTTCCCTGGGCAACCCATTCCAATGCCTGACTGCTCTTTCTGAGAAGAAATGTCTCCTCATTTCCAACCTGAACTTCCCCTCGTGCAACTTGAGGCCATTCCCTCTAGTCCTATCACTATTTACTTGTGAGAAGAGGCTGACCCCCAGTTCCCCACAACTTCCTTTCAGGTACCTGTAGAGAGCAATAAGGTCTCCCCTGACCCTTCTCTTCTCCAGACTAAATAACCCCAGTTCCCTTGGCTGCTCCTCATAAGACACCACAAAAGACAGCAGGTTGCACTCATGGGCTCAGATATTAAGTACAATGAGAATCTTGCTTAGGGACACCTGCAAAATATATTCATTCTCCCCATTGTACTTGTGTTCAATTGTTTCCTTTTCCAGCTTCCGGTTGTTTTTTTGTTTGTTAGTTTTGTGGGTTTGTTTGTTTTGTTTTTCTTCTTGTTGTTGGTGGTTTTGTTTATGTTTTTCCCTTACATTTTAGTACAACCAGGATGGATTCTGATAATGCAATATGTGGCTAAATGCTATACTTTCACACCCGGAAATTTAATACTTAGTAGCATATTAAAGCAGCATTTCATGTTTCCAATTTTCCTGAATAGAAATTAAATCACTAGAAAGCAATTATTTTACTAATTTCTTGTCAAGTCACATCAATATTTTGCACAGAGTTTCCCTTTATTATGGCCCTATCTGGCAGGGTTTTGTGGACTTGCTGGATGCAAGCAGCTTTCTGAGCTCTTGTCGGTAACTGGAGAGTGGGTTGAAATCATTTAGCATATTCCAGGAAGAAATCAGCATCATGATATAAACTAGCTAATTCATTGTCAACCCTAAGTGACTGCGTTCATTCCCATAGACATTTGATCAATAGAGCTGACACAAATGACAGAATGAATAAGTTTGGATACTTTCAATAATGTTCAGTGTCAAGCTGGATGAAACAACAGTCATAATATTTTCACATCTATGTGAATTTGCCTATTTTCCGTAAGACCAAGTCAATGTTTTTGTGAATGACTGGACATATTTTCTATGAAGCTGAAAAAAAAAAAAGAAAAAGAAAAAAAAAATAAGTACATCCTTCCTATTCCTACTTGTACACCATATTGGTTAAAATATGATTTTTCACAGGACTTCTTGTAGATTTTTCCACAGACTTTCTTATTCTTATCCAAATTCACACATCCACAGAGAAAGACCATCTGATGTATCTTATTCCCACTGTATGTTCTTTGTGACATATTTCCTGGTATTTAAGGGTACTCTAAATATAATGGAAGGATCCAATATGTATTTTGGTGTCTCATGTGGAACTTATTTTTAAATCCAAAACAGGAAGCGTAGACAAAACATTTACTTCCTTCCTATCTCTGCAAGCATTTCATCTATATAGATGCCGTTATTAGTGGTGTTACAGTTCCCTGTGGCCTACAGCCTCACTACTGATTATGCTTAGCACTGTCTCATCCTTGACAGGCTTAAACAGATCAGTGTATATCACAGAATCACAGAATCATCTAGGTTGGAAGAGACCTCCAAGATCATCTAGTCCAGCCTCAGCCCTAACACTAACAAGTCCTACACTAAACCATATCACTAAGGGCTATATCTAAACGTCTTTTAAAGACCTCCAGGGATAGCGACTCAACCACCTCCCTGGGCAGTCCATTCCAGTGCCTAACAACCCTTTCAGTAAAGAAGTTCTTCCTAACATCCAACCTAAACCTCCCCTGGCACAACTTTAGCCCATTCCCCCTCGTCCTGTCACCAGGCACGTGGGAGAATAGACCAACCCCCACCTCTCTACAGCCTCCTTTAAGGTACCTATAGAGAGCGATGAGGTCTCCCCTGAGCCTCCTCTTCTCCAGGCTGAACAACCCCAGCTCCCTCAGCCGCTCCTCATAAGACTTGTTCTCCAGACCCCTCACCAGCTTCGTTGCCCTAAATATGGTATATTTAAATATTTGGTATATGTCAAACCAAATAATAAACAAATAATAATAATAAAAAATAAATAAAATAAAACCTGAGTTCTGGTTCCCATTAAAGTCTCTCAGAAGTTTGAACCATAATAGCATTCCCAGACTAAAAGAGCAGGTCTTTCCACAAAATACAGTTATAGCTGTCACTTTCTAAGGAGAGATGGTTCAGTGAATATCCTACCACTTTTCCTATAAAATATGCAACAAGAGAGATACTAATATTTTATGGATGCTTCAACCTCCATCTTGCATCAGAAGGACCAAAGACAACCCCCAACCTGTGAAGCAGAGGGTGTGTACCCCTGCTAACATCTCAAGAGGAACAATTCTCTTCTCCTCCTGCTGAAAATAATAAAAAATTCAGTGAAGAGAACAAAAAAAGAAATGAACCCTAAGAGAAGTTTTCAAATGCTGCTACTTCACCACTTGTCAAAAAAACCAAAAACCTCAGTAGTGAAGAGGGACTCTTAAAAAAAGTAATAATTTAAAGCTTCAGAAAGAAGCCAGACACTTTTCTTTTGCGAGGTGTGTAATGATCCCAGTTTAAGGGATTATGGAATAACTCTGGAAGTGAAGATACCCTTGTTACAACACATCTATGTTCATATTCAGTGAAGGAGGATTCAGTAAAGGAGCCCAAACAGTGTGTGCTCTATTTAGAAAACCTACGTGATCAGTACATATTTCTTTCACATCTGATCACTCTCCTATTCCAGCAGCCACTGTCAGATGTTTTCTAAAATGAAGTTATATATTATATTTTCCACTCAGTTCCTATTCTAAGCTATAACTCTTTGATTTTAAAGAACATCTGAACTTATTACTAACACTTGCTATTATCTCCTGCACTATATACATCTCCCAGAAATTTCTAACTCAAATCCATACCTTTATGATGAACTACATTCCATTTTCTCTCTTTTTTTTTTTTAAAATTCTATTTTCTTTTGTTTTCTGCTTAAGTTTATGATTTCCCAGGTGCAGAGATCATCTTTTTGTCCAACAGCTACCACATCACTATTACTCTGAAGCATCCAGCTAGAAAAATCTCTAGATTTGGCTGACAATAGTCAGCAGTGGAACTGTCTTACATCATTTGTTGAACCTTTCGTATCTTAGATAATGCTACTGGTAAACAAATTTTTTCTCTCTGAACTTTTCCAGCATCAGTTTCAGCTGTTGAATATTGCAATACCTTTTGCTCTGTAAAGAATATCTTCTTTTCCTGACTTACATACAGACTAGTTCAAAACACCTCTTGACCTTCTCCTCAGTAAGCTCCGTTTGTTTCCCATCATAAGATATATTTTCCAGACCTTAAACCTTTTCTTTGTCTGAACAATCTATGTTAGCTAGACAAAAAACATTAATGGACACTTTTTACAATTCTTGTTTCTTCATGTATGGCCCTGCATTTAAATTCATGTAGATTCCAGTTCATGTACCTTGAGCACATCTATCTTTTCCATGTGATTAAGACCATTAATAGTTATGACTTGTCCTCAACATCATAACATTTATTTTACCACTTCATTATTTCTTTCAGTACCTATAAACTTAATCAGCTTCCCACACAAACAGCCCAAAAACACCTATCTCAGATTTTAACTTCTGTACATGGGAAATACATCTCTTTTCTGTTTCTGACCAAATGATAAATGTGTCTCTTTTTAACAAGTTTTCACCAGGTTATTCACTGAATGAGTTAAGTAGGCCCATCTGGTTATACGCTGTGGCTCCTCTGTATTGTCAGAGCTGAGATACCAACATAGGGCTTATATCAAGGAGGCTCAACTCTCCATACTGAATCACTTTCCAGAGGAGACCAAGTCTTTCCCAGACATCATAGGCCACCTAAACAGATTAGGCTTCTACCTTGAGCAAGTGCAGTGATGAAAGTTAGATTGAAGGATTTTCTTTTCCTCCTCCTATCTCCAGATGTACAGTCTTTTCAAATGACAAAACACCTGTGCAGTGATATCACAGTTCTATGGCACAGTCTTCACTCTTGTTTCTGCAGAGCTAGCTGAGAAAGCAGTTCAGTATTCATCTGCAAGAGATTTGAGTATTTATTCAACCACACAAAGTCTCAAAGACATTTATTAAATACTTAATTAAAAATAAATTCTTTGTTTGTTTGTTTGTTTGGAAGACAATTGAAAGGGGAGTTTGAAAGTTCAGAAAATGCCTGTTCAATAGCTTCTTAGCCTTGCTCACCATAGCAATTCCGACAGGGCATATATGCTATTTTACAGTTCTGATCGTCCTGAAGATGAGAAGATGTCAATGGGAGTTGATGATGCTGAGCAATCTAACAGTACCTTAAATAATTGCATGCTGCGATGCAGATCTCTGAAGTCTAGTATAGTTACATAAAATAATATCAAAAGGCTGGGAAAGAAGGTAAATAAAAATCCTCCTAAATACTATTTGTTCTTTGATATTGTACAGACCGATATACATATATACTGATATAAAACAAAAATAAAAAACTAAGTGTTGCACATCACCAAACTTAAAAATATAACAAAACAGGTGTTTTTCCACTTGCTCAGTAGTGTATATGGAAACATTTTCATAGAGTAACACTGCATTTTAGTGCAATACAAATTGCTTTTGTAATTGTCGTTATGCATATTACCACAATTTATCTCACATCTTGATCTTTTGTTGTTGTTTTTAAACAAATGTAAATATTCCTTCCATTAATAGTATTCCATGTAGCAAAATCTGTTAAAACGTTTTAATTTTTGTCACATTTTTTCCTCTACCCCAATCTTCATCCATGGAAAGATTTACTGGGCTAGAGGAATATTGTTCTGTTAAAGATATTTAACAGATAACACTTCTCTTTGGTCTGAACTGCACATTTCAGATAGATACCATTTGGTCAAAATAACAATTATAATCATTTTGTCTCGATATTCCAAAGAAAACAAGACTTTATATGGAGTTAGATTTAGATGTACATTTATTATCGTCATTTTAGGAACCCAAAGGGAAAAAAAAAAAAAAAAGCTAACAACCTTAAGTTCTTCTAAAGAAGAGGACCAAACCCTCAAGGGTACACTCACATGGAGAATTTAAGTGTACATAAGAATTATAGACAGACAGAAAAAGAAAGAAAACAATTTATTTCTGAATGATTCATTCCTTTCTCAGAACATTTTCTTCCTGTTAGATGTTATCCATTTTTTGGAGGGCTTTTCCATAAAACTGGTGCTCTTAAGTTGACATTCTTAACTGACATGTGGGGTGCAGTGAGAGAGGTAAACGAAAGAAGTACCTAAATATGACAAGTATGCTGTATAGCAATAACTCCAAATGACTGTGTCTCAACAAGTATGTAATCTGGTCTCTGTGCACACAAAATACTTTCCTCCATTCCTGCCTTTATCACTAAGGTCCTAGTAACACTGTCTCCTCACATCCAACATGCTAGGATATTGTAGAAATACTAACACCACTGGGGTGGCCATTTCCAATCATTCAGACATGGTTGAGGAACTAGTGAAAAATATTCCATATTTATCACATATGAAAAAGGCAAGGACAACTGTAGGTGAGGTGGTGAGGTAGTTTCATGCTGATGGGCAGCTAAAGTCCACCACAGCTGCTCTCTCACTCCCCTCCTCAAAGGAAAAAGGGAGAAAAAGTGATGAAAAAGGGCTCAAGCACTGAGATAAGGACAGGGAAATTACTCATCAGTTACCATCACGAGCAAAACAGACTCAGCATAGGGAGGTTAATGTAATTTATTACCTATCAATAGAAAACTAGAGCAGTGTGAAACTAAAAGCAAACTATAAACACCTTCCACCCACCCCTACCCACCGCCATCCACTCTCTTCTATCTCTTTTCCCCGAGTAGGAAGGGGAACACCTTCACGGTCACTCTCTGCCCCTGCTCCCCGTGGGGTCCCTCCCACGGGATGCCATCCTTCCCAAACTGAGCCTGCGGGGGCTGCCCACAGGCAGCAGCTCTTCAAGAACTGCTCCAATATGGGCCCGTACCACGGGGTCCATGCCCCAGGAGCAAACTGCTCCAGCACGGGTCCCCCACGGGCGGCAGCTCCCCCCAGACCCCCTGCTCCTGCGTGGGCTCCTCTCCACGGGCTGCAGCTCCGGCCTGGGGCCTGCTCCTGCTGGGGCTCTTTGCGGAGAGCTGTCCTTATCTTTTCAGTGACTGAAATCAGGATCCAGACTGTCTTAAACCACCTTAGTTTGAAACACTGAGAATTTAGTCACTTAATAACCTCAAAACTGACTAAATAATACAGTCCTTTGAGTACATAGACACACGCTCTAGAGAGCTCCAGACTCCTTGCATATCTACAGTTGTATGCTTGTGCATGCTCAGCAATGGGAGCTTCTCACCTCACGTCTACTTTTATCCTCTGGTAACCTTAAAGCTGTATTAAGTACACCTTTGAAGTCTGCTTTGGCTGTCATGTTCTGAGCTTATTATAACAGTACCAAGTGAAACAAAAAACAATTGTTTAATTCCGGTCTTTCCTTCATGTGGCAGATGAGAAGCTAACACTCAGATTGATACTCTAAGAGTCTGGAAAGCTTTCCTGACACTCATCTAGATCCTCCTTGTTCATCTAGAACCTCCTTTGTCAACACTTCCTCACTTTTTATATTACTTTGGTGGATTTCTATCAGAAATTGAGACAATTTCTGCTCTGGAATGTCAGCTGTTTATAGAGGTTGTTCTTATTTATTTTTTTTAATTTTATTTTGGTTGGAGGTGTTTTTGCCAACTTCTTTAAGAAAAGAAATTAAGAGAAAGACCAGTATGAAGAAACTGAAATTACTTTATATGAATATTTTAAATCAAATTCGGTCACCAAAATGTGGACATCCAGCATTGCTTCAGGTGCTATAAGTGCCTAGCCTCCTATGGGCCCAGCAGCACCTGAGGTACTGACTCTACCCTGGCTGATGCAGTACAAGAGCAGCAGAAGACGTACGCTTTTCAGGAGCAGCAGCTGGAGGCAAAGTGACCTCCCTAAAAATATGTAAACATCACATTCCTTTCTTTCACCTTCTGAATTCTGCCCGTTTCCTGATAATGTAAAACCACTGTGCAAAATATAAAATGGTGATGTAACAAATAAAAAATACAGAATATCAATGTAATTTCTGTTACTATAATCATACCATATGTATTTCTAGATAAAATTAATGTAATTTTTTTCAGTAAATGAAGGAAAATAATAATTCAATTTTTATTTTAAAAAAAAAAGTTACATATGTAAAGCTATATTTTGTGAGAGAAAAAAAAAAAAACATTTTTCAAGGAGCAATAATCAGAAATACTTTTTTGTCTTTATTCTTTCTTCCCAAGGTAATAGTTTCAGGTTCTTCACCACAGCAGTTGCTATCCATAGCACTTTTCTGATTTTTTTAGCATCTTTTTAGTTCTGAATTGCCCAGCACTGTAGCATTTTTTCTAGCTGTAGTGTTAACATCTCTCAGAAAAGGGCATTGTCACCTTCTGTTTTAACTGTGATGCCTCTAAATATGCTGCAGTTCTAAACTGCCTTGACTTTTTGCTGCCATATTTCACAACGAACTTATATCTGATTGTCTATTATTGCCCATAGGTTTGTTTTTCAACATTATTGATTTCCATCAATCTTCTTCCTGTTGAAGGTGTTTGGGATTATTTTCCCAAGTTATAATCAATCTTCTTTCTTGCCCATTCTTTAAATCTTCTCTAGGAACCTGCCAGTACTGTACTGTGAAACACTGTCTCAGTGTACTTTACATTAAAAAAAACTACATCATAAATGCATAATTACTATTTTTTCATTCATTCCAGAAAAAAAAAAAAAAAGAAGAAGAAGAAAAAAAAAAAAAAGATTTGCTCTAGTGAGGGATAGAAGATCATTATGCAAAGGGGTAGATTGAGATTACAAGGTCACTTGCAGCCTATGTCATCTATCTGAATTTCAACAAAAACTGCAGGATTGCTCCAGTAATTTACCCACCAAGACAAATTCAGCCTCAGTGCAAATGAAGTACAGCCCACACTGAGTCTACAGTATGACGTTGTCCTTTTCACCAGGTCACATCAGGCACAGCACTCAGAAATCAGCAATAAAGGAGAAAGGCACACTAGACACCCACAAAATTCTGAAGTAACAGCAGGGAACCAGGGGACTAACTGCTGAGGACTAAAAGCCCCTTTATCTGTGGCAACTTAGAAATTCAGAAGTTAGCCAGAATCCTATTCAATAGGATTCAGAATACAGAACACTTTAGCTTATACATACTCAACATTTCCATGAAGACCTAATGTAATGGCAACACATAACCAATTACTTTATTACTTTTACAAAACTTTTTTGAGCATTCATTTCCTTTTAGGCTATTAAAACCCTGCGTTTTGGAGGTGTTCATTATTATGAATAAGAAACACATCTCCACAATCAATAAGTCTAAGAAACAGATTTTCCAGTGATTTCTCTTTTTTAAGAGTTGTTTTGTGATGTAGTGATAGTATTAACCAATGTAGTACCTTGACAAAGCTCTATGTTACAACAATTTATTTTTTTATTATTATTTCAAATCTCACTTTTATAACATCTCTGCCAATTCACCTTGTACAAACAGGATAATTGTTTCTCCTTTATTTCAATTCCCTTATTGAGTTTGACAACAAGAAATAATTTTATAGAAACAAACTTTTAAGATTTTTCATAGAAAACCACATTATATATCAAATTTTGTCTTATAATGCAGCACAAAATCTCTGAACAAGAGTATATCTACAGGTTTTCACTGCAAAATGCATGCTTTTATTCAAGTCATAGTGAGGCTTCAGTAGTGAGTGCAGAGTACAACACCATTTTCTCCAGTCAGGTTCTAGTCAAAATAAGATAGTGAAATTCTGTACCTTCTGGAAAATAAAAAAATCTTAACACTGTCTCAACTAGAATTACGAACTCTGCTGTTCTTTTTGAGAAACCTTCTCTATGAAGAAATGTTTCATAAGGAACAGACAATTTTTTATTATGATTTTTCCTTCTCCACAAGGCAAGTTAATATCTCTGAAAAATCCATTACAATTTTTCCCTCTTCTCTTTGGAGGACCTTCTCAGCATACACTTTTGCTCCAATCTCTGTAAAATAATCTGTTGCTTAGTAATGCCAATTTGCTCAGTAGAAAGGACTATCTATGTATACATTAACTAACATGAAACAACTGAGGTGCAGAGAAGGTGAATTACATTACACTACATTTATTTATTGTTTCCTTTCCTCCAATCAAACTATCATTTATAATAATTCATATCCTGTTTCCATATACTATGGAGTCTTGGGACAGCAAATCTGTGTATCAGTACAGTGAATAATATATCAGGATCACAAATTTGATGGAAATCTTTGGACATTATTAACAGAAAAAGAGAATTAAAACTATTTAATGGAATTAAGGTACAGGAAGACAAGATTGTAATTGTTTTATGAAGCAACCCAAGAAAACAAGCTGTTTCATGATCAACTCATGAAAATTTTAAGAACATAAGCACAAGGATCTTTCTTATTTCGGATGATTTGAAAGTGGTTCAGAACAGACTGGGAGAACAAAACTGGTAAATTACGATGCACTTCCCTTCCCAGATAACATTAATCCCGTCTTCTCTCTCTTCTTTGTAAACAGTTTACTTCACACTCTGATTAACTTCATTAACATGAAATGTGAGATTCCAGAGCACTTTTGCAAACCTAAACCACAAACAGTTCAACCAAGTGTGCTTCCTAAATATTCTCCAACAGAACTCTAAGAGTAGGAAAAATAGCATATGCTACTTCTTGTTTTAATCCACATTTTAAGCATTGTTATGACTCTTCCTACCTGTGTTTCCCAGTCTCTGTTATCTACCAGTGCTGTCTAGTGTAGAGCCAGAGGGAGTATGACCATTTCTCACTACAGGATGACAAGTACACTAGGCATTTAAACATTAGAATGCAAACTAAGTCATCACAACACTAATATCAAAGGAATCTGAACAGTGTGGGGGGAAAAAAAAAAGACTCAAAGTAAAGATTCAGGCTTGGACTGTATACATGTTATCTGGTTATCTAAGGAACTGGAACACAGATAAATTACAACCAGATATGTTGGCACAGTATTATGAAGAATATTTGCCACTGCTCTGCAGTAAATACTCACATACACACTCCATAGACAAGTTACATCACATTTAGGGTAGCAGCATGTGTCCACACCATTACTTCAGTATTATAAATGATGCATTAAATTTATGTCCCCTATAATTTTTTATGTGCTTTTATGTAAAGTGACATCTTCTAAAATGATGAAATTATGAAAATGAAGATAACTTGATGGAGAACTTGAAGCTGTCCCAGAGGAATATCACCATTCAAGTCTTGAAAAGCATGACTAAGAAACTCAGATACATCTGAAAGAAGAACTGGGAGATTTTCAGCAGTAACCTTAGGAAATATTTCCAGATGTTCCTAGTTTACAGGAATAATCCAGGAATAATGCCCATCATTCTGGAAAAAGAATGCTTACTGGGTCATATTAATATTTTTCATCTTTATATAGATGATTATTGATGAGAGTCACTGTTTTGCCTCAGAAAAGCAATCCTTTGATAACAAGTTCTTCAAACAAAAAACTCCAAATGAAAATAATAATAATAATGACCAACATTTAAAGGACCTCTAGGAACTGATTTTCAGACATGTTCAGTCCTACTGCTCCCAGGGACTTAATTTAAAAATTCAGTTGCTCAGGAAAACTGAAAATCAGTCTTGCAAACTAAATTCAAAGATCCCAAACTGATCTAAAAAACTACTTAGTAGATTTGAAAAATGGTAGAAAGGTAGAATCTTCCTCATTACTGAAAGAGCAGCCTCTTCCTGTGCTAGAAGACAAGAAATTGATGTAATACAGTCTTGACACTTATTCCAGTAGGAAACAGTGTTTGATGGTATTTGCTGCTGGCTAAACAGGACAATTCTTCCTGCACAGGCAGAATCACAGATAGCTCAGTGTAAACTTGCCATGGCTTATATCATCACTGCACTGTTCCTATCCTTCTCCACGGCACTTCATTGATCTCTCTTGATATCTTTCTGAAACTGAATCAGAACTACAGAAAACACTTTCTATGGGTCTTTACTAAGCTATTGGATTCCAGCATGACCAGATCTAGTCCCCAAGCTTGAAACTAAGGATAAATAATTTATGACAGCTCATGATCTGGCAAAGAAAGGTGAAATATCCGGTCATACAGATGAAACCCACAAAGCATTATAGGTATGCGGTTTTGCTCTGTTAATAAGGGGATAACATCCATTTGCAAAACACAAACTTGGATCCAAGCCTGGCTGCCTATCTGAAAAGATGGAGGCAGAGGTAGCCTCCTGATCAATTTTGCCTGTCCCAAAGGCAGCCCTGCCAAGAAATGACTATGTATGTTGTTACTTTTAAAATTTCATAACAGGGGCTCCCAAGCAAGATCTTTTTCTTCAAGACTTATTCTTTCTAAATATATTTTAAAACCTCTACGTTGACATTACTACCTTCTGCTCTCTCTAGACTCCATTAGAGGCCATATTTTGTTTTCCACTAAATGCTGACAGAGGTTTATTGCCTTGAGTATAGCTCAAGGTAGCATTACCTAGAATAAACAAGGGCCAATTTCTGCATCAGATGAGATCAACGGAGCAAAATCCCTTAGTTTCATGAAACCTATCAAAAATACAGTGAAGAGCAAACGTTCGCTAACAAGTCTTGCTGTCACAATTTAAATATTATCATATCCACTAGGCAAAGGGTCACCAAGTGGTGTCCAAACCCCTATCAGTAAAAAAAAAAAAAAAAAAAGTAGTATACACCCCCAATATATGTGTATTTATTTATAAACGACACATGTATGTACTACTATATTAACATATTATTATAAAGCATACAGAGAAATAAAAATTAAAAATTATAAGATAAAGATGAAATAAACATTATTGTTAAAATGTGTTTATTCTATTTTATTAATGGTACAAAAATATTTTCTTCCTGCATTCCAATGTATTGTCTTGAACACCCCTGAGGGTATGTGCACCCCACTTTGGGGACCACTGCAGCAGACCACCCTGCTCCTCTGCCATATGATGTGTGTTCATGCTATGGTTACAGAAATACAGAGTTAAAACAGAAGTAAAATGAACATTTATCAGAAGTTTATTATGTGGCATGATTGTGCCCTAGGTGTGCCTGACACAGAAGCACAATGCTTTCTGCTACCCTGGTTATAGGTATCCTGTTATATATCACCAGTGATGAGCCGACAGATGTAGAAAGCAGGGGACTGCATCCAAGGCAAATCAACATCAGAGTCCACTCTGATGTTGTACTCGTACCACTGAACATCTGTTAGTGCCAAAAGGCACTCAGTTGATTGTTCCGTGTAGACCTCATTGCCTTTATCTTCATTGTGCTGTGAAGCATCTTGTGTGGAACAAGCCCATATGGGGACAAAATAAAAAAGGCAAAATGTTTCACCAGCCCTAGGCCTGAATATTTTGTCTGTTCTCCAGAAAGTGCATATAAATCAAGCAATCACAGGTGACAGCAGTATCACCTAAATTTCAATGTCTAAATGTTAGATAATAGCATATGAGGTAGCCATCCCGCTTATGTTTACAGTCATTTGACAGAAACAGGCCATACCAGAGTACTGTTCACCTCATCCTATTAAAAACATGTAAGGTGAGAGAAATTGTCTTCTAAATGTGCCACCATCTTTACATGCTGTCTATAAGGCAGCTTATGATAATTAGTACTGTCAAAATATACAGTGTTTGAACCCTTAACACAGAACAGGTGAAGATTGCTCCATATGCCTGTTTGTTCCACTGTGCATGCCATGGACACAGGCTTAATATTTGGAAATGCTTGAGATAAATTTTCCCTCACTATATGTAACGAGCCTCATTTCTTACCCTACATTCTTCTGATACGAATGTTGATAAGACAATGAAGACTACCTCTACAACTGGATTACTGTCACCCTGTTTGAAAACTACCTCTACAACTGGATTAGTGTCCCCCTGTTTTCATGCATTTTCCTATGATAGCTCTTATTTAATTAGCTGCTGTGGCACTTAGAATACCATGTACATGAACAATATCAGTATCCACAGACCTGTCTTGTGCATTCACAATGAATTTCAGCTTCCTGACCTTTAGACAACAAGAAATAGAGGAATAGTTATTCACATGATTATTTACATTTTGATACTTTCTACAGGGCAGTACCACTTTACCATGTACTTGGACGCACTATCTGCTCTATTGGTGCTTGTATCACAAAAAGATCAAAACAAAACCCACGGAGAATGCATACAACATACAAAAGAGCCACTGGTATAACAGCAGCCTTTAGTATGTAAGCTAGGAGGAAAGAGAAAAGTTAAAAGAGTAAAAAGTAAAAGATTAGTGAAGGAGGACAACAAGGGAAGAGAAAGAACAGAAAGGAGGTGATAGGCAGTGAGAACAAGAGGACAAGATGGCCTAAGAGAAAAACTTTTGGAGCAGCCTGTTACCAGCAGTGAACTGAACGCTCGGTGGGCTGAGATGTTGGGTTTCTCTCTACGACACAGGAAGGTTTCTCACCTACAGGCAAGAAAGTTCTGGCACTTCCTGGTCTTGGAGCTACTTTCACTACAGAACTTTCCTTTAATAGCCGCAGGCTGTGAGGATACAGAAAAGGGATATGCACACAAATAGGTCTTGGTCTACTACTGCTGCTTCCAAGTACTGATTAAACATTAGGATGACCAGAGGGCATGACATGCCATTGTAACAAATCGGGTATCTAGTGACTAAATATGTCCCTCAGGAAACAGACCTGTTTACTACGCATGTTATCTATGGAGAGTTACTCTTACTGAGACGGAAAAAAAAAAAATGCAGCAGAAATGCTCAGTTCCTTTAACTGACACAGATATTCCGAATACCACAGCAAAACATTTATTTCACTTCTGCAGTTTCTTTTGGATTTTTGGGGGGAAAAAAAAAATAAAATAAAAATTTATAATACCATTAACACAATGAAACTGAAATAAAATCTGTACCATGAAAGAAACACCCAAATATTAAAGAACAAAAACAATTTGTCATTCTTTCTCAGCTATACTGTTCTTGTAGTAACAACTGGCCCAAATTTTACTACAAGTTCTGTCACATTGCTTAAGGAATCATGTACAGTGATCCCAGTGGGCCATATGGATGGGCAGCTGTGAATGACCGATTTGAGCGGTGGCAGATATGATCTCAGTTTTATATAGTCCAGTATTTTCATACCTCTTCAAATTCACTCACATGAAGACCTGCATTTCTTTAACTATGCCATCTTCTCTCAAGGTGTTTTTTAAAGCTCAGTTTAGCTGTCTCAGTGAAGATTTTATACAGTGTCTCCATGTGTTCTTTATATCTAAATTATATAATTGAACTCAAAGATAAGGATTTGAATTGTAGAAACAAAAAATTATTTTCACCATAGTCCATAACACAGACAGTTTTTCTCCTTCACTGAAATTTTCTAGGGACTGCCACATTAGGTTATAAAGCTATAAATCATCTGTAGTTAGTACTTCCAGGAAGCAATATCAGTTTGAATTAAAATTTTTGCATTTCTATCACCAGATATGAACAGGTGCACTATTTCTTTGACTGCCAGAATGGATCCAAATTCATCACGGTTTGTATTTTCTGTCTGAGCTCCACATTTTCTCTAGTGGCATTTTGTGTTTTGCAGTCACAGAAAAACTTGTTCCGAATGATATTACATGACAGCTGCTACATGTGGCATCAGTGCATGTACTGACTGTGGTAATCACCACCAAAAAAAAAAAATTTAAATGCTACAGAGTGGTGCAAATTCATAGCTAATGTAGTTGGTCAATTTGTTCAAATGACAGTATCATTAAAGGCATTAAAATATTGAAATTTGTCATGTTTTAGTTCTTGAACCCTGCAACCATCTGAACTGGATAAGCCTTGAACACTATCTAAATGAACGCAGACACCTCAAGAGCAGGAGCTTAACTAATGGCACAAATGTTTCAGTCAGACACACAACTGTAAAAAAATTAATCTCCACAAAGTCACAAATAAATTCAGATAATGTTATCTAAAAAAATAATCATATGAACATTCAGGAATTTGGGATGCACAACCCACAATGCTAGAAAATAATACCCCATAATTCTGCAAACACCAATTTCATTTGCCACATATCCCAAAAATGAGCACATACATTCAGCTACATTGCATTATTTCAGAAGGTATGCACTGCTTGTAGTGTTTCAAGAATGTCTCAAGATGGATGGTGGAAGAACAAGTAGATGCATTAGAAGAAACCATGTTAGGCTGGATAAGGCAAAAGAGATGACTGACTGCAGAGAACAACTGAGCAATTTAGCTTGAAAGTCTAAAAAAAATGATAAAGTATGTATATTATTTTGTTGTTGATAACTGCACATAATATTCATTCAGTCATCAGGAACACATTCTTTTTTATATTACAATCTTTGGGCAAAGTTTGCATGTGCCTATCATAATCTGAGTGCCTGTGAAACAGCAGTAATTAATGATGAATCATTTATTCATTGAATTTTGTCTCTATTTATGCGTGAATACTGACAGAATTAGTCTGCAGTTCTTAGACTCATGTTTCAAAACTGGTGTATCCAATTATTTTCCATGAATATTTCTTGATAGACAGCTTGCATATGAGCTGTTCTTACTGCAAATATCAGAGCATCAGTGTTTCAAGAGGCAGATGGAACAGACAGATTATATTCGACATGGGTTGAGATAACATGCTTCCAGTATGGCCCATGTCATTATGTCAGATATCCTAAACTCTCATATTAAGTTAGGTCATTCTTGTTGTCATCAAGAGGTTGTATTCCCCAAGAAAGCAACAGGGGGTTCTGCATGTTATATCATGTGCCTCAGCAGGAAGGCAAATGAGTGCCATACGCCTGCTCTTCTGCAGTTATCAAGTTAGGGGATGTCATTATTAACATTTGCCACATCGCTCTGAGAGGCAGTTACAGGACATACCTTTTACCTCAATGCCATACTTGGAACCAATCATGAGATGCCGAGAAAGCCTTTTAAACATCTATTTTCTCCTTTAGTGTCAATGAGATTCAAAAGGCCTTTTTCCTCACACACAGGTGTGTTTTTTTTTTCCAAAGTTATGTCTACAGACTCTTAGAGGACCTTGTATCTTGTTTGGAGCAGCATAAGTGTACATTGTACTTCTTGCTCTTTACACAATCAAAATAATCAGTCTGAAGAAATAACCCAGACATATTTGGTCACCAAAAACCACTTCTTTTAATTAATTTGTAAAGCATGATATCTACATTTATACTGCCACTCTGGCTTCCACTAGCTTCCAAAAGGCAGGATATACTTGGTGGTCTGTGAACAGAGTTGAGACAGACTTATCCAAGATATTTAGCTAGTTTGTTCAATGCTGCCAGACATTAAGATCCTTATACCATAGCAAGAAGTACGTCAATGTCTATTCAAATATGCATAGTGAATTGTCTGTGACCCAGAATCTAGTCATAACCCATAGAATACCTTAGTATTACTTCTGAATTTATTCTGCTTCCATCTGTCACCTTACAGTGGTCACCAGCCTGTTTTCTTCATAACTTCTATGTGTTTTATTAAAAAGTGCTACTTCCTAAAGCATTATTTCCATAATTGAACACAACCATCTAATACAACAAAGCAATGTGCTGAAAGTCACTGGGGCAGAATTGTAATACATATAAATAGAATCCAGATTTTCCCCTTCTCCTAGGGTGAAAAGAAGTAAAAACATTCTTTTCTTTCTAGAAAAGAATTATTATGCTAAGGGAGTAACCCAAGCATTTATTTTCATCCACTTCCAGATTTCAGCATATTTTCCTCCATGTATTCAGATGATGTATAATGCAATTAGGTATTCTGGAAAAGGAGTAATAATATCATCTAAATGTTATGAAAAATCTCTTAGAACACTTGCTTGAAAATATGACCAACATAATTAATATTTTTGTAGTCACCTGCAACAGACTTAATTCTCCTGAGAAATCCTAACAAAGCTGCAAAATCTCCTTGCCCAGTAAAGACCAGCATTTCTAAATCTGTCTATCTACAGACAATGGGAGAAGTTCTCAGTTCCATTCCCAATGAAAGCAAACAGTAAGCTGAAGAAATAACAGCAAAGCATTACTGCAATTCACATAATGCAACAGAAGAACATAAAGTGCCTGCAGCACAATCTTGCCTCTGGGATGAGCACATAAAAGCCACTGACAGGGGTCAAGAGCTTACAGGGAAAATTTGCAGCTGACTTGCAAATTTGCTTTCTGAGGCATCTTTGTGCTAAGGTTCAGGTCTGTTTTTTCGCATCCTGGTGACAGCAAGGAACAAACACAACATAAAAACACACGTGGACCACAGCTCAATACTTCAATACTGAGGAGCTGAGGCAAAGCACAAGTGTGTACAAGCTGCTAATGTAGGAATGCAAGACAGTGCAAGCTAATGTGAGGGAGAAGAGGTTAAAACATATTCAGCCCCTCCATAAATCTTTGTCTAAGACAAGATCAGTCCAGAGGAAAACCATTATGCTCCCTGGGACTGCAGAATTAAGAATAGGTGTGAATGGGGTACTGAAAAAGGACTCTGGTAAAAGAATATTTTCTCTTCTCATCTGTGGTGCCAGAGGAAGGAGATAATGTTGAATTGACTGCAACTTCAGCTCAAGCAAACCTTCAGAAGAGATGCCTCTTGGTCATTAATAACTGCACCAGTAGAACTGGCATCAGAGATTGTGCCTAGCGCGTTGCTGAAACCATTTACTTGTTCTAGTACAAACTGGACTATGAGGCAGACCTTGGGTGATGTGAACCTGGGAAAAATGTCCACAAAAGTCAGAACCTTGAGGGACCCAAACAGACCTGCATAATCAGAACTAAATTCTATCCAGAGCTGACAAAAACTTACTTAAATCAGATGAGATTAATGCAGAGAATTAATTTCTCTTTTACTTGTTTCCCATTGCAGTTTTTCAACAATGGCCTTTGATATTCCGCAAAGGTTAGGCAGCATCTAGGCAAAAAGCACATTATGGCAATGACAATTAATTTAACTGTGGTGATAATAAATTGCATGTATGTGGGAGGGACACTATCACTGAAATACATTTCTCCACTTCTTTTTCATTTGCTCAAGTTCCATTTTTAACATCCTAAAGCTACATACTAACAACCTCACCCATAGAGCAACATCAGGTAAACTATGTTGATGAATCCCTTCATCATGTAAGTTCCTGGGGAGATGCTCATTACATGCTTCTTCTAGGCAAGCAATAAGAAGCCTATGGCTTAGTAGGTGCAATTAAAATCTTGACATTTACCACACACAGTACTTACAGTTACTGTGATATTTACAACATGACATACTGCGTTCTGAATGCCACAAATACTATAGGGAAGGTAAATATTTCCATACATGAAAGATGGAGGCATTGATGATTTTCAATGTATTATAAACAATGTATAATTCATTGATAAATAAAAACCTTCATTTGATTCCTTTATTTTTCTCTGGGGGAAGGGGAAGCCTATTTTGGAAAGAGGGGTTTTCTTTCGTTTTTTTTTTTTTTTTCCTTTTTATCTTTAATATATATCGATTTCTAGGAAAAAAAAAAAAAGGTAAACTGGTATTTACTGGTATTTACTGCAAGAGCTTTAATTTCAGGGACCACTCATTTAATGCTCCAAATCAAGTTTTGACCATATTATTGGCAAGCTTTACTTATTCCAGAGCCTTAAAAAAAAAAATGTTTTGTTTTCCTAAAGAAACAAAGCTTATGCAATCATACTGTCATATTGTGTGTGGATGCATGTAGCTGTCTGCCTTTCCCAGATACATTATATGAGGTCTACTAGCTTTTTACACAGTTTTGCCAAATTTGACAGAGAGATACAGGTACACAAGCTTATTAAGTACATTTATCTTTTGTGATAGCACAAGTCTGATGAGGGAAGAGAGATCCAGTTAGTGCTCTCACTGAGGGAAAGGCTAATCTTACCTTTTGCTAGACCCCACAGCATCCACACAGGACAGAACCATTTCAAATACCCAACAACAGATAGAACTTTAATCAGAGTTCTCAACCAATTCAGCCATGAAATACCAAGCCATAGTTAATGAGATTGCATTATGCCCTTGCTCACAGAAGCGCTTGTTTCTTTAATGTTTAGAACCCAAGATATCTTCAGCTTAGAAAATCCCCAGGCCTTTTATCTGCTCTCAGGCTTCCACAAAAATTGAATAAATTCAGTGAGCACAGATTTATCAAATGGCTATTAAATAAAATGATCCAGTTACACTCCATGGTATAAGAAATGTTGGTGAATCACTTTGCACATACAGCCTGTTCCTCAGGTTTTTCTACAAAATGCCTTTGCAGAGACAGAGACCTGAGCTAGCTGGACCTTTGATTAGATCCCATTCAGCTGCATTAAGGCTCTCATGTTTAGTGAATACTGGATAATTATTTTAATCAAAATTAAATTTCACTGACCTCTCTTCTAAGAAAAACTCAGACATTTGCTATCCTTTCCCTTAAAATAAATGGTGTCTGCATTTCTGTTCATAACATTAAGTAACAGATTGATCAGAACTCCCTGGTCCCTTTTCTGCAAGAGTTCTTCTATAGGCACAGAATACACATGGGATGAAATACAATCCTGCTAATGAGATGATTAGTTAGGCACAGCCTGATTGAAAATGTAAATGTCTGGGCCCAAATGGGGACTTCTCAGTCCACTTAAATTGACTCTCTGGAGAGTTTAGGCACTCAACAGAAAAATCTGCAGAAGACAATGTTCTCCTAATTCACCTTCCTCCCCCTGCAGCAGAGCACTGAGCTCCTTTTTGTTAACACATCTAAATCCATAACCAGTCTATAAGAATCAATGCAAGTTTTTCATATAAATACTGGGTCTACACGCAGCAAAAGAGAGAGAGAAGTAGAAGAAGAAAGGAAGGAAATCAGGCAGGTTTGTTCCCAACACCAGGAACCTTGATTAAAATCACCATTAAAATTAAGGACAGATATCATTCTCCTGACCACTCTAGTCACAGAAGAAAGCAGTCCCCTCTCTCTCACACACACACTTTATTTCTCTTTTCCTGATGATCTCAGAGACTTATTCTTAGTCAGTTATCTTTTCTGTAAGTTTCTTTAAATCCTAGTTGGATAATCTTCCAGATGCTGGGAGAACCCTTTTGTCAGAGGAATTCCTGGGGATATAACTCCTATTTGATAAAATTGGGAGTTGCTAAATTAAGAAAGGATTGACTGCACATATGATTCTTTGTTCATAGTAGAAATCCTATTTTAACAACAACTATTTTTAAGGAACCCTATAACAAAGCAGGTGCGTTGTACACATCATGTTCTTGTGTTTTATATTCTTTCAGATAAGACACTGAACTTCTGAATACTGTGATCTCTCAGTGTGTGTCTTGAAGAATTTACATCTTTGCCTGCATTCTTGCTACTTTCAACCTTAGACATCCCAAATGTATAGGCACTCTTTGAACTAATTTCCCCAAATCATTTTCATTTTTGCACTCTCTCTGAGCATGCATTTGGCTCATAGTCTCACGTAAAAGCCCTACACGTATCAGCACCCTCACAGACAGGTATACTCAGACTGCTGCCATCCCAGGGAGGGCATTCACACATTTTCAAAAAATCACCATCCACTGATGCTACAGTCAGCTCTTAATGTAATGCAGGAGATGGCCATGGTGTCCATCATGTGAAGTAAATCACCTTCCTGATCACAGCCAGTATTTCAGGTTTTTCTGAGGACTTCATCTGAGCTGAGGGTGTGGCCTGCTTACAGACAGAAGCCTCTAGCAGGAGCTTTCAAAGCAATGAATTTGGGTGTCTAAGAGCTAAGTCATCTGGGAAAGAACGACATCTGGAAGGCCATCTGGGGCTCTGACAGGATGGATGGGATACAACTCATGTCATCATTTACTACACAATTCATTTTCTATTTGTCATCTTTAGTTTTCCTTCACCATCAAGAAATTGCAACTCTTGTTTTCCTTTCTTCCCAGTTTATTTGCTCTGAAAGGCTGTCATGAGCAAGTATATGTGAAATCAAAGCTTTTTACAACAAAAAGACTTTGTGATAACATACAGCATCTGTAGTGTTTTCGTTTCCCCCCAGTACTTTGTCATCTGCTTTGGGAGTATGGTCTCTGCCTTCATACAGCATCATTCCACCCCACCACTACCATCACCAGTATGTACACATACTCATCTTAAGTTCAGCAACTCAACACAATGAATTAAAAAACAGCTGAATGCACTTTACCCTATAAAAACAGGAATGACTCAGTTCTTTGAGAATGTAGCACAGGATGTGGCATCTAAAACTAAATCTAAACTAAGACTACAGCAGCTTCTGACAATCAGTTTAAGCTATGAAAATAGTGCAAGTTCACAAGACACCTTTACTTGCTTTCTTTTTATAAATCTGCCATAGATGAATGAATACCAGCTTTGTTTCCAGTTTCAAAAGTACTTTTACTTTGATAACTGTATCCCTCTCTCCTGTTAGTTGCCAGGAATCAAAAGCCAAGTAGTTAAACCTGATATTCATTTTTATAATGAACCTACATTAAATGCAAATTAGAGATGAATATTTGCTATTTTTGCACTTCTATTGTGTCTGTTATCTTAGCTCTAAAGGACTTCAGATACTCACTGGTTTTAGGATTACTGTAATACACAAGTTTCTTGCCCTCCATCCCCTCACGCTACCTCTGTGTTGGAACGATTGCTTTCTTTTCCATTTGGTGATCACTGAACAATATTTTCAGTAAGAATAAAAAGTTAATTCAGCAAATTAATCAGGGAAAGGCTGAGGCTCATTTTGGGATCACATCATGCTAGCTGTTAGAGACATTAGCCTTATTTGTATTCCTTCTCGTTCTAAAATCTATTTATTCACACATGTTGAAAGGAATTAATTAGAAAGGTGGGAAATTTAGTGCTGGTGGAAGTAGAGAGTTAATAATGTTAGGTAAGCAAAAGCAAGTGCTATGTAAACTCTCCATACTCTCAACTGCATATGGTATAGACTGCAAAAATGATGAATTGTGAAGATCTTGTAATACTGGAATAGCGCCTGACAGGAAGTTTAGAGACAAAGCTCTTTTGCGTGAGTAACTAAGATTTGAGCTTACTTGCAGAGGTGAATGCTTGGTATTACATAATCCTATTTATTGTCTGTGTTCTGTGGTTTTGGTTAATTAATCAAAAATACACAACAGCAGTCACTGAGATGAAAACTGATCTGCCCTATAGTCCATAAAACTACAACTGTTTCAATAGGAAAATCCTATGATTTATCCTTTTGTAATTTAAAAAGTGACTTAGTGTAAAAATACACTCTACAAGATAGCAGATTTGCATTCTTGGTTGCATTTGAAAATCATGTCTCCTAACTGGAGAGACAAACCATATTTGTGACTGTATTTCACTGCTGTTAGTTACCGTTGCAGTGCCAAGATAGTTAAGACAGAGTGAGGAGTAAGCTAGAGCAGCGCTGGGATTTTGGGCATCACCAAGAGGAACTTTTACTAAACACTTGCAATTTCACTTGAATAAATCCATTTAAGACGAAATAAAATTACAGAGTTATCAATAAGGATACCATCTGAAAGAAGTGGGAAATTCATGACTTGAGCAAAAAAGATGATTTGGTGGGAGATATGGAAGCCAAGCTCGACTCTCAAGCTTGGAGCCTCCACAACTGTTTGTTCCCTGTAGCCTGAGCAAAGTCTAAGAAAGACACAGCGTATGAAAGGATGCTCCAGAGTTGATGTCATGCTGTCTCAAGCAAACATATTGCACGGTCCTTTTTATTAGCTCACAAAGGTCCATCTTGAAACTTGTTTTGTTTTCCTTCCTATGAATAAATACATAAAATCAGGCAGAATTCAGGGACTTACCTCTGTCCAGCGAAACATTAAACTACCTAGAGTATCAGTCCTTAAGAAAACATAACTGCACTTTGTTAATTGTTTTATTAATATCATAGAATATCCCAAGTTGGAAGGGACCCACAAGGATCATTGAGTCCCAAATGAACAGAAGAGAAACTAAGGGTTTATAACAGGTAACAGAAGAAATCCACTTAACATTTTTCCCCTTTATGTTCTTTCTTTCCCTTCTTTCATTTCTCATTTTCTCTGTTTTATTCTGTGTAGATTCTCTCTTATTGGACAATGAAAAACCTATTTGGACACAATGTACATAATCTCTCTCTTGCACAAGATTCTCTATGGCTGTATAACAACTAAAGGAGGAGATGAGCAAAATGAATTATTTAGAAGTAATCAGAAGGCAGCTCTCTACCCACCACAGAAGTCCTTGAATGCCTTCCACTGCTCCTCCTGAGAGGCACCTGAGGTGCAGGTAGCCCAGAGGGGTTTGTCACAAGCTTGTGATGCCTGTGGCAAGTGCACATATGGGAACTGATGTTCTTCCATCAACTAACACATTTCCTGAACACAGCCAAATGTCCTTCTTTCAGAAAACTGTCTCCTTTGTAATTATTTGTCATAAAAAGACAAAGAAAGCTAAGACAACACCAGTTAAACTGACCTTAGTTAATGAACCTTATAATTTCACAGACATTAGTGTGGAGAACGGACCATTACCATTACTCTTTAATTAGGAAATCATTCTACATCTGAACTGAACTCTTGCCATCCCTTGAAATCCTTCCCCCCGCACTGCGCTCAGACTCAACCAAGGGAAGAAAATCATCATCAGAATCCCGTGACTTTAACAGCCTCCCTGCAGATACCATTGTTAACTCACGTACATCTGATTAACTAAAATATCAAAACAATGAAGGGACTTAGTCATGAAAAGCCCGTTAACTTCAATAAGAGGTCTATAACTAGGCCTGTAAATACTTCCCTCTATGTCACCAATATCATTCTGTAAGTTATTTTTTAAAAAACAAATTCTTTGCATTTAACTGGCAGAAAAAATAAATCCACATATTTTTCATGTTTTAACAACAAAAAGAATATCTTGTGTTGATCGAATTGCCAGTCTCTTGTTAACACTGCTGAAGAATTAGATCTCATTCAATGGATTTTTTCTACTAGCTTCTTCAGGGTCCTACTTAATAATAACTTAATTTGTCAGTTGGGTTGTGATCCCTTGCAATCTTGTGTACGTTTGTCAAAAAAAAAAATCAATAAATATTCAAACCATCCTTACCTTTTTTTTCTGGTAAGCCCTTCCTTAATTTATTTGCAGAAAAATGTCAGCATTCTCACCTGACACCCCCATGAAAACCTTGTTCCTGATCCAGGTCCAGCCCCTATGTGTTTCACAGTTTCATCCATTTCTGACACCAGTTTTACATGCAAACTGAAGCTAGGGACAGTTTAACTTAGTCTTTTATGCACAGATGAGGGAGTCTTCATAACTGGAAAGAAATGCTACATATGCTGTCCTATATAAGTGTTACAGAAAACCAGAACAGCATGCACCATGTTGGCTTCATCTTCTCAGTTCTGTGAAAGGGACATTATACTTTCCAAAACAAATTATTCTGGAAAAAAAAAATAAAATATTAACCAATTAAAATAATTTAACTGAAATTAAATAATATTTCTACTTCCTGAATAAGCTCTGAAAGGATGTAATCCATAAAATACTACAATATAATGGAAGCAATTATGAGGTTTGACAATTCTTATAAATTGAGCAGTGCGATTATCTGCACTTCATTAAGTGCATTAACATGTTGGGTAAAATACTTATAATCACATCACTCAATTTACTGGACTTAGCAAATGTTGTAATGCATTTCACAGCAAATGCAATATTATAGCAAAATACATTACAATATACCCATTAAAGCATACATAAAAGCACTGCCCTCTTTTGGTTAGTATCCAAACATATTAGTGAATAGGGTCTCTGGTTTATGGATTTGTGCTTTATACCAGTCATCTTTGGGAATTTCTAAAAAGTCACTTTATGCAAGAGGGATGGCCCTGAAGATGTGGACAAGCTCTGCTGAATTATATGGACTCTCATTCTGTGTGTCAAGACTTTCATAGTATTCATGTCAATCTTCAGCTTAAACTTTAATAAGATGAAGGGTTTTTATTTCCTGGGACTGTACAATATCATTCTGTCTCATCTAGGGGCTTTCTAGGAAAGGTGCCACTATGGGTTTCTCTGTATCCCAGGTATCACTGGTGAAGCCTAGTAAGATGTAGTTCTCTCAAATGTTATAGACTTTGATGTTCTGGAACGTGCATGTTGTTTTAAAGAGAGTAGGCTGTGCAAAAAGAGAAATACAAAGAGCTCCTCAAAATAAAGGAAAGGAAGCCAAGACTAATGTTGGAATGCCTACAAAAATAAATAACTTCACATAAAAATTAATTAGGACATTTTGTTCTTATTCTTGAAATAAAGTAGATCTTGCCTTGATACTCCTGAAAATAGGTGTGGTTGTTCTTAATTTAGAAAACATTTCCATTCACGGGATTAATGACATTCTGCAAATTATTGAAATAAATGTTTGCAGGAATCATTGAGGTCTTGGAATATTTTGTTTGTTTGTTTGTTTGCTTTTTATGCTCACCCCCTCTTTAAACATTTGCAAATTCCATCCATAAGTGCATGCACTTCAGTGGCCTCAGTTCTCGATTTCGAAATGAACAACTGAATTTTCTTTGTTTTCCAAGGTTTTTGAACTTTTGTTCTTCCTCCTATTGCCAAGCACAGCATTTTGGTAAGCAATCCAAGGAGTTGGGTTGACATCTGAATGGCATCTGAAGGGTATGCTGCAGGTCTGAACAGTGTACTCGGTATGTACATGGCAGGAAGTTTTCTGGAAGCATACGGCAACAGCAGTACATAAGGATTTATCTGCATGACACCTCTGCTACTCAAGGGTATTGTTTTGTAATTCATTCTCTTGATTAATTGTCTAGTCAAAATATCATGCTTTAATTAACAGTCTTAAAGAAAGAGACCAGCATTTTTGTTAGAATATCAACATTTCAAACGATTAGTCTCTTTCAGTCTCTTCTAGAAAGTGATGAAAAAACACCAATCATTCTATATTGAAGAAACGCTAAAAGGTAGAGGAACAAGTGATACTATTTCCATCATAGAAAGTCCTTGAGAGAGCAAGATTTAGACTAAAGACACTAAGCTTGTACTTGTTTTCAAGTACAAGGAAAAAAAAATATCTTTTTGTTAATCAGTAAAGTTTTACAATATGCATATTGCTACCATCTCAATTTTTAGTGGTGGCATCACAGCTTGTAATTTGCATAAAAATCATGCATTTCTAAAAGAAAGAAAAAAAAAATCAATGATGTAGGAGTCTTTCCAACTATTAGTGAAGCATACACATATGCCTGTTTTTTTCCTGGAATGAGTAATAGTAATTCTTTGAAATATTCTATTCTTTGAACAGAATTCGTTGGAGCTTTGTGGGCAGTTCATTTAGTAACAAAATTGAAGGAATGATTTGTAACTGACTAAATGGGTTAGCCTATTCTGAACCTATGCAGGCTCATGCAAACATCCAAGAGAGAGCTACTGCTAAACTACACCACTTCAAGTTTAACAGCAAACATGTGCTTACTATGATTCAGATAACAATATGGCCCTTCAGTCTTCAACAGAAGAAAGAAAGTAATGAAATAGAAGGTTTCTTTGACATTTCCTATCAGATTCTTATCTTAGTCTTTGAACATTGCCATCATTACAACATCCAACTCACTTAACTCTTCTATATCATGCAGATGAGCAAAGCGTAAGGGTCTTGTATAGCAATTATGGGTTCAGGAACAAGTAGTATGATCCTACATAATAGGAAAATGTACGAGTTTAGACTACCTCAAAGAATAAATGTATTCCTGAGGGCCATATAAGCACAATAGATAAATGTGTAAGATAAGTTCAAATCTCTCTGCATTCTGTAATTGTTAGTACTTACATAGAATGTAACAGTAGTTACTACCAAAACAGATATATCAGTCTTGCATATGGAATATTAAAGTTCATGATAGAGTTTTCAAAAGAAATATTTCACAAACTTGGAAGTAATAGAAAGAAATTGAGGGCGAGTGGAAGGAAAAGACTCCTAAGGGTCAAAGCAATGAGTAAAAAGAGTCAACTCATCGTTAAAGGCTAACAGACATGCACTAGAACTGCCTGCTATGGCTTGTGCTGTACAACACAATGCTCTTCAAATGAGAAAAAAAAAAAAAAAAAAAAAGGAGGGGTTAAGTATTGACCAGAGAAATGGGTAAAACTGAAGAGGGTATGAAATTATTTGAAATAATCAAGATCAGAGAGAGGAGACAGAGTAGTCTCAAAGCTCAATAAACAAGTATATCATCAAAAAATATTGACTATTGACAAATGCAAGGGAGCATACACTGGCAGGAATACCTGGAATTGTTCACACACATCATTGAGTATTAAATCAGCTGTAGCCATTTGTTAATAAACCTTGAGTGTCAGAACAGATAGCTTTTGGAAATAATTTTCTTGATACCCAGCAGCCAACAGAAAAAACTTACAGTTTGTCAGGATATATAAAGAATTGGGTTGAGAATAAAAATGAGATTACAATGACACTATATAAATCAACAGCAAGGCTTCATTTGGAGTGTTCAGTCACAGCTACACAGCTTAACAGAGACATAAATGAAGTAAGGAATCCAGAAACTGTCAACAAAAACTATTAAGCTGCAATTATTTCATATCTTCCAACTCAGAGTTAAGATAAGTAGGAAGGCACATTACTGAGGAGGTTAACTGGATTCTCCTGTGTACCACTCCTACTGTCACAACAAGAGGAGATTCAAGATGTAAGGTTAAAATGATTACACGAAGAAATTATAACAGATATAAATTTTCATTCTTTGGGAAATCTAAGTATCAACCATTAAATACACAGGGTTACACTGTTTGGATAGGTAATTCTACCAGTGAATGCTAAGTAAGATTTTGATATCTTTCTCTTCCATATAACTGAGGCCACCACTAAAGACAAGATATTGACCTGCAGTGCGAGGCAGTCCAACAGTTCTAGTACTTCATTGTTTAAACTGCAGGCAAAAATCATATAATCATTGAACCATTAAGGTTGGAAAAGAGCTCCAAGATCATCCGGTCCAACCATCCCCCTACCACCAATTTAAACCACTAAACCATGTCCCTAAGCACCACGCCCAACCTTTCCTTGAACGCCCCGAGGGACGGTGACGCCATCACATCCCCGGGCAACCCATTCCGATGCCTGACTGCTCTTTCTGAGAAGAAATATCTCCTCATTTCCAACCTGAACCTCCCCTCATGCAACCTGAGGCCATTCCCTTTAGACCTGTCACTAGTTATCTGCGAGAAGAGGCCAACACCCAGCTCCCCACAACTTCCTTTCAGGTAGTTGTAGAGAGCAATAAGGTCTCCCCTGAGCCTCCTCTTCTCCAGACTAAACAACCCAAGTTCCCTCAGCCGCTCCTCACAGAACTTGTGTTCCAGGCCCTTCACCAGCTTCATTGCCCTTCTCTGGACACGTTCCAGGGCCTCAATGTCCTTCCTGTACTGAAGAGTCCAAAACGGAACATGAAAGCATGAAACAGAACATGAAAATTTTGCTAGCATTCAATCATGAGACATTTCTCACACGTTGTATTTAAGAGAGACATTTCTTGAGGTAGAAAGCAAAGCTGAAAAAACACTAATGTTTGAAACTACTACAAAACATTTGAAGACAGAAAGGTGTTCAGACAGATATACAGAAAAACAAAGACAGAAAATACAGTTTTCTGAGCAAATTCAAGTGACAGGAACTTCTCTTTACCAGATGCAACTTCTTAACATGAATGACACTATTGACTAAAAACTAGTGCAGCACAACGAAGATTACAGTTCAAATTCTGTGAACCTTTTAATGTGTTGACAAAAGAGAATATGTAAATACAGCCCAACAGCCCACTTACTGCTCTCTTTTTTATAAGCCCCCTTTAAGTATTGAAAAGCTGCAGTGAGGTCTCCCTGGAGCCTTCTTTTCTCCAGGCTCAGCATCCCCAGCTCTCTCAGCCTTTTTTCATAGGAGAGGTGCTCCAGCCCTCTGATCATCTTTGTAGCTGTCCTCTGGACCTGCTCTAACAGACCCACAACCTTGTTTTGCTGGGGGCCCCTGTGCTTGGATGCAGCACTCCAAGTGGGGCGTCACAGGGGCAGAATAGGTGTTCCTCACTAAATTTTTTGAATCCTAGGAAACAAAAGTTATTAAGTGTTATCTTGGCAAAGTTCACTTGCACAGCCTCTGATCAAGGACCTGCCATGGCCTGTAGATTTGTTCTCTGATTCAAGCTGGACTCAACACAAATTATTCACACCACTGTAATACAGTTGGTGTCATACTGAATCCTGTGTGAAAGCAAGATTTCTGCTGAAGAGACAATAAAAGAAGCTTATAAGAAAATACAGGACAAAGGAGCTCTTAGCTCCTGATAAAGAAGAAAAAAATCTCACTCTCAATGCAGAATCTGTGAAGCATCTGCAACTTGCTATTGACAGAAAGTCCTTTACAGGTTAAGAACAATCACCATGGAATATAAACTATCAAAGTATTTCCCACAGCTGCCCTCTGTCTTGCACCACAGCAAAATCTTAATGCAAAAACAAACATGTTTATTCAGACTGCAAATCATACTGCGTGTCCTTCATGCTCTACCTTCTAGTGTCCCCTTTACAAGTGCTTTCACTTGCAACAATAATATCTGCTGGGATTAACTCTGTTAAAAACTGGTTCCTGTTAACAGGCATGTGTGAAATCTGGTCATAAAAAAATGGAATGGCTATATTTTGATTCACACATTTCCTAAGTTTGCTTTCACAGGAGCTTTATTATTATGCGTGAATTATTTGCTCTGGAACCCTTTCTAGCAAAAGAGAGTTGCAGAATCTAAGTGAAGCTACAGGCTCAATAGTAACACACACTAATAACCAAAATAGCATATGAGAAATTTCATTTCAGTCATTGCAAAGATCTAGTGGTAACACCTATATATTTATCCTACCTTTTATTTCAGAATGTTTAATAACAGCTCATACGTCCAGAAAGTGCCCTTATAATAATCATAGAGATCTGATCTCAGGCATAGCATAGTCTATACTTTGAGCAGTGATTTCTAGATTTGGCTCAACATCTTGTGTTGAACTTCTTTTTAGAGAGATTTTTCTTATTGATTTAAACCCCAAAGAAATAAATCAGTATGCCCTAGTATTTTTAATGCTTATTCACATCTAAAATTAAAAACTATACCTTACATCTTGTTTGAAATTGTTTCCTTTTTTAAACTATTGACTTGTGTATAGTCACTGAAATTTGTAATTCCCAAAGATTGCTGAAAAGAACAATGTATTCGGAAAATAAAAATAAAAATAAAAAATAAAAATGCACATTCACTTTGAGCACCATACACTGTATTTCAACAAAAGTATGCTTTTAATCTAGTTAGATTGCTTTCTTAAAATTAACATCAATACACGTATAATTTTATTTGTATTTTTACATTTAAAAATCTTGAGCTAGATAACACGACTAAGTAAAAGGTTCTACAAATAAGCCATTGCACTGAAAACACTGCTGAGACACAAGTTGTTTCCTGGATATTTTTAATATTCTTTGCAGTTGTGCTTACAAACAATGCAAATATCTGATATTTAAATGAAGTATGGTGTTTAAGTGAAGTAAAAATAAAAAGAGGTCAGATAGTCCAATGCCTTCTACAGTACTTATAGGAGTAAAGTGAAATACTTGAGTATACAATACACATAATGGTTCAGAGTTCCTCCATATTATAATGAGCTTTTAACATTTAATTTACTGAGTTTTCTAAATTCTCAGTAAATTCCATAGTAGGCATCACTGTGAAAACATACTGTCCTTGCTCTGAGGAGCTTATTTGTCTCCGCTCTCCAAGGGCTGACTGCTCTAAGCAAAATGAAATCAGCTTCAGACTCAGAAGAAATTGAATATCACAGCTATTTGGCAACTGTACCATATAAAAAGAAGTAATGAACTCAGTCTTGACTGCAGTTCACACCCCAGCTGGCTTGAGACAATAAATATCAGTGAGCAAAACCAGGTGGGAAGCATGAGGTCTTCCTACTTGAAGCTTTGTCAGCAACCTCAGAGACGATCTTCCTGTGCACTAAATCCCTTGCTAAACCCAATGAGTTCAGGGAGGTATTTACTGACTTCTTTCACATAAAGAAGTCCCTACTTCTTGCACAGGACTGCTTTCCAGAATCAAATTGCAAATTGCCTCCTGTGGAATATAAGTAATTTTTCCAGTAGAAGAACAAAAGGAAATTATTAGCATACAAGCTTATCCCTTTTAGCGTAGGGATAGCATCTATCCCCAGCTCCAAATTAAAGTCCCCTTGGGACTACCTCTGCCAGCTCTCATAACTACTCCATTCACTCCAGAAATATTGAAGTATAATGGTGGTTTTGAATACATGACCACAATGCTTAGATAATCTGTGAACAAATTATACTGTCTGTAAGTTACTTGGAGGCTTTTTTTTTTTTTTTCGTGGCATAGCTGCTTAAAAATATCCATTTGAGGGATGTTATTGCCTTAATTTGCCACAAGATTAAGAAATTTGAATGGAATAAACTCTGTAAAGATCACGGGAGAATCAGCGCCACACCATCTAACGTGGTGAGGCTTAGCTATGCAACTCTTGTCAGCACAGTCCACTGGACAGTACATACTCTTTAGGGCAGGCACAAAACCCAGATCTACAGAAGCTTTCTGACTTTTTTTTTATTATTATTATTTTTTTCATCTCCACTGTAGCTAGTGAGCTTTCTACAACAGCTTTAAAAAGTGCCTCAACTAATTCACTGAAGATGAAAGTCCTCAAGAGCTATTAAAGGTAAAGAAGTCTCTTTTCCAACAGTCACAGGAGGGTCAGAGCATACCAGGAAAGTGACACTGTGTGCTTACTGTTCTGAGATGCTACCTTAAAATTATATAGAAAAAAAAAAATAATTAAAGCTGAAGAATATCATAATGATTAGCACCTCTGAGAGAAATTAAAATGGTCCTCAATTGCAAATCCCTTAGAATTACACTGTTCTTTATCAGGTACTAAATGGTACAAATATTAAAAACTGCTGGAATCACTTTCAGGCTTTTGCAATATTAATACACCTATCATCTGATTTCATATTTTTTCAAACATTACTTTGAACTTCCTGTAGCCAATTATATAGTGTTATTATTAATTACAGCTTGCAGCTTGAAATACAGTGTTATCAATAGAGTTCAGCTGCATAAATATAAAACTTAAAATTGAATTAAACTGTTTCCCCTTTGTGAGGATATGTTAGAATATTATTAGTTGTGAAAATTAATGTGTTAAGCTTGAATCCAGTCTCTAAAGCAGAATATCTCTGGGGGGAAAAAAAAAAAAGAAAAAAAAAAGTTAAATGTTATATATTGTATTTCTTTAGTCTTCATGCTGCAAGTCTTCTTAATCTATTAAATAACATCTTGGGGGATGGGAGGGGGGAGGAAGGCAGGGGGAAACAAGTCTATTCGTCAGCTTACCTAACAAGATATAAAAAGCTTTATCTTGATATCAAAGATATAAAAAAAGATTACTGTTGGATATGTGAATTAATCTAAATAACAGTCAATCTTATTTATTTCTAAATTATCAATGAATCATCTCAGTGGAGAGGAAAGGTTATACACTCTAGAGGTGTAACCCTCCCTCCCCACTTCCCACTAAACTTTCCATTTATCCAGTGAATGCCTTATAAGTACAAAAGATATTAAAGGTTTGAAGTAATCAAAAAAAAGGAGAAAAGCAGAGATACAGCACACTACTGTAGACGCTCAAAAAAGTGACAAGAGATGAGGTGACCCAAGAACTATGTCAAAGACAAATGTTTTTGCAGACCATTCTCCATGTAAATAACATACAGCTAGCTATGCTGAAATCTGAAGCAATTTAAATAAAGTTAGTGTAGAATTAATTCAGTATACGTATTCATTAAGTATATAGTTATCAGAGTGACTGTAATGGTAAAATATTATGATGAGCCACAAGCTGTAGCCCCTCTCAGAAAAATGTTATTAACTTCAATATATCAGGATAAAGGGAATAGGTAAATCTACAAAATCCTAAATGCAAGCAATCAAGAGTACATTTTGGTATGAAGTATATGAAGTATATGGTTTTCATCTGGGGTAAAGCTGCAACAAAACCATGTCATTTTGCCTCAGCCAAAGATCTGGTCTTTTTTTTTTTTAATATATACCTCTGACAAGATGTGCAATACGGACATACAAGACAAAAGGGGTAAGCAATGCTAATTTTTATAGCCTTTCCTTAATGATCAGCCACAGTTCGCTGACATTATTATTTTTACCTCCTTTTCCAATACTGTGGAACGCATAAGTGTTTCACTGCAAATACCTATTAACATTTATGTCAATTTTTCATTGACCATTAATAGGGGTAAAACCTCTCATGTAGCATTTCACATACGATTCATGGATTTCCCCAATTTTTCAGTATAAACATTGCACTAACTAAGCAAGTATTCTGACCCCAAACATATTTTTCTCAACCAAATGTTTTTGCTTTCTCTAAAAAAGTGAAAAGGGTGCCATGATTTTATCACTGATGGCACATTCATTTGGTATTTAATGGCAGGAGGAACCATTAAAAGAAAGTCTGATTAGAGATTTAACAACATCTATTTTGCCAAACATCATTTACAGCAATATAAACACAGGAATGGTATTCAGCGTGACAGTTTAATGAGGACTTGGTAAAATGTGTTTCTTTCTTTTCCTCTGTTTAGCTTCTCCCAGTGAGTTAGTTTTTCTCAGTTTAATGCTTAAACTCTTAAGCATTACCATTTCGTATCAATTCACTCCTTTGGATAATGTACCAAAAAGATTTGATCATGATGCCAAAATGATTATAGTAATATCATTGATTAATTTTCTTGTGGGAGTAAAAAAATATTATAAATTTAATCACTGTATTCAATCAATAATACATGGAAAAGCAAGTTGGAATAAGTATCATTCCCTATTATTTTTACAATCATTGTAATGTAATGTATTTAATTTCCAGCTATCCTTTGTCCCAGACAGGATCTTTGTCATTAAAATGAGAGTAGATTTTGATATGTAATATATTCTGTGACATGTCACGGTGGCACCACTTTGACCTTTTCAGCATTCCACATATCATTTGCGAGCCTGTTCCATTTTGCTTCTGTTACTGATCAAGAAATAGGAGTTGAACAAAGGACCAACCAAACTGGATGTTAGAGACAAAGAGAGATCATGACAAATAAGTACTTACAATTAAAGTACATGAAATTATCTTCTATTTTAAAATATTTAAAAACCTTACCCATCATTCATTCTTAACTGATTAGAGAAAATGTTATTTAGAAAAAAAAAAAAAAAGAAAATAAGAAATGATGCATGCTTTCATAACCATAGTTTCAAAACTGCTATCTCACATATCCTCTAAGGCACTAATTTTTATATTTTTTTTCAGAAATGAATATATCAATTTATTTCACTTCCCTTCCTCAAATTTATTGCTTTCTGTTATGCTTATCTTCACATTCATTTTGCTTCCAGTTGTTGGTCACTTATCTTAAAAAGTATATAAAGGATTTAGAAAGGAGCTGTCCTATGCATTTTTATGCCAGCAGCACAAGGGGAGCAATGTCTTCATTAGGTACTCCTCATACACTTTTTATTAACATGTTTTCCTGTTTTGTGTACAGTCTCATACTATGTGATGATTTTTATAAACCTACCAAGACTTTATAATCTCAGGCCTCATAATTAGAGGCTATTTGAACTTCCCATTTTAAAAGAGTTTCCAAACCTATGGTTCAGGTGAAAAGTCTGAGGACAGTGAATAATAGAATTAGACTGGAAGGGACATTAAAATGTTATCCAATCCACCTTCCAGCCCCAAGGAAGAGCTAAGTACACTTATATAATCTTGGGGCAGATGTTCATCTAATGCATTCTCTCAGATTCTCAGCAATGGTGGCTCCAAAACATCCCCAAGCCATCTGGTCTAATGCTTCAATATCTTAAACATTGAAAGGGGTTTTCTTCAAATCTACACTGAACCATGCTGTAGAGTAATTCTATTATTTCTGTTCAGATACACTGACTTTGGATGAATGTGTGGTCCTCTACCTTTCTGTAAAAGCCATTTGTCTGTTTGAAAACATTACTTTCATCATCTTCCCTTCTTAATCAACTCTTCTCCAGGCTTACGAACCACCTTGCTCAGTTGTGGTCTTGCACAGACCACATTTTCAAGATTTCTGACTTCCTTCTCACTTGTAGACTTTCTCACCCTTTGTGAAGGGAGGGCCAAAATCTGTACCAAGTCAAATTAAGGTTTCACAACTGTCAGGCAAATTAGAGAATTACTCAAATTACTTGATGGTAAAGATGGTACTCTGGTTTACAATATGACACAAGAAATATAAGCAGGTTATAATTTCCTATCACACACAGATCATTTTTTGAGATAGCATTTTCTAGCCAGTCCTTCTGAGTTTGAAGTCACCTCCAGATTTTACAAGCATATCCTTCATTCCAAGTCCATCTGGACTAAACATGAAAATATGGGCTGGTATCTGATCCAGCACAAACCCCTGCCAAAAAAAAAAAAAATACGCACAGCACATTCTTCCTTTTTAACAGAAACCATTGATAATTACTCTCTGAGTTCAGTTTTCTAAATAGGTCTCAAGTCATTGTGATTATAGTGAAGTCACAGTTGTCTTTGAAAAAATCTGAAAAACTCTCAGACCTGTGGGAACAAGAAACAGCAGAATAGTCCTGAGCACTTTATTTTGTCTACTTTCAGAAATCAGCAGACTTGATAGGCTGCAGATGTTTTCAAGAAAAAGTCATTTTCAGCCAATGAACTCTTGAATTTCTGGGACAATCAATCTAATCACTGCAGTATTTCAAATAACAGATAAAACTTGTGTATTAGATACAAACTCTGGAAGAATTATCCATTCCTTTACCAACTCCAAATCAAACCATTGCAGTGTAATTTGCCTAGACTCACCCATAACAGCACTGATTAGAAGGTAGAATACTTATTAGTTAACTTATCCAACATGTCATACACACGAGTTCCCTAAGTGGCACAAATTGTTACATTTTTGTCTTACTGCCAAGTTGCTGTGAGTAATCGGTAAATTTTATGGTTCAGGCGTAAGTACCTGAGATGCACATGCACCTTTCCATACAATTGAGATGTTATCCATATGACTGAAATGGAAGATGTTTTCTCACCCATACTGACTTGAAAGAAAGAGAGTTCATATGTACATGCCCTGAAAATCAAACCCAGTAAATTAACGCAGGCTTTCTCAGGAAGGACAGGAAGGCTGCTTGTATTTTTATTTTTATTTTTTTTCAGAAAGGATATTATTTTGTCATTAAACATTTTAGTTAGTGAAAGGCCAATTTCTTGCTATTTCAAACCACCTGCTACTCATCATCTTTATTCCTTGGTGTCCAAAACCTACTGCTCATAAGAAATAACTGATTTTTCAGGCCAGAAATAACTATTGTAGTGTGAAAAAAAAAAAATCAAAGGAACTTAAAAATAATTCTCAAAATAATGCCTATATTTATATAGCACATTTCATCCTGAAGGAAAAACAATGAGAATATGTGTTTGTACTTCATAGATTTGTTGTTGTTCAAATTCATCAAAAGTAAAAACTCTGGATTTATACATTCTGGAACAAGGAAAATAAGGTATTATTGGATTATGATTTTCCTAAGCTAACAATCACATTTCCTCAGATCTAGGTATAATGTATTTGGTGGTTGTCTTTTGCCCCAGTAGCAGTTTCTTTGTGTAAATCTCAACCTTACATGACCACACTGAGACTTATATTTATTAAGTCTATTAAGGAGCTTCCCTTTTCCAAAATGGGCATGAGGCACATACTTATTTACCTCTCTTGAACTTTTCTTAAATTAGTGCCAGAACTGTCACATTGGCAGACCCACAAGCAGCAAAATCATCAAAATCAAAGCCCTCCACCTGAGTCTAGGTCACCTGCCTGCAGGCATTCTGATCATTCTGCATAGACCCTGGCAAAGCTCAGCAATGATTTAATACTTGCCAGCTATTAATACAAAACCTGATAGACATAAACTTACCGATTTCCCTGGAAATCTGGGTGAATGCCTCTACACCGCTCTCTCCATAGTTTCCTTCAGAAGCCAGCGTCGAAACGTAGTTCCACCCAAGAGCCGTCACAATGTCAACCATGGCCTGTGCTTGGTAGGAGTCAGGTGGGACCACTCGGGAGAAGAAGTCATACCTGGTGTTATCGCTCAGTTCTGGAGCTGTAGATGCATAGCTGATTTGAGGTATCTGAAAATAAAATGACAAGTAATTCAAGCCAGTCTAATATCCCTTCCCTCTACTTGTGTCTTTGAAAGGCTTAAAATAGATTATCTACATGCATTGTGCAGAACTGAATATCTTGTTTTAATTAAATAAACTGATCAGAACACATCTAAAATTTTGTAAAATGTCAGTCAAGTCTTATCACATAGCACTCTCACCAAGAAATAATGCGTTCTGCTTTTCTCCAGATGTCACGATTGTTGACATGTAAGTGTGACAACTTCTTTTGTGATCCTGGCTGTGATAGGAATAGATTTCTATAAAGGAGGAATGCTTACTATTGCTACAGATGGTAAGAAGGTCTGAGTTTTGATGACTATGATTCTTAAAAATGCTACAATTAAATTTGATGAGTTAAACATATATTATTTCCATTTCCTTGTTTTGTATATGTATATACCTGTATGTGTTTTGCCATTTCCCTTCTCCTTCTACTTTTCAGTCTTTCTCTCCCACTGATTTTTCATTTTCCAGTTTTAATATTGAGTATGATTCAACAATATGGAAACTATATGGTTAATACCAAAAGCTATTTCACGAAAAAAAAAAAAAAAATCCACCTCAGCCTTCTTTCCTTGTGGAAACAAAAAATATCCACAAAAAACTGAAATAGACTCTCAAATAAATCAGTATTTTCATTTAAAATAATCTGGGGTGAATTTCTATTGATTCTTATCTTAAATAAGTGGTTTGGCAAGGTCCAGAAGAAGTTGTCCATAGGCAATATTAAAGTATGCTGAAGAATATTTTGGTGCATGAAAGTTTAATTAACATTTACATTAATTTAAAATGGGAAAGTTTTTCTTAATAACAGTGATAAAAGTGATGAAATACTGGCCTGAAATGAACGATACCTCAATTATCTTCTTGAATTTATAATCTATGTTAATAGCAGGTGCTTAGTTCACATCCTACAAAATATAAAATATTCTTCAAGGAATCAATTTCGAGTTCTTAAAGTGATTCTTTTGAGAACCACATTTAGCAGTTCCAGATAACAGGTGATCAGGTAAATGCCCACTGTCACATTAAAAGCTAAAGCAGAAGGTTTTAGTGGAACCTTTATGTCCTATAAACTGTTTCCTCATCAAAAATATAAAAAAAAAAAAAAAAAAAAAAAAAGATGGATTTAAGGCATATGTATGCTATTCAGAGTCTGGTCACTAACCCTGCCTTTAAAGACAGCATGGGCTCTTACAGCCTAATAAAACACTTTATAGCCTAAGGGATGGCAAAATCATTTCTCAGTCAGAAACACAAAGAAATAAACTCTTATATATCTTGGCTGTACTCTTCTTTAGGAAATTTTCTACTCATGGAAAAGCCTCAGAATAAATAATTTGAAACGCTGGAATAATAACAACCAGAGAGAACAGGATAAAGGAGAGGGAGGATCACAGAAAAAGTAAGTTAAAAGTTATATTTCATGAAATGAGTATTCCTAACACAGCAAAGACACACCAAGAAAAAATAAAATATAAAATCTCCTTACAAATCTTGTCTTGTATAAATTCCCTTTCTTTCAGAAAAGATTTGAAACATCTTTATCTCATTAAAGAGGAGAGATTCTGGCCTGTAACAATACGATTATGTGCATTTAGAGCCCATATCATTCCTTTTCAAAATTTAATCTATTACTTTTTAAAACAGTCATCTTTTTCCAGATGGAAAAAGAAAAAAAAAAAAAAAAAAAAAGACCATTGTGTGGCATTTTGCACCTCAGTGTGCCATTTCACAAAAATGCTGAGGTTGTTGCATTGCTGAAAGTTATTTCAGCGATAACATTCATAAAATCAACACCAGTAAAAGCTCTTTTAGACAGATATTTTGTCACTGAAAATCTTGAAGTCAAGACCACAGCACTATATATTCATTAACTTTCTCGGTTCCTGTTCCTCGGCATTAGATTAATAACAAATCCTAGATATGTGTATGAAACCTGTTGGTACAATTTAGCAATGAGATGTTTCAGGTCAAAAGAGATGATGAGTGTCACTGATTTGGGGCCATAGAAAAGGCAGAGAAGAGAAGCTACTTTCCTACTTTTCAGCTCTCTGCCGTTCAGCTTCTTCCCTAGAGTTATTTCTAAAAACAGTGGAAGAGAAGGGAAGGTAAATATGATCCAAACCAAATACCCCTGAAATGGGCCCTGAAATTGGGCCCACCTTAAGCAGCCACAGTTTTACTTCTGCTAACTTATCACCAACATGCAAGAAATATATGCCATGTAAAAACAGAGAGAAACATTGTCTAAAAAGCCAGCTATGGCTTAATTTCAAGAAAAGTGGTTCATGCAATGGAATATTTAGCTAGCCTCCTTATTTTGTATAAGACTCCATATTTTTGCATACATCCTTCATGATTATAGACAGCACTTTATATTCAAGTATTTTTTTTCCCAGATCTGCAGATCTCCCACTAAGAAGTACCTCATGGATTTCTCTCCACAAAAGGATTTTATGCAAAAGTAAACAGACACTTCCTTCCTTGCCTGCTTTTAAATGCACCACATTCATACATAGGGGAGCACTGAAAAATAGTTTTAAAAGCTGAGGACTTGTGACATGTTCAAGAGCAACACAGTTACTTGAAAACACTCAGAACAATGTTCACAGACATTGTTTAGCACGAAGACAAATTGTTGGTATTTAGTGGTTCAATAATCCATGAACAAAAAATATATACATTAAAATGTAACAACCTTAGTTATGGACTGTAAGTTTAATAAACCATTTTACATGTCCCCAAGTACGTTTTATGAGATAGAGCACAATGCTGCCTAAGCAAGAGAACAGTTATGCTCTATCAATTCAGTAATATGTGTTTTTAAAACTCCCTAAATACACTAAGTATTTATGCTTGAAGTTCTGTTGGCCCCTTGAGATGTAAATATGCATTTTGAAAGAGACCTGTAAAGGGTCTTTTGCTCCTACATTTTTCATTCTAGATTTCTCAGTCTAAATTTTCAAAATTAAATACAATACACTTAACATTTGATTTGTATTTAAGTGCTATACAGTATTGTCAAGAGCACATCTTTTCTTTGAGGGAAAAAAGGAAAAAACAATGGATTATGTAACTACATTCACATCAGTTCTCACACAACAGCTGTCACATTCACTGACAATTGCTAAAAGCACTTATGTTTGAATGTTCATTGATACTATTTTTTGTCATATGCTTTCCTATCCTATGGTTTGGCCACTGCCCCCCATTAACCTAATCTGCTGATAAACTTTCTACTTCTGGTGGGTGACAGTCTGGAACTCTTTGAAATTATTACGCAGATAAACTCATAGGAGCCTTATTTTTTATTTTGTTATTTTTAAGCTTGAGCTGATCTATTGAAAAACCTAATGCTATTTGAAGACAGATGTTTATAGTGCAAAACTAACGACAGTGTTTGGATTTGAAATAATATCCAATTTTAGTATGGACTGGTCTTAATTCTGGAGCACACTGAGCTACAATTAAAACTACCAGCATTCCCTTAGTCCTTTAATCTAAGTCAGTAATGGCTTCATCTCATTCTCTCTATTAACCACGGTCACTGGCATCAGAAAATTATTCTGTATGTTTTTTGATTGTTTCTTTGTTTGTTTGTTTTAAAATGGGGGGGGGGGGAGGGAAAGGGGGGAGGGGAAGACAAATAAAACAATAAAACAATTTCTTGTAAGCAAGTAGATAGGCTAAACCTTCAAGATAGATTCAAACCAAAACTTGACATCAGTCAAGTACAGTTTCTGGTTTTCCCTGGATTTTTCTGTACATCTCCAAGCTGATTTTAAATCTGTCTCTAAAGATCTCCTTTTCCCAGAAGATCAAAGAAGATGGAGCAGTTACGTTCAGAACTAACTCTCCAAAAACTGTGATTGTGGCAGCATTTCAAAGAGGAACAAATCTATATGAGATATCTACCAAGCATTACTACAGAACAGACTTCTACTCCCTGATGGAGCAGGTGCAGACAACTTCAGAAGAGCCAAAGCAGCTAACATTATGTTTCATTTATTTCAGCCAAATGGTGAACCACTTCCAGTCTCCCATATACTGAAAATAAAAGACATCTACCACTCCCACTTCCAGGACTATTTATAGGGGAGGATTACTGTGGATCTATTTGGTGGGTCCAATGCAGGGATCCAAATAAAGGTGTTGTACTAGGAACAGCAGAGAAAACTAAGTGACCTAGGTTTGCCTTTCCAGTAAAGAAAGCAGTAAATCACAGAAGGCAGCTCTTAGTATGCCTTCTCCTCTATGATATTCTGTCCAAGTTTTGTACAGAAGTTCAGTGGAATCTTTTTATTGAGCTCTCAAATCCATTTGCATGCTACATTTGTCAATGTAAAGTATCAGCTGGTCACTTCAAATGCCATCTTCCTTTATACAGCCTTTCAGCTGAAAGCATGATTTGGGAGTAGAATAGCAGACGGTGAAATGAGATAAGCTCATACGAAAAAAAAGACCTGAGATAGGAATCACCAGTAATTTTGAACATTACTGATTATGAGTTACACTCGCAGTAGTAACCACGCTATACAGTCACGCAGCGTAATGGGCTTAAATCACTCTCATCTTCAGTTTCACTACCTACTCAGTTCTACCACTACTAACTTTAACATATCAACTAGCATTTTATTTCCCTTTTTCATTCTCTCAGCACTGAGCAGTCATCTGTTTCTTTTCTTTTTCTTTTTTTTTAACTATTAGCAATAGCAAATTAAAAATAGGAATAATTGTAGCTAACAAATTGAAAACAATAAATTTTACGTTAGTGATTGTTCAATATCAACTGGCATTTTACCACCAATTAATAAATCTTGCAAAGAACTAAAAGTGCTTGAAATAAAATTTGACTGTGGAAACATATTTCCATCTTGGTGATTTTTTTGAATTTTAAATATCTATCATTAATCATTAATGGCCCCATCTTTTCAAGATTTTTATTCCCTCTTCTGTACAGCAAGAGAGAGTTCTTTGTGAGTACAAAAAACGCACAGCAGTGAAATGAATCCTCGGGGCTTAGATATTGAACAGTTGCTGGATGAGAGTTGAGGTCACTACCTTTCAGCTATTAGTCACATTTGTAAATTGCCATCAGGCAGAGAATCATCTTAGCCTGCTTTTACTTCAGAAAAACGTGTCAGCCTGCAGTACAGTAATGCTAAACTCACTCAGGGTAGACATTCAAGATTCAAAAGAGTTTGATGAGGCTTAATAACGTCTTGCACTATACCAACAAGATTAAAAATGTTCTGTTTTGTTACTAACTGTAGGAGGATATAAAATGCACGCTTAAACTGCCCATTTTCTTCCATTGATATAAAGGGAGCCTAGGAGATTAATTCAACCATTATATATGCAATTTAGAACAATACTCTATACAGCTACATGCCTTCCGCTGAATCTCACAACCCCACTCATTTTTGCTACACATGATGATTAGCACAGCTAATTATCAATTTCCTTCTGTAATGTCTTCATCTCTCCATCTACGACAAAAAATGAATAGGTCACCCATGCCATCACTAGAGACCTAGTATCCTTCTTTCTGAGAACAAACCAACAGTAACAAATACATTGACACCCATTAATGCCTTCAGAGATATGAGATGCCCCTTTCAGTGCTCACAGCAGGGTGAAGCCTTGCCAGTTTAACTGTCTACAAACCACTGCTGCTAGAGCTGATGTTGAGAAAAAGCTTCAACATATGAAGTTTTCTGCTTCAGCCTTTTTCCATGGATTTTACCATGAGGAGGAGCAATCTGTCACAAGTTATTTTCCCAGTAGATGTATATGTATATTCATTTATATTTATAACCATGTATTTATAAACTATATTTATTTAGAAACATACACTTGATGTTCTCTCTTTATGTTAAGGACTGATACAATTTGAGAGACATCTGTTAACCACAGTATCTGTCACATGTCCAGTAAAGTATCTTGTTCAAGAACTACAATAGTTTTACCCCAAAATATATGTTCTAATCTGCTAGAGCAAAAGCAGCAAAAAATGATTATGCTTTTCACCTAGATGGATACAATTTAAAATACATTTAGACCAAAAAAATAAAAAAGAAAGGAGAAGGAGATAGAGTTTAGTAGAATTTAAGAGCTTTGGAATGGGAAAGAACAAAAGTATAAACTGAAAGGTGACATTAGCTGATTTCACTTGGAACGCAGAATTTTTTTTTAAACCATTTGATTAATTCCAAGTCATTCTCTTTGCTTTAGTGGTTCTTTTCAAGGGTGCTTTCAATTCACACGCCCAAAGATGAGGATCTAATGATAAGGCAGTTTCAAATTTATTTTTTTTTTAATTTCTGTTTGTATAGTTTTGTGCAAAGATACGGTCTTTGTGATAAAATCCAACTAGCTATTACTGTTTTGTCCCCAGATATAGGGGAATAAGTGATCCATCACACCTAAGTGTTTCTGAGTTGAAATGGGTAAATTATTTTACTTTTTACTTCATATTACTCTTTCACTGGCTTTACTTTACTTCTGTTGCTACCAGTTACCTTCTGAGGACATATTCCTAAGCAGAATATACCTTCAATGAACTGCAATGAGGTTTTAATGAGAAAAGAACATAGGTACAAATCAGAGCAGCATGGTTTGTGGTCAACAAAATTATTTCCGCAACCATCACATGTTGGCCTGGTACATGAAACATTGTAGAGGCAGATTTTTTCTGAGGTTACCTCTGGTGGTCAAATTGACCAGCAACTATGGTATTCTGAATGACCTGAATTACTGTAGAGAATTTCTTCTAATTAAAACACATAATTGTATAGCATAGAGTTATGGGATGAGGAAATATTAAAGCTCCATAACATTCCATTTTATCCCCATCAACCAGAAAAAATCTTTCATAAAGTCTAACCAGATGGGTTACAGCATGAGTGTTTTAGTTTGTGACCTCTGCACTGCTCTCATAGAACAGGACACAACAAAGAAGGAATGTGCATAATATTAACTATTCAAATCTGAGTAGTAGTTTGGTTCCAGTGTGTTGAAGTAGGTCAGGGACTTATTAGAAGTCATTACTTTTAATTACACACAAGGGATACTACAAAAGAAAAAAAAAAAGAAAAAAGTGATATTTCAAGCTCAAAACCCATAACAGATGCAGCATCTACAAAACAAATTTACCACTCTAGAAAGTATGTGTTTTTGTGCTCTGTGATGCACTTTAGGGCAAAAACATTAAAAGGATATTTATGCATTACGAACGTTTTTATAGCTGAATGACATCTTGTCATGCTGTGCATTGCTGTGTAACTCCAGGAGGACAAGAATCCATCTAAGGACAGCTTGAACTGTCATCAATGTTCTGTGCAAGACAGTCTATTGATAAATGTTTAACAATGGCATTTTCTCAGTAAGGGAGCTCTATTCTGGTATTTCCACATCCTTTTAAATCCTGAGTTTTACCTCTCTAAAAACCCAGCTACGATAAGCAGTCGCACATTAAATTATCCACCATCTGTAGGCAGCCTCTTTCCAAATACTTTAAACCCAGCTGAGGTCCAAGCACTGAATAATAAACCGAAGAAATAGTAGATCAAATGAGTAATATTCATACTGAGATCAAATCAACAAGGTGGGGAGGGTGGGGACCTTAAGGTTGGGAATGGCTGTTAGCTTTTACTTTACAGTCTCTTATGTTCTCCAGTCAAATCAAACGAGAAGCCAAGGACGCTCAGATAGCTTTAGGGACTTCTTAAACTATTAAAACTCCCTTTCTACTTGATGGGGAAAACCGCACTTAATCATGTTTATCAATATGTTAAATTTGTGTCAATCTGCTGAGTACAATGTGAAGTCTGACATTTCAAAGCTTTTTTAACCCCACTTTCCTCATTAGGGCCTGTTATGTCAGTGCTGTCTGCAACTGTGAACTCTTCTGATGAGTTTGAAAAAATATTTAAAGATATGTATTACTTTTAGTCTGAACTAATAAAGCCAATTTTTTTATTATTATTCAGTAGTAATAAAATTACCTTGTAGCCACAAGGTATTCCTCTGTCCAAATCCAGTTTTCCTTTACATTCATTTACTAATTAGAACCACAGAGAGCACAGCAGCCAGCTTCAGAGACTCACCCACCAGGACATGCAGTTATCCAGGGGAGCTTTTCCTGATTAGAGAAACCATCACTATGGAAGAAGAGGATGCTCTCAGCAGGGTGCAAGCTAGGTGCTATGTTTAATGGACAACTCTGCTCTCTGCATTCACTTTTCAATGTTGCAAGCCCAGTTCCCCTTACACCACTGGTTGAGCAGTAGTGCTATCCTTCTGCTACCCATGCTGCCAGCATAATGCCATGAGTACCTGAAAAACATCAGGAGGAAGGAAAGCAAATTTCATATTGTTCGCAGCTCTCTCCACAACTGTGAAAGGTACATAGACAGCGGTCAGCTGCCCAGACACATCTGCCCATAGCTTTAGTGAGTGGTTTCACGTGGTTTAGTGTATGCTGCCTACACTTCAGTTATTGCACCAGAAAGCCCAGATTCCCTGTAATCTGTCTGGCCTGCACTAATGCCTTGGATACCTCATATCAGAGAACATTAAGGGAATCCCTATGATTCACCATAGCTAGGGATTCCCTCTACAGCATAGCCTGTTCATACAGGATTATAAAACATCATTTGAAATTTATATATTATAGACTTGAAAGAAGAGAAATGAAAGGTGTTCTTTTTTGTTGGTTTTCAAATGATTTTTCTTCTTTTCTTTAACCAATCAGCCTCAGCAGCTGAACTTTTTTCCATTCTGTTTTTAACCTCAAATTTACAAGAAGAAAACATTAGCCAGTCTCAAGCCATCTCCAAAGGATTAAATGTTTCCTGTATGGCCACAGTGAGTCACTAAGTCCAGTTGCTACTGGTAGAAAAGTTGGAAAAAAAAAAAAAAAAAAGGCAAAACATTACCAATCAAAACTTTGGGAGTTATCTATGCACTAAGCTCTGAGGCCTACGGGATCAATATCCAAGCCTTTCTTTCTCTTCATGTACTTTTAAAAATAATAGAGTGACCTAGGACAAAAAGCATCCTCCTTACCATTTCTTCTGAAAACCACATGGTAATATCTCTTCTGTTCCATCATTACTAGATTTCCATTCTGATCTCTGACTTAAACACTGAGGTTTGTCAGTACATTGATCCATGGAGTATCTCATGAAAAGCATCAGGGCAAGCAGAGAGATCAAAATCCAGGCAACCCCAGTGAGTGCACAGTAGTGTATACACAACATAGGACCATGCTGCTACTGGTCTGAAGACTGTCCACAACAGATTCTACAGAATTTTGGAAAGTTGTGGAAGCCTATATATTTAAACTGAACCACACAGGCGCACTGGCAATGAAGAACTGACGTGAGGTGAGCAGGTCTTCATACAGCAGCATGGTGCTTTGAAGAGTGCTCCACAGACAAAAAGTCAGAAAAGCACAAACTGTGCCCAGAGCCTTTCTAACTGGGTAGTAAGACCAAGAAATACTGACAAATGAAGTCTAAGCTTAAATAGAAATAGAAATAGAAATAGAAATAGAAATAGAAATAGAAATAGAAATAGAAATAGAAATAGAAATAGAAATAGAAATAATAGAAATAATAGAAATAGAAATAGAAATAATAGAAATAATAGAAATAGAAATAGAAATAGATAAAAAATAAAAATAAAAATAAAAATTTTAAAATTAAAATTAAAATTAAAATTAATAAAAATAAGGGCACTTCAGATAGACTCCATGAAATACCCATAATAATAGATGGTAGCAAACAGAAAGCAAAACAATTGGCTTTCAAAAATACCTGTATTTAATAATCATTGTCATTCACATAGGAAAGGTTAAACATTACAAATCAAGCTGAACACTCACAAACAAACAAACCACACAACAAAAGGAGTTTTTTATGCCATGCTCTGGCATATCAGAGGCACAAGTCCAAACTTGTTCATTATTTATTTTGACTCTGCCAGCAGTCACTAGTAAAATCTCCAAAAGGATTGCACTGATAGTCAGGAATTAAAACAGAAATTTTTATCTATCTATCCCTATGTATATAGGTGTAGATACAGAGAGAGAATTTTCCCTGACATTCTTTTCCTCTGTATGAACTTCTCTTTCCAGGCAGCCCTTTGCCTTCATTCCTGAAGGCCTTTGCCTTCATTCCCTGTCTCTTCTCACTCCCTCCTCCCTTCTCAACCACAACTTGACAGAGATGAGAAGGAAGAGTAGACAGTGATTAGTTTCTAAAGAGCTAATTTGGGCTTTCTCAGCTGTACTTCTGCTTCTCCCTCTTGGCAGCTGATGGTTCAAAGATATTCGGTGTTTTCACTTGGACCAGCAGAAAGGGCAAAGGAGAACTCCTTTTCTCTGAAGCAAGCCTGGACAGGGTCGCTCCTCAGTCTAGTCTACTGAGTGAGGCTTCATTCCTCATAATATGCAATTTTGCTCTCCAACTATGTTGGAAACACATCGACAAGGTCAGCAAAAGCAATACTTGGTGCAGGAAAATAACTTATATTGGATGAGCATTTCACATCATTTCTGCAAATTCTCCTTTTTCCTACTTTTATTCATTCCAATTTAAGTATAAATCAGTTTGCTGTTATCACCACCATACAGCCTTGTTTGAGTGCTAGCCTTAGCCTTCCTGGTTAGTGTGATGGGGATTTCCTTCCTAGCTGTGACTCTCCAATATCTCTACGTACAAATACAGATGACATATAAGCCCTTTTGAAGGTTCTTAAAAGTTCTCCTCAGTTAGCTTGACCCTATAAGTCTGGTCCCACCATGAACAACATACTTCAGCAGCTCAGCAGGATGCTGAATGAAGAGAGGTGAGGAGCTTACAATAAGCTGGAAAAGCTCCACCACTCATTTTTTCTCACCATTTCAGTAACCCTGGTGACACCCCATGTTTCTGTAAGGATGTCAGTAGTCAGAGGCAGAGCTCACTGACAACTTCTTTCTGCTGCTCCAAGAAGTGGCTCCTCTGCCTGGCTTCATGCCTGTGGTTATCAGCACAGCCACCTAGCACTTCAGTGGACAGGGAAGGGAACCTTGGCCCCAGGGCTCCATACAAATGCTTGCTTTTATCTGAAAGAGGAATGTGAAATCACCACATCAATGCACAACAATTCAGTGTCTTCATCCAGGCAGAACAAGAAGCCAATTGGTCCTGTTCTGACCAAATATTGGGAACATTTATAGACTGAGACAGGTGAAGACTTTTCCTTTGACAGATACAAAACACTCATTTTTAAGAATCTACTTTTATTACAGATGCCTAGCAGAACCCCACGTTTATCAGACTGTTTCAGTTTGCAGCCACTCTATGCAGTGCATTGATGTACTGATCAGTAGTCTTTGGAAATCTCCTTTTGTGTACTGTGCACAAATGATTTGTATCAGGAACTAGAGTACCTTGTACTGCTTCTGAATACCATAGCAGCTTTTGATGAGTGAACATCTTTTATTTTGAAATTGTCCTCCCTCAGTCTGTTGCTGCATATGTTAAAAGACCCCATCAAAAGCAAAATTACACTAAACTAGATTTAAAAGTGTCAAGAGCATTGAATAAACATTGGAGACATCAAAAGCCTGAGTGGATGCTCCTGATGACAAGTGGTGTGGGAATGCCAGCCTGTGCTGAACCTGATACAATTCTATTTCCATCTACTTATTGAAATTGTTTCACAAATATATTTCTGCATATCAGTGTCACCTATCCACTTCCAGACACTGGAAAATTTGGTCTAAAACTGCAAACTGAAAGAAATCAACATATTTATCCATGAAATATCAATGTCATCTAGATTTCTTTAAAAATAAAAAAAAACAACCCACACAACTTTGAAGCATTTGTTTTTGATGTCTTGAGTCTGTCTTCTCTTTCACAGTTCGTAGATCTTTTTAATCGTAAAGACAGCAAAGTGCCCAGGTTTACTGGAAGAGAATTTGTGGGCTCTGTCTGGCACATGGGCTGCCTATGCAGCATATGGTGGAGTTGAGCACCTTGGAATGGGATTCATATACTTCCTGAGCTAGTCAGTAGGAAATACCAAGTGAGAGATGTGTCCAAAAACCCATTTCTTTGGTGTATGTGTAACTGAGACTGCAGTTGATAACCCACAGCCACCTCCCCACCTAAGAGAGCTCCACATTTCTCTTTTAAAAAGATGCCTGGAGAAGAGGACAATGTTATGATTTCCAACTGCTTTATTTATTTATTTATTTCAGAAAAGTTAGTTGCTGTAGTGCCCACATTTATCCATTTGCACCTTCATTCTTCACTGGGAGACTTTCTTCTGCGTAGGGCTCATGAACCTACTCAAGTCCCTTTCCCCTAGCTTAGAAACCAATGTAGAAAGGGTTATAGAAGAAGCCAAAACATGAAACACAGCTCTTATGTCATCATCAGCTTGTACACAGCCTGAACCACCTCTCCCACAGAGCCTTAACACTGAGACATTGTGAAGACTGAGATGGGGGGAGGATGTATTCATTCCTCCATGGCAGCAGGATGCTGTGCAGCTGAGCTCAATAAAGGCAGAGAACAAAGACACACAGTAGACATGGCTGCACAGTTGTACAATGCATTTGAGCTGAGAGCATTTGACCAGGTCCCAGGATCTGGTCTTCACTTCTTGATGTACATGTTTGACACTGAATAAAATTTTATTTGCTGAACATTTAGGCAATAAGTTAACTCTTAATGTGGCAGCCCTTGCGGGTAAATGCAGTCACTGAACTGTAAATGCTAAGAGAACTTTACTGGCCAAAATTAGACACCAGAAGTTTCACAGATCCAAGAACATCTTTACAGATCACAGACTGTGATGTCTGAGTACCACTTTAGGCACATAGGAGGGTTGTGTGAGGTCTTACTTATTTTATCTGGGCTAGGTAGTCCAAATATAACTCTCCAGATTTATGAGAACAATTAAGGGATCCAGGAGTATTATGTAGAAGTTTCCAAAATGATCTGTAAATCTTTTCTGTGCCAGATTTCTAAAGAAATGCAATTTCACTCCCTATTAGGATAAGAGAAAATTCTGCCAGACAGAATTCCCCATGCAATTGAATGGTTATTTTCTATACATTTGTACGTCAATCAGTCTTACCTGTTATTTCTGAGAATTTTTCCCTGTACGTGTCATAATATATATCCTTTCCACTCACCTAATTTGGCTGAGCAAGCAATTAAGAATATTTTACTCGAGAGAGATAAAAAAATAAAGCCTTTACATACACAGATGTCACAACAGCCAGACTCTGACAAAACTAATGGTTTCAAATATACGTCTTCACATACAGAGAGAGTTGTACAGAATATATAAAACAGAACTACAATCAGTGCCTGCGCTGGTGGCCAATAGCCCCTGAGTCCCTCTATCATCTACAGTGTCAAAGCAAAGGGCACCTTCAGAGGCCGGTTCACTCTTCCTACTGACTGGTGGATACAAGCCTAAGGGCTGGAGTCGCTGGAGCCTGCCATGCCCTGCAGCCAGCGGCAGAGCAGAACCTTAGTGTCAGATGGGCAATTAGCAGCAGAAACAAATGTCTTTGTGTTCAGTGCTTTCACTCATGAGACAGCACATGGGGCAATAAGGGCAGAAACGGGGTTCACAAGACACAAAGCGCCTGGACATAAGTCATCGGGAAACACCAAGGTGGAAGATCAGCTTCTGCCACTTCCCTCAGAAGCTCTGGTAGGTGAAGACACCTTCCTTGCTTCAGCATCTTCATTGTAAACAGTGGAGGAGGAAAATCCCTTACACTTCTGTCTGCAGTCTTACAGGCTCAAGGCCACCTCTGCCGCAGGCAGGGAGGGAAGAGACAGAGGGCAGAGCACGGTTCCTCAGCCTCATGCAGCCCTGCAGGAGGCAGAGCACAGCTGTCAGGCCACGGGGCAGCAACGGCTCACCCTTATGTGTCAGGGGCAAAGGCTCTGCACGTTTCTTGATACTCCGAGAAATAAAAGCTTCTCTGTGCTTATACAGTCCAGGTGGGGTGGTAGCTCTGCTGTCCCCCATTCAGTCCTTTAGGAGTCCACCCAAGGAACTGCATACAAAGAAAGCAAACCACAGTACTGCCCTATGCTATGTCCGAAAGCACAGAGCATCCCATGACTGCATCAAAAAGCCACCATTTCTGGGACACTTCATCTGTTCTATCAAGGGATCCACTATGAGATCAAGAAACTAAATATAATAGTACAACCTGTGCACTAAGTCCTATAGATTCAGCCATAGGGTAACAGAAAGTCTCAGCAAGTACCGATAGTTTGCTGGACAGGAGGTCATTTCAGTCTTTGCACAAGGGCTGGGCCAGCCACATTATAACATTGCCTTTTTCCTCACAGCAATTTTTATTTTCCCCTTCCCATACTAGGAGTGGTCACTTCAAACCATAAGCTACTGTTATTATGGATTCTATTTTTCTCAACTTTTCCTAAAAACAATGAAGTAAACAGAAAATCCCTGTTCAACAATACCTCTTCAGGCTTTTCTTTCAGTTTCAAAGCATACGTGTCATACACCACAGATAGTGCTAGCAGGAAGCCTCTCTGCATGGGGAATTACTGGATAGTCTCCATGTTATCATTTCACCATAGCCTTTGAAAATCTCAGATCTACAGAAGAAGATTCTAGGAACACAATTAACAATCAACATCAGCTTCACCTTTCATAATTTTGAAACTATAGAACAAAACTAATGCACGTTTCTTTTGTTCCCTAAGTTGCTTCCTCAGAAAGTTTGAAGTCAAGTCCCAGATTGAGTAACTTCACTGTCCAAGTGCTTATTAAGGTCAAGGAAGCTTTTCACAGACATGGGACTTTACCATAAACAACAGTTGAAGAATCAAGCAGATGATCAGAAATGTGATCTTCTCACACATATCTTTTTTAAAGCTTCTATATACACGCCTACATATTCTCAAGAAATAAGAAGCACTTGAGATTCTTCTCACACTGCATCAATTTCCACATCTTATCTCACTTCAGCTCATACCTGTCGCAGAAATTAAATCTAAAAAAAAATTAACATGCTCAGGCGTACCAGCTAATAATATATTCTTGGTGTATATTCAAAATGAGTTAATTTACTCTGTTTAGAATGCAAGAAACAGCTAGTTAAATACTGAAATCTCTCTCAGAGTGTGAAAAATATATTATCTTTTTTATTGACTGTAAACATTCAATCTAAAGAACAGTTGGAAGGTAGAGTCTGGAATACCTGCTTTGATTAGTCAACAGATGCTCTACAGAGTCAAAATTTACTTACACCCTGAGTTTTGACTTTTATTATTACCTCAAACAATAAAGAAATACAAACCAAAGTTTTTTTCGCCATTTTTTTCCTTTTTTTTTTTTTTTCCTAACTACATCCCCAGCAGCTCTCTAAAAACTCTCTCTGCTCTAATACTTAATTATATCTGCTTCAGGAAACTTTCCTATATGCCAGATAATTTCCACCTGCTTGCATGAGTCACCTGTTAGTACAGCTGCTTCTTAATGGTGGTGCCTTGCAGCTGAGATAAGAATGAATTCAACAACTAAAGATCAAGAGGTGATTTGATTGTCTAATACATTAGTGTCTGCCACTGGCAGAAAACTTATTTCCTTATATAAACAAAAAAATGGCAGGGTCCAGTAGCTAAAATGAGGAAAAGAGAAAAATTAGGGCTAGAAATAAGATAAAGATGTTTAATGTTGAATGTAACAAATAACTGGAAACTGTGCTGGGCTCTACTTTTTAATATCTAGTGTACGATAGCAGAGTGCAGTGCCAGAACTTCAGATTAGCAGACTTATTCAGGAAAATGCTAGGAGTAATCCTATAGCAGCTCTGAGAAGTAAAGGCATTGGGGGAAGCTGTCAGGTCTTTCAGGACAGCATCTTAAAAGTGCAAGAGCAGTACTTCAGCAGACATATCAGAAAATCTGCTTGACTAAGCAGGGAACTTATAGTGTAGAGACGTTAAGAGGCAATGAGTACTCTCAGTACAAGACAGATATGGACAAACTGGACCAATTCCAGTGGAGGTCTACCATGATGGTTGGGGTTGGAGCTCCTGCTCTTTGAGGAGAGGCTGAGTGAGCTGGATTAGTTCAGTCTGAAGAGATGGCTTCAGGAACAGCAGCCCTGCAGAATCAGAAGATGGGGCCAGGCTCTCCACAGGAATGCATGGTGACATGGTGAAAGACAACAGGCAAAACCGGGTATGAAGAGAAACTTTTCTACCACAAGAACAGTCAGGCAGTGCAACAGGCTATTCAGAGAGTCTCTCTCCATCCTCAGGGGTTTTCAAAACCAGCTGGATAAAGATCTGAGCAAACTGGTCTGATCTCATAGCTGGTCTTGCTTTGAGCAGGAGGCTTGTTCATCCCACCTTACTGGTGATGGGACTGAGTTTTGAGTGTATTTGCCCTAGGTGTTCTCTGTTGTCAATGAAGAGAGACAGACACCTCCACTGGGCAATTCACATCTAAATGGACTGATAAACCTCTACTGGAGACCTTTTTGTCTCCAGTGACTGTAAAAAGAATTTAGATTAAAGTCACAGCCTCAATAATATTCAGACGTCTCTCAGTGTTCCAAAGAGCCAGCAAATATTTGCCTCAATTCTTGTTTAAATTTAGAATTTAAATGGAAGTAGACATTATCTGACCTAATTTTAGTCCTTCTCTATGTCCTGACAAAGGAAAGTAAATATAACACAGTCAATGCAAACATGCAAGAACTTAAACATATAGAGATTTGTTGCTACCTTAGGAATTGCAGCCGTACAACCTGATGTTGAGGTTACTTTCTCTAAGACTTGCCATGGGGAAAAAATCTATATTAAATTTCATTCAGTAAATCATTAAAATGATAAAGGAGGATTAAAAGATATTGCTGAGCCTTAAAAAGCAAGCAGACTTGAAAAATTTCATCGTAAATAAACTCAACTGTCTGTGCAAGCATTACATTCTGCAACAGCACAAAAAGGGGGATTTGCATTCACCCAAGTAATAAACTCTCATGACTTCTTAAAATACGGATATGTGCACATAGTTAGAGTGTAAAAATACTCTGCGGCAGCCCTAGTGGCTAGAATTGTGCATCATTAGCAAAATGACAGGGAATTTTGGGGTCCTTCATGTACCCTGATTTTGATCCCATAATATGGACAGTAAGTAAGATAAGGCAAGTGTACACCTCTCTGCTAACTGCCAGTTTCCAGAGAGTCATGGTATTCTCACACAGGAGCGCCACTAGCCCTAAAGAACACTAGAAAAGCAGAGCCTTGCTGAGATTGACAGTCTTCACCATCTAGAAAACTCAAGATATTTTCGCAGTATGCTGCTTATGTATTTGTCCAAAAATAATTTCTGAAGCACACGTCAGTTCCATCCACCAGCTAAAAAGGTCAACTTTACATCAGCAAAGAAAGATGAAAAACCTTTCTGCCCTTTCCACATCATTTTGAAGATGTTCTTTGTGAAAAATGTCCTTCTCATCTAATCAATTTCTTTTTCATAAATACCATTACACTAAACAGCTCTTGGAACATTTTATTAATTTTTATAAGGACCCACTCCTTCCTCCAGAATATTTTGTTTCAGATTTATTTTGTTTTCCAGCCTCAGCCTTCACAGCTACTGCTCCAGCACAAGTGTACTTCAGTTGTAGCCTCCCCAGCCCAATGCACCTTTGCTTGTGCTGCTTGCCCCAGACCACAGCAAAAGCTCCAGCTAAGTCACTGTGAGAATAAATAAGGGCACAGGCTGCTAAATCTTTCTGAAGGTAAGAAAGAACATTCTCTTGCTATCATGCTTACCATCTATAGAACAAGAATAATTTGTCATTAGGTATAATGCTCGCTTTGCCCATTATCCATCTTTTCAGAACGACAGAACTCCGCATTACCAAAATGGCCTTAATTTTGACCAGAATAAAAACAGTTTGAAAGAGATGTTTTAAGAAATCCCCAATCTTTGTAATTACAAATCAAATTTCTCTATTTTTTAAAGCAACATATTAAGTATGCTACAAATAAATCAAATAAATTACCAGTTTTAATTAGGCATAACAAACAATTAAACAGATGACATTTAAAATTATTTTTCACCACTGAGGGAAACATGATTTAAATCGGTGCTGAGCCCAGTGCTCCTTATGGATATTCCTTCAAACGCAGTGACATTCAAAACTATCATAACACTTGCAGAGACAAGTCTATTTCCATTTTTCAGTATTTGAGATTTCACATTTAGGCCAGGTTTTTTTCAATTACCAAACTTCCCTGGAAATGGTTCATGGCTTAAAGTTTCTGCTCAGCTCCATAGTATGTAATTGCTGAACAGCTGCACAGCCACACCAACCACTGATAAAAAGGCATTACAAACTTCTAAGCAAATCATATTTATAATGCATAATATTCAAGGCCAAAGAAAATCAGTAGTACTTCAAGGCAAACTTCTGAAAATAGGGCAAGAGAATCTTGGGAAAGAGGATGGTAAATACTGTGCAGCAATGAAAAGATGCAGCTGTCTAAAACATAACTCCCGTACAGCACACTGAAAAAGAAAACCACCTTACTTTTGAAGGCACTCTATGTCCCAAATTAGAGTATTATCTACAGCTAACTGCTTTGTGGACTGGTATAAAAACCCTTACGAGTCCAGTAAGGCAAAGACCTTTACTAGGTACCTAATTCTGAGCCCAGTCTAACTGCGCATATTTAAATACCTCAAAGATTAGAACCTGGGTGATATTTCAGGTGATCCAGAAGCCTCAAAGAAGATGCTCTATTTCCTACTCCGAATGCTTTTACTTAATTCTTCATTTGCAGTGGTGTAAGTGAAGAGTGAGTTTGTCGAAATCAGCAAAGTAAGCCACTGTAAACCCAGCCAGAAAGGAAATCTAGCAGGTGCACATTACACTTGCAAGCTTTACTTAGTAATTGTCATCACATACATACACATTTTCTGCAAAGCGTCAAATGCTAAAAACAAAGCAAAGATGTTCCATATTCACTAAAAGGTGACAGACGAGTTTTTAGAGGCTGCAGAGTACAATAGAGCATTTCACCCAGAAGATCATTTTCAAGAAAAACAGGAAGCCCAAAATGAGAACAAGAATTCAGTTTTTGTTCTGTTGCCTAAGAAAACTAAATGTAGAATGGTATCTTCCTGCTCGGACTGTAAGTGTGATTCCCATCAGCAGAAACAAGTGCTATGTGTGTGCATTGAGGGTAGACCAATTCTGAGGCTGTATATGCAATCTGGAGTGCGAGAAGGTAGCAGCAGATTTGCTCCAAATGAAAGAAGTGAGAAGCTGAAGTGGCCATTTTTGTAGCTAGCGCATCGCTGAAGATCTTAGATTGTAGACAGAGTTGGAGAAACCTATTTGGAACATATGTTATGTGTAAGTGTAAGACTATAGCTATTCTGTTTTATATACATTCATATATAGCAAAAAAAAAAAATCACACACACAAAAAAAAGTATGTTTTTAAAACATTAGAATTATGATACAAATAAGTCATAGTGCTTGGGGAAAGACCTCAGGGGAACAGTTCTACAGACAAGCCCCTGCAAGGGAAAATGCTTCCAGGGAATGTCTCCCTAGACAAATCGCCTGTTAAGCAGAATGCCTCTGGCAAAATGCTTTTGGTAAAATGCTTCTGAGAGATGATGACTCTCTTGACAAAACCTGTGCTTTCTCTCTCGAAAAGTGCCCAAAGCCTGGCTTTCATCGCTGGCTATCAGTGGGCTGAGCCCTGCTCCTCACTGTCTCAAACCAATAAATATAAAAACTGGAACAAATGGGTGTCTGCACCCCAATGATTATAAAGCCAGGGATTTCCATAATCACTGTTATTGCAAATATCTGTGCTTTGATTAGGTCATAGTGACAAATAACTACCAGAAGTAATGCAGTTGTGTAACTTCTAATAGAATTGCTGAGAAATAATCATACCGTAGTTGGGCAAATCAGTCCCCATCAACCAACCTGACTGCAAGGATTTACATATTTGATTACTAATGTGCAGTAATACATACATTGGGATCTGCCTGCCTGAGAGACTGCTTCTCTGAGAAACTGTGGAATACTTAGTTATCTGAGAAATCCTAAAGTTACATTTTCAATTAAATTTGTCTCGTTTTTCACATTCTGTGGATTATATGATAGAAATCTTGAATTATATACTTACAACAAACAAGATCACTTTAGTTTCCCCCTTTCTCACTAACCTATTTATTCTGCGTCTGTCCTCTTACAGTAACTGCATCCTCTGAGGGAATCTTTTTCAGTCCTTACAGACAATACATACCTAGAGAACAAATAGTTATCTTCAATCTACAGTATCAGTTTCCCCTATTGTGGATTGCTTACCTCTTCAAGTCATTATGGTATAAAAAGCATTACAGTAACATTAATATTTTTTGGCACTGCAGAAAGAGTGGGCAGAGGGGAAGTATACATTTTCAAAACTAAGCGTTCTTAAGACTTTCCTACATAAAGTGCTTCCATTTCAGTTTACTGCTCAATCTGAATATATTGGATGCAATCTGCATGCAAGTTTGAAAATGTTGATACAGGCTCATATCTGGAATATCTTGCTGCCTCACAGTTTAGACTGTAGGCGTGATCCTGCTCTCCTAAGCCCTGTCTGCACCAGAATGCAAGCGTGTGAATTCCCCTTACACCTCTGACACCAATCCATTCCTCCAACACGTGCACATAATCCTTTAAATGCATTTCTGCTTGGCCTAAAAGTTCCTGAGGTGTCTGAAGTATCTCTCCCATAAGAACATATCTGTAATGAAATACATTGTTTGTATTTCTAATTAATTCTGTTTGGGAAAGGTGCATTTATTCTCATAATGCAAGGAGCGTCGATGTGTATCATCAGACATTTGAACTGTCATTTTTCCTACCACTTGCTCTTACATGGGCCATTTAGATTAGAGAACCAATTCCTATTTATTTGCTTTTCTGTATGTACCCGTGCTGTTCTTTTCTGTTGTGAGTGAATAGATACAAGGAAAAAATTACAAATACAGAAATCTTTGCAATTAGAAATACAGATAATGACGCTTGAATATAATTTGTAAAGAAAACTCTTTACAATGCTAAAGCAATGAATACAACATTTTCAGACACATCTTTATTCAAATAATTTAGAACAAGGTTCTTTCAGAGCTGGATGGGACAAGTTTTTTCTAACATACTGATAATTTCAAGATTTCAAAATATTTTCTGTTCTGCGTGAGAATGGAAACAAGACCTGCCCAAGCTCTCTCTCTCAAAAAAAAAAAAAAAAAAAAAAAAAAAAGAGTTAATGATTTAATTATATTCAGTGATGTGGAAAAACACAGTTTAAATGTTTAACTTTAAACTGAAAATTGATTTTCTGATATTTTCTGGGGGATTGGAGACTATCTAAAAGGTATATGAAACACCTTAATGGATCTGGAAAACTTTTCATGATCAGAGTTTTAGTAAAAGTATACACTGCCATTAACAAGTTTGATTCAATAAGTCAGCATTTTCAACCAAAACAAAAAAGAAAAAAAAAAAAAAAAGCCGGTGTTCATAACAGAGTTCCAGACCAGCAATAGCTGCTTGTATCCAAATGTTGATATAGTAGTCATTTTATTTTTGTTGTTTTGTTTTTTATTATCATTATTCTGTAGCAAGCAAATCATTTGTCAATCAAAATAAAATTACAGTCAATTTCAGTCTATGATGCATACTCATATCAGCTATCTAATTAGACATAGTCAACGTTATGACTCATAAACTAATGAGATCTCCCCTTTTGATTCAAAAAAGGAATAGAGATTAACTCACTTGAGAAACCGCTTTCCCACTTTGAACATCAGACCATAGTAATCACAAGATCAAATGCAACTTATTAAAAGGGTGTATTCCATACACATTGTATAAACTTATTGCATAATATCCTAGTAGGAAATTCTGTGTTCAAAAAAAATAGTCACAGAATTGCCCTTTCATTCATTTATTACGTATAAAGGGAATAAAAACTGTAGTTGTAGAAATGGCAAAGGCTGTCTTGCAGACACAGCAAAGCTCTTTCTCACAAGAGGAGGCTGAAAAAGTTGCGATCAGTTAGCTTGTACACCAAAAAAATAGTGGGGATAATACCATCATGCATTGTTTTTCTGGCATCACCAGGTATCACCAACAAATTTTAATTTATTATTCCTATAATTAAAAAGTGTCAATGCTTCTGTGTTCTTTTTCTTTTTAGAGAAAAGCTTTAATTTTTTTTTAAATTAAGTATGCAGAATGTTGTTAATGCATAGTTAATATTCTGGATCTACTTCTTTACACAGATTTTTTTTTAGTCTGCTCTTTTTTTGTTACAGAATGTAAGCCCACCTCCAGAAAGACTAATTTAGGCACTGGTATATACATATTTCTGGTGCCTGCTGAACTTTTTTGTAATCAGTCTGACTAGGTTTAAATGCATCTCATACATTAAGGTGAGTGTCCTGGCCATCCAGCAGCAGGGTGGTAATCAGATTCCCTGTCTGTCTAGTAGGGTTCAGTCCAGGAAGGTAGCTCCTGCTTCTGGAAACCATTTTGCTTGATGCTACCACTGGGGAAAAACTACACAAAAACAAGGACATTGGCATCTATCTTAATTACAATCAGGTCATCTCTGTTGTGGCTCCTTTCATCCCATGAAGCTGGCACTCCTCATCACACAGGCCTGACGGTCATCACGCAGGCCTCATCACAACCACAACCTGATGGTTCATCCCACACCAGGGCTTTGGCCACCCCCTAAAGACAGAGGAGATGGGTGGCCAGATCCAGGCCAGGCTGAGGAAGACTCAAGGTATCCCTTTTCTCTTCCTCTGCCATCCCACTGGGTCCCATCACCAGGTAAGAGTTTCAGTCACCTTGATATTATTTAGAGGTTGTTGTGGCTTCACCTGACTCTGATTTTGCCAGCTTTTCTGGGTGTTAAACAGAGAGCAGCCTGAAACCGGGCAGCCACCCAGCTGAGACATCACTCTCTCTAAAATGTAAGGCTTCTGAGTGCTAATGGGCCACATACTTCAGGTGCCATACGAACCCTTGGATAAAGAGGGATATGAGCCTGTACCATAATTTTCAAACTTACATGCAGAAAATTAGGCATATCAATTATATTCTTTTGAGGAACTATGTAACAACAGCCTGATTATCACAGATCTCCAGTTCCCAAAGCTACTGGGAATAACATAATCCTAACCCTCCTAACATTTTCCATCATTAGAATTGTTATTCCACTGCCTACAAATCCTTTCTTAGTTTTAGTGTTCAATTAGAATGTTGAACTTTAAATCGATACACCAAGTGCAGACCAAGGCAAACTGTAAAGCACCGGGATCAGTATCTTTGTTTGAAGGCAAATGCTTCCCAAATTAACCAAAATTTTCAGAGGTTCCCACTTTTTAGCTGTCTCTTAATTTGTGACAGTCTCAGAGACTCAGTTTTCCTGCCCAGTCACTGTAATTTTTATGGGTTTTGTCACTCTTAACGAAGGTTATACATTGTTGTTGTGGTTTAACCCGGCTGGCAGCTAAACACCACACAGCCGTTCGCTCACCCTCCCCCCTCCCTCTCTGGGATGGGGGAGAGAAAACGGGAAAGTGAAGCCTGTGAGTTGAGATAAAGACAGTTTATTAAGACAGGAAAATAATAATAACAATAATAATAATAATAGTGATAATGGTAATAGTATTAACAATAATAATGTGTAAGAAAACAAGTGATGCACAATGCAATTGCTCACCACCCGCTGACCGATGCCCAGCCTATTCCCGAGCAGCCGGCCCCCCCACCCCGGCCAGCCACCCCTATATATTGTTTAGCATGACGTCAGATGGTATGGAATACCCCTTTGGCCAGTTTGGGTCAGCTGTCCTGGGTCTGTCCCCTCCCAGCTCCTGCTGCACCCCCAGCCTGCTCGCTGGCAGGACAGAGCAAGAAGCCGAAAAGTCCTTGGCCTGGTGTAAACACTGCTCTGCAACAATTAAAACATCAGCATGTTATCAGCGCTCTTCTCATCCTAATCCAAAACATAGCACCCTACCAGCTACTATGAGCTACTTAACTCTGTCCTAACTGGAACCAGGACAGATATCCACCCCTTATTCCATACCATTTATGTCATGCTCAGGTTACACTCTGTCCAATACATTCCAATACATTCCAATACATTCTAATTAATCACCATTTTCATCTATGATATATAGCAATCATGGTAGTGATGACATACATTATTATATAATAATTAACATACTACAATTCAACTCATGGGCTATTCTCACCCAGTATCAAATCCCCTTGAGGTACACACCGGACCTCCCCATTCTTTTGCATTACCCACCAAGTGCATCCAGGTCCCTGAGCAAAAGCAATTCCACGAATGGGTTTGCCTTTTCCTGAGGCAGGAGTAGCCCAGACTGTTTTACCCAGCATGTTTCTTACGTGCACTACAGGAACTTTATCCCCTTCTACAGTGCGTAACTGGTTTGATTGGGCAGGTCCAGCTCGGTTGGCAGATCCCCTGGTATTGACTAACCAGGTGGCCTTTGCCAAATGTGTATCCCAATTTTTGAATGTCCCAGCACCCATTGCTTTCAGTGTAGTCTTCAACAGTCCATTGTATCGTTCAACTTTTCCAGAGGCTGGTGCATGATAGGGGATGTGATACACCCACTCAATACCATGTTCTTTGGCCCAAGTGTCTATAAGGTTGTTTCGGAAATGAGTCCCGTTGTCTGACTCAATTCTCTCTGGGGTGCCATGTCGCCATAAGACTTGCTTTTCAAGGCCCAGGATAGTGTTCCGGGCGGTGGCATGGGGCACAGGGTATGTTTCCAGCCATCCGGTGGTTGCTTCCACCATTGTAAGTACGTGGCGCTTGCCGTTGCGGGTTTGAGGGAGTGTGATGTAATCAATCTGCCAGGCCTCTCCATATTTATATTTCAGCCATCGTCCTCCATACCAAAGAGGTTTTGACCGTTTGGCCTGCTTGATTGCAGCACATGTTTCACAGTCATGAATAACCTGTGCTATAGTGTCCATGGTCAGGTCCACCCCTCGATCGCGAGCCCATCTGTAGGTTGCATCTCTACCTTGATGGCCTGAGGTGTCATGGGCCCATCGGGCTATAAATAATTCACCTTTATGTTGCCAGTCCAGGTCCACCTGAGCCACTTCAATCTTAGCAGCCTGATCCACCTGCTGGTTGTTTTGGTGTTCTTCAGTAGCCCGATTCTTGGGCACATGAGCATCTACATGGCGTACCTTTACAACCAGGTTCTCTACCCGGGCAGCAATATCTTGCCACAATGCCGCAGCCCAGATGGGCTTGCCCCTGCGCTGCCAGTTGTTCTGCTTCCATTGCTGTAACCACCCCCACAGGGCATTTGCTACCATCCATGAATCAGTATAGAGATAGAGAACTGGCCACTTTTCTCGTTCAGCAATATCTAAAGCCAGCTGAATGGCTTTTACTTCTGCAAACTGACTCGATTCACCTTCTCCCTCAGCAGCTTCTGCAACTCGTCGTGTAGGACTCCATACAGCAGCTTTCCATCTCCGATGCTTTCCCACAATACGACAGGACCCGTCAGTGAACAAGGCATATTTCTTCTCATTTTCCGGTAGCTTGTTGTACAGGGGGGCTTCTTCAGCACGAACCACCGTAACTAGCTCGGGGGATAAGAGGGTGGTGGTGAAGGAGAAAGGGAGAGTGAACAGGTAGGGAAACATGTCTTCCCCTGTCCCCTTCACAGATTGGCTCCCTGACGAAAACAGGCAATAGGTGTAATTGCTAATAGTTTCCGAGATATGGGTTCCAAAGTATAGAGTCGACGTCAGTGCTGAGTACAAATACCAGGTTAAAGTCGTGACCAGATATTTCATCATTTCATAAGCCATTGTTACACCGCACAGTACCATAACAATCTTAAACCAGGGCCCGGAAAGGATAAACAGTGCAACAGGGAGCACATACAGAAAGTAACGCACCATAAAACTCAATTTGGAATACAGGTACAGCAGACTGGAGATTAAGGCAATCAACATCGTGACTAGCAACTATTAAGCAGGTCCAATACTTATACCAATTTTAGTTTAACACACTCTGGTCAGATTTGTCGATATCTCAACCCTTCTTGCCCCACGTTGGGCGCCAAAAAGACTGTTGTGGTTTAACCCGGCTGGCAGCTAAACACCACACAGCCGTTCGCTCACCCTCCCCCCTCCCTCTCTGGGATGGGGGAGAGAAAACGGGAAAGTGAAGCCTGTGAGTTGAGATAAAGACAGTTTATTAAGACAGGAAAATAATAATAACAATAATAATAATAATAGTGATAATGGTAATAGTATTAACAATAATAATGTGTAAGAAAACAAGTGATGCACAATGCAATTGCTCACCACCCGCTGACCGATGCCCAGCCTATTCCCGAGCAGCCGGCCCCCCCACCCCGGCCAGCCACCCCTATATATTGTTTAGCATGACGTCAGATGGTATGGAATACCCCTTTGGCCAGTTTGGGTCAGCTGTCCTGGGTCTGTCCCCTCCCAGCTCCTGCTGCACCCCCAGCCTGCTCGCTGGCAGGACAGAGCAAGAAGCCGAAAAGTCCTTGGCCTGGTGTAAACACTGCTCTGCAACAATTAAAACATCAGCATGTTATCAGCGCTCTTCTCATCCTAATCCAAAACATAGCACCCTACCAGCTACTATGAGCTACTTAACTCTGTCCTAACTGGAACCAGGACAATTGTAATAGTGTTGCAATGGTCTTAGTCTGTAACAGCATTTTGTGGAGCCACTTAAACTAAGCATTTGCTACCTGGATCTTTATGGTAAAGGGAGCACGAATCAATGCTGATTGAGTGACTGATCAATTGACCTTTCCAGTCTTCTCACTCTACACTGTCAAATACTCATAATCTACAAATAACTAGACTGATTCTACGAGCTTAGAGGAGTTTTACAGTGGAGTGAGACAAACTGCAATATTTCACAAATTGATAGGCTATGGTCTATGCAGGATACAACATGGAGGAGTCAATCAATTGCTGCTTCAGGACCTCTCTGTTCTCCATCTGCCTCCATCACACTGGGCTCTCACCAGGGCACCAGTACTGAGCACGCCTGCCTTTCCTGGCTCACTGAGCTAGTGGATAAACATGAAAGCAGAAAGATAACTATGTCCCTGGAAGAGTTTTCCCAGCATTTGGGAATTCCCTACCAGAACACTTGCAACCAGTGTTCATTCCTCCTTTGCTACCTTTCTGCTGCAGGTGCAGAGCTGGTCCTAGTGTGAAAAATGTATGAATCCTATTACATAGAGATAAATCTTTGTGCACTGAGGTTGTGCACACAGCCTGGCTAGGGACAACACAATCAGTCTCAAACAGATTTGAGCCTCATGTAAGAAAAAAGGCTAAATATTTCAAACCTGACATATCAACTACAGAACTACTCTGTTTAGTAAGTCTCACTACTATTCTAAATCCTTACAATTTTTTTTCCTAGAAATCTGTTAAGTTTCTCTACACTCTCTACACCAACTACTTCTCCAAACTGTACCGGTGGATGTTATAGGGGCAGAATCCATGAAGGATCTCACAGAGTACATTAGCTGTAATCAGTACGTCCTAAGTGAAAACTTTTATGGCTTTGAACACAGGAACAGAAGGCTCATGTGACAGCTCAGCTTGATTTGTAATTAATAAATCCACAGGTCTCTCAGCAAGTGTTCCTACTGCAAAGGATTGTTCTTCCAAATATTAGGACAGAAGCTGACTCCAGCAAGGTTGAGGCTGATGGCCAGCTAATTTGGGTAGCACATGATGCTGAGCATCTGCTTTAGAGCAGATGCTAAAGTCTCCTTCTCTTGCAGACACACTGCTCCCTTCTGTCTGTAGAGGTTCTAGTAGATGGTGTAAATGGAAACAGCAGGGACGTACTGGAGAAACCAAGATGGTCCTATTTATATCTGTTCCAAATAGCTCAAATCATAACTGCACCAAAATACTAAGAAACTTTCTCAAAGGACATCCATATGTGTGCTCCACTTCAGACAAGTGGCCTGGTTTTTGGGAGCCTGGTCACCACAATGGGACAGCTGATCACTCAGAACCTCTGCGAAGCAGGCCATGATGAATAAACGTTGTTCAGGATGAATCCATTAGTCATGCATGCTTTAAGAGTGCCTTCACTCAAAATGCTTCAAAACACTGAAAAGGCTGCAAATCTGCTGACCACAGCTATTCAGTGATATCTCTAGAAGCTCTGTGGCAAGAAAGCCAGCAGCTTTCTGGCAGCTTGTCTGCTAAATCTTCATGTTGGCATGAAATTTGTTTACAAGACTGAGATAATATCCTTCGATAGTTTTTCCCTGAATAGCTACTAACTCTTCCTACTGAAATTTTAATTGAAAGCTATGATAATGACTCAAAATCCAGTTAGAAAAAAGTTACTCAATGGGCAATATATAAAAAGGATAAAACTTACAGAAATTAATTAGCATTCAGCTATTACATATGAAAATAATTTTAATATTTAGTAAAAATGAAATCTATTCAGTCTAAATGTAGAGAGCTTAGATGCTTGTGTGTAGATAGATAGACTGATGGATAAATAGATAAATGTAAAAGTTAATGATAAAGGAAACCCAAGGAATAGACACTTATAAACCTTGACTATTGAGAAGATATTTTTTAAAGTTATTTTTCACCTACTTTTCCCATAAATATTTTCATTTGATCTTAACTGACCTTCCAGAACAGGGGCCAACTATCAATTCTCTGCTGTAGACATCTGTACCCAAAAAAAAAAAAAAAATGAATGGAAAAGACCAAAGTTGCTTCACATACATCAGTTAACTATTTGGTGAGGAATTTTGAGTCATGACATACAGCAGCCAGTTTTGAACTTAGAGGTGAAAGAATCCATACTAAAAAACTCACAAATGTCAGGGGATTATATTAACATCTGACTCTGACTCAAAACAGATTACATCTATTTTTGAGGAACAGAAGAAATCATTGCCCTCTGGTGGCCAATATGTCATTTCTTAAACATTATGGATTCAAGTTTTAAGCAGGGTATATAGGGATGATAATCCACTCTCACATATGTAGAATGAAAATTCATAAAGGAAAGTACCTTTCATTGACATTTATGTAAATGTCCTATCTTTTATAGTTTCAGGATATAGGCTCTAATTAGATCCTTTTGAACTCTAGATGCAACTTAGTCCCCCTACAAGAGTTTTCTCCAGTTCAAATTCAGTTTGTTCCACACGAACACGCACCCGTGAAGCACAGGCATGTACTACCTCCCTTTGCTCACTGTCAGGATCAAAGTATGTTTTCAGCACCTGATCATCTCTATCAACAATAATTCACATTTAAACCTCGTAAGGCACAATTGTATTTTTCCCTGAGGATGCTGTTTATTTCTAGACAGCCACCTCCGAATGAGTTTGAAGCGTAGCAGTGCAGCCAACTTAACAACTCACATAGGGAACAGCCAGGGGGACCTCTGCCTGCCTGTCCATACGCAGGCCAGTGTCAAATCACTACCAGTGCCTGGGATGCCGTGGTGAGAAAATTACTTTGTTGTGCCACTGCACTCAGCTAGGTTATATGCACAAACTGCACATGTACTATACGATCAGATTCAGAAAGGACACTGCTTTCTGAAGCACAGCGTGTGCTAGCACGCACGCTCAGCCTTTGTGTTAGCAACAAGCAAGGCAAATAGTATACCATAGCTCACTGCCAACCTTACTCTGATACACCACAAGGTTTGAAGAACTGCTAATAAGAGCTTCAAGATCTTCATCAAGCATGTTAAAATCCTGGCTGTTCATCATTTTACCTAAGCAGGACAGACTGTTTAGTTAGGCTCCTTGCTTTAAAGTCATAACTGCTCTGCTGATTGTACTGAAAATCCAGTTCAGGAGTGGGGATGATCTGAACCTCTCACACTTCTTTTCTCACAGCCCATCTGAACAGGTCCCACTGCACCTGGAGGGTTGCCTCTGGAGGTCAGTGCAGAAAGTTCAGCCATAAAAACCCACCCTTTTTTTGTCTTTTACTCCTCAAGCTGTGAACAAACACTACTGGACCTAGAAAACTCCCAAGGAATCTGCATCTAAGGGTTAGTTTATTGACATAAAACTCCATTCATTTTATCCATGGGGAACTTAAAGGATTTCTGCTTAGAGGCTGATTTAGCCCAGTAATTTTCCTGGGAATTAATACTGTCATTTCATTACTTCTTCTCTTAACTTTATTCCATCAGTGTAATTACAGATTCTTATCACTATTTAAAGCAAAGAATAGAAATGACAGCTGAACTGAGCAAAAACACTCTGAAAGTAAAGAAGAAGAAAAAAACAAAAGAAACTAAAAGAAAAAAAAATCCAAGCCTCCACAGAGTAAAATCAGAAAAGCATTCTTCTAGAAAGCTGCCTATGTTAGAATGTTAGAAAGGAGTCAAACAGTCAAATTAAGCAAGGTAGAGTTAAAGTGTTTTTTTTTTTTTTTTTTTTTTTCCCTGTGCTATCAGGTGGCTTTATCCAGTTCTTAAGAAAGATAGAAACAGGATGGAGAAGTCGTTCCTGAAAGGAAGGATAAGATCTTTATCCTCCAACCTTAATGCTTATGCACGTAAGCACTCACTGATTTATGCCAGAACACACTTTTTATATTACACAACTGACTGCTGTGTTCCCAGCTACCATAAGCTTACACTGTTCTTATTTACATATTTAATTATGGCTGCTTTCTTAACTAAAACATTCTTGTATCAAAACCTTGTCATCTTATTAAAACCCATGTATCCCAACATTAATGTTCATATAATGCACCAATTAGAGAGGTGAAGGATTAGCCTGTGGAATGGTTTTGTTTGTTTGTTTGTTTTTGAATATGTGAAATGCTTTGACTGGATCTTTATTTCTTTGAATGTAATTACCTTTTTAAAGAACAATGACTAAGGCTAACAATAAAAACAGAGTGATAGAATTGGATAAATTTTATGAACATTATGTTGACTATAACAAATGAATAATCTTTTATTCTGAGTATTGGCTGCAATATGACAATCGTCATCTTACAGTGCTGTTCATTTCATTAGAGAAGGATAAGCTTATTTCAATTTGAAAAGCAGCTTTTAATATCTTACAGCTGTGCAGCTAAGATGTTTTTCTTCTGTCTTTCTCAGCCACCAGATATGCTTTATTCTGGGTACACCAACACAGTACTGAGTGCAGGCAATATTCCTATTGATTACAGTGCATAAAAATGGTAATCAAGCACTTCAGCATCATATCCAGTATTTGGGGCTACTGGGGTATTGACGTTGGAATAGATGCTATGTAGTGTTTCTGAAACCACCAGTATTTTTAGCAAAAGTGGTGTGGGGATTTTGAAACTGGTCTTATTTCCCCTAAACGTTATTAAATTCAGAAATGAATTTAATACATTTAATACAATTTAATACATTTAATACATTTATCTTCCAAAACTGGGACCAGTGCCTCTTTATTAAATATTACCTACAGCGTATATATTCAGAGAGCAATGTTAGAAGCACCATCTCTTTGACGTAGATTCACCCCCCAAAAAATGTTAATTCTGAAATATTTCCTATATGCTTATATGTGTTAATAAATAAATAAATAAAAAGATCCTTTTGGTGGTCTGATCATGGTGTGCTTCTTGAAGCGATGCTACGAGGGCATAAAATACCCATAAAATTATGAGCAGTATCCCATCTGCTTCACGGAATTTTTTCTCTGGGAATTTACCTGGAAATTGTTGTTAAATCTTTATGCTATAGTAAATAGTAGTGCATTCTTCTTTAAAACTGTTTGAGATGCTTGCACTACAGAAGACTCAGCAGAACAGAACTGTGTGTATCAGCATGACCCTGAGCATTTCAGCAAGAAAATCTCCTAGGGAAATGAGAATTTCATCTGGCACAGCAAAGGCAAGATGGGGTTTCAGTAAGGGGATGTGTGTTGGCATAGCTAAGACAGACTGCAGCTGGAGGGGCTGGCGGTGGTAGGGCTGAAGTCCTTGAGGCCAAATTGGTACCAGCTGGCTGAGTTTATCTCAGGTAACAGCATCTCTGAGCACACTGCTACAATGGCAGGCTTTAGCAGGTTCCTAAGGCCAGATGGTTCACCTCTCTGTTTAAATGGATTTTCTTAAATACTGTACGTGGCAAACAGATGTTGTTACACCAAGAGATACTTTATTTTGCTATAACTCATAAGGAATATGAAGAAGTTCCTATTAGATTGCTTTAGAACTTCAACTGATGAGCCAGTTTTAAGAGCAGTCTGGTACCTTTTACTGCAAATACTTCTCTAACAGCAGTCCTGAGGTTTAAAGTCCATTTCTCAACAGTATGTGCAGATACCCTGGTAACATCATATGCCACTGTGCAGTCTCACAGGTAGCTGTTATGTTATTTAGCCTGAAAGAGGTTAACTGAGGTTTCCGGTTTAGATTGTTTACTTGTGGATGGCATCTCTTCTCTCTAAATCTCCCAGTGCACTCAACAGACACTTTGCAATGAGCCACCTCATAGCTGAACCTGTGGAGCCTCAGATGAAGGCAGTCCAGCTGCTTGAGCACAGTTTGCCTATGATGTCAATACCACAGAAAAACCACGTACAATATTTGATTTGGAAAAGTTGAAAGGGCACACACTGAAGGGATGATATAATGAGATTTTAGCAACCAAGGCTCAAATGTTATCTCAATAATTCTTTGAGAAAATACTCCTGCTTATGAGCCAAAAGCTATGTAAATTGATGGATAAGATCCCTCGAACAACTGAGTTAGAATTTCTTCCTTCCCTAGAATTCGTTGTGATCAATAGAATGATTTCTATTCACATCCCTTCTTTTCCTCTAGCTTTTTCCATTATATGCAGGATCTACATGCACGCTGATTAGGAAACTTAAAAAAGCTTAGACATTAGCTGCTTAAGAATTAACTTCTTAAGACTTAACTTCTTAAGACCATATAAATTTAGATCCTCTCTGCTGTGACATTAGCCCAACAATTCAAGCAAATGCATGCTCTGATTAAAGTTAAAAATTAAAAAAGAGAAAGAGAGAGAAAGAGAAAGAAAGAGAGAAAGAAAGAAAGAAAGAGAGAGAGAAAGAAAGAGAGAAAGAGAGAAAGAGAGAAAAAGAAAGAAAGAGAAAGAAAGGGAGAGAGAAAGGGAGAGAGAAAGAGAGAAAGAGAGAGAGAAAGAGAGAAAGAGAGAAAAAGGAAGGAAGGAAGGAAGGAAGGAAGGAAGGAAGGAAGGAAGGAAGGAAGGAAGGAAGGAAGGAAGGAAAGAAAGAAAGAAAGAAAGAAAGAAAGAAAGAAAGAAAGAAAGAAAGAAAGAAAGAAAGACAATTTATAAGGTAATTATGCATCTGCCAAATACTCAGAACTCTACTTTCTAGTCTCTTCCTTTAATCTTAAGTCTACCGTATTCATTTGTTTCCAATAAAAGCTTTATTAGCAAGGTGAACAACCTCAGAGCAAAACTGATCAACTGTGAGGCTCTCAGACTTCATGTTTCATCCCCAGCTCTGTTTTCTGGATCATTAACCCAGCAGAAGTGCAGAGTCAACAGTCCCTTTTCCCCTACCATGACTCACCATTGTTTCCTCTGATCTACTGCTGACATGTATAGACCTGTAAGAAATGGATCTGTGTTCTGGGAGATTGAAAATGAGCAAAAGCCCAGTGAAGATTTAAAGGCTTCCAAATGACAAATAAATGAGCCTATGTCACGCTCTTTTCAGATGCAGAGGCCCTGAAACACTTTTAAAAGAACTGCTTTGTTTTCATTGAAATGCTGATATTTTAGCTCATCTTCATTTCCTTTCGAATGCATTTTTATTACCGAAAACAGATTCGTAAACCTTTTGCTTTTGCATCTAATGTTTCTAGACACTTTATGTTTGAGATGAGAAGGACATGCCTGAGTATGACTGAATTCGAACACTCTCAGCACTGAAACAGTGTGCCCAGACTGAACAAGAGGAACAGGACAGAGTAATGGGGACTAATTTTGTCATCAGGACTGCCTGCACAATTACCCCTGACTTCAGTAGATGTATTATATTGAACTGTAGGACTGCATAAATTGAAAACAAAAAGAGCTATTAACTGCTATATGCAGATCATATATAAATAAAAAATATTATTATTACTAGCCACTCCATCCATCTGTCAGGATAGGATTATCTTTTAAAGGGGCATTTTCAGGCACTTTGTTTAGTTGTGGTTTAGATGTTGCACAAGATATGACATATTTCCTCCTCAGGAGGCCAGTTTGTCTCTGGAAATATTACAGCCATAAGAAAGATAGTTGAGGGCAACGATCATTTTCTTCATTTCATTTAATTACTTGTTATAGACTCTAAGACCACCCTAAGTCATTTGTAATTATTTATCTGCAAATGCACAGTGCATGAAATCTTCTCTTCGCTGCTGACAAATCAAGGGAGCTACAATCTCACCCTGCCACATGGACTCTCCAACAGGCATTCTCAGGACTAACACTCCCCACTGGACTCTATGTAATGAGTTAAAAGTAGCTTGAAATGACGGACTTTCTTTGAAACCCAGGATTTGAGCCAATTGACTCCTTCAAAACATCTTTTTAAATCGATCAACCTTCTGTTTCTATTATTTCTCCTGTTTCTTAACTGGGGCTTCCCTATGTGTGAGCTTCTTGTGAGGCTAATGCACCTGGAACTGCAGGCAGCCTCACTGCTGAAGCAGGACCTGAAAAGGAGCTGTTATACTCCACATTATATGGTGCTGCTCAACCCCACATAGTGCAGGACACTTTTGCTCTTTTCCTATGCTACAGTCACTCATCAGATTTGCTTTCTCTTCCATCCTTTCACCTTCCAACTTGTTAAAAATAATTTTAGTTTTTTTTCATCTCCAAAAGTACTGGTACATTTCCCTGAAATATGATAAACTACTCAGAGAGAGAGAGAGGGAGGGAAGGAGGGAAGAAGGGAGAGACCCTACTTTTTCTTTTTCTGAGAAAAGTTGGATAAGTATTTTATGTCTCTTTCTTATCCTTTATTCTGTTTTGTTTTTGAGTTTCATATTCCATCCTTGAAAACTCCTCCTACCTTTTAATTTTCTTTTATTCCCACTTAGCCCTTAAATATGTCTTCGATTTCTTCTCTTTTGCTTACTATCATCTGTTAATGTCGTCAGTTTTTGTCAATCCTCTCTCCCAGATCATTTTGTATAAGAAAGGGTTTAATTATAATCTCTCTGACATCACGCTAGACAACTCCCCCTAATTTATTACCTAGACATTTATTATTACCTTTCACTTTTGGTCCAGTTACTAAATTCTCATGTCAAAAGGCTATTTGAATTAGCAGAAGAATTAGGATTTCACGAGACATTGTAAAACGACTTTACTAAATCCTAGCTTTCTTGCCTCTGCCTGCAATTGTGCCAAGATCAACTACTGCCTTTATGAAGTCATCATCAAAAGTCTTATTAAACTTTACAGACCATTAAATAGTCTCTTAGTCATTTAAGGTGGAAATTTCAGATCTGCTGCACAGATGAGCTACAGAATCACTGGGAAATTCAGCAGGGATGGGGTGGAAAGGTTTCTCCATTTGGGAGTGTGTGTGGATTTCCCAGCAGTCTGAGAAGAGGAACAATGGATCTACAAGTGGATCCCTCCGACCTAGCCATACAGATCATTCCTTTTCTTTCTTTCAGAGGTACAGGCAGTTTCCTTCCCCTCTTTTCCCAAGAGCCATGCAGTTATGTGACACAAGAGGCGCACAAACCCAGTCAAAAGCCTGGGCTGGTATTCTGCTGGTTCCTCTTACACACTGGTCCTTTGCAGCCTTTGAAACATAACAAGGCTAAGGCCAAACTCATCTTGTCTGTATGGTAGAATAATCAGTGTGGTAGAAATGTCAGCATGTCTCATGGCTCAGTTTTGGCTTCAATCAACAGCTACTATCCCAGAATATGTCCAAACTTAACTTGTGGAATAACCTGAGCCAGGCACTGTCTGTCCTGGGCAGTAATGTAATTTAGCTATGCAGATGTGAGCTCCCAGCACAAAGGGAAGGTGCTAGACAAATACATAAATAGATAGATACAAAGATAGATTAGATAGATAGATAGATAGATAGATAGATAGATAGATAGATAGATAGATAGATGGAAAGGCTAAAAAGAGAGACAAAATGACCCAAAACACTTTTGTCAATATTTACAAGGAATATGGTCATTCAGTCTTATTCACCACCAGGATTTCTGCTTTAATACCTGATCTCCATATGTCTATGACAAAACATGCCGGTTAAACTGAAAAAATAAGTTGGCAAATCAGATGTACTGGAGGTAGGGGTGGACAATATTTATGGAATTTTCTCACCTGTCACTCTGCCAGGGCAAAGACTCACAGTAATGTGTGGTGGTTTTACCCAGCTGGGCAGCTGAGCTCCAACAGTGCTTTCACACTCCCCCTCCTCAAAGGGAAAGGGGGAGAAAATACAGTGAAAAGGGCTCAAGGGTTGCATTAAGGACAAGGAGACCACTCAACAATTATCATCACAAGCAAAACAAATTCAGTATAGGGAGACTGATATAATTTATTACCTATTAACTCTCCTGTGACCTAATAGGCTCCTAGAAACAGACATGTCTCTGGTCTTCTTCCACCTCAGTGTTCAAATATTCCAAATAGTCACAATTTCTTGTTTTATTTCACTCTCCTAATCAATGTTTAACTACTGTACATATTTTGCTCTTTAAATCTTTTCTGACAGTGATTTCCCCAGATCACAATAATTCCTGTTTTCACCTTTGAAATTTTGCTCTATTTTTTCAATATAATGAGTGAAAAGAAGAGTGAATAGTTACACTAACATTTGACATAAATTCCTACCTCTTTCCTCTGCGATGTGATGTAATCCTTCCAAGAAAACATCCTGAAATCGCACTGTTCCTCTCTACAGTTTTATCACAATGCATGCATATACCTAATTTGTTGTCCTTCTTGGATAGAAATTGCTGTTATCACTCTTTCTTTTCTGTCTTTTGTGGAGCTGAGCAACTTCACATTTTCTCTTGAGTCTCTGGTGCCATCACAGTTGTTAGTGGTCTTTGTAAATGGTCAGACACTCAGAGAGTTTCAGAGATTAGACATCACCTGGAATGGTTGATTTCACTCTGTTTATATTTTCCAAATATTCCCAAATCTGTATTTTATCAATAGCTCTATTTACAAGATCTCAATTATCTTCTAATTTTGTAGCCTTGTTTTTTTTTTTTTTCTTTCTGTTTCTTGTTAAAGGCAGTATTAGAAAAATGACTTCAACATGGCTATTTTATGTCTCATTCAATTTTGTCTGCTTCTTATTTATTTTTTAGCTCCATTTCTGTCTAACCTACTTTTCAAGTTACCTTACTTTCTTCCTGAAAGCCTTGCATGACGGTGAGTCATTTCTGAGAATCAAACTACACAGCTACCCCCTACGAGCCTTCTCTACTTTTTCCTCTAAAAAAAAAAAAAAAAAAAAAAAAAAGGATCTCACTGATTTGAAAACTGGAAGCAATGGTGCTATGCAGGAGAAATACTCTCCTTCCTCTACCTTTCATGTGTGAAGGTCCACCTGTTTATCTTTCAATGTCATCTCCAGCTCAAAGGCTTTGTCAACCTCAGTAACCACTGCTCCAGCCAGTACTCTCTTTCTACTTCATTTTTTATTACTGTGTCCCAATTCCCTCTGTCTCTACTGTGGGCTTCTAGGCTGCTGCCATCACAGACAGGTTGGCAAGGGTAAAAGTAACAGTGATGCTATTTTCATTTAATGGCAAAGTCCTTGAGCTTCTTTGTAAATAGAAAGAAGAATAGATACAAAGAATCCTTGAGCTTCTTTACTGTTCTTTGTTGTTGTATTTGTACAGTATCTTGACCCAAGCCAAAGAACTTGTGCCTTCAGGGTATCTTTCTGTTGACTTTGGCTGTTCAGTGGTTTAGTATCTGTCATTAAACATCTGGCTGCTTAAATAAATAAATAAATAAATAAAATCTTTGAGAAAAACTTCATTTGTGAGATCAGTAGACTCAAGCCACATCAACAAAGAAAATGTAATAGCATTACAAATCACATGTAGTAATACAGATGTAAAACGGCCATTTCAGTAACATGCAGTGTTTAAGGCTACCAAACGAGCTGTTATGGGAAAAGTCTGCTAGAAGAGGAAGACCTTTTTCACTTGGCTGGCAAGAGAAATGTAGCTGGCTTATCTGAGACAGAGACAAACCAGAGAAAGGAGCAGCCAGTGCATAAAGTAGAGCTTGTGGAGTCCTGTCGTGCTGCTAGTTCAGAGACAAATTCCTTTGACAAGAAGCGGCCCAGACAGTTCAGTGAATAACATTTCTTGATAAAATGATACATGTTGCAGTAATAACCTCACAGTATCTCTGAATGCTGTGGGATATTGAATCTGCTTTTCTGCTTAGCAGAGATAAATCTATTTTCAGAAAGGTACTTTTTAAGGAAAAAATTTACTCATGTCAAAGCAGTCACTAGCTTTAATTTCTAAGCTATGCCATTTGACTAGCTGAATGATCACAGTGACATTCCTCCCGTTGATGCTGGAACCATAATATTATCATTTTTATTATTACTATCAGACTGAAGTAAACCAAAAATAATCCTCTGGTTTCTAACACGTATTGATTTTAATTCACTCCCTCTCTTTACTGCCATATCCATCTCCCCCTACTCTTTCTCTTCTGCTTATTTTGAATCTTGCCTAGAAAATATAGATCAAACCCTTTAGGGCTGGTCCTGTGATATTCGCCCTTTCCTGCCAGCTGTTTCTCAGCAAGCAAGAGGTAACAGCTAGAATTTCAGTGCTGGACTCATCTGATAGCTGAAATGCCCGTGATTTCTCATACCTTTAAAAAAGAGGAAGCATCTTTGGCTTGTGCCCTTTCCTAAGCCATCATACAAACAGTAAGACTGAAAGGAGATGAAAGCAAGTTGTTTCAAATTCCTTTCTTAAGTTCTGAATACCTAAGGCTCCCACACTATTTCCAAAACTGCCAGGTCCTAATAGCATAACCCTTGACCATGTCAAAGCACTCCCAGCCATGCTGAATGACCTTACTGAATCAATCCAAAAATGCAACTTTCCAGGGACATTACAGAGCAGTGAGATCAGGAGGGATGTCAAAAGTATCTGAGGATACCAGGAGAGATGTCAAAAGTATCTGAGGATGCCAGCAAGGAGTTGTTGTTTTCTGGCTGGCTCATGGCTACCCACATATTAGCTTATTAAAAGTGGGAGACTCCAAACCTAGGCCAATGACGGTCTCCATGAAGTGCATCATTCTTCAAATGCCCTGCTTATAAATGCATCTCCAGAGCACAGAAACCATTTATTCAGCATCACTCACAAGTAAAGGACCACCATTCTTTTTAAGTCAATACAGTGGGTCTCCAAGCAGTCTGTCTCATTCCTTGCCCATGGCAAATCTGATTTTATTGCTTCATCCTGCAGTGATTTTGGCACATTGTAGGTCAAATGCCCTAAAACTGATGTTTTCTGAATTTTTCTAATGTTTTCTATTAAAGCCTACTGACAGCTCTGCCCAAGCAGTTGCTATCAGACAATAAAGCACTTTGGACACAGAACACCTGAATGATTTTTTTTGCAGGTACTTACGAGGTCAAGTAGTCTATCAAATTGGGTAATTCAAAAGCTATTTTTGCCTTAATGGATTTGTTTTAAATGTCCACAGCCAAGGTCAGCACATTAAGATGAATTTCCAATGTTCATGGAAGGAGAAAATATTTTTGGAACTTTCCTTTTCCCTTAACACAACAGAAGTTCCATTTTTTCTTTATTAACTAATATGGGAATATTTGAAAGGATACAAGGATACCCCATTTCCCGTCTGACCAGGACACCCAAAGAAAGGTTTCATATATTGTAAGAAAACACCACATGTATAAATTGACAAAGCACTACTTTTTTTTTTTCTTTTTTTTTTTCACTAGGACTGTGATTAGAGCTTGGCCCAACACTTTGGCTATACACTTTTGTACATTCCAGCTTCATTCCAAACATAAACCCCCCATCCCTCCACAGTTCCTCTTATAGCATCACATGAGAAAACAACCACATGAGGTCAAACCAATGGGCCATCTTTGACAGTGACAAGTAACAAATGCCTCAGGAAACAGTATGATAAACAGCAAAGCTTCTGACGTTCCATCTTAAGGGATGGTCTCAGACTAGGCTATCATGGGGAAAAACATTATTTTGGCAAGACCAAGGGGATGTACGCTGTATTATGTTTCATCTTCACTAATGAATTTAATACTTTAAACATCAGTTTTGAGGACAGGACCTAGCAGTCAAGCAAAGGAATAATGTGCACTTTGCCTTCTTGGGACCAAGTCCTTAAGGAGAAAAAATTCACATGCACACAGGAAAGATCACTGCCTAAGCTCTACCTACCTATGCAATTAAAATTTTCTTTCTTAAAGCTCTCACCTGTTCTTCTTAAATATGTATCTTAAGCAATTATTTATTTGGAATACTGTAACTGTACTACCTTCATCACAGAGTGGACATTTACTTGTTTCAATACAATTACTGTAACCAGTAAGTTAATGTAAGCTCATAACAGAGATGCCATCATTACATGGATTTATGAGAAGAGCACTAAACATAAAATTGAGGTAATTGCCTGTGTGCTGCCAGGCTATTTTGCCAGTTAATATAAATAATATCATTCTCAGCATGAACCACCAGAAGGACATCATCCTTAAAACTAATTCCTCACCTGCCACTGTCAGAAATTTTCACTATAAACTTGATGAAGAATGCGTTGCTAAGTGTTACTGACAGTCATATATTACTAGGGAAAGGTGGTTACCTCGAGTACCCCAAACAATCTGTTGTTTTGGTATGTTATCGCATAAAATTGATTTAATGCCACAATTTTCCATTTCTCTCTCAAGCACAGGCTGCTAATTTATTAGTCACGTATACTGAAATTTCTCCTTTTTCCATTCATGTATAAATTTCCATAAGCAAACTGAGCAGATAGCATTTTGTTTGGTTTATTTTTAAAACTTAGAAAAATAAATCACATGTGAAGTTTTGCTGATAAAGCTATTGAAATGGATCCTATGAAGTGAGCAAATGTTAAGAGCCATACAGAAGATCCGAGACAGGGATTGTTGGTATGCAGAAAAAACCACGAGATTACTTATTTTATGCCTGCACATAAAAAGTTAAACAGCAACACCAAGAAGGATGACAATGAGGTTGTGGGGTTTTTTTTCTTAGTAAACAATACTTTATTTGTTTTGAATAGCTGACAGTATATATTTGAATTTTTATTCATATTTAATCTGTAACTTCTTTACTTTTTGACATTTGTCAACAAAAAATAGCTGCATGTCTGCCATAGTGGGTTGGGAGATTTTGACTGCCAAGAGTTGAACAAGAATAAAAACAGGTTCCTCAGCACTCAGAAATTTTACTCTGTGACCGATTTCCTCTTCATCCACCAGGTTCACTGTTTATCAAAGGTCTTTATGAGTCTATCAAATCCTACCATGAAGCATAAGCATGGTTGTAACTGAACAAAATGGATTTAAAAGCTTATCATACGCTAAAGCCACCGAGTTTTTTGAAATACAGGATGATGGCCTGAACGGGACCACTGTCATGCTCTCATTCACAGTGTCAGCACATACAGATGAATCCAGGACTTGCCTCATGCACTTTTTAATAGTGGTAGGTAATATTGAGGCATACCACAAGTGTCGCTGAGAAAGATCTCAAAGAGCTAAAATAAAAAATAAAGATTATGATGGCAAATTACACTATGCTTGATTGCTTTGCAGCCAATTCCAGGGTGGTACAAAGTACTTTAAAACCCAGCAGCTTTTAGTTGAATAACTAAAGAATAATGAATAGGCTCTGTTAAGGCCAGGGATTCCCAAAGCAAATTTTGTTTGTACCAATAAAGTTCACGGTACTAGAAAAGGTCTGATATTATTATCTTAGAGGGAATGGACTAAGACAGCAGCATTAATAATACTCCTTCTCCTGTAAAAGAAAGTTGCAGAGGGACCATGATTTTTGCAAACAATCTCCTATCTTCCCATGGCCCTGCATACAGGTGAAATGAATAATAATCAAAGAAGATGTTGATAGGCTTTTCAAGAATAGCAATTACATTATTCTTGAATATTTCCAATAAGTGTAGAAAATTACAGGGCAACTAATTTTCTGAAAAGTAGTGCATCTGCCGAAGAAAGTGGAGAAGATACGGTGAAGAAAACGCTAAGCATGGGAGTTAATATTTCATGATCCATACCCTCTTTTATAATATTATGTTTGGTTATGAACAAGTGCAGTCTCTGTGTATTTGGGGAAATGGAGTTTTTCTAGCCTGAAAAGACATTTCAAAAGTGAAGGCGCTCACGCTTTAGCTATCTGAAAGTAAAGCAGCAGAGATAGATTTCAGGTAAGAAGTGCTTTCCAGCCAATTAATCTTTTAAGCAGTCCTCTGGCGGAGGACCCTGCAGGCCACAATATTGCAGTAGTAAGTTAGTATTGCTCACATAGTGGCTCCAGGCTGAAATAGATGTGTCTTCTCTCTTCAGCCTCCTGCTGAAATAGCAGTGGTACCGACATTACCATGCCCAGTCAATTTTGCCTTCTGTGCACCAGTTTTTTAAGATATTCTTCCTGACTATTCTTCTCAATCTGGTATTTCCTACTGATCATTAGGGTCAAAACACAAATTAAGCAGTAGCTGTTCTCCTAATCTCATGATAAACTATCAAGGTTTTGATCTGGTTCCCTGCTGGACAATTTTTTTTTTTAAGTTAGAGAGCCAGGATTTTATTTTGCACCACACAGAAATAATCTTGGCCCATAAATCTCATTTCTTTTGGTTCAGTGTATGTATCTTGAAATGGCTTAGGTAACCGAGCTAATAGGAAATACAGCTGGTATCAGCTTGTTAAGCTGCCAGCAAGAATGTAAGATAGCACAACCAAACACATAGCACAGCGCAAAGAGCACCTGTGCACAAGCATTGTGTGGAACAGAGGGCAAGGCAGCTCAGAAAGTAGGGGCTGTAGCTTAGCCACAATGCCATTCCCTAAGGCAACTGTGAAGTGCTCACACAAGGGCCCGAGGAGCCTGCTGATGAGGCAAAAGCTCCTGACACAGGAGCGTGCTGTTTCTGAAGTTTGTGACTAAACAAAGGGAAGAAATAAAATGAGAAATGTAAAGCAATATATAAAAAAGCAAAGCAAAACCAATTTCATTATCCTACTGTTAGACGGATGAACCAAAACCATTGGTCAGGATTTTAGAAAATATGTTTTCAAGTTAAACTTTTCTGAAAAAATAAGGACAGCATAATTTATAGAAAACCTGAACTTTTGGTGTCTAATTTCTTCATTAGCACTGGAGAAGAAAGAGACATTGATAAATGAGGCTACAAACTAAAGTGCACTGGGAAGAGTAAATTACACAGACAATATGAGACAACAACAAACACCTTCAATGGTTATTCTCATCCTGAAAAGAAATGCTTGATCTTAGGGCTTCCGTAGCTTGACAATAGGATTGACGGATTATACAACCACAAATATCTAAAAAAGATACAACAAATGTACCCTCCTCAGCTTCCCTGTGGGAGAAGTGCAACGTTACACAACATTTCTAATGATTTTCAACGCGGTTTTGTTCACTGCACTCGTGAACAGAAGCAAAGTAATTCTTACTGAACGCTCCGACCCTGTTCTCCCAGTTGCTTAGCTAAAGAGACCACGCGAACTTCCTATAATTTGTCAGTAGGTTGCCTCCCCTGACACAGCCTTATTTCCTTGCCTTTCACAGGCAATTCCCTTGCCCACCCTCTGGGTTGTTATCCTCTTTCAGAAGCCATCAGAGAGCTCCTGGCAAATACGTAGATGTCAGCTCCCACCAGCATACTTTGTTTATGCCTCTCAGATATGCCAAGAAACCCTTAGAAACAAGCTGGATACTTAAATCGGTTCAAGGGAAACTGGCCACAACAACCCCCTGGCTTCTGGTTCATCATCAGAAAAGAGGACTCCAGAGAGGCTGTAGAGGAGCACTGCCAATCTGGGGCGGAAGCATTTCCTTCACTGAATCAGGCATTAGCATAAGAGCAATATCAGCAGTAGGTCAGTGGAGAACTTTTCCCCATTAATCTTCCCATCCCCAAGCAAAAGCTTATCCAGATAAGCCCTAAGCTACCACTGGTGTACACATGAAGAACTGAAATAAAAATATATATATTTATAACAGTCTCATTATATAAGGTAAAGTTAGAATTGACTCAGTACCTCACAGAGTAACTTGTGGCACTAAGTTTTACAAAAGTCAATGCCCTTAACTTTTCAACTCAAAAATCTTCCTAAAAATATAATCAGGTTTATTTGCCAAGACCTACTTTCCATCCCTGCATGTGGGCTGGCATTCACGATACTTTCATTCTACATTAATGCTGGTTTATATCAGCCGTTGCACTATTTTGCCCCTGGCAGAGATGGGTTGCCAGAATTGTCTTTTTTTTTTTTTCCTTCCCTTTTGAAAATATTGGCTTATTCTAGTTCTCAGATTTCCCTGGTAGTGTTCAGAGAAGAAAGCAGTGCTTAGCAGGAGGGATAAGGCAGACAGAGAGTCGCAGGGTTAATGCTGACAACAGGAAATAGAAATCAGGTTTGCTATTTCCACAAAATAAGCAACCTCATCGTCTTCTCAGTAGTCCAGTAAAACACAGGGTGTGGAATGTCCCAGCCAGGAATTTAGTGCATAGCCTGTTCCTGTGTCCATGTTTGCAGCTAGCCCCTGCAAGGGGAGAGACACAGAGCCTTTTTACCCAGGCTTGAGCCTTTTTACACAGTCCCCTCATTTAAATTACACTGAATGTTAAGATACACACAGTACAAACAACAGGTGAAAAGTGATGTTACTGTTTAGGTCCTCAATATTAATCTCTTCTGGCTAGTGAGGGAGCATGATATGACTCCTTCATAACTATGTGTGAAAAGCGTAGCTGAAAATTAAGTATTAACTATATGTATATACCTGATCTCTTGCTTTGCAAACAGGCAATAATTGACAAGAATCTGCAGACATACAGATAGTGCCACTCAGGTATGTTCTGGCTGTCTTAGTGAAAGAAAGGTTTTAATGAAATAAATGTCAAGATGATTTCTTGGATGACTGCTTACACTAGGATTTGATCTCTTGTTTATACTTGCTTAATATCCATAAATTACAGCATATGTTTCAGGAGCATGTAATTACACTTGTCATTCTGGGTGTTAGATTTGTAAGTACTGCAGACAAACTGTGCAGTGATAGATGGCCACTGCAGACATCATTTATGGCAAGTTAAATCATTTTCCGAAAAACATGTGGCACCGCAAAATGATCAAAGTTGTGTGCTACTGGTGTTTCTTTTTGTTTTAGAAGTTCTTAACAGCAACAGAATTTTACTTGCTTTGCCTTCCTGCTGCATATCCTACTTGACAATCCTTTGCTTAAAAATGTATTAAATACTGTTTAACTTTTCTAGGACAAATATGTAACTGCATTTTGCAGTAAGTAGTAATACTATCAAGGTTCATTTAGCTGCTTTCTAAAGATAATTTCCAAGTCACTGGTATGATCATCAGCCACACCAAAGTGCTACACTGGTCTGTATGATGAAAGACCAAAATAGCTTCAATTTTTGTCTAAGGTAACAATAAATGTTTCTCAATTTATATCATTCTGGATTTCTTTCCAGCACTGACCAAAAGAAAAGGAAATTTTCACTTACCATTTGGCACTAAATTTGCACGAGTCACTTCATTCCATTAAACCAGCTTCTGACATTCTCACTGATATTGGTGGAAACTAAGCCTGTGCCCATGAGGGAACACTTGGCCAACACTTCTGAGATCTCCCTCCTGCAAAGCCAATGTTCAGCTGCTGGAGGCTTTCCTGGCATGGAGGACAACCTGCCACTGCAGGCAGGGTGGACGGATTTTAACTTGCTGACTTAGGATAGGCTGCTCCAGTGTATCAAAAGCACATATGGCTGGGTTTTGTAAACCAAAGCAAAGTTCCTCCTTGATATATATCCAAATAAAATCTGTCACTAATAGTAGCACATGCACAAGCTAGTTTGAGGTCTAGGCCAATTCCGCGTCTCCAAAAGTAGAGCCATTTGAGCTACGGGCATTGCTTTTCTCACACATGGTCCAGGAGTGGCAGCTGAGACTACGTAGCATTGCCTGGATACAGGTTTCAGGCTCCTGTCATCACTTTCTGTTCTCCTTGGCATGTGGTGCAGGGAATGCACAATTCAGCTTTTTTAAGTGGGAACAAATGATGTACCTTAACAACTTTTTTCCCCTTAATCTTTTAAGCAGAAGCTTTTAGTTAAATCAGTGAGATTCATGTATACTGACATCTAACTCCATAACATTTTTTTTTAGTCACTGGATCTGGAAAGTATCCCAATTAAAATCATAACTACTGAATTCCTTCATTATGACTTGCAGAAAATATTGGTTGTATGCTGTCCTTGCCTCCTCCAGCCCCCCCCACATCCTAAGCCTTCAGTTAAGAAATACAACAGACATAAACAATTTAGAGAGGCTTGTATGTTAGATTTGAAAACAAATAAATAAATAAAAAGCTTCTGTCACAGTCCAATTATTTTACTTTATTTGTCCATTTGGCATTATTTTTATGGTTCATTTGCTGTATGTTTTAATATTTTAATGGTCTTTAGTGTGTTAGAGGGAAGCTCCTGAAGCACTGCTGCAAATAGGAGCTATAAAGTAAAATATAACATTATTTATTACTATGATATCAGCCTAAATAACTACAGGATCCATGATATTCACAGTAGCCTGGAGAAAGAAGGAATGACAAACATCACTGTCAGTAGCTGCTGTGGGAGTGTCCTCCAATTTTCCATAGATGAAATAAAAAGCTCTACAGCTTTTATATAGAGCCCTCTGTGTAAAACAAATCAAAAGTAATTACAAGCCAGTATGTCAAGGACAGAAACAATCTATATTTTATGAGAGTGTGAAAATGAGACAGTTCATGGCAAGGGTTTTGCACTGCAAAGAGCTCAGCTCTAGATATTGAAGGACCTGTGCACCTGCTCAACATCTGGAGAGTTCAGAAGTGAGATGCTCAGTGTGTTGTAGCAGGAGATAGTTAGAAATTCCTAGCCTTCGGAAGTCAATAGGTCTTCTTCTATGAACCATGAACACAGACAGCCACTCACAAAGGTCCATGTGCACTTCAGACTCATGGGGGATGAATCAGACATTCACAGGAATGCAGCCATCTGTCCTTGAGGACTACGTTAAACTAGGCAGCCGAAGACAAAAGTAAGACAAATCTTGTGTTACCATTCCAGTCAAGATTTTCAGATTTCTTCTTAAGGGTAAAAGCTTGAGAATCCATGGCTAAAGCATCTAAATGAATGCTACAGTATTCAGACATGACTTACTGATAGGTTTCCCTGTGGCATTCAGCTGGACTTCTTTACAGGTTTCCCATTGGTTCTGTTGTCTGTCATCGCCACATACCTGTCATTTTTTTGTAAATTTATCCTCACAATGCACCAGTATGTTCCAAAAGGAAAAATGAGGCTGTAGTAGCTGCCTGCATTATACTTAATAGCCTGGTGGTTAGAGTACTCAGCTGGGAACAACTAACCATTGAGTTATGGGGTTTTTGCACATGAAAATCTCTCTTGCTGAAGCTGTTCATGTTTTCATAAACAATTAAGCTTCCGTTGGACCTGCCTGAGAGTAATTCACTCCATAGTCCACTATTCAGCAAGGAGCAGGGATAGGTAAGTTCAAATCATTGCTCCAATGAATATTTAATGAATTCTAGCATAGATAAAATAAAATGTTCCCATTGTGAAAGCTTATCAGCAGTGAATAGACGGCATCTGGCAACAGCAGCATTAACTCACATACAGCTGTTCAGAAAGAGAAGAGTGGGAAGTGGTTTTCAAACACGCCTGCTCTGACATGTTCTGAGATGAGACCTCCCCAGGGAAGCTCCTGCACACAGAAGACTGCCAGGACAAGACCCATTGTAGCAGAAAGAAAAGTCACAGGGCTGAAAGTATGGGAAACCTCATCTATACAGAGTGCCCTGGAGGCCCTGTGAAGGACCAGAAGGCTTAATTTCACTATAAAATAGTCATATCTGTTGCTGTGGAGCTGGAAGCTCCATCTCCTTTACTACCTTTGATGCCCCACTCTGAATCCCAAATAATTTGATCTTGTGCGTCATGAGTAACTGCTCCACACCGTGACAACAGCAGCAGTACCACTTTAATGAACGGTACCCAAGACTGGCATTTCAAACCTATCGCTTTATTTTTTCAGTTATAAATTATAAAATATACAAAATGGAAATATTTTATTCCATATGGAGCATAAGCTATCATTTAACACAAAACAAAACCTTTTGGGGAGCTTTCCTCAACAAAATAAATCAAAAAACAGCCAAAGAAGAAGCCTCCAAATCCCAATTCAACATCATCATTTTTGTTCAGATTAAAATGAATGTTTATTTTTCAGTTCAGCTGTCAAACTGACTAAGTACTTGTACAGTCCTGCTCACAATATTGCATTCATGTTTTAGGTATATTAAACACAACCGAAAAGGAGAAAATTCAAAAATATGAAGCACGTCTTCTGAAAGGTGTAGAAATCTCTCTTAGCTCCTGATCCACTCCTGGTAAATCAGTGAGGCAGTCATTTGCCACTCAGCTGCCTGACGCTGCACAGTTCATAGGGGTTCTTAGTCAAGCTACATGTAATCAAATAAATAAGCATGAAAAATGAAACAAAAACAAACAACAACAACAAAAACAGGGTTCCTGATACACCAACAAAAAATTATTAGCTAGCAAGTTGTTTCAAAATTGATTTTTCTTAAGCATTTAAGAAAAAAATATCCACTTATCTAAAGTAGACCATACATTTGCACGCACCTGTCTTAATTTTCTTTCATCGTACTCTACTTAATTTCATGTTTTGTTTTAATAATGACAGGCATTCATTTTTCCCAATCACTCTAATATACACTGCAGAGATGAGCTTTAAAAATCTTAGTTCTACTGGGCAATAATCCAAATATTTTTTTCCTAATTTTTAGGCTCTCTTTCTTTGACAATCATGGTTTCCTAAGGGGGATGTACAGCCTCTGATTGCAGGTCAGGCAGGTTTCACCACTTGCTCCAGAGACTGATGAGTTGCATATTTAAATCATACAGTGAGGCAGATAATCCCCTTTCATAGCAAAACCCAGGGGAGGGAGCTGTGTAAGAGGATACAAGGAATCCCTCGTTAAGAGCTTGCTGTCTGAAGCATGCCCACAGCCCTTATTCTTATATCTGGTTATTGAGAAGCCTTTATATTCACAAATCCCTTCAGGCACCATGGAAGCAGAGGCGGGGGACCCTGCACATCAGTCCTCCAGGGACACCTGGGCACCCAGCTCCACGCAAGCAGCGGTCGGGCTGAGGATTTGGCTCTGCTTGACTTGCCCAAGGTCGCAGAGAAGGTCTGTGGTGCAGCAAGACAAAGGATGTCAGGCTTCAGCAGGCACTAACGCACAGCAAGGGCGGTCTGTCACACTCACACAAAGCTTTGCAAAGCAGACAAAGTCATTGAGCCAAGCGATTATTTGACCCATCCCCAAAATATCCTGTTTTTTCCTGTGCTTTTGGCTTCTTTACTGGTGTTTTCTCCTGTACGCCAGAAACAAATGTTATTTAATCCTTATGCAAAGAGGCAATAAAATAAGTATAACTTGAACTGTGAATCTTCATTCCTGAATCACAAGTCCATTGCTATTCAGCCTAAAAATAGAAATAAGAAAAAAAAAAGGGGGAAAAAACAACCTTTGAAACTTGGCAGGAACGGCAGGAAATCATACCTTGAGTCACAGGGCATTCTTAGCATCTGTTCTAACAGTAAGTTTTCACACTCCCGTATGCAGCACAGCTACACTTCCTTCGTATGCCGGTCTCTGAGACTAGCCCTAGCGATATTATTCTTTCTCTACAGTGCATCTTGTCCCAAATACTTTACATATCCAGTTTCCAGAAAGCTGTTCATTTGGTTCTGGAGATATCACCCAACTCACAGATGAAGAGTTTTTGCAAGACGGTTTCCATTAGGCCAAAACAACAGCTCTGACTGCATTTAGGTTTTGCAAGTGAAATTGTTTAACATGCCGAAAAAAGTGAAACACTGGTTAATAAGATAACTTTTTACACTTAAATTTTCAAAGGATATCAACAAATCCTATCCAACAAAGAAGACATAAACAGATTATTTTTGTCTCTCCTGTTTCTTGATTTCTAGTAGCATTTACTTTCATTACAAATGCTTCAGTTCTGCCTGAACTGAGCACAAAGAGAATCAGCCATTTAATCCTCAGGACAATACATATTTTCTTCACACTTTAACAAGTAAATATAGCAGCTGGTAACTTTTAAATCCTGAGCTTTGTTATGCAAAGTATAGCAAACAGAACCATCAAAATTAGGAGTGGAAAACACTGGCTATTTTAATTCTACCACTTTCCTGCTGCTACAAAAATATGTATTCTCATACTTCTGTCCAATATAATTTTCAGAAATACAGGAAATTTCACATTTCTCCTATCCTACACAACTGGATTTATCTTTAGACAATGTATAACAGGATGTTTCTTGGCAATGTACTTTCTAATAGTCAATACACTTTTTCCCTCTTGAATCAACATCCTAGTATACATGTGTACCCTATGAATTCCTCTTTATCAGCGGAATTTGGGGCATTATTTTTGTAGTTACTCCATATTATACAAGACATTCTGCAGAAGTATGCCTGTGGATATCAGATAGCCAGCTCACTCAAGATCACTGCTGTCACACAGCCGCAAACCATCTATCTTCCAAATGAAGGTACCCTTAGCTCCTTACTGGCTGAGACCAAAATGATTGCCATGATCATTTCTGAAAACATGAACAAATAACTGAGGAGCCACATCTGTTTTGCTATGCACCTGACAAAATCCTTTAGTGGAACAAGAAGCCTACTGATAGTAAAACCAATGGGATGCTGTTTTGCATGGACACAGGACATTATTTTCCTCCGGTTTTTCCAGCTATATTTTTACATCTGTTTTGTTCACTGGCTTCCCTGGAACTCATTGCTTTCCCAAAAATTCTTCCTCATTTAAACAAGTCTAAGTGATGCAAAAATCAGACTCTATTTCCCTTCTAAGTAAGCAGAATTCAACAAGCCCTATCCAGCTGGCTACAGAAGAATATAGTCACTTATCCTATTTGACTGCTGCTCCTGACCTCAGCAAAACCCAGATACCTGAATCAGAAAACAAGCATATAATAATAATTTAAGCAATAAATACTGCAAGCATCTTCTGTGAAAGAACATAAGCCAAACCTCAAAACACAAATTATTCTGACACAGATAAATCACTTTTGCTCCTGTTTCACATTCCCAAACTATAAAAGAAATGCAATAGGAAGAGAGCTCTCACAATGCCATGCCATATCTAAGCATACCTATCAGCAATTCAGCAATAACTTATTTCAGAGAAGAGTCAGAGACAGCTATCTATCTGAAGTACCAAACAAGAAATCCTACAGTGAGTTTTTTTTTTTTTTTTTTTAAAAAGGAATAGAGCAAACTATCCTCTTTTTGGTAAACATGCACTCACACTCATAGACCTGATGCACTCCCCCTCTGAAACCATTTTACGCTCTCTATTGAGGACACAGGCAGTCAAGGGCAAACAGCTTCCTCATTTAAGCTCTGACTTAAATGCTTAATTGTCCTGTCAGAACGATAGAGGACATAATATCTTGCTTTTCTGATCTGGGAGCATATGTAGATCCCAGCCCAGAGGAGCATTTTGCTCTTGGCTATTTAATTCATTCAAGTGGAATTAGTGTCCTTCAGTAAGACTTTTATTTAGATGACTATTTTTCGCTGATAAATGCTAGCAAAAACAAGGATATACATTTAAGCACCGTAAACCAGTTTAATCCTAAAAGCACAATGTGCTTTAGGGAAAATAATGAGGATGGAAATACACAAAACCACAAAATCTACCAGTTGGCTGTAACACACAATAATGCCTGGTTTCTGATGACAGTCAGAAGGCAAGACTATATGGCACAGCTGTCACTGGACTGAAACAATTATCACCAAGGAAAAAAAATATAGTCTTAATTTAGTTTTCATCGTGGCTAATAAAACTAACATCATTGTACTAAAACACTGAAACAGCTTTGATGATCCTTAGCAGTCTCGGCTCCCCTTCAGCATGATGTGGGAACAGAGGAGCTCCGTCCTGAGAAGCCAGCGTAGAGGCTGGTAAATCACATCCTTCCAGAGCACATTCCTGAACACGAGGACTCAGCTACCAGAGCTTCTAGGACAGTCCATAGCTTGGCTGTGACCTGTGCAAGCCAGCAGTCTCCCTGTGTGCTGACAGGCAACAGAAGTTACCATGGGTCAGGGATTTTTGCCTCCCAGTAGCTTGCATGCCAACCTGTGATTTGGGGAACTATGAATTTATCATATAGATGTGAATTGTTTGTGTCAGCTGGCCTCAGTACCAGAGAATGGTGCCAGGTACGTTTTGTTTACTGGGAAAGATGTAAAGAGTGCCTCCTAGTAACGTAAGATCTTTAAAGAAGCCCACTGCCAGGCACTTCTTAACTTTTTGATCTTCTCATTTGTAGAATTGGCTGATATCTATATCAATATAGGCAATCTTCAACAAATAACTCGGGGGTCTATGTCACATACAAACAGCCTTCTTACAGAGGTGAGAACTCAGCAAAACTTTAGCCATGAAAGGGTGAAATAATTCTCTCTGCATATGCAATTTCCTTCATGTGTATATGTGAGAGAAATACATACATACATATATATATATATATATATCCCCAACTGCCCACAGGGAAGTAGAAAGAAAATCAGACCATTGGTCTCTAATAGCTACAATCTCTTTGTAAGGTGCTTGCTTACTGTGGTTAGGGAATGACACAAAAACCTCAACATTTGAGACAGCTTCAGCTTGCCCACAAAAAGAGGGGAGATGTCTCAAACCACTTAACCAACATTAATCAAGCTTTTGATTGTTTCTGTGAAATAGTTGGATACAATCAAATTAAAATGACAAAAGAGAAGCACAAAAAGGTCAGGAAATGCTTCTAAAGCCTTGTAGCAAACCAGTGACAAACACAGTAAATAATACAGAAAACAAATTGCCACTTTGCTCTAACCACTGGTTATAACTCCATCTAGGAATGGGATAAGACTGAAAATATTAGATTTTTAGATGAATATTTTAGAAACTAATATATTGTAAAATACTAAATGAATGCATCAAGTTGCTTTTGTACTTCCTTGCCTCAAGCAGTTTAGCACAAATAAAATTTGATGCTAATCAGTTCTAGCAGTTTTCACAGAATCTGGAAATCTATTATACCCTCTGGCTGCAGCTAAAAAATTTCTCAACAATTTCATTATTGATACTTCCAAAATATCTATTGTACATATAATTTTGTCTTGGTGTTGACCTGCCATTTTTCCCTCTTGACCAAAACACATTTAACCTGGCACTGACAGAAAAATCACAGTTGAATTAAGAGGGATTTTTGCATAATACAAGTATCTAATACCATGGAAATATACAGAGATATGAATATTGTTTCTGTCTAAGAGAAGCTGAATTATGGGAAAAAAAATGAATGATTATAATGATATTTTCCAGCCAATAACAAGACAAGATGTTCAGGCACTAAACAGATATGTGCTTGTAATAAGCTACAAAAAACACTGTAAAATTAAATGGGATGTATTGGCAATGGGTTCCTTTTATAATTAAAAATGATTCAGAAAGTGAAAATATTATCTAGAACAAACATAAAACAAATCTGTTCATCTTAAGAGACGATTTCAAAATGTTTCAGTCTACTTCTCCCTACTAACAACAATTTGTCTTCACACTTCACACAAGATTTTCCACAAATGTTTTAACCACAAAAAAAATCATATCCCATTGCAAATCTCAAATGCTATACAGCAGAAAATATTATTGACAAATGCAGTGTGACACAGTGAACAGAAAACTGATAATATTTTAATCGGTGCAGAACATTTTTTTATTAATGAATGCCAATATGTTGGGTAAAATTCTTGAGACTGTTCTTTATATCTTATAAAGCAAATGGTAAAATTCTTCCCATTATGGAAAAGCCCTGCAGTCACATATGGGAAAGTCTGATTCTCGCATCAGTCTGGAGCCTCTGGAGTCAGTAATGCTCAAGAGGTGCAAAAATTTCCGTAGATATAAAGACAAGATCAGGATCTGCATATATTTCAGATTGCCTTGGAAAAGTACGTGTGTGCTCTCTGAAACCGTGTGGTAAAATGTTATTACATTTTACTCACGTCATATTCCCTCCAGTCATGAGGTGCACACTGTTGCCACAATTAAATACATAGCTCTGTGTTTATGAAGTTCGGTGAGGTTAGACTCTGTACAATTGCAATTCCCTCATTTCTGGGAGGCCTGTCTCAGCAGCAGGATCACAAGGCAGCAGGAGCACTTCATGGCAGCCGGATGTAAAAAAACTTGCAATTGAGCCTAAAAAAGCATCATCCAGGTTCAGCCCTGGTAGCTGCACAAGACTGTCAGCCGAAGATATCCACTAAAGCCCAGGAGGAGACAGGTGAACAGTCAAAGCAAATAAAAAAATGCTTGGGGAACTGATACGTTCACTTCTAGATTTATTGAAAGAAACTCTCTTGCATTTTGGATGGTTGCACATAAAGTGGGAAGAGTAACTCCAGGATGGCATTTGTACTATGTACTTCTGAAGAAGTAAATGTGTATGAAATGTATAAGGCAAATGTGCATGAAGTAAATATTAGTCCCTCCAGACAGCAGCTATTAAAATGGATTGCAGTGGTGGAGCAAGAAGAGAATTTGTCCAAAAAGAGGAAATAAGCATTTTAGTCTTGGAAAAAGAGGAGAAAATGTAAGGCAAGGCAAAAAGGAAGACAAGGCAAAAGGAAAGACAAGGCAAGGAAAAAAAAGGAAAGGAAAGAAACAAAATTGTCAATGACCATTTTGGCTTTATATACACCTACATCAATATATACATGAAAGCTTCAGATCACAATTCACCAAGCATACTTTTCACCCATTTCAATTCACATGCAAGCCATCGTCCCTAGGCTGCTCTCAGCGTGACATTGGCTAGAAGTGTGAAGGTGACAGATGGAGTGTACCAAGGAGTTCAGAAATAGCGTAAAGCTTTTAGATGATAGGAAAATAGCATAAACAAATGTCTCTCTTCTTTCCAGCAGATTTTAACCACTGATATGAGTTAGTCAGACAGTAATACTGCATCCAGTTCAAGAGTCCCCAACACAGAACAGATGTGGACCTGTTGCAGAAGGTCCAGAGGAGGGGCACAAAAATTACCAGAGGGCTGGAGCACCTCTCCTATGAAGAAAAGATGAGTGAGTTGGGATTTTTTAACCTGGAGAAGGATACAGGGACACCTTACTGTTTCAATACTTAAATACTTTAATATTTTCAATACTCAGAGGGGTTATTAGAAAGATGGAGAGAGACTTTTTACCAGGGCCTGTAGTGATTGAAAAAGGGGTAATGGCTTTAAATTGAAAGAAGGTATATTTAAGAAGAAATTTTTCATTATGACTGTGAAGAAGCACTGGAATATGTTGCCTAGAGAAGTTACGGATGGCCACTCCTTGGAAGTGTTCAAAGTCAGGTTTGATGGGGTTTTGAGTAAGCTGGTCTAGTGGAAGATGTCCGAGCCCACGACAGTGGGTTTGGACTAGATGATTTTGAAAGGTCTTTTTCAGCCCAGATCATTTTATAATACGTACAAGCTTTGTATACAGGGAACATGAAGTGAGATGAGTTACAGACTTTGTCTCTCCAGGACAAGTTTTGAGGGACTGGGAACCACCCAAACGCTTATGAATTTCAAACAAAGAAGCTAAAGGATAGCACTTGGCCGTGCCTGAGCATCCTACAGGAAGCCAAAATTTCAGTAAGCCAAACCCAAGGAAGGGGGTAAGAGCAAGATGTTCCTCTTGAATGATCCAGTCAATAGAAAAGTTGTCTTTGCACTAATGAGAGTTGGCCAGCCAGGCCCTCAATAGATCCTACCAGCCAAACACAAGCCATTTTGACAGCAGGACTTCCAGACTGGCAAAAACAACAACCAAATAATGTCACCTTCCATTACCCAGAGGAAGGAGCAACTCCTCGTCCACCAGAAGAGAGGCTGGCCCATGTCTATCTAGCCTATTTCCACAGTCACTCCAATGGGAAATGCTAAAAACTGTCAAAGCACTGAAGGCACCAAGAAGCTCTGCAACATCCTCCCTTCCCCAGCTCTGGATTTGGCTGCATGTGTCCAAGGTCAGCTCTGATAGGGTGCAAATATGTGACTCTGAATCAGCCCAGAAAAACAGCTAAGCTGTGAGAATGAGCTGTGAGAAGTCTCATAGGGACCTCTGTCCCCCTTCTTCACTCAACAGATACCTTTCAGCACAGGCCCTTGTCCTTGGTCCCTGCCTGAGCTATCCTGCTGGCCTTCTAGCTTGCTGACCATGACCTTGCATTGCTGAACCTGACTTCCTGGCTGATTTTAGACTTCATCACTATGGATTTGTCTGGACTGCTGGCTGAACCTCATTACATGGCCAGACCTTTTTTGTTCTCATTTGGGTGAGGCTGTGTTACCCGTACATGTAACCACTGTCTTTCTCACCTTGCTGCCCCCTCAGCTTCTGTCTCAGCTTCCCCTGTGAAGCAGCCCATTCTTGATGCTCTCTGACAAAACCAACTCTCAAAATGATGAGCCAGCAACTTCAGCTGGGAACAATCTGTCCTGAGATCCACAGAGAACTGTTTGAGTGGGTAGTTACTGGTAGCTAGCACATTCCTTCTGTGCTTGCCTCTGAAGGTCTTCTGCAAATTTGTTTTCAGAAAGACCACCTCCAAGTTCTGAAAGCTTAATAAACAACTCTTTTGCACAATCCTCATTGCATCAAGCACCAGAGGAGCATAAAGCAAAATGTAACCTCCTTAAGGAAATCGAGGAATAAGAGATTCACTTCCAAATAGTAAATTTCTTGAACAAGTGCTTCCAGTTTGCAAAGTGTCTCTGACAGGTCTAAAACCATCAGAAGGTGAAATTTAAGCTGTCCAACTTTGGACCTTAATGTTTCAGGCCCATTAAGGGCAGGAAAAAAAAAAAAAAAAGGGAAAAAAAAAAGAAAAAAAAAGAAACTGCTAGGTTATGTCTCATGGATATTCACAAAAGGACAGAGAAGAATTCAAGGCAATCCATTTGGCCAACAGAAAGACTATAGATCAAGGTCATTTTTTGTGGTGCTCTCCTTCCTTTCTTCTTATGAGAACATTTAGATAAAAGGATACCATGACTATCAATCAGATTATGCTACCCACCAGATCATCAGATGGGACTATTGACCTGTATGTTTTATGTTGTAAAATCAATAAAAGAAAGAAAGAAAAAAAAAAAAAAGAAAAAAGAAAAAAAGAATAAGAAAGAATAAAAAAGAAAAATAGCAGCATAAAAATCCAAACTGCTGAGCATAGTATTTCTCAAGTTATCTTTGTTTGTATATTCCCATTGAGTGATATAATATACTTCTCACAATTTCACCACAGATTAAAATTTCACTGGATAACAATGTTCTCAAAAAATATGTAGTCCTGACATTTAGGAACTTCAGAGTAGATATTAAAACAATACTGAACTTCAAATTACAGGTTCAACTTCCTGAATAGAACTACTAGACATAAAAATGGATGAATCACATTCATCCTGGATATAATGGAAATAGGCATTTTTGCAAAGGTCCTGATCCTCAGCTGTGGAGCAGTTGGGGCTGCATCAGCTGAGAATCTCAGACCATGTCTTTGGTCTGAGTACAACCCAAACTGGATTATACTTCTACATTTCTGGTGAAGGACCTTTCCATTGTCCATGGTTAGTGCCACCAAACCAGGGCCTTATCCAGAAGCCTTTACTCAGGCAAAGATAACAGAGCTACTTCTGGGAGGAAGGCGTAAAAACAGACATCAGATGCAGGTCCAATATGAGACATTAAAGGGTATCATTTGTCATTTTTTACATTATTAAGAATATTTGTGCAGGATCTATAATTAAAACTAAAAGAGATATCTCCTCCTTTTGCCAGCAGCTGTGTTACATCAATTAAATGGGTAAATAAGATCTTTCCCCAGAGGGGATATCACATGACCCTCTATTGATTAAGACTGCAGTAGAACGTTATTTGCAATCTTATTGCATAATGGAAATCAGGAGGTAGCTGTCATGGTTTCAGAAGACAAATTGCTGGTATCTTAGACAATTCATAGGCCTCTTTCCTTCTTGCTGCTCTTAATTCACAGTTAAAGCATGTCTTACGAGCCTTAGATTCTTAAATCAGCCTACTACACTGTGTGCAACTCAAATCTGGGTGTAAACATTAGTCTTTGTGGTCCTGCATTATGATGGATATTAAAGTGACCATTCTACCTATCATTACCTCAGAACCATGCATTATTTAACAGGGTAACAAAACTTTAAAAAAAAATAATGCAGATGTGAAATTAAAAATAGATACCTCCTGCAGCATGCATGATTATTCCTGAGAAGGACAAGCCTTCCCCACCAGACACAGCTCTAGAGGTGATCCCTATATAGGATATTTTTAAGACTTGGTTCAATTTTGTATACTTGATTTTCATAAGGAAAGCATACAGATGGAGCAAGTCCACTAGTCTCAAACATGTGCAGTAACTGCAGCCAGGCATCAGTTTTGAGACTGTAATGAACACCTGACCACAACCCAGCAGACATCTTGCTCCTCCACTGAACTGTAAATCCATCATTATGCCCTTTGTGGAAGAACCGGAGGGAAGGATAGACATCTACCTTTAAATGACTGAAACATTCCTTGCCAGTTTGACAAACCTTCAAACAAGATAATCAAGACAATTCAAACTTTCAGTCACAGAGAACAACAGCAACACTTTTCAAAATCATTAACAGCATTATTTAACGTTACCAGAATCATCTCCACTGAAGTCAAAGAAACAGTTTTCAGTGGCTGTGAAGTTGTAGGACATTAGGCAAGATTTCTGAATGGAAGGAATCAGTCTGAATAACAGTGGGCAGTAGGACAAAATAGATTCACTGAAAAGGTTAGCCATTCTGTGCACAGAAAAAAAAAGTGCTCAGTTTACCATAATCTATTTAACACTGCCCAAAATTAAAAATCAAATGTTTGCTGCCTGATCCGATGATTGATTAGAATGTGTTCGTCTTCCCATCTAAGTTAACAAGTTTAAAAGTGACAGGTTTACTTTCCCATCATTTATAAGAGCAGAGTTTAATAAAGTACATGGAAGGAAATGAACAGTATACCAGTAGAACTGTTGTCCAAAAGTAATCTCTCACAAAGTTATATCAAAGTCTGGAAAAAATTACCACCTTGTGAAAAATATGGGGGAGGTTAAGATTTCAAGGGAATCAAAGATATTTCTGTACACTGCATTTGGCTAGACATGCACATCATTAGCACTGGATTATTACTGGCATATCTTCCTATTTAGGGAAATTATTTGTTCTTTCTACAAATGGATTTGTGTTTAAACCTCATATTTCATTCTCCTAGAAATCTGCAAAATAAATCTCAATCTGATCTTGATGAGCATAAACAATCAATGTCGAGGAAATATGAGTAGTAAATAAACAAAAACACAAGTCAATAAAGAACTAAAATCTGCTCTGGTTGCTTAGAACTTTAAAGAAGCATTTGGCACTTTAAATTAGGGTCTGAAATCATTGCTTTTTCTTTCCTTTTTATTTTTTCTTTTTTGCTTAGAAAGGACAAACCGGTCTTTTCAGATTTCAGTCCCTTTGTTTTCTGAAAGTAAGGCAACACAATCACCTCATTTATTTCCTTTTGCTTACAATTCAAAAGAAAAATAGAAAATGTTCCTTACCTTAAAAAGTCTTAAAATATTTGCGACCATAATGGACACAGAACTTGCTGCAGCACCTATCACACCTGATATCTTGTCTGGCTTAGTGAAAATAGGTGGGTCGCCATTAGCACACTTCACATCTGAACCATCTTTTTCTATCAACGCTTGCACAAATGTTAACGATTGCTCCAATGCATAAGTGTCCCTGGAACACGTATCAAGGATCCGGACACCTAAGGTGATATTGGCAAGAAGATCAGGGTCTTTATTAATCTGATCAATTGCATACAGCATTGCCTCTAGTCTGTGGATCCCTTTTTCCTTCTTGAGCTCCCCACAAGGCACCCCTCTATCCCCTTTTGCATGGACAGGGAACAGTCCTCCCAAGATGATGTCCCCATCCAATCGGATGGAGTGGGCATATTCCTGGCCATGAGTTCTTTGCATCAGGGTGAGCATCCAGTAGAATTTGGCTGTTAACAGGAAGAAACAATGGCAGGAAACTAATCGTTTTCCTTCGTATACCATTTTCTCTGAAGATGTTGTTGCTAGCCAGTATCCAGATTTTCTTCTTGCTAAAGGATGAGGTTGACCATTTGAAACTGCAGTTTCTGGAGGCTACCATCAGTGCCCAGTAAGTAATATAGAACCATATGGAAGGTAGAAAAAGGATCTCAGCAGAAGTACATAAAACGTGTTTTACAAAAGATGTCCACTGATGTCACGGGTTGATCAGCTTTTCAGAGAGGTGGTTTCCAACTGCTTCTAACTGATGATAAAGAGTAGGGTAGTATCTCTGGTCCTGATTCTATGAGGAGGTCAGTAACTCATGTCCTTCTATTTTGCACTGCAGCTGAGGTACTTCTGGAAAAAATAAAAAAATAAAAAAAAAAAAACAGTAAGAATTATCATTTAGTTCAGCAGTTTTATACCTGTCACACAGTGTATTTATTTTTGAATATGAGTTACTTTGGCGAGGTTTTACTTTTGATGTTCTGTAAGGGAGTAATTCTTGGCCTTCTGTGAATTTGAACACCTGGCTGCACCGTACTACAAGCCGAGAAATTGATGATACCAGCAGAGCAAAAGCCAAGTCAGGGCAACTACGCTTAGCTTGATGTTCGGAGCCTGACGAGTAATTCCTATTTACCTTTGCATTGCATGACATCCAAAAACATATTTATTCCGTAACATATTGTATTTTCTGTTTTGCTGTATCATTCTGTTGCAGCCCACAGAAGTGCAATAGCTCCTAACACTTGCACTCGCTGAGAGGTTCCGCTTGCGACAATGGAGTAATCAGGGCTCCTGAATTTAAGTACGCTCTTCAGCCGCTGCAGTCCAAGCATGTTCATTTGGATATTAAACTGATTACTTCTCCAGTGGAATTCACTATTTTCTGGGTTCACTATATATATAAAATACCCTCCCAATCATTTCAAAAGCTAAATTACTTTTATGAAAAGGTAGCTGGTTTCTTAAGCAAAAAAAAAGCACAATGTATTCTGCTAGGAAAAGAGCTGAATATCCAGTATTCCTTTTCTCACATTTTACATGATCTGAGGTCCAACATTAACAGGGTATCTATTATCTGCTTGCATTTGGACCACAAAAACCAAGAATGATGTTCTGCCCCCACTGACATCTGGAAAAGTCCCACTGATTTTAATGAGACCAGGATTTCATCCTACATTTCTAAGTACGTGACTGACACTGTTATAAAAATCAGTTATAAAAATTACCACCACTTCAATTCTCAAGTGAGTGGCATTTGTTTATTTCAATATTTAACAAAATTACAAATGCCTGAATACATTTTTTGATCTCTGAGGAGCCAAAGAGAGAGAATTAATTTCACCTAATATTAAATGGGCATGCTTTGGGCAGCCACATCTGAGGCAGTCTCTCTGGACACCTGTTACAGACTATAGAGAGCAGAGGACACTCTATGGTGAAAATCACCCAGCCTTTTTTAAAAGAAAAAAAAATGTAATGTATGAAGAAATTAATCACACTGAACAGTCTACTCTGTAGATATGTACTTTGTACCAGGTGATCTGACTGGTTCCTACCAAAATATCAAATTGGAAGAGAATTGATCCACTTATACCATATTTCAAAGACATTTTAAATTATTTTCCACAAGATGTTTAAATATTTTTAGGTATCAAATCTCAAAATGTGTTCTGAGAAGGCTTGAAACTGATCATCATCTTTAATTTATTTTATTATGGTTGTGTTTGTTTTTTTTTTTTTTCCCAAGTGATAGTACTAAGCTCGTAAAAGTAGAGAAGAGTTTTAAAATAGTGTCTATTTGAAAAGCTGAGAAAAATATTCACAATGGAAATTCTTCTATTTAATGAGAAGTTATCTCACAGTGATCTGGTAACAGAGCAATGACTTGAAAATGAAACGTTTAATTGGTGTGAATAAAATCATCGCAATTTGGAACAGCAGAGTATAAGACTTTCAGTACCTCTTATTATTTAGTTTTGCTTGAATTTGGCTCAAGGTTGAATCTAAATGAAAAAGAAAAAAAAAAATCTGTGCTTTTTCATTTGATAATCCCATCATTCTCCATCAGCTCTTTTTGGGCACATAGTTTACAAATCTGTCCAGGCTTCAGCCTCGGGAGCCAAACTCAGCATCAGTAACAAATAGAGGAACTTGAGGAACATCACTGCTTCCCACAAGCTGATCTGGTCCCATGGGATGCTGCCTAAGGACAGAATATGACCTGCACCACAGAGGAAAGATCACATGAAGTATTAACTAGCCACAAGTGGCTGTTGGCTTCATTGCCACAGTAGATAAACACAGCCAGGGGTTTCAAAACAGCAGCAAGTGAAAGTTGCAGCTGCACCTAAATCAGACGCAATTTCCTTTCTGGTTCCACAGTGAGCACCCAACTCTTCAGACTCTGTGGGTCTGTGCAGTCCCGCCAAGGAGCGATCCCTTGAGGCAACACAAGATGACTGATCTTATTTAACACTGTACGGTGAACAAGAACACACCACTGAGAAAGTGAAAATGTTCATGAAGGAAAAAATGTTGCTTTTTCTCTCACTCAGTCTCAGGTCAATCTCTTACAGCCAAAGAATGCCCCGAAATTAAAGCAACTGTCAGTTTTCATAAAAACCAACAGTGATGAATTCAACTATTGCAATCCCAATGCCAACAACACTGGAGAAGCTAAAGTGAGCACAGCACCTTGACTCCAATACATTATCTGGAAATGAATGAAATTTAAATGAATTGATAATAAGCATTTTTTTCAACATCGCAGTCTGCATAAGCATTAATTGTTCAGCCTCAGCTTGCCTGTTTTTCTGAAAAAAAAATGCATGTTTCTTTGCTGCAAGTGTCCACAGCTTGTCTGTCTATAAAACAGAAATAAAAATTTTAAATGTTCTTTTTAAAAATTTAAGACCTTTTAGTCTTCTTTTTTTATGTTACCTAAGAAATAAAAGCTTTTATTACACTGCCTAATTTATTCATGCCACACTGTTTTTCACATATTGATTAACGTCAACTTTTACAGAATGTTATAAGCCTGTGTAGCTAAGTAGAAAGCATGTCAGCTAAATGAATTCCATTTTTATCAATGAATTTTAGTGGAAAAGCAAGGGCTGCTAGGCTATAAAGTCTGAATGAGTTTGCCTCATGTTCAGAGATTTTATTTGAAGTAAAATTCTGTCCTTTTCAGATTGACCATAAAAGTTTGAATTAATGCAAATATATTCACAATTTACCAGGTTCCCCTCTGTAGTAGTTACTGTTCACTGGAAACATGAGTTCAGAGAAGAAATTCACACATTTCCTCAGCACAGTTCAAGAGTAAGTGCAGCACAAAGCCTCTCCCCAGTCACCTTGAAATATATGCCTCTCTTGGTTTTAATTCATTAAAAATATCTGGTACTATCAGAACATATTGCTATTTTTAAAGTCAGCATTTCAGCACAGACCTCCACTCCTTCTGCTAGAATGTATATTTATTTTTAAACCGAAGGAGGTGGGGTACTGCAAGACGGGAACGTGGAAACTTCTGCTTGTGGTGTCTGGTTCTGCAATTACTTCCTTCGTGAAACATGCAGCATTTTGAGACATTTGGTACACAAGGCTGGGCGCCCCAGTGCCTTGATGCCAGAGCAAGTACACCAGCACGTGCTGGGAGCCATCACTCCTCCACCCCCAGACTCACAGCAAGGAGGTGGGCTCCTTGCAGGTCTTCACGTTCAAGAACAGACCTAAAAAGTGAGCTGAAAATGACAGATACGTAAAGAAATAAATATAGGCAGGGTTTTTATTTTGGTAACAAGACCCCTGAAAGGGCGATCTTCAGTTAGCACTGGAGTTGTGGTTGAAATCACATTTCATATCACCTGGAAAGGTTGTTTTAAAAAAATCTCTCAATTACAGACAGCCACAGGAGCAAGGAGTATTCTCTGCATCTTAAGCAGGAAAATATGTCCACTGAACTTCATGGAACATTTTTAAATTGGCGTTGCCAGCCAGACACACGTGAACCTTCACTGAGGGACCCAAACAAAACATACAAACAAAAAAAATCTATTCAGTGGTGGGAAAAATATTTATGAAAAAGTATTTACAATTTTGTTTGAGGCCAAAAAATATATTTGTCATTACATTTGAAGCACAGCTGGCATGTTACTAAAATGAAATGAAATTGATCTTCTGTAAATGAGAAAAGGGGGAGTTTTAGCAAGAAGACCCATTTCTACACCCACAAACCAGTCAGATGTCCAGTCAATGCAAAACTGATCTGGTTTTACCGAATGAAAGCAAAAGAACAGCATCTTCCATTCTGACGTTCAACGAGAAAAATAAATGCAAATATGTTATTATTCTGGCTCCCTACTACTGATGCTAGTTCTGAAGTATCAGATAAAAATTGCCTGGCTAACATTCCTTTTAGTGTTCATAAAAGTTGCCTCTTTCTCTTGCAAGGCATTCGGCAATGAACAAATAGCTGAATTTCAACACAGAGCGGGTAAAGAGTTGCCACCTGCATACAGTAACCTGACACATATAGAAGATTAATGGGGTTTGCTGACAACAGAAGGGATTTCGGAAAACCTTATGCCTTGACACCGCAACTCCTAACTTGCAGGAGAATTCTTCACTGATGTAAGTAGTCTTATCTACCTCAGCTCTTCTGCAATGATTTGCTGTGCCTCTGCCACAGAGGTAACCTTTACACAATAATCAGGACTTCAAGGCAAGTCACCCCCAGCATCTTGTTTACGGGAATGATTTCTTCCCAGAGCACCATGAGAGAAATGTCTCCACTCACTCTGATCGGCCTCTTTTCAAATACCCCAGAGCCCCCATCTTCTTCTGCCTGCAAATATCCATCCTTCAAACAAGCTCCCCTGCTAAAGCAGCACAGGTCCTTCTGCCAGGGCGAGACTAATAGGAGCATCCAATTTTTTTGGAAAGGAAACAGCATCAAATATTTTCCTCTGCCCTTGCCTGGTCTCACAGCTGAATAAACCCCATCAATATTAACACCTTCAGAGTTGCTTTCACCTCCGCTCTGCCAAGCGATCATCAAGGAGATCCTCCTAGGCACCCTGCAAGAGCTTCCTCTGCTGGTTTTCTTCCCATTTTACCCTCTTCCCACCAGCCCCCAGCTCCCCAGAGCAGGCTCCGGGGGCTCTGCCCGGTGCCCCTGGAGAGGCTCTACCCGGAGAAGCGGCAGCATCCCGGGGCACCCCATAGCCCCCCTTTTCCCCCCCGGGCTCCCCTTGCCCGCTACGCCGCCCTTCCTGGCGGGGTGGGGGCAGGCAGCAGCAGCCCCCGGCCACGCACCCGCTTTCCGTGCGGCTCCTCCGTGCTCTCCCGGCTGCCCTTCGGCTCCCGGCACCCCGGGGGCGAAGGGACCCGGGACCCGGGGCGGGCCCGCCGGGCTTGGGGCAGGAGGGGGGGCACCGGGAGCACCCCCGGGGCTGGCCGAGCCTCCTCTCCCTTAGCATCGCCCATCACCGCGGCGTTTCTCCCTTGAAGGGAGCCCCCTATTGTTCTCCGCTTTACTTAGCCGAGCTATCTGTTTATTTATTTAATTTTTTTTTTTTTTTATTCCCCCTCCCTACCCCAGCTGGCGTCTGTCGTTGAGGGATTCCGGCACAGCCTCGCCGCTGCTCCCCCCGGGGCCTCGCTGCCCGCAGACTTGCAAATAATAATAATTAAAAAATAAATAAATAAATAAATAATAATAATAATAAAATCAAAACCAACCGTGGCCTTTTAGTTAGAGCCGCCGGTGATTCCTTCCTCTCCTTGCATCAACCGGGCAGCTTCAATGCGCCTGTGTTCCCCTCAGTGAATCCCTAAAGTCTCTTCATGAATCCCCGGTCAGGAGCTTGCCAACTCCGACGTGCCACCGCCGGCTTTGCATGCACTTCAGATCACCGATCGATTTTGATCAGTTGAGTTGGGGGAAGGGGGGGGGGGGGGGGGGGTCTGGCTATGGGTTTTGTTGTGGTTGTTTGGGGTTTTACCCGTGCCGTGCATGCACCTGCCGGGTCCCCGCAACAAGCACATGCCGGCACTGGGGATGCCGCTCCCCGCCAGGGGACACCACGGACCCCTCGCCGCGGGACCGGTGCCGCTTCTCTCCCCCTTCCCCGGGCTGGGGGGGACCCCAGAGCCCGGCCGAGTTTCCCCTTCCCCTCCCCACCCCAAGGGAGCTCGGAGCCGAGCGAGAAGTTGGAGCCCCCCGGTGCCCCCGGCTGGAGAACCCCGATCAAGCCGGGGGGGGAATAGCGGGGAACCCCCAGCCCCCTCCCCGCGGGGGTGGGAGAGGACCCGCTTAAGGAGGCAGGGGGGAGATGCCGCTCTTGGGAGCACCCCCATCCTCCCTCCTTGCTCGCTGCTATGACGGCGCCGTGCCCGGGATCTCTTTCGGTAGAGCTGATAGGGGGAGGCTATCGACAATAAAAATGATAAATAATTAAAAGACACAAAAATAATAATAATAATAATGCGACACAAAAGCCCCCGGCGCCAGAAAGCAGGCGGAGTGGATTGCCTTGCCCCAAAACATTAAGTGAGGCAAAACTTGCATTATTCGTGGACTCCGCTCGCCTTAAAATAAGACCTGAAGGAGACACACACCCCGCACACACACACAAATACCTTGCTGGAAAAGAGTTGCATATCCGTGTTACTGTAGAGGTCACTGGAATTAATACTGGGCGCCGATCGGGAACAGCATGAGGTAATTTCGGTACAACCCTCGTCTCAAATAGCTTCTCCCCGTAGCGTCAGCTTCATGTGCGGCTCAGCCTGGGACAGGCAGCCAGGAGAGCGATTTCAGTGGTGCTGCACAACACTCGCGATCAGCCAAGCCGAACCCACTCCACCGTCTCCTTCCTTATTCCTCCTCCCATTCCTTTAAAAAAAAAAAACTTTTTGGGACCGGCGGCTCAGCCCCCGTGACGATCTCCACCCTCCGCCGCCGCTCAGTTGCAGCGGCAGACCCACGCCGTGCCGAGCCGGGTAAAAGAGAACGCCCCCCGACCCCCGCCCCGCCGCGGCACGGCTCGGCTCGGCACGGCTCGGCACGGTTTGGCACGGCTCGGCACGGCTCGGTACGGCTCGGCACGGCTCGGCACGGCTCGGCACGGTTCAGCACAGCTTGGCGCGGCTCGGCTCGGCACGCCGCTGCCCCCTCTCACCGCGGCTCCTGCGGGGCAGTGCAGAGCGCGGTGGGGTGGGCTCGGCACGGCTCGGCACGGCTCGGCGCCGCACTTGTAGCTGTTCTCGGTGCTGAAGGCAGCGGCTCTCCCCGGCCCGGCTTGGAACATCTCCCACCCCAACCCCGGCTCGACGAGGGCTGCGGCTCCGGGTCCCCCGCATCCCTCGAGTACCTGGGGTCGCCCCCCCACCCCACCCCCGGTATCCTCGGACTTTGCACGAGGGGTTCCCGAGCAATTTTCGGAAGGGGGCTGTCAACAGGAGGGGGGGCTTCCCAACACGCCCCCCAACCCACCCCCCCCACCCCGGGGTGCGGTTTCTCCGCACCTTTCGCCCCATCCCCGGTTTCTCACGGGGCTGCCCCTTTCCCCCCCGGACACCGGGCAGGACTCGGTACCACGGGGCCGGGGCCACCCCGCGGGACGTGGGAGCGCTTTGCCGGGTCGCTCTGGAAGTTTGCAGCCCCCACCCCCCCAAAAAAAAATAAAAAATCCCGCAGGCTCCGTGGGCGCGGGGTCGCTCCGCCCGCGGCCGCTCCCGGCCCGCAGCGCCCGGCGCAGCCTCGGTGCGAAGGTTCCACCTCGAGGGCAGCGCCCGCAACTGCAGCCGCACGGCGCGGCTCGGCTCGACTCGGCGCCGGGATGCTGCAAGGGGAAAAGACTCCACGCTCGGCGGTCTGTCAGAGCAGGGTGGCTTAGCAAGCTGCTGACAGCGAGCCGGTCGTTTCCAGCTTCCCGTTCCACGCTAGTCCGAAGTGCTTTCCTTATTAAAGCATGTTTTCCTTTGCTTTGCCCCAAGCTGTCTTGCTTACTTGGAACATCAGTGATGGGAAAAGGAAGAATCCCAACTGCGCTCTGCTATATCCATCCAGCACTGCGATGATTGCCTTTGTTATATGGTTCTGCCTGAATTTATGCAGTAAAAGTCTTGCCCCAGGCAAGCCACGGGACTCTGACAATATCCGATGAGTCTTTCAAGCCTGTAACTTCTCTTTTGGAGGAGATCTTTCACTATTGGTCAATGACACTGGGAAACTGGCCAGGTCTCACACAGAATTTATTAACTCATGTTTGCATTTGCTTTTTTTCTTTAGATCTTCCATGAAAGTAGACAGACAAGCTGTGATTTCGATTACTCTATTATAGAAGTCTGAAATATAGTCACATGGGTTAAACTCCAATGTTGAGCCATAAGCAAAAGTCTTAGAGATCCTTCTTAACCCCCATCAGGAAAAGAAGCCACACAAGAACTATCTATACTGTAGGGTAGACTCCAGCAGCTTCAAAGAAAGTTCATCAAAACTAAGGCATGTTCTGCTTGAGCCTTTGTGTAAATCTTGCATCTGGAGATGCAGGCTCAGGTCAAAAGACTAGGATAAGGCAACCTCCGCTGTGTTTCTGGCCTGAACACTGGCCTGGATGTGATCTATTGCCTCTCCTTATCTCTCCCAGACACATCTTTTCCAGAGCACAATTTTGGGCACATAGGGACTATATCTTATTCTGTATGTTTACAGTGAGTAGCATAAAGACTCTTAGGCAGGAGTATGATAAATAAATCCATAACCAAAGAGATGCATGCTGTGTTTTGACTAAATACAAGCAGAGAAGATAAATATTTGGGGGCGGGCAGGAAGGAGGGAAGGAAAGAATGAGAAGCTTTGTAAGAAAATGGTCACATTTCCTGAGGATATATGGCACAAAAGAGAGGCAATATACATCCATCATTCCTTGAGTAGGATCCCTTTGATTCAAGCCCAATGGCAGCTAATGGCAGCTTGTACGGCGTACTTATGTGAGGACTGGTGCCATCTTCTACCTGCACAACTAACTCAGGCTGGAAGAAAACCAGTTCTGGACACCAAGCTATCACAAAGGAGCTCTTAAATGACCTTTATTTGAGTGAGAAGGCCTGATTCTTGGAGGAAGCATCTTACATGTTAGGTCACGGGCATGGATTAAAGGCAGTACTAAAATGTCAGGACCACTGAGACATGGCCTGAGAGACTTCAGTTTGAATTACTGTGTAGAATAAATGCTTGCTGTAAATATCTCTTCAAAGCTAAGCAAGAACAAATGCACCAGTCCTTCTCTGTGCCTCCCTTTCTCTAACAGAAAAGACATTGTACTGACCTGTATCCAAGCAGTGATTTTGGTTGAGCAATTCATGTTGGAACAGCATCACTCCCTAACTGCACTCACAGATTTTAATGACATTCAGATGGGGCTGATTTTTGTAACTTTGAAATAGTGTGAAGTAAGGCACTCTGAGTTCTAGGGCTGGGTTTTTGTGTGTCGTATTTTTTTTCCTATCCAAGTGACAGAAATGCAGCTTTTGGAGTTATTCAAACACAGGAATGAAACCTACTGAGGCAATAAAACCACTTGAATAATCATTTTTAGGCAAAGGTATGCTGATTAATAGCCATTAGGGAATACAGAGCCACAAAGCCAGCGATTTCCTCTTAAGTGATGGTGGATGCTGGATTCTGAGTTGTAAGATGTTTTGGAATATGGGTATTGGAATTTTTCAAGAAAACATAATCACTAAAAGAAGAACTTGACATACATGTCTTCTGTGCATTTCTCTAAGGCTAATATTTCTTCACAAAATGTATTACATGGTGAAAAAATAAAAGTGAGAGAAAAGGCATTTCATGGTAGTAACTATGACAAAAAAGTGTTATCTGGAGGCCAAAGAAAGCGTGCAATCATCTGTAAAATAGAACACACCTTTGGAAGGCCCAAATTGTGACTTATTTTAAAATAAAATTTTCAGCAGCGAGCAAAGGATGTCAAAGCTTAAACTATAAAAAAAGAAGATAGCCATCACATAGGAAAGCTTGCACTCTTTCCAGGGAAGATATTTTCAGAATCTGAATATTTTTAGTATCTAATTTCCAAATGTGTCTAACGAACTCCAATGTGCTGGAAGATGTAGCAGTTGGAAACCATCACTCTGCCAGAAGGAGCAGCACCAGCACACCGTGCTGTAGATGGGGTGCGAATCGCTATGCGGAGGGGGCAGCAGGAACCCGATGTTCTGCAGGGAGGGCATGCCAGGGGGACTATGGCAGGCAGGGGCAGTGTCCTGGAGGAGAGATGGACTCCCACGGCAGCCAAATGACAGAGCAGAGCAGGTCTGGTGGCAGAAATCGGGGCCAGCACAGCCCGATGATTGCCGGAGCAGGCCGCAGCGGTGAGGCAGGCCTGAGGTCAAGCTGGGAAGTCAAGCTGGAGGATCAGGGTCTTTATCAGAGGTTTATGGTAAAGCATATGTCTGCAGCAGCTCGGGAAAGGGCAAAGAATAGGGGGCCGAGCTTAATAAAGCCCCCAGGTGATGCTGGGGAGCCCCTTGCAGCCTTCTCACAAAGCCCCCTCCTCAGCAGCCTGATCCAAGGGCACGTCCCAGCAGGCCTTGAGCACAGGCAGCCAAACCCACAGGAGATGGCAGGGCTCTTGGCCCTGACGTATATCCTTGTCGTAGTCTGTGTCATCTGCTCTTTTATCGCCCATTTCTGCATTGAGCTAGAGGATCACAGTGACACATCTGTCCTGAAGACTGACATAAAACTTGATAAATTTTCTTAAAGCACAACGATGTGATTGAAATCTGAAGGAGACTCATGCAGAAGCTAGAGGTGTTGGACCCATACTAAATTTAAGTGAAGGATATAGTGTATTTATGAATCAACTGCCGTGTTTCCAAAATACAAGTGGATGATGAGCCTGCAAAATCTTCTCCCACGCAAGTCAGAACACTGAAGTCAGCAGAGACAGTTGTGAAGCAATGTAATATTTGCTAAAGAGAAGAGAGACTCAGTCCTAATTAACTAAAAATTACAACACCCACAGAGGGAGTTATGCATTGTTATACCTTTGTAATGGGGACAGTCTCCACTAGCATGTCCTCTAAGATAATGACTGTGTGGTTTTATGTCTATACTTAATAAAGCGTCTATATAGGTACTAAGTTCTGCAGCTTCTAAAAACTTAGTCTTTCATTTTGTCCTTCCACTAATGGAAAAATAAAACCATGTTCATTCTAGACCACTTTACTAAAAATGATAAAAAGCTATTGTGATTACTTCACCAGCCTTTGAAATCCTGATATCTTTGAGGTGAGGTACAAAAAGGTTTATAAATCAGGAGGTAAAGCCACATTACCTCTTCAACATGTGAGCCATAACTTTCCCTCTTAAATGACAACAGATGGACATAGCTATTTTACATGAAAAAAATCTTTGCATTTCTGTAACCTTCCAAAGAAGTTATTTGCATAAATGTCATTTGCCAAACGACAAGTGGAGCTGATCATGCTCTGCCTTGTTCCAGCCACTTTGTAGGCTGTTGGCAAAATCCTCTGAGGTTAGCAGTGCATGGAAATAGCTAATCTTCAGGTCCGGTGTTGCCATCATTTTTGTGGACAGCAGAATTCTTCAGAAGACCGTTTTCTAAACTAAGTGCATGAAATGACCTGCAAACTCCCTAGATGAAAAACGTACTCAAGGCTTGATATAAGGATAACTCTTTTCTACTTTTAATACCGCCTATTAGACAGGAAGAAAATAAACCATTAATCCATCGTCTGGAGTTCAAGGCATTGCATTGCAAAGCCAAACATTTCTTTTCATGGCTTGTTGCGGAAGCAATAGAATTGCAGAACTAGGAGTCATCAAAATTGTGAACAAAGACTCACTTGAAGTAACAAAATACTTTGCTTAAATGTGAATTCAAGTTTAAATGTTATGAGACTGTCAAACAGTGTTGCCTAGGGGGAGCATTTCGAAAAGGCTCTGAGAATTCACCTAAAACCATATTGCCCATATAACGTCCATAGGGGCTGCTGATACATGTTCAGCCTCACATTTGGCCTGTAGTTATTCTCTGAATGGATATGTAAACTCACACGAATGATGTTAAGTAGATTATGGTGTCACTTCACATGCCTAGACTTCTAACCTCCAAGTGAACAGGTGAACATGCAGTACTAACTGAAACCATTCTTTATAATAATGTCAATATATTGTTGGTTCTTATATTGAAGACATTAAAAATGAAGGTGAACTTTCTTTCTTAGAGGGACAAAATATGCAGGTCTTTAGGGCAGATTCTCAAACATTTAAAATGTAAACTCTACTTTAAATATTCCTCTAGGCTCTCTGTGTAAATGCAAAATATGGAAATGGAAAGAAGTAGCTACTTTCCAGGCAGTGAGTCATCTGATATTACCATAGATGTCTAAATAGAACATCTAAATCATGACTGAGAAGTGTGTTTTTCTCTCTACAGACTATAAAAAGAGTCTAGACAACTGGTTCAGATGTAAATGTCTGCATTGTAGATGATCAGAGTGAGGTGAGGTATATCCACCACTGGAGCACGGGACAATGCAGAGAGTAAAGACAACAACAAAGACAACAGGTCAGGCTCAGGTTCTGAGGACACACACCACCAGGCTGTGACTAGCTTACTGTTCATTATGTCTGTTCTGCTCGTAAGTAATACTCCAGTAGTAATGATTATCTTCTTCTCCCCTTTCTTTCCTCACAGTAAGTTGCTGACAAATATTTTAAATGGTCTTAAAAAGCAGATCAACTGTGCACCAAGTATTCAAAAGTGAAAAGGCCTCAGAAAAAAAAAATGTATTTATTAAGGTTACATATTTAGATGGAGTCATCCTGCAACTTATTCCTAAATAAATAAATAGCAAATAATCAGTATGAAATTAAGCAAACATTTTAATTCATTGCCTGTAAGAACAGAAATGGTCATGGTTGGGGTTTTTCCTGCTCAACTTTCATATGAACAAAATGTAATTGAGCTGCAGCTCAAGATATGCATATGATGACTTTTTACATCCATATGGCACTATGTGGGGGAGTTCACATTAACATTTCAGCTTGGATCATGAGCACACTTTTGAAGTAAACCTCCCAGTTGTCCCCACTTCCTATATGCTTTGGTTAATGTAGCAGAGCAGTCTTGGACTCATGGGCTAGATTATTCTCAGGGGAAACTAGCCTAGAATTTGCTCTCCAGGAATGCACCAAAAGCACTACAACCGCTAACAGACCAAACTGGAGCTAGTCTGAAGTGATCATATAGTGTGGACATCACCTCATCAGCAACAGCTGTTTTGCTCTATAGACCAGTGCTGCCCCACACGGCTTGTTAAGACAGACATAGCCCGTGCTGGATCGAGATTACAGTCTTGAACACTGTCCCTGCATTCCCCTGAGCACCAGAGCTGTAGGACTAGACTGGAGTTCTAAGATAGATAGATCATGTAACTAATTAAAGGCTAACATGAACCATGGCATGTTTCACAAAGAATTTCACACCTTGTTCAATGGTTACTAAAACTCACCAGCTGTAAATAATGTACATGGTTCTATCTTATATGTGTAAAGTGAAGACCGAGCTCTTTTAATACAGTGGAGAATCAGAAAACGTAGTCTGCTGTGGGTTTTGTGCTACTGAAGTAATAGAAACTCCCTATCAGTGCTATTGGGAAGATTAACTGTACAACGATGCAACATTCATCCAGCGTTCTGCTTTGCATCTGCAGCTCAGGAATTACCTTCATTTATCAATAGTAAGGTGATCTTAATAAATCCCTTCATTATTTAAACTCTCCTTAAAGTACAAAACAATCATTGACACTATTTTAATCAAGAAAGACCAATTGCAATGTATTCTTATGATAGTGGCATTTCCTTGTCTAAAAAAAAAAAAAAGAAATCACCTCAGATATCTAAAAGCCACTTTGTCATGTCATTGGTATTAAGGTTAATGATTCTTGCCTTCTTGTGCTTCATTGCTTAACTCTGGCCTAAAGACTGGTAATCACTAATGGTAGAATTAAGTGAGTGCTGTACCAGACAGTTACTGAGTAGGAATACTTCTGCGGCAGAAACATTTACAGTTTCTAACTGCCACCTCATCAGTCTTCTTGTAGGGCAGCTTTGGGACTGGCAATAGGTATAGAGTTATTTGATGTGAAATACAAATACTATGTTAGATGCTAAAAGACTTTTCTTTACATTTTCACTGCACAACTTAAAATCGGCCAGAAGACTAAGACATGCATAGGTGGGATTTTCATTAGCATAGTTACAAAACCATTTCAAGGAGGACATATGCTCATACACAGAAAATGAAATGGGGGAAGGCTCAGCAATTTGTCCCTGCCTTAAGCATGTCATTGTCTGAATGGGTTCAAGAAGAGTTTAGAGGTTTTAATGGGTAAATGAAATGTGCTGAAGTAAATAACATACTCATTCCTATGGATTTACAGAAAGTGCATTACTTTGTAAACACAGCATAAAATTTACGTGTTCCCTAATGCCTGTAAATGCTTTTTCCCAGATTACCTTGTATTTCTCCTCAGTATTAGCTCTTCAATAATAGCCACAATTCTGGAGCAAACAAAAGACCTGTATTCAAGATTCTGCTTGACCAGGAACATGTAAAATGGAACAAAAAGCTTTTGAACTCATACCAAAGGCTTTTCCTCAGTAGAAGGATTAATTCAAGTATTCAGTCACAAGCTTTCATGAAATAAAATATTCCATTGGGACTATAGTACCTTTAGATTTCTGTCACTGGGGAAAATGAAGCTGAACAAGTCTATAGAAAAAAAATTTATTTGGGGAATTACTGACAAATATATGAACAGTGAGACAGGGCAATGAAGCAAACAATGTATCTGAATGAAATCAAATTAAAATAAGCAATTTAGGGTCAAACAAAAGTATTTGCCTTTTTTTTTTTTTTTGGACTTCCTACATGTTATTTGGGGGAAGGTGTTGGTTGGTTGGTTGGTTGGTTTTTTTGGGGGGGGAGTTTGTTTTAAATATTTTTATTCAACATTTAAAAAAAATCAAAGGAAATGATCTGAAAATCAATCATAATCATAGAATGTCTTGGGTTGGCAGACACCTTAAAGATCATCCGGTTCCAACCCCCTTGCCATGGGCAGGGACTCAAAAGGTTGCTCAAAGCCCCATTCAGCATGGCCTTGAACACTTCCAGGTATGGGGCATCAGAAGAATGGCAGTGGATATGCAAGAGGAGAAACCCGTGGGATTAGACCCCTACTGGAATATAATAGCCCTGTTATTCATTTGCCATGACAGAAACTAATGCAGATGTTCTCTTTCTGACTCATTGCAACCTGTGATTGAAACCAACACTTCCTGACATCAACAGCCTTCCTTAATTACAAGCATACTCCAGGATGGGTTTCACTGTGTGTCTCCACACGAGCATTTTTCTTGGATTAGGAGTGCTATTCTGAGGCAAACCTCTTTTCCATCCCTATTTACAGTACTGCAGATTGTGCCCCAGAGATGTTTTAAAGCAAACCAACAGGATCACCCTCTTGGATGAAACCAAACTGCAAGCTGTGCTACTACTCCTCTGGGCACCCAGACCTCAGAACCAGGCTAGGCCTAGTCCCAGGGGACACCCCTGGACCAGGTACAGGGTGGACACAGTGCCCTCAGTGCCCACCCTATGGGTCTTTGCCTGTTGTGCTACATGACCTGCTCTGCATATCTTCTCTCTCTTTCTCTTGTGCAGTGTTTTCTGCTTCAGATCAAAAAATATACATTATGTTCAAGCATGAGCCCAGATCAATGCTGACAGGAGAGATACTTGCCCCTTTTCTCAGCTCAGGGTCATGCAGTAAAATTGCCCCAAATCCCTGCTGCTTGGGATATTATCCCTTCAGCATGCTAGATGCAGAAACACTCTGTAAACATTGAGAAAAAAATCAGTTTCGGATGCATATTTTACCTGGAAAAGACTGTGTGGTGAGGTGTCCCAAACATCTCTTTTTAATATTTTTCCTTCACAGAAAAATTTAAAAGCTTGTAATCTTTCTCAAAAAAAAAAAAAAAAAAAAAGTTTTAAATATCAGCATTTTTCCACAAAAAGTAAAAAAATCAATTTACTGCCAGCTCTGTCAGGAACCAGTTTTGTGTAGATAGATCCCAATATGCACTGTTGCTAACTGCTGGATGAGAGCCCACAGAAGCAATGGCTGCAAGTCAATAGTCTCATTCCCTTCTGCCACTTCTGTTTCCTAACAACAGGAAATAATCATAGCAAACACCAAATAATCATTTACAAAAACACTAGATAGGTCTTGCTAGTTATGCGCTAGTTAGTTAAACCAGTAGTTTTCAGGATTGAGTTTGTAGGTCAGAGGTGAGGAGCATGCTAAGTGCATTTACAACTAAGCTGAAGGTTTCATAGTGCGTCATGATCTGTGACAAATTCTGAGGACTGACAGTGGTCATCCAGAAGGTCTGGAGACCAAGATTCACGTGCCCTTTTGGTATAGGCATGTTGCAGCTCACTTAGACATATAAGAGTAACCCCTAAACTATTTACTTTTTTTTTTTTTTTTTTTTTTTTAAGGCAAGGAAGAGAAATAATCTTCTCCAGGGCAATCATTTCATCCTCAAACTGGTATTTTAGAAAGGTTTGGTAAATTGACTCCTAGCCATGGTGTTTTCTCTCCATTGACCACAGAGAGTCTCAGGGACTAACACAGGGATGCAAGCCTTAGATGTCTACAGCCACGCTATCTAGACATAAGGAGACAGATCATTACTGACAAAAAAGGTGGCAAAATCAAAGATCTTTGATAATGTTTCAGACACAGATTTCATGGTGGGAGGGTCTGGAGGGGTTTGCCTTTTCCTAGCAGCCCTCAATGTCCCTCTTCACAGCCTCTGTGCAGACAGCTCCTATGGTCCTGCTCTGAGCCAGGGTTCCTCCACCACTTCTTGTGAAACACTGACCTCTCACCTGGGGGCTTTGGGGAGAGAGAGGAGGACAGCCCTGCCCCACAGCTCTCCACCACCACCCAGGACCACACATGGGACATGCTCCCTGTGCAGGGAGCAAGGTCCCTCAACGTGGGCTGCGTCTGCTGAGCCGGGCCGTGGTGCTCCTCATCACTGTGCAGCGACAAGCACCTGTGTCAGCACAAACACTGTAGGTGAAAATTTCCACCTAATCCAGCCTCTCTGCGTAATCTAGACCAATGTCAGCACAGGTGTTTTTGTAGTCACATTGCTGAACTGGAGGAGCTCTGCAGCCCTAACAAGTCCTGGGGAAAAGAAGTACAAGCAAACAACTTAATTGGGAACAACGCTTTACCCTACATCAGCACAGGAGTTTTCTTTCTTTCTGCGGTCCCATGGGGGCCATGAAAATCTCTCTCTTCGTACAACACCTTCCAAAGAGGAATTTGAAATTGAAGCAAACCGGTACTTGTGTTCCTCATCTCCATTTTATTAAAATATCCCAACTTTTGTCTGCACGTGCAAAATTCCAGAAGGGGGCAATTTGGATGCAGGTTTCTCAGTGCAGTGCAGATATATTCCATGAATTGGCTGTTGTATAAACAGGATTTTAATGCTTAATGCTCATAATTGTAGCCTTGCAGAGGACTGCTCAGTGAGCACACTTTGTCAGGATTCTTAAATGCTTCTGTTTCCAAGCTGCGATATTTAAAGTTGTCATATCAACCATGAAAAGTGTTTAATTGAATAAAAGGAAATTAAGATTAAAACATATACACATTTACTAAAATAAAATGTAATTTGCTCTGGTATCTGTCAGTTAAAAGTACACTTTTACAATTAAATTTTAAAGCTCTAGAGAAGCTAATTGGGTTAATCTGGAAAATTTTTAAAGCTTTTTCTCAGTGGAGTCAATTTTAATTTCAGGATTAAATGAACAGCAAATAGAGATATTCTGATTTTTTTTTTCCTCATATATGATGCTTTTTTTTTCCTCCTTGATGCTTGCTTAAGGACGTTTTCTTACCAACCACCCCTTCAAAACCACACTGCCTTCAATGAGTATTTAGAACACGTGACATTAAAAACTTAAAATAAACCCTAGATTATTAAATTTGCATCCATTAATACCCTTGCTTTGAGAAATGACTTTGCTATAAGAGTCTGTTTTAATCTGCTGGTACTACTTGTTTGTGTAATGACTACAGGGTTTTACCAATATCTTTAGAATTTAAACATTGTGCAGTCCTCAGCAGCTGTTGATGACATACTTGGCACTAACACTGCTACAACCTCATGCATGTACTCCATATCATGGTGCCTGTGTGTGCTCCACGTACCACATTTCCTCTTCAGTAGAAAGAAGCATGAAATCAAAATAATGTAAACATTGTGCAGAAAAGAGAAAGAAAAAAAAAATGCTCTTGTCTGTGGACACTGACTCTTTGTGAAATAACCCTTGAATATTCCCTCTGATCAGGAACAGTCCTGTTAAGCTTGTAAAAGCCTTATTTAAAAGTTTTCCAGACAGTAGTTTACCTGGGATTAACTGATCTACAATATCATGTGAACGAAAAATTGATCCATTTTGGAATGGATTTCTTGAGAGATTTCTTGTTTTCCAGCCTGATCCTTCTGATATCCGCACCATCCGTTTACCACTTCCAGTGTTCAGTATGCTTCTCTATAACTCAGCCAGTTTCAGTTCTGCAGCTACAATTCAATCAAAAGTCACATCAGGGCTCAGAGTATTATTATCTGAAATTAGGAAGGCTGGCCGTTTGTTACTTTTGGTGTCATATTTGTCTTCTGGGTCTCAGCTTTCCACTGAAGACAAATTCTCGAGGTTTTTATAACAACTGAAGAATTTTATTTATTTATTTATTTATTTTACAGAAACTTAGTGCCCCCTGGTATTTACCCACTGTCTAGGTTTTTACAAGTGTTCACATATTTCACAAGACATATGACCAGAATCACAAGAGCTGACAGCACTGACATTTACCCACCAAAATTACAGGGTGAACAATTACAAAGACCATGTATGAGATCATTAGACATATAGAAGAACTGTGAAAAATATTTTTTGCTTATTCATTTTTGTTTGGATCCAGTAAAGAATTTAAGGGCTGCAACACCTAACTTTTAGGCTGACTTCCAGAATGACATCCAGATGTAAATACCTGAGCTCCTTCCAAAACTTGAGACAGGCTGCTCAGCAGGAAGAACTGAAAACCTTGCACAGAGATGAGAACCCAGGTCTCATCATTGCACTTTGTCTGCCTTCTCCACAGCTAAATCCTCAGGAGGCTGCTGAGCCTTGCTCCCCCTGAGCCTCACCAAAAGGCCTCATCCTGCCCAGTGGTTACAGTGCTTTGCTGCACGAGCAGGAGCCTGAAGTCCCTCAAGATGAGGATGTCCCACCCATGTTTCTACCTCCTGGATGAGTGCTCCAGCCACAAGATTATTAGGTATGAGAGGTTCATTAGAAACAGCTTATGTGTAGTTAGCACTTGGGAGGAACCCTGTTTTATCAGTGCATAAGGCAGGCAGGATTTTGCACGTTTCTCCCTCTAGTTTCGGGACCCACTGAAGCCAAGGGTGGGCAGGCAGCATTGTGAGCGGAGTAGATAGGCTCCAGAATTAATTAGAAACCATCAGGGTTAAGCAGTCACTGGGCAGGGGTGCTTGGATTAAAAAGCACCAAGAGCTCATCCCAGTTGTCTAGCCACAGAAGATGCCTGGTATTGTTTGTCACATCCTAGCGAGGAGCAGCTGGGGGACATGACAGAAGCCACACAGGAGACCACTGGAGTGGCAGCAAGAGGCCAGTAGATGCCCTGTAGTTCCCATAAAGGGAACTAGACCCCTAAATTTTAACTGGAATAAGCCTATACAATGACCAAATCCCGTGTTAGGCATGGAAATCTTGGGCCTTGCTTCTAGCCTTTGGTATACTGGGAGGATGCTGCCAGGAGCAGTAAACACTGACCAATTAGCAAGAGGTGAAAAGCAGCTGAAAACGTGAGCTCTCCTATACATTTTATTACATTAATAAAATGCTATGGGAAACAGTCCGTGCCAAAGCACAGACCTAGATCTGCAGCTGCATATTGTAAAAAGTAGTGGAAATTGAGAATTACAAGAAGGTGAGATTCATCTGCCTCCAATTTCCACTCTCTTAAGTCAAACAGAACTTACAATAGTTTGCAGTTTTCTGGACAGAGAAATCTATCCATGAGTCTAGTCTAGTCTAACTAGTCGTAGAGTGAAAGCCCAATGAGGATAGAAAAAAAAAAAAGAAAAAAAAAAAAAAGGCAGCTACATAGCTTTGGGATCAAATGCTTATCCCAGCAGGCTGCTTGTTTTGGACACATTATGGAGAACGTTTTTGCCAATTTCTGTTTAGCTTGGCAAACCCCATGGCAAGTGTAGTCAGAGTGAGCATACTCTCAAATCAGATGCTACACGTGGTTCCAGAGCTGATACAAAATGGACAGATGAGGGCTAGAGTATAATGCAACCAGTTTAAATATTGTGTGACAGCAGTAGCTTCGCATACTGTTGCATTCAGCATATCCAGCCAAAACCAGTGCCATAAGGATCTTAGATTTTTTTTTTTTCAGACAAATAGCAGTGGGAGTGAAGTCAAAGATGAAATTATATCCAATTGTGTATCCAGACAATATTTTTCCCAGACACAAAGGCTGATCTTGGACACAGTTACTAGACAAGACTCACGGCAAAGTCAAACTCAATTATAAAACAGATAACAAAACATTAATTTTTAGCAACTGGGAAATGTGAGCAGGAGGAAAGAGACAATATCAACATGCTGGTGTGAAATCAACAGGAACTGGGGCAGCCAAGCAGCCTAAGGCTTTTTTTTTTTTTTCCCCATCGTCTTTAAGGGGACTTTTATTTTATTTTTCAATAATCATTTAATACTACGTGCTTCAGGAACACTGGATTTTTGAAAATCTGACCATTTAAATCTTGAGCATTGTGAAGTTAACACTTTAGGAACTTTCAGAAGTTCACATAGCATTCAACTTTTATCTGATTTGCCATAATTTTTACTATGTGCAGCAAATAACACCATGACAGGATAAATAGGGTCCAACTCAGAAATTTATTTCTGTAAATGGATTTGTTATAGTTAACACATTTTCTTGTTTGGACTATTAATAAGTCATGAGTTCCTTATGCCAGTGGAGATTAAAAAGCCAGTACATGTATGGTACATAAAAACTGCAAGAAAGTTTGAAAATCATTTTGCATTTCTGTCACTTGCTGACCTGCTGCAGTAACTGATTGGCTCTTCCGTATTCACTCATCTACTCTGATACAACTCAGCTGAGCCCTAGATGTCGAGCTGATATCTTCTAAGTGTCATCTTCTTACCAATCTGTTTTCAAATTGCAGATAACTGATACCACCTTACCTAACCACAAGGTCCTTGCTACAGTAGGTCAAACCAAACAATACAAATGCAGGGCTGCAAAGCATCAAAAAAGTTGTTATAATTCAAAGTAAATCAAAATCATCTTCCCTACTGCCTGCACACCTTCATGATGATGGACAATCCTCAGTTAGGTTCTCCAAGCACTTGCACACGTAATGTGGCTGCACATTTTCCCCGTTTTCCCATGAGAGCAGATGGGGAGAGTCATGGGCTGTGACCCATATGCATGAACAGAGCAAAGAGATATATGCACAATTTGTAAATAATATTTTCAGCTGAGGTAAGTAATATCTTCAAGACAAACATAGATGCCATCTTTTGATTTTCAGATACGGAAACAGAAAGTTTGTTACCAGAAAGAATGGTACACAAAACGCCATGGAAAGAGTGTGGCAGAAGCCAGCTGGGACATGGGACAGCCCTTGTCACCCCCTGATCTTGGGGCCATGCTCAGGGACCTACAACACTCTGCCTTTCCCATGCTGCTTTACCTTTCCATCTGGCTAATGAAGCGCCATCACTAACATGAGGTGACTGTGTAAGGTCTTGCCAAGATCACCTTAAGTAGTTCAAGGTGTTACAGCCTAACACATTTCTCCAAACTACAGTTAATTAAGTATACAGTTTTCACATCCCTGGGAAAGTTCCACCAGAAACACATTTCCCTGCTGCATACAACCAAATGTAATACAACTGCTTTTTGAATAGCTCATCAGCATCTGGCAATGGGACCTGTGTGTATAGTTCATAAAGCCTCAGCATTCCCTATGAATTAAAAGGGCTTTGTCCTTGAGCTTCTTCAAGAAACAAGAAAGTCTGGAAGAAGATGGACATTGATTTTTAAGAAATATTGGTATAATGCGGAGAGAAGAAAGAGCTACAGAAAATCTAATTAGATATTAGGAAGGTTAAAAAGGATGACCTAAAGGGATAGACTGGTATTGATCGCACACAAAGTGATGGAAGGCTGATAGGGATGCCATTTGCCATGAATAAGAGTATGGTAGCATAATTAATGCCATTCAGTAAGATTACAGGGAACAGATTTTGTCACACAAATACCATTACTGGAGGAGACTAGAATTTTAGGTGATAAAGGTAATTATATTGACATAACAGGCTTTGACAAGGTATTTTACATCATGCTGCAGGACTTTCTGTTTAAAAATAAGTTTTGTATAAAAAGAAGTGTAGCATTATAAGAAAAATGGGATTGAAAAGCTTCATAAGATTATCTAGTTCATCATCCAGTTGCAGATGTTTGATTATTCGAAATGGATTTCAAATGGAAATTGGTTTTATAGATATCCAAAGAGGAGTACTTTAAATGGTGTTGCACAAAGCTTCTATTCTTGAATGAAAACTATAAAATATCTTTGTTATTGAATACAAAAGAATCACTGCTGCTAAAGTACAAACTCTGAGAGCCAGCTAAAGGATCAGAATGGGTCAGCTCAACACAGTGACTGTGGCACTAGAAGTGCTAGTTTCATTTGAAAAATGGAATGTAGGTTAATCATTCAGATATGGAGAAGCAGTATCCTGTAATTCAATGACTTTGAGAAGAACTCTAGTTTAAGGGAAATAGCAAATGAAAAGTAAGCTCATAACATGACTGTGTGATTACAATGGCTAGTGTGATGCCCAGATGTGTAAATAAGAATGAATCTGCTAGAAGTAGGAAAATTACATACCACCCAACTGAGAAGAGCTATTTAGAATTTTTTTTCTGACATATTTTTCATCAGAAGACTCCATGTTTTCCACAGGGAGGTAGAATTTCAATAAAACTATTCTTTAGAGGAAACAAACAAACAAAAAAAAAAGTGGGAGAAGGTTTTGATTTCCACAACATTTCTCTTATATATTTAAAAATACGTTTTGTTTTAAAAAATTTGGTATGACTTCTTAAACCTTAGGTAACACCATATCATATTAAAAATAATAATAAAAAAAATACATATTATTTTTGAACCTAAAGTTAAAATCTCTTTTTGTTCTGATTTGGGAAAGGGAATCTCTGATTTCCCACATTTTCTTCCATCTGAGATTGTAATTCAAATATTGGAACCTGAGTCCAATGTCAATATCTGAAAAATACAGGAGGCCAAGAAATGTTATAAACAAACTGCAAGATGAATCTGAAGTAGGACTTCAAAACTGTTTGAAAACAGGGACTTAAATATTTCCTTAGCTTGCTAGACCAAGAGAAGCAATAGAAGACCTAACACAAGAACCAAAAGAATTTAAATTAGAAGCCAACTGAACATAAAGCAATAATGCTTTTGTCTTGTGGTTTTAGATTAAGAAATACATTTTCACAATTTGCTAATCTTTGTATAATGCTTGCTTCATAAAAACAGGCCTATTAATAATGAAATTATTATAAAAACAAAAGTAATTGTGAAGCTGTATGAATATAAGAAATGTTTCTTAATTCAGGTCCAAAAAAGAGGGCAATTCTTACATAATTGATCAGTCATAAGCAGAGGTTTCCATCAGTATCAGATAAGCAGTCATCTTCCAGATCTATTCAAAATTCAATAAATACAATTTAATAAGCTCCATCTACTTGCCTTTCTCTATCTTTAGGCTGCAAGTTCTCAGACCAGAGACTGTCTTTTCCTGAATTTTTGGAAAGTGTTCAGCAAATTGTAGGAACTGTCATAAATAAATAATAACACTCTAATCACTGAGGACATTTAAGTAAATTACACTCTGCTTTAACTGTTAAGCTCTTCTTCCAAAATCCCAGGTGAGCAACAATGTTCAGAATCCTGATTTTCATTTATCTTCTTTCATTAGTAGTTTCCTTTCATCAAAATACTGAAGAAACTATACGTGGCTAGTTCATATACTCTTTCACCATGCACCTGCTGATACTCAAGACAATCATCTTTCTTAAATGTTGTGTGACAGATTATGTTTTATTTGCTTCTTCTAAGTTGCTGTTATTTTATTTATTTATTTATTTTTCGCAATACAGTCAGCCAGAACTGAAGAGGGAAGAACATGAATCTTCTTTTGGGAGTTGTTTATTGCGCCAAAGGGATGCTTATGTTAACAGATGATGTAAGGGAATCATCGCACGGAAAAAGAAGACACCAAGGAGCCAGCTAGCCCTCGGGGAAGACAGTGAGAACTTCCTAGGAAAGACCAGACTAGAAAGAGTTTGCTGCAACTCAGCAAACCACTGAGGTCGCTAAAGCAAGGACTCACATGGAGGAGCAGTAGTTAGTAATTTTTTCATTCCCTTTTTGTTTCTTTTAAGAACTTTAGGTTGTCTCTGTTTGAAAACTTAATTTCCTATTTTTTATACAAATAAAGTTTGAAGTTCCAATGATAATAATAATAATAATCAGCGTTAGTCTTTTAAGACCACCTAATATAAGAAGAGGTCTTCAGAAATCCACCTGAAAACTGTTTGACGCATGGTACCATCACACACAACAGGGACAGGAAGAAGCCTGCCTTCAGTGCTGTCCCCACAGCAGGAACAAGGATGGAGTCCTTCACACCCGGAGGCTTCACTACCACCAGAAGTGGAGCAGTAAACGTAAGAGAAAGAATGAAGTGGAGAAATGGGAGGTATTTTGAATGATAACAGGCCTCCTCACCTCCCCACACACCAAATGTCCTCCTGCAGAAAGGACAAGTCCAAATGAGAACAACCAAAAGAGAATGAAGGGGGAAAGCAAAGGAATATTCAAAGAGAACAGTGAAAAGTGAAACAAAGGATGAAGGAAAGCTAGGAATCATATGATCACTGGTAGCAAAAGCAGAGCAACAGAACAACACAAGTAGGTCTTTCCTTCACATCATCCAGAAAACTCTTGGTTATCCTAAAAAGAGTAAATTATCTCCTTGAGATACTGAGTTCAAGAGTGAGGAGACAGCTACCGCTCAGATGAGAGGATGTGAGATCACCTTAGACAGGTGGCAAAGGCTGGAGACAAAAGTTTCTGACCCATAAGATGTGGTGTAAAATACAAATCATGCACCAAAACAAGTAGCTGCAAAATTGTGTCTTCAAAAGAGGAGGAGGGTGTAAATACTCAAGTCCTTCTTAACACTTAGCACCTGGAAAAGATATGTGGTTTTTGGGTGGCAGTTTCTAACGTCCTTTGAAAAATAAAGTTAGAATGAGGTAGTGCTACAAGACAAACATGGATTTTGTTGGTACAACCCAAAGTTTTAATTATATCAATGAAAAATGGGAATTTAAAACAAAATAAAAACCCACAACCCCCTTTTTTTAACCACAAAGCTCACCCTTCATTTAAGTTTGCAGGACGTGCTGCCAACTGAGATGCAGTTTATCTCAGAAGAGACATTATATTTGTGGAAGGGTTCAAACACAGCAGTCCTTCTTCCCCTTTTTTCCAGTGTATCAGTTTGGCCTTTGCCAGGGGACCTGAACAATGTGCAACAGCAAACCTTCCTTTCCTCAAAGAGGAAGAATAAAGGCTGAAATCTATGCTTGAATGTAGTGGTTCTACCTGGCACTAATACTTTTTCAACTTTTACATCCTTCTAAACAGTATGATTGCTTATATTTTCTTCCCAAAATCAAAGTCGATAGAATTAATCAAAGTAGATACACGAAACAAGGAGAAAGTCAAAATGACAATCCTGTGGCCAGAAAATTCTCAGACTGGGAGTAGAGGTTTGCATCTGTGCCAGAGCATTGCCATATATATGAGTAATGATTAGAATGAAAGGAGAAGAAGTGTCACACAGGGTTCTCCGGGGGTCTGTCCTGGCTGTAATACAGTTCAGGATTTACTCCATGATTCAGAGAATGCATATTCAATTTGCAGATGGCATGAACCCAAGAGGAAATAAAAGTATTGCAGAAGTCAAAATATTCTCAACATGAATAGAAATAAAGTCTGGGAAAAAAAAAAAAAAAGAAAAAAAACACCATAGTGTATATTATCTTCACTTTGTAGTATATAGTATCTTCAGTTTGTCCATGTTGGATACTATAAAAGCTATTGAAGAACATAAACGTTGGTGCCTCTGTTCAGTACTGGTGAGGCCATACCTGGAGCAGTGTGTCCAGCTCCGGGTTCCCCAGTATGAGAGAGACCGGGACATACTGGAGGGAGTCTGACTAAAAGCTACCAAGATGACCAAGGGACTGGAACAAGTCTCCTAAGAGGAGATGATGAGAGAGCTGGGGCTGTTCAGCCTAGAGAAGAGAAGTCTCAGGGGGCATCTCATCATTGTGTATAAATACGTTGATCTCATCGATGTGTACAAATGTGAAGGGAGAGTGCAAAGAGGACAGAGCCAAGCTCTTTTCAGTGGTGCCCAGGGACAGGACAAGAGACAGTGGGCACAAAGTAGAACGAACACAGTTTGTTCCCTCTGAACATCAGGAAGCATTTATTTGCTGTGTGGGTGGCTGAGCACTGGCACAGGTTTCCCAGAGAGGCTGTGGAATCCCCTCCTTGGAGATCTTCAAAAGCCACCTGGACATGGTCCTGGGCAGCCTGCCCTGGGTGGCCCTGGGGGTTGGACCAGGGGGCCTCCAGAGGTCCCTGCCAACCTCAGCCATTCTGTGATGCTGAGATAAGAGAACATAAGAGGGAACAACTGGTTAGGAATCAGTTCTGTATAAAAGGACCTGGAACTACATCACACGGGAGCCAAACGTAAACCAACATCAAGCTACCACAGGACAGGTCAGTTCCTTTAGGTACCAAGAGGATTCTGCATGCACCCAAGAGCCAGAATAGCACGCAAAGCACGACATAACTCTTGTGCTCTGTGCTACAGGGTGCAGCTGTGATACTGCCTTGTTCTCAAAATATAAAAATAAGTTAGTAAATAAATAAAAACTCAGCTGGGGCAGCTGGAAGGAATGCAGAGGACAGCTGGAAAAACAACACTGGGAAACATTACCTTGGAAGAAAGATGGAGCTGTGAGGTTTTGAATCCAAGGAACACAAGACCAAGTCATGGCATAACAACAGCCCTCAAGCACATAAAACACTGCTGCAAGGAGGGATTGAATTAGTTCTCCATGTCCGTTCAGGAGAGGGTGAAAGTAACAGCCTTTAATTTTAACAGCAAGGATGTTATTGAAGACAAGGAAATATTCTGCTGGCAAGAATAATGAAACGTGGAAATAGATTGCCTTAAGAAGAGGTCAGATAAACCTTCCTTGAGAAAGATAAAAGGTATAACCGACCCTGTGTTGGAGTAAAGATAAACTCCAAAAGTCCCTTTCAGCCCTATCATTCTCAGCTTGCCTGTACATATATTTTATTTTTTTTAAGTGAACATCTCACACCTTTTAAAAGCAATCTCCTCATTGTGAGTAGCCAGCCTCCCTCACTGATTAGATAACTATGCCTTGCTGTGTTCTTGCTTATCTGCCCTCCCCAGATCAGCACATAGGCTTTACTTGCTCTGGAGCTACTACCTATTTCCTGTGCATACACCAGGGCTATTTCTGCTTCCTCTGAGCAACACTCTGTAGAGGATACAAAAACTTTTATGGATGATTAATAGCTAGCTTTCAAGGCTTAATGATTTGGCTTAGAAATGACATCTTATAGATCAGTCAGCTAATCTAGATCTTGGCCAGCTTCTCTTCTACTCTTTCCAACAGACAAAGTGACTATTCAGCTCAACATCTTTCATTCTTTCAGTCATTATTCTCCATTATTAACCACCTATTCAGATGCCTATTCCCAAGTCGCACCACTTTGCTCAACAGCCCATCACTACCGTATTCCCAAAGGGTAAGCAGAGAGACATTAAACACTGATCAAAAGAAACTGTTGCTACAGACACAGAAGCAGTTCAGGAATTAGTCTAGTTTTCCAGTTTTGTGCATTTAGTTTTCCATTTTTCAGCTCCGCAATGATGAGACTGCATTATGTCTAAAGAAGAAAACACCGTTTTACTACACATTGGGCAACGTATACAATTTCAAACAGCAGAAGCTCTTTCCTTCTGTTACTGGAATAAAGATGAATAATAATGTTAAAATTAGTTACAGCCAGTATGTGGTAGATGGACTGTTGCCATATGGTGGTTATGTAAATTAAATGACAAAATAAGGAGCTAGCATTTATAAGCAACTTTTGTACACTACAGAAACCCAGTCTGCATGTGCAATACCTACTAGCCTCTACTTATGGGTAAAGATGACATCAAAATCCACTTTTTTCCAAGCCACTTTAACAATTATTTCAATGAAAATTCAATCCTCTTACTTGCCTAATGCACAAAGAAGAAGAAGATTAAATCCTTTCTCCACTCTTGTTTGATATGCAAAGTAGTCTTCTCCAGTTAATTTAAATGTCTATTTTCACCTGGCAAAACAATCTCCTGATAATACATGGCTGTGTTGCCTGTCTAGAAAGGTGTCTGACCACACTTTGTGGATGGCTTAAATGACCATAATTAGGGCATACAGGGTCTCTGTCTGGAGGCCATCAAAGCTACCTACCTGTTTTCCTTGACTAGATCAGAATTTAGGACCAGCTTTAGGAGTCCTGATACTCCATGTATGTGTCATTTAAACACAAAATGGGGACTTCAAATAGGTAGGCAAGATTGTCCCACACCAGCACTGCTCAGTAAACTTTAAATATATTCTGAAAGCAGCATTTCAAAGTCCATACATAGCAGCAAATAGTAGTTGAACTTACTATATACAATTTAAACTATTTCATTTTTTTTATTATTGAGCAGGCAAGGGCAAAAGGTACCAAGAGAAACAGATAACTGAATCAGAAATCAAAACAACAGTTTATTTCAAAAGCTGGGCCACTGTATTAAGAGACCAACCCTCAATTCTCAGGTTATAATGAAAGCATAGCACCTGTTATAGAAAATAAAAGTTGAAATTAATTACGTTATATAACAGCTTCATGAATCCTTGACATACAACACACATTAGATTCAGGACTCCTACTGTCCCACCACACAAAACCACGAATATTTTTTCTCTAAACATATGCACAGAGGCTAATTAACACAAAATCCTTTTTCCTTACTGGAAAAAAAAATAGTCTTCAGGCTTTATTAGAAGAACAGGAAAGCAATTAACTAAAGATTAAAGGGGCTCTATCTGCATGAAGCATGATAGGAATTGCCAAAAGGAGCAGGAGACAGGTAACAGAGGATATTACAAAAAAGGAGGTGGGGGAGAGAGAGCAAGAACAAACAATAGGAAGTTAATATTAAAGTCAAGACTGGAGATCTTTCTCAGTAACCTGTTGGAAGTCAGCCAGAGGGGGGACAGGTCTAATGTAGGCACAAGCCTAGGCAGGGTATTCAGGTCAGGTTATCTGATTGCAATGGTCCTTTCCAGACTCATAAATCTAGAGGACACCTGTATGAAGGCAGAAGTAAATATTAATCATAAAACTAAGGTGTAAACTGATGTTGAACTAAAAAACTTACATTGTCAAGATAACAGAGACAATATGTAAAAAGCATAACTGTTTCTTGACATCTCTATCCAAATATATACTCCTCTACCAGTTTTTACAGGCAGTGATATAATTTATAGGGAGTAGTCCCTTGGCATCTTTCTGAAGTCTACAGGACTACGCCAAAATTATCATTGGCTTTGACCCTTCTATCATAGAATAGCACATAGTTTACATACGGTCTCCTGTACAGATTTCTAGCACTGGAACAATGTTTAAAAGCCATAGAAGTTGGACAGACCACAGTCTCTGTGGATCAAATGCAGCTCTTTTACAGCACAGCTCAAAGAAGGTCAAAGTTTCTACATAGGTGTCTCTTTTAATACAGCCGAGCCTTTTGCCCTATGGAAAACTGCAATCCATATTAACTGGCTTACTTCTGTCAACATCAAAGTTGACATCTATCTGAAGCATCCCCTGTGGTGGAGATGGCTTGGGAAGGGGAAGAAAAAGGGAAGGAGGATCTCATTAAGGAGTTCAGTAAGTCTCAAGGGGTCCCAAGGTGCTTTGACACAGAGCACACGGTGGTCTGAGGTCCTCCCATGAGCACCCGCATCCCCACTACGCTTCCAGATATTAGATCAACTTTGCAGTCCATTTTGATAGAACAATGCAGGTGTGATCCATACCAATGAGCATGTCAAACCTGCCAGACAGCTCCCACAACACCATGGATAGACTTGATGACATGAACAGAATTATGCACTTCTCTCATAAGAGAGAAGCAGCAATATATTTATTGATGAAAATAGTGATTTAGCAAAGCTTAACCTTGAATAAAGCAGTGATTCAACAAAGTGCTAATGGTAAATGCAACATTAACGAGATTCACAATGGCAAGGTCACTTGATACTTTACTGCATAGAGGACAGATTCAGACTAAAAGCATCAGGGAGATCCTCATGTTGAGTGACAAGGTTCACAAGGGAGTCCCTTTTGCCATCTAAACTCTGAGGAGTCTAGATACGACCAGATCCTATCCCAATCCCAGACTTTATCATTTATGCCTAAAGGATATTATGCACAGTCAATCCTTTATATCACTTCGATAAGGTTACAAAGTTTCAGCACGTTTAGCAAATTACTTGCAAAGTTTCAACAAGCTAGCTGTTAGTATTAGTAATAGCTATTAGTAGCTATTACTTACTATTTGTTGCAGGTGAGGAATCTCTCGACCTCGAGGAGTAACCTTGAGACATCCCTGCTCAAGGGGAAGATCCTGGCATGCAGCCCCCTGCAGCACAGGCTCTGGGCTTCCCCCTGTTTATGGGGTGAGATGGTTGACTACTAGACATATTTGTACACCAGCCATATGGCTGGTGCATGCCCCACTAGCTCCCAAATCCAGCTTGAGGCCAGTTCAGCTGTCAGGACCAGACACGTTCATCACGGCCATCACTGATGGCTATGGCCTGAGCAGGGCTACAGGTGTAGGGTCAGGTTAGGGGAGCAGGGGGAGTACAGCGCCACACTCAGCTGCCTGGGTCACCCTGTGAGACCCCTTCCAAAGCCAGGCACTGCAGCACACAGCACCGTGGCTCACGCTGTCAGAAAACGGGAGGAAAGCTGACACATCAGGGCCTTCTCGGGGCTTATCAAAAGATGAGAGGTCCTTGAAGAGAGTGACTAGTCCCGTAGATCAGCTGGCAATGAAACCACAACAGTGAATTTGGCAGATGGAGCATCCTGGTAACTCATTTCCTCTGCAGATAAAAATATTCTGCATATTGGATGAACAGCTTCTCCCTAATGACTGTAACTGGTCATCACCGATACAATCAGAAACACAATGATAGCCCTCAGAGAACAGCTCATTCCCTTAAAGAGGTGAATTCTCACTTTTCTTGAGACAACACTAAGGAATTTAATGGAACAGAGCACCTTCACTAAAAATCACAGGGCATTATTTATCTATAAACAGTTGAACTTCAGCTGTTTTCAGCCAGAACAGAAAGATCTGCAAATCCCAAGGGAATGGCAAAGACTGAAAGGCAGGAATTTTATGCTGGTACTAGTAGTATTTCACTCACCCAAAAGCAATACACAGACCCTGGTAGGAAAATAATAATCTCTTCTAGTACAGATGCAAGTCAGAAACACGTTCCTACGCTGTCAGACATCTGTTAATATCATCTGGTTGTGAGGTATATGATGCAACTGCAACAGGCATACAAGGACTATGGTGGGGTTGGTGTAAGGATGGGACAATCTTCTGAGAGAAGCTCTCCACAGCCCAGAGTACTCTTCACTCTGCAGAGCTGAAGCTTGAGTTACCTTTACATCTCCAAGTTTAGGAGGAACAAGAGGTCTGACCTGGGTGAAAGTGTGATTCACAGATTCACAGATTTCTCTAGGTTGGAAGAGACCTCAAGATCATCGAGTCCAACCTCCGACCTAACACTAAGTACTCCACTAAACCATATCCCTAAGCTCTACATCTAAACGTCTTTTAAAGACCTCCAGGGATGGTGACTCCACCACCTCCCTGGGCAGCCCGTTCCAATGCTTAATAACCCTTTCGGTAAAGAAGTACTTCCTAACATCCAACCTAAAACTCCCCTGTCGCAACTTTAGCCCATTCCCCCTCGTCCTGTCACCAGGCACGTGGGAGAATAGACCAACCCCCACCTCTCTACAGCCTCCTTTCAGGTAACTGTAGAGAGCGATGAGGTCTCCCCTGAGCCTCCTCTTCTCCAGGCTGAACAAGCCCAGCTCCCTCAGCCGCTCCTCGTAAGACTTGTTCTCCAGACCCCTCACCAGCTTGGTCGCCCTTCTCTGGACTCGCTCGAGCACGTCCATGTCCTTCCTGTAGCGAGGGGCCCAAAACTGAACACAGTACTCGAGGTGCAGCCTCACCAGAGCCGAGTACAGGGGCACAATCACTTCCCTCGACCTGCTGGCCACACTGCTTCTTATACAGGCCAGGATGCCGTTGGCCTTCTTGGCCACCTGGGCACACTGCTGGCTCATGTTCAGCCGACTATCCACCAATACTCCCAGGTCCTTCTCGGCCAGGCAGCTTTCCAGCCACTCATCTCCCAGCCTGTAGCTCTGCTTGGGGTTGTTGCAGCCCAGGTGCAGGACCCGGCACTTGGCCTTGTTGAACTTCATGCAGTTGACCCCAGCCCATCGCTCCAGCCTATCCAGATCCTCCTGCAGAGCCTTCCTGCCCTCGAGCAGATCGACACACGCACTTAGCTTGGTGTCATCTGCAAACTTACTGAGGGTGCACTGGACGCCCTCATCCAGATCATCAATAAAGATATTAAAGAGGACCGGCCCCAGTACCGAGCCCTGGGGGACTCCACTAGTGACCGGCCTCCAACCAGATTTGACTCCATTCACCACAACTCTCTGGGCCCGGCCATCCAGCCAGTTTCTAACCCAGCGAAGCGTACGCCAGTCCAAGCCCCGAGCAGCCAGTTTCTTGAGGAGAATGTTGTGGGGAACGGTGTCAAAAGCCTTACTGAGGTCAAGGTAGACCACGTCCACAGCCTTTCCCTCATCCACCAAGCGCGTCACTTGGTCATAGAAGGAGATCAGGTTCGTCAAGCAGGACCTGCCTTTCATAAACCCATGCTGACTGGGCCTGATCGCCTGCTTGCCCTGCAAGTGCCGCGTGATGACCCTCAAGATAATCTGCTCCATGAGCTTCCCCGGCACTGAGGTCAAACTGACAGGCCTATAGTTCCCCGGGTCTGCCCTGCGGCCCTTCTTATAGATAGGCGTCACATTGGCTAGCCGCCAGTCAACCGGGACCTCCCCCGATAGCCAGGACTGCCGATAAATGATGGAAAGCGGCTCAGCCAGCTCCTCCGCCAGTTCTCTCAGTACCCTTGGGTGGATCCCATCCGGCCCCATCGACTTGCGCACATCCAAGCTCCGTAGCAGGTCGCCAACCATTTCCTCATGGATAGCGAAGGCCACATCCTGCTCCCCATCCCCTTCCACCAGCTCAGGGCACTGGGTGTCCGGAGAACAACCGGTATTGCCGCTAAAGACTGAGGCAAAGGCGGCATTAAGCACCTCAGCCTTTTCCTCATCCTTAGTAACTAGGTTTCCCCTCGCATCCAGTAAAGGATGGAGATTCTCCCTAATCCTCCGTTTCGCGTTGATGTATTTGTAAAAGGATTTTTTGTTGTCTTTAACGGCAGTAGCCAGATTGAGCTCCAGATGAGCTTTGACCTTTCTAATTTTCTCCCTGCACAGCCTCGCTACATCCTTGTAGTCCTCCTCAGTGGCCCGCCCTTTTTTCCAAAGATTATAAACCCTCTTTTTTCTGCTAAGCTCCAGCCGCAACTCTCTGTTGAGCCAGGCCGGTCTTCTTCCACGCCGGCTCATCTTTGGGCACGTGGGGACGGACCGCTCCTGTGCCATCACGATTTCCTTCTTGAGGAGCGCCCAGCCTTCCTGGACTCCTCTGCCCTTCAGAACCGCCTCCCAAGGGACTCGGCCAACCAGCGTCCTGAGCAGCTCAAAGTCAGCCCTCCGGAAGTCCAAGACAGCAGTTTTACTGGTCCCCTTCCTGGCCTCGCCAAGAATAGAGAACTCTACCATTTCGTGGTCACTCTGCCCCAGACAGCTTCCGACCACCACATCTCCCACCAGTCCTTCTCTGTTTGTGAAGAGAAGGTCTAGCGGGGCATCACCCCTGGTAGGTTCACTGACCAGCTGCGTCAGGAAGCTATCTCCCACGCTCTCCAGAAACCTCCTAGACTGCTTTCTCTGTGCCGTGTTGTGTTTCCAGGATATGTCCGGGAAGTTGAAGTCCCCCACGAGGACAAGCGCCGACGATTTTGCAACTTCTGTCAGTTGCCTATAAAACTCCTCATCCGTCTCCTCATCCTGGTTCGGCGGTCTATAACAGACCCCCACCAGGATGCTAGCCTTGCCGGCCTTCCCGCGGATCCTAACCCACAGGGATTCAACCTTATCATTCCCAGCCTGGAGTTCCACAACATCAAAAGATTCTCTAATGTAGAGAGCCACGCCACCACCCCTTCTGTGCTGCCTGTCCCTCCTGAAGAGCCGATAGCCAGGCATTGCAGCACTCCAGTCGTGGGAGCGGTCCCACCACGTCTCCGTGATGGCAACCAAGTCGTAGCCTGCCTGCTGCACAATGGCTTCCAGCTCCTCCTGTTTGTTACCCATGCTGCGTGCATTAGTGTAGATGCACTTCAGCTGGGCCATCGCCTTCTTCCCCGGCCTAGCCATTGTTTCCCCCGGCACAGCTCCGACAAGCCTTGTTTGAGCCCCGTCCCCCTTCTTACCTAGTTTAAAGCCACACTTACCTAGTGTGGCTGCAATTAAGAGATAAGCAGAAAGAAGAGGAGGAAGAAGGAAAAAGCAGAAGAGGAGCAGCATTGCTGGAAAACACACGACTCACCTTCCCTCATTATCTTAAGGTGCCGTGGTGTCAGGGAAGCTGGCAGATTTATTGCATTAGTAGTGGGTGCTGGTGGCAGAGAAGGGCTGTGGTACGGTGGGGACACCACGAGTGGGACAGCTCCACATGGGAAGGTGGACCTGGGACCTGGAGGTGACCATGAGAGCAGTGAGCAGGGCAGTCCCCTTACTGACCATATGTACTCCCCCAGTACCCATGCAGTACTAAGTTTTGGTGTGTAATTTAGTCATTTAGTACCTTGATTCAAGATTTCTAGATGTTCAGAACTGCAGATATAACCATTGCAGAGCACTCAATTGCAGCAATCTCGTCATTTCACATAAGCACTAAATTTAAGCTGCACGCTTTGTGCATCCAACAAATGCAACACAAAGTGCTGGAGAGTGCTCACACATGCAAATGGGCTCGCATACAACCGAGCAGCATCCGTGCATTAAATCCAGCATGTCCTGAGGAGGTCTGATTTGACTGTGTACAAAGAGAATAACAGCTCACTGCATACATTTTAAACAGTATGCACAAACATTTCTTCTCAAGCAGAATTACAAGCTGTGAGAGCAAGGGACTCTGACGTGGCACGACTGATTTTAGCCATCACCAAGACAGAGCAGTCACTATACCATACACTGACCTGTATATGCCTCATCATAGCTACCAAAATATTACTGCATTCCCTGCAGTTACTCCTCAGAATATGAGGCACTGAGTTATCTCCTTTCGTCTGGTGCCTGAGGGAAGAAAAAAAATCTGGTGTACTTATTTGAAAAATATGTTAATTGCGTTTTTTGTTTGTTTTATTTTGGTAGAGACTTTGCTAACTTGAAATTAGGCAGTCATCTTTACCAAAAGCTCAAGAAGATGGTATCTATCTGTAGGCATGATCCGTGTCTCTGCTTTCTGAATGATAAGTCTGAGAATATAATAGTATTCAAGGTCTGAAAACAGCATGTTTACAGACACTAAATAACATAACAATGCAGCAATTTCTATTTACGATATCTCTTCCATCGTCCCCCAGATAAAGCTTCAGCATTTTAAAAGGTAGAGCTAATTTTGCTGTCAGTACTTTGCTTTTTAAAAGCAGAGAGATGTTAAATGAAGCTTGGAGGAGGTAACGCATTAATAAAGTACAATTCCTCTATTGATATTCAGCAAAGGATTAAATAACAGCACTGAGCCTGAATGCTGTTGAACTGCACAGGTTCTTGGTGTGCTGATTTTGAGCGTGTGTCTGAGCAGATGACACCTCACCGTGTGACAACGCATCTTCCCCAGCCCTGTCCCAGCGCTCACAGCCGGGGTTCTGAAATGAATGCAATCAAGCAGACTTAAAGTCTTTGTCCTTACAAACATCATTCAGGAATTTCAAACACCACAACCTAGAAACTGTTTAGGGAAATCACAATAATGACTCATTCCTTTGACACAGACTTGACCAAGGCTGACTTTTCCACAGTCATTTGTCTTCACTTTTAGGATATTCACGGTTTTTTATTTCGTTTTTCTTCCCACGGATTTGCCCCCAGAAATCAGCGATATTAAATTTAAAAAAAAAAAAAAAAAAAAAAACACACAACTTGTGGATTTGCCATCTCCAAAATCCTTCTTCTCGGGCTCTCTCCCAGCACAGCAGACGGTGTGCTGCCATCTCGCGGTTACTGAGGCAGGGCTCAGCCCAGCGGCAAGTTTCTGTCACTCAGCCCTGCAGGAGACACTTGGTGACAGGTGACAGGGAACACTGCCAATGCCATTTTTTGAAAACAGCTACAACGCCAACTAGGATAAGTGATTTTCATTCAATCCTCTGAAACTCAGACCAGGGGGAGCTCGGGCTGTGCGCTTCCCACACCATCCTAGGAAAGGGCTGAAGGTGCAGGCGGGCTCCCGGCAGTGCCCCCGGGCAATCACTGGATTTCCTCTGCACCTGCTCCCCGGCCTCATTCTGACTTTGTCTTCAAAAGCCACCACAGACCCCGTTGCCACACCAGAAAGAGCCTCCTTCTTCACGATCTCGGGGCCGCCCTCCCCAGTTTGCTCCGTGCGGCCCCTCACCACACCCCACCCTTGGGTTTCGTGCCATCCGTTTGCAGTAACCACCTCAACAGCCAGACTCCACCCGGTCTCAGGGTCCTCATGTTCTTCTCCTGACATCTCCCTGGTGGAGGGAGGAGGTCCTACCAGTGTCACAGCAGATAGACACAGCTGAAATGTAACCATAGCCCTGGTTTCCTCCCTGCCCACACACAAAATCTTGTCCAAAGCCCTTCACTCTTTATACCTAAGTAAAGTGAAGACAAAATAACAATTGTGTAAGACTGTGAGCTCCTCAGGGCATGAACTATCCTGTTCATCTCACATGCACTTGTTATAAAGCATTTCAAACACATACACCAGCCTCAAATGCTTTCATGAGACTTACTACAGTTACGCAGTTATTCTGCTGAACATTTAAGATTTTTTTTACTATTTTGTTTTGCAACGAAGACAAAAATAAGGTGCACATCCATAGGCAGTAAACCCGCTTCCAGCAGGGGACAACAGGGTCCCTTAATGATTTGAATTGAGGTTTGTGCTACCTTTCACTGGCTCAGAATGACAATTTAATGACTAGGAAGAAAATAATTCAAGTGCACCTAACTTCACCTGCAGGGGGAAAAAATAGAAAAATTAGCACTTCATTTCTGATTCAGACACAGAAAAAGTGAGAAAAGTAGGGTTGGACAGGGCCTGAAGATTTCAAACCATTTGCTATGTGCCTAGTGCAGGGAGGGAAATGTTATTGCTGGCAACTGCTCCTCTCATCTATTTTTAAAGGCATAAATATAAAAGGATTCATATTGTTCCTGTCTCAATCTCTCCCTGCCTCGCCTTTTCCAAAATCATCATCTAAGAGACTCCATAAACTAATTTTAAACTCCCAAATTTTGGGGTTTGCTTCGTCTTGCTCTCCAGGAAAAAAAAAAAAAAAAGAAAAGAAAAAAAAAGAAAAAAAAGTCACTGACCCAACACTATCAAACGCCAATCAGTTTCAAAACAGATACATTAACAAAAATCTTATTTTGTACAATGTTACATACTACATAATCTTACTCTTACCTCTGACAATCGAAGTAGGTCAAAAAAAAACCCTCCAACTTGCAGTAAGTGGAGTTGATAAGTTGATAAGCTAAAATAAGCATCAGCTAAATAGTTCAGCATAATTCAACTACAGCCAAACAGTGAAATGTTGAAAAAATAGTCTGAGGACTAAACAGCTATATAAGCAGATGACAATCTTACTGATGAAAACAGAAAAACGATGCAAGGGGGTTGTTTTTAAATTAAAGAATGAGAGATTTCTCCTGCTGCTGTACTATTGTAGCTGTCATAGCTACATTGTTCTGCCGTTCTCTCATTTACGAGATTATTACTTACTTATTGTCTTGTCCCCCTAAACCTGTTCAAAAAATGATCTTGATTATCCTACTGCTTTTAGACTACACTGCCCTGCATTAGACTATTGTGAGCACTGGAAACCAGACTGCAGAGATGAGAAGATTAGCTCCAAGATAAAAAATTATAATGTTCTATACTTCAAGATGCAGCAGTATCCTAGTCTGTTAGTCTGTTTTTGAAGCCAAGAATGTGAATACATCGCTTGCTATTTCCTACCACCGTGAGTCAGTCCATGGCTGTGCATGCATTCTCAGAGAGTTTAAAAGCCACTCTCCATGCTCCTCAGTACGTGCTTTTCCATGAGGAAATTTCTTTTTAAAAGGAAATCTCACTCAAAACATAAGGGAGCACCTGACTCTGCATTGCTGCAATCAGTTAGTTGCCTTAACATTCATAGAAAGATGACAAGGAAAACAAACACTGTATTATTGCATCTTGATAAGCTGACTGTAAACTATCAAGCATCTTACTGAAAACAAAGCCCTGAAAACAAATCTTCAAATCAAAGTAGAATATCTCCAGGATCACCTCAAGTAGAATAAAAGCAAGTTATTAAGTTAGAAATATGAAATAATAATAATTTAACTGTAACTCGGCATAGCAATGGACAGATTAAGTACTATTTATGAGATGTTTGCCTGCTGTTACGCTGCAGAAGTGATGGCATGCACAAATGGAACTAATCCCAGCCTGAGCTTCTAGATATTATTGAAATTTAAGAAAATAGTCCATTAAATCTTTTAAGCATGCAAGACTATTTTCATAATGCCTAATTTGCTAAGAGTTCCAAGCATGTTTCCTACAAGCTTTCGGTACCAGCTGCAAGCATTTCCACTTGTAAGAATCCATAATACTAAACAGTTGGCTTCAGCTTCTTAGGAATAGCACTGCAGCCAAAACTCTTTAAAGTGAGATGTCAGTACTGCTAGCTGAGGTATTCGGTGTTCCGAAATCATTAATGCATTATACATAAAATGGATCAATCACCTTAGTAGGACCCAGACAGATGCTTAGGCAAGGATAATTAGAATTAACCTTTTAATTAAGAAAATGCACATTGTCTAGAAATCTACATAAATAAATAACACTCTTACAATGTTTTTCAGAAGTCCCCAGGCACAGCCTGTAGAGTATGTTAAATTCCTGGAGACTTGAATCAAACCAGTCCACCTTGGCACTACTCTCCTGCAAATGATGGGACCTAAGGGAGTGCATGCCTACTGTCCTGTGATAACAACACCCTGCCAGGGAGAGGCAGTTCCCTCAGAAGGACGTTTATGAGGGTCACAGGTTTACCAGTGGTAATTCCAGCTTTGGACACCAAGAGAAGAGGATTAGCCAGTGCAAGTCACCAAAGGTGCCCCCACAGGCAGGTTTGCTACCAGTCTCCAAATGTTTCTACACTATAGCTCTGCCTCCATGCAGAGAGGACACAATGAGACAACTGCTGCCATTGCCCTGGGCAAGCAGAAGCAAAGAGGGAGCTGGTCCTTTCCCAAGGGTAACTGGAACATGATCAGCTGGGAAATGCCTCCAGGCTGCTGGACAGAGACAGGAGTTGAGGGAGCCTACCGTAATGCTACTGGGCTTCTAAGAGAAGCAGGAGAATTGCAGCGAAATGAAAATCTACAGTCATGGTGGGGGAGTCTTTGAGGAACCTCAGGAGAGACAGCAAGCAGTTGGTGCAATCCCGAAGCCACTGTGAGCATTAATCTTCCATTTTAATATTTTGTGTTCTAGAGTTCTACACATATCAGTAGTCCTCCACACTGTGAAATAACCACTTCAAAGAGAATGTGGGACCAAGGCTTTGGTCAGCTCAATACCACCATTTAATATACCTCAGTCTTGCTATCTAAATTCTCCCAAGTAGTCCATCAACATTCCCTCAACTTTCTCATTTTTATATTTAAGAGCTAAGTTACATGAACAATTACATTTCAGCATACCAAAAAAGATTCACATGTGCATCCTTTCTTACACGTTATTATTTATATCCTTATCCATCCCCAAGTCCCAAGTACACAGGGAAAAAAAATAGTACGGGGTGTCTACCATATGCAAGTGTTGCATATCAAGTGTCCACATTCACCTACTGAGATCTAATAAAAAAGTCGCCCACAGCCTGTTCAGTTCTGAGCAAGGTGAAAAGTGTGCACCTTGTTTTCCTCGTTTATACTGATGGGAACAAGTACCCTAAAACAGTATAGACTCCTGAACTTAAATGGTATGAACCCAAATATCACCTAATCTACTACCATTTTGACATTGTGCAGGGGAATCAGGGAAATTTCTCAACGAACTTGGAAACATCTTCCAACTTTCATATCTGAGATAATTGATCTTCAGTGACCTGCCAGTATTAGGAATGTATTTTTGCTGGAAAATGTGGCTTCGTACATTTAAATGATGAAACGTGTCCATTTTAGGCTTGCTCATTCTTAGGTAGTTATGTGTCTTCAAAGAGAGAGTGACAGATCAGATTTAGATATGTAATGAAGGAAAATGATTACTGTGTTTTGCACATCCCCATTTATTTTAAATCTAAGCTGTAACTGACCTGCCTTGCCACAAGACAGTGACTTCAAACCAGCATTTTCATGATCTTACTCATCCCTTTGTTTGCCACAGATAAGCCGAGGAGGTAAGTCGTGGTAAGACCACGACATCCTGCAGAACAAAAACAGATTGTGTTTATTTGTCTACATTCTGCATCAGAGCCCACTGAACTATTCGAGGCAGCATTAACGACTGCAGGAAAATCAGCAAAGCAGATTGTTTTGCTTCTAATAAAGGAACCGACTCCCAGGATCAAAGAACATTAGTTATGTGGAAAAGCAAATCTTGTTTGGCCGACAGAGCTGAACTAGATATTACTTGGGAAAGGCTTGGTGCTGAGAGGTCAGACCAGGTAAATCTGAGCTCTCTTAGATTGACATGGTAGAAAAACCATTGCCACAAAAACCCACCAGTATTACCAGATGCCAATACATTTAATGCAACTGACGCAATGAACCTCAATCCCAACCCTAACAAAAGTAAACACACTATGAAATCTACTTCTGAAGAATAACCTTATAGCAAGATACAACGGTGTACCCTCATCAATCACCCAGACTTCACAGCCCTGTCAACATTGCTCCTGGCAACACAATGAAACAGTTCATAGTTTAATCTGCTTTGAAGAAAAATGTACTTGGCCTTACATGTTATCAAAGGCTCAGGCTATCTTCATTTCCCACTAAGTCCTCCGAAGTCAATGATATTGTTTCCTCATTGGAGATATTGTTCATAACATTTTTATTAAGATTACCAATATCTTGCCAATCCCCAAAGGGATCGATGAACTCAAGCAATCATAACTTCTCAAATTGCATTCCATTTTGTGTCTATGAAATTACCAGTTTAAGACTATAACCGAGGGATACGGGAAAGCATGCTCTGCAAGCTCCAGACAAAGGGAACTAAAAAGTATTCCATGTAATTCACTTCCCCTCCACTCCCTTTTTGAAGATGGGTACTGAACCTCTGTACCTAGCCAGCAGTCCCTCATAGAAGTCTCCTCACTTGCACAAATGCCAGGGGTTCTCCGTCAACATGGGACTGAGGTCCCATATCTATCATCTAGACAACTGATCTGAGACCACTATCAATTACCCCTTCCCCACTGTCCTCACAGCTGACTTCACTGTCAATCCCCCCCTTTCACCAAAGACCTTCACTCTCACGCTGCTTCCAATACACTTATTTTCTTGGCATATTAAAGCAGAAGCTGACCACCTGTACAGCTATGATCACCTAAGAAAACAGAGACAACTTACTCTGCTGACTTCTAAAATCAAAACTAAAATCTTCATTCATAACACTTTACTAGTTCTGTATTTAAATCGTGCAGCATCAGTAATTCATAATAAAAGGAAATTTTGAAGGCTTTACAAATTATCTGTAGCTATCTAATGGAATGGGTGTAGCCAATAATATTAGTTATTCCTGAATTATACAAGCATAACATATTGGTATTTCAAAATAATGGAAATTACTCAAAGTAGTATGAAAGGGTTACAGAATAGATGCCTATATCAGAAAGGGAAACAGTGTCACATTATTTATTGTAACTCTTCAATGTAAAGAAGTAATTTACTGCTCAAATTAGAAGCTTCTTCTGTTAAGTTTATCAGTAAATGAATTAAAGCTTTGTACTAATGTTAAGCCAACAAAAGACAGAATTATAAATCAAATTAAAATCCCATTAAGAGTACTGATTTTTAATACAATTAAGTTCCACAATCCTTACACTTCCAAATTCAAAACACAACTTTCATTAGAGTCCTCCTCAGAACAAGCTTTCATACCAAGGATAGTTTCTATTTGTTGAAGACAGCCTTACTGCTGAAGCTACCCAGCTGTTACAGGCCACGCCACTACATTGCCTACTATTTAAAATCAAGTTACTAATTCAAGGGGGCGACCTGAACTAAGAGCCACATGAGCTCTATTAGGTGGCAAAATCTGTCTACTTTTTGGATTCACACCTTCCAAGATCAGCAAGGCCCTTTATCAGCCTCTTAGGAAGAAGAAAATTTTTCATTTGTTGTTTAATAAAGGGATTCTTTTTTAACTCCATACAAGAGATTGGGACAATCAAAGGACTTACCAGTGTCTCAGCAGACTTGTTTCCACAGTAAATATCCAAATTCTTGGATATCCAATAAAGCAACGTTATTTCCTTTCTACTTCTCATCCCCCAACCAATATATGCACGTTTGTGGTTAACCAATTGCTGTACTCTGCTATTCAGCAAAAGGGAAACGTGTAATTATCTACCCACAGGTTCTTACAGCCATCAGTCAAAACTCATCTCCCTTTTCCAAAGTACTTCAAGCATTTGACAAGTCACACAAATCCTTCACACAGTAGCTTCAAGTTCACCTCACTGAAATCCAGTAAAAAACAAACGGTGATAATGACCATAAGCTATCTCAGCTACAACTCTCTAACTCTCTTAAAAGAGAGTGAACCAAACATTAAAAGGATTTCAGGCCCTGGAATCTAAGATTTCATTGAGAAAAAGCAAGCAAAACATTAAAAAAAAAAAACCACTACAAAATTAAACATAGCAAATAAATAAAGCCAGGAAGACACTCTCAGCTACAAGACAATTGACTAATGAAAAGGTGGTTTTGAGACAGCACCCAGAACTTCATTAGACTGGGAACTTCAGCAAGTCTCAAGTTATTTTCATTCATTTTTTTATGCAACGTTTCACATCAGTTTGACATTAAAGCTAGCTCTCATAGCCTTGGCATTAGAAAAGGTATATGCTTCTTTTCATTACTAGCCAGTCTTCCACACAAACCATTTAAAACACCCTCAAAATTTTCCATAAGGTATGTCACATGCACTCTGAACCAAAACCTCTTTCACAAGGCTTCATTTCTGAAGGCACACTAGAGAATTCACATTTGTCTTTGGCCATTCCAAGCAACACAAGCCAAACCAACATGTCTCCTCAATGATAAGACCTATGCAAGACTCCATCTTAGTTAGTTATATCCTGACACATTAGCATGGAATCCCATTTATAAGTGCCCACATGGATCTTGATTACATTCAAAGTTCTATTACAGATTTCCAGGATTTGTTAAAAAAATATATATTGTGTTAATTAAAAGCAGTTAGCGATCCTTCTCATTTTTCTTCTTCTGTTCAAGACAGTTGCATGAAAAGATTTTAAAAAATAACTGATTTGAACAAGCCCAACATACTGTATATGTAATTTTCTTGTGCATCAAAAGAGCCACCCAGTAGATTTAACTAATGGAAGATTTAAAAAAAAAAAAAAAAAGTGTGGCAATTGCTAATTATTAAGCCACATCTTTCAAAGGAAATATACTACCCAAAACTTCAAGTGGAACAAGACAATTTAACTACATGGATGGAGAACTGGAGGTCCCTTAGCAGCAAGCTTACCTTCAAAACAGGAATACCTTCACCTTCAAGTAAGTAAAGATGCAGCCTGCACACCCACCCAGACCAGCCCAGAAACCACAGAAAGGCTCAGCTGAGAAACGAACAGTTATCCTATCCCTATTTCTTCATTTTAACTTCCTAATCTTAATCCACAAGCACTCAGGGCCATGGCTTAAATTGCACTTACATAAATAGCTTACCATCTTCCTTTGGAGAAGAATAAATGATGACTACGGCAGTTCTTATATTCCAACCATATAAAGAATTAACATTAGCTGGCCACCAACATAATTTGCAACACAAGCTATGTACACGAATTTTCTTATTAAAAATGAAATGCATAGCCTATCTCCTTCAATATCAATATTAAGTTTTGTTGTAGAAGGATTATAAAAACAAGCTCTGCTCAGCTAAAGAAGAGACACCTTTACAAATGACAAAAATCCAGTATCAAAGGGTTTTCTAAAAATACAGCAAGGGCCAACCATCAATGTGGAGAAATGTTCACTCCACAAGTGCCAAACTTTTCATAACGAAACAAAAGCAAAAGAATTTATTACAACAGAATAATACAGACAACTAGTTTCAATGATCAGAAGGTAAAATTTCACAAAAAAATGCAAACATTGTAATTTCTGCTTAAGGAGTGACAAACATATCAGGTTTACAAAAACAATATCATCTTGTTTATGGACGTGTAAGCGATTTCCAGTCTGCTTTATTTTCAACCAAATACAGTACATTTATCCAAACAAAAGCATGTACATTCAATATAAAACATTTGCAGCAACAGCTACAGTCCAGTTCCCATTCACAGTATTTTTAGTGCAATGCACTAACAGGGCCAAATATTTCTCTATCCATAAAAAGTATTTTTACTTCTGATCTTGTGATCAACATTTTTAGATATATTTTATACAAAAAGTATATATGAACACGAGGCACCTCCCTAAGTAAGGGAGTGAACCTATAAAAAAACATGGTATTTCTTCTGACGTACAGTACCTTTCAAATTGTAGCAATTTGACACAAATCACTAACAAAATATTTTCTAAAAAGTAAAAAAAAAATAAAATAAAACAAAACAAAACCACTGATGCACAAAACCTGCCAAGAATCTCATAATGGTAGGCATGCAACAGGTTTACTAAAATTCTGATTAAAAGGTTAAAAAAAAAAAAGGATCTAAAACATTTTCCAAATTATACAAAGTCAAGTGCTATCTATAGTGGTCATTCATCATATTGAGAGAAAAATTACTTTGAGTTTCTCCCATACTATCCTCCCTTTTTATTAATATTTAAAGAAATAAACTAACATTATAAGTGGTTGTGCACAGATTGTCTGTCTATAATACATCAGCAAATATTCACTACCTTCATATTAACATTAGTGTGTTGATCTTTCAAAAAAATAAACTGAAAATATAAACTGCAACTATCATTAAAGTGCTTGTGTATAATTTTTTGTTAAAAAATTCAAGAATAGAGGAATGTGGATATTCTTGTAAACATCCTAGATGTTTACCAAGTTGTCCTATGAACCACATATGGAAAAAATACGGAGATCTTTGAAGCAACTGTAGTACAGTGAAATTCAGAACGTCCCACAACTGGGAAATTAGTCAGTATGAACAAACTGATGTTATGGCAAATACTAAAAATTAGTACAATTCAGCCAATATACACTACATTGTTTGCTCTTATACATTCATCTGTAATAAATTTAAAACAGTATATAACACAACAATTGCCAGAGTAGATATCACAAAAAAGTTAAGAGCTGTTCATCAGTTAGCGCTATTAGGGAGGAACAGTATGCACGATGAGCTCTCTGAAGATGGTTTCCTAAATGAGGAACAAAAGTCTTCTTCCAAAGCTGTTGTTTAAGTTGCCTCTGTTTTGTTTCCTTTTTTTTTTTTTTTTTTTAAGTTCATGTATCAAACCTCAACTGCATAGACATAAGCATAGTTAACTGCTAATTTAGAAGCACATGTGTATTTCAACTACTGCAGTGTTTTGGGAGGAAGCACTGTCTAACAAGTAGTCAGAATGTTCGTAATTTAGTAAGAAAACAACAGCTTATGAAAGTATTTCCTCCTCACAGTACCATTATCAAGATATTAGCAGTTCCAACACCACATTAGTCTTTTTCATGCAAATGAACTCCAAACTTTCCGAACATCACTTGAACCTATCTGAGGAGAAATGGGAATAAATTAATGCTTTGTGTTTACCAATATAATTCTGTTTAAAATTACAGAACATAAATAATTTATATGGTTAAATTTTTAATTCATCATCAAAATACAAAAGTCACTCTTCCTCTTAAAATTACAATAATTCAGGGTCCAGTTCCATCCCATTCAGCCAGGATTTGTCACAAAGCCATGAACAGATCAGGTTACACTTTAACCTAGCTAACACTCCAAAAACTGAACTGAAATCAAATTACCTCCGATTTCAGAGTAAAAATATAGAACAAGGCACATATACTTGTGTGGTTTTTTTCCACCAAATACTTTATAAGGCTATTTCTAAATAAGAATATTAAAACCTCTTATAGGTGTCAATAATGTCTCTCCATTATAGTTTTTTTTATACAATCCCCACACCTTCACGCATGAGTCAATCACTCTGAAATACAAAATATTATTTCATTTTTTTGAAAGGTCCTCTTAAAAAACAGGCCATCTTTAATATAAAGGCACTGTAAAACTAAGAAAATACAAATACAACTCTCAAGTATAAAACAGTTCCCAGTGTACCATATAAGCAGAAGGTCAGAAAATTCTTGGCCAGACCTCTACATACATTTAGGCTTAAAACAAAACATCTTTCTGAGACTCAAACACTTTAAAAAAATAAATGACCAGAAGTCTCTGAACTTGTGCTTATATAAATGAGCACTAAAAGAATCAAATCCTAAATTTGATGATTTTAAGTGTTCACAGGGACCTAACTCAAAACTGATTTTAAATCAAAACAATTAAGTGTCCAAATTACATTCAAACACACTGTTCTATGTCCTTCTGTGGACAGAACATGTGTATTGCCTAATACACATGAAATATTAAAAAAAAGAAGATAATTACTGTACATCATAGAGACATTTTTAGTCAACAGCTTTTACCATGGTATTTTTAGCACTTCTTCAACTAGGTTACAGAGCTGTTCATTAACAGGGTACGTTATTCAAACAAGACAAAGGCATTGATAATTTAAAAGCATACTATTTTAGACATGTATTTATGTTAGCTTGATTACAACAAATATCTTAAAAACAACTTAGAGTCAACTTAGCACACCTTAATCTATATTCTATTCCAGTTTCCTGTAATGAAAAATTTAGAAATTAACTCTTTTCCTAAACACTAAAAAAATAATTAAGAAACAACTTTGACATATATCATGGTATTTAAGCCACTAAACCATAAAATCTATGGAAAAATATATTTTTGTCAACGTATCAACAACATCATGTGAAAGGAGGTGTTTTTGTTTTGTTTGGAGAAAAAAAAAAAGACAAAACACTATATTTTCCTCACCAGACAACAGCTTTAGATCTTGTACTTCTGCCTTTGGTTTTATTTTCTTCAGGTGAATGAGACACATTCGCCTTATGGGTTTTCTTATGATGTTCTAGAAAAGCTTTTCTGGCAAACGCTTTCCCACATTTATTGCATCGATGAAGAGAAAAGTTTTTTGTTACTTTTACTTCAATGCCAACATCAGCTCCTTCATACTTTTTATTGGGCGAATTAGAAGTGACATCCTGTTTTGAACCAATCTGTTTTGTTTCATCCCTCTGAGGGCCTCTTTTTGTCACCTTATTTAGAACAAGATCAATTGGCTTTTTTATTGCTCTAATTTCTAAACTTGCAGTTATTTTCCCAAGGTAGCGCGGTGACTTTTTATGAACTACAGTTATGTGCCTTATCACATCGCGTTTGCGACGTGTTTCGTAAGAGCAGAGCGGACACCTGTAGTATTTAACATAAATGTTATTCCCATCTGTGTGTAATTCGATGTGTTTTGTCAAGTTCTGTTTTGAAGTAAATTGGCGTTTACAGAGTTTACAGTAAAGTTGCTTGAAGTCAAAGCCAGCTGAAAGTTTTGGCTTCCTGGTTTTTTGCTGGCCACCTGCAGCAGATGCATTGGTTGATTTAGAGGTTGGTTTAGAGGTTGACTTAGTGGTTGATTTAGAGGTTGATTTAGGGTTTTCTGGGTCCTGTTTAACTTTATTTCTCTGTGCTGACGGAGTGCTTTTTTTCTCATTTGAGTGATTTGTTCCCTTTAATTCATTCTGTGGAGAAAGAGCAATGGAAGGGGGTGAAGGTTCTACAGAATCTGCTGGTTCAACTTTTAGTTTTATTTCTGTTCCATTGGCAGTATTGTTGGGTCCTTTCTCTCTTTTAGAGTTCTTTCCAGAAAGAGTTATCTTGTGAACAATTTGCATGTGCCTTTTCAGCATTATTTGTGAACTATATTTTCTCTTGCACAGAAGGCATTTGCACGCAGTTAAATTGTATTCAGCCTTTGAAGACGACTTTTGTTTTCGGGTCTTAAAAGATTTTTTAGCAGAAACTGTATCCAAGAACAAAGGTTGCCCAGGTTTTGTAGCTATATCAGGAGTAATGGAATCCCTTCTTAATCCTCTATGAACTTCATCAAAATGCCTCCTTACGTTGGCTTTTGTGGCAAATGATTTATAACACACAGGACAACTTCTACCTAATGTTACAAGAACGTTCTTATTTCGTCCCTTTGTGGAGCACTGATTTGGTTTCTTTTTTGTTTCTATGTACTTCTTTAGCTCTTCCATCTTTTTTTTGTGTACTTTTCTAATGTGCCGGCGTACACTGCGTCTGGAATGAAATTCTTTTCTACAAAGGCAACAAATCAACTGGTGGCCAAAATCAGAATTATCCAAAGAGTCCAACTCAGGAGTTACCGCTGGAGGCTGTTCTTCAGGAGTAGGTATCACCTTGTTTGTAACAGGATCAGCAGGAGGTAATTCTACAGTCTCCCCAACTGAAGCTGGAGCTGAAACAGTCTTGGGTTGCTCAGTGCTGGGTTCCTGTGTCTGTACTGGAGTTTGATCAGGGGTACTACTACTTTCTGTGTTCTCTTCTGGGCTATCAGTCCTTGATACATATTGAAATACAGCATTCTGATTAGTTTCTATAGGTTCTAATTTAATTATATATTCTTGCTTGTCTACCCTTGGATAGATTGCTTCCAGGAGGTCATTTATGGCTTGACTCTGCTTATCATTTATATCTGGGAGGTCTGTAAAAAAAGGCAAAGGCATTTTAAAATCATTTAGTAACTTCAAATTATTTAAGTTTTACAAGTTTCAAAGCGCCTTTTTACCACTATGTCTATTCAGCCACCAAATTTGCATAAGCCCCGTATTTTTACTATTTTACCGACCCTTTATACGTATAGGTTTTGAGTAATCATTTTTATCACATCAGTACAAGTGAGATTTTTACTAGAAGCCAAGACTGAAAGAACATCCTTCTAGTGTGCTAATGTGAAAGCCACCTAAGCTAAAAATTAGTTTGTCAGGAATTAAACTTATCTAAAAAGCTGTATCAATTGCAAAAGTAAGGACATAGTACTGAGCTTGTTCTTCCAGTGTGCAGCGAAGCCCAAAGCATCATTAGAAACTGATCTTCCTACTGCTGGAAACAGGCATTCTCAATAGAGGAATCTATTTCTGGAAATAAGCTCTTTTTCGTAAACTCTGAACAGTCCTTAAGAAAGAATGAAACATCTGTGTAACCTGAGCACTGCATGAGGACAGAAGTAGATGAGACGGAACTTCTGGGGCAGGGAAAGATGTTAGCACTACCAAAACAGTTAGCAGGCTTAGTGATACAGTAAGATAAATATAAGGACAGACCAATTCTGAATTTAGAAAAAAAATAATTTCTCAAAAGAATAAAAATTCAATGAAATAATATTTAATGAAATGACTCTGCTCAGCTTACCCAAAGGTTCACCCTGTGTTCTGCTCTGATAAGGAGTTGAAATGAACTTAAAAAGCAAGAAAGGATGATACGGGGATCCTCCTCTCCTTGTTTGCCTGATACCAGTAACTAAACTTTGCAAGCTGAAGTTTGTAAAGTACTGTTTTAATACACTTAGTTTCAAAAAAGTTTATTCAAATGTTTTTCAAAACATTTATATTCCTGGCTACCACAACGATGTTATGTGTATTTTATTAAAAAAAAAAAAAAGTATTGGTAATTTTATTTCCTGAGTAAAGTAAACCCTCGCTGAGTGAGGGTCATTCTTTCCACATTCTCAAGTAGAGGAAAGAGTGTCAGAACAAGAAATATGCTCCTTTGTTGCTCAGAACCATGTTTTAACACTGAATTATTAACATCTTTTGCAGTCAGCTTCAAATGGGGATTATCTGCATAATTTTTATCAAGGGTAAAAAGTCATTCCTATTTTATACCACCTCTTCATACCACATATGTATTCATATCCAATGACTACACAAAGTACCTCAAAAGAGTCCTCAGGGAATGGTATTAGTAATTTTTCACCATGAGGACTACTGAACTTTTATTCCTACCTATTGTCTTTTAATTTTATATATTGAAAAAAAACATCCACGTCATTCAATAATCTTCATTCTCAATTTTGTATAAAACACAAGGATTTATATAGCTTTATTCAGAGTTTTATTATTATTCTCTTTATCTGGAGCACATAGCATTGTTTTTGTCATTTGAACCCTTCCTAGTGAACAGTGAAAAATATCAGTTAAGCAGGCAATTAAATGAAAGTTAGAATGTCAGGAGCAGGACTGAAGTCTTTACTCAGGGTAATCTTATTTTGCTTAGAAAGTTTTGCATTTAAGTCAGACTCACTTACAATTCTGCTTTGAAAATACAATTCATCCCTTTCACAGAGAAGCTCTGGGGCTCTGCAACTGGCCAAACACACTAATTTAAGGAGGGAGACAATATTAGTCTTTTCACCTTCTCCTTCACAACACCTACTGATACAATGTGGGAAAACAATCACCTAAGTAAATCACTAGTTTCTTAATTTTTGAAGTATTGAGGCATGAGGATGCTAATAAAGGAAGAAAAAAACTCATTGCAACGTTGACCTAGTCAACAGAGACCAAGATAATTAAAAAAAATTACAAAACATTTCAAATGCTGGCACATTTCCAAAACATTCAGCCTTACTCAGATCAACAAATCATCATTACTAAAAACGTCTTCAATACACTTCTTCTTCTATGAAAATACACTTGTTTCTTCATCATTCAAATTACTTTTAATAATAAAGTTTAATTTCTACAAAAAAGGTAGAAAAAAAAGGTAGGCTAGACATGATCACATATATACCCCAACAATAATATAATAGAATACTTCAGTTGGAAGGGACCTACAGAGATCATCAAGTACACCTGCCTGACAACTTCAGGGCTAAACAAAAGTTAAAACATATGACTGAGGGCATTATTCAAATACCTCTTGAACACTGACAGACATGTGGCATCAACTAGCTCACTAGGAAGCCTGTTCCAGTGTTTGACCTCCCTTGCAGTAAAGAAATGTTTCCTAATATCCAGTCTGAACCTCCCCTGGCACAGCTTCATAACATTCCTGTGCATTCTATCATTGGTTACCAGGGTGAAGACTACCTTAAAGTAGCATGAGGTGAGGTGAGGTGGTAGGAAAGAGAAATGAAGAAGACATGTCCTTAAAAAGAGTGATCTTTTAGTCTGTGTTTCATGAGTTAGAATGAAGGATTTTGTCCATGATACTGAGTGCTTCCCAAGTACAGGAAAAATGACACAAATTCAGCCAAGTCACTTTACATGATCCAGCTGAAGTCTATCAAAGCTATGCTGATCTAAAACTGAAATGCCTTGTTAGATCCAAGCTTTTCTATCAGATTCAGTTTCCCAGTCCTTTGGCATACTCTTCAGTATCTTTCACCATAAAGAGAAAAAACGAGAAAGGAAAAGGGCAAGGAATAAAAAGTGTTAATAGTGACACCCTTCATTAAAAGGCTGGGCCTAAAAACCAGCTATCAAATTATGACATGAACACGTGTATTACAATTAGTAAAACTTACTATCATCCATCTGGAGACTTGGAGGACAATAAAACTTTTTATGAGTAATTAAATTTGGTAATCCTCTGAAGAGACTCCGGCACAATTTACACTCAAAAATGGTGTCCACATCTTTTAACAAGATATGCTTAAGTTGTTTAGTTCCTGTAATAAAAGAAACATTACACTTAAAGGAAGGTTTTCTGTTCATCTAACTCAAATCAGATCATGCAAGCAGAAACATTTTAAAATATGACAATTTCAACAGCATTTTATCTTGCATTAATGCTTTCATTGCACTGTTTATGATACACACAAGTTTCAAAATGAAAACAAGACTAGTCTGAAAAAATGTTTACACACATTACAGTTCATAGTGAAAGAGCAATGATTTATCACAGAATGGTGTGGGTTGGAAGGAAACTTGAAGATCATTCAGTTCCAACTCCCCTGCTTGGGTAGGGATGCCACCCACCAGATCAGATTGCCCAGGGCCTCATCGAACCTGGCCCTGAACGCCTCCAGGGATGGGGCATCCACAACCTCTCTGGGCAACCTGTTCCAGTGCCTCACCACCCTCTGAGTGAAGAAATTCCTCCTAACCTCTAATCTCAATCTCCCTTCTTTTAGTTTAAAACCATTCTCCCTTGACCTATCATTATCTGCCTGAGCAAAAGGTGGCTCTCCATCTTTTTTATAAGCCCCCTTTAAATACTGAAGGACTGCAATGAGGTCTCACCGGAGCCTTCTCTTCTCCAGGCTGAACATCCCCAGCTCTCTCAGCTTTTCTTCATAGGAGAGGTGCTCCAGCCCTCTGATCATCGTCACAGCCTTCCTCTGAACTTGCTCTAACAGCCCCACATCCTTCTTGTGCTGGGGGTCCCAGAACTAGATGCAGCACTCCAAGTGGGGCCTCAAAAGGGCAGAGCAGAAGGGGACAATCACCTCCCTCAACCTGCTGGCTACTCCCCTTTTGATGCAGCCCAGGACGCAGTCGGCCTTCTGGGCAGCAAGTGCAGACTGCTAGCTCATGTCAAGCTTTTTGCCCATTACAACTCCCAAGTCTCTCTCTGCAGGGCTGCTCTCAATGAGTTCTTCTCCCAGTCTGTGCTCATGTCTGGGATTGCCCTGACCCAGGTGCAGCACCCTGCACTTAGAGTTGTTGAACCTCACCAGGTTCACATGGGCCCACTTCTCAAGCTTGTGCAGGTCCCTTTGGATGTCATCCCTTCCTTCTGTTGTATCAACTGCACCACTCAGCTTGGTGGCATCTCATCGAGGGTGCACTCGATCCCATTCATCTAAATAACGGATGAAGATATTACACAGCACCGGTCCCAGGACAGACCCCTGAGGGACACCACTCATCACTGGCCTCTACCTGGACACAGAGCCATTGACCACCACTCTCTCGGTTCGACCTTCAAGCCTATTTCTTATCCACTGAATGGTCCGCCCATCAAATCCATATCTCTCCAAATCCATATCTCTCCAATTTGGAGACCAGGAAGTCACATGGGACCACGTCAAAGGCCTTACAGAAGTCCATGTAGATGACATTGGTTGGTCCTCTCTTGTTGACTGATGCAGTCTCTCTACCATAGAATGCCTCCAGATTGGTCAGGCACGATTTACCCTTGGTGAAGCCATGCTGCCTGTCTCGGATCACCTCCTTGTCTATGTGCCTTGACACTGCTTCCAGAGGATCTTTTCCATGATCTTGCCAGGCACTAGAGGTGAGGCTCACTGATCTGTAGTTCCCTGGGTCCTCCATTCCACCCTTTTTAAAAATGGGAGTGATATTTTCCTTTCTCCAGTCACTGGGGACTTCACCTGGCTGCCATTACTTTTCAAATAGGATGGAGAGAGGCTTGGCAACTCCATCAGCCAGTTCCCTCAGGACCCTGGGATGCATGTCATCAGGCCCCATAGGCTTGTACCTGTTCAGTTTCATCAGGTGGTCTTGAACCTGCTCTTCACTTACAGTTTGAGGGACTTTGCTCCTCCAGCCCTCATCTACAGGTTCAAGGAAACAAGAGACATGGGAAGCCTGACTGGCAGTGAAGACTGAGGCAAAGAAGTCGTTGAGTACCTCAGCCTTCTCCATGTCTGTTGTTACTGTTTTTCAGACCCAGGCCAACAGCTAACCCTAAAAAAAAATCCATACCAAGGTATCTGGTTGCTGCAATACAATTGCCTAACAAGAAAGGACAAGCAACTCCAGCATTTAAATAAATCTGCAGTGTTTTTTCTTTAAGCTTGTCCAACAATGTTAAGAAAGCAAGATACCTACAGCTATTTCACTTTTTTTTTAAAAAAAAAAAAAAGCACTAATAAAGGCAAAAAAAATACAGAGCATACAACAAAACTCAGAGAGTAACAGGTCAACATCAATGTTACTACATCTGTGCATCTGACCCAAGATCAAAGTGAACAAGCTTATGCAAGAAAATAGAACTGGAGACACATTTTCAGCCTGCTGAAAGGAAAATACAAGTAATTTAAGTCAGAAATTTTTCTGTTAAAGCAAAGTAACTTGACAAAAAGTGCAGGTTTTCTCACACTTGTATATTCCAAAATGAACACACAAGAGTAAAGTTTGATCTAGCATTGTTGGTGTTTTCACATTCCTGCCCTTCTTAAACCCTGAACCCTCTAATTGTTTAAGTTACACTTCAAGACCACATTTCACATCTTGCTAAAATTATCTACATAATGCCTACAATTAGCAATGGATTGTTAAATGATGAATACTTACCCGTGCCAAACCAGAAGGAAACACTAGCTAAACAAATTCAGCTAATTTCTCCAATTTGATTTTTTTTCTTATAAAGGAATAAATCGAAATTAATCTAAATTAGTCAAACAAGAAAAACCACAATGAAACTGGGCAAGGAATAAATAATATCACAGACAATTATGAAACAGCAAAAGTGGCAACAAGATATTCTTCCAGCCCAAACAGAAGTTCACGTTTTCAGTTATCACAGGCACTTAAGAATTCCATTTAAAGATCAAACTTAGAATCACACTGAAGAATTATTCCCTAAACCAATTTTTTTTCAAATATTAGTAATTCCATAATATCTAAGAATTCTTCAATTTTGAGTAAACCTTACATAGACAACTTTTTATTTCTAAGTCTAATATTATTATAAATTTTTTACAACTGAGTTTTGGCTAAGCACGATGACTTTTCTTTCTTTTTCAACTATTTAAAACTAGGATCCAGACTTGACTATCTGAGGCTACCATCCAGTTTCTTGCCTTGCCTATGCCTTTCCCGGGCCACTGCCCAAGACTCTTTGTCTTTTGCTCCCACGGGCTTTTTCCTGAAGTGTTACTAACCTAATCACCTGACCTGCATTTCTATCGACAACAGACTACTGGACAGACATTTACATTTATTGAAAGACCTCAAAGTTAAGAATTGTAGAGTTCTCCCAACAGCACATTGGGTACTGAAATCTCACTCTCAAACAGTTGAATTTCAGCATATAAAGACAAACACTAATGAAAACCCAGCTGAACAAAACTGAATATGCGCCACGTAGATAAAATTCCAGTGAGTCACTAACTATAATTCAAATAAAAAGGCCTCCAACTTGGTGATAGCACACAAACTCAAATTTGGCTTTTGCTGTTGATGTGTGCCCTAGCCAAAAACATCCTTCTCAAATGAAAAAAAATATCTAATTCACCACTATTTCCCAATCAAGGGGACACACAAGTCCCTCATTCTCTCTCCCCCTGCACTCTCTCATGTTATACCGACAGTTCGGTCTCCTCCATTCAGGACTGATTTTTTTTTGTCCAATTCAAACCATTGGTTTTATGAATTACTGGATGACATTTAAGGACTTATACTGGAGGCCTGACTGGATGACACGGTGGTCCCTCTGGTTTCAAACCTTCCTTATTTATCTGTGAAACTTTTCATAAGTAGCAGTAAAAATATTAATTGCTCTTTATGAATTAAACAGTAGACCATTACTGACTTCTGGAAACAGAAAATAAATTAAAACATCCACTGGTTTCGTTGACAGATCAGGCAGAGAAAAAGTAAGCATCTCCTCATTCTTCACTAACTGCAGGTTGCAGCAATGAGTAGTCAATTTTCTGCCAGCATATGCTGCCTCCAGCTTTTTTAAGCCTTCTCCACTTTGTAGCTGCAGCTAATTGGGGTAAGTGATACTTTGTCAAATCCTGTTAATATTTGTAAATGTAGATGCTAGAAATAACACCATTGTCAAAAGAAACTGTTACAGCACATCAGTCACTACAAACACTTCTCTGGCAGAAATACCCAAGCTTACGCCTTTAGCAAGCAATTTAACTTTTCAGAAAAATCTCACTAGTCCGCTTTCTTCTACAAGAATATTCAATTCTATAATAGAGTTACAAAATTCTGTATTAGACTGTTGCTTGTTATATTTTATTGTATTTGAATCATTATTAGAAAATAGCTACTAATTCATTTGTTATTCTTAATGTTCTGGATGACAGAAGAAGCCTTCTGCTAAAACTGCTTTAAATGGAGAACACTCTGGCTTTCTATTTCTTTAAGTTTACAGCAAGTATCGAAAGTGTTTCTTAGTTTTGAACTAGCAACATTTCGTTATGCTAAATAGTAAAATCTGGTCCAGGTCCTTTTGACTTCTGTCCAATTTCCCTGGTGCAGATGACTGAAGAGAGCAAGGTAAGCTGTCAATTTCACACATGCCAATGAGGACAACCTGGAAGCAGCCTACAGATAGCACAAGCTAATCAGAAGTAGTCTATCTCCAACAGAGTCCATTAATCTGCCTCAAGTGAAAGAAGCCAGCCTCACATATTTGAGGCTTTAGGTGAATCTCATGTAAACACTCACACTTATAAAAATGGTTATTAATGATGACTCTCACATCCACTTTTCCTTCTTCTGTTAAGTTTCTAAATGCAAGTGGAGAACGAACTGAATATTGTGCCATTCTACAAGACTCAGCTCACATGCAACCCATTACATATCATCGATGACTTACACGTGAAACATTTATTTCATATATACAAAGATCTATTTCTTTATACGTATACATATTAATATTTGCTGTGTTCTTGCACTAAGGCGTAGAAAAATAAAGTGTTTGTTTTGCCACATCAAAAGCATAGAACAAGCTGGGAAATATTACAGGTTTCAATCACTTTTGGCATGCTCTTCGAAACACTTGTTGTTATTAAGTTCACTGCTATGATTTCCAACTCCATAAAAGAGTGAATGAACACCTTAAAAGTAGTATGATACAGCAGTACTAAGAAGTTCAAGTCAAGTTAATAATAGCAGTTGGAGGGATGACACAAAACGAGCTATTTTTTTAAAATGTTTTTGAAAGGTAACTATACAGCAGGACCTGTATCTTGACTACTTCATATGAAAACAGTTATAAAAAGGAACAGCACCTAAAGCCAAAAACCTACAAATATTTCACAAATATATAGAAATTCAGGTGTTGGTGGTTCTTTTCTTTTGTTTTTAATACATGCTAAATATACATAACTCTTATAACAAGGTAATAAACATTTTAAGAGTCAAGCATGGTTTCATACCTGATCGAAAACATTCAATGATTTGTTGAATACCGGATTTTGATGTTTGCAGAGGCTGCTGTAACAACGGAGGATCACCAGGTTCCAACATATGTACTGAAATACATAAAGGATAAGCTGTTAGAGAAAACTGAGATGATTTTTTATTAAGTTATATGTTTTCTGTGCATACAATAAACTAGATAAAAAGAAAGCCAAAACTACAGTACAAGTTGTCTTACTCAAAAATTCTCATCAACACTGAATCAAAAAACATCACAGAGTGAATTTTCCAGCCATGATACCTTTTGACAACACACTGTCATTTTGATTATTTAAAGAAAATGGGTATTCAAAGCTATGTGTATCAAACACAAAAACAAGTATACAAAACCATAATGACTCCTAAGAAATTCCCATCAACTAAGGCAATTCCCCAGAACAGCCTACTTGACTCCCATCAATCAAACCAAAACAACAAAACAGACGTACAAAAAAGCTTTACCAAATACCATATTTCTTCACAATGTCCGATGTGACTTCAGTGTTGTCAATACGTACCTAAGCACTGAATTCACACATGTTCAGCAATGACCAGAGCAAGGCATGAGCATATCTAAGTAGTATGTACCAAAGACAGCTATTATAATACTTTTAACAACACACACACACGTGTGTGTGTGTATATATATATATATGTTCAAGAAATGCTTCTGGTTCAAGCAAATTGCTGAACTAACATCTTAGTTCTGAAGTTTCATTCCCTCCTGCAGTCTTCATAAAACCTATTACAACTAAAACTGATCTAAAACTCTTTACTGATCAGGATGATTATTACTATTATATTACTTATGCATATGGAAATTAACAGCATTCCATTGGTGCACATGCATAAGACAACTAAGCTTTGCTCAGAGAGAAAACCAAATTTACATGAACAAGAGCACCTACTCAAGCTTGTGTGTGCAAAATCACTAGTTAGGTCTTCTTTGTCATGAACAAAATAAGTAGTTTTCTAATTCATAAATTGGTTCCTTCCTTGGCCCTTTGGAAGGACTTTTAGCTCCACTGTAAGGTCTCCATTTCTAAATAAGGTACTGAGCATGTCTAAGAAATTTATTTTTAATGAAGAGCAATAGAGGCATAGTATAAAACTATTTAGATTTATGAATTGCAAATAGATTAAACATATTTTAACAGGAAAGTTATTCCTTTCAATGTGAGGTTATAAATAAATTCAAGCTGGAAAGAGCATCAAAAAGAAAACAATGATAAAATGAACACTCCATGCAACTCTCCTGGCCGCACTATATACTATTATATATACAAACACGGACAACCATTACAAATCAGCTCATCATTTAGGGATCTCTAACACAATGACATATTTTATTCTACTAGCCTATTTCATATTCTTCAAAATAGCATACTTTGAGTTGTATACTGCCTGTAATATGCACGTGCAACACCCACTGACATCAAGAGGAGTGACATATATGAAGCAGACATAACACATCACTATTATTTGTAAGGCAAGAATAGTATTTTACCCTTTATAAAGCATTAAAACAACTCAAAACCTTAAAATCTTAAACACAAAGAAGCGTTTCTATAAGCTGAATAATACCTACTCTCAAATCAAAGTTGCCATGCACAGGCTTTCAACAATTAATTCCAAAACCTGATGCCTTTCTTTTTGAAACGCAAATGAAAGCATCCAAATAACAAACTCTACAATAAAACAACAAAGAAGGAACCGAATTTCCTTCTGGGCTACCAATTATAACAGTAGGCATAACAATTAGAAAAAAGAAGCCTACCAAATTGGCTGAAACTACAGAGCACTCATAGTACTTTCCACTGACAGCATCTTCTGTGTCATAGAGCGGTGGATGCATATTTGTTTTAGAACTTCTAGGATTTGTGTTTTGTTGTGTTTTTTTGTTTGTTTGTTTGTTTTGGTAGACACTTGAGAAGAAGACCCCAAGTTCATCAGAGCTCACCAGGGGAGACTCAAAGTAAAGATATACTCAACGAATGAAAGAGATTGCCAAAAATGTCTTTTATAATAATAATAAGTTGAAATGGTATGCTTTTTGGAAACACAAATGTTGTTTTTATGTAATTTCTTGCCTTCCTGTGCTCACTGTACACAGTGGCCATTTGGGGGCTTGGGCACTATGACAAGTCCTGCAGGACCTGAGAAATGATCTGCAATAAGTCAATGTGACAGTTCAAGAACGTTTAAAAAACATTTCCAAACAGAACCCAAAGCTTTTGATACCCCAAAACTTTCTCTAATGACGTGCACCCGTCACATCGCCGCAGTTTCTCGGGGTTTTGGGGACCGCCGCACCGCGCAGCACCCTACCTGGCTCACAGCACCCATGGTGATGGTGGTCAGTCTGGCAGCACTTGTCCCTCAGAGGCATTTTCCGCGGGCACCACCTACTTCCCTTCTACATCCAGCAGCGCGGTTCTGTTGAAACAAGCAAACCAAGAGTCACCTCCGAAGAAAGAGAGGGCAAGAAAGCGGCTCCAGGGCGGGCCAGGAGCACCCTCGGCGGGGAAGCAGGGAGGGAAGGAGGGAGGGAAGCCGCCGTGCTCGCAGCGCACCTCACGGCGCCCAAGCTCCCGCTCCCCGGCACACCACGCGTGCCCGGCTGCGGCAGGTGACAGCGGGAGGCGGGCAGGGAGCGCCGGGCGGCAGCGCCTACCTCCGGGCGGACAGCCGGGCTCCCCCGCCCCGAGCTCGGCTCCCCTCAGCCCCGTCCCGCCGCGGCGGCGCCCGCTGACCCCGGAGCCGGATGGGCACGGCGGAGGAAGTGACTGCGGCCGGGCGCCGAGGGGCCGCGCACTGCGCACGCGCCCGGGCCGCCGCTCCCCCGCGGCGTGCAGCACAGGTGCCGCTGGGCGGCCGTTGGGCGGCCGTTGGGCGGCAAGGCGCTGCCCGCCGGTGGGGTGCTGAGGGGCGGCCCCGGGTGGCGTTTCTGCCCTCAGCCTGCTTTATTACAGTTGTTGGTTGTTTTTTTGTTTGTTGGTTGGTTTGGTTTTTTTTTTTTTAAGTTCTTCTGGTAAATTTTGCCGTGAAGAAGGGTAAATGAATGTTTCCGTGAGGTGTGTTCCCACATCCAGTCAGGGGACGTGGGTGTGCTGCGCCGAGCGGGCAGGCACCTGCTGCCTCCACACAGCAGGTGTCTCACAGAATCACCTAGGTTGGAAGAGACCTCCAAGATCACAGAGTCCAACCTCTGACCTAACACTAACAAGTCCTCCACTAAACCGTATCACTACGCTCTACATCTAAACCTCAAGGTGTCTGCCACTGCTCTGCTGGTAGCAGCTCGGCGGAGTGGGAGGGTAGCACTTGGGTTTTTTTTCAAAGGAAAGGACACGAGTAAGTCTTCTTCTTCAGGGCAAGTGTCCATCATTTAAGGAAAAGCTTTTGTAGGGAAATGTAAGAAGTAAACACATTTATGGTAAAAATGATGAGTGATGGTACCAATCTGCTGTCAAGCTTCGGCTTGTGATTGAATCACTTCTTGATGGAGACAGGATTCAGGGTTTCAGACAAAGTTCGAAGTCAAACCTACTGTCCATGTTATATCTTGCTCACCCTTTTTCAAATCAGATACGGGGAGTTTTTACTGTCTGACCATGAACTCATAAACAATACAATCTCTTTTTAAAATACAGGTATTTATTTCACCGGTAAGTCATCTGTTTCCAAAGCAGCAGGAGGCAAAATTGAAACCTATAAAGTCCATTTGGGTTTTGATTAATGAACTTGATGCGTCTTAAGTATCAGAGGACAGTTCAGTCTAGAGTCATGTAGCACAGTAGCAGAAGTCAGTTGAAACTGTCATTTTACACATCCAAACACCAGTCTCTGCATATATCCAGAAGTGCTCTTATCTTGATGAGCGTAGCTACATCCTCAACTCAGCTGCGTTTCAGACACAGACAGGAAAAGGCTTAGCTCCACCCAGTCATGTAGCTGGCTGTGTTCAGTGCGTGCATGTGGTTACAACTGCAGAGCTCGTGGGTTACAAAGCGCCAGGAACACAGCTGCCAACTCCTTTTTGAGAAACAGCCCACTGACTGTAGCACTTTCCCAAGAAGTAGCGAACTTGGAGAATTAACGTTCCCTGCCTCCCAGGAGGCAGATATCAGGTTCAAAGTAAGATCATCTTCCATTCTTGCTGATGCCACTGTGTTGTAACAAATGTGGAAATAGGAAGAACGCAGCTTGACTTTGTATCTTGGTCATTCACCATGAACGGATTCAAAGCACTAGCACAACTACCAATATCGTTTTATTGAGTGATCCAAAAAAAAAAAAAAAAAAAGAGAGACAAATGCAAGCTGCAACGCATAAACTCAGCAATGGATGTTCAGAAACCCTTGGTTGCACTGGCAGTGACTGAAGAAGTTACAATGCCTTCTGTGAATGAGTGCCACCAGCTAGCACAAAGAGAAGTAAACACAGTCATTGTTCATCTCTTGGTAAACTCATAGCGGAAAGACCTGAAATAACATAAGGCTGCTAACCTTTACAGATTTCTTATAAACCCAGCCGTCATTCATCACAGTCTCAAAAGGGAGATGTTTTACACTATTCTAAAACAGTCATTAAAAATTCCACCGTTAAGCAAAAATCTTAGATAGGCATGGGGTCCTCAAAGGTGGGCTATCCAGTATTGGTTTCTCCACCCATTCCTTGAACCTCACTGATAAAATCTAATAATATTGCCCCAGTGCCAGCTCCTTTATGGGGACAATGCTTAAAGATTTAAAGAGTGAGAAAATTAATCCAGTGCTGGTGAACCACTTCATGGAATCAAGCACTGGAGAGCAAGAATGCCTGCCCAAATCAGTGGCAATGGCATTCCTCAATTTGGCACCCCAGTGAGGCATTTTTTAGCACGTCATCATCCTTTGCTAAGGTCCAGCTCACTATTTGATGTTTTACTGTAACAGTCATCTCCCAGATATTGAGTTACCTTGATAGCAGCTTATAAACATCATCTTCTAAGTGCAGGGATCAAAGATAATGGACAAAGCAAAAGCATATTAGTGCTACTTCTGCTAATTCTTTAATTATATTCATTCCTCTTTAGTTTCAAAACATCTTTCCTCCCATATCACAGGCACAATTTTAGATATAGGTCAAACCTCATATAAAATCATAGAGCAATTTAAGTTGGAAGGACCCTCTGGAGGTCATCTCACCCAGCTTCCTGCTCAGTACAGGGCCGTCTTCAAAGTCATATCAGGTAGTTCGTAGCCTTGCCCTGAAAAGTTTCAAAAATATCCAAGAGTGGAGATTCCATAACTTCTCTGGACTACTTCCCCTGTGTCTAACCACTCTCCCTGTGATTCTTCCTTTCCTTACATCCAATCAAAATTTCTCTTGTTGCACCCTACAACTATTCCCTCCTGTCCTTTTCCTGTTCACCTCTCAGAAAAGTCTTGTTCCACATTCTTAAGAAACTCCCACTCAAATAATGAAGCATAGGGATTATATCCACTCTTTATGTTCTCTTCTTCAAGCTAAAGAACCCAAATTTCTTCAGCCTCTCCTTATGCCGCATGCTCCAGCCCCTGGAACAAGTTTGGCTGCCTTCCTCTGGATGCTCTTCAGCTTGCAAATATCTCTCCCACAGTTGGGAGCCCAAACTGGACACAGCATTCCAGATGTGGCCCCACAAATGCAAAGTAGAGGAGAATAACCCTTTCCCTTCACCTTGATGCCTTGAGGAACCCTGTCCTCCACCACATCAGCAACTCCCCAGGTTTCACGTTATCCACACACTTGCTTAGAATGCATTCCAACTCATCATCCAGCTCACCAAGTATGTTACACAGAATAAACCCCAATATTGTGCCTTCAGGAACACCACCCGGCCAGTTTTTTCATACCTACTGGTAGTCCTCTCACCCAGTTATATCTGGGTTTGGTTACAAGGATGCCATGAGAGTCCATGTGGAAACCCTAAGTAAAATCAAGGTAAATGACAGCCTCTGCTTTTCCATTGTCTACCAAGCCACTCATTTCATCATAAAAAACATTGAGATTGGTAAGGTAAATTTTGCTCTTCTATCTTCCCCTTGTCCAGTTCTAGTAATTCCGGTTAAATGAAGATTAGCTACTGTACTATTTAGTGGGTTTGGGGGAGGAGGCTGTGTATTTTTGGAGGGTGACTAAGTAACAGCTGAAATCTCATTCTATCTTAAATGCATATTCATAACTTTCTTATTCCAGTCTTAAGGAAGACCAAAAAAATGGGCAGTGCTGAATGCATGTAGGAATCTCAGTATCTAAGCTGACCTTATAACTTGTTTCTCGGTGGAAGACCCTCGTTTATATATTGTTGTAATTCATCATATATTTCATAATATAACCAATTAGTGATGTTGGCAAGCAAATGCACCCAAACTTTGACCAGTCAGATAGCCAGTCATGTGCAAAGTGCCTCTTACAGATAACCAGCACAGATCAGGAAGATGCTTGCAGAGAGGAGCCCCTTCACCCAGTGGCTGGACATTGTGCGTGAGAATTTCTGATCCAGGTGTAAAGCTCACTTAGCATCACTCTGCTGCAGTTGTTCATGCAGCAGGATAAGCTGGGAATCAGATTCGAGTTTCTTTGTTTAAATGAAGAACAAGCAGATGATGTTTCCTAACTTTGAAAAATGCAACATTCAGCCATTAAATTTGAGAGAGAATTGAAATCTATAAATAAGTAATAAAAAAACTTATTGAATAAAAATAGGGCAAGGGGTTCTTTGCAAAAACTGGTAAATTTTCTTTTTGTCTTACACAACTAAAGAAAGGTTCAATGAAATTAGAAGATGGGCATTTTTAAAGTAATAAGAATTTTTCACACAGTCCATAATTAGCTTGTAGAACTGGCTACCAAAAGAAATCACCGTGACAAGAATTCAGAAAGGTTCAAAGGTGAGCATCTATGTGAATTACAGTAATATTTAGGTTTAATATTAAATCAATAATAAGGTTTGTCCAGCTGAAGAGTATTTTGGCACTAAAATATTACAAACCCTTTCCTTTTTAAAACTGGAACAAGTACCCATGCATACAAAAAATCTCTGAGACTTAAGACTGTCAATATTATTTGTGACACTGAACAAAAAGATCATGCTAATTGCTAACTAATTACTGCTAATTATTAATAATTGCCTATATATAGGCTAAGAATCCACTGCAGTCAGAGCTGGGGCTTGGCACACCTGCTTTTCACCTAGCTAACATGGATGCTTCTAAGAGACAAACGTCCATGATACAGCAGCAGTATAGGTTTTGGTAGATCTGTGTAAACCTGCCCAGGTCACTGTACACTTAGGCAGCTAAGCCACAGTGCAGTCCAGTTTGCTATTTGCAATTTTGATGTTTTTACGCTCTCAGACAAAAACCACCTTTTTTTTTTTTTAAATCAAATTGTTAATATGCCAAGCATACTGAAAGAAAGAATTACATCCCGCATAGGCTTTGTTACTGCCATCCCCTTTCACAGCACTCCAGGCGGCTGCTGCTATATTCTGCTCTCTAGGTTTGACTACTTTATCTCTTCAAAAAGAAAAAAAAAAAAAGGGGGGGGGGGGGGGGAGGTTCATTACCTAATGACAGGGTCTCAGGTAATGAAGACCTTAACATTCCATTATGAGTGCTATCATTTCTCTTGAATATCCCTCTTTCCCTTTTAACATTTCTACTAACAAAATATGAAATTCAGATCACTGTTCTGACTTGCCAGGTGCATTCATAAGTCCCAAAAATTCCTACCAGTCATTCTCAAGTAATTCTGTATGTTTTTCTTGTTTGTGAACCAGCAGTTTCATTTGGACCTCTGTAGTCTCAAAGGAAGCACCCATCTTTCATGAATTCATCTGCTTATTCCTGAAAGTACTGATAAACATTTAGCATCTGAAACAACCTGTGGCAATGATTTCCACAAAATCAAGCACTTGCAGAATTCTTTATGTGTTAAATATGCTAAATATTGATTGCCTACTACTTCCTGTAGGAATTGCTGCAGAAATTCATGAATTATTATTAATTTTAAAAAGAATCAGTTTAAAAATAGATATTCAACATACCAACATACTCAACATTTCTCCGTAGCACTTAAGATTTTGTTCTATTCCAGCTCAGTTGTCTGTTATGCAGACTGGGAGTTCTAGTTAACTTAATCTTCCTGTGCACTGAAGCTGTTTCACCATGTTTTGGCTACCATTGTCTGTGGTTTTGGTGGTTCTGTTACATCATTCATAAGGAAGAATCATTACAAATGTGTGTGGTATCTAATGAACATTAATATTTCATAGCCAAACCACATACAGTGTTAAAAAGTGCAGGGTGCTCTTCAATATCACAGAAGGATGAAAACCCTCCTGATTCATCTCATGCAAATTCCAGGCATAAAATACATTATAGGTGAGTTTTTGAGTTTAGCTTTTGTCTTCTGGGTAATGATCTCAACAAAACCAGCAGACTTAAACAGCATCTGTTTGTTCATTGCACTTTAGATTATATGGAACTGGTGACGTGTTTAGAAACAAGAGTTCTGCTACAGCTTGATGATCAAATTCTTTTTAAATTGTTTCTCTGTTGTGGTTAATGGCTTTGAGAAATCCAAAATTCAGAGAAATTTCTCTTGGCAAAGAAAACAGTTTCATACTGGATTATGTTTCCAAGATGTATAATGACATATTCTAGCAAGGGAGGTATTTTTTGGTAGAGGATATTGAAGCATTATCTCAAATAGTTTTAATAGTAGGGTTAGTGTCCACTGAGAGGTTTTGTTCTGCCAAAGGGCTGCTAGTAACACCTGCCGAGATGCCTTACCATCTAATTTATACATCCAAGAGCTGTAAGATTCGATTAGCAAAACTTTTGCTCATACCCTCTGACCAATGACTCTTTTTGAATTTGCGTGCATTTTGGATGAAGCACCTAACTTCACAATAGCTCTCCCTAGGAAAAGTAGTTCTAAGCTGGAGTGAACTAATGCTGTGACACTGCACTGAGCAGAGTTCAGTTTGGCAGAGATGAAGGTAGAGTTCATAAACGCTGGAGGATCTCCCATGTCATGTGAGCTAATCAAACGGTGTCACAAATCACAGTCATTCTATGTTTTACTGCGTATACAGATATTCCAGCATTCCTTAATACACTGCTCTTAGGTTATATTTCTGATTTGATGTGGCCTCATGTAGTGCTCGCACTGATAGTATCCTGTGATGAACGATGCATTCCAGATTAAACAAAATGTAGACATAGAGGTCTGAGAGCAATTCAGACTGTTTCAGGCACATTAAGGCTCCTTTGTTAGAGTCTCTGCATCCATGATGGCCAGATGGGTAGAACATTCACCAAGGCAGCAGAAGACCTTGATTTCTAAATCCTAAACTACAAATTGAGACCCTTTTTGTTAAGCACAAGGCACGGTTCAATCAGGAATGCAAGAGCTGGGGGACTAAAAAGAGATTAACAAAGACAGCCTGATTCTATTGAGAATGCGATTAACTTGGGGAAGGGGAAAACAATACTGAGTTCTGCTTGCAATTCCCAGAGCTGTTTGTTTATTTATATCCAATGATGCTTAAATGGGAAATGCATAAACAAGTCTTTAGAGCACAGACATGTTGACTTTCAGATAAAGGTGGGATCACTTAGACAACTCTTTTTTTGTTGGGTCAGTCACTACGGAAAAGTACATTAAGAGTTTTCTGTACACCACAAATGAAGCAAGGTGTGAACTAGTTCTCCCCATGCCATTTTCTAGCCCAATACAACTTGCTTACAACATTCACAGTTTTAAAATGCTTATATTAATATGCCTCACATTTCTGGTGAAGCCTTAAAATTAAATTCATTTATATTTGCATCAAATCTACATTTGCATAACTATAAAGTTTACACGACCCTTATACGTTAGACTTGGTAGTATCTTATGGAAAATCCCTGGTCTAGAATAATTCCGAATCTTAGTCAATATGTGCTCCAGTCCAACAAGTAGCTGCATCTTCATTCTCTGTTCCCCAATTAGCACAACACTTCATTACCCTTTGGGGATGAAAATAAACTTCTGTATGTATTATCTTACCCATAATTCATTTATTTACAAAGTTATTAAAACTCATAATTAACTAGACCTCTCATGGGATCTAATTTCCTTCTGTTCTTTCCGGTGCACTTATATAAAGTTTAGCAAACGGAACAATTTGCAATGCATCTCTCCCCTAGGAGAGCCTCATCATCATCTATCACAGATTTCACCTCTTCTGTGTTTTCCCTTTGCACCCTACAACTTAGATTCTTGGTTACAGAGTGATCCAGCTTCACATGGAGGCATGAAAAAAAATCCACTCTAGAAATATGTAGCTTCTGATTACATCTCTTTCCTGGAAAGCACGCACAGGTGGTTCAGTCTTCAGCAAGGATGCATGGGGACTGGAATCCAGGTTTCCCATTTCAGTGCTGCACCATTTTCTAATAATAGTTTCTGGTAGAAGAGTTAGGTAGCATACAGAATAAATACTTAAAAAAAAAAAGTCTGTACAGCTGGAAACAACGGAGGAGAAAAGCTTTGGTAAACTTCAGGTAACAAGAAGAAGCCCTTGAAGACATTCTGAGTCATCAGATCAGTGTGGCCAGTAACCGTCTTTGACACAAGGAATAAGGAAAAAATGACCAACTACACTGAAGACGTAGCTTAGGTAGTTTATGAGTGGGACTTGGGCATATGTGCCATAGGGAACTTCCCTCAGCTCTCCAAGAAGTTCCAGTATTCTCATTTCCTTCTCATGGATCGCTAGCAGGTACAGCATGATTTTCAACTTAAAGATAATTTGTTTTACGTATTTTTTCTTTATGAAAGGCATCATTCTGTGTAAATTCTTACATCATTCTGTCTTCTTCTTACTTTTTGTTCCCTTTTAGTTTACTGTTACCTACCTAGCTGAGAAAAAAATGTGCTTCTCACAATACTGATATATAATCTAACAAAAAAAAAATAAAATGAATCTCATCAAATATATTAGGAAACGTGAAAAACTTGCTTACAGTACTATGAAATGATTTGCATCTTCTTACCACATTCAGTTTTCATCCAGTCCAGTGCTTTTTTCCCTGCACAGTCTTCCTATAGAACGAACATAAAGTTAATTTAATTCACGTTCTCATCCTTGATTAATCTGATTAATAAAAAATACAAACAGATATGCAACACTTTGAGATGCATAATTCCAGAAATCATTTAATTGAGAATTATATTTTAAGGGTTTAATTATACTTATGATATGCATTAAGAAATGGAGGAAAATGCATCTGGATAAGTGATTTGAGGCAGAATGCAGACCTTGTCTAGCTTGCTGACTCACAAGTTGATTATGTCCTGTACTACATAGTGCATATAAAACTATTCATACCCATGAACCTTGTGAGGTTTGCAATCAGTATAAAGCATTAACAGCTGTCTCTTTCTTCTGCAGGTGATGGCAAAAGATACAGACAATTGAAGACAGAAGAAAGAGGAGGGAAGAGAAGACAAGAATTCCTAATCTTTTCACGGAAAATATAAAAAAGTATACTCCTTATCTCTAAACACAGTGGTGAGGGGAAGGTATTGGACAAAATTGGACATGCGACTATTGTTTCTCTGTGTGTGCACAGACATTATGCGTGTGTTTATATACACATGCAGACCTATGGATACAATGTGGCAAGGGGAGAGAAGCAAGGGGAGGTAATTTAGGGAAACATGAAAGTACAAGAAATGTATTTGGGAAGCATTTTGAAGAAGCAAGAATGAGAGAGATTCATGAGAGGAGAGGAGAGGAGAGGAGAGGAGAGGAGAGGAGAGGAGAGGAGAGGAGAGGAGAGGAGAGGAGAGGAGAGGAGAGGAGAGGAGAGGAGAGGAGAGGAGAGGAGAGGAGAGGAGAGGAGAGGAGAGGAGAGGAGAGGAGAGGAGAGGAGAGGAGAGGAGAGGAGAGGAGAGGAGAGGAGAGGAGAGGAGAGGAGAGGAGAGGAGAGGAGAGGAGAGGAGAGGAGAGGAGAGGAGAGGAGAGGAGAGGAGAGGAGAGGAGAGGAGAGGAGAGGAGAGGAGAGGAGAGGAGAGGAGAGGAGAAAGAATTTGAAAAAGTACAGAAAAAAATAGAATGAAAGAAGGTAATTGGGTGCAGTAGCTTAAAATTATGCAAGCAAGACAGCAAGAAGCATAGCTGAAAAGGGTATGAGGTAGGTACAAGCCAAGGAAGAATGAACAAGCAGTATGTATGAAGCCACGCTTCCTGTGGTTTTGACTTGTAATGAGATTATCGTATGTGCTGACCATTTTCTCAACATTTGCAGTATGAGTAAAACAAAAAGTATAAACATAAGCATACAGGCCCTAGGTCAGAGTAAATCTAGAAATAATAAGATTATTTCTACTCAAAAGGAAAAACCTACTTTCATGAGCTTATTTATAAAGTGTCTGTGTCTATAAGTAAATTAAGTCATATATTGTAGGACAATAGGAAGCTTAAATTTTGTTTGGGAAATTCTGATTTCATTAGCAAATCGGCAAGATCAAGGAACAAATACAAGTACTTCAAGATGTTTGAGGGCAAACCATGAAACCCTGGAATAAAAAAAAAAAAAAAAAAAAAAAGGAAATTGAATTTCAGAAGCAATGCTGTCAAAAATCCTAAAGACAAGAAGTTGTAGAAATCCAGTTTATAAAACTAGCTAAATGCAACTTAAATAATCAGCATAAAAATAGTTTCATAGAAAGACAGACTGCAAGTGATAAATTGTATGAGGGCATGAGAGAAAAATGAAACAGTGCATTGCCTAATGAATACCAGTAAGTAGCAGGTAGCAGATAAGGTACTCTACATGTGTCTACAAGAGAGCAAGCTTTAATAGAGTCCTCTCTTTTGGATGGAAGTTTAACAGTATCCTTTACGCATATACTACGTATCCATCTAAATGAACTGAGGTACAGCTCTGCCCTCAGTGGGAGACTCTGCCAGGTTTGATTCAGGTTGCAGGAATGTTGTAACACTGAGACCTTGAGCACTCTCAAAACTGGCTGCAATGTTCAAAAAGGTCCCAAAGCAATTGAAAGACTCAGAATGACAGAATGTACAACTGAGTAAATCTTTCTTCCAGAGGAAGTGAAGCTAGAACAACAGAAAAGCCAAAAAAATAGATGAAATTCATTCAAACAGACAGTTGATTGCCACTACATTAAAGCTAAATACATTTTGCATTTGCACTGCAATTTAGATATGCCTCTTGGATAGCAGTACATGGCATGTCTAATTTGTACTGGAAGTCCAAAATAAAGGACGCTTCAGTTAAAATAAAGTTAATGTCAATAAACAAAAGGTGCAAATTGGGAGGTACAAAGCACAACACAAATCTGAACAAAAGAGACTGTGCAGTAAATGTGACAGAAAAGATTGACACAAGGCTGTTTCTAGTTCACTGTCCAAAATCCCTGAATGCATAAGAAAGACATACACTAAAAACTCAGGCACCAGAAGGTTTAGAAGTGGTGAAAAAAGTAGTATTCAGCAATAAGAGAAGCAGGCAGTTAAGTCAAGCAACATCATTTCAGCAGCTTCCGTTCAAGTTGGAAATAGAGAGCAATGACAAATAGTTTCAAGGAATCAAACTTCAGTCAGAAAATGAATCCTTATAATGAGCATGGCTCACCTACTCAGATGCTCACCTACTGGGTCTCTTAAACATTTTGTCAGTACCTGTGTGGCTTGCCAGGCTAGTGGAATTTAACTGAAATGTGACTGGCAGAGGATATTTTGGCAGAGGATATTTTTGTCCATGACTCTTGTCAACTCATTATCCCACAACTTTTCCTAATTTTTTTAATGTGTTAAAGAAAGGGCTTGTGTGAAAATCAACATATTATTCATTCATCAGTTGAGCACATTCTTCTGATACTTTCTCAGAAATAACTTAGGATGTGACGTTTAATTGGCCACTGAAAATATATCATCCAAGCACCATGCCAGCCGCCTCCCAGGTGAATTAACTCCAACATTTGCTTCATTTATAATACATCCTCTCAAACTCATTGCACAGTTAATATATCATTTTGTATTAAGCGGTATAGATATTAGAAAATAGTTCTGCGAATGATATTAATTTGGTCTTGTCACTAGTCAGGTAAATATGTTGTATCTCCCCATTTTTATGGTAAAGAGTATATAGTATAGACTGGGTTCCAGGCAGCTAGTGCATTCAGTTACTTAGGTGCAAAGGAACAAGTGACAGACCACATAAGACTGCAGTAGCTGTGGGCTATTATGTAGCAAAAGAGTAGTTAGATTGCATTAATTCAGCATTGATGTTTATCATGCTGTAGACACAAACATTGGAATTGGGTAAACACACAATTTCTATTTAATGAAAAAGAAAAAACAGAAGGAAAGGATTTAAAAAAGCTGTCAGCTTCAGTCCCCCCAAATACTGAAGCAAGTAATGGAAGACAGTATTATTTAGAAGATAAGGGGAATATGTAAAAGCCAACATGTATTTTTCAAATACAAATTGTGACAAGTCATCTAATTTTCTTCTTAGTGATTAATAGGACTTGAGAAAAGAGAAGTGGAACCTAACAGAATTTCAGGAAGACTTTTGATGTTCTGCTATGTGGTATCCTCATTCACATGCAAACTACAGTGACTGGAAAACTAGATGGAAGGAGAATTTATCAATGGTTTACAGTCAAAGTAGAAAATTATTTGAAGACTTTATCCTGGTCCAATACCATAAAATATGTTCTCTCATAACCTGGTATATTTCTAAAATTTGTAGATGATTTCAATTTGAAGGATCTGAAAACACACTGAGGGCCAAAATGAGAGTTTTAAATGAGTTTGATGAATTGAAAGAATAGTCTACAAAATTAGGACATAGTTCAGTTTGGAAATGTGAAATTCAGCTCTGGTAAGAATAGACATTCTGTGGGTGGTAAGCATGCATTTATAGTTAAAAAACCATACAGGGTAATAAAGTATAGATGGTACCAGAGTCTACGCATACATGAATCTCTGTGAGTTATATTATAAATAGGAGAGTTCTAATATTGGAGCTACATTCTAACAGACTACGAGAATGGTGATACTTACCACAGGAGGCCAAATAAGTTAGCAACATAGAAAATGATAATAATGAAAGAATTCGGTTACTTGCTATCATAAGGTTAAGATCCCCAGCAATATAAAAGCAGGTGTGAATAGTCCATCTTGTGATCGCAAAGGTTATAGACAAAAGGAGATTAGACTTCTTCAACAGTAATATTCAGATTTTGAAAAGGAAAGGAAAATTTAGAAGAAGCAGTTTAAAAAAATTAAAAAAGGTTTACACATTGGGAGGGAGATTTTATGTAACAAGAGTCATTGAATACCCTCAATTAAGAAGATATCAAAAGCATTTAAAAGCAAAACAACACCGGTGTTATTAAACTATAAACAAATATAGTAAAATACAGAAATAACCTAAAAACAAACAAGCAAACAAACAAACAAACAAAAACAGTAATCATGTCCAAAAGATGAAAAAAGCACAAGGAGAAGTTATATGATCTTAAATCCAGATCACAGATAAGTCAAAAACTTCTATTTTGAAGAAGTCCTAGTTAAATGTTCAAAGCCTTTTTAACCACATCAGAAAGAAGCTGCTCACCATCAGTGGAACTGATCATTGATCACAAGCAGCTTTCAAGAAAGATAAACAATATGAAAAAAAGCTAAATTACTTCTTTGCATCTGTTTTCATTGAAGAGAAGGTCAGAACAGTTCTTAAAGCAATTATTCACAAGTGATGAGTCTGAGAAACTGTCTCAGTTTAAAGTATTAATAAAAGAGGCTTTATAACAAACCAATAAAAATCACTGTACTAAATTACAAGGACATGATGTTAATCATCCCAGAATTGTGAAGAAATGCAAACATTAAATTACTGAGCAGTAATACTGTGGTATGTAACCTATGGTTTAAATCAGTCTCTAAGGCCAGAGGTCTGGACACTGACAAATGTGAGATCAAGCTTAAAATAGGCTCTAGGAGAAATACTGGGTATTACTGGCCCATCAACCTGATTTATATTTTCAATCAGTTTTCTTTCTACATAATTAAATATTATATTAGTGGACACATGGGTAAATATAATGTGCTGGCAAAGAGTCAGCAGAAGTTCTGTTTGAGAAGTCCAACCTCACAAATCCATTAGATATCTCTGACAGACTTAATAAGATAAATGTCTTTGGATTTGTATGTTGTTTTTTTTTCTTCATAGAGACTCATAACAAAGGCTCTTAAATAAGTTACTCTGACATACATAAGACACAAAACTAAGAATAAGGTTAAATAATCATGTTTTACAACGAGAAGAAATTAGCAGTGGACACCTCCTCAGAATCTGAGGAAGAATTTTTGGTGTTTGATGCAGTCATAACCATATGGAAAAGGGGTGAATTGTGAAAGGACATAATTTTGAGGTGATAAAGTATTATGCAAGCTAGACAAATATAAAGCTGACTGAGAAGGAATCCAGGGAGATCACAAAGTACTGAAAGACTTTTCAATAAAAACAACCAAATTAAATTTGACAAGTATAATACCATGCAGGTAAGGTAAAAATACCCTAATTATAGATACGTAACAGGTGGTTCATACTGTGATATCCATTATCTTTCAGGAAGAAGTCTGGAACTACTAATGGTGAAAAAAGCAAGAGATAAAAAGATTAGAAATTACAAGGAAAATGAAGAGAAAAATAAATTCTCATTATGTTACTATATCAGCTTCTCTCAATCCTCCTTTTGAATGCTTGATACAGTTCTAGTTAGATATTTTCAAAATAAATGATATAGAATAATAATAATAATATTAAAAAAACTACAAAGAAGAGTCAGTTTTTCAGATGAACAACAGCTTCAGTACAATGGAGATGAAAACAGACCAAGACTTTCCAAGCTTAGAGAAGAGATGGTGGAGAAGGATATGTTACAGGCCTATAAAATTGTAAATGGTTTCAATAAGACGAATAGGGTGTCTTTATTAATTATTTCTAACCTCACAAAAGAACTGTCAGACCCTTCATGAAATTATCAGATGGCAAGTGAAACACAATAAATCTAACTATAGCATGTAACTAAATTATAGACCTCGTTGCCACAGGAAAAAAAATATATACATAATTTAAAAAATAAATAAATAAAGCACAAATGAATTCCAAAAGTGATGTATAAATAGTTGCACAGACATCCATTCGTGGCTGTAAATCATGATGTCCTTCAGTCTGGGGAGCTCCTGAGCTGAGAAGATAAAGCAGAGGAAGGGTCACTGTCATGCTCTTTCTGGAATAGTCATGTACTGACTTCTGTTGTGAGCCTGGTTTTTTCCATCCAGCATGAAAGGCCAGAGGTTCCTATGAAATGCGCAAATGCAGTATTGTAAACGGTTTGCTAGGAGGGAGTTCTGCAGAAGAGTTTCTTGGATATATAGTGGATGACAAGCAGAACAAGTCACTAATGTCATGCTGCTTCAGGAAATTAGAAGCATCAAGCACAGCAGTATAAACATGAATGAGAAGGAATATTCTACCCAGGTTAACTCTGGTAAATCCTTAGCTAGAAATCTGGCCACGTTTTGTTACTGCTTTTCAAGATGGTACAGAACAAATCTGCAAGTATGAAAAATGTCAAAAATATATGACCTATGAGAAACATCAAAGGAATTATAAACTGTAATTCAGACTGGTAACTTGCAATATGTAAAAGGTAGCATCAAAGAAGGAAGAAAATTTGCTCACTAGATCATCTACTGAAAGAATCAAATGTGGAAAGCTTAAACTGTTAGACAACTTACGCTACACCTCAGGGAGGAATTTTTAACAAGATCTCTAGCATTTGTGTAGATTACCTAGGAAGGTGTAGAATCTTTATCATCCTAGGGAAGTGTAGAAACCTATCATCCTAGATTTTTAAGACATCTGCTAGATCTAGATCTGTACAGTTTAGGTACAGATCATCCTGACTTACAGAGGTCAATGGGCTACATAAGTGTTCAACATCCACTGGAGCCCTGTTTTTTCAGACATTTGAGGAATGGCTTGTCTAAAATGTATACGGTAAATTGATACTATTTTACTGCATGCTGGCACTCAGCTATGCATGCTGTCTTTGTTTATATTTATTTTCTTCCTCACTCCCTCTCTAATCATCTATAATTTTATTTACATGCTCAGCAACTGTTCCTCACAGTCATAATCCTCTCCATTGGCTTGCCACTCACTGCTTAGTCTTATTTCCTGTACTTTATCATATTCCCCTGGCTCATTTTTCAAACAGCCAGGGGTGATTTGTTTTTATTTTTATGAGGACAATTTCAATTTTTCTTTTACTTATTTATTTTTAATATAACAATTGAGCATGTTATATTAACATAGTTGCAATTCCCTTATTTAGCACATTCTCTTAGGAAATACTTACTACCTTGGTGAAAAGCTCAGGACAGGTCACCCAAATATTTTGTTTAACCATCCTCAGAGGAAAAGCAGTTTGTGCTTTAAATTTAGTGCAAGCTGTTGGCAGCAATTGTACACTAAGTTTAGGCTTACAGGATGAGGCTAGGAGCAGAGGCATCGTGCTACTAAGGAGGAAATGGGTCTCCTGTGTTCCTTCACGGCAGAAAACCTGAGATAACTTTTTCAGAATCTTCACTGTCAACTACTAGATTTGTGTGCAAGGTCCTTAAAGGGGATCAGTTTTTCAAGGGTGTTAATCCCTGCTTGCTGAAAATCTAGCCCTGAGAGATCAAAACAAGAGGGGGCATTCAAAATCATCCTTATCTTTGACAATCTTGATTATTATTCAGAGGAACAGGTATCCATTCACTGAGAGCTACATGCAGAACCAAGATCTGCGTGCACAATGCCATCATTACAAATGGTAACTTAAACCACCAAGGTTAAGTTTTTGTGCAGAGTTACATGGCAGATAACAGTTCTGTAGCTGTTCTATTCCAAACTAATTATTTCTAAAACCACAGATATATATATATATATATATATTATTTCTTAACTTGACAAAAGTCTTCAAACAGCTTGGGGGCAGACTCATCCCCTAGAAGCAAAGGCAAGGAGAGACATAACCTTCAAACCCTTTAAATTAAAATAGGATTGGGCAGGGAAATGTGCTGCTCAATCCCTCCCTTTACAGGAAGCCGAGATCTAGCAAATGATGGCAGAAAAACTGTTAGGGAGACTGCTTCATGCTTGATGTAATAGACAGGGAGAAATCTGGGCAAATTTCATCGGTATCATAAACGAGCCATCAAAGTTTGAAACTTTTTATCATTCCACCTAAAAATCCACTAGAGAATCAGAAGGGCTTGTTTTTATAGTTGTCCCTCTCAATGTACATGATCCTTCGACATGCTTAATGTCCCTTGATTACATGTACTGTTTCTCGCTTGTTGTTGATTGGCAGTGATATTGTTGTGCCAGAAGAGGTTTAGTTTCTGTAATTCATTCCCTTGTTGCAGCCAGCTAAGATCAAGGTCTTTTATTCTTCCCTTTGATTCTCGGAAGTTTGGTTTATTTAACTCTATTGTTTTGACCTCTTTTTTTTTTTTTAAAAAAAAAAAAAAAAAAAAAAAGGGAGTTTCACTTAGATTTCCTGTAGATGTCTCATATGGTTTTATGGCACCTCTTCCTGTCTGGCTGCACTAGCCAATCCTGCCTGCAACCAGTGAAACACAGTGTTCTTAAAGAACTGCCCCAAACAGCTGTCTGATTCCTTTCACATAGTACGACAAGAGAAAGTAGAAGCGTATACATCTACCTCAAGCCAACACTTCATGTTGACTCTCAAACGTGTCATTCTCAAACAATATTTTTGCGTTTTGTGGTTTTTTTCTTTTAGTCCTGAAAGCATTTTAGCCTCATTTGTCATTGTTTAATTTTGCATGATTTTACCAGACAAATATATAAAAGTCAGTCACAGTGTTGCCTGATTCTGCTAAGAATACAGCAGGATACAATATGTAAAAAGGCACTAAACCTTTCCCTAAAGCATCTGTTCATTACTGGAACTGTGTTAATATGGGTTTGTAACAAGAGTAAAAGAGTAACAGAAACAGAGAACCAAAAATGCTCCTTTGCTCTGTGGTTCCTTAGCTTTTTCTTACTTACTGTGGTATTGTAACTCCACTTATTCACTGGTCTCTGTAGTTATAACTATGAAAATTATCAGAGTTATTTTTAAGAATGAGATACCTTTGGTTTTCTGCATAGATCACAAAATGGTAAAGTATGTGTAGAGATAAGAGGAACTTCAGAAGCTGATTTTACAGTAAAAGAAGCATTGTCTACACAGTAAAACAAGTTATTAAATTATCTCTCATAATTTCTATTAACTAAAATTATTCTACCATTCAAAAATTAGAGTCCAAACATCATCTTCTAGAGCTCAAAGCTTAATCCTGCTAGAAGTGCTGCAGGCTGTTGCTGCAGATATTAAACATACAAACAACATAAAAAGAGCACTGCGAAGACTTCCAGTCTTCTTGGAGAACCAGTCCGGACTTCCCAGGTTTGCTGGCGCACTCTGTGCTGCTACATCACTCAACAACTCAACTTCCCCTCTTCTTTCACCTCACAAGCTCAACTGGTTCTTCCCTTGCACGCCCTTTGTTTCAGTCTGTTCTCTTCCCACTCCCCTTTCAGATTTCTTCTCTTGACCTATCAACATTGAATGTAGTGGATACCTTCCTCCATGTGGTCCAAGCATAAATGTTGAGATTATAAGGATGAGAGCACATGATAGCTGACAACAGCAAACCTTCCTCAGAACCAGTTCATCCCCAGTGGATGTGAACTACCCCTTCAGAAAAGTCCAAGCTTGGGCCTGGGATGCCCATGCACTATCTTTGGGAACTTTGGCTACAAATCTTATGTGCATTTCTGGTAATATTGGTGTAGTGGCAGTTTTTCAGAAGTCTGCAGGTTGACCAGCTGTCAGCAGACATAAAGATCAGAAGCATACCAAATTTCAAGAACTCTGTACCAAAGTATTAAGACAGTAGAACTTTTCAAACAATTGCCAGGCTTTTTAGAAAAGACAAAAGTACAGTGTTCCTTTGATTTGTTACTGAAATTGAGGTTTTCACTAGTCAGTCTTAGGCAGAAATTATGAGCCCAAGCAGTTAGTATCTGCAGTATGATATAGAAAAATAAAACCTGACTGTTATAAATGGGGAGATATCTGACTTAATAATACTGTAGCAATGGGAAGTGCCGCCTATACCACATAATTATAGAGCCAGGAGCTTCCCTAATCCCATTAGCCTCTGTCTCCTTCTCTGTTTCCACTGAGCTGGAAAGTTGTGTTTTTCTATTGCAGTGCATTAGACAAGCTCCAATACCACACAAGAACTACCAAGTGACCTGATGACAAGCAGAGGAGGAAGGGAGCGTGCAAGGGGAAAGGACTGGCTCTCTCTCTGCCAAGATAAAAGTGTTTCCCTGGGGTATGAACTCGCACGGACAGAGTATGCCATTATGGCAGGACCTGGAAGATGAAGTTCAGTTCCCCCAGTCGCATGTAAACTCTCCCCAATGGTGTCGGTATTGTCATTCTTTCCTTGTGATTATTTCTGTCTCCAGTCAGGGACCTTGGACTCAGACCGTTTTACAAGAGCCCCAGCTCCCTGACTTGAGAAAGAAACAAAGAAGAAGAAATCTAAGAAAAAGGATGAGGTCTTTCAAACTATGTTCATCGCCACAGATCAACTGAGCTCATGGATCCCATTGTCTGGTGACTCCAGGGGACAACTTCACCTACCTTACAGAAGCTTGAATTTGAATTTGAACTTGAATTTGGGGTCAGCCCAAGAGATTCAAAACTGTAATATAAGCCCCCAGATTTCTTTAACTGCTTAAGAGACATACAATTACATGCCTTATTCCTTCATCTTTCTTTGCATAAATAGGGTAGTAAATAATGTAAAAAGAACACAAATATTATATCTTTTAGCTTTTCTTTAAAACAAATCCCAAACTCCTGTCACTTTTTAAAAACAGCCTAGCTACATCATTCCAGAGTCAGCCAGGAAATATTTTCCTGCAACCCTGACTTAGGTGCATACTTTTGGGAAAGGAGAAAGCCTCTGATTCCTTCAGCTTAGCTCTTTTGCTCAGCATCCCAGTGCAGTGGGGTGGCTGTTCTGCAGACCTGTCTGAGGTTCTCACACTCCTTTGCACTGTTAAGCAGATAACTTATTATTTTGGAGAAAAGTAAGGCAAGTAAATGTTAGCCACACTGAGACTGGCTGTACACAAGATTTCTGTGGAATAGATCCACAAAATTATGAAGGAGCATAAATTGCTCACAGTTTAATTCATATGCATCTCTAATGTAAGTACTCCTGGAAATCCAACTGATTTTTCAAGAAGTTCCAGAAAGTCCCAAGTAATAAAATAGATGTAATTTTGTTGCCAACACTTTTGAAAATGTTGTTTACAGTCTAGGTCATGGTGTTGATTCTTAAAATCTTGTTCTGATCTTCACTTTGATTTGGTAAATTCATACAAATGTGTATGAATTCATAATTTAATTCGTATATCTAATCAATGGAATTTAAGAACTTCGATTTTGTTGGGTTTTTTTGTGTGTGTTTTGTTGTTTTTGTTTGTTTGGTTGGTTGGTTTTTGTTTTTTTTTTTCTGAATTCCTTTAGAAAGAAATTCTCCTCCTCAGAAGCAATTTCTCTTCTGTAGCTGAGTTCCGTTGTTAGCTATGATGAAGACACCTTTGCTATATTGCAGTCAAGTCTGTATACTCAGCCTTCATTCTTCAAGAAGCTATAGCCTGTCAAATATCACAAGAACCTTCTCTCTCCATCCCATACAGAAAATTGTCTTTTTCTTCCAGCAGTAGAAGGTGACTGAACGCAATCTCCACAGCTTTCACAGACCAAATGCTACCGTGGGGTGGAGAAAAGAACACTGCAAAGGTTACTGCTGTCACCAAGATAAGAGGCAGAGCAGCAGATGCTAGGTCTGCTTTGGACTGCAAATGCAGGAAAGAGCATTTAAGTGTTTGGAAAGTGTTTGCTACTCAGCCTTTCTCAGCCCCTCTGAGGGAGAAGAGCAGACATATGGAAACGTACTGGCTGATGGATTCAGTCCATGGCCTATCTGCTGAACTACGTTGAGCAGAAACAATGAAACACTTTTGTATGCTTGATTTGCTAATATTTGTAAAATGCTTTGAAATCCTGACACACAATACTTCCCTGATAATATCCAGTAAATAATGATAATTAATGAACATGTAGGAATAATACAGTTCTACTACAGTAGCAGGCATAGCGAAATCACTAGCTGGTGTCTGTGACAGTCATCACTGTTGTCAAACCAGGTGGTAAAATCTGTGTGCAGTACAGCACCTCATTTTAGCAGTATGGTCATAAATCAGAAATTTCTATTTAAAGGAATTTGTTTGCATTTTATTTTGAAAGTGAATCAATATGCAATCCTTACTTACTGTTTTTACAGTTTGCTTGACTTTTTTTGAATTCCAAAGCTATATTTCTGGGAAGTATTTCAAAGGACAGATGGTGAATGTTTTTCATTTCTTTTTTGCACTCTTCACAGTCTACTTCTTTGTCTTCCATTGTATTACAAAAACAAAAATTTTGTGAGCAGAAAAACAGCACCAGAAGTTTTAGCTACATGATTCCAAGATAAATAGAACTGTTGCAATATTTGATATAATTAGGCACTATTATTATTTATTCACGTTTTTGTATCTGGAGGCATTGGCTTGTTGCAGCCTAACAAAGACCAGTCCCTCCCCAAAAAGAGATAGAAGACAAAAGAACCACAGAAGAGTTGGCTGATGACAGAGAGATAGGGTCAGGAAACAATGTGACAATGATCACAGCACACTAATCTGACAGGGTCTGGTCTTTTAGCAAATAGTTAGTTGCTAAAAAAAAAAATAAAATCAGAAGGGACTAGTAGTTCTTGTGACTAGTAGTCCCTTCTGGAAAAAAAAAGCCCCTTCAGTAGGTTTTGAAGTGGTTCCAGATACAGAAATGCACAGATCTCATCCCCAGCATGCAGGGCAGCTGAAGCCTAACCAGTAAGGTTCTTCTCTGAAATCTCCACATGAGGTGAAGACTGGTATTATTCACAAGCAGATGTAAATATCCACATTTTTATAAGAAATAAGAGAAAGCTAGCTGAAAAAGTAGTGCTAGCAGCTACAAATAGGTTCTGATGGAGAATAAATCCATAGAGAATGGTCACATAGTCAACGTCACAAATACGATCGTCTGGGAGAATGTGATCAAGAAAAGGCAAAATTGCTCTAGATTAGGAGAAAACTGAGTAGCAGGAAAATGCACACTGTTACCTTACACTACAGGTTTAGCTGTGATGCTCACTAGAAGACAATACACATCAGAGAGAGTCTTAGAAGGAAAAAAAATGCAACTCCTACATAATAGAGAATGAAGAAATCTGCTAAGAGGTTGTATCTTGTGAGATAAGAAAATATTGATGATTATTGTATTGTATATGGAAAGGAAAGAGCTAGAGGGAAAGGCTAAGAATGTTGTCCAACTTGAAAAGCCCAGGAAAGTCTGGAGGCAATATTCAGTATGTCTTAAACTGTAGAATATTCAAATAATGATGAATGAGCTCCATACTGAAGCTTCCCATGCTGCAAATAATTATTTAAAACTAGTTAAAGAGAGGCATTTCCCAAACACCTAAGATACTGAGGAGAACTATTACTGTCAAACTGTCATCTCCTAAGAGCTCAGAAAGTATTAAAAATAATTGCTAGTCATCAAACAAATGCTGAGGGCCTAATTTTACATGCCTGTTTCAAGGCTAAATTCTCACAGACGTCAGGTTGATCAAGTCACTGGAAAAATGCCCAATAACATTTTAGTATAATAGCTCTTGTTACAAAAAGGCAAAATGTGTATTTTTAATCATCTGTTTTAATAATATTTTAATAAGATGTTTTAATTGAAATTAATGTGTTACATATTGTTACATTAATCTAAATTAATCAGCATCTTACAGTAATGGTTGGAAGAGGAATCCTGAGTATGCATTCAGTCTCAGTGCTGTAATTCAGACCAGTCCTGGAATGGAACCAGAATGGGATGGGAACATGGGATGGGCCGAACGTGGCCTGCACAGACCTGGGATCCTGCACCAGGAAACTGATCTACAGAATCAGGACTTAAAACCAGCTCATCTTAGAGGCCACCTTTGTTACAGACCGAATGACACCACCTCCTGTATATGCTGCTTTTGTGATTTTAAACGTCCACAATAGAGCACGTTTCTGCTCTTAGGAATGTTTTTGTAACTCTTTGACTAATGATAGCTGGAAATGTTCTTAGAATTACATAGGAACAACTTGCCAGACAATTAGTAAATGTCACTTTCACAATTAATGGATGCTATTTCCAGAACATCTGAAATCTAATGTTTGTCATCTATGCTCACTCCAAAGAGAAAGGTAATTTATGTCAACAAAAGAAAAAAAAAAAAAAGGTAGGAAGGAAAAGGAAAACAAATTACACAGGAAGGAAAGGACAGAAGCTAGGCTACGAGTAACTCTGTAAGTCAGTTTGTTTATCTGGAATTCTACCCTACCGTATGTACTGGGACACTACAGTTTACCAACATACTGAAGCAAAAAGAATGCTCACTAGAAGTGTGTTGCTTCCAGGCAAAAATAAAGGCAGTAGCTATGAGGAAAACAAAAATACAGTTATCCAAGAGACACCTCTTCTCATTCACCACACTGCTGAAACTTTCAAAGAGATTTTACAAGCACATTGCAGAATGGGGACAAATAGCGACCCCATCCCGAACCTTTGAAGATGTTACAGTAAACTGTAAAAAATGGCCTGTCTTTATTTAAGTTCATCACTGGTTGGTTTTTTACTGCTCTGTATCTGCATGCAATGTCCAGACACAGCTGTGGGCCTTAGGCTTCCCCGACCCACTGAACAGACCACTTGTTGGAGGTCAGTAACGGTGATGCTCAGAACTCCCAAGGGATGGAGATGCAGCAAGACAGAAATCCTGCCTCCTGTCTGCACCAGTGAGTATAACCAGCTGGCACAAGGAAGCATGCATGTAATCTAGTGTAGGAACAAACTCTGCTAAGAGCACAATTAGTGCAGATGTATCTGAGTTAGACTTAGTACCTGTACCAGGAGGATTGGATTTCAGAGAGCGGATTTTAAAGGAAAAAAAATCTTTCCTCTCCTCCATCCCCAGTTATGTGACACAGCTGAGACTATGCAACCCCTGCCCATATTGCATCTGTATATCTGCTGTGCTAAAAGTCACAGAGCAGGAACAGCAAAAAGCTTAAGGATCCCTGGGACTCATTGTAACGGAGTAAATATGGTGATAAATATGGTGATGACCATTTACATCGTGGGTCAATATGTACAGGCTGTAGCACATTACATGTTCACAAATGAAAGACAGCTGATTGTGTGTTTGCAAACTATAGAATTTTCTTTCTGCATAAATACATTAAATCACATTTATGCCAAATATATTACATACTCGTGTCAAGAGAATAGACCCCATCTGTACTGCAGAGATGTAATTAGCATTAATTAATATGTTCACATTGTCTGCTGTTCATATATTTTGCCCCAAAGTCATAAATGTGGCATGGCATTTAGTAAGGCAGAATTCATGAGGCTTCATTTGAATTCCAAACGTTTGGATTTTGTGATCTTTTACTGCCCCTTATTATTAACTGTTTCTTAGCATTTATTGAAAGGGAGTTTTGTTCATTGCAGCATTACAGAAATTGCTGTTCTTTGTAAAATATTGTTATATGCAAACAGGTTTGTTCATCAATTGATACTCTAGTATAAAAGCAGACAGCTACATTCATCTTGTGGCACAGACACAGTAACAGAGAAATTTGTACTTCGCAACCGTGAAACAATTAACAGCAAATGTTTCAGTAGGTTATTAGCAAACTAGGATAAAATCTGTTCATTCAAGCCATTTGGTAAATAACATCTATATATTACTTAAAATGATACCGCAAGTGATACAGCTGCACATCAGCTGCAGCAGCATGGTTTTTACCACTTGCAGTTCAGCCGAGATCCTCAAGAATGAACCCACTTGCATGCCTTACTCATGACCAACACCCATTAGTGGACAAGATGCCCCTGTTCATATCAAAAAAAAACAACAAACAAACAAACAAAAAACCTTTATAAGCCTGTGAGAGACCCTCTATTACTACTTTTCTTTCTATGACTGCTAGCCTCATTTCTGGTTGTGGTCATTCAGACATCATTGCAGTACACAAAAACCATCCAAAGTACTGAGAACTGAATTTCTTTGGTGAAAGTCCTAGATCTGAGTATTAATGCTCTTTAACAAGCCATGCTGTATGGAGCTGCATGTATTTTCTGCAGTTTTTTATAACATTTCCTGCTATCCCTCTCTTTCTGAGAGCTTCTTTTTTAGCTTCTTCTTACCTGTTTATTTTTAGCTGTAATCCATTTTTCCCTTCATTTAATTCGGCTACAAATATTAACAATAGCTGAAATTGCTGGACATGTGTTCGAGTGGCTGATTACCCAGATAACTGGAAGTACCTGGGCTAGCTACCTTGACAATAGCTTATTATTTAGTGAATGCAGCATCCACAGATCCAGTAGAGACCACGGATCCACAAATGGGTTAACAAGTATTTTAAGCTGTCCGAGTTTTCAAAAGCCACAAACATGGTTCAACCCATAAAAACAATATGGCCCTGCTCTAGCAGTGACAAATTTACCCATGGATGAATCAGGCAATTTTGTCACATTTTAATTGTATGCCTTTCAATACTCAGTCTATTCATTTCCCATGTTTTCAGACACACGGCTCACTTTTTGTAAGCAGCTGCCACAAGTATGATTTGCTCCAGTTTTATATACCAAGCTATTGTGTGGGTGTCCATTACTGCCATAACCTGAATGGGCTTTGGATGAAGTTCTTAAATGTTCCTAATGCTCATTTAGGGTTTGACTCTATGCACCTTTTTCTTGGAAGCAATGAGGCTTTAAGGAGTCATCTTCACAAGCATTAGCCATTTATTCACTGCAGTCTTAGTTGTGCTGACCCAAAGGTTCGTAAGGCTCCATGGAAAACTGGATCAGTTCACTGATGCAACTGAAATATAATTTTGCAAGAACAAGTCTTCAATTCACTAATCTGTTTTACTGTATGAACCCACAAACAGGTGTCACAGAATGAATGAAGAAGTGACAGAGGATGGGAACTCGTTACGTGGATATTGTATAGGAATAGGTGAATGGTAAGCCTGTGCACATACAGGTTGTACCAGCTTAATTGAATTGCTCAGATTTTGAGCTGCTCAATCAAATCACCCTTTGGAGCTGTATCATCATGCAAAGTGGAGACTCTCACTTTAGCAAGGCTACGGCAGGTCACTGCTCTTTAGTCAGAGTAAGTAAGCAGCCTGAAAGAAAATTAACTCCGATGTATTTGAACTGTTTCACTAACAATAAATCTTAAAATAAACCTTCTGAAATAGGTCATAGGAAATGCATCACCTGATTTTTTAACTCTTTTCATTTGTGGTGCAATATCATACTTGGAGAGTAATGTGATTTTTTACAAATCTTAAAAACCGGAGTGAGACAGAGACAAGTTGCACCCTCAGCACAGCCAACAAGAGCTACAGCTGATTTTATATTAGCAGGATATTTGTCAGCATCCTTAGGGTTTAAACGGGGTGAAAGTCCTTCTTAACAGGGAATAACACCACATTTTTCTTCCAGCTTGAACAGAGTTCACATGGGTACCACATAGACAGAGGTAGTTTAAGCCATTGGGCTGGGGAAGCATCTTTGACATGATTTTATAGTTATACTATGGCTAAGAGAAAAATAATATCTCCTTAATGAACTTCATTAGCCTAGCTACTCAGGAACAGTAATAAACTTATCACTTCCTCTTTGTGCACAGGTATGACCCTGTCTGGCATTGATATACTGGTACCAGTGCCTGCACAATCAAAACTTGAAGGCACTGCAGAAAACTACAAACTGAATAGGTGGAGTGTGCTACATGCAGGCTTCATATATGCAGAGTTTGAGTTTTTTTGCCATTTCAATTTAAATTTAGTAAACCTCATATTTCAGCTTAGCAATTTTGTTCGTGCTAAGTCTGAAGCATTACATTCAATCCATTTCTGAGTTACCCAAGAACAAATAACATCTGAGCAATTTTCTAAAAGTATGAAAACTACAGGGTTCTCACAATATTCAGATCATTAAAAACGAGTGGAATGGATTGCCTTTTAACTTTGGAGAAATGTTCACATGTGAGTGAACAAACAAGAATTTTCAGCTGATATAGTTACTTTCTGGGAAAATTAAATTGCTGAAAATGAAGGCATAAAAATCCAGAACCCCTTTATTCAAAGGTCTGTAACTGGAACAAAAAATACGGCAATTAATTACACGCGGAAAATGAAACTTTGCATATAAGCTATTTTAAGTGTTTCAGGAAAAGATGCATAAGCATGTACATTATTTGAAGCTTATGATAAGGCCCCACTCAAGTTAAATTACTGATACTTACATGTGCAAGTGTACATAAGCCACTGTTCATGGAGTCATAATTAGCTGAAATTATCATTACAAATGATATAAAATAATCACCTCAGTTGCAAGTACACTATTTCAAACAGCAATTTCTATAGTAGAACAAAGAACTCACAATGTAAATGACAGGAAACAGATAATAAAAATTAAAATTGAAGTATATCCATTTGCAAGCTGTTCACAAAAATACCTTCAAGTTTCTATCCTCAAAGTCAACAAATAGGCAAAGATGTTCAAATATGTGACTTTTGTTTCTCTTGCACTGCAGGAGGCTCATACTAGAACTGACATTTAATCTTTACTTCTTATCAGTAGCAAAAAAAAAAAAAATAATCTGTTATACAGGAAATTACTTGTTCAAGGAGTTTTCAGAGCTTTTGTTTGATACCTTCAGTGCAGAAACAACAAAAGCCAGCAATTTCTCTGCCATTGAGGATGAGTAATTTTTGTGGGTTCTTTTAGCAACCAACTATCTCTGAAAATCAAAAGCTATAGAGGCAATATAATAGGACTAGACTTCAATATTTGGCACCAGAGTACCTTGAAAAAGACGGCTGGAAAAAATTACTAATAATTCAAAAAAATATTTTTTTTTGCTTGTAAACATGCTTTTTTTCCCCCTACTTTTTTACAGTATTTTCAGAAGGGAAGTGGGGATTGAGAGGAATTGTGCTACTCAATGGGAAAGCCTAGCTTGGCAATTGCCCACGGTTGTTTTTGTTTTGTTTTGTTTTTAATTAAAGAGAAAACAGATCTGGTGAGGTAAGCACACAAGCATTGTATCAGTTTAGTGTAAATTGCTGCTGCCCCTATGTGGCTGTTTTTAGAGTCTCTTGACATTAAAAAAAACATCGTTAATCTTCAGTTAAATTTACCCAATATAAAGAATTAGCAAAACATATATACAACATTTGAATCCTACTTAACCTCTCAAAATTAAGTCTAGATTATTTATAGGTCATGTCAGAACTATTTCAAATATAAAACACATTGTAGCAGTAAGCAGAATTACTGTAGTTGTGACATCCTAAAGATAAAAATGAATCTAAAGCATAGAGAAAAGAAATATCTTTCTTTGGCTTAGAAAGAGTGCCTACAATTTTCCAGCCAGCCTGTATTTCACATCTAAAAGAGAATTTAAACATCCAAAAGCTCATATTTTTTCCTCAGCTTTATGAATTCATCTAAAAACAGTTCTTATCTTTTCCTACTATCTGGTCTCATTAACACATAACCAGAGCTTGAGGGATTTGTTTAGACACTGGCATTTGCAGGGTTGGAGTAGGAAGACTACCACAGACTCATCTGCTAGCCTGATTTGTACAAGTACAGTGGAGGAACCAAACTGTCAGCAAAGTGTGCAAGGGAGTATAGGTATGGGTCTGGCTGGCTCCTACCAATTGCTTCTGTAGAGAGAAGAACCTGGAATCCAGACAACCCCTGAGACACGCAGAAAGAGAAAAGATTACTCCCGGGTGGTACATCAGAAGTATTGTGTATGTTCACTTGTAAAAATGCTTCCACGTTAACTTCTCCTATATTACTTATACCTATTAAAAAAATCTCACCATTACTTGTAGCCCACCCTATGTGGTGCTGAATTCCTTGAATGCTCTCTGAATGTAATGAGAATCAAAAATGTTTTCCATTCTGCAAGAAAAGGCCTGGAGTTTGAGACAATCCACTGATTGTTTCTGCCTAGAAGCTGCCTCTTTTCTCCTACTACAATGTGCAATGTGCAGGGCTCAGACAATACTAGACACAACGTGACTCCAGGCCAGCTGGCCACATTTTTGTGCATATCCACTGCAGGAGTCAAACTCATCCTGTGGTGGAAGCCAAAAAGATATTTTCAGTTAGAGTCCATGAATCAGGACTACGAAGTGAAGCATAATTTGAAATTTATGGGGCATAAACTCCTACACCTGGCATTGCCTGGAACCAGCACTTGATGGATTCCATGGCTTCTGCTGTAATCTTGGAAAATGCTTTTACCATGTTTTAAATTTTATTCTTTAAAGGCTCTTCCTAATGCCATTTTACTGAAAAGCTATTTTACTTTAATGATTTTACCTGTGAAAAATCCAAATGGGCTATCTTTACCAATACAGTCTTGTGAGTTACAACTGCTACATACCACTGGACTACCTGTAGACATTTGACTAATTTTTAAGACTGAACTAATATAGAAATGTTATTCTCAAGAAGCCGTGTGTGGGGAAAAAAAAAAAAAAAGTATAGAAATATTTGAAAGCTTTTTCTTCTGTGAAAACTGAAAAGATATTTTGAAAGATATTATAGCTCCCTTTAGGTTCTTTAAAATTATGCAATGTGTTCTTATGCCAAATCCTGGTGGAGTTCATTTCCATTTCTCATATTTAGCCTTCTGCTGAATTTGACTTAGCCATACATATAAAATCATGTATTCTTACAAGATTTACACAGAAGCCTTCTAAGATCATTTGCTGATTTACTGCTATATATGCAGCTCCTAAAGATGTTTATCACGTGGTGCTTTGCAGACAATATAGATTCCACAATTGGGTTTCTAGTCTAGGATGGTCCTGAATGTTGATTCAGGTAAGAATGGTATCATAAAGCGTTAGGCTTCCTGTCTTGAATTGTATTATTTTTAGTTTGTCAGAAATGTCAACATCCTCTTAAAAGACACTGCTGCAGTAGATTTACAGATGTGAATCCCACATTGCAAACTGCTATCATATATCCTGAGTATGAAGATAAATTCTTTAATTTGTTTAAAGCATATGAGACATTCCCATCATTAAGTTCCATTTGCTCCTGTATTAAGGAACATTTTTTAAAAATAACAACGCCAAACAGGAGGAGCTGATAGTTTTAGAGAGTATGTCTGTTATTTAAGTCACCATAGCTATGACATGCTGTATACTGTGGGCTATTGCACCATAGGGCTGTATGATGCATTCCTGAATTGAAAGAGAAAACATGGCCAATAGGGAAATAGCAGGGACTATTGAATGACAATGAACATCTGTATTCATTATGAATACTTTTCAGACAAGTGCACAGATAACATTTGTAGTATAAACAGCAAGGAGCATATATCTTGTCATTCTGGTTATTTATACAAAGAACACAACAAAAGGTATACCTACAACATCACTTGACTGTTTTGGCACAAGCTATCACTCTTTTACCTCACTGGTGTAGATGATAAGCATTACAAAACTAGGGAGCGTGATACCTCTCAAGAGTCCAGACTATCTTCCAAACGTAGATGAACAAAGATATTCTGTGTTACTACCCTGCTCCAGGAAAAGTGGTGTGGGAGTCCTCAAGAACAGTATTTTTAAGACATCTTTGTTCAATTAAAAACTGTGTATTAATAATATTTTCAGAATATGCTCTTTTCCAAAGGACAATTAATTTTTTTAGGGTTTGGATTTTTTTGTTGTTGTTGTGTTCTCTTGTTTGCTTGTTTGCTTGTTTTTTTTAGTAATATTCATTGGCTTATGTTTATGAAGCAACTGTTTATGAAACTTTAAAACCACTTACAGGGGTATACCCCAAACTAAACATCTCGGTAGGTTACAGACTAAGACCTTGCTACACAGTGTGTGCAGTTCAGCCCAGTTTCATTAGCTTCAGTAGGATTAAGTGTTTACAGCAGTTCCCCAGAATTAAGAATTCTTCCTTAAGGTATAAATGGATTCAATATAATATGAACAAAGCCAATACTAGTGACACAGTAAGGAGCTGTCAGAATGAGTGAAGAAGCAGAACGTATTATCTGCATGCTTTTAATTAAGATCCTGCATGCCACCTTCTCAACTAGCAAGTTTTCTACCAAACCTTAGCATTTTTCAAAATCCAGAGGGAAAGAAATGTTCAGTAATATTTTGCATTTCAGGCAGTTTTGCCTCAACTTGCTACTACACAATGCAATCTACTGTAAAGTTTATATTTCCAGATACAAAGCATTTGTCCTTTCATTAAGCAGGTCTTTTGTCACATAACCTACAGCCCTTTAATTAGTAAACCACAGTGAGAACACACCATTATTTTGAATTCTAACAGTATAAAATGTCCTTGGCGCAAAATTAAAGAAGTTAGGTAGGATTTTTTGGTTTTGTTTCTTTGTTTATGACAGATTATATATCCAAAAGGACAACAGAGCTTTGAAATAAAAGTTTCAAGCCCAATAATTGTATTATTTATACCTGAAATTAAATTACTTATACCATCAGAATAACAGGTGTGTAAAACTGTCATTAAAATCTGTCTTTCAGAGGAGTGTACAGAGTTATATAACTCTAACTAAGGCAGCCCAACCTTTCTTTTAAAAGGCTATGATGTTTCAGAGAGGTTGGTTTGGCCAGTTTATCCAGCTTTTCACTTCTGTCTTTAACACCATGAAAGGAGAATATTCTGTTAATTAGATGGCATATTCCATATGATGTTGATGTGTAAATAAACATTCATCTTACATATATTTATGTCTCCAGAAGGCTCAAGACTTCTCTTCCTCCCTTTCCAAATGTGTCTGTCACAGGGCAGTCCTGCATCTCCTTGCTTTCCTGTTCCTTCCTTCTTTATTATAAAAGGTATCTTAAAAGAGGAACAGAAATAGAAATTGAGAATTATAAACACTAAAAAATCCCAAATATACAGATTAAAAACAGACCACCTACTTCACCAATCAACCCTAGAGCAGTTGTTCTTAAAATAGCCTAGAGTGAGTATTCAGAGTTAAAGGACCTGGTCTCTTGTTCCTGCTTTCTTCTGTACACAAGTAAATCTTCACAGTTCTTGCTTTTGTTGACATCATATGAAGATATTCAACATGTAAATTTTCTTATCAGCAGAATATAACAAATCCCATGTTGTAACATCGTAATGGGGAAAACTCATAGATTTTATAGCAGAAAAGCATCTCCTTGCTTGCCTTGTGTTTTCTTCTTTGAAGGCCAATCTTCAAATAGTCACTTGACAAAACCAAGTAAAGTAATCTAGTAATAATTTTTCAAATTTCCTGGTCTCTTGCAGTTCTTGCAAGCAGTATTATAACCTTGGAAAAGTCTGATAACCCAAAAAGCAGAACATGGTGGAGAGCATGTATCTACCCACTGGGAAACATGGAAGATCCATCCAAACTACACTGGATCCTAGATTTATGTAGGCTTATTATGTATTACAAACACAACACTCAGAAACACACTTTCAATGTGGCTTAAAGAGAAATACATGGTAAGTGAAAGCACTTTCATGAGTTTACATGTGCGGTGGGTTGACCTCGTCTGGCTGCCAGACACCCCCCCCCCAAGCTGCTCATTCACTGCCCCTCCTCAACAGGACAGAGGAAGAAAATAAGATGTAAGAAGAGCTCATGGGTCAAGATAAGGACAGAGAGATCCTTTACCAATTACCCTCAAGAGTAATAAAGACTCAACTTGGTGATAATTAATTTATTCACAGTTAAAATATATGAATAGTGAAAAACACAAATGAAAACACCTTCTCCCTACCCACCCCTTTTTCCCAGGCTCCACCTCATTCCCTTCATTCTTGACTTCACTACCCATCCCACCACCCTAATCAGCACAGGGAGATGGGGAATGGGGGTTGTGGTCCTTTCTGCCACTTCTTCCTCCTCACAGTTTTCTCCTGCCCCATGGTGGGTCCTCTCTAAGGGCTGCAGTCCTTCAGGATAAACCTGCTCCACTGTGGGTTCTCCATGGGCTGCAGTTCCTTCAGGAAATGTCCACCTGCCGTGGCATGGGATCCTCCATGGGCTACAGTGTGGACAAGTGATCCACCGTGGTCCTCTCCATGGGCCACAGGGAAATACCTTCTCCACCATGGTCTCCTTCATGGGCTGCAGGAGGTCTCTGCTCCTGCACCTGTAGCATCTTATCCCCTTCTTTCTTCTCTGACCTTGGTATTCGCAGGACTGTTTCTCACACTTTTTTTCCTCACTCCTCACTGCCATGCAGCATTTTGAATCTTTATCAAATATGTTTCCCTGAGGAGACACCTTTTTGGCTGCTGGGCGCAGCCGTGCCCTGCAGTGGGGCTGTTGGAGCCAGCTGTGTCCGGCATGGGGCAGCCCCAGCCTCTCCTCACAGAAGAGCCCGGCAGAACCTGGGCACAGACACCCAACACAACATGTTACATTCAAAACTTACAGTTCTGAGAATTATTAATCTCCTCTGCTGCCAACATGAATAGCTTCCTTATCTCCTCAATAGAACACAACTTTTTTTCAGATGATGATATGATGAGAAAAATTAAAGAGACTTAAAGAACACAAATAATGAAAGATGATACCATGCTTCAGATCATGATGACAGACAGGATAACAAAGGAAATTAATGAGAAAAACATTAATGAGAAAAGTTGATGTATATTATCTTGAAATTATAAGAAAATGAAGTGATTGTATGATCTAAACATTCATCAACCAGAGTCAACACCATTAGAGTGAAATATGAAAGAGCAAAGTGTATTTCTGGCATAATGGAAACCAGCAGAGAGCAGATAGGGCCTAACATCAAACTCTGTCATATGGAGTTTAAGTAGATCCGCTCCTACTAACACATATACTAGCAGAGCTATAATAACATGTAGGAGTCATAAATGAAACATCCTACAGGTGGGTCCATACAAGCATAACTACACTGACCTCTGGACTTGAAGTTCTTAAAGATCAGATACGTTTTCTCTAATACATCACCTCTGAAAAGCATGAGAACTTCCCATATTTCCATGCTAAATACATGCCATAATAAATAAATAAATAAATAAATAAATGAATAAATAAATAAATAAAGTTGGGACTTATTGCAAGGAAAAGAATATTTGTAATGCCCGTGAAAGCAGGGCACAAGTGGTAGAAAGACCTGATAATCTACCACTGAACACAAAACTGCATTTAGTGTTCCATGGATTTTAACACAAAAAGCTGTGCAGTAATGGACATTGCAAACTCACTTCTGCAGCTCTCCATTACAGTCACGACAGCCTAATCCTCAGCCTTTTCTTCAGCACCCTGTAGACATTAGCAGACATTAATAGGAACTTTGTATGAATAAGTTCAGCAGGTGTGGGACCATATTAATAGTGATATAAATTGCCAGAGGAAACCTCTGCAAATATCATTGCTGTTACAGTTGAACAAATACATCGTGAATAATTGGACAGATAAAGCATCTTTCTGTTCAAGAAATGTTGAAGAGCAGCTTACAGTTTGCTCAATTATGTTTGTTATTCAGGGGCACCCAGTAGATAATTAGATCAGCACGTTTTGCTCTGAAGGTTGTTCACAAGCAAGCAGTTCATACCAACATCTGCAATTTGAACTGTTTCAATTAGATTTTATTGCTTATGTGGGTCACATATTATTGGATCTGACTCCTGCCAGTATGAGTATTGCTCTTAGAATCCAGCATATGACATGAAGATTTACTTATAAATTCAAAACATATATTGATCAAATATTCTCCAACATTTTGCACTTCAAAGTTAACATTTTTGTGAACATTCCTGCCTTCACAAAATACCAGAGAGAATAATCCCAAAGCACCAGCAACACAAATCTCTCTTCTTTTCTTTTTTTTTTTCCACTTTGAAATTTCAACATGTATTTATGGACTAAATGTGAAATATTTGTTGAGATCAAATTCTCTTTTTTTTTTCCAATAAAACAAAGCATAAAAATAATTTGAAAATACCTGAGCAACAATGTATTTTCACTGCATTCATTATCTGCATACTGTAGACACAGTTAAACCCTGAAGCACTCTCATGCAATGCTTTGACAATTAAAATGATATATTTTAACTCCTACACATTTTTTGAAGCTGTCAGATACCATTTTCTTCAAGACTATGTGTCGTGGTGTACCTTCTGTTTAGCATTATCTGGAAAATTCCTGAAAGCAGGGAAATGTGTATTTTTTAAGGTCACTTAATTTTCAAATGTATTTTAATATTTGAAGTTAAAGTCTGCAGACCCTTTCTCCTGGATGTTAGTCAAATCTTATGTTTGCACTGGAGCAAATCAGAAATATATCTGAAGCCCAAGAAAGGAACCAGACCTAATATTATTACTGGTAAAAGATAAGGAAAAATCCCTAACCTATGAGGTAATGTCAAATACAGGTGCAATTCTTCTCACTTGTCCTTTTCCACAATTGTAGTAGTAGAGGTAGTATCCACGTTAAGAGCCATTAAGAAAGAAAAATAAGAAACTCATCATTCACCTAGCTACCAATGAATGAAAGGTTAGCCTCTCCAAAAGACAAAAGAGAAAAAATACACAAAAAGTAGATTTTACCACACTGCCAGATTATTTTCCAAAAAAATTATGGAAATGTGTTTCAACTAATCACACACCAGTGGCAAGATCCTTACTAAAATGAGAACAGTTGGCAACATCAAAGAGAAGATGAAAATGGTGTTAACACAACTGTGGTATAATTTCTGCTGTTGCATACACTCACACCATCTGCCCAGGAAGAATAAACACACAAACAGCAAATCTAAGCCTGAAAAACAGAAAGTTACTTTAGTCAATGAATGTACAAACTGCTGTAACTTTTATCTTCCCTCACTCAAAAAAATATCCTCAGAGGGACTAGGAACAAGTTTTATATCACTGAACTTTCTGTCCCTCCTCTTCAGCATACAAAAAAAAAAAAAAATAAGTCTCAGCTCTCTAACACGTCCCCAAAATCTCAAAAATCTCAAATCAATTTCTCCTAAAAACAGCAGGAGAAAAAAAAAAAAAGTCAAGTAAAGTTATGATGCTGAAAAGGTCTACTTTATGGTTGCATCTATTTCTCAATAAACCCAATCTTGTGCATGTTTTTTGTGCAGAATGACAGGTGGGTAAGATGGGTGACAGAGACCATTTTCTTTTCTACAAAGTGACTTGAGATCTCAGAATCAAAGAAATAATACAATTCAAATTAAACATATTTCCTTTTAACTCTGGCAGAGACCTTTTGAGTGCTTCTATTCTGGATTTCATTTTGCTTGCATCTACTGGGTCAAAGACATAGAACAAAACCATTCCCATTTTGTTTTCCAAGCCTGGAGTGAAGGAGCCTCTCATTAAGTGTTACCCTGGAAAGGGACAGCAATAGGGCAGAGCAGGTCTGTCTGGAAGTTTTTTCAACAAATAATATGACACCCATATAGGCCACCTAACCAACCTAGTTCTTTCAGAAGAATCGTCTATACCTAAATAATTTCTCACATTTGTTTAGCCTCTCCTTTAAAATCTTGTCTAACTTCTAAACCCCTCATCTAAGCCATACTTAAAAATCACTAATTCCACAACTGCCTTTGGCAAACTTTCTCAGAGCTTATCTATTCTGACTGCTAAAAAAAAAAAAAAAAATCTTCAATGTTTAATCTAAATTTCGCATGCTGGAACTTACCCAGTCACTAGTGGTGATGGAGGATACTTTAGTTCTCTCCACTTTACCTATTTTATATTTTATCTTTTCCATTCTGCAAGATGGATCTCCTTTCAGACTCTGTTCTTTGTGCTAAAATACATCTCCAACAAAGTCAAAGGGAGAATTTCAGCTTCCAGTCCCATCAGGAAAAGAAATACAAGCCTCAAGAAGAGCTGTTTTGACATCTTTCAAGCTTTAGCACTTTTCACCTGGTAAATTGTTAGTCTTGCATCCTAGCTGGCTGCTTCCCTCCTTTTGAAAGGCATTTGACAATCTTAGAAAGTAATTTGTTTTATTTCTTCATAAATGAAGGACTTTTTTTTATTATTATTCTCTGGTGAATTCATTTTGTACTAACTGCATTTTAATTAGCAACTCTCTGCTTCAAAACATATGTTTCTTCAGATTGTTGACATTACGAGACCACAATATCAAGTTTGTCATATCACAATCTGTAGCCATGAGAAAAAAGGGAAAAATAAAAAAGAAATGAAAATTAAATAAAAAAGCTATTGTATCATTGTATCTGTTGTGGAGGATTATACACTCTAAAAATAGCCAAGATGGAAAGACTTGTCAAGAAAATGATATTAACCATGATACACAGGAAAGAGTATCTCAATTATAAATAGAATTTAAAACAGTATTACTGTTACCTTCTTCCAGCAAGAAGGTTAATCTTTAAAATATATCTTATCTCATCAAAAGGTTCCTAAGGCTGTGACCTATCCAGGTGACAGTTTAATCTAGAATGACTGCATTTAAGTTTAAGTAAAACATTTTACTTGCCAATACAATGGTCTAAGTCAGTGAATTATGAAGGGGAGCAACTTCCCGGAGAATGAACAGTAATTCCCTGAACTGCATTAACTCCACGGCTTGTATTTGTGCAAGTACAATTCTCATTATAGAATTCAGGGCTAAATTTAAAACAGAGTTCATTTTCTAGCACCTAAGGCCCAGAGTTCACGTTTCACATCACTCTTCTTCATACGGCATTCCCTCAGTTAGAAGGTGGGCACTGTTTTTAGAGCTTGTGCAGTATTGTCACTGGAGGACACTGCATTTTTGCTGTCACACTATTAATGACATTCAGATTAAAGGCAGCAGATAGGAGCAGGAAACAGTTGTTGCTGTTATTGGAGGCTTTGGGGACTGGAAGTAGGGTAGACTTGGCAACCAGTTATGTTTTATGGGCCCAACGTTGCGGTTAGTGTTATACCCCATGCAGTTGCCTTTTGGCCCTCACTAGCAATTATTCTGAATTAATTAAGCTGTTATCTTGAAATATTTTCAAAGCTGAATTTCAGGGAATGACTCCTGGCATTTCAAGTTAATTTCTTGCTTTTTCCCTTGTATTTCTCTACAGCTGGTTCATGTTATCTTTGATCCGTCTTTCTCACCTACGTGCTTCATTTAATTTTTGGCTGGTGAAGGAAGATGACTGCAGCCCTTTTAACACAACGTAATAAAAATAGTAATCAAATTAGTCCACATTAACAGATTGCTGACCAGAAACAATGTTGTCACTTCGTACTACCTGGGAGCTTTTCAGATAATCCTGAATGGATGCGACAGATCAGGTTTTCTACTTGATAGAACCTGAGGCCAGCACACGAATAATGCCAAACAAGAGTCAGCAAAGCATTGCATTGATCCAAAGGCAAATACACACAGAACCAGCCTGGTTCTGGGAGTTAGGAACTACAGCACCTTGAGAGAAGTGTCTATCAGAGCCCAAAGCTCCCGGCTACCACTTTGCAAAGAGTTCTGGCCGCAGGATACACTGCCTTACGCAGTGTAGTTGTTTTGCACTGATGGCTAGCTAAGCTTCACTACGCTGTTCTCTCACTGGCTCTGGTCTGACATGGGGCAGCTTCTGGGCTCTGTTCAAAAAGGACACCCCTGCAGCCCCCCTGCTACCAAGACCATGCCACGTAAGCCCAATACAAGAATGGAAGGGACCTTTGTATGTCACCTGGTCCTTCGGGACCACCCTGCAGGGCCACTCAGAGCACATTGCCCAGAACCATGTTCACACAGCTTCTGAAGATCTCCAAGGAGGCAAACTCCACCACCTCCCTGAGCAACCTGTGCCAAGTGCTCAGCCAGCCAACCACAGCACAGAAGCGCTTCCTGACGTTCAGAGGGAACCTCCTGTGTTCCAGTTTGTGTTCATTGCCTCTTGTCCTGGCACTGGACACCACTGAAAAGAGATGGGCTTTGTCCTCTTTGTACTCTCGCTTCAGGTATTTATACACATTGATGAGACCCTCCTCCCTCCCTGTCCCCCCCCCCCCCCCCCCAAGCCTTCTCTCCTCTCCTCCAGGCTGAACAGCCCCAGCTCTCTCAGCCTTTCCTCATAGGAGAGGTGCTCCAATCCCTTTGCCATTTTTTTCATATCTTAGTTGGACTCTCTCCAGTATGTCCAGGTCTCTCTTGGACTGGGGGGCCCAGAACCAGACACAACACTCCAGGTGAGACCTCACCAGTGCTGAGGAGGGGGGAGCAATCACTTCCCTCAACCTGCTGGCAACACTTTGCCTAATGCAACCAACAATACCATTACCTTTCTCAGTGGCAAGGGCACTCAAAAGCCCAGAAAATGTATTTCCCTTTGGAATGAGTAGAAACAAACCTCCTAAGAGTGGTTCAGAAAATATCCTGGTCATGTGATGGCCAAACAGCATTTTGGACCAGCTATTATGGTCAAGCAGGGTTAAAGGCAAGAGACAATCTCCTTTTCCACCTAACTTCAGGGGAAACTCTGCTGATAAAAAGCCATTCTCTGACATATAATCGGGTCCAGCCACTACTCCTTGAAGAGCAACATATTTCCATTTCCAAAGCAGTGCCTGTCCAAATTTGCAAATACATAGCTGCACATCTGAGGCTTCTTATTGTTTACTTCAGTGGCAGGACTCTTGAGGGAGAGGCTAAGAGAATGCTATCCTGTAGTGTCTGCATATACTATTTCTATGACTTTACCTTAGAAAGCCATCATTTGTAACTTTTCCCATGGCCGTTTTACTGTCATGTTGGTTTACAAACTCCCTATCTTGCATACAAGGTAATGTTATGAATAATTTATATTAGTAAGTAATGGTAGAGTTCATTTGACCTTTTCTAGGGAAATTAAAAAGCTATAGAGCTTTTATTAAAATTTCTGAAGCTTTTATTTTTTCTACATTAATATAAGTTTTCAAAAAATCTAGAGAATAACAGGACCCTAAAAGAAAAGCATCTGTTAATTTGGCAGGAAAAAAAATAAAAAAAATTCTTCTAGTTAGTGTAAATAAACAGCTACTAGAATACAACAAAATATATAATTCATCTCAAGATAGTGATTGCACTCCATATAATTTTCTACAACAGACATTCGTTATGTGAAAATGCTTTGTTAATATTTCATTTTGGCTTGCAGGGTAATTTTTCCTCACTTTTTCATTTCGCAATTTAATGTTTTAATTTAATCTCGAATTTAACATTAGAAAAAATATGAAACAAATTTGCATTAATAGAGGAAAAACAGTTGAAATAATCATGTTTTGTACAAAGTAATTGAAGAAGCACATGACTTAAAGAAAATGAACCAGTTAAAAACTCTGTTTGACAAGTAATGAGCTAGATTTCTCATACTGCATTTACATTTTAGGGTATGCAATCAAAAGTAAATAAAAACTTGCTAGAGAAATTAATGATCCTTGCACAAGGACAATATATTTGAAAGATATTGCACAGAAAATAACATTAAATTGCTCTTTCCTCTTTAGTAGAAAATTGTTGCCCTGGTTTGGTCATTAAGAAAACATGAAAAAAATCCCAGTTTCCCCTATTTTGAGGAATAACGCTACTCTATTCTTCATGTACTGTGCTAGTTGTCGTAGAAATGTAGCAAATGTGAAATGTAGCTAATAAAAAGAGGACAAAAGTGGATGGCCCATTGTTTCAGAAATGCTTCAAATTGTAAACTGTGTTACAGGCTTTACAAGTCTTCAGAGGACTATTTCTTAGGTGTGCCATCTGAAGGACCCAAGTATAGAGGACAGAAGTAGCTGTTCAGGCAGACCGAAGAGACTAGGTTCAGGTAAGCAAGAAAGAAGGGAGAATAAACCAGCCTTACTGAGAACAAAACTAATGAACCATGGTTTCCTGCAGATGTTTTGAGTATCCCTTTACCATTCTTGCAGTAACAAACCCGAACCTTAAATCTACATGATCTTTGCAATATCACTTCCATTGCAGTACCAGAAGCCTTTTTGGTTCTCCTGTTTGCCAGCTCACTCCAGTGCCTTGTACTGCCATCTGGGCAGGAAGGACTCACCTACTTCACGTGGCTCCAGACTATTAACACTGCAATCATACAGCTCAGTCTGCGGGTCAGGAATGACTGGCCAGCTAACAGGCTAAGCAAAGAAGGTCACTCACTGCAACTCTCTTACAATGCTCAATTAACTATAGCTCTCTCCTGTCCAGCTGGTGATTTTTGTAAGATGTAAAAGTTAATTAAGAGACCCCTACGCCCTTGTAACTTGTAACTAAAGTTGGCCAATTGTCAAAATTATTTGCACAGTACTGGTAGTCAGGAGTGTACCAGGCTAAAACTGCTTGAAGTTCCATTTCAATTTGGAAGATGCATTTCAAAAACTTAGGGGAGCGTATACCTGGAAGTCCCAGTGATAATGCTAGGAACTAACTAAGCAAGGCTGTAGTGACTGCTGTGCCACCAAGGAAGCTGTGCCTGAGACAGCCAGCTCTAAGAAGGGAAATTCAGTCCCTCACCTTACATTTTTAATAACATATCATTTCGTTTCCCAGCAGAGTTACCTAAAACTACTCCTATGTGAAGCGCTCATTATACCAACTCTATTTCTGTAGTTAAGCTCAGCTCTGCCACTATAGACATGAAGTGCATATTCCCTGGTACACTGTGCAAGTGTTTAGTATTCAGAACCCTAAAATAAACAAAAACAAAACAACAGGAAAAATAAAAAACTGCCACCGTGAAACCAGAAAACTTATGCTTTACCATCTTTTATACTAATACTAATCATTTATACTCATCATTTATACTACACTAATCATGTTTATAGTAATATAATAACTCTGGTACAGTTTGCTTTTACTGAGGATTCTGTATATGTATCTTCCACTGCCATGAATAAGACTGAAGTCATATATTGCAGTTGGTGTTTTTTAATACATCAGATAAAAGCGTGACACATTGCAAGTACTGTTACTGCCTTTTTTTTATTAAAGTTGAACCTACACTCCTGCTCAATTTGCTTCAGCATGTCCTGTGGAATTACCATTCTTCAGAAGAAGAGATGTGACATCTGATATTGCAGAAAGGATTCGGATGACTGCAGACAGGATGTCTTGCCTCAACAAACCAGCATACAACCTTCACTCATTTTCTGTCAGAGAAAAGTACCAAATATTGATATGTATGTCTTGGCTTATCAAAAGCACTCCTTTTTTAAGCAGCAGACAGAAAGGGGAGGGGAAGGTACAAATCTCTGTTGAATCCTTCACTCCCTACCCCTTCTGTCCTGGTGGGCTGTACCGGGTCTGGCTGGGGTGGAGTTCATTTTCTTCATAGCAGCCTGTATGACGATGTATTTTGGATTTGAGACTAAAACAATGTTGATAACACGCCAGTATTTTGGCCATGGCTGAGCAGTGCTTGTACGGTGCCAAGCCTTTCTCTTTTTCCCACTCTGCCCCCCATCATCAAGTAGACTCAGGGTAGACAAGAAACTGGGAGGGGGCACAGCTAGGACCGCTGACCTGAACCAGCCAAACGGATGTCCCATGCCAAACGATGCTGTGCCCAGCAGCAGCAGCTCCAGGAAAGGAGAGGGGGGCCATTTGTGACTGTGGCATTTGTCTTCCCAATTAACTGTTAGGCGTGCTGGGCCCTGCTTTCCAGGAAGCAGGAATTAGTGAATAAATGCCTTATTTTGCTTTGCTTGCATGTGCAGCTTTTGCTTTACCTATTAAACAGTCTTTATCTTGATCCACAAGTCTTCTCACCCTCCTGCTGTTTTCTCCCTATACTGCGGGACAAGGAAATGAGAAAGCAGCAGCTGGGTAAGTGCTTGGTTGCTGGCCATGGTCAACCTGACCCATAAGCCTTCTGATTTTCACCTAAGCCACAGCAACTCTGATACTGGGCTTCAGTTCAAATCTGGGTTTATTTCTATCGGTAACATAATGCAGCAATAAGTGCTGGTATATACGTTCAGCAAGACACTTGCAGGTGTGTCACAGAGCCAACATTTATATGACTAATTTCTTACTAATCTTAGCAAGAGTGAGTGTAATACCCTCATGAGTTAACTTCTGTTGAATCGTTTCTTTAATGCATACAATGCAAATATGCTCTGCAGCAGCAGCAGCAATATAAACCTGCTTATTTCACATATTTCTTCACAAACACCCACACTAAACAATGCAATAAAAAACCTTCTTTGCCATTAACTTTTGTTGTTAAGTTCAGCTTTTTCACGATGTTCTGTAGCACTGGAGAATATTTATTCATTTATTTTACATACACATGCAACAGGTTGCCTACATCTCACTTTCAATGTGCCAATGCAATAGAGCAGTATGCACTGCATTGCCATTTTACCGCATTTAAGGTTTTTTGTTTTTGTTTTTGTTTTTTACTTCCTCATAACAACTGCATATGGCATCAAGTCAGCACATTGCAGCAGGCAACTGATAAGCAGTAACAATTGTTTAGTTTCAGAATATAACTGTTTTACTGAAGAAGACAATTTTAAGTGGATGACTAACACCTTAGTGCTTTGTGGTTTATCTACTTCTGGAGGGAAGTGAAACATCTTATCTGCTTTGCACTTGTTGTTTTAAGCACAATTTTCAAAATGACAAAGAAACGCTGCAGTAAATCAGCAAATATAACCTATTATCTTTTAAATGATTATTTAAGACAAAACTTTGGGGGTCATCTTCTAGCTTTTGAACAACTGAGATTGTCAGCACAGTCCTGAATCACACAACTGCATAAATAAGGAAGATTTAGTGGCATATGCATCATTTCACAGATCATAATCTAATAATCTAAACTTTTTTTCTTTTTTTTTTTCTTTTGAGCCAGATACTTTCTTAGTAATAACAGAATTCATATCACCCAGATTAACAAAAGCATAGTGGCACCAAAACATTGCCTTCGTGCAGAATGCCTAGTTAAACTTTCCATTTTATCCACATCTAAGACTTTCTAAAATTAGTCAGACTACCTTTAAGGGACCTGGTCTCATGTTTTTCCAGAAATGGTACCCCCAGAAAGTGATAGAACTTGAGTAATGAATGGTATCCTGACTCACTTAGGCAGAAGGTAAACTACCTGGTAGATCATAGCAGGTGGCATTACAAATGGGAAAAAGTTTCTCAATACAATGTCAAAGTAAGGAAGAAACTCTTCTGTCCCTGAAAAGGAAAAAGATAAAATTGGAATGTCTTTGGTGCTTTACATATGAAATATGTGAAATGCAGATTTCCTTGTATTTTGTTTTGTGCTTTTAACTGAATTCAGTGATGTCATTGTGGGTTAGATATGCTAAGATCACCCCTGTCAGTTGGGGCTGATAGAGGATTTAGACATACAGACAACTAAATTGTGAATTTTGAAAGTCTGTGGACAGATACGGATGCTGAGCTGTTCTGCCCAGCTAAGATGGGAGTTCCCCTTATCTTATCCATGATCAGCAAACAGGTTTTTGCTACCAGTCATAGCTTGTATAAGGCATATGAATAGTCAAGAAGGAGAATATTTGTGAAGATATAAATATGCTTTAAATCTGTTATTTATGGGCCTGACTATGAATGTAGATCTTATCTTTAGACACAATGGTTGAAATATTTTGGCTTTAATGTTTCCGAGTGATTCAGAAAATCTACTCCCATTATACATATCATATTAATTTGACTTAAAAGTCACTATGAACAGTTATGTATTGTCACTATCAGGAAAAAATATTTTTTCTATTTACTTATTGTTGTACAGAAAATAGAGATAAAGTGTGTTGTTTTTTTCTTCTTCTTTTTTCCCATAAACATCTAAAAAGTAACACACTTAGCCATTTTTATTTGAAGGATCAAGCCAGTAAACTAGAGAAAAAGAGTTTAGCCCTTATTTAGGAAGAAGGTAACTGCCAGTACTGCAAGTTTCCTTGCAGTCAGCTAGACTTGCAGTGCTTTATATTTTTCCTTTCACTTCCCAGGCACTGTCATTTTCTAATATTGTATCACTGCACAAACATTGTTTAATTTAACAGTATGCAAGATGAAAGATTCTCCCAATAGTCTTCGTTACCATGACCAGGAAAAGTACTTCTCTACTTCATGGCTGTTCTTCAGGACAGGATGTGTTAAAGCTATGTGTGCATCTGTGCATGTGTTGTACTATTTAAGTCATCTGAAACAAAGCTGAACAAGAGCAGACCCTAAAAAATAAAAATACACTACGACACTGACACCTGTTGGCAAGAAGTATGCCAAACTATAAAAGCATTTTAACAATTTTACATTTTCAGAAGACCTGAGAGCTCAGCCTAAATTAATACATCCCCATCTCCATGTGTAAGTCACCTGGATATGAAGAACCAAATATGAGACAAAATCTGAAGACTTGATCTTTAATCTATGTGGAACAGGAGATCCATATCTGCCAAGATCCATATGCAGCTGTGAGGTCTAAGAACAGTTAAAAAACGTCAATACAAAACCAATGCAAATTTCATGTCTGGAGACTGTTTCTGAGTTCCCAACATCAGCATGTTAACTATAGTAAGGGACACATCCAGCAAAGCACTGAAAGAAGAATTGTAATTTAGTCACAAAGGTTTTCCTTTTACATCACTGTACGTGTAAGTAAGATGGATCCTGGAGAGGAAATACTGATCTTCAAGTCAACAGCAAATTAAACAAAAGCTGTTTAGGAATAAACTAGCAATGTGACAACTTTCATTGCTCCCTTCCTACAACAAAAGAGAGATGAGTTTGACCAGAATAATAAAAGACTGTCGCTGCACTATGGCATTTCCCCTATTGGAGAAGTGATCTCAGCTTCCTTTTATTTGAGGAATTACTAAATGAGGAGGTAAGACTCCAAAGAAATATGAATGAAGAAGCAACTGTACCTGCTTGCTTTTCAGCAAGCTTCCCTACAACAAGCTTCCCTACTTCCTTACTGGCTATCCTCATAAGAACCTACTACTGCTACCAGCTATAATTACCCTCCAGAGCAAAAATCCATGATTTGAGAACTGAGACTTTCCAAGTTCAGAACCTACTGACAATGCCAAGCAGTGCATTTAGCAAAGTGAAGTGCTGTATTAGTAACAGCTCTTGCTGACGTAAGAAGCAATGTTACACTTATGTGCCCTGTTTTCTACTGCATGACTCCATTTCTGAAAAGAAGCAAGATCAGCAACAAATTGAACACTAAATTGAACTGGCAGCAAATCCTGTGGTCATTCAAAGTCACAGAATAGTCTTGTCTTCACTTGTCTGGTGATTGGTAGCCTCCTTTTCAACAGCTCAATAATTAATTCAGCCTTCAGCACATTCAAAAACAATTCCTTTTCCAAGGTAAATGAGAGTTCAAAAAACCCTCCAGTTCTTATGGGCTCTAACACTCTCCCTGAGACCTGTTCACCCTCCTTCCCTTGCAGGCATGCTCTCTTGACCAAAGAGCCTCACCATGCCTCCTCAAAGGAGTACCAAATTTTGTATGTGCACTATGCACTATTATAATACCAGCATTTACAGGAATGGAAACTGGGGATAGGATTAGCCTAGATACATGAATGTGCAGAAAGCAAGTTGGATTGGAATGACATGATCAGTAAAACAAATCTCTGTCCAGAATAAGTCCCAGACCTGATAACCCTAAAAGACCATTCACCCCTGTTATGTAATGATTTACACAGGAGAAATTGTATGTGCCAGTCATTTATACCTGCAATGAAAAGTACAAAAGGGATAACATTCACATGAATGCAAGACAATCAAGACTTCAAATAGGATTTTCTTTGTTATGGTTCAATCTTTAAAACACTTTTGGACTATAACATCTGCGAACGATACCAGAAAATGAAAACACTTAACGTTAACTTAACGTTGTTAGACAGAATGGTGAGAGATGACATAACGACTTTATTTTTACTTTCTTTATAGCAAATACATTCTATTTAATACAAATCCAGTGTGGTCTGAGTCACAAGGGAATGTGGCCTTCCTATACCCAGTCACAGGGATGTTAAACCAGTTACTCTCACTTTGCCCAGTAAAGAAAAAACAGCATGTACTGTGTTTACTCTGTGTCACATCATGGAAAACTATAGCATCATATGGAAAAGAGAAGCATAAAATGTCATGTGGTAAAGAGGACTCTACAGCCCTGTCACACCCTCCAGATTTTAAACTGCTGCAGGAACTGCATCAGGCATGGCACTGCCAGTGTCAGGGGAAGAGATTGTCCTGCTCTGCTCTGGTGCGGCCTCAAGTCCCATATGCAGTTTTGGGTACCACTGTGTAAGAAGGACAGAAAAAACAATGTCACATGGAGGGCTACAAAGTTGGTGAAGGGACTAGAGGGGAAGATGTATGAAGAGCGGCTGAGGTCCCTTGGTTTGTCCAGCCCAGAGCAGAGCAGGCTGAGGGGAGGCCTCATGGCGGCCTGCAGCTCCCTCACGAGGGGAGCGGAGGGGCAGGCGCTGAGCTCTGCTCTCTGGGGACAGCGACAGGACCCGAGGGCACGGCATGGAGCTGGGACAGGGGAGGGTCAGGCTGGGGGTTAGGGAAGGGTTCTGCACCCAGAGGTGGTCGGGCACTGGGACAGGCTGCCCAGGGCAGTGGTCACAGAACCGAGCTGCCGGAGTTCAAGAAGCGTTTGGACAGTGCTCTCAGACACAGGGTCTGATTTTTGGGTGGTCCTGTGTGGAGCCAGGAGTTGGAGTCCATGGTCCTTGTGGGTTCCCTCCAACTCAGGATATTCTGTGATAAAATAACTGTAATGACAAGTCAGAGAAGTTTCCAAGAGAATACTTTGCTGCCCAGAACCCCCACAGTGTCGCACACACACAGTCCCTACCATACCTGTTTACACCAAGATCCTATTTATGCCATTAGTCCATGCAAGACTATGAGAGCAGGGCTGTTTACATCAGCTTCAACCACATGTATGACAACAGAATTGTCTCCTGGGTCTTAGATAGCTCTTAATGCTACAAAGGGGCTGAGGCAGGAGCCAGGAAGAGTCTCATTGCATTTGTTTCAAATTTGCCCCTTTCTGAGAGGTTAACTTTCTTTCTGACATGGAACAACAAAAGGTTAACAGCAACCTACACTCTCTCCAAATTGGTCTGTAGCATCTCTTTGCAGAGACCTTAGAATCTGTACTAGATGCTTCTGCCTAAGGAACCATTCCTACATCCCTTTTATTCACAGCACAATAAATGTTTCAAATGCAACTGGAAAAAGAGGGAAGAAAAAAAAAAAAAAAAGAAAAGAAACACCCAACTTGTAATACCTCCTATGAAGATTACCTGTGGAGTGTTAGTTTGCTGAGAAAACACACTCAAATACCCTAGCAATGTTAGCAGATATTTAAGCTCATCAGTGCAGGGACCATATATCACTACATGTTTGTGAAACATCTACAATTTCAATTTGACTACAAATCTAATCAGTGAATCTGGAGATTAAAGCTGTGAACATATTAAGTACCAACAAAACTTCTGCAATTCATTCACAGCCTGCCAACTCCCTCCAGTATAATTCAAAGTTAGTCTTTTTCATAACAGTTCTTACCACAATTTTCAGCTGCAGCATTTTGTGGGCTTTTTGTTTTATTTTGTGGTTTTTTTTGTTTTGTTTTGTTCTGTTGTGGTTTTTGTTGTGCTTTTTTTTTTTTTCAATAAAGGAATGACGCAAGTACTGTATTAAGGGCATAATGCATAGTTCATGCTGAACTAAAGTAATTGATTTGAGAGTGACAAAATAATTATATATATATCCTGTGTATTTAGCTATTTTTATGTATTATAAATACTAGCTTTGCTGCATGAGGAAGAATACAGTGTTCTCAGAGATTAATAATACTGCATGAGTCTATACACAAGAATGCAACATTCTTAAAAATTTATCCTTCAGAAAATTAAAGTTGCCTGCCAACAATCAGTAAAATTGTGTTGTTGAGTATTTTTTGGAGTTTTTAAACTAGGTTTAAACTTTTTGATCTCTTTTTTCTTTTTTTTTTTTTTTTTGATCTTTGAGGTACCTTCCAACCCAAGCCATTTTATGATTCTTTTGGTCAGATGACCACCATTCTTCACAGTCTCTATATGTTTTGTGCTACTGATCGCTCCAACCTTTAATTTGGAGTCATTATTTCAGAATATAATATTAAACATTACCTGTTGTTGTTTTTGTTGTTGCTATAGAGCCGCTTATAGTTGATTTAGTGATGAAACAAGTTGAAGGTATGTAGGTGTTGCTCAGGAATAAGACAGATCTATTTTGCACTTGCACTTGCTGTATCATGCAGTATTAAAAATTAATTTGATGCAAGCACCACTTCCTTCACACTCATGGATACTGTAGAAATTGGTACAATGGATTTCGAGCAAAAGCAGGAAAAAACACATTGAAACGTGATACCCTGAGATTTATGAGATCAGGTTTACAATCTGAAGAGAAAGATAGAACATACACCATTAAACCCACTAAGGTCTTGGCAGCGGATACATTGTAAAAGCTATTTAAAGATTTGACTGGTTTCTCATTTTATGAAATCAGGCTTGGTATGAGCATAATAGTATCCTATAAGCATTTCTTCTTTTTCAGAAAATCAAATGAGGCACAAAAATATTTTGTATATGATCTTAGCTTAAGTAAACTTGCCAGAGCACTGAATATAGCTGGCAGTGTTGATCAAGCAATTACCTCACTTAAAATAGATCAATATTATTTTGGCATGATCATGTCACCCTAAAACACTGGAGTGAAGTTTCAGGGATGTCCCCAGAATAGATAATACGAAAAGTATATGAATATTATATATATTATCTATGTACAAATCTAAGCTTCACTTACTATTATATTCTTTTTAAAGAATTGGAAAGGACTAAATACAAATAAAAACAGGCAGAGCATAGCCTCTTCTTTATGGCATAAATAATACAATAAAACAACTCCAACAATCTGTAGCCAGCTTTTGATCTTTTACATGAGACATACTATTCATAGGAGGACCAATCCTTTGCATTAGACTTGAAATAATGTATCATGAGACTTGGGAGAGAATCAGGAGGACTGAGATGAGGGTAAGATTCCCTGAGTCCAGGTTCGCTGGTGGATGATGGCTCATGGATCAATATATATACCGACATACCTATTGTTTAGTGGGAGCAGTAGAAATTTCAGCACCTTCTCTGATGCTGTTACAGTTACCCTTACCTTCCCTGCTGCACTGTAGCCAGAAAGCTGGATGGAGGTAAGATTCCTCTTGATAGTGCATGTTTCTTTTTCTCTCCATTGTAATTGTCGTTCCCTTGACATAGCATAAACTGCTGCTGTTAAAAACCCTCTTCTAGTTTTAAGCTAAATACATGCTAAATTAAGTAACAGCAGTATATAAATCTTCATGGAACAGACTAAATACCCTGTGAATTCATCTTCTTTTCTTCACATCTTGAGAAGTTCGTCCTTCACTTTGAGTTTCTGAATCTGTATGCATAGTTTGGCACAGATTAAAGTCAAGTGATATGGCATGGACTGCCCTAAAGTAGCCTTTTTCCTATTAAAAAAGCATAGCGATAGCTCCTGTTGTGGGACAAAACACCCTCATCCAGAATGTTTTCAAGAACCTGACGTGAGATGCTGCTATCCCTGAGCTCCGACAAGCCACAGCAGGTACGCTGGCCAAGAGCCACAACTTTTCAGTGAAGCACTACACCTCCAAGCTGCTAATCAGTGGTATCTTGCATCTGTAATGGACACTGCCTACTGGCACTCTTTTCAAGGTGGACTGAGCTCAGAAGCTGAAGCTGAACAGACGCTGAAAAATTCTGTTTCCGATATAGGAAATATCCATGCCTCCATGATTCGCAGCATGTTCTGTTTTGGTTTGGTCTGTTTTACTTCATTATGCTTTATTGGTCGCATTAAGGCTAGATTTACCATAAGGAAGAAACCTTTTCCCTCCACTTCCAGTCATTACATTCCCTATCCCCTCCTGCTATTCTTACACAGCACTCTGCAGTGCCACCCCAGGGCTGCTCTGTATCTCCTCTACAGGACCACTGTACTATCCATTTAAATATTCAGAATATTTATGGCAAAGGGATTTACCCACCAAAACAAGAATGATTTGGGTTACCTGATTTGGGATTTTGACCAGGCATGTCACTAGTCATTGGCACCTTACCTTCTCTGGCCAGACTGCAGTCTTTTCCCTTGGCTGTGGACCTAGCTGCAGTTGGCTCGGTCAGTTTTGTTGGCAAATGGGATTACTACAACACATGTATGTGGAAGACCACCTGGAAGCTCCTACTAGAGCAGTATGTGGCTGCCTGTGAGATGAACAGCATCAGCTGTGAGGCACACAGTACATCAACACCACACGTTCCAGCTATTTGCACGTGGCTGCAGCAGAACTGACAGTGCTCAGTGAAGTCCTGCATGAGGCGGCCTCAGCCAGCCTGTTTGCCTTACTGGTAATGTTTTAGAGCAACTGAACTGTTCTAGCTAAGGATCTCAGAGACAAGGTTCACTGCATTCCTCAACATGACAATTTTTTCACTTGTCTAGCAGAGCCCACAGCTGTTGATCAAGTGATCAACACAGTGGAATACACATCAATTTTTCTCAGGCCTCTGCTGTAACAAATGAATTTTAAGGATTTTATACAGAGTGATGAAGGGATGCAAGACACAGACTCCTGATGGCTCTTGAACAGGAGACCTTTATTGCCCTTTTTCACTACTACATATACTTTCCCCGTAGCCCCACGCGCTGTCCACGTGCCCGAATCTGTCATACAATTGGTTAGAGACCCTCAGACACGCGCCTCGAGCCAGGCAGCAATTGGCCACTGCCCAAAGCTCATCTTTAACACTGTAGCCAATTTACTTTATCTCAACCTTGCCCAAGTTTTTGTTTCTACTGCTTGTTTCCTCATTATCTCTAATTCAGGGACGCGTGAAACAGCGCGAAACCACCTGCGAATTCCTTTCCCACAGAGTGACTGTGATCCATGTATACAGCTTAACACAGGCTGCTGGAGCAGTGTATATGCCCCTAGCAGCAGCAGCAGTAATAACTCCATTGTTATGTATTTTTAAATCACACAACATTTAGAGATCAGAGCACAATCCATTATTGTAAAGAATGACAAAAAACACTAAGTAGCAAGCAAGGAAATAAAGCTTGGTCTGCTTTTCCTTCTACCAGAAATCAAATAGTTGGGCTTCTTTGCCTGCTCCTCATGTGTCCCCACCATAGCTCACACACTATTTTTCTGACAAGCCCCATCCTTCATCTCACTGATGGATTTATATTCTGCAGCACTCAATTGAGTACTTAGATAGTCAGAATCTGATCTCATTACGTGTGTGTCAGCAGAACTAACTCCAGAAAAGTCAATGGAACCAGGCTACATTTACAGACTTGGAGCCAAATTTTTAATTCACCACTCAACATCTGTCATAACTTCAAATTTAAACTCTCCGTGGACATGACCTACATTCCTAAACCTTACAGATGGTGTTTTAATATTTCTATAATAAGAAAAATCTCATGTGCCAGAGAAGTGTACTCAGTTCTTCTCATCTAAGCTATCTGACTTTACAGGCACCCTAATTCCTCAAGGAGTGTTTATAAGGGCAGCCACTTGGAACTCAGACAAAGGGAAAGGGAAAAGGAAAAGAAGGCAGCTATGTCAACAGAAATGTCAAGGTGCTGGCTAGCCTAAAGCTCTGTTCCAAAGCTAATTGGATAGGGGAACTCAGATATATATTTTTTCCACATTTCCACTGATTAAACCTTTCAGTGACCTCATCCAAACTGTGCTTGTCCTGAAAAGTCTGGAATCATCAATCCTGGCTCAGAACAGCTTTGAAATGATTTTTGATGCAGCTTTTGACGGTGGATTCTAAAATATCTGCTGCTTCACTGCTAAACACAGAAAAAGTTCTGATGTTTGAACATACTTTCTCCAGTTACGTTTTTTCTCTCTGCATTTCACACTTCAAGGAGCATTGATTAATGTGAATGTTTTAGCTGTAGTTGTTGTTTGTGTATAAACTTTTGTTAAAACAAGTACTGCAGAATAAATGACCTTTATACAGACACCTATTAAGGCACTAAAAGGCTTGGCTACATTCATCTGAGACGCGTATACATAACGTTTGGAACAATAAAGGGATCAGCAGCTGCAAGGGGGTTGAATTGAATTCTTTAACAATAGAAAAGTTTTTCAGGCCCAAATACCAGCAAAGAGAATTTTTTGCAGATAATCCAGGAGAAAGAAAATAATAAAAAAAATGCTAGCCAACTTTGCAGCAGTTAGCATAAGGGTGCCATCTGAAACATGTCAGCTTAGGAGTGCCCCATAGTACCATTCTTTTACACAACCATAGTATTCAGAACTGTTTCCCCAAATAATCCCAGATGGCATGCCACAAAATTTCAATTCATTTTAAAAGCTTTCTTTGCTGTTATTATGTGATTGAAAGTGCAAAAGCAAGTTGCCATTCTCATGGCACTATTTGCATTGGCTATTATCCCCTAAAATCCCCTTTAAACAGCTACATTGTCAGCCCATAGGCCTCATTTAGAACTACAAAAAAGCCCAGATTAATTCGATCAAAGGGAGAGCCAAGTACAAAATGCACTTTTCAAACTGTATCAGAGTAGGTTCCCTTTACAGATTGCTGCATGGCTAGAGCAATGCAAAAAAAAACCTGCCTGAAATAAAGCCAGAGCACTGACAGAAATAACTGTGCATGTTTCACATGAAGCTTTTGGGGCTCTTCCAGGGTAAATCTTTCACTACAAATGATGAGAATAAAATATATTTAAATATAAGTCTGTAAATTAAGTAGAAAGTATCAGTTTTTGCTTGTTTGGCTTTCTGCCACTACTTTCAGGAGGCACTGATGACTTAGCCAGCTACGGACATTTCTGAAATCTATGTATTGGAATTTTTAATTAATTAACTTAACAATTAGCTATGAAACTTCCAAAAGGTACAGAAAACTTCCCCCAGAATTATTTTGTTGCTATTACAAAAAATCATCGTCACTGGTGAGGCAAAGGAAAAAGAAAAAGCTGCTGGTATCATTTCTGCAAAATAGTCTATTTCATCATCAAAGGTGAACCCTTTCAAATTAAGCACTACACAGGTTCGCAGATCTACAGCCAAAAAGTCTCTAGTGGCTTTTCAATCTCACCTGGGGTTCTGATGACAGGCAATATTGCTGATATTTTTGTTTCTCACAGAAGCTCCTTTGGTGTCTCCGCACCGTCTTGCTCCCTCAGTCTCTACTGGAGTTTGCTTATTGGTGCTGCCATCAGTTCTCTCACCCTCGGTCTGAAGCGGTTTCTTCAGCAGCTGCTTTTGTGTACCGAGAACATTTTGCAGAGTGAAGGACTGCAGCACAAAGGTAGAGCAACTGAACACGTGCAGCAGTATGTGCCATTGCCTCTTAAAGGACACATCAGGCCGAGAGAGACACGCTGAAAAGCTGAGCAGCTGCAACTAATATTGAAGTCATTTGCTGTAGGATGAAACTGGATGAATGCTTTTGTTAGCCACTTCCAATGGGTTTTAGATTTTTGAGCGGGACCATTTTAATATAACAGACGTATTTGTCTACTTACTACTTGTATTTTATAGAAGTGTTTACGTGTTATGTAGCAAGAAAGTGTTCCTGTGGAGATAGAAATAGCTCACACAGAGAAAAAAGGCCTTGAAAATCTGTGTGATAAACATATATTATTTGTAAAAAAACTATTAATACACTGGCATACAAACCTTGTTTTACTGCTTGCAATTACGAAAACCATTATATTCATTTGTGCTGTTGGGAACATGAACAGTTAAAAAGTAAGTTAAACAGTGAAAATGTAAAATTGGTTAAGTATTAAAAGGGTCCACATTTTTTTTAAAGCATTTAAAAGCAGTTTAAATATGATAGATTTCACACTCAATTACAAACTCTGTTTGAGTTTTTAAAAATCTGCAGGATTTAAGCATTTAGATGTCATTCTACATATTCATGGAAAAAATTGCCAGAATTTACTAAAGTCAGTCATAGCAAGGTACTCACGGCTTTGTATGGAGCAGTACACATAAAAAAAATAATAATAATAATAAAATGCTTCAAATAAGCCTCTTTTTCCCCAGAAAGTAAAGTAGCTCCAATGAGTACTTGTCCCAGCCATCTCTTTAACATATGACATGTAACTTATTCCACTATTGAAACATTTTTAGTACTAAGTCGTTTCAACCCATAGAAAATTATAAAAATATGATACTTTATGGAATAAGGCTCTATCTTGTAAACATGCTTGATAAATTTCATGAAAACCTATTAGGTTGTACAAGGGTTTGTAGAACCATGTGCTCAGAACTAGATCCAAAGACTCCTTTAGAAGTCTAACTACCGGTAAAAATATTTAATTTAAACATAAAGACCTTCAAACACATGCTTAGCTCTTTCCTTTTTTCTTTTTTTTTTTTTAAACCTAATCCTGGAAGTGCCTGACCACTTAGAGATACTTAATTCCCAATAGTAAAGAACCAGAAATTGAATCATCTTGTAAGCATTCCCAGATTCAGGTCATAACATGGAAGCCATTAATAGGGTAAATCCCTCGGGATCCATGAGCTCAGGATCCCTGCCATTTTCCAGCAAAGTCTGATCAAACAGGCATTCTCCAGCCACACATATCAGATTACACTGCACAAAGTACAGCCCGATGAGGCAGCGCTTCTGCCGTGCTCCCCTACTAAATCATTCAATCAGTTGTTAGAGCACTCTCGCTGGATGGCAAAGGGATTTGAACCTGCATCACCGTCCCCAGGCAAAGGCAAATTGCAGCATGGATTATTCTACAGGGGGCACTGAGCCTCTTGTGCAGGCAGGATTACACTTCACATGGCGTAATTAATACAGGGAAGGAAAAGACCAGAAAGAAATACCAAGTATTTCTCAGTAGCCAAACTACTCATCTGTCCAACAGTAAATCTTCTCCAAGGAACCTGTAATATACAACACACGTTTGTCGATCCTTTCAAGAGTCAATTTCAGCTGTGAGCTATGGATTCATTTTCTTTCCCTAGCCAATGTAATATGGTATTCAAAGTGGGATACTTTTAATCCAAGGGATAGCAAGCTTATTTCTATTTGTCCCATCTCACCTATTTCACTTCAATAGCCTGCTATTTTGAATATATATACCTGGTAATTTTTTTAAATCAGGTTCAGATCTCAGAAAGAAGGAATTGAATCTGAAACACATATAGAGTTGACATCAGTGTCCCCATCAGATTCAGCATTCAACTGTAAATAAAAATAACTATAAATAATAAAAAAGACACCAGTATCACTGGCGCTGTCTCCAACTATATTTCTAAAATGTAAAAAAAAAATCTTTATCAAACACCTGTTCAGAGCCAAGTGCTTTCTCTAGCCCAGAGAAAACTAAACTAAAAACTGGAAATTGAAAAATAAAAACTGGAGCTGGAAATTAAATCCTGTAAAGAGGCAAGGCTTAGACCTGCTCCTTTTTTAGCAGCTCCTACATGGGGTAGTTTCACACTGTCTACTGAATTTTATGAGTTCCCTCATTAACTATCTAATGCTACTATGCATTATAAAGGTAATGACATTCATCTAACAGCTCTCGGTTAAAATCCAGCAGATGAGATGTTTCTATCCAGCCTACTGCTGTTTCTCTAATGAAGAGAAGGAACCGCTCAAGCAGTGAATACTGCCCAAGCAGCCATTCCCTTCCTCCTGCTTTGCTAATGGCCTGCTACCAGATTTCCCTGCTGCTGTGGATGGAAGATGAGAAGATTTGAAGCCTAGGTACTTCTGTGAGACAAGGAACCTTATCCACATTCATTGCACAGATTCCTTTCTCTCCAGAGCAGAAATACAACTGTGTGTGACAGAGCAAGGAGAGAGGGAGTGGGGAAGTCAGAAAGAAAAGTCTGCTGCTGCCAAAGTATTGCAGGAAGAGAGGAAACTGCATTGTGGCAAAACCTGGCTCTGAGGTCGACTACCTGAAGAGATCATTACCTTGTACAGTTGCTAACACTGTAATATCCAGTATGTCAATGCTGAAATCCAATTTTGGCTAGCCTTTAGTAGCAAACTGGTGCATCTCCCAATTAAGTGTTTTTTTTCTTATATATTGAAGTTACTTCTACTGTATGCGCTCAGAACAGAATGAAGTTGACCAACACTTTACTGATGTCAACCTCTTCTATTTCCTTCTTCTCTCACTTATAATGAGATACAGACATTTCTAATCAGTTCTCTCCAGGCGAAATCACTGTACTTTCAGATCATGTAATAGAATAGTGAAGGGAAAAAAAAAAAAGAAAAAAAAAAAAAACAGACAAAGCGATTGCAAGTGAGGTTTTATAATACTGCATTCTTTCCAGACAGCTGTAGGCTAATAAGTGATAAAGCCATGTTCTAACCTTACATTAGCATAAATCTACAATAAGTTCATCAAAATCAATGGAATTAAATTGTCACACAGGAAAAGATGTTCAGATCAATCTGTTTTCACAATCATTTTATACTCTTCCAATATCCAAAGCCTTTGGAGCATTAAACTCAATCTGATCTTGAGACACTTGATCATCTGTCTCAGAGATGCCTATTTCTTTCATTTGCTGTTGTAAGTGTGAGAACATTAGATTTTAAGGTTTCTAAGTACTGTTACTGCCATAGACTACCTCTTCATAAGTCTGTCATCAGTGAAATCACCATATCTGTGAAATGGCCAATTACACTGCTTTCTCTGACTGTTCCCATTGTAGATTTGTAAGTTTTATATAGTTTTCCTTCAGTATTAACAATCAGAAATGAAGTCATAAGAAGGCTTTCGTCAGACAGTCATACTGGAGAGAAATGGGGGCTAGCAGCGTCTTTCAATTTCACAAAGAAATGTTTTGATATGTATGAAATGCATAATTGCTGGTAACCTTATAAACCAGCACATTTTTATCACTGAATGTTCACAGGTACACTGTTCACTTTACAATTTCATTTTGATTTTGCCATTTATATGTTCATCGTATTACACAGAACATTTCAGGGAGATGCCTCAGACTCAGAGTTGTGGGAAGCAGCTGGGAAGACAACTGCTATGTTAAAATGGCCTGAGTAAAACGGTGTGTTCAGTCAAACTGGGAGTTGAAAGACTCTATATGGGAATCTCCTGAAAATGTATTCTGGAACACACAAGGTGAGATGATACAAAAAGAGGAGGATGAACAGCAAACAGACAGTGCTTAGCAGAATGGAAAAATCACTGCACCAATTGAGCGGACAAAAGAATATGAGGAAATTCAGCAGAGCTATGATAAGGTGCGAGACAACAGCCGCACTCTGGTATTATAACAGAGTGGAGAAAAAGATTGTGTTTTCCCTCTCTTGGTCTCATTCTCCATCCCACTATTACCCCATTATTTAACCCTCCCATGAAGAACAGTACACACTTGGAAGCAGTCTAGCACAAAATCCACAGCCTGATAGTACAGCCAACCTAGCACAGCAAGGCATGATAGTCTGGCAGCTAATCTGTAAGCAGGTGCCACTTTACAGGTGAACCATTAAAGTCAGTTTGTTACTTGCAGCCTCAGTCCCCCAGGTGGAATAATTGTAATTCCTTTGCAGCACTGATCACTTAAAGATTTCAAGTACTTGAACACATATAATTGTTGAGAGTGGTGGGATTCATTTCTGCAGCTGTGAACAGGTTTCTTTTAGCAGTCTCTTTCTGGAAACTTATTATAAATTTATGCCAAGTTATATCCTTATTCTCTGACTCAGTCCTTTTCTACCAAGGTAGGGATGGCCTTTTACTCTGCTAGCCAAAAGAAGTGATCATATTTATAAAGTTCCTCCAGAGTATCTGATTTCAGGCACACTTACGTGCATTTAAGAGCTGATTCTTGTCCAGGGTCTTATAGGTCAGCCCAAAAGTTTAAAGTAGCCTCACTTTTAAGCGGATGGAAGAGTAGCTGAGAAGTTCCCATTAGAAAGAAGAAACACACTTTACATTTTCATGTCACTGATAGAAAACATTACTAGCTAGTTACCAGAACTGGTATTGAATTAAGCATCTGAGGTAATATATGTAGTTACTCCTAAAAAATACTCCTCCCTATCATCCCAAGAAGCAAAAAACAAAGGGAGGCTTGCATCTACCCTGGTCATATGATCATTTTGCTGCGCCAGTCTGGGGCAGTAACAGACCACAGTGAGTTTACCTAGCTCATTTTTACCTTCTCCTTTTACATGACTTGTGGAAAGCTTGTGTGTCCTTGCTGTTGGATGAATAGAAAATAAGACAATACTTAAACAAACAGTGTTATTTCTATTCCTTTTGTGTATGTGGGGGGGAGGCACAGGGGTCCTGTTTGGTTTTGGCTTTTTGTAGGTGACACTAGAGACCAGGGCAGTTTTATTTACTTATGATTTAACTAGGTGAGAAAATCCAGCCAAACAATATTCATTGCTTTTACTTTTGATGACCTATTCTTTGAACTTTATATACAACAATCTCAGGACTTGTTTACACAGGGAAGTTGGCAGAATTCAAGGTTTCATATGAATTTCAATGTATTTACTACCCTGTACCAGCATCTTCTTTGAACACCCTCAGAACAATGTAAAGTGATATTAAATGAGCCTGCCTTTGGCCAACCACCTACCTTGTGTTTCCAGAGGCTCCTGTGGGGCAGCGTAGGATCTTATTGGACTCCACAGTACAACAGGTACTGCAACTGAAGCAGTAGAAAGTTATTCAGGGTTTTTTTCTGGGTTCATAGAATCATAGAACATCCTGAGTTGGAAGGGACCCACAAGGACCATCGAGTCCAATTCCTGGCACCACACAGGTCCACCCAAAAATTCAGACCATATGACTAAGAGCACAGTCCAAACGCTTCTTAAACTCTGACAGGCTTGGTGCTGTGACTACATCCCAGGGGAGCCTGTTCCAGTGTGCGACAACCCTCTCAGTGAAGAACCTCTTCCTCATATCCAGATTCAGTACCAGGGTTCAGTATCTTATTATTTATACTGCAGCCATCACCACTGGAGTCAGCCTCTTGGTACAGCTGGTTTTCTGTGTAAAGTGAAAGGAAGTCAAATGTCCAAATGTTGCCTGAATGGCTTATTATTTCTTACCCAGAAAGTTCCTGTAGACCACAGAATGTTACTGAAAAGGCAAGAGGGGGACACAGGACAGTTCAACTGACATCTTACCCTGCTGATGGCCACAAGTAACACTCAGCTTCAGACACCAGGAGCATGCATACTTCACTGGGCTCAATAAATCTAAGCGCATATACTCAGGCACACATGCCTAAGCACTGCAAGACAGGCACACTACAATGCAAAGCCTTGTAACATTTTTTCTTCTTCCTTTTTCTTTTTTTTTTTTTTTTTCCCAGTCTTTATCTGGGCTTGTCTGTGCTATATGTTAAAGTTATTTGTGCTCCCACAATAAAATAAATGAATTCCTCCATACCACCATATCTCTCCCCTCACCAAGCAACTCTAATAAAACAATGAATAGTGTTTTGGTTTCCAGATCTTTGCCACCAGTAAATCTCCAGCTTATGAAAGCTTTGCAGTGGAAGCCATTTACACAAGGAGGATGAAATATAGAGCTGCAAATAATCGTCCATAACCCAGTGCTTGTTTGCGCCTACCCATAAGGTCTGGAGAGCCCGTTCAGTCTCCTTATAGCTAAAAGAAATCTCATCTGCATCACTTGAGAAATGGATACAGAGTCCTGCTCATCACTGTGAAGCACGGAAAACACAAACTCACATCTAGCAGTGCTGTATTTACAGGGTTGTTTGTTTTGAGGAAGTCACATACATCCCTAATTAGTAGCTCCTAATGCCTCAGACAGCAATGTCATGCATGTGCAGCAGGACTCACACAAGTCAACAAAGAACTACTCCTGTCACACATGCTCTGTTCATGAAGGTGAGGCACAGGCAGAAGCCGAGTCCATTCCCAGGAGATTTGTTATGTCTGTCCTGGATGCACGCGTTACTTACCTGTTCATGTACAATCAGTACCTTTTTCTATATGCTAAGATAATTTAGGAAAAAGCATTCAGCTTTTGCAAACAAAGCAAATCCTGCCTCTCCAGGCTTTCCTGGAGAAATTTCCTGATCAGATTTCATTGTACGTGACTGAATGCCAGATTTGCCCCCAGGCCCAATTCTGGATGATAAATGTCAAACGTGTGGAAATGATACACCATGGCTTACCACAGCACCAATACAGTTCAAGTGCTCCCATTACTTCTTCCTTTGTTACAGAGGCAGCACCCATATGTGAGCATCACCTGAACAGCGCAGCACAGGAACAAACAGCAGGTACCAAAATATTTACTGCAGGCTTTTTAGAAGCACCTGCTTCTGACCTTCCTCTGCTTTCTCTTGAAATCTGTGGTTAAAGTTCTTTGCGGGAACATAAAATATATATATATATATATATATATTCACTTGGTAATAAAATGAAACCACATCTAAGCACTTTTTTTAAGTCTTTTTGAGTTTCAGAAGTAGGTCTAAAGCATCACTTTCAGAAGTGGCGATAGAGCCCATCCTATCACAGAGCACATACTCTGAGCTGAATTGCCTCTTTAACAATCAGGTAACAGCATATACGTTGATTTTTCAGGCTGTTTAAAGAATAGCTTCACCTCAGGTGCATTTCAATAAAAGAATGCATTGCGACAAAGGTAAGGCTACTGTGAGAAGGTTCTCATTAAAGAAATTACAACTTCCTGGCTAGAGGTCTGCAATCTTCTCTTACCTCTACGCTATTTACTTCTTGTATAGCCAACTGTCGGGAAAAGCATTTATGGGGCAACAACAACCTATACTTCTCAGAGAGGCTGATACCACAAGAGGATGTGTTGCAGCTACGACAACCTGGTTGCGTTTCTTACCTAGCTGAAAGACAGCCATTTTGCATAGTCCTTTACACAAAATGGCAGTAATCTGCCTGTACCATCAGAGGGAGCCAGCGTCAGAAGATGTTTCCCTTTCCTCTCCACATGATTTTCACACTGTGGCCTTGAGGCTCCTCTGAGCAGGCCTCTGCTGCTTCTTTTTTTCCGGGGACAGCAAAGCCATATTGAGCAGCAAGGTGGCTGCTACTCTGTGGTGAAGCTGTGGAGCGGGGTGGATGGCGCTGATGCACCACAGAGCGACAGCCGTCTTGGTGATGGGCACGGCATCGCTCTCCCGGCAAGGCCCACAGCACAGGTGCTGCAGGGAGCTGCGTGCACCCCAGGGAACGCGTGTGGGAGACATGAAGTAACCATGGAAGTGGTTGCCACAAAGTGATTTGAAAGTTATGTGAAACTGGGGGCTGGAGAAGCTGCAGTTCACACTACTATGAAGCCCGCCCCCTAAAAGCAAGTGTCCAGCTGCTGATTGAAGGAAGGGTTACAAGCATGTTATGATTTGATTAGCTCACTATAGCTGCCAACACTTAGCAAGTAGTTTTATTTAATCAGTAAAACATTGTAGGTAGTATAAATAGCTGTTTATTGGCCAAAATTATAACCATCAGCAAAGTCAGAGGAATAATAAATCCATTACATGGTCCTCCCCGCCCCGGTAGGTGCACAGCAAGGGAAATCTCCTGACAGTAGCTGGCGAGAACAGCCACCAGCAAGTTATGCATCTGGGGGACGTCAAATAGCAGCGCTGATAATGGCTCAGGTTTCCTAGCGCCGGTATTTGCAAGGATATCTGTTGGCGCAGACAAGAGCTGCAGCTGTAACCTAGGGCAAAATATTCCGTTTTCCTGAGACTGCTTTTCAGCCTAAAACTGGGGCAAGGGAGAAAAATCCAATACAGCAGAAAGCAAAGGCAAGCTGGAGAAATCTGCTGAGGACCCTAGACAGAAGCAAAGCCAAGGGCAATGGTAGGGAAAGGCATGAAATATGAAAGAAACCTCTTACTATAAAATTTTGATGGTCATGGTTTCTGCATTTGATTATTATTATATTAAACTACATTTATTGTAGTTATTAGATAACATACATTTGTAAGTTTGTTTTCATGACAATTTCATTTTTATAGCACTAGAGCTAAACTGAGGAACTTAATAGCATAAGGACAGAAACACTCCTGTCAATACTTACATATTTATATAGATAGATAATGAATAGAAACTATGCTTATAATTTGAGAATGCCTTTTTTTTATTATTATTATTTTTTATCCAAACTTATTTTGGAGTATACAGTAAGTAAATACTCTATATACAATGACTATGCTAAATCAAAGAAAAACTGTGCTTTAGTTCTTTAGTTGTGGGGCTTTTTTTTTTTTCAGAATCTCTTTGTGGTTGATGTATTTCTGTACAAATATAAATCTTTGTAGGATACATAACCCTTTCCTCACAAGTATCTGTAAAACTGAGCATTTACAAAACATATACGTGTTTTTTTGAGTATTAATTGTGTATTTTGTATCTTCAAAGCCCCATAAAAGGGATAAGTAGATAGGGGGTCAAGTGGGAACAAGTCAAGCCTTTAAAAAAAAAAAAAAAAAAAAAGTTTAGTGATACGAATGGAAAGTAAATAGGGGGAAATGAGCATTTCATCCCCATCAGCTTTAGACTAGCAATTTTTATCACAAACACATTGCGAAATAATACAGAGAAACTAAAAATCCTTATGGCTTAAAAAAAAAAAAAGGGGGTGGGGAGTGGATCTTCAAAATTAGAAAGAAACTTCCTCTCTGGGCAGGATGGTGAATAACAGTATTCAATTAGTAGAGGGTTAATAGGCTCCAGCAGATGTGTCCTACCAGTTCGGGGGTAGATTATAAAAGAAAGGTGAAGCAGGGTTAGAAAGAGTGTGTTCCCTTTCTGTCTGGCCTGGTTGCTCTGTGTGTTTTTTGTTTGATTGTGTGGCTCCATGACTGTCTTCTGGACAATAAAGCATTCTCTGAGGGAAAGTCTCTAAAAGAATTTGGTCTGGAAGTTTACTTTCTTTCTCTGCAGTAATTCGCACAGACTGAGGGATTCTTAGTGCCTTGAAATATCTCCTGATGGCTACGGCTAGAATCAGATTCTGGACTCCAGTAAATTAAAGGATCTACTATGGAAGTTTATTTGTGTGTATAGCTGCAAAGGCCTAGGCAACTATGTATGGCGTTGCTGGGAATTTATTTCCATTGTGGTAGCTTCTTTTGACAATGTGTGAAAATTTAACTGACTGCAGCTTAAGATTGAAAGTGTAAACCATACCATTCGCAAGAGTTGTGTTTTACAATACAGGACTACTATACAACACACGCAACTGTAGGAATTGTAGATTAAAATTGATGGGGCGTATAAACTCTGTGTTTGGCTGGGGCAGAAAGAGGTCTGACCTGCAAGTAATCTGTTGCTAGCTGTACATCCCAACTGCAGCTTTTAATATGGGAAAATGTTTAAGGCAATTTAAATGTTCCCTCAAGCAAAGGATCCAGTTTAGTAAACCACAGACTTTTTGAACAAACAGCCTACAGTATTTCTTAGGTTTAATTTAAGTATAGCATGTTATGGAACATAATTTGCTCCAAAAGTACAAATGAAGTTTGAAATGGACCTTCAGAAGTACTGTTTCCATAAGGTCACCTAATGGCCAAGCATCTAATGCTATTCACAGAATTCAAATCTTAACAATATATTGCAGTCGCATATTATCAAAAAAAAAAAAAAAACTAGATTTTTTCCAGTGTCTTGACACAATCTCACATTACCTCAGTTTTATCTGGATTAAGCTTTAGTCCAGCAACCTTAGTCTAGGCCTCATTATTAGTTAGATATTAAATGTAGAAGAGGGTAGTCAGACCAGTTCAGGTCTGCAGCTCTGATTAGGAGGAACATGCTGGTAACTAAACAATCAGTGAAGTGATATATATACATATTTATTTATTTATTTATTTATTTATTTTTCCTCATAGTCATTTATATAGTAATGACTTTAGAAGTTGCTAAAGCAAACTCTGACTATTCAATTTTTTTCGTTGACAATGAAAAATATTAATTAATCTGGAAAAAAATATTTGTATTTTGGGACATTATAGTTTGAATAACATTAGAACATTTGGGAAATATGGAGGCTTACAACAGGTCAACCTCCTAATCTAATTTTCATAATGACCAATTTGACTAGCATAAATGAATGCAACAACTAGTTCAGATTTCATTAGTCAAAGGCTCTATTGCACCATTCTTGTCATAAAAATAAGTTTCATTGTTATATTATAGTCCATTCATCTTCCCATCTGAATGTCAAGGAACATACTTTGTCATAAATATATGAACATATTGAAAAGAGTGGATGAACACAGGTACTTGCTAAGCATTCATAACTGTTTCATTTCACTTCTTGCTTAGCAATCCTTAAAGATGTTGGATATAAATATTTTTTAAAAAAATCAAACATCATTTGGTGCCTGAGTTAACAGCAAGAGTCCAAGATTTTTGCCAGCTATGAGTAACTTTGCAGACAGTGGAACTCATTTCTAGTTTCACAGTCTGATCCAATTAAAGTTGGGTGGGGATGTAAATAAATTCCATATTCTAGATAACTGCTTTCCTGTTTGTTTACTAATTGTGGTTACAGGTCAAGGTATACTACCCAGAGATAAATCTGCCACTGGAGAGCACTGGCAAATGAACTAATCTCATGTCTGTGTAAACTCAACACTCCATGCCTTTGCACGCAATTTGTGTGTTGTCATAGCAGTGTGTATTGCTCCTTCTTGCTACAGCTGCAAAGCCAGCATACTGGTATTAGGCGGAGTTCTATGTACAACACCTTGGTAACGTCCTGATTCAAAACAGTATCTTTTGGAATACATTATAATATGGAATACGTATGATAATGCATTTTGAATACATTATAATAATAATACCTTTTATTCCCAGTCTCTACGAATAAGATTTCACCTCTCCTGTAAAGCTTGAGACTTATATCCTGTCTGTCATATATGACTGTGCCATCTTACTTCTTCAACATAAGAAATTGGGAGCAATAGCATATATAAGATACTTTGATGAAATGATAAACACATCAGGTGCAGTTAATACTGTTTAGCCCACTTTGGTGATCACAGACTGGCAATTAATGTTGAGCACAGGACCAAAGTTAGATATCTGCCTATGAAAACATTCTTCCAAACATGCGCACCTGCCCCTGCCTGATGGCAAAATGCCATTCTCTGGACACATTCTTCTAGCAGTTTGATGTAGAAGGGTATCCCCTGTAACATTTCCAGCCTCCCAAACACTGTTCCTTGGGATGCACCCTGATTTCTCAAGCCATTTTGTCTGAAGAAGACATGACTAGAAAAGTCCTCTGTGAGAATATGAAAAAGGCTTCTGCATTCGCCAGGCAAGATTGTTAGTCTTTTTTATCAAATTACAGAGCTGCGCTTCACCTAGACAGTGTAGTTAATAAGCCCCCTTTTGCTTGTCAGCTTGCACTCGAATACATAGAAAAGAAGATTAGAATTGCTGATTTCAGCAGCAATCTGCAGTTAGATTGGTTTAAACCAGTAGTGAAGTTACCCTCTGCATGAAGATGTTATGCAAAGCATCAGATCTGGCTGGTTGGGCACCTGTATGTTCTGCCATTTTTCGTTGCCCTGCGTCAAAAAAAACCATGAGGATGTGAACAACTTAGAAAGGTGATGGATCTTATCAGCTGGCACAGGAACCACAAAGATGGAATTTCCAGTGAGATATTACAGGACCTGCAGCTCTCAGGAACTGCATATTTTCGAACACCAGCTACCAGAGCACTGTAATGTCTGAAGAAGGGCTGAGACAGTTGTCATAATTCGAAGCCACGTCCAACAGCCTGGAACTGTACTTCTCTCTGCTGATTGTCTGTGCATAGCTGTTCATGCAATGACCAGGGCCTCCAGACTTTTTAAATCAAGCTGCCAGCATTAGAGCTATCTTTGTGCTGAAAAACAGAAGTGATTTTGTCACAGGGAGCACAATATACTGAGGATCATCAGTGCCCCAGTACAAAGGAAACGGAGCCAAGCTCATTTTAAACTAGGTAGCTCATGTTACTTTATATGTCTTAGATGCAGTGGCACGTTCAGGCAAGGTCAACTTACCGCACTGTGGGATAAATAGTGCTAAGACTGCAATGACTTCTTGTTCTGCCAGGTTGCTCGCCTCGTCCCAGCAACCTATTCTAAACAATATTAACCAGAGAAAGAGTGAAGTTAGGCTACGGGAAGAAGATCATATGCACCTTTGTCAGTATGACAAGAGATTAGTAACAGGAAGACCCCAAACAGATTTTTAGTTTGGAATATTTTGTGGAGAGTCTGAAACAGTTCACTTTAGAAGGTTGGAAGAAGTTGGAGAAGGACTTTACACGTGCTAGGTACAGATTTATTTAAATGACTTCAAACCGAACCTCAGTAATTTCTGGTTTCAAGGGGGGTTCATAGCATATGGTTTGGTAATACTTTGCTTTTCTTGCCAGTATATTAGTTAGTGGGCAACTATGAGCTGCAGAGGACTGGGGCTGGTTGCATTCACACTCACTGTCCTGGTTGCAAAGAATGAGAGCTGGTGCCCCTTCTCCGGGGCTGCGCTTCCAAGGGTGCTGCACAACACCACCACCAAGTGGTCTTTGCTGCACAGTACAGTAGCAAGCCAAGCCCTGCATCTGTTTTGAAATGGGAATGGTGATGATGTTTTCCAGTGTTATAAAAATGAAATGTCTCTTCGACATCAGATGAGTCTTCACCCTTAGAGAGTGTTTGTGTTTAGCTCTTCCCTCTCATATTTCATATTTCACAATCATTGCTCTTTCTTCAGACATGCCAGTAAGCTTATTTCTCAGAAGTAGGAAACTTGTAATTTAACTACCTTCACAGAAAAGTTCATGTTACATTTATACAGATGCTTTCTTTAATAATTGATGTAGATAACAGAGGAACAAGAAAGAACGAATTTCCTTGCTTAAAGTTATGAATATATAAATAAAGTGCAGAAAATGCAGTCTCAAAGGATTGCAGCCTGCGTTTTCACTACTGACCATTCCACAATTTCCTGCAGAGAACTGTGGTTTGAACATTTATCAAAGTTTCTTCTATAGGGGCCTATCCACTAGTGGCCTATAGAGTATTCTGCTCTTGCTCTTTGCATTTGGAGGGGATTTAGATGCATTTTTGCTGCTTAGTGTTGGAATTTTTAGTAGCTCCATTTTCCTTTTTTTTTTTTTTTTTTTTTACTTTGTCTCCCATGATACTGTCTTTTTGCCCTTTGAAATGTATAGTACTGAGCAAGGTAATTTAGAACATTTCAGATCAGGGTTTTAAATAAATTCCCAATACTTATTAATGTGACTCCCCTTTCCAAAACTTCCTATCATCTGTCTTTCTGTGGGGGCAGAGTAATTTAAAAGCATCTATATAGCAACGTTTTCTTGGGCCACTTCAGAGTCTGTATATGTCCATAGGGATCTAGGACTTGATGTGATCCTACATAGCCCAGATGTTTTCTTGGAAGCTAGCTCAAATCTATTATTTAACAGCACTCAGGAGACGGGAAAGTAGCCACCATTTTCAGTGTACATTACTTTGTCCTCCTGATGGTTCACTGATTTGACCTTAATGTTTTGAATCTGCAGCACATGGTAAAAACTGATATATATATCATTTAAATACACATTGTTAAGCTTTTTCTTGGATTGCATCGCCTTCCTACCCTTTAAGGAGCTGTACTTCCTTATATATGAACAACATATCCTTTTATGCAAACTAAAAGTGCTGAATTTAGCAGATGCATGTGATAGTGCAGAATAAAGTAGATCAAACAGCCTAAAAGCATCTCAGAGTTCAGTATGTCTCCACCTGGACATCACAGTAACACCTAAGGGTAAGCAGTTAGAAGGCATTGTTTTGATCAGATGCTGAGCTGAGGAGGTGAAATATACGCCAGCTGTTTGCATAGTTTGCCTGAGTCACTCCAATGGAGATTTCATGGCTTTTGTAGGCTCCAGTGTTTTATCATCCTAGTTAGACAGTTGTGCCAACTTCAATCCAACAAAAATGAATTTTGCATTGTTCTTGTCATCTTCTCTGCTAAAAGCTGTTTTCCATACTGGAAGATTATCATACACACTCCGTTAGATTTCTCTTTCTTATATTTAACTGTACCAATTCCTTCAAGATCTAAGTATCTTGTTCTTTTTTGGACGCTTTCCAACTTTATTTTTGTCAGCGTGGGTACCTATAATGGGAGACTATCTATAAATATGTTTACACTATATATATAGTGTTTGTCTGCCCTTTTTAACATATCGCTGTTAGAGTTGCAACGTACAGTCTGTGTGAGATTATAAGTATAGTTCCTTGATGTAATTCTTGATGTGATTCTTCTAATATTTCATGTTCTTTTTCTTTATTTTTGCCTTAAGTAAACAGTGAACGATTTTTTTTCCTTAGTTGGGCAAGAGCAGTGACTTAAGTATATAGCAGAAGCATGTATGCCCTGCCTTGTATTAGGCATTGTATGAAGACGGAACAAAGATATATCATTCTTGCACCCACAACTTACAATCTAAATATGAAGAAGATAAATTCCAGTTAAGCAATGACAGTAATTGTCAGTAGCAGTCAGAAATTGCAGTAAACAAAAGACAGAAAAGGAGGGAATGAGGGTTGTAATCTCTGCAAATAGGGACTACTTCTGAAAAGTTCTGACTGCTTAATGATTCACACTACATAAACCTCAGCAAAGGTGACCAGATTATTATAGCTGTTAAGCATGCAGCAGGAGCAGTGCAAGTTTAGGGCTTGCAAACACATCCACTTGACCGGGGCATCTGAATGAAAGTTGAGCTCTCTTCAGCGTAGTCATAAATACACACACAATTTCCTACAGTTTAATATTCATAGTTACACGAAAAGCTTTCTGTGTGTTTTTTATGAAATAAAGGAATTATTGATGGCAATCTTGCAGTTGTATTATCATTATGATATTCATTTATATTCAATTATACAATTGTTATGATATTAAAAACTGGACAAGCCACTTCTTTTGCCAATTTACAGGATAAAATCAAGACTAAATGAACTGAAAAGATTTTGTTGTGGAGCACATTTCTCGCACCTTCCAGGAAGCTATGTGAAAAATAACAGCTTTCTGAGGACTGTGTCCATCTCTTTCCAGTTCAAAACACAACCAAGAATAGATGTGTCACTTTTCAGATGTCACATTCTGCACAGAAATGTTTTATATTTCAAAGAAATCACCTCTTAACTATCAAGAAGAATAGATGAAATATACTTCGAAAGCTAATTTGTTGGGCAAACACTTATTTCCCAAAAGTTACTGTAAAATATTGAGTGATTCATGACATATTTCTGTTAGTATGCGAGAATGTAAGGCAGATTTTTCAAATACATTTGAAAAAGTAAATTTGATTTCAAATAGGCATTTAATGAAAAAAAAAAGGCAAATAAGTTCAGAAAGAGGGGATTAATGACAATATTCATTTCAAGGTATGCCATAGATTGAAGTGGAATGAAATTTGCCTAAATCTGACCCCTTCCCAGAAACATGGCACCAGATATTTTTTGTACAATGCCTGTTAACTTCTTTTGGTAAGCTTTTGCAGTTCTCCCTGCTGTTTATCTGTAATAAAATCATTTTTCTTTTCTTCTTTTTTTTTTGATGATAAGGAACATCATAATGATACAACCCATCTGCTTCTCCTGCCCACTCAGCCAGGGGTACTGTTTGATTATATGTGTAATGTCTAATTAGAATTTTGTGCCTGTCTTAAGCACAATCACAAGTGAAACAGGCAGGCAGGAATATAATTTGAGTCCCACAAGGTGATTCCATGCATCACTTAAGCAAAGAAGAAGGAAGACTGATTAAGAATGAGATCTGCACATCTATTCTTTTATTAGAAAGTCAGAATGACCACAAAAATTACAATCATTCTCTAAAAGCTGTCATTATCTTTAACTGAGAGAATTGGGGAGCTTGCCAGGTTTAATCTTTTAATCTTTTTAATTTTAAAATACAGCTTTTCCTTGCACACAAACCTTTATTGTTCTTAATTCAGCTAAATCTCTCATATTCATAACTAAAAAAATATTCAGCATGATGCCTTTTGTGTGAATACCAAAGATTTGGTTTTTTTTTGTTGTTGTTGTTTTTTGTGTTGGGTTTTGTTTGTTTATTGTTTTTTTCTTTTTTCTTTTCCCTCCAAGGGCCTATCTATCTGTTCATGAATCCTGTTTCTTGGATGGCAAGAAGCTTTGTTAAATCCATGCAGCCATACAAAATACAGCCCTTTTTCATATTTTCTAGCTGATAATTTCTGAAGAGTTTGATTCATGTATATCAGGTGATATATCATCAGATACAGGTTTGATAAATATGAACTGTAAGGCTTTATTTATCCTCATAGACATCTATTACAGACATCTATTATAACTTTCCCATTACCGTACTATCATAAAAGAGTCCTTGTTACTACAAGATCAACTATTTCACCTGACCCCGATGAGCAGCAAGGTTCAGCTGATCACCAGTAATTCACCAAGCCGCAGCATCTCAGCCATCTCAGTCAGCAGTCTCTGGCTGCCTGAAGGGTAGCCTGACGGGAGACCAAGTGGCTCAAAGCTTTCTGGGAAACAGGTCTTGTTAGTTTCTAAATCCCGAGCCAACTACGGGAAGCTAGGCACTGTCTAGTTGATCCTTACTCCTGGAAGAGGGTGACAGAAAAACAACAGGACAGACTCAGTGTAGTGTGAGAATATGAAAATATTGGGAAATAAATTTTCAGCGTTTACAAACTTGCATCCTGTTGTCATATTCCTGGTATTCAGAAACCTGTTAATATGTCTACATGTTGGAAAAGAAAACAAACAATTCTTACTTCAGCTGTTTCCTGGACTTTGTTGAAAATGGAAAGACTGGTTTGAAACAATAGCTATGACAAGGCAAATAAACATGTTCATGTCTGGTACAGCTTTCTGTTTAACGTGATGCTGTGGTAGTATTCAGTAGTTATCACAGGTGACCTGCTTCTCCGTTATATATTTAAATCCCTGTTTATAAAGCGCAACTGTTTTAATTTGGCGATAGTTAAAACCCACTTTCAAGCATATAAAATGATGTTTTAATGGAAGGAAGCAAAGGCATGATTGTAAGGATGTGTAGTAACTGTAGTTTTAATACTTGTACTCAAGATGGCAGTATGAAAGCAGGAAACAAATGCTTCTGTAGGGACTTCCCAAAGCTGTTTTAGATCTTCCCTGTTCTTGATTCTGTTGCATTCTTAATAAGTCTGAACAGTTTAAACCACATCAAAATTAAAATTCAGAATGCTTCGCAATGAGAAACACCCGAAGAACAAATATTCAAGACAGGTTAAAAATCATTAAAACATACAATATTAACAATAGAGTATTGATTGAGTAATGCACTTTTTGACAGAAATTCGCTGACAGAATGAACAGTTTCAAAACACCAAATCATGAAAATAATAGCATTCAACTAAATCTTGGTGAACTCCTAGCAAAGACTGAAGCTTCAGTGAATGCAGTTGCAATGGGTTCTTCTACCATCAAAATGACAGCTATGATATTTAAAGGAAAATCTTGGTTCTCATTCTAAGTGACATTTTTTTTCCTACATTTTAATCTATTACCCATCACAGATGTCCCCCTTCTATCCTTTTGCCTCTCTGCCTTGTATCTCCTTCATGCATGCATACACGTACGTCCTTCTGTCAATGCACGTGCAGTATCTCATGTAATTGTTTTTGTCCCTAATAAATGTCTGATGTGTTTAACTACAACATAATGTATCCTTTGTCTATAGAGCTGAAAATAATTTAATTTTTGTCTCATGGAGCAACACAGTTTGATGCTGAGAAGCTTTGATACTATTAAACACAGACTATGTTTGAATGTTTGTGTGAGGTGTCAATTGTGAAGTTATTTTATTGTGTTTTATAATACAGAAGTAATGACTGCATAATAGGCTCTAAACGAAGGTAAAACAAAAGTTCACAGTAAATTGGTGACCAACATTAGGAAGTACTAGTGTGGTGAGAAGATATCCATCTGGAGCCAACAAATTCTTACAAAGAACTTCCCAAAAGAAATTCCTGTAAAAACACAGTATTTCCACACAACTAGAATATGAGATGTGTTAACTTTTTGTGACAATATAGCAATATTAAAGTAGCAGTGCTTAAATATTCCAGGCCTCATTTATATCTCTAAATCTTCCATCAGCATGTTTTCCGTGACTGCAAACTAAAACAATGTGTGAGAGAGGGAGAAAGGCGTCTGGTATTACAGGTTATGCTAAATCATCTTTCAGCCCTTCTGCCTAATAAGAGGCTTTTTTGTTATGTTTAGAGAAAAGTGTGGTGACTGAGAGAAGAGTACGGGCAGCCAATGGATATGAGAAGTGAAAAAAAAAAAAATACTTGGCTCAAATTCTACTATAAGTTCCTGGTGCGTGACTGGAAGAAGCAGTTGAATCATTACCTTGTCTTTGCATGTGGCTGGAAAATACCATGGTGGTGTGAATCATCACCGTCCTGTAACTTCTCTTTCTTACTGTAAACAGACAGTGTCTGGAAAAGTACTGTAGAACAAATGTTACAACTCTTCTGTAATTCTGGTTTAGGAAGAGATGCTACTAACAAACATCAGGAGAGTTAGTCCTCTGTTTGCATCTCTGGAGCTGGGGTAAGCTTTTGTACAGAAATCCTCTTGAGAGCTAAGCATTGATGTCAGAGCCAAGATTTCCAAAAATTGGGTTTGCCTGCGTGTTATTTGCCTGCATATCATCTGTTAGGAGGTTAGAGCATGAGAGTGTGTACCTTTCCCCTTAAAAATGGATGGCTCCAAAGTTGGTCAAAGGGAGAGCTCTTAGAAAGGGGGTAAATGGAGCAGAGTTTTCTATATTCCTAAAGTCTTGGGAAGCATGAAGATAGAATAATATTCTGGATTTTGACAGCAATTTCAAGTTTAAAACTCTCTCCAGTTTTACGAAGTAGGGTATACCAAAAAAGTAAACAAGTCACCATAGGAAAACGCCCAGAGTCTGAGTCAGTGTTTTTGTTTCTCGTGAAATGGGAGAATGGTCTGCAAAACCCGCATCATCTACCATCATTTAACAATGGGGATACACTATGGTAATCTTTACTCCTTATTAATAGAAGTTATGGGAAAGAAAGGGAGATGTTTGTAGACTTACTTGGGTTTCTTACTCCTAGTCTGCAGCAGCACTTCCAAAGAGTTACATGTAGCCATCTGGTTACCATCTGGGGCTTATCAAACAGCATGGGACATTTCCAAGTAGTTACGCTGCCAAAAAACTGAGCATCCACAGCTTGTGTATAAGAGTACCTGAAGGAAATATGCCTACTATATAATGGAAGCCATGCGTAATGAGCATATGATCCACTCTGGCTCTTCATGTAATACTTTCTTTGAGTATCTGAGGCCAAATTCATTTAGATGACAGTAGACATAACTCCTCTGACTTATTTCAGACTGAGTTTGGCCTTTGCTTTCTGAGCTATAATCATGCTATCTGAAATTGCACTTTCTGGCATCAGTGAGGTAAGGCTACTTTTGTAGGACTCAGTAAATACCAAGGGTTTAAACCTCAGATGAAGGCAGCTATACAGGGTGAGCATGGCTTCATGGATGTTCCACCGAAGGAACAATGCACCTTGCAACTCCTCCACATCTTTGCTCTGCAGCAGTGCTTACTCCTTGGGCACCTTTGGATCTGTAGAACAGCCAGAGGAGAGTTACACCCCTAAAATCCATTTCCTAGACATATATCTATTTCAACATCTGAATACAGCAGGAGTGCAGTAAGCCCATCATGATCACCTGAGTTTACAGATAAAAGAACGATTGCATCCCTTTGCACCTGCCGTGTTTAGGCAATGTGTCATCTCTTCAGATGTAACAGAAAGTAAAAATCTTCTGAGTTTCTATTCCTCCTATCTCTTGCTGGAAGTACTATTGTAGGACACACGTGGAGACACATACACACACACACACACACACACACACACACACACAAAAGTGATTAAATGAAATAAATCAGATGCCTTGGTTTTGATACTTCCTGTCCTTTCTCCAAGTAACATTTGGGAATTCCCTGAAATACACTCCAGTGCTATTAATATACTGTTGGAGAGAGAGTATGGACTGCTTCTTCCAGTTGCATAAACTGGTGTAGTTTCATGGAAGTTAATGAACTCCCTCATTGCACCTAGTTGAGGATTTAGCCCAAGGCCCACTATGACTTCTAGTAGATTTCCTACAAAACAGTTATGTTACTACCCCTTCCTGAGATCAAGCTGAAAGTGCCCGTAGAAATGGCCCAGTTCATGACTTGAACCCTTCCTTCAGGATATTTGTAGCATTCATATCACTCCTCTGAAAGATTTTATAATCCTGTGCTTCTGTTTGTCATCAGCTGTAGAAAGCATAACTCATGGGAGGAAGGAGGACAAAATATTTGTCTCTCTACAAGCAAAAGTTTAACAAGTTGTCTGGAGTAGAGGTAGGCAAACTGATACAGATTAAAAAAAAATAGCAATTTCATTTTAGGTCATTCAAGCCTGATGTTTTGCTAAAGATAAAAAGTTAAATATGTACCAGAACATTTCAGGAGGGTTTTGTACAGAACAGTGAAGTTCTCTGTCCTCCTGATTTTCAGTTTGGACTAAAATCAGAAATTCCAATATGTTTCAGGAAAGTGGACACATCCACGTATCATATTTAAGGTTGAAATTGAAGATAATTAATAGCCTTCTAGCAAAATAGGAGACAGGCTGACGGGACACCCCTGGAAAAAAAGTATAGATGAGTTCTGCTCTGAAAAAAAAATCAAATCTGAGGTAAGTACATGGAAATTTCTTTCCTCTCCCTTGCCAAAGGAGATGCAGGTTGTCAGGATACAATAAAGGAGAGGATTAGGGAATTAGGGCATAAAAGGAGTTATAATAATGGAAGTGATCCAAGTAATTGCCCTGTAGGAAAACACACAGTGCTCTTCTGGTGTCTATCATGGCTGAAAAATGATAAGGTAATAAGAGAGCTGGAATTTGGCAATAGGGTAGGTGACATTGGTATGCAAAGTAATTATGCCTTTACAAAAAAAAATAATTGCATGCTTGCCTACTTAAGACAAACAGTAATTGTTACAACCTAGGTTCAGTTTACAGCTAAAAAAAATATTGAACTACCATTAAAAAAAAAAAAAAAAAACATGGAAATTGGAACTTTAAATTTATTATATTAAATGAAAGTAAAAATTTTTATACAAACAAACTTTGTGCCAAAAAATGTAGTCCAACACGGTCAAATTGTCTCATTGATTTATGAAAGATTTTTCAATTTAAATAAATGTCTCACTGTTTTAAAAATGTATGTTTGAATTAGCAGAACATTCTAGAATGTTTTGCTTCTTACTCTGTCGCTGGCTTTTATCCCTTCCAGGTAACATGCTTAAAGCTCCCAGTTCTGTTTTTTTGAATATTCCCACCTTCTCAATCACAACTTTGCTTCACGAGTAGGATTGAGGCACTGCAGTTAGTGGTGTTAAGAGAGTTTCCTGGTTTTGACTGATCACAGCTGAAAACCATCCAACTGCTAAGTTTCAGTGAGCTGACAGTATTGACCTAGGCAAAATCTTATAAAAGAATGAAGTCAGAGGCATGGAAGCTTAACAGGAGAATTTTCTTTTTTTCTTTAAAGCTGGAAAGTTGTAAGAAATCTGTAGTGGTGGCCATGCCTTCAGTGGGTAAAACCTTAAGATTTGCCAAGACAATCAAGATTACTGGATGTGGAGGTCTCAGTGTCTATATTGTCCTTCGGTGGAAACTACATGGAGCCTGTTAACGCATGAAGTATCAATTGACAAAACTCATTAGAGAAGAGCTGAGTGCTTGAGAGTAGGCAGTGATCAACACAATGTAAGTATGAGCTTGAGTATTTGAGGGAAAACAGCCAGAAGCACAAAAAACTTCAGATTTGCACACATGCATTGGGCAAAATCTGAAGAACAGACATAAATGAAGAGTGTAAGTAAAGACACCATGAGGACAGAGGGAGATGAGGACAGAGTAAGAGGGGTCGCAACATTCACTTGCTGCAATACAAAATGAATAAAAAAGCAAAATGGTAATGAAGAAAATAAAGTTTTTTTCACTAAGGAAAAAAAAAAAGCCAGGACTGAGAGACCAAGGGAAATATAAATGGTTTTCAAGATGTTGAGGAGGAGAAGGAAACATGACTCTCAGACAGAAAGAAGAGAATAAACGATTGAAGATTCTTAAAAGCCTAGTGAAGAGGCAGGATCTCATTACCTAAGAGTCCTGGCTAAGAAACTGTAGACTTATTATTTGAGCAAATCCAGTAGAAAAGTGTTACTTGTCAGGATGTATTTAATACAAGAATTAGATGAGACTGTAAGGTTAAAGAGACTTCTGATAAGAGCCAGAAGAATTAATTGATTTCCTGCTGGGACAAGTGACACAAGTGTCCCATTGGTTGAGCCTCCTGGTTGAAGAATACATTCAGTCGCTTAAAAACTCATGATATCACTGAAGTTTTTCAAGTCCTAAGGGGGAAAAAAAAAAGACAAAAAAGAAAAAAAAAAAGCATGACAAGATCAGGAAGCAAAAGGATAACGTAAGATAGTGAGTGCTATTTTAGGGAGATATTAGAAGAAAGAATAGAGTCCAAAAGGAATGCAGAAGTGTACTGACAGAGGGAAGGGAATGAGGATAAAATTGTCTTCAAACACAGGAAATACAGGGGTAAAGTGAGAACGAAGCTGAATAAAACCTGGCGGAAGACAAGAAAATAAAGAGAGCAGGCTTTTTGAGTCATATACATGGAAAATCTCAGGAAAAAAAAAAAAAGAAAAGAAAAGAAAAGAAAAGAGAGAGAAAAGAAAAAAAGAGAAACCACTAAGTAATGATAGTCTCAGTTTCTCTGAAAACTAAATTAACTGTTGTCTTCTCAGTTTTCATTAATAACCATAGCTCAGGATGCAAAGTGAAAAGCATAATATCTAGTAGGAGAAAGAACAGAAAGGCATAGGGACCTTTTTCTGGAATGTTGTTAGTGATGCAAAATTGAGAAGCATCTGCAATACAGAGAAGAATCATGCTATCATACAGTATCTCATGACCTTGGAGACTGTCATAACAGTAATTGTATAGCTGTTGATTCTTCAACAGGGTGCAGTTACAGAGCAATAACAAAAAATCTATGCTACAAGTGGTAAGAACTTTGTGACTGGGAGGAAATGAACTAGGATGTCCAGCTGATTAGATGAGGGTTCTGAGTTGTTAACACAGAGCAAAGAACCTAAGACATAACAAGAAGTATTTCCAGCAAGTTAAATAGAAAAGCATTAATGTCATGTAAATGTCACGACTTCAAGTACTGTGTACAGTACTGATCATCTGTGTTTCACCATGACCATCTATATGTGCCTATGTGCGTTGGTCAGCTAAGACTAGTGAAGGATGAAATAAATCATACCTGTTTTTAGGTAGTATTTGAATTTAATTGTGTTATATAATTATTCAAAAACACTAGAGTGAAAGAAACCTCTCAAATTCTTTTCTATTTTTATTTTCTAACAAAATGTAAGTTAGCAGAAAGTGAATTCTGACAGCATTTACAGAACTGATGCTGCAGCTTCCCAGTTCTTCTGTTAGTGAATTTTCTAAGTGTTGAAGTATTCTGATACAACTAAAAAAAAACAAACCTAGTTTAAACTAAGTGTACTGTACCACCACAGTAAATTAAGCTCATTCAACCTAAATATTAACTTATTCTGTCATTCATCACTGCAATATTGTCTATTTAGTTGTTTCACACCTTCCTTTTAAGATCCGTTTTTCTTCACATAGCCAGTCTACAAGCCTCACTTTCCAGAATTGATATCTCTTGCTATCTTTAGATAACTTTTTAATATCTTTAGATATCAAGAGCATGACTATGTAGGGAAGTTGACCTCTACTGGTGGTAGATCTAAAGCTAAGAGTCTTGATTTGAGGATTTTCAAGAAGTAACTCAATCTTCAACCACACCAGATCAAAACATAAACCTGATTCCTTTTGCTTAGCTTTCTGGCTACAAATAAAGAAAAAATTATATAAAATTACAAATTAGTGGAGGTAACACTACAGCAACTGTTATGTTAATATTTTAGGCATGTGGATACAGCTGTGAAAATGTGAAACAATTACAATGCTAAATTACATCATAGTGCTGTAAGAATTGCAGCCTATTTGGTGCTATAAGACTCTCAACCTGTTTTTGCATAGGTCCCAGTCTTCATATCCCCACGTAATATCATCAGTCAAAATATTTCACTTGCTAAAGGGTTTCATTCAATCACTGGCTTATTATTAATAATATATTACATTCTGATAGGCTTCAATAGATCTTTAAAAGCTTCAGTTCAGCAAGAAGAAACATTCAGATTCTCAAGACTATGAAATTCCTTGACTGTGCAGTTTTCCTCTTCTGCTGCCATTAGCTGAACTCTTCTTATTGCCCTCTTCTCCATTACAATCATTGCTCAGCTGCTGTTATGTCTTTGTTGCTATGATAACTCTTCCTGTTTGTACTACAAAGGTGATGTTTCTCCAATCTACTGATCAGAATGATACCGGGGAGAAGAGATCAGAGCTATAAACTTGATTTTTTTCAGAGTATTTGCTGAAGGACTCTTATGTTTCTCACCTTTCCAGTCTGACCTTCATTTTAAACTTGGAGGTGTGTAATGATGAACCTCTGCAAAGGATGAAAGAAGGGCTGCTTACTGTTGTTAGCATTTGCTTGACTGGTAACAGATGTTCATGACAGAGACAACTTTTTCTAAAGTGTTTGCTGTTTCTTTTTTCAGGTTTAATGTACAAGGGAAGGAGAATATTAATATTCTGATCGGGTACCATACTTTCCATGAATCCATTTTTCTCTCTCTTCATGGGAGCCAATCCTGACACATTTTCATAATGTTATCAATTTAAAAGTAACTTCCATTCATATTATTTCAAAATCAAGAATAATCCAAGGAAGCATTACTAGAATCAATATCTGATGTCTTATAATTCTTTCTCTGTGGCCTGTGTCAGTTTAAGTGTTATATTCTATTCTGCAACAAGAGAAAGAAAAGTGATTTGTGATTTTTCAGGCTGTCAAGGACACAGCACTTCCACTGAGAGTGATCTTTCCTCTCATCCTTGTAGAAATCCCTGCACCTGTGCTTGAAGTCTTCGAGGTCTCAGCTAATGAAGTAGGACCTATTTATAACTCTTCAAATCTCCAACAGTTTTTGATGAAATACAGTCAGTCCTAAAAGCATCTGTGCCACACAGACAGTTTCTCAGACTGGAACTTCAGACCAGCTCACAGAAGAAAGACAAACTGGCCTTTCTTGCCTTCTCCTCCTTACGTCAGATGTTGTCTACCAAAAGCCAGTTTCATTTATTCACTTTAAAAAGAAAGGAATCTGAACCATAATGTCAACTGAAAACTTGGTAATAACTGCAACAAGTTACTCCTGATCAGCTTTCTGTGGCCTTACAACTTCTGCTCAGCTGGTGCGGGGACTGTCAGCCTACACTTAGAAAACGGCACGTGAAGTCATACAGCTTCAGCTGCGTCCACGCAGTTACCTCAGCTCTCAGATCATCACAGTAAGCTGTTGAAACACAGTGATTTGACTGCAAGCCTGCGTTCTAAACTTTTATACTTCAGTCAGTTTTCCTCCCTTCTGGGGGATCTGTAACAGGTGACACGTTTTTAGGAGATTTGGGCTGAATGGTGCAAGTCTGAATGTGTGATGCTGCGGCCCACGATCTCTGACAAAGAGTAGATTGTCATGGTTGGGAAGTTTCCTCTATGGGCATACTCACCTCTTTTCCTTTGTCAGTCATTGATAATTTCAGTCACGTAAATCAATTAAATGACCCTACAATCAAAAATACAATTTTCCAGCAGTGGGCTTGAAGGCATTTGATAGTATAGAATAAGTTAGACTGTTGCTATCGAAATCCCCTGAAGAGGCCAGATCCAGGCAGACTAGACCTGATCAGCTTTAACGTGGGAATGCTTTCTGTGGGTGAAGGAGGGGAGAGAGAAGGGAAGCAATGAAGAAGAGCTAGCTTCTGGAATGATCTACCCTCTTGGGTAGTTATCAGTCAGCTAGCAGGAATCTAGTGTGTCTGAAAGGAGGATTCCTGGGAAGTATATCTTGCTTTAGAAAATGGAAGATTGGAGCTCCCATTTTCTCTCCAAAATAGGAGAAGAATATGGGATAACTTCCTGGGCCTCCAGCTGTGACATTTTAGTACGCAATTTTCCTCAAATAAAATTGTCTGAAAACAACAAAAAAAAGGATCTTTGCAATTTCTCTGGCTCTGTGCACAACTCTAGAGAAACATGCAGTTGTCTTACTGTTTCCTCCAAATAATATACTCCATGTACCCACCTCAGCAGCTCTGCTCATAGCACACTGTGGCACCGGCCTGTTACAGTGCTGCAGAAGGACTGAAAGGGTCTATTTTAAAGGGCATAAGCTTCAAGACTCAGCCCTGCTTTCACTGAGTCTTTGATTTCAAACGAGGGAGAAAGAGCTACTGTGTAGGCATGAAAATGGAGAGCCAGAAACAGCCACCTGCTATAGAGAGAGAGAATGTACTCATCCCACATGATGGTGGTAGCAGCTACGCTGCTGTGTATTATGCCTCACATACAGTGCCAATGGGCAGTCTATGACCCCTGTGATACATCTGTCCCATATTCCCTGACTGAAGAGAGGACAGAAGGCTAAGAAGTAAGAAGCTTATTTTAGCTGACTGGGTTACTAGAACACAAGCATAATTGACAGTTTTGCTGATATAGCAGACTTAAACTTATTATTTGGCTTATGCAACGAGAAAAACAAGAGGGAGCAATGAAAAACGAGAAGTAGCCAGGCAGACTTTATCTCATGACGAGCTGAAATGACTCATGCTAATTTATATGGTGGCTCTAGTGTTTTGTGTTAAACTTTGTTCTGTAGCTGTTCTCTGTTATCAGTTAAGCCTGCAAAGCCCTTCTGTACAACAGTCACAGAAGCTGGGGCTGGGTTCATCCCAGATCAAGTAACCTGACAAATGTTAAGAGGAGGCATCCCTCGTGGATCTGCACAGGGCCAGCTCAGGACCAGACCTGCTCAGACTATTCGCTCATGTACTCCACTTCCAGTGCTGCTGACCTGGGAAGCCTCCTAAGACAGGCACAGCACCACACCAGATCTGCTCTGAGCATTGCTGGTGTACTGAGTTCAAGCTGGCAGGCCCTCTCACAGTCTGAGGCTGCAGGGCTTTGCCAAAACTACCTTTGATCCAGTAGTATCATCTCTGAGAGGGAGCTAAGAAGCCAGATTTGATCCAAGCCACTCAGATGAGAACTGGCACTACACAGAAAAGAATAGGAGTAAGAGAGACACCCACACCAAGTCTGCATACAGCCAGGTCAGATTTACAAGTGTTATTGGTATGTATCACATGAAAGCTGACAAAATGCTTCTACTGTGCTTGCATTAATACAAGCCAAAACCAACCAGCTATGCAGAGAGCCAGCTCCATTGTCTTGCATCCACGACAGAGTTAATCTGCAACCTGGATAAACAGCCCATGGATAATTGGGATTGAAACACACGATATATCAGCATTCTCTAGGCATATTTGGGTACTGACACATCATTTATTTCCCATCGACTATGCATGCAAAGCTGAAAACAGAATCTTCAGCGTTCACAGAGAAATGGAAAAGATTCTCCATTTTTATATATATACATAATACCTTCATACAGTTTTACCTACACTTACCAAAACAACTAATTAAAAATATGTTTTAGGGAGAATCCCCATGTACGATAGAATTGATTTGAGTCCATGTAATTACTAACCTTAGTTCAGAATATAATGTGAACAGGAGGGCAAATAAATTATGAGAGATTTGGTAGTTGACTAAAACCTGTAAAACACAGCATAAGGAGATTCTAAGATCAACCTCTAACGGTTCCACACATACACTTTAAGACCTTTGAATATGAGAATCTCTATATGACCAGGAATTGCTAGGTTCAGTTTCCGTCTCAAGTCTTATCTTAATTGACTCACACTGCAGTGAGTCACCCTGTTTTATTTGAGTTTCAGGGACTTCATAGCTTCCCTCTCCAGGACTATCTTCTAGCATTGTCATCTAAAAGCTCTCTTCAAGTTCATAATTTGTAGAGCCTTCTTACTGGGATTGTTGATTCAGCTCAGCTGTGGCTAAAACCCATTTGCCCCTCTAGTTCTCCTTCAGCTTCTCATGTTAATCCAATGACCTCTGCTTTATGAGAAATGAGATAGGTAACTGAGTCCCATTAAAATGAGTACCTTATTGGTATCTATGCTGTGGAGGTAGAAGACCTTTTACAGACTGGGAGTCTAAATTCTAAGTTCTTGTGCCTAATGTTTCATATTGCTTGGCACCTTGTCTAGCTCTTGGCACCTTGTGTAGGCGATCTGAAACATTCCTCTACTGACAAGACACTCGGATATAGGTAGAACTTACGCTATTTAAAAATATCCTTAAGTGCCAGATGCATGAGGATATTTTAGGACCTAACCTCCCACTGATTTCAACAGATCTGGTATTCGCTTCCTACTTAGAAAATTAGTCACCTACATATTATGCAGATAGATTTGAATGGCCATGTCTTCCCTCTGTCCTCAGCATATTCCCACACCTGCAAGCGAGGTAAGTTAGAAACACAAATGGGCCATGACAGCACAATCTTATTTTATACTGGTAGGTGTGGCTTTATTTTTGTACTGTCTACATTCTCTTAAAGTAAGGAGAACACATTTGCTCTTTCTAGTATAAAAATAGCAGACGGAGATGTAATAATGTAAATCACTGCAAATAAAAACAGTAAGCTGTTTTTATTTGTAAAAAGCAAAATTCATATTCAGTATGCCAGGAAATCTTTTGTTTAGGAAGGTGAGGATTTAAATATGAAATAATGCATTTTTGTGAGAATATTACTTGTGACTACTACTTTTTAACAGGATCTAGGGAAAAAAAAAAAAAAACTTTCTTCCTGCTGATTCAGCAGCTCTGTAGCATAAAAACATTTCTTATGATGGAAATCAGACTTCAAAGATAGAAGAAAACATAAGAAAAGAGTAAACAGTGACACCAAATCAAAACTGCAGAATCCATTCTATGAGTTGGCTTTGCATAATGATGGGCATAACAGTTTTTAAGATCAGGTAAGTGGCTAGAAAAATGCATCTTTACTGGAAAAGAAATAAAACTCAGTATAATTAGCTGATTTTGAGAAGAGCAAGAGTACTGAACTACCAGATAAGTAACATCCATTTCTTTTTTCCACTGGAGAATATCCTATACTGATCTAGATATCACTCAGATACATTGCCATTTAGATTATTATGCCAGGAATAGTTTTGCTGAGAAATATGTCAACATAAAAACCAAGAGTCCATTACAAGAATTTATGAAGTATTAGGATTTTAGGTTTTAAATGAAATACAAATTTTTGGATTTAAACGGGTAAGGTTAACATCACTCAAATGCCTAGTTTCACTAGTCCAGTACTCATCCCATGTTTCCTCCTTATAAGATTCTCCATCTTTGTGCTTTCTGTCAACACTTTTCCTTTCATCTGAGAAATCTCCATGTTATTATCTGGCTGCTAATGCTCCAAAATAAAATAAAAGTTTGCCAAATTAGAGCCTTGAAACTCAGTTTTTCCAGTTTTCTACTACAAACTAATGAACTACCTCTTCTGCACTGAGGCAAATTGTGATTTTTCTTTGTCCTCCCATTTACCTGGAGGATCTTCACTTATTTTCCTCACTCTCCTTATTTTGTAGTGTGATGTTCTGACATTTATTTCTGGTTTAGTACAAAAAAATGAAAATGGACCCAAAGTGTCTGAGAAAGATATTCATTACTCAGATAGTAGTTACAAGTATGTAACAGAACATGGGCTTCTTCAATCCATCCCCAAACTTCCTATCTCCAAAGCTAAGCCACTGAAAGGAAAAATTTCTCATATCACCTCTTTTCTCCTAGGCAATGCAGTCATCATTAAGTAACGATAGAACAGTTTGGAATTTGGAACTGAATCCACCTTACTGGTTAAACATATTAAAACTAATTACTTCTTATTTCAGGAGTGCCTCGTGCTGTTTGAACACTAGGCTCGGGATGCTGTTGCTTAAACTTAAGTCACTAAAGATATCCTAAGATAAGCAAGATATCTGCACCATGAAAGGAGACCTACAACTGGAGGCAGCACAGAATATGCACAAACAGCACCAGATGCCTACTTGGGGGGAGTTTTAGTTTATTTGATTTATCATCCACTACATCTTGGGGCACAGTCAGTACTTGGTCCAGTCGAGACCTGTTAATAGACTTTCTGGTGCAAACAAGTGATGTGTGGCATCTTATCTCCCCAGTTCTGGAAGGCTGAGAAGACATCAATTTATTTTCAGTCACGGTTGCTAATGGCCTCAAAAAAAACTGCATATGAATGCCTACAACCATTGACTTGTATCAGAGATGTGCATGCAACAAATTCATAATATGGTAACAGCTAATTTTACTGAGACAGTGTATTTCTTCAGCTTTACCTGTCTCCTCATTGTTCTCCAAATACCAAACACTTCTTTTTTTATCTTCAAAAGCTGCAAGGACTCTAAATCTTATTTTTATAATAAATACAATACCTGAAGTAGGCAAGCAGTGGTTCATGGGCGATGAATCCATTCTGCATTAGCCTGTCAGACTGAAAATAATAGGGATTAGGGATTACAGGTTGAAATCCAAATGTCATACCTATTTACAGGCTCTAATATGTCCAATCTACTATGGGAGAAATAGTATTAGCATGCATAGCTATTTACTTAGCTATCATATCTCCTAGTACAAACCTACATGTGCACAATAAGAATAATTGTCTAGAATGAGTATATGGTGTGTAATATGAGTAAAGCTTTTTTGCTGGACAAATCAAATGAACCTATTTTTTTTAGAGGACTGTTTTTTTCTGTGCTATCAATACAGTTCATTTGGCTGACTTAGCTTATATGTTTGCTGTAGATGATAGGTATCCTTGAATTTCTCAGGACTGTGAATGTATTTTTATGCAGTGTCTCTGACACGGCCTTTGGCTCTATAGACAAGATCCCACCTAGGAACAACTGCTGTTTTGTACTAGCCATCAGTTCTGAGAACATTGCTCTTTTTCTTAGTTACCCTCATCCTAGTGTTAATTTTTCTTGAACATTATTCTAAGCTGGACAGGTCTCTTTTCTGTGGTATTTTGGATAATCGTACCTACAGTATCAATATAATGTCCATTGTCAATACCCTTCATTCTTAACAAAGCAAGTTCTCATTGGCTCATCATATGGTTGTCGTGAGTTTCCTCAAAATCTTTTTCATATTATTCATTCATCCTCAAGCTCAGTCTAATCTCTAATTGACAATTCTGTTAGTTTCTCAGAAATGTGCTTAGATTTTCAGTATTCACATTGTTCTTCAATTCCGTTCAATCTCTGTACCATCTTCTGAAAAATATATTTCTCATGTTTCAGTTTTATATGGAGGACAGTACTATATGTACTTCTGTAAGGGGTCAGAGCTAACCTCCTTTGTCTGAGTTAATCAAGAGTCATTAGAACATAAAATGCATTAAAGGCTGCTATTTCCAGAGAAGAGTCTGCCTTTGAACTGTATTTTTCCCACTCCACTGGAATTTATTGTATGCAGATGAAGATGGAAACTAAGGTAAATCTGTCTTTTTTTTTTTCCAGATAGTTTCCATGGGTAATAAAAGTAGCCTGTCCAAAGGTTCATTTGTTTTCAATTTCAGTAAAAATGGTTTTATCTCCTTGAAGCATGAGAATGGTAAAGAAAACAAATTCTTTTTCCATTTCAAAAAGTCTGTAATTGAACACATTTGCCATTGCAACAACTGAAGGCAGAACATTTCATTGCAATGACTGAAGGCAGAACATTTCAATCTGTCTTGTGGCTATCCCTTGTTGAAAAAGTATCCTTGAGCATTTCTGTAAATACTGGAATTATATCTGATTAGGTTACAAGCTTCTGATTATGGTGTTTTATTAAGTCACATTATAGTTCAGTGCAGAATTGTTAGGATGATATGAAGTGGTTCACAGGCATATATGGTTAGCCCAGCTACCTTGTGACAAATGGAGTAAAAATGTACAGGGAATGGGTCATGGGAGCACAGTCAATAAAATCATACATTTTTCTTTCACTTTTTATTCCCAGGGCCCTGTTCTGCAAACACATTAAATTCCTAACTGCCTGACAGAGGATGGTATCAATCTGTGTGTTAGTGCTTATTGATTAGCTTTGCTAGGATATGTGCTGCTAGCTATAATAAGCAGAAACATTTCAAGTGAAATTGATCACATTGGTCCTGAAAGTTAGAGCATTTTTGTGGGAAGTCCTCATGTAACCATCTGATTTAAAACTTTTTAGTTTTGAAATCAATATCCTCAGACCACAGCTGGAAGAGATTGTTTCTAATGGATTTTTTTAAGTTAGTGCTTTCTCAGTACCAATATTGACATGGTACAAGTGAATTTGAGGCCATGTTGACCAAGCTTATTTTGGTATCTTCCTACAAAGCCTAAGGTTCAACGGCCTTTTCTACATTACCAAATAATGTAGGGTGATAGAAGCAGATTATTAGATCAAAGCAGCTAGTGCAGTGGCCACCACATCTATATATATGCTACAAGGTCTGGAGAGTTTATTGCAGGCTAGATTTAGGCTGGTCCTCACGACCAAATGTTCCAAACACACACGTGAGTTAAGGCTGTCCCTTAAAAAAGCCATTCATTCTTTTCGGCCTTTGTTTTCCCATAAGTGAGAAGTGCACAGGTCTCAATTTCTTGATTGTTTTTCTCCAAAAGTGATCAAGTTTATACACACCAGCATAGCTCTGCAAACTAAACGAGTGCACAAAGTATGTGAGGATGATCAGGGGTTTCACTTCAAAACTGTTTTACTGCTGCAAACCAAAATGTTAATGTAAATACAGATATTCTGGTCTTTATTCTCTGCCTCAATTTTTTATACTGTAAGCATTAAAAGATCAAAGGAAAGAATATGTATATACTACCCTACTGAGGTAAGAGATCTGAATGTGAATTAGACTCTTCTACAAAGGAGTGAAAAATCCCCATTTTCCTTTGTTAGAACCATAGAAGAAATTTAAATGTTTGGCCAGACTGATGAAGCTGTCAACGTATACCTACAAAGCATGAAGCAGCTCCTGCTCAATGCCACATACTACTGCACCATGAATAGTCAGCATTGTTTTGGCATTGCTGGCTATGATATAAATGCATAAAAAGGGAAAGAGAGGGTGGCAGCTGCTGTGTGATTAAGTATAGGAAAATTATATGGGGGAAAGGTTTGATGAGAAAGCACGTTATCAGTGGAAGGAGAAATAATGTCTGAATGCTCTATCAGCAAATGCAAAGACAAGGCAGCAGCACACAGCAAACCGGAAACTGAATAATGAATAGACAATAGGGCATCAGTGAATGTGCCAGGTTACAAAGACTTCCACAGCATTGCAGGAGATTTCAAAATGAAACAGCAAACAAGCAAAGGCTAATTAAAATTATAGGCTGGTACCATCACAACTTCACTTGGATATTGCCAATTGCAAACAGAACTATAAATTGAGTCCAATGTTCTGGAGCCATTCAATGGACTTTGGGAAAACATGGTGAATTTCTTGTATTCCTCTCTGAGAAAAGTTGTAAACTTCAGTTAGGAATAGGTTGGGTTACAGTCCAAGGTTCATAACAGCGTAAGTAGGGTGAGTCAGCGTTTTTTCACAGATGAAGAAACCTCTTTCGTAAATTGCCTACCTGTGACTTAATGTCAGCCAGAGCAGTCCAAGCAAGGGGAACTGGCACTTCTCTGGTAGGTTTCCCAACAGGAGTCCCTTGTTTAGGACATCATTGGCCATGGCCACACAGATTGGAGTCCTATGAAATAGCCTAAATCAGGGGGACAAACAGTTGCAAGGAAAAGAGGAATGCTTAATGTTACAGATAGTACAGAAAGCACTGTACTGGCACTGAACGAAATGAAATAATGAGCATACTGACACTATATGGGGCATAACCAATACATACAGTAGACACATAAAGAAAACAAATATTATATCCTGGCAATATATTGCAGCATTCTTGTAGCAAGTTGTATGCAAAGGCTGGGATGTCTTCTGGACATATTTTTCCTGGAAATAGATGAAAACAATTCACCAGCTACAGTGCTGTCTCATACTTCTGATGCTATTACAAGAAAAAAGATACAGGAATAATAAAGGGAATGGAAAGAGGCGGTATTGTTGCTAAACAACACTTAGATAAACTGCATTAAATAAACTACATATTTACATATACTTAAGCATTGTTCTCATGTGCCTTCAGCTAAATTAGAAATGACCTTCCTTCTCTTCTCTTTTGTTGCCAAAACCAAGAATTACAGGAGAAATTAATAAGTATTTTTCCTCATCTTGCATAGCACGGAATAGTTGTAGATGTTTGGGAGTGTAATTTGGGATCAATTTACAATGGAAGAATATCGGTTTCACCAATAATAGGGACTGCAAGGATTCATGGAAATCCAAATGGATGCACAGCATTCCAGTGTATTAACGTGGAGACAACTTTGAGGAGTCTGCAACAGATAGCAATGACACCCAACTTTACACTCAACAACACCAGGGAAATAAATAGAAGTATCCACAGCAAAATTGCTATTGACTGCAGTTCTTGGGACACGTGGGAGGAGATTCAGCTCATCTAACTTCAGGCATTTCTAGAATGCATACACTTGACCTGTTTTGGAGATCTATATTAGGATGAGATGAATCACACATTGGAAGTGTCTGTTTCTCACCAGATTTACAAGAGCTTGGGTGAGTGACTCAGAAGATTAGGTTAGATGAATCCCACTTTACCGACCTTCTGGGCACTCTGACCTGATGCAAAAAGTAAAAGCAACATAGCAGGTGCTCGTGCTTGCAAAAACACAGGAAAACCTAGACTGCCAGCTTCAGTGAAAGGTCTGAGAGCAAATTATGCAAGAAAAACACTAACAAATGTCTGTAGCTACTATTTTTTCAGAGAGGCCAGAGAATAAACACTATTAGCCTTCCAGGAATCCAGATACCATAGAGATACCTAATGTGTCCTACAAAGCAGTTTCAGATAATAAATTCCAGTGACATTTGTAAGATATATTAAGAAATTGAAATTCTAGCACACCATCACTGCAAGGTGGTAGAAAAAAAAAAAAAACAGTGATTAAATTTGCTGAGGCTTTAATAAATAAATAAATAAAGCTCTGTCTGGGAGGAGAACATGAATCCCCACCTTGGTCTTCTGGTGATCCAATCAGCATGGAAAAACATTTGATGTCAAGAGATACGTTCACCTTAGTGCCCGTTATGTTAGCTGTTTGGATGAATGTTGTTTAGGAAAAATAGTAATGGTGAAAAGGGTGACATGCATACCCAGAGCAAATACAGTCAGCAAGCAGACTTTAACTAGCTCAGCCTATTTTCTCTGAATAAATTGTGTGCTGAGAGCAAGCCATATGTTTTGAACAACGGTGTAACACAACAAAGTATCAGGTGGACATGCATTAAAGACGCAGACACTTTCTTTCACTAGGAACACAGGCCATGAACATCTCTGTGGACCTGGATGAAACACTCATTCCACTAAAACTCAATCAGCAGGATGCAGAAGGAGCACTGTATGCTGAGTGGCTGATACTGAACAGAGCCTAGCATCAAACTGCCTTCGAAGCACACACAAGACTTATTGTATAATAGAAAGCCTGGACAAACAACTCTCCCCAAACCAGAGGAAAATGCCTTGCAGCTTTGATTCATTTTCCTTGTCACATTTAGCTGCAGCAGGCTAGAGAGGTGACCTCCCCCACAGCTGGAGCAGTAACTTCTTCAGCTGCCACAGCATAATCCACCAGGGATCATGAATCAGATGCTTTAACTGCTGCAGTTCACAGCCAGTGAATTAACATAAACTGCCATTGATTTTAGGTTATGTGACTAAACCAGACTGAATTGTAGTAGCTAATGAGAAAGCTACCCATTTTGATCATTACCACATAGCACCCATTCTGTGCCTTCTGGCAAGCCATCTCCAACAAAGGAAAGGGGTGGACAACGGCGTGAATAGCCTCTTCACAAACTGCATCTAAAGTCTAGGGAGGATCATGAGTTAGAGCTCCTTAGCTGCCAAAAAAAGTTGATAAAATAAGAAAGTTACTACTCAGTCTAAAGTGGTATTTTTTTATGAGGTAAATAGAATTTTAAGTAAGAAGTTCACAATATTCCTGCTTAATTTTGTTATCTCGAGAAGTAGAACAAGAAACATTACTACTGACAGCTTCTCAAGACATTATTATTATGTAATTCCTCTGCAAGTCCCTGCTAAGCAGCAAAGAGGATTACCTCCCAAGAGCAGAGACTTCTCCAAAACTTAAGCAAAACCATCTCCAACTCCCACACACACATCTAGAAAACAGAGTGTCATGGTGTAAGAACTCATGAACTACATCTGACCTCTGACAAGCACTGGATCCAAAGTGTTAAAACACAGAGCTTTATCAAAGGGAAAAGAAAACTGTAATAAACAGTAACTTGGAAACACTGAGTAATAAATCAAGAGTAAATGAGACTATGGGGCCTAACGTGGAAAAAGGGGATGCATAGTTGTGTGGACGTAACTGCATAACATTACTCAGATCTCCTGTGCTGTAAAAGGCAATGTTCTTAGAGCTACAGTCCTGATAAAATATTTACTTGGCCTCCCTGTTGGACTTTAGCTGGACACCTCCAAGGTACCCTGCCGGTAACGTGACCCAGCTTCTCACCGGTGCAGGTGGGCAACTGCCCCAGTCCCTTCCCCATCCCTCCCCAAGGTAAAAAAGTCCATATGAAGAGCAGACCCTAAAAAATATTCAAACCAACTTGTTCATATGCCAGCTGAATTTACCGATAGGTCTGTAGGTCCTCACTTACTTGTCTGGTTTAGGCTGTTACTGGCTGGCCTCATCTCTTTGCTCCTGCTCTTGTCCACTGCCTCTGGTTGTCATCCCCTGGAGACTGCTTGCTTTTGCCACTCCGTTTGCTGCCCACCACCTGTACATTGTAAATCTTTATGGCATGAAAGCATAAGGAAGATTATAGTATTTCTTAACATAAAAATGTACTCTTTCATGTTATGGGCCTGTCAAATTATCTTCCCCTCTGTGTTTTCCATCATACATTAGGTACATGCACACATTTTGCACTCCCTGGCTTGGAGACCTCTCTGCAACGAGCTGCTTTCATGAGCTTCCAGTCGCCTGCTACCTTGAGTTCATCAGGGAGCACACTGACATTTGTTCATGACATCCCATTACTCAGCACAGCCATTTGTGTGAAGGGCTTCTTGCCAGCTGAGCACTCTGACACAGTATGCTCATCCCGTTTCCTTAGCTTACAACATCTGGCAGAGGGATCTCTCCTCCTCGGTTCATCAGGACTTCTCAGGAATTTTCATGCCATTCTTTTCCCCATCCACCAGCAGATGTTAACAGCAAGCTTCCTGTTTTCAAGGGCTTCAAACCACCAGCCTTACAGCTTATATGCAGAAATCATTTCCATGCAAGCAAACCAACAGAGTGCAAGAGCTCTGTGTATATGGAGAAAAGAAATAAGACCAAAAAGTTTATTTCTTTCCTCTTTTTACATACACACTGAACATTGAGGCCTTGATTGTTTGTCCAGTGTAGCTACAGTGGCTGACTGTCAGATCAGAAATTCATAACTCAAAAGTAGGAGTGCACTTGTCAATAATTACCCTAAAGCTGAGCATGTTTACAAATTACAACTTTAATGATCAACATGTTGCCAGAAATCCTATTAAGCGTGTTGTATTGTGAGGGTGGTATGCTCAGCACTGCCTTGACATACTAAAGTCTTTGCTTTCACTGTATTTGATCACAGGATTCTTCATGACTAAAGATGCCTGTTTAATAAAGATAAAAGTGACCCCTTAATGCTGACATGTTTACACTTGCCTCAGCATGGGAGTCATGGGTAGAAGCACTTTATTTACCATTTCAGAGGGAAATTCAGACCATAAATAGACTTCACAGCTCGCTGAATGCCCCTATCTTTCTCCACTAAGTAGATAAGGTACAAAACAATTGTGTTTACTTATTACACCCTAAGCCAAGATGGATGAATCTAGGCCAAAGTCAAGACAAATTCCTCACTGCTGCCCTGGACTCCTTACAGAGGATGTTTGCATCACAACGTCTGCTGCACCCATGCAAGCTGCAACTACAAACTCTCCTGGCCTTACAAGATACATACTGAAAACTTCACCAAATTTGCATACCAACCAATCTTTACCAAGTTACATACCAACAGCTGTGTAATGTACACCATGTACATGGAGTAGTCACAGTTGACACTTCCCCACTCCAAGATTTACCTGGGTTGGACATGCAGCTGAGTCCCGGGACAACCCAGTACCTCGGTTTCAGCAGTTCCTTTCACTCACTTCTTCCCAGAGACAGTGATGTGGATTGCGTGAGCACAGCCCTTGGTCATGAAATGTATCCCCAGCTTGGAAGTCACACTGGAGCTCTTTGTGAGTCACATGTGGCCCAGGAGGCTGTGTGACCTTGTGCTATTCTATAAATGCAATGGCTGTGATTGACATAGAGAAATGAAGTAAAAACACATTTATTACACTCTCTGTCTTTTTCCTTTCCCAAGTGAGATAGAAGCATCATTGGCTGTAGCCCAACAGCAGTAAAACTGTTCAACTTCCAACCTCACTAAAAATGTACTGTCAAAGCAGTATTAAGTAAATAGTGAATGCCTGAGCCTGTGAGAGGAAACAAAATGTAGTTCATAGATACATGAGTGACTGTATTGACAACTCTGGGATATGCAATACCCTGTCTTTGGGATCTCAGGAGTGATAAATAGGCAGTCAGAGTATACTGTTTGGGCATGAAAGAATAAAGAACATGTCTGGGCTGGGGGGGCCTTCTTCATCTCAATGAAATAGGAGTCAGCTGACATGTATTGGCACGTGGATGTTACATCACTCAGACTCAGAAATTGAAATCAAAATTGAGAATCAGAAATGAGTCTGGCCCCATAAAGAGATCCAGTGTTTTGAGAGAGATTGAGATACTTGGCCCTAGATATTTCTTTAAAGAGTAAATGAGCTACACCACGTCCAAAGGAACAGTCAAAACCCTATGGTAAACTCAGTGTCATCTACGTATACTCTAATATACATTCCAGTTTTAAGGCAGGACCTTCACCCCAGTGGTATGACCTTGATCTCCAGTACTTTTGCACACCTTCACAGAATCCTGGCCCTGTTTTTCCTTCTCTTCCCACCCTTCACCCAGCCTCCTCAGACCCATGGTCCTTATCCTCCCAGTTCTCTTTTGTCCCACACCTTTACCAGGAGGACCAGCCACCAAGGGAACTGCAGCATGTTGGCTTTTTATAGCCCCAGGTATCCATATCAGCTGATGGGTGGAGCTGGATGGGCAGAGCAGGAGGGACCTTCCGTGGCAGATAAACAGCTCATTACTCACCGGCCAGAGCAAGACAGTGTACGAAAAACATCCCTGTGGCAGTAGAAAAAAGAACCAAAACACAAGAAAGCTGAAGGCCACTAAATGGACACTCCAATCCTCCTACTACAAAGCATTTTTAAGGAAATGCTGAAATTGACAGGGAATTTCTCATGGTTATTATACAGATGTGGGAAGATTCATGCTGGTCTGTGTTACAGAACAGAATCCTTAGGGATAAGACTATTTTCCAGAATTTTTACATCTCCAGCTAACACCACTAGAAACTGAGCAATCAAGAACAAATCTATTTTATTAGCCAGATGTGCGACTTTCATTCCTGGCAGCTGGCAGCTGAGAACTTGTAAATGTGCATTCACCTACTTCATTTTTAAGCAACATCATTGCCAACTAGCAAATTTGCCCTGACACTCAGTAATTTCTTTTGTCCATCTTCCCACTTCTCTACCTCAACAATCATGGCAATTTGTTAATTGTTTTTGTTTTGTTTTTATTTTCTATTCTTTTAACCATCAGGAAGCTTCTTTCAGAAAACCATCTGCACTTATTCACTGCCAGCACTCAATACGATTTTAATAAGCCTTGTGTGGTTTTGACTTTAACTCTTGTTTCCCTGTGCATAAAAGCCTATTTCCTTAGCTGTCACAGTTTGTCACTTCAGTAAAGTTTCCTGAGTTGCCTTCTAAGCAGGCTAAATTCTATTCTCACTTTCTTAAACAACTAGTTAAATCTGAGCATAATAGCGACACTGATGATTATCCAAACCAGTTGCTGTCCATTGCTTTGACCATGTGTTTCCCTCTGGCTAGAATCCTTCAGAAGAGAAGCAGATACCTATAAAAGTACTTACATTTGTCATTGCAAAATGACAGCAATCATATTTTAGGGTTCAATGACAGCATGTCTCAATGACTTCAGGATCAAGAAGGCTCTTTTCACAAGGTGGTTTAATGAATTTCCATCTCTACAAAGCTCACCTGGGACTGAAAATTAGAGCCTGGTGCTTTTTCTGCTCTCACAGCATCACTAGCAGTGATAATTCTGGGGCTGAAAATCCCTTACCACAAGAGGATTTCTCTAAAGACTAATGATATATGTTGGAAGGGAGTGCTGGGTGTTCTCATTGCTCTCCTGAGCAGAGGCAATCACAATCTTCATTAATAATGGCAATAACAGAGAGGTAAAAATTAAAAACCGCCATCACTTGGGTGTTGTTCAAGAAGGAAGACTGAGTTGCTCTAACAGCTTCTAGCTGTTGGACTTTCTAGTCTCTTCTGCTGATGGTATAATTTAACCACGTCTCTGGCACTGAGTTTGATGTTACTGCACCCCCTCAGTGAGGCAGCTTGCTTACCCTCCCGGCAGGAAGGCAACCCATGGAGAGCAGAGCTCGGCCCCCTTTGCAGCTGCGCTGCCTTGCTGGTGAGTGAGGTGATCCCAAGGGAGCTGGAGGGACTGTGCCCCAGGAGAACAGGAGTTGGGAACGGAATGGGGAACAGAAAACACTAAGAGGTTATAGGAAAGAGCAGAAAGACCACTTCAAGCAAATTGCTAGTCTACTCTTTTCATTTCAGCCTGATTCTTTCCTCTCAGACTCCACGTTTTTTCTTCCATATCATGTTTAAATTGTAAGCACTTTTGATCAGGGACTCTTTTTCATTAAGTTTACTCAGAAAATAATATTGTTCTGTGAATAGGTCCTGGAGACAGAAGGCCTGATTTTTATTCCTGCTCTGTCCCACTTGGCCCCACTTGCAAGACAGTGGGCAAATCATTAAATCTTCTTACACTTCTATTTTCCCATGTCTTTACTGTCTGTTTGAATTCAATCTCTTCCAGGCAGAGACTGGAACAATGAAAGCCTGATCCTTGATTATTAACACCTAATCAAAGTGCTAATAAATACACAATACTTGTAAATAGTACAAACAAACAGCAACAACACAAGTTCAGAAGGCACAACAAGCCCTGCATTTAAAGCTGAATTAGTCATTGTAAGGATACAGGAATTCAAAGAAAGTCCAAATTACTTTTCTGTGCCTGAGAATGTTTTGCAGCAGAAACAGGAACAAGGGTATAGAGAAAATTCTTAATCTCTAAAGCAAACATCAAGCAGGTGTCATATTTCATATTTTCATACACATTTTTCAGCCCAGAACCGCTTTAATCAGGAAGATTTTATAGTCCGGAGCTTCCTGCAAATCTCTGCTTAATGTAAATTTTAATACCTTTGGCATATTTTGGCTGCCAGCCTATTATTCACTTGATGCACCCCAAGCAAGTTTTAAATTATGCTGTTAAAACAAAAACTATTTCAGATGTGGTAGACAGTAAAGTGATTTTGTAAAACAACATTGTAGGAACCTACAGTTATTGTCTGTCATTAATTTCTCTGTGTTCAGCTCTAAGATGTGTTCAGTTTATAGGTAAATTGATGGCTGGGTGGGGGGAATAGAGGGACTTCTAGTGCTGCTAATCATGGATCTGGAGAATCAGGTTGTAATTACATATTGTTTTTGGCAGCAGATCCGGGGTAAGACTGGGTTGGTAACTTATGTTTTTAAGATGACTCTTCTGAGAAGTCTATAAAGTCATGTAAAAAAAATATTATAATAATAGAAAAAAAAAAAAAAGATTAACTGCCACAGCTGCTGGGGCAGTAACTTATACTATGAGAAAGGTGACAAACCTGGGAGAATTCAGAAGAAAGAATTCTCATGAAATGATTTGCTACCTACAAACAGGTTATATGCATCTGCAGTCCAAAACTTTCTCGTTCTCTGCTTTAGGCTAAGACCATGGCCTTTCTCTAATTAAATATCTGCCTAGGACATTGAATATCTGATATGGAAAGGCAGAAAAAAATATCCAGGGAGAAGTAGCTTTTAATTTGTGATAATATGAGACAAAGTATTGAATAATGAGGATTTTCTGGTGTTTCTCTAGTTTTTGAATTAGATTACCACAGCGTGTAGCTCATCATATCTTTAATTCAGAAACAAAATTAGTAAATCATCTAGTAAGTAGCTAGGGGGACTGAGTTCCCGCACCCGCCCTCCAGCACAGGCCGCAAGGCACGCGCTGCAGCATGCCGCCTGCCCGCTGCCCTGGTACCGCCGGGGGCTGCCGCAAGGGCACGGCACCCAGGGCCTTCCCTGGGCGGGTGAGCAGCTTGTACCTCGCTTGTCTGAGCAAGAAAGTGCATCAGAAATCTCCCTGTGGGAGTAGAAACAAAAAATCACATAAGAAGCACCATTAATTGGCCTCTCTGATCCTCCTAGAGCAAAGCAGTTTTAAGGAAGTGCTGAATTCATCATGGGTATCTCTCATGATGTGCATGTGGGAAGGTTCATAGAGTCATAGAATCACAGAATATCCTGAGTTGGAAGGGACACATCAAACTCCACAAAAATCACCACCCAAAAATCAGACTGCGTGTCTGAGATCATTGTCCAGATACTTCTTGAACTCCAGCATGCTCGGTGCTGTGATATCTTCCCTGGTCTGTTTTACAGAACAGAGACCTTAGGGATAAGATCTTTTTTTTTTTTTCCATGTTTTTAAGTTTACATCTGTAGCTATCACCATCAGAAACAGTAACCTAGACCCAATGTATTTTATTAGCCAGATATATCCCCACTCAATAACAGGCGAACCATTTGACCCTAGGGATCTGCTGGTCAATCTGATAATCACTCAGGTAATCATGATATAGATTGCCTGAATCTCGTACATGTTGAGCTAAATAAGCCTCTGCCTTGTTTGATGGGCTAATCTACTCCAGCCTCAATTTGTAAAGGTCATACCTACGTCCCCATGTGGGCTTAGCATCACAGTCAAGGTTTCACAACACAAAAGTGCTCTTTAGCAATACAATTTGAGACAGTTCTGTCCCCACAGGCCTTGTCACTTGCTCGTGATGCTACACTGCAAGGCAGCCCTTCCATAGAGGCAGAGTAACTGCTTATTGGACCACGCCATGACAGAAGAGAAAATAAGGCTGGCTTTTTTAAAAAATCCCTGGGGGGGGGGAGGGAGAAAAAAAAAAAAAGTTTGGTTGAATTATTTTACTTCTTGGTTTAGCCAGCATTCAAATTTATGTTTCATTCAGTCACTGAAAGGTCCTTTCATAGTCTACAGACTGAAACTGGCATTTCTAGGATGCATCTCATCTCATTGCAATGTACATGTAACCTAAAATAAAGCAGACGAGCCATGCCATGAAAGTGCCTATTTCTGTCCACTGACTATAACAGGAGCACAGACTGGCTAGCTCAGATGGAGATGCTGACACTCTAGACGTCTAAAGTTAGGTGAGATAAATCCTGCCAAACATTTGTTGCTGTTCCTCATACGGATTTCCCCTCTTTGTTGCTCTTATGTGTGAGGTTTCAGTCTAATACTGAAATGTTTCTAATTGTGTAGGTGAGGCATACACATGTACACGCATTCTCTACTGATCTCCATCTGCAAAAAGCAGTGGCTTGGGGTGTAGGGCACAGACATTTTCTCTGGCAGCATAGCTATGAAATTTGCATCTCTTGTGCTGAATGCTGACATTTGTAAGTCAAACTCTATGTTAATGTAGTTTCGCAATTCTGAAAATCTTCTGAGTAAGCTGGTGGGTGAGATATTTGTGGGATGTCTGCAGAGGACTCCTGGCATTGTCAGGCACGGGGCTTATTCTGCTGAAGCCATTGCCTGGCATTGCAGGCTGTGTCTAGATGACCAGCTGGGACATCCTCCTGTCCCTTCAAACCGCAGTCCTCCAGCTGTCCAGACCTGGGGCTGGGTAAGGAGTTCCCTGCAGTTCCCCCCACGTGCAGCTAAAGCAACAGAGTGCTGACAACATCATTTTTGCCCCAGCATGGAACAGGGACATGGGTCAGGTCTGGGGAGCTGGGAGCTCCCAAATCTATCACAGTTCCCTTTACAGGGGATCTTTACCAGGTTTGTTTCTTCACACCCTGAAAAGTACTTTATCTCCACCACTCCAATAAAATGAGCGCTAGTGGCCTCCATTGGAGTTGGTGTTGCTTAATGTAAGCATAACTTCCTCTCTTCTTCATACCACTTTCTAAGCATTAGTGTGGTAGGCACACCCTACTTTTCAGGAAATCCAGAATACATTCAAAATGAATCAGAAATGGGAAAGGGGAAGCAGGAGATATGAAACCACAAAAACCAGTAGCTTTTATTAGAATCTCAAATGTGGTAAGCATTAGAAAATGTCTCAGCTTTGTACTTGAAAAATTGCACCATCACTACCAGGATTTCAGCTTTCTTTTAATTTATGCCATTTATCTTCTAATATTAGCAGGCTTCCCAAGTCCCCTGCTGTTGCTTGACTATCTGAGGCCCTACTACACTGCCTTGCACAGACCCTGTTCTCCTTCCCTCCTCAATTGCACATCCTGGCTCTGTCCCCAGACTGATCAAGAGCTAAGCCTGCAGTTCTCAGTCTCTTAGATACGTGGCTGTGGTTGTTGTTCGTAGCATGTGAGCTGCGCTCAGCAGCAAAATGAGGAAGTTCTAACAGCTTTTCATACCGCTCTCTCTTCTCCACAAAGCTGGAATGTTTCTCTGTATTTCTTCATTAGGTCCGTGCCTGTGATCAATATCCCACTTTCTATTAATACATACCACTTTCTCTTACAAAGCTTTCATAGCAGCTCATGCACATTGACAAAGGAGCATTCTTTCTTTGCTGAATGCCCCACAGATCAATATTAACTTCTTTTTTTTCCTGACTAGTGAGTATTTCTTGCACACGTAACATGGAAGTGTTTCTGCAGCAAGAACACACCGAATTTTCATTCCTAGTCTGTAGCAGCTGACTCCATAGGGGCAGCATTTCTTCAGATCATCAGAAGTCTTTATACAAAATGCCAGTGTTGATCGAATTGTTTCTTCCTGTTTGTTTGCTCTTAAATTTGCTAACTTTACTCACTGATTAACTGCATGGTTTTCACAGCTTGATGTTAGCCTTTTTGAGGTAAAAGCTCTTATTCTTTTCCATGGTTTTCTGCTGATTTCTCTTCCTCCTGCACTGCTGTTTACTGTAAACAGGACATGAGTTTATTAACAGAAATGATAACTTAATAAGGTAATACAGTATTTTCCCACTGTTGTGACAGACACCATTATGCCGACCATTTGGCTATTCTGGGCAAACAGCTTGAAGTTGTCATTTGGTGTTTACTAAAGCGTTTGTAAAAGCCAAGAAAGACTGAACAAAACTGTTATTTTCCAGGCTAGCAAAGAGGTGAATAGCTGGGAGTGGCAGCTATCCTCCTGGCTAGCATATTATTTCAGACAGCTTTCCCATTAAGAGGTATATTCTGACCCACCACCAGTCTTGCAAGACTCTGAATTCTCTCTGGGTAAAGAAGAACTTGAAGAATTTATTAAAAAATAATATAGTTGCACGTCTTCTAGGAAACCTTCCTCCTTACAAAAGTAAATATACCTTCAATCACACAGTTTCTTCCTAAATGGATGCTTTTATCTCACATTTGCCTATGTATATGCTTAAATCATACATAGCACGGATCATTTACAAGCTGCATAAAGCCCTCTGCCCTCTGGGACAATCAAAGGAAAAAGTGATATCCGTGAATACATAATGAGACATGTCTTTGTAACACCTAACCCCTGCTGCAACCTCACCTCAGTAATCTAGGACTTCAGCTGATACCAGTCTTTACTCATACCATACCAGTTACTAATGTGGTCATGCCTTCATGACTACACTGTAGATGACTTCTAACTTTGTACACACAACCATGAGCCAGAGAGATGGTGCTGCAAAACTGTTAATTGCCTGGTTGCTTCATGGAAATTGTTTGTTTTAGACTGAGCCTCTGGAGGCTTGGGGAAGGTAGACTGTCTCTTCTAATTTAAAATGACCTTACCAGAAGTTACCCATTTTTCAAAGCTTTTAGTCTTCACATTCTTTTCAGACTGTTACCTTATCCCTTTTCCTGGGAAATATCTTCTCTTATAGATGCCAGTAAGGCAAAATAAAATCAGACCGTATTTTTTGTTTGAATATAATATATATATATTTATATGCACATACACGCATGCACACACACACGCACACATAGCTCTATAAATCAGAGTGGCTAAATTGAGGACATTCCTGTATATATATTGATGCTAAAATTAAATGCATTGCAGATCAGACTTTCCAGATGCATTTCTGACATTTTTTGTCTCCTTGCAGAGGGAAATAATGTTTAATTGTTAACCTTGAAATGTATTAAGTTGTACTAGATACTGATTTATGGTTCTGACAGTGCAGATAATCAGTGTAAGAGAACTACATGCAAAAAATATTCTGCTTTGGTACCATAAAGCATTAGAGCTGATTTCCTCCACTAGGTCATAAAACAGAATGAGTTATATGACTGTTACTAGCATCCTTCTATTTACAGAAAGAAAACAGAAAAATATTGCAGAGGCAGCAGTCAAATAATGGGATCACTCAGTTTACTTTGCAAGTTTAGAAAAAACTTTGGATCTGATCCCTTATTGCAGCACTTCAATTTTTTTTTTTTTTTGATTTTATTGTGCATTGGTACACATTTTGTGGTGCTGGATGTAGCAGATGTCTTAGGGAGCCTTCCAAAGGAGACACAGGAGCCTGTGTTTGCAGAAGAGGTTACATGGTGACCCATTTAAGGTATCGAAGTCTATGGACATCACATAGGGCTAGAGGAGCACATAGTTCTGATTCATAACAAAACCATCCACAAAGACAAGTGATAAGAAGGGGAGATGGTTAACTTCTGGCTTCATAAGGAAGCCTGAGAGACTTGAGACTGAAGAGCAAAGCTGTGTGTGAAAGGGGACTTTTATTTTTCTTTTGAAATTAAAAAAAAAAAAAAAAGTTTAAGAGGTGCTTATATAGGAGTTGTTGCAGTGCTTGATTCTGGCAGAAAGCAAGACCAGCCTATCAATGGTTCCCTGAACCTGAGAAGATTGTTGAGTAAATGCACTGTTTTGGGTAGATGCTTCCTAGAAAGCAACACTGGAAAGGCTGAAGAATACTGCTGTACTGAAAGGTACAGTACTGTGGTGTGATCGAAATGCTGGAGGGAAGGGATGTCATCTAGAGGGATCTGGACAGGCTTGAGAGGTAGGCCTGTGAGAATCTCATGAGGTTCAACAAGGACAAGTGCAAGGGCCTGCATCTGGGCTGAGGCAATCCCAAGTACAGATACAGGCTGGGTGGAAAATGAATTGAGTGCAGCCCTGAGGAGAAGGACCTAAGGGTGCTGGTGGATGAAAAACTCAACATGAGGCAGCAACGTGTGCTTGCAGCCCAGAAAGCCAACTGTATCCGAAGTCACTTCAAAAGCAATGTTGTAAGCAGGTTATGAGAGGTGATTCTCCCTCTGCTCTCGTGAGACCCCACCCAAGTACCGTGCTTGGCTCTGCTGCCCCCAACATAAGAAGGACATGGACCTGTTGGAGAAAAGCCAGAGGAAGGCCATGAGGCTGATCAGAGGGCTGAAGCACCACTCAGGCTGAGAGAGTTGGGGTTGTTCAGCCTGGAGAAGAGAAGGCTCTGGAGTTACATTACACTGGCCTTCCAGTACCTGAAGGGGGCCTGTGGGAAAGCTGAGGAGGGAATCTTTGGCAGGGGGTGTAGTGAGAGGATAAAGGGGAATGGCATTAAACTAAAAGAGGGTAGGTTTAGATTAGATATTCAGAAGAAATTATTTACTCAGAGGGTGGTGACGCACAGGAATAGGCTGCCCAGAGAAGCTGTGGATGCCCCATCCCTGGAGGTGTTCAAGGACAGGCTGAATGGGGCTTTGGGCAACCTGATCTAGTGGGAGGTGTCCCTGCCCATGGCAGGGGGGTTGGAACTGGGTGGTCTTTAAGGTCCCTTCCAACCTAAATGATTCTCCAATTCTATGATTCTATACTTGCAAATCACATTTCCAATGCTATCTTTTTGTTCCCATCATATCATAACCAGTGCTAACTCTTGCTGCCAGTAGTACCTTAAGTTACTCTAATAGCCACAAAATGTAAGTGTTCTTCTTCTTAAGTTTGCCTGTTATACTATGCATTTGGTAGATTTTTGTTTTGCTTTCTGGCTCAAATCTTAGTCTGAACGTTACCCTCATGCACTGCTCCAGGCTAAAATACAATGCTTTCTTCAACCCACACAGCTGTGAAGATGTGGAAAGCAGGGGTCCAGCTGGAGAAAACATGATGTCATATTTAGAGCAGTAGCCTAGCTTCAAGTACCAACCCTAATACAAACATGTGGGCCCAGCAGGAGTTACTCAGCTTCTCCATAGTTCACTTCCCCTTCTGTAAAATAAAAATAACACTGAGTCCCTACCCTTCAGAAGTGTTCTGATGGAAATGATATCACAGTTTAAAACATAGTTAGATGGGGTGGCTGGTACTACCAACTTTCTTAGGTAGATGTAAGGTAAGATGCAGCAGCTTCCATCACAGAATAGTAGCCCACATAAGCTTTATATAGAGAAGTAATAAGGACAGCTATTGAACACTGCTGAACCTTTTACCGCCTTTTGCTCATAACATTTCTGTCTTCCTGACATCTCTACCAATTGCCCAGGACCAGATCTTGCATTACTGAAGTTTTGCCATCATTTTCAATGCGTTGAATCAGCTTTTGTGTGTATGCATCATTATCATATTTGGATGTTTATGTACACAGAAAGAAAAGCAGCTTTTCATCTGAAAGAATCTGATTCAACATCTACAGACAGCTTTCTATAGTCTTGCAAAGTAGGTCAGTAAATCAAATCATCAGTAACATTGCTTTTCTGAAAGCAGGCAAAAATAACCTCACTTAATGTACCTACACTTTTATTTCCTGTTTATGAAATCAGTTATTGACAATCTAATTTTATTTCTTGCTGAATCCTTCTTAATCATTTAGGTCTACTAAAGGAAAAATTGCACAGTGGCAGGCGTTGCTTCTCTAGTATAGAGTAAACTGGGTTCTTTGTACACTTAAAAGCATAATTCTTAAAAATAATAATAATAAAATAATCCTGTAGAAATTACCAGCATGTTGCAGAGTGGAGAACTTTGCTATTAATGTGAAAACTGGAAAATCTTGCAAAATCACCAGTCACAGTTCTTAATTCATTGGCTTTCTTGGCTTCTGTGGAGGTTTTGTGGGAGTAAAAATAAGGCTGAACCTCACAGCTGAGTTGGGAAGTGACAGATCTGTAAGTCAGAGGTCTTAGCAGTAAAATCCATGCTTGGGAAGCAAAGGTTGTGCCACCCAGCTCTTTTTTCCTTTTACTGCTTCTAGGTGCAACTTCAAATACATGTAGGAATGGGTTGACTTCAGAGAAGCTCTGGCTTGTATGAGAAGTTTGCAAGGTTGAGTTTAAGTAAGTTCAGCATTTCACAAGATAAGTATTTGTAGGAAATCATCTTCTGCTTTAGTTCAAACCATTAATTTAGTTCAAAACCATTAATCCACTTGGGGTGAATAAAACATTTCAATGTTTTTGTTCCTGTAACAGACTTCAGCCAGAATACCAAAGTGTTTTGAAGGTAGAATTCACTGGAAGATACCCTGAAATGTTTTGTTCTATTTTTAGTCTTATTGGGAAAGTAACACTTCTAAAAACACTTTTTTCATTCTTTTTTTTTTTTTGGGGGGGGGGGCAGAACCAAATAAAATCTTACCTCTGGAAACTCATTTGTAAGACTTTTAAAAACTCACATTTAGATAACCTTGTTCAAACACAATATTCAGCTAACCTTGCTTGTGCATCTTTGACTTTTTCTACCTTTCCTTGTTTCCATGAATTACTACCTGTTCTTACAGCTTAATCTGCTGTAGTTTTACACCTTTTTATTTGCCCAAAATTCTTGCCTTTTTTTTTCACTTAGGATTCATTGGCAGTACAATTTATTTCCTTGGAAGGTAAGCAGATGTAATGCAACATGGAAGGGAATATGTATTCCCTATGGAAAGGAAGGTATGCTATGAATGTCAGAAAATCAGATAGAGCAAAAAATAGCTTCTGTCAGTAATTTAATGCTAAAACATTGTATTTTATGTCTTCGATGTGCTTTTCCCTTTGTGCTAAAAAGAGAAAAAAGTGAAGAAACATAAAAAATAAAAAAGAGGAAGCTGTAATTGTTAATTTCTTTGTTTCTCTCTCTCTCTCCTTTTCTTTCCTTTTTTCCCCCCCCCTTTTTTTTTCCTTTTGAGCATAAGAGAGAAAAAATTAGGGGGTTAACTTGGCAAAAGCATGATGACAGGTCAGAGACCTGCAAGGAACATCTGAATTAATACACAGTCCAGGGAAAGACTGGGCATTGCAGCCAGTAATAGACAAGAGTGGGAGCCAGGAAATAAGTGGGGAGTATGCATACCACTCGCATGCTTCTCCTGAGACCAGCCCCTGTTGGTGTCTTGGTCCCAAAGCCTTTGCTTACCAAGCCTCCCTCCCACTGTTGCTGGTGATCATCGTGAGGAGCTCTTTGCCAAAGGATGTGCCATCTAGGAGAACTCCTCACTCTGGGATTGAAAAGAAGGCTGGAGGACTACTCATTTTTTGCACCCAGTGCAGCCTAGGACATGGCTGCACAGATAACACAAACAATAAGCAACCAGTTAAGTACATCAAACGCTGCACACTCAGCAGATGGATTCCTAACAGTACAATTACTTTACTGCCTTTTTCTCTTTCCATAATAAGCAGCAGTCTTTCTTTGAGGAGTGGATTTGCACTGTAGAGTTCACCTAGAAAATACCAGTAGTGACAAGTAATTTTAATGACAATTCTTGCTCTGGAGTTTTGCCTTAAGCATTACTCCAGTCTGAGGTCAGTCTTCTTAGCAGTATGTAAGCAGTCTTGGTGGGGGTCTGAAATTCTTTGATATTTTTAGTGGGAAAATGTTTCTAGACTCTGTAGGTTGTTCAGATCTGATCCATTTCCTTCAACTGAATGTCAGTACTACACAAAAAGAAGTCACAGTATAAAAGGCAGTACTGTTCCATGTATGGTGATTTCCCTCTCTCTCTTTTTGTTTTTGTTTTTGTTTTTGTCTTTGTTTTGGTGTTTTGTTTTGGTTTTGTGGGTTTTTAGTACCTGGAAGTTGCTTGCTGTTGGTTCCTCAATCTTTCTTCAGGTTCTGCAGTACCTGCATGGTACTCTCTTCGAGGTCATTCATCTGTTATTTATTGCATGAGTTTGAAGAGGTTCTTAGTAGTTTATGTGAAATAAAGGGGCAGTCTCAAGCCATTTATTCCTGACAGGTGTCCGCGTTAGGAGAAAAACTCCACATACTTGGCAGCAGGAGGTCAGTCATAAAAGCTTCATGGGAGAATTAATCTGAACCTCCTTTTAGGTCAGGGTCTGCATACTTTGGTACATCAAAATAGTAGTAGTTTTCTGCTATTCTCATTCAGAGAGATTTCATTTTTAGAACAATCAGACCTACATCTTTCATAAGCACTAACAGTGGAGATCAAGGTTCCCTTACAAGGCCTTTATTAACTAGACCTTAGAATATGCTGAAATGATTAAAATATCCAGACAGTTAGCACTGAGAAAAAAATGTATTTATTATTAATATGTTTGTAAAATGTTTTAGAGAAATTAGGTTGCAGATATTTGTGCATTCTTCATGCTATCATGTTTTGATATGAGTGCAAAAAAAAAGTTAAGAATGATAAGGGAGGTTAAATCATTGTCAGCTTGCATGACACTGAGCATAGTTCACCTTGAGCCACAGTGGTTGTGGGCTCTATTCAGCACAGCTAATGCAACACTTCCTCCTGCATCTCTGGCATGGAGATAACCATCATCTGACAGAGAACCAAAAATATGAGAAATAGTTTCTGAATTACCTTTAACTTGAACAAATGATGACTTCTGAGTTTTTAACAGACTTTGTGTGAGAAGAAGCTTTGTATGCTAATGCTTTTTTTGACCCTGTTTTCAAGACAGCACAAGGAACAGAAAGTCAATGTTATTGCATTCCCTATCAGACCCAAATTTTACCTGAAAAGCTGTCAAAACAAACTCTTACCCTAATCCATTTTTCTTCTGAGTCACTGCCTGCACTCAGTACTTGCATAGCCCTGACTTTCATTTCCTCCAACTTCAATTTCAGCCCATCACATGAGTAACAAGGAAGAGAGCTAAATAACACCCAGAGTTTTTAAAGCTCTTGTAGCTGTACTGGAGTTTCTTTTGTCTCCAGCAGGAATATTTAAGAATAACTTGAATACAAACTATGCAATGAGGGTTGGTGTTTTTTTCCAAGTTCTGGACAAAATGCCAGTGAAAATATGCAACTGTACATTTAAAAGAACAGTTGATCTCCATTATCTCTACCCAGATGGAAGCATCCCACAGACCAGATCTGGTCTGTAGACCATCAGACAGAGCAGAGTGAATTAGAAGTATCTTTCCTCTGAGCACTAAAAAGAACTAAATAAATATTTATAAATTTTATTATAAATAATTTCATTGCCTTTCCCTATTTTAAGGGAAAATGGGCTCTTATTATGAATTCCATAGAAAATGTATAAGAGAAAAAAAAAAAAAGAATAAAATTACATTTAATGATGGAATGGCATTCAGAGTTCGAATATGTCCTCTCCAAATATCTGCAACCTTTCAACACAGAAGTTAGAGTAGGGGAGATACAATGTTGCACAGCTGGTTGATTGAGCTTTTATGAGTGTGGCTAAAAAGGAATGGGAATTCTGTAAAATTCGAGCTTTTCCTGGAAAAAAATATCACAGGCAGAATTTGGATGATTTGTCCAAAAATATGTGTTGATGGGAGGCATAGAATTGCTATGGTCACATTCAGCACATCTACTTAAGGACGTAGTGAAATTGCAAAATGATCTAGACATGAATGGATTTTAAACCCTGCATCATTGAAAGTGCCCTTGCCATCCAGCCCCTATAAAAGAGCACTTGATCTAGTAGGAGTAATATATTGCTGAGAACCCTGTGGCCCGTTTCAGCTTTTAGTGTGCCTAATAATATTTTGCAATTAGATGTACTGTGGAAGTAAATGGCAAGACAGTCAGAAGCAAAAAACTTCCTTAAACTGCTTGTTTCAGAGGGCCTCCAAGGTGGGTAATTCTGAAGGAGCAGAGGATGGCGTTTCCCACCTCTCCTTGTGTCCCTCTGGCGGCACTGGGTTGTGGTGGGATGACCAGCCTGAGCAGACGAGCCTGAATTACACACGTGTGGCTTCAGAACACCTTCTCCACAACCACCCCCTGAGCCATATGGAGCTGCTTTTGGCAAAAACACGGGATTGGGACCGGATGGTTAACTGGACCAAAGTCCACCTCATTGTTCTTCCTTTAAGACAAATACCCTAGAGGAAACGGTAACAGGATAACCCTCAAAAAAAATCCCTCTTACCAAGTTTGACTGGGAAAGGATTATTTATGAAACTTACTTTAATCATCAAGCTTTGGATGTATAAGTTGGGAGACCACACTCCACAGACAGCAGACAGAGATGAGCTACTCTAAGGGGTGATGCAGATACATCCCTCATGACTTCAGGCACTTAACCAAATCACCCTGATCACTGGAGAATTAGGTATCTAATCTGCAAAGGCAACTTAGGTTGCAGGGGACAAAAGTGTTTTCTCAGAAGTGTTTTTCCCCCTCCCTCTCCTCCCACCAACCCCACACTTTGATTACTTAAGGAAAATAGAACAGCTCTGCTTTCTGATTTACCCAGCTTGTTTAAGTGCCTAAGTCAGGTGAGATAAAACCAGGTCCGGTCCCCTACCTTAGAGATCTGAATGTACAGACTGAAAGCAAACAGTGTAAATACCTGCCTTACTAGCATGTGATAAACATGAGCTCCTCATGTAGTAAGGAAATATCATTCCCTTATTGTCTTTGGCCATCTGCACAAACAAGTCTTCATAAATATTCTAAATCAATGTATTTATCGTCTAGCTAAATTAGCAGCACTTTTTATGATTGGAATATTTCAGCCAGCAGCTGAGCTCTTTGTACTGTGTGTTCCTTTGTAACAGATAGTCTATCACTCTCTTACTGCACCAAGCAAATTGGAGACTCACTTGTGTTGTAAATATAAACAGAATTCATACCAGGAACACAGATCTTGAAATGTTTTAAATCCAGACAGGGTGGTTAGTCACTGTCATGCAGCCCAAAAAGATGGCGAGATATGTGGCAATGTGAATTAGTGCTCAGCTACGTGAAGCCCAGTCTTCCCTTAGCCAATTCTTCAATGAGCTACCATATTCACCACTTGGACAGCAAATGTGAGCAATTTAGCTTCTTCAAGTAACAAAATCTGACATCTGAATCTGGGTGGTCAAATTTAAAACTTAGAAGCACAATTCTGCCCAATTGTCTGTGAAGCCAGGTTGCAATCAGTGGTATGCCTTCAGAGGTCTACCACAGTAACCAAGATGAGAATCCAACTTTACATGATATCCTATCAAAAGAAAAGGGGAAAAAAAAAAAAAAGAAAAAAAAAAAGAAAGAAAGGAAAACTATGAGGTTGGAAGTAATGCAAAGAAAGAATGACAGTGTGGTAAGCAGAGTGATAAATTCATAACATATTTTTTCCTTAATAAAAACATAGCTACTTTGTGAAATGGTAGGAAAAAAAATGAAGCAATGCAAGGGGAAAAGGTTATATGTCTAGTCTTTCATGTGAAAGTATGTGTGGTATGCTTTCAGGGTGACTACAAGAATTTAAGTGCATTTTTAGCTGTGTGGCTGCTAATATCACAAGCTTGGTTTGGTTCTGTTTCACAAAAGTTATAAATCTGCTCCATCAACTTAGGAGTGTTTTCAAGTCGCTTACAAAAAAACAATGGCTAGAATTTATGTTTTTCTCTAGGTCACTCAAAAAAAATCCCATCATTCTGGAGGTGGCAGCAGGAAGTTTCTGTGCTGTTCCTGGGTGCAGTGCAGTGCAGGATGGAGAGCTGCTGCCTGTCTCCCGAGATCTCCTGACCCTGTCTCCTGAGAGATTTGCGATTGAGAATGGCATCAGTGAAGATCTTCTTTGAAGAAGAGGCAACCTTCTAGCTTGGTAAGGTTTGCAATGAATACGAATAGTTTGGCTAAGCACCTGATTTTTGTCACAAAAGTTTAATTATGCTGGGTGTAGTTTCAGGTGCTTCAGCTTTACTGAGGTTACTTTGCTGAGTTTCAGAGGTTTCGTGAAGCATATTCAGAATCTGAGCCTGAGAGATTACTGGGTCTGCCTCTCTCCATTCTCTCATATTTTTCTTTTAGTTACCCATCTCTGCGTGTCATGATGGTGCATCATCCATCCAGTACATCCACTTCCACGTGTCACGAAACTTATGGCATAGTTAACCCCAGCATATCCCTTGCAGCAGACCATTAACTGAGGTCAACTCTGAGCAAAATTAATCTTCTGTCACTTCTGCCCTGCCTTGCTTCGAGTATGTACATGTACATTGATTCACCCTGTAAATTGCTAAAGCTTCTCCATCTCTTCAATAAGGCAAAATTAACAGACAACAGAACTCAGAAGTTTCAAAAATCATGTGAAGCACACTGGTGTGAAAATTACGGAGAAAACTTGAAATCAAGAACGCACTTTCACGTGCCTATTTCACAGCTAGAACATTGCTTTGGATTCCTCTGTCAAGGATAGCTCTTTTATGGAGGTTTATTCTCAGTGGTTTCCACGCAAAGATCTGACCGGCAATCCACGAGTCCCAGGCAAGGGGATTGTCTGCACAGGGCAGCTCACAGCCACCACAGAATAAATTGCCATGGGAAAATACTCTGTTGAAACAAACAAAAAAAAATAATGACAATCCTGTTTGGAAAATGAAATAATTACTAATGTTATAAATAACCCCACAGGGTGGAGTCCCTGCAGACAAACACTCACACTGCTGTCCTTGCCAGGACAATGAAGTTGGCCCTGCACAGGCAAGGCCATTCTGGAGTAATCGCTGAGCAACCAGCAAGCGCCAACCAACAGAAACTATGGGAGTCTGAGACACTCCTGCCAACCCCAGCATCATTCCCAAGGTAATGAGGTTATATAGGATAAAAAGGAAGAGAGCAACTGGTGGTAAGTCCCAATACAATTGTCGTTTTTGATGAAAACACAGGGAGCAGGAGCCCCTTATATAATTCACAGGATAGCTACTAAGCTTATGCCAGAGCAACGCTGATTTTGTCTCCCATCCTGCACTTTCACCATCCAAACAAGCTTCTTTGTTTAAAAACTTCAAAAACACGTTACTTCAAGTATTTTTATTGGTAGGCAAGCTTCTATTTCACTCTGGTCAAATTCCAAACTGGATAATTACAGCCTGTCTGCTGAAAACTCCCACCATAATTTCATTTGGCTCTACTGTTCTAAACTACTGTGCAGAATAGCTGCACGCTAAACAGCTTCCCTGTAGCAGTAGGCAAAACGATGCCAGCAAAAATGCTCCCCTGATCTGTTTTAAAGTTTGGAAAGCACTTTAGATTTTACCTAGGTGGAAAAGGGACTCACCAACAAAAGATGTGATGTATATTGAAGCATGTGTGTATACATACACAAATATATACTGAACTCACCGAATATAAAGCATGGCCTACATGAAAGCAATGTTTTAGAGAAACAACACAATCAATTATTTGTATTTCAATAGAGGGGGGAAAATCAGGAAAACACATGCTTTTCATTATTTTCCCATTGTTTTCACCACAAAGATTCATGGACTATGGTCTGTCCAGAAAACCATTATTCCACCCCTACCCTTCCTTTGTACTGACTGTGAATTTCATACTCGTCACACACTTTCCCAAGAAATTGTCTGCACTAACCTTTGTTGATGGGTGTCTCAATATTTCACAGTAAAAAGCCACGGCATGTGTTGTAAATAGCAATAACACTAGGTCTTGCAGATATTTTTTCTTTTTGTACGAGACTGGGAATTCTATCAAATGAAACACCCTGAAGTTCACTGCTTCTGTGTGGTTTATCAAGCCAAACAAGTGAACTGGATATAAACATCCCTGCTGCATTTATCAAGAACTGAAATTGAGCAATAAAGCAAATTTTGGTGATGAGAAGGTATATCATTGATGCCCTTTAGGTACAACGACGAGCTGCAGTAAAAAGGCTTCTCAGTTATTCGATGCTGTTCATCCTCCAGAACTTAAACAGGAAATCTTGCAGTCAGATTTTACTCTTGGTTACCTGCTCCCTTGACAGTACCTGTGCACTCTGTCCACACAATGCAGACATTCTCTTCGAGCTGATGAACTCTGGGTATATCTATGTCAAACAGCAAAGTATTTTGATTGCAACACAGGCCTTTGAACTAAAACTCCAGAGGAATGTTGGCATGGAGCTAACAATACCAAGCAATTAGCTTAAGTGCTATCCCACCAAAATGTAATCACCCTCCACGAGAAACCAGCTCCTACTGGAGAGAGCAAGGAGAAGGTGGTTTGGGCAAGAAGGCACCTGGCAGGGGGTCTGTGAACATCTCCTTGGGGAAGACTGGGTGGTCAGGTGCCACATCTGACCTCTGGCAACACACGGGTGGGCCCTCCCAGGCTCCCCAGCAGTGGCTAACCGCATCCAGGGCGTCTCCTGGCTTGTTGGTAAGGTGTGTAATCTCTCAGGTTTTCCCCTCTGAGTGAAAATAGGAGGCCTAGAAATATTGTGCAAATTTTTTAGCTTGTGTGTTTTGCAAGTACCTTGAGCCTGTGGCATGCAGGCGTTTCTCAAGGCAGCCAGGGCTCTCAGAAGCACTGAGCTGGGCCCCCACAGAGGGGAGAGGCTCAAAGCACCTTGAGCTCCTGTGTCTGGATAGCAATAATCTGGTGAGTACTCAGCCGGATGATCCTTCACTGTGTTTTGTTATGTTGCTTCCTTTCTCGTACTGTTAACCCAGCTGAAGTTACACAGAACACCAGCAAGGAGAGAATATCATTATTACATCCTGATAGATGTTGTAACGTGCTGATACCTTCCTACACAGTCAGAAAAAGGCCTTTGGTGAGGAAAAGCTGTTGTAAGGGTTTTAGCGACACAAGCTGACAGCTAAAAAGTAGGATTTCATGTTCCACATACAAGGATCTTTCTCTTTGCTGCACCAAAGATAAGGGTTGAGCCATGCAAAAGACAAACAAATAGCAAAAAATTCCAAAGAACATCTGCAATAAAAACCTCTTACTATTGACCTGATATAGTTTCCCTGGTGATACATATGAAAGCATGCTATTAGATGCAAGGAAGGGCAGGGTGAAAGAATGAAAGAAGGTACTCCTCCAGCTGCCTTTGCTTTACGGAAAATGATACTCAGCATCATGCCCTTAGCAGACCTGCACAAAGGCAGAAGGAGCAGGTGCCAGCTGGTCTTCAGAGATGAGGAATGGAGGATGATAAACTGGACCTAAGGGAGCAATGCACAGATCTTGACATTAGGCAAGAGTCAAATGCCTACAAATGTCTTCCCAGTTAATTTTGGAGACACTAAATTGGAGCCTATGCACTGCATACCATGGCTTCTCTAGTCTCTGTTAAGAGGAATGAGCGGGTGATTCAGATGTTCATGGGGCCAACTCACCCCCAGATATGCCCACCTCTAGTCCATTCCCATGCAATGGACCAGGATTAACAGTGGTTTGAACATTCATGAGAGATACCTCTGTAGTTCCTTAACAGCAATGCTACAGCCTCCCCATAACCTCCTCCAGTGTTCACTGTCCTAACAAGACAGCAAATAGCAAAAGCAGTCTTTACTAAATAACTTCCTGAAGTAATTGAAATGCATTAGTGCTTGCCCTGTCCTCAGCAAAAATGGAAAACAACTGATCAGTATTTTGTTTTTTGTTTGTTTGTTTTGTTTTGTTTTTTTAAATGATCTACTGCTGTCAATATAATAGTAGACTCTTACCATAGCCTCACAATTTACTTCCTTCAGTACCAGCTCTCTCAGAGCTGCAGCCTGGACCATATTTTCTAAGCCTCTTACCATTCTTGTAGCTCCTCTCTGAACTTTCCTCAGTTAACTTCATTTAAAATGTAGAATCCAAGAGTTGCACAGGCTTCCTTACATAAAGCCTCCTGATATCTATGAATAAAATGCAAGTGTTAATAACTGCTTGTAATTACCTTTTAATTTTGATGCCTATTTCCGTCATGTTTGTCAGTTAACTTTTGCTACCTAAGGATAACACTTTGTCCTTCTATTCACTGAATTTCCTTCTACTCATTTGGAACCATTTCTCCCACTTATCAAAGCCACCGTGAGTTTAATCTTGTCTTCTACCAGGTATATAATGCTTCCCACAAGTTTTCATCCGTACAAATTTCCTCTCTACCTCACCATTCACTGATGGCAGGAGTAGCAGAATACTATAACCACTCTTGCTTTCCAGTTTGAGAAGGAACCATTGATAACTTCTCTGAATGTGGCTTTTAAACCTGCTGTGTAAGTCCATCTTAGTCCTATTTCCCTGGATTGACAGTCACAGGACTCTGTATCAAAACTTATTCTAAACTCAAGATATGATATACTATTTCTAATGCTTCCCCTTATCTTCATAGCTGGTTAGCCTGTCAAGAAAGGAAGTCTGATGGATTTGACATTATGTGAGTGTTGATTAATGCATGTTGGCTGTTTCTTTCAAATCTAGGGGTCCCAAATTATTGTTTAGTAATTTGCTTCAATATCTTTCTTTTAACTTTATAAATGTTGTTTTAAATCCATTCTTTCCCTATTCACTGTCCCTAGCTGCTCTTTTTTTCATAGTAAATAATTTGTGGCTTCAGCTAGGCTTTTTTTCAACGGTGGAGACAAAGAAAAGCACTGCTTGTTTCAGTCTTCCTCCTATTTTGTCCATTAGTTGCTTACTTCCCCATAAATAATGGAACTACATCTTCTTTAATCATTCTCTTACCTCTAACATAAGGCTATTGATTAATAAAGCTGTGGCTGCATAACAACCTTTTCATGACAATGAATGTTCTGTATTTCTCGGCATTCTATAAAACTTTAAATTGCTCTAAGCAGAATTTTTCAACCATTGTGTATTCACCTTGTAGTTCAGACGAAATTACCATATTTCTCGAGTTTGCTTATGAGAATGTCATGTGTGGCTGTATGAAAAGCTATAATAAAATCAAGATAGTGTAGAGCTTCGACTGCTCCCTCTTTAAAGGATTTTTTTCCATCCTCATCCACAATGAAAAATTACAGTGATCTATTGCAGGTGTACACCTAAAATTAAGTGTCTAAAAAGGAGACAGTGCTTTTAAAGGGATCCCAGCCAGGCCTACAAAGAACCCTGAATGACAGTGCTCTCCCCAAGGTTTCCACCTCCTACCCAAAGTGCAATAAAATTGCACAGAGCCTTTGCATTCCTCAATGTTTATGGAAATATATATATACATACGCATTTTTTTTCAGTTGGGTGTTATCAGTGGTAAACAACTCCCATCAAATTTAAGAAAGGCTGTTAAGGAGAGACATGGCAAGGCCAGGCTGAGTATGCTGCAACCTTCTCTACTGCGACTCCACCAGCAAAGCTCCCTCCTGACCAAGAGCATCCCTGCCATGCAGAACCGAGATGGCAGAATTGGACCTGATATCAGTACATGTCCCTTCTGGCTCTTGTGTTGCCTCTGCTTACATGGGTCTGAGGCATTCACATTTGTATTTACACTGTTATTTGGCACCTTTTCTGTACTATCTCTCTGCTGATATATGGTTACGGAGCAGTCATAGAACGGAGGCACAAGAGAAAGTGCAGCATGTCCATGGCCATGCTGGGTGGGAAGAGTGGGAAGGCACTGCAAGCTCACCTTGTAATGCAGCCAAGATTTCCCCAAATGGCCCTGTTTCAATACTTGTTCCCTTCCTTTGTTCACGTCCCTCAGTTTGGCTGGAAAGGTTACTGACACTGAGACCCTCTCCCTCACTCTTCAGGTCAGTGTTTGCATCTTTCCTCCGCAGCCAAAATACCAAGTTCTGTTGTATAAAATGGTCCTTAAAAATAAATACATGAAAAACTCCCTACTCCTGATTTTTTTTTCCATTCCTACTGATTTCTGTGCTGTTACTCTTTTGGCTTTATTATTCTGTTTCACTATTTTCCCATTCTATTTGGGTTCCTGCAATTGAATAATTATCCTGTCTTCATCCTCCAGGTTCTCTTCTTTAAAATCCCTCTAAATCTTAACTCTCTAAGCAACAACTTCTCCCCTGTCTCCTATGCTGTTGTCCTCTGCTTTACCTTGTGTTTATCTACTTTGACTTTATTTTTTTCTTTTTATATTTAAAGCTCTTCAAACAAGGACAATATCTGCATGTGTAAAATGCATCATAATTCTATGATGCCGTATAAGAAAGAGGAAAATAAAGGGAAGGTTGTTTTTACAATCAAATAAACACACATTAACTATGCTGCTATAAAAGAGTAACAAACAAATAGACATTACGGCAAGACCCTGTGCCAGTACCAAACTAGTTCAGCTCTTCCTTCCCCAAGTTAGGCAGGCAGAGAACAGCCTTAGGAGCTGCTTTTTTGAGAGGCAGCAGGAAGGCAATGCCCTTGGGAGCAGAGATCTACACTCGCTGACATATGACTTGGCTGAAAACCAAGCTGAGAAATGTGCTGGTTTGGATTATGTTATTTTGTTTCACTTTATTGTTATCAGTGCTCATCTGTGGAGGAACAGGGGAATGGCTGCTGGCTGCTCCCTCTTCTTTGCCCAGCCATTCCACATGAGCTCCTGGCGGTTTCTCTTCCAGGCGGAGAACCGGCAGTACGTCTGCTCCCAACTCTTTACTGTGAAAAGCTACTTTATATACGAAGAGTGTATTAACCACAAGTACATGGTTGGGATGGGCAGATTGATTCTGAAGCTGGTTATCTTTTGAGAATCACCTTTATTAAGATTGATCCATCAGACATTTTTTCCAATATGCTGTTTTAAGCATCAAAACCAAATGTGGCTGTCTTCTTATCAATAAAATTACGTCAATAGACTGAAGAAGACTTGAATTTCTGGGAAGTGAATACTTTCTGGCTGACTGGCCATGTGCAAATTTTAAATGCTAGTATCTCAAGTTTCTGCATAAACAAATCACATTTATTTTCCCTGTGGATTATCTCACATTCCTGCATAAACAAATCCCAATTATTTTGCCTGCAGACTAATCTATTCCGCTTTTTTAACAATACTTTAACACTTTTTACTTCAGTCTAGATGATCTTTAATTTAATTTCTATGAGATAGTCCTTGAAACAGTGGTTGTCTGAAGTGGTAGAATTATCACATACTTTAAATGTCGTCTCTGATGAAATAGTGCAATTAGATTGCAACTGATGTGGCTTTCTAAAAACCAAGCCTAAAAAGCTAAAAAGAGTCTTTGTCCAAGAAATTCATCTCACTCCTTCCATGCTAATGAAGAACTCTGAGCCACAATGAATTGTTTACTGTGTAATGCACAGATCTGTAAACATTAAAAAACTATCTTTAAATGAACATAGGAAATACAGCTTGAGTTGCAGAAAGTTTTGTTCAAAATTGCACTGTATGGGTTGATCCTCTGTTAAGCAAACAAAAATGTCTCCAGGCAGAGAATTCAAGTTCAAGTCCTTGATATTTCTTAACAACTGTCAGACGAAGCAAAACATTAAGGGCAGATCTGGAGATCTTCCTGTGAAATCCACAGGAATTTCAAAGTCTGTTTGCCTGGAGGAATAGTAAGTGAAAAAGCAATTGCAAGTCACACTACAAATCAACTGAAGCCTTGATCATGTGGTGTGTAACCGCCTGTTTGGGACCCTCGTTCACTCACAAACCCAGTTTCAGGGATCCTAAGTGCTAGGTCAAAAGTACTGAAGCCACAGAATGCAATTGTCTGGATCAGAGTGAAGTTATTCAGCAAGCTTAAATCAACTTGGAAAAAAACAGTGGCTTTGTACCAATAGATATTGTGAGTCAATTCTCATCTGTGTGTGCTGCAGTCTTTGTCTTTCCTATTGCTGCCCATAGCCATTTTCTCCAGTTTTCCTTCCTCTTCCATCCAGCAAAATGTCATTTTTCTCATCTGAACCTTGTTTCTTTTAAATACAAATTCAGGACATGTCTTCTCTGTCTTTGGATATTTGCTAGAATTAGAACATTTCTCTTAAACAACATGTGCCATATCACACCTTTGTATTTAGATTTTGCTATAAAGTCCAGGATCTGATGGGACAACAGAGCACCATTAATCATAGCTGTTGGCTTTTGCTTTGCTATCAGTCATGAGCTTGCTATTTGCATACTGGTTCTGCCCATCACGGTCAACTTTGGAGTCAGGTGTAGGTATTGGATCACAGAATCATAGAATCACAGAATCATTAAGGTTGGAAAAGACCTCCAAGATCATCTGGTCCAACCATCCCCTTACCACCAATATCACCCACTAAACCATGTCCCTAAGCACCACGTCCAACCTTTCCTTAAACACCCCCAGGGATGATGTCTCCACCACCTGCCTGGGCAACCCGTTCTAATGCCTGACCACGCTCTTGGATCTCCCAGGCTTCTAGGGAAGAAGCCACTATTGCAGTGTACAGTGGTGGAAGTCCACAAGCCCACATGGGTGAGCACATATATAGAACAGAGCAAGGCAATGGCTGAAGGCAAGTGAACCAAGAACATTTCCGCCCTGTTTTGCTGTGGCAACTTGGACTGAATCCTAGTGGGACAAAGACTAATTATAATTTGTATAATTTTCCATAGTACTGAGGGTGTTGCTTGCAGAACATCTTGGTTTCCCCCCCCAACCCCCGCACGGCGACAGTTTGCCTCGATCAGGAATGAAGGGGCATCCAGGAGCAATTACTGCTGCACTACAGGAGAGCAGGCACCCGCAGAGAAGAGGTGGCATTTCGGTTCGACACCTTTCCACTTCAGAGGCACGTCTAAGATGATTCCACAAGCAAGAGACAAAGCAGTCTGGCAACAGTCCTGCAAAGAAGTTCACACTATGTGTCCTTCACACCTTTTTTTTCTGTCTTGGCTCCTAAGCGCTTTGACTAAAGGGCTGTGTCATATTAACAACCACGCTCCCCCCAGCCCTAGCCTGGCAGCCTGCACCACCATCCCTCTCCTACCACAGTGGCTCTGAGTGGGCTGCAGTACATCTCCTGCTCCCCAGTCCCATCCAGGCTGCCCCTCCACCCATATGACACTGCAAGAGTGAAGAAGGAAAGTGTGTATATATATATATATTCTTAACTGCCAAGACCTTTAGTTGTGTCTGAGCTACGAAGTGAGGCTGAATGCTGATAGTTCACGAGTTTTGTCTGTTTAGGCACAGCAGTTGGGCCCTTAATCCCTATGTGGGCTGCAGTGCATTTCAGGAACAGAAATGCCACAGTCCTGTTGTCATGCCATTTAGAGTCAATAGCTGCAAATCCAACTGTTTGACTTTCTTTTTGGTCCTGACCTGCAAAGGGATGATACTCTGGGCATGTGACATTTTCTGGGTTACATTTCATTTCTAAACCAACAGTGGATATTTCTGTTGAACCACGGCCATTACAGAAACAAACAAAAATATTGAAAAAACAAGGTGTTTTGACTTACACACGTTTTTAGTGTGTAAAGTAACATGTCGGTATTAGCAACACGATACATTTGGGATAGTTAGCTACAGCTGGAAGGAAATGTAAAGCATTGCAGTTACCACAGTCACGTTAACTGGGCTCCCTGTGGTGTGTTTTGCCAACCTACACGCGTTGATCCCATCACGAATGTGCACAACAAAGAGACCTCATTTCACTGTGTTATTTCAAACAGCCTGGGTGCCCAGCTTGGCCCCTGCCAGCCAAACAACCCCCATAGCAGTCCCACTGCTTTCTGATTTGGGCATATGCAGACCAGAAGGCTGCACATCATCCACTGCTTAAAGAATGCAGTCACTAACTGTGACCTGAGGCAGCACAGGAACCTATGGCACAGATTGGACCTACATTATAGCCTGCTGAGCTTTCTGCATTCCTGTTCGGTACAAGCTGGACTAAAGTGTGTGCCATCAAAGACTTTTTTTTTTCATTTCCTCAGTTCTGAGCATTTTGATTCACAATATTTACATTGTGCGGCTTTGATAGTTTAATAAAAACATAAATTAATCACTGCCTTTTTCTATTTATCAGGCTATTATCACAAATAAAGTTCTAGCTGAACAAATAATCAAACTGTCACACATGAAAATAAACATAACAGAAGCAGAAGGAAGTGCTTTGGTATTTGTGCTCAAGCTCCATTTTTACTGGAGCTAGTGATGTTTATAATGAGTAGATTTTCTTTAGAAAGCACTGAAAAATATCCAAAGGATTGCTCAGAGTGTTTCAAATGGTCTAAAATTACAAAGACTCTGCAGAAGCAAGCAGCACTAGAAGCCCACTCTTCAAAAAAGAATCTGAAGGTTCCCAATAAATCTATTAGAAATGAGACCTTCTTGTTGACCTGGAGTTTCACAGATTTTTCCTCTTGCTATCATTGTTCAATGCTTTCTTTTGGGGAAAAATAAATAAAGAAGAAAAAAAAACTGATGGTGGGAGGGGGAGAGAGAAGAAAAAAAAAAACAATGAAAAGATTGCTGGTATTTCTTGGAACAGGTACTTGTGCAACTACATTGAAGTGCCTTTGTCCCGTGAATGACAAGATCACTTTGAAAAGATCTGTTATTCGATAAATGACAATACTCAGATGACTAACAGCAGTGCTATATTGTTTTATGTCAGAAGAGCTCTCTGCAATCTGAATTCTCTTTCTAGGATTGATTTTATCTTCTAACAATGCATTACTGTGTGAGAGCATGAAGGAATATAGAACCATAGAACCATAGAATATCCTGAGTTGGAAGGGACCCACGAGGACCATGGAGTCCAATTCCTGGCTCAACACAGGATCATCCAAAAATCAGACCATGTGTCTAAGAGCATTGTCCAAATGCTTCTCGAACTCCCACAGGCTTGGTGCTGTGACCACTGCCCTGGGCAGCCTGTCCCAGTGCCCGACCACCCTCTGGGTGCAGAACCTTTCCCTAACACCCAGCCTGACCCTCCCCTGTCCCAGCCCCATGCCGTTCACCCAGGTCCTGTTGTCTCCAGAGAGCAGAGCTCAGCGCCTGCCCCTCCCTAACTTTATCTATCATTTCTGTAGCTGATCAGAAATTATCTGGAGTCTGGCTGTCTTAGAGGACTGGCTATAGATTTCTGTTGCTGCTGCCAGTGGCTCAAATTCAACCCATGAGGTAGGGACTGATCCAAATGCCATTGAGTAGCCACCCTCTCCTAACCTGGAGAAGGCATCATGTTTTAGCTACCAATCAAACACAGCTGCAATCCAGTTTCCCCTTTATCCAGAAACCAGGTGCACACTCAGTGAGGATGGTCACATAAAATACTTGCTTCGGACCATTTCTGCTAGTGTTTGAAAGCAATGACTATCATCCAAGAGTAATCAGGTTTGTCTATGAAGTGAACTGATTTTGTTCAAGCTCACAATGTGAGATAGCAAGGTGATAAAAAAGGACACTGAAATATCATCTCAGCCCTGCAGGTAATCCTTACCAGATGAAACAAAGACTGAAAGAACACGGTGGTACAAAGTAGTTCGAAATGTTGTTACACCTCTTCAAACACTAGGTTAAAAATCTTCCTGCCCAAGGCTTCAAGTGCATCTTCTTCTCATCACTTTAAATCTGTTTTGTAAGATAGTGACTGGGTGATAATGAATGCTATCCATTTACTGCCTTTGCTGAATATGTTGGTTAATTGTGCGCAACACTTTGAAGATAAAGCACCATGTTGTTAATAAACACAGTCTAATGACTCTCATGGTTCTTTAGCACTCCTCCTACTTTGTCCAAGGTGTAAATACCTCGCTGAAGCTAAGCTGGCCAGGCTGGCCGGCCGCGCAGGCCACATGCTGATTTCAGATGAAGGCTTTCACATCAGTTGTTCCATAGCTGTTCCCCTCCATTGCCAACACATCACCCTGTCTCCTGCTGTTGTTTCCTTGCTTGCTTGTTCAGGGCCAGGATAAGGGAATTTCAATGATTTCTGGTGAAAAGGGCCCTTCCTTTACAGCAGGCTGTCATTTCCCTCTGCCTGATACACAAAGAAGCCAGCCAACAGGAGCACAACTGCTTTCATTGGCTGCTAACAGCCTTTGAGTGGAGCAAAATGACGAAAAGAGAAGAAACACTAATTTCCTCTTCACTCTCTTCACCCTGCCTTAGAGTAACATTAGGGGGGCAATTTTCTCAGAGGAAAGAAAGAGCCTTCCTTTCCCTGACCGCAGGACTGTGACAGAAGAGGCTGCTGAAATCTGCTGCTAGCACAGATTGGTATGTTTTTCACACATAAAAATGCCTCTTGTTTGGTTTTCTGATTTGGACTACTACGTTTTGGGAAGACAATGAATATTGCTCTCACATGTAATTGTCAACATGCACCATTATAAAGGTATTCATAACCCAGCAAAGCACAATGTGAAACCAAAGAAACAAGGTGAGAACTTAGCTGCTAACACGGACTGTCAGTGTGAATTAAACAAACCTTCTGCACCCTACCCATGTCAACCTCACCTGAGCTAAGAGAGCTGCTCCATGAGTTGACAGAAACACTGAGCTCTTGGGAGTGTCTGCCAACACTTACACATGTGCTTTGTCTTAAACTGATGAAAATACTCCCATTTTGGGTTATATATACCAATATGCACAGAGTTACAACACGCTGTAAATGCTGGTGAGATCAAGACCCGAACCCACTCCTGTACCTGCCACCAAAGACCACAAAGCACACAAAACTTCTCAGTAGGTTCCATATCCCAGGCATGTCAGAGAGAATCAAGATTTTGGTTTCAAGCTGGTACTGTTATGAATAGTACCCAACGCAGCTAAAATATTAAGGGAAATCTCTCCTTTATCAGTGTAATTTGCACAACAGTCACTTTCCTGCTTGTAGGGATATTTCACATGGAAACGAGAATAATAAAATTACCAAAATCAGTCAGTTCTGTAGCTGATCCTATGGCTCTTTCTTAGTGTAATACCATGACAGCAACCATCTGAATCCTTTCCTATGCCTGAACATACGTAAATCTCTCTCCTGTTTCAGCCATCCGATGCCATTAACAGCCTCACCGAGATATTTTTTTTTCCTTTATGAGGATACCGATTTGGGCTTCTACCTGTTTTTACAAAATTTCCAGCACTTTAATATCTATGAAATCTGACTAGGTCATGGTTCCATATTTATTATGAGGGAACAGATAAAAGTCCATCATTGCAAAAGCCTTATTTCCTTAGAAAAACAGTAAAAATAAGAATATATGTTTGTCAAACCACAAAAGCTGCTAAAGGATTCAGGAGCAGATGCAGTACATGATGTTTTTTTACCTTCTGTCCTTCCTTACTGAACCAGACTTAAATGTGCTCTACAGCAATACTTATCATATATGCCTGTGACACAGTGCTATGATCCACAGTAGTAACCATTTTGAATATGATGCTTTTAACACAGTCTGATATGCGAAAATTCCACCTAGCTGTTCCATTCTGAGGTCAATCTTGCTTTTCCCCTCTCCATCTGCTACAGTTTTGGAGATTTATTGAATAAAAAAGACAAAAGTTCTAAACACTGAGCAAATCTGTTTTAAGAAGTATATATAACACAAATTTAATGTGTTGGGTGACTAACAACATACATGTGTGCACTGCGCTTGCCAGAAAATATCAACATTTCCAAATAGATACCACATTTAAAATTAAAATAATGAATTTGCTAAATGTTTGGTTGTTTTTCTTTATTTTATTCAAATGGTGATTTCTGTTCTGGTAGAAGTGCAGAACAAAATTTCCTGAATTTCAGAAGTAAAACATTAAAGAGAGATTCTAATGTCTGATAGAGCTTCATTCAGCCCTCAGCCATACAATATTGCTTAGATAATATCAGGCTTGTCATTGTTGTAGGAAGCCTAACAGAATTCCAACAAGGAAAGCTGAAATATGGCTTAAAATTTTGCTTCTTACGAGTCCTTTGCTTGTTGACTGAAATTCTCCAGCCATTTCTCATGTCCAGTGGTTTCTGGTCTCCACTGCCCCTCCTGCTCCCTCCATCCTCCGTAAGCCCCGGAGGCAGGAGGGTGGCAGCAGGTACTTTTTTACACTCTGAAACCACTGCATGCTGTAGCCAGCATGCAGAAGCCTTGATATGTGAATGCTGCTGCTGCATTATTGACTCCTGCTCTGGGACTGGCCTTTCTTACAGAAAAAAAATAGGCGATCAAAGAAGGAAAAGAGCTTCCCCATGTTTTCTTTAAGGAAAGTCAGAATTAAAACTGCATTGTCTTTTTGTAGCATTCTCATTCTTAAGCTTCCCATCTGCTGCTACTTCAAAGGAATGTAGGAACTAAAGCTCAGGTACTGCTAACGAAATACAGATTTCAGAAGAGACGACACAAATGAAACACCTGGTGAGCAGGAAGCGATGCTGAGTCTGATCTGGTGGTTGATCTAATGGTCTGCTGCCTCCATGTCCAGCTCCCTCTCCCCGTTCTAACCCTTGGGCTGCTTCTGGCACCACCCTGACCTCATGGTGAACCAGCTCTGGAAGTAATAGTGGTAGGCATTTGGGAAGCAGAAAAAAAGGCATTACTTTTTTTTTTTTTTTTCATTTTCTAATGTTTTGTTCCCAAAACAGGCTTACCAGGGCATCAGATGTGTACCAGAGCTGGACCAAGAAGTGCTGGAGGATTACATGGCCAGCAGCAGAGGTACGGATGGGTCAGCACCATCGATCATGGAAAGAGACGCATACATCAGCTTGGCCATAATGTGAATCTCCACTTGAAGGTATTATCAAGGACATCCCAGAAGGGGAAGGAGAGTGTAACATAGGGGAAAGCTGTTCATTAATCATCCTTTGCTACTCTCAGCCTTCATGTCCTCACTTCCATATAGCTCCATGCTGAATGTACTGCTTGGGAGAGGCACCAAAGGTAGTTCAGTGCAGCTAGAAAGAAGATTTTGGAGGTGGGAGTTGCTGGCTACAAGCCGCAGTTGCTGCCTTAGGCCATGTCTGGATGAACACAACTTCAGGCTGAACTCTTCTGCCCAGGCTACAGGCTGTGGGATGTGAGACGGCTGCTCCAGGAATCACATCACCAGGTTGGAGTTGCACTGGCAGGGTATTTTAGTTTGGGCACTGAGCAGCTGAGCAGAACTTGGCTTAATTCCATCATGCAAAAGGAGTGCATCTTTGTCTGGATCAACCTCTACATGTGTGCTTGGTTATTTTCTCTAATGACAGTGAAGTTTATCCTCCTGGACAATTATTTCATTAGTTATTTTATGTTATTTTTATTACTTAATTTTATTAGTTAATTTTACAGACCTTTCCTCCTCAGCCAAGAAAAAAAAAAAAAAAAAGGAGCCTGAATGCAAAACAAAACAATTCCAGCAAGACTAAACAACATCTTCAGGGTGCTATAACTGACATTGGTCATTTAATCATACCAGACTTTACCACTGCTGGAAGCACTGCAATATTTAAAGAAGCAAAAACATCTACTGCAAGGCTCTGCCTTTCTCTTACCAGCGTGCCTCAATTCTCCTCCATTTCAGAACACAATTTCCCCATAGCCCTTTTAGCTCAGCCTTCCAGGTTTCATAAAACAGCAGTACAACTTGCAGAGCACCTGAGGTGATCTTTCCATGCTATTCACTGCCGGTAAGGACTCAGCTGAAGGATCATGGCCTGTGTTAAAGACTGCATTTCAATGATCAAGCCCACTTATACAAGCCTAGAAAACAATCAGAGACCTAGAAAACATGGCCCACATGAGATATTTGAATGAATGGGGAGGAGGAACATAAAGAAATGAAGACTGAAAGGACATATAATCACAGTCTTCAAATACGTAAAGTTTTTTTGCAAAGAGGCAGGAACAACCTACACCAGCTTTCAGCATCCTGGTTAGATAGTATAAGTCAGGGATATGCACTAGATATCTCAGAGTCCCCCCTAGCCCTCTGGGTCTGTGTACTCCCATGCACAAGGTCACACCATGGACGTGGTCCCAGCAGAAAGGTCCCAGCACAGAGGGCTGCTGGTGCGAGACTTCTGCAGCCAAACATGCCTTTTGACTGAGGAGCCTTGGCAGGAGACACAACTGTGGCTGTGGCTGGGCATCACAACCTTCCCCCTGCTCCATAGCTCCTCAGGAAACCCACCAACAGGGAGAATGTCCAGCTCAGCGAGTCTCACATCGAGCACACACGAACACTGGGCTCTGCTGTCTTACCCCTGATTACAGCATCAGACCATCATTTACGTAAAATTAACGTCAGAACAAACTTCAGGATGCCTTTAGCACTTTCAGAACCCAGGTTCTGCCTAAAGAAGGATTTTTGTTGTTGGGGATTTTTAAGAGAAGCTTGAACAGAAATGTATTTATGCCATAGAAGTTTTCTTGAAAGAACCTTCAGCACTATCCAAAAAGCAATCAAATTCCTGATTTCCTGAAGCCACTGTGCAAAACAGATCCATAGCTGATTTGGTCTGGCTGAATTTTGTTCACCTCTCACAGATTTTATACCAGGCTTTGTGTTCTGCCTTGTCCCAGAGGGGTGCAGTTCCTACAAGAATTATTAGAGTGAAATACAGCCTCAGCCTGAACCATTAATCGCTTTGGGAGTGAAGACCAAGGCTTCCTTACGCTGCAGCCAGGGAGGGAATATGAGCACAGACTTCATGCACACATATACACAAACCAGAGCCATCAGAAAACCGAGCATCTGTTTTGTACTCGCCGAAACCTACACAAATCCCCACAGTTCACTTCAGATAGCATGAATTCTGGTTATCTGACATGGCTGCAATAAACATGTGGGTTATTACGACCTGAGTCATTGTCCAGAAGAGAATAGCTTAATCTCTTAATAAACCAAAACATAAAGAAGGCATTTTTGAGACTGATGTGAAGAAGGCATTGAGATTTTGCAATATCCTGATGAGTGAGGGCTGTTTTCTGTAGACAAGAGACAGAGACTGCATTTTGGCCAGTTCTTTGTAGCATTTCCCTCTGAGGACAAACACTGTTTTCTTCTGGACTGCGTCCAAGTCGAACCAAGTGCCTTCATCAAAAACATTTCTTTAGGTATTCGGACACAATGGCAAAGGCGCTTAAAATGCAGTTAATGTCAATGGAGGATCGTAACAGTGATTAATGCTTTTTCAGCTGTTTGCCACTGTCCTTAAATCACAGACTTGGATGTGTGCTGACCAGTGAGCTCACCTGCATGAGCAGCTCAATATTCATTCATGGCAGAGCGGGATGGCTCTGGTGTTCTGGTAGGCAAAATAACGGAGACGGGCAGGGCAATCGAAACACTTAGTTCATCTTCGTGCCAATACCTAACCCAAATCGTCTGAGTTGGATGTCCCAGGCCTCGGTACAAACCTCATGATTTATGCATGCCAAAAGCTGCTTTCGAAAGCACTCATCTTTTTCACATTCCCCAAGAGCATCAAAATGTCCAATGTGTCTCATGGAAAGCAGAGTATTTATTTTTCACATTGCTCAGGAGGAAAAGCTAATTTAGTAAACCCACATGCGGTAGCAAGCAATGTTAAGTAACTGAAGTTTCTCGTTGATTACCCCATTCCATCTCCTCCATTTGGCAGCCACAGATAAGATGTGATTTTTCTACCGATTTCATTGACGTGAAAATAACCACTTTTAAAATCAGGCCTAATGAGCTAGAAATGTACAACAACAAAAAAATCACTCAAAAATTGTAAATACAGACATTGAAATGCAGCTATTTGACATGCCGAGCCACAACAATGACACATGATTTATTGATTAGTTGCCATCACATGATGGAAGCTCAGCTAGTCATTTAAAATACCCATATTATCTTGGAAATCTTCCTATGAATAAAAAGGTAAAATATAGCCCCTGTGTTAGTAGTCAATACTTTATTTTTCTATCATCTTAACTGAGGTGGCATTGATGAAATCTGGTTGATCTCATCCTTTTAAAATGATAAATGCTTCTCTAACTCTGTTGTACCACATTAAATTCCTACTGTTTTAGCTGCATGTTTAACTACAACAGCCCAGATACACTTGAACATTATAAACACAAAAATTCTGCAATCTACATTCTGAAAATATTAATTATCCAGTATCTGAGGTTACTGATGTAAAAAGATGCATTATTTCCAGAATAAAGTAGTTAAACTCTGATTTTCCACTTCTGAACAGAGCACTGTAATCATGTGCTCTTACCAGCAATTGTCTTCCCACAGCCTATCCCTTGGTAACAAAACTAGTTCAAATATTAGTAGATAATGAGATTCTACTATTTTTTCTACAGTATGGATGCATTTATAGCAGTATGCATGACAGGTAACTAATTCCAGTAGTCAGTCAGCCAACCAGCTGCACAAATAGCAATAGCATTGCATGTAGGTATGTTGGCTGTGGTTGCAATGAATGGTAGCTCCACAGCGGCAGAGCAGGGGCTTTGGACTTACCTAGGCAGCTGCCTTCATTACAAATGGAAATGCTGGCTTGACTGATTATTATATATACATACATGTGTGTGTGAGCGTGTGCGTGCACGTGCGTGGGGTCTGCTTAAAGAGCAAAGGAGGAGAAAAAAGGGCAGGGTTAAAACTCACTTGTCAGCATTTTAAATTCATTTTCATTTTAGCTACATGTAGATGCTAAACTTTCTGCTGAAATTTCTTACCATCTTTTGCTCTTTTTTTTTTTTCTAGTTAAATACCTTAGAAAATTCAAAGTAGCATTAAAAAAAAAAAAAATCCAGGTGTTGCCTGTATGAACCTCTTCATCGTCCGGGGATCTCTTAGCTGGGCTCTCAGGCAATCTGGTATAACCAGGGGTGTGTCAGAATGTCAAGTCCTCACGGGGAAGGCTGATACTTTCAGTAGTTACGCACATACACATACACATTGCAGGCAGCCATATAAGGCTTTCTGCGCATTCCACATGGAAATTGTATCCAGGGCCTGCTGTTTTTCTATCTCATACCTTTGCACAGCAATTTATATCTGTCACAAAGTATACGCAAAATGTCTGCAAAGCTAAACAAAAGCAAAATTTTGACTGGTTAGCATTTTGCACAGGGGCAAACAAATGTACCAAGTGAGGGGTGGTTAGAAAATACCCCAAAACACCTGCTCCACGTGGCTCAAATATTGTCTACCCCCAAAGGGAAGAATGAAGGAAATCTTACAACACACTTGATGTTATTTTACCCATAAAGATTTTCTCTGGATTGATGGAAAATGGGCTTTGAGAGAGCCATCAACCACAGGAAATAAACAGATATAGACAAATTGATCTGCCATAGGAGTTTGGTGCAAAGGGCATGAAACTCGGGATGTTTGCAGTGACATTTCACAAATCTGATAATAACAACTTAGATGTATCTGGCACTTCTCAGGCAGAAAAAGTAGATTTCAGGGTGATTTATGGACTGTTAAAATATGAATATGGATGTTTGGGTCATCCAGTCCCTGGTGCAAGGCAGCGCGGTGCCCTGTCGGAACAGAAGACATCAGGCTGCCCTGCACTCAGATGGAGGGTGAACAAGGCCGGTAGAGCCCTGCCTTATACCATAACAAAAAAGACTAAAACCATTCAGGCAGAGTCCTACCCCTCGTAGAAATGCTCCTGGCATCCCCATCATCAATACGAATGTGTTACCAAGGATGGCAGTGGTGCTAAACCAGCCTGAATCTGGCCAGCAGAGCAGGCACACTGCTGCTCCCACCAGGAGGGATCCTTTCCCCATTTTTCCCTTTCAGACGAGAGCTGGGATGAGCGAGACCCCGAGGCCAGCTGTAACGATGTTGCTCTGACATGTGGGAACACAGGGGTGATCAACATTTTCTGTGTGAAGCGCAATTTAAATCATTTTAAAGGCTCTGAGGCTCCTTTTCAGCCGTTTGGGTGGCTCTTGGTTTATCTCCATGACCACACGGCAACAACCTTCCTTTCTGAAGGCTGAGCATCAATCACCTGGCTGCTCAGCTGCCCACCGGCCCCTCACAAAAACGTCACAACACGTTGGCCACGTACAAATACATGCATGAAGGAGGTACAGGTCTCAAAGACAACAAAGTTGCCCAGGGCCCACGCGTATCAGCGACTCGAATATATCTTCCAGCAGAGAGAAACACAGGAGGAATGCAGCCGCAGGCCACCGGGCTGGGCAGCACAGGCACTGCTCCCAACCCTCCTGCCACCACACAGAGATGGCACGAGGGGCACAGAGGAGAAATGGGAGGCAAGGGGACGGCAACCAGTGAGTCAGGCACGAAGCTTCAGGACTTTCTTAGTCCTGGTGTTTGCAGAGTGAGGTGTTTTTAATGACAACAGCTGGAAATTCTGGTCCTTTTATTACAGGCCTCTAAGGTGGTGGTGGTAGGAGCGGCGCCGTGTACAGATAAAATTGAGAATTGACACAGCCAGGGAAGGAAGCAGGGGGCAGGCACGGAGAGTGCATCCAGCATAAAGGCTAACAACAGGCAGAGACAAAAACAGAACAACAGGCAGGGACAAAAACAGAAGGAAGTGCCTAACAGTGGCTGGGCGATAACAAGGTGAGGAGAGACAGAGGGAGTGCAGAGGGAGGAAATACATAGGAAATTGAAATCTGGACCGGCGTCCTATCCACACGCAGCCCCGTTATCTCTGTTCTTACAATGGAGAGTGACAAGGCAGGGCTTTCCCCCTCGGTCTGCATGCTGCCCGTGCACGTGCGAGTGCAGTTAAGATCGCCAAGATGCTGGGAAGCTGTTAATCATTCAACCATTTACTTGTTGCTCTTTTCCATGCATTTCTACGTTTAGGATTTGATTATTATTACTATTACTATTTTTGGTGGGTGGCAATAAGGGGGAGGAGGGATAATCCTTCAGCAGCAAATAGCAGTTTTTCATGTGCAGCTGTTATCTGGGTTCACTGGGAAGTTATCTAGCCATATCACATACTTAGGGAACAGAACAGGCTGAAAGCCCTGCTGCAGGGAGGACAACGTGCTGCCTCCAAGACAAAGAAGAGGCAGAAGACCTTCCTGTGAACACTGGGCTCCTCCTCGAGCAGGCCTAGCTCCGAATGGTGCCACACTGCTTTGTTTCAGCCTGGGCTAACACCAGTCCTGCTGCACACAGCTGTGCCCAGCGGGCAGGAGCACAGGCTGAGGCACCTCGCTGCTGCTTTAGCACAGCCACGGGCACCTAGCAGAAAAGCGAGGTACGGAGGCTTAGCAGAGGAGACAGCTGGCCTGGGATGGGATGCTGCACGGCCACCTTGAGCTCCAGTTCAACTTTATAATCCCTGTCACACTAGGCAAGGTCAAACGCACAGCAGGTAATTATCATGGACCGGCTGAGGATTCAGCACAGCTTCCCTCCACCGGCTCCTCTTTGGAACTGAATAAACTGTCACCACTGCTCTGCCTGTGTGTGTCCACAGGCAGGCTTCTAAAAAACACAGCCTCAGCAACAGGAGCCAGAGGGAACCGTTCCAGCCAGAGGGAACCATGCAGAGTGCCGGGAGGGGGCTAAGGCTTAGATCTAGCCTGGGGATACCCACCACGAGGCAGCAGCAGTATGGCAAGCGCTGCAGCCCTGGCCAGTGGCCATGGGATGGAGCAGGTGTGGGACCACTGCTGGGGCTGCTGCCCCAGGCGGTGAGCAGATCATGGGCTTTGGAGAAGGCAGGGCTGGGGGAAGTAGTGACAGAGACCCCAGCAAAAGCCCCGGGGGCAGAGCATGCCGGGAGGCAGGGATTCACAGGCCAGGGCACAAGGAGAGCTGCCTGGCCGGTAATTCCAGGGCATTCTGCCAAATTTTGGGCACAACCTGGCCATAAGCCCAGACGTTGAAAAAACAGCCTGGAAAGTGAGGTCTCACCAAGCCCATTAGCAGCCTGCAAGCTCCTCTGTCCTGGATCTCTCCCAGGGCTTGCAGGACGCGACTAACCCAATTTTCCTCGGGAAGTCCCATCTCCCTCCTCTTCAGATTCCCCTTCCTTCTTCCAGCAAGCGAAGAGGTACATGGGGGGGGCATGCAGATCTGAGACGCTCTGCAATGATGCCAGAGCCATTCTTCCTCATCTTGCGGCGACTCAGCCCACTCACGTACAGAGCAGGAAGGAGGCAAACAGGCAGGGACGAGGCCTTCTGCTGGAGCATTTCACAAAGCGGGGATGGGACCCAGGCAGCCCACACAACACCACGATGGTCCCACCCCGCCACGAACACTGCGGCTGCACTTTGCACAGCCGTGGCCGAGCGCCAGTTAAACCTCTCCTCCAACAGCCTGCCACTTCCTACTCCTGCCCAGGTTTTGGAGCTGGTTTTTATTTATTTCCTATTTGTTACTGGTCTGAGACCCAATGACAGTTTCTCAGCAGCTTCCCGGGTGCCATTTGAGAAGCACAGCTCCGACCAGCCCTCTCCTGTTATTTCAGCGAGAAGCCCAATGCACGCAGCATTTAATGAAGCTGCACTCAAAGTGCCAACAGCAGCTAATTAACTACTCCTTGCAACGTTGCCCGTCCACGTTTGACTGATGGAAAGCTACCTACCAAGTCTAAACAACTTGCCTAAAGCTTACGTGAGCCATTCTTCTAACACATCCCTCTTTTTAATAGATCATCCCTGTGTTATAGGGATATATAGTCAAGGCAAATTTGGCATCTGGGCATGGCGAAGCCCCTGATGCTGCAGCAATGCGACGCCCTGTTTATGCACAAGGAGGGGGCTCCCGTTTGGGTGTTTCTGGAGGAGGAAGGAAGAAATTTGGGTTTTTGGAGGAGAGCCCCAGAGGGGGAAAAGACCTTCAGAAAGCGCGATCGAGCACAGTATACCAGAGAGGGATAAACCCCGAAGTACTCCAAGTTCACTCCAGATGTTGCCGGGGGTGGGGGGGACATATTTTGGGCCCCAAAATGACAGGAGCGCTCGGGAGAGGGGAACCGAGAGCCCCGCAGCAGCTGCCTCCCCGCTGAGGGGACGAGGGGTGGCGATCTCCCCCTTTCCGACCCCTTCGGGGGGCGCTTCCCCGACCCCCCCTGGGGCCGTGCCGGGCACCCCCGGGCCTCCAGGCTGGGCACAGCCGGGGGTCCCCCCGCTCCCCGGTACCGGCTGCCGGTTCCCGAGGGCAGCCCGGGGCTCGCATCCCGGGGGCTGGAGCGGAGCCCCCAACCCGGCCCTGGTTCCCCCGCGGGGGGTGCCCCCTGGGCTCCGCCTGGCCGGCGGGCAACACAATGCGGAGCCGGGGAAGGGAAAGGGAGAGAGAAAGTGCGGCTGGTTCCTCCGCCCGGCCCTCTGCCTGCTGCTCCCGGCAGGAGACAGCGCTGCAAGCGGATCCTGACCGGGGGCAGGGGGTGGAGAGAGCAGGAGGAGGAGGAGGAGGAGGACGGAGGGAGGGAGGGAGGGAGGGAGGGAGGGAAGGAGGGAGGGACGGGAGCCTCTCTCCTTCCCTGGGCTGTTTTTTTCAGTTTCCTGTCTCGCATTGTGCTCACAGCGGATATGTGCTGCGCCTACAGGTGTGTCCCCTCCTCGCAGCTTTTCTCCGGCTCCCCGGCGTAGGCTCCGGCTGGCGGGCGGCGGATCGGCAGCGCCATGTGACGGCCGCTCGATCCCTCTCGGGGCTCTTTCTCTCCTCTTTCCCTGCCTCCCCTCCTTCCTCTCCCCGAGGTGGGGCCCGCGGGGAGCACCGGGCGGCCGCCGGGGGCTGCCGTAGCGCCTCCGCCCAGCCCCGGGCTGCGGGCTGCCGGCCGCTCGGGCAGCTCCGGGGCTCCGCGGGGCTCCCCCCTGCCTGCACCTGTTGAAGGTAACGCAGCCCCTTCCCCCGCCGGCGGGGGCGAGCTCCTCCTTCTCCCCTTCTCCCCGGGATCGCGGGGTATCGGGCAGGGCGGAGGGACCGGCACGGCACGGGGGGGTTGCGCTGCCCCTCGCCCCCCTGCTGGTTTCGCTTTCGGGGCTCCCCCGTGCGCGGCTCCGCACTTCGAGCGCGGTCCTTGCGCGGTCCTTGCAAGGGCCGCGGCGCCCCCCGAGTCCCCGCAGCTCGGCCCCGGTTCCCCCGCTCCGGGCGCGGCCAGCCCCGGCCCCGCTCCCCGCCGGCTCCGAGCTGCTTCGGGTTTTTCCTCTCGTCTCGTCGCGCAGGCAGCTTTAAACTTTCTTTCCGAGCTGTTAATTACATAGGGGGTGCTTCGCTGGCGTTTCGTGCGGGAGAATGGAAGTGCGAGCTTGGAACGTGGGTGACTCAAAGCTTAGTTATTGGGCACCGCAATAAACACCTCTACCTTCCTTTTTTTATTTATTTTATTTTTTTTCCGTGTCGCGATGGGCTGTACCTGCGACTTGCGGCTGTCTCCCCGTGGGAGGCTGGCGCAGCCTCGGTGCCACCCGGAGACGGGAGGGAGCGGCACCGGTTCGGGTCCTTTTGGGGTTAGCCGGCTGCTGGGGTGAATGTAGAGCGAGCTGCAAGTTTCTCGAGGCTCCGAAATCTCGTGGAAATCTCTTTGTTGTCGGTGAGTTGTGAGGCTGCGGTCCTGTCCCTACCACCGTGGAACGAAAACTTGCTCGTGGGGGAACTTGGTGCTTTTGTAGCTAACGCTGTTACCTTGAATGTGATGATTAAGTTAGTGAACACCAGAGGGAACTCTCAATAGGTAATTCATTCAAGAGTGATATGTGCTTGTCGTACTATTTATGTTCTCATTACAATGGAATCTAGAAGGAAGCTAGGGTCGGTAAGCGGTGGGCTGCCGGGACGTACCTGGGATCGCCTCAAGCTTTTCGAAGGGTGTCAGCCCTAAAGTTGGGCTGGCAGTTCTCTCTCTCACCTTTCCAAAGCTTGAAATACATAACCAGCTTTGCAGGAGCGGGGTTGTGAGCTGGGTGGGTGACCCATTAGCTGTGAAGCAGGGAGAGAGCTCATGAAGGCACTTGGTGCCAGCGCTTCATACCCAGCCTGCCTCTTGGGTCGTGAGACTGATCCTGCGCGCTCCGGTGCGGGGGCTGCCGCCTGCGTTGGAAAAGCCAGAACAGAGCACGCTTCCAGCCAAAACAAAAGGGAGGAAGTCTGCTCCCGAGCCTGGCATGGTTTGTCCTCGTTGCCTTGAATGCTTGTGGTTCCCAAGCCCTGGTGGGAAAGCCTGACTGAAAGCGAAGTAGAAAATTATCTTCGTTAGAGTGTTAAAGCAATAGAGAACGTAAACGATGGCTGTGTTTGGGAGAGGAGTTTGCATGGTGATTTCTGGTAACAAAAGCTTTTTCTATGTTCTGATACAACTGGACAAAGCTGGTGTTGACCCAGCAAAATGTGATGCTTTTAGTAGTTAAGTGAACCCCCTAACATGCACCTGAAGCTTTGGTTGCTCTTGGTAATCTGCTGCAACAGTTTTGTTACCAGACTTCCTTGATACTCCCAGATTGCTGACGACACGGGAAGGACAGCATAATAAATACACTTGTGACTCTGACTTATGCTCCAGGAGCTGAAGCATCCAGCTGTTCATCCTGTCCCTTTGCCAGAGGTTATTTTGCCATTCAGCCTTGTTTCCTATTGGAGCTTGAATCTGCCAGAGTTTACAGCTTGGCATATGAATGTAAACTGCATTTTATGGCTGTTCATGTTAGCACGTAATGTTGTCAAGTCCAGTAGTGTGAGCCTCCTGCTCCTCTCTCTGTGCTGGCAGAGGGACAAGGCAAACAGCTGGGGTCAGCTAAATTGGGCTCCAGTTTTGTGTTCTTCTTGTATGTTCTTCTGAAATGGTGTTTCCCCTAGAAAATGCGACTCAAACGAGCTACCTCTGTGTAGAGTCTCAGTGGGTACCAGTGGTGGGGAGGCAGCTTTGCACAGGGAGAGGTTGTGCAATGGTCTCAGTCGTAGCACTCGGCTGTCTGGGTTTCAGAGGAACGTAGCATGCTGTGCTGGAACAGCCTTCCTCTTCCCATCCTTCCTCCCACCTGGATTCTGGCAATTAGCAAGTGAACAACATGTTTCTTCTAGACAAATCTTGCTTTGTACATCTAACTTAAGAACCTATATATATAAATATGTAAAATGTCCTCACAGAGGGCACAGCCCTTTTCTGCCCAAACCTTCCTGCAGATGTTATTGGAAGTGGCATAAAGGCTTAACAAAATCAGGGGCTGTTTGCCATGCATGCAATAAGCTCCCCAAAAACGAATCTGCATTTTGAAGGGAGCTCTCTTCATGAATGCTTGCTAACAACAAAAAGTTCCAGTGACTTGTTGCTAACATGTTTGGATTCTAGCTTGTTTTTGAAAAAAAAAATGGTTTGTACATCTATATATATTTAATGAAGATGTAATACTGATTATAAATATTTTTGTAATGCCTAGAATGTGAAACTTTTCATGCACTTTTAATATATTTATTATATGAAGCGCTGAATGAAGGTATTTATTACACTAGTGCCACATTCTGATTATTGAATTACAATTGTAAAATTAAGGTAACAAGCTTAAATTAGGGTTTGCAACTTTAAACTCTTGCCAGCAAGCAGTTAATGGCAAACATTAACTGCTAGTAAAGTAATTGCTACAGTTCTTTTACTGTCATTTTGTTCTCACTTTCCTCCAGTCAGACTGTTCTGTAGACATATAATGAATATTCCCCAAAATAGCTTGGCATTGTCGCTTATGCAATTCCTCATCAGAACCAATATTTTGATGAGCTAATGCGCACTTGATTAAACGTACTTGATTTATGCAAACAAAAGCTGTAGGTCCTTCTTTAAGTAAAGTTAGCACCTGTTAGCGAGATGAGAGTCTAAATAATTAAAATGGAATTAAGTAAACAAACAACACAAATGTGGTGTTCCTCCTACCTTTTTACCTTTGCCTTTTCAACTCAATGGTAGATATTTATTTTGCCTTTTCTTGCAGGTTTGCTCAATCACTGCAGGAATCTCAGTTTATAGTGAGGGGGATCAACTTCTATGTAAATGGTTTCCATTAGAATTAAAATAATAATAATAATAAGAAGGCCATTATTAGCTATAATAAAGCCAGAAGCAACTAGAATTAGTGGAATAGTACTTTAAGAGTTTTGTTTAAACACGAAGCCAGCTTGGACTTGATATTGGTCTCTTAATTCCTGTTTAAAAAACAAACAAACTTAGCCTGAGTAAGGCATTTAGGGGGTGTCTGTTTTAAAAATGCAGTATTTGAACAGTAAGTGCTTTAACCTCCTACTCCTTGCTTGATCAAAACCTACATAGACAAACTGGAAATAAGGAACTGAAGAAATGAGTTGAAGATAGCCGTTTTATCTAACCATCAGTGGCTTAGTGTTAAAAAGCTCCCTAACTCTCTAGAAAACTGCTCAGATTTGGCTTTAGAAAGAGGTTGTGGGGTCTGTGCCCCTAGAGACTCTACAGAAGGCGAGGGATGGAGGAGGGAGAGGGCATATGCTTGCCCCAAGCCCTGGGGCAGCAGGATGGACTGGAGAGCTGCAGAGTTCTTGCAGGGCTGAGACTTGTTTTCTTTAGGTAGATAGTAGATGGCTTATCTGTTAATAACAAGTATTTCTCAGTTTCTGTCCCTGTAGAATAGAATAGATATTCTGTCTCTGGGAATAGATAACTTTTGGATCTCTCTAAGTTTCTTTCTGTCTCAGATGGTTGAGGGAAGACTTGTTGACATAACACCCAAAAGAGTCTGTGCTTAGCAAACATCAGTAATGACGATTAAAAAAAAAAGAAATACCAGAGCCAACCAGTCCCCGCTCGATTACTCAGGTGGAGGCTGCTGTAGATTTTGTACCCAGGAATGTGTCAGCAGAGCTGTGGTCACCACCACGTGCTCATTGGGCTGTTCAGTTTCTCTTTGGAAATTGGCTTCCGTGAGCCGGCAGTGGCGCCGATGCAGTTTGATAATTAGCTCTGTGCGGAGCTCCCTGGGCTCGGAAGCTGTGGTGCTCACCAAAGGACAGAGTCCACCCAGCACCTTCCGAGGCACTTTCGACCTTACTCCACCTTTCTGTTTAGCTTCCAAGCTTTTGCCACTTTCTGAGGAAGTGTCTTCTTCAAACAGTTATCTAATCATAACCTTATTTCTAGTGTTTTGCTAGCCTTTCTCAGTAACTGACATTTCTAGCATCAGGCCACAAGTAAAGAGTAGGGACATTTTGTTAGTTTGAATTTTAGATTTTATATTAATTGACTGTCATGGTTTCCTTTATGTTGCAGATACAATATCTCTTTCTTTCTTTCTATTAAAGTTAATTAAAACCCTCAATCCTACAGCAAACCAGAAAGCTGCAGAGAAACTTTGCCCCCAAGCTGTCCTTCCTGTGCTTTAGTGCTGGTTCTGCACAGGTAGACCCATCAAGAGTGTTCAGGTGGATGAAGTACATAGGAACTGTCAGAGATCAACATGACTTTAATTAAAAAAAAAAAATTTAATAAAATCCACATGACTGTTAGCACTTAAACTGAATTGCTACAAAACTTGCATTTTTTAGAAAGATATGTTTGTGCTTATTGCTGGATAGACCTGGCTAGCATCTTTCTAGTCAAGCTGGATTAGTTCTACATGTCAACTCGGTTTGAAGGAAGCTCTCATAAACCCGACACTAATCTTCCTCTGTCTAGAGATCATTAAGGTGATAGCTGAGTCTCCTGGATAACATAGGAATCAAGTTGTCTCACACTTCAAGCTTAACCTCTTGTCTATACTAATGGGATGTGTTTTAAATATACAGAAAATTCAGGAGTAAACTCTTCACATCTTTTTCCCTAGGGCTCCTGTTTATCTTCTGTATAGTTTAAGAAGAGATAGTGCCTCTTTCTGACAGATGTGTATACCTATATATTACCTGTTTATAAAGAAGACATAGCTCTTGTATTACTAATTGCATCACTACTTAGAATTTATGAAGGACCAGTTCTTTAAACCATGTTTGCCCAGGGGGGAAATAGTTATTATTCAAATGTCTTCAGACAGACAAAGAAAGTAAAGGACAGAAAAAATAAAATACATTGATTAGGTAAAAAGGGTACAATGGAAATACAAGGTGAGGTCTGACATCATGAATTAGAAAGATCAATTTAGTTATCTTTTGCTTGGACATAGTCTAGGCATACACAGCAAATAAAAGTTGCTTTCCTGAATCATTCAAATTAGCAGGTTACAGTTTCCTTCAGCTTGTCATAGTTATTTAGTCATTACTTTGTCTTTAATAATTCTGGTTGTGTTCATCGCAACTGGAAGTCCAAGATGTTCAGCTGCTCTCTTGAATACGTAAGAAGACTTAATTTGTCATTCCTTAATATGTTGTTGCAATGTGTGTTAAACTTGTGTGTTATCTTCATTTAATCAGTATGAGACAAATTGGTAGAAACTTCATAGAATCTCAGAATAGTTTGGGTTGGAAGAGACCGTAAATGTCATCTAGTTTGAACCCCCATGCTATGGGCAGGGACACCTTCCACTAGACCAGGTTGCCCCATCCAACCTGGCATTCAGGCCCATCCAACACTTCCAGGGATGGGGCATCCACAACTTCTTTGGGCAACCTGTTCCAGTGCCTCGCCACACTCTGAGTGAAGAAATTCCTCCTAACATCTAATCTAAACCTTCCCTCTTTTAGATTAAAGCCATTACTCCTTGTCCTATTGCAACATGCTCTTGTAAAAAGTCCAGCTTTCCTGTAGGCCTGCTTTAGGTACTGGAAGACCACTCCTTGGAGTGATCTTGGAGTTTCCTTGGAGCCTTCTCTTCTCTAGACTAAATAACCCCAAGTTTATTAGCCTGTATTCATCGGAGAGCTGCTCCAGCCCTCTGATCATCCTCCTGGTCCTCCTCTGGGCTTATTCTAATACTTTCATGTTCTTCCTGTGCTGGGGGGCCCAGAGCTGAACACAGTACTTGAGGTGGTGTCTCACAAGGAGAATCACCTCCTCTGACCTGTCAGTCACACTTCTTTTCATGCATCCCAGTATGCAGTTTGCTTTCTGGGCTGCAAGCACACATTGGCAGGTTATGTTGAGCTTCTCATCCAAGTCCATCCCCATGTTTTTCTCCCCAGGGTTGCTCTGAATCTATTCTCTGCCCAGCCTGTATTCACAGAATCACAGAATATCCGGAGTTGGAAGGGACCCACAAGGATCATGGAGTCCAATTCCTGGCTCAACACAGGAGCACCCAAAAATCAGACCATGTGTATAAGAGCATTGTCCAAACACTTCTTGAACTCGGGCTCAGTGCCATGACCACTGTCCTGGTTGTTCCAGTGCCCGACCACCCTCTGGGTGCAGAACCTTTCCCTGACACCCAGCCTGACCCTCCCCTGTCCCAGCTCCATGCCGTTCCCTCGGGTCCTGTCGCTGTCCCCAGAGAGCAGAGCTCAGCGCCTGCCCCTCCGCTCCCCTCGTGAGGGAGCTGCAGGCCGCCATGAGGCCTCCCCTCAGCCTGCTCTGCTCTGGGATGAACAAACCAAGGGACCTCAGCTGCTCCTCATACATCTTCCCCTCTAGACCCTTCAACATCTTTGTAGTCCTCTGTGGGTCATTCTTTTTTCTGTCCTCCTTATACAATGGTGCCTGAAACCGCATATGGGACTTGAGGTGAGGCCGCACCAGCTCAGAGCAGAGCGGGACTATCTCTTCCCTCGTACGGCTGGCTTTTGTCTGCCAGGGCACACTGCTGACTCCTATTCAACTTGCCATTGACCAGAACCCCCAGATACCTTTCTGTGGGGCTGCTCTCCAGCCTCTTGTCCCCCAGTCTGTATGTATAGCTAGGGTTGCCCCTTCCCAGGTGCAGAATCCAGCACTTGGTCTTGTTAAACTTCATATTGTTGGTGATTGCTAAGTTCTCTAATTTGCCAAGATCTCTCTGTAAGGCCTCTCTACCCTCCAGGGTGTCAACAGCTCTTCCTTATTTAGTGTCATCCACAAACTTACCTAGTATACCTTCAAGTTCTGCATCCAAGTCATTAATGAAAACATTAAAGAGAACTGGCCTAAAATGGGAATCCCACTAGTGATTGGCTGCGAATCTAATGCAACCCCGTTTACTATAACCCTTTGAGCCTGACCTGTTCACCCATCATATTGTGTATTTATCATATTCAGCTGTATGCTGAACATTTTGTCCAGAAGGATACTGTGAGGTACATCAGTCCATCTTATTGAGTATTCATGCTTGGGATTGCCCCGACCGTGCCCTTAGTCAAGCTATGTTCGCTGTCACCAGTCACCTTCTTATTTTCCATGTGCCTTAGCATAGTTTCCAGGAGGATCTGCTCCATGAGCTTGCTGGGCACAGAGGTGAAACTAACTGGTTTGTAGTTCCCCGGGTCTTCCTTTTTTCCTTTTTTAAAAACAGGGGTTATGTTTTCTCTTTTTTCAGTCAGTCAGAACTTCATCAGACTGCCACAACTTCTCAAATAAGATGGACAGTGGCTTAGCAACTTCATCCACCAGTTCCTTCAGGACCCATGGATGCATCTCATCTAATCCCATGGGCTTGTGTATCTTCAGGTTCCCTAGCAGGTCTTGAACCTGGTCTTCTCCTACAGTGGGTGGTTTTTCATTCTCCCAGTTCATGTCTTTGCCTTCTGTGACTTGGGCAGTGTGGCTAGAGCACTTGCCAGTACATTGGACCTGTTGAATTTTGAGGCAACAGAAGCAACAATTTAACCTCTTTTATTTCCAGCCTTGTGGGAGTGGTAAGAAAAGAAATGAAAAAGGGTAAAAAAATTTTTATGTACAATTTTGATTCATGTCATCAACAACAGAAACTTTTTTCCTTCCTGAATTAACTAACAGCCCATGTAAGTTCTAGCTATGATCACAAGACATGCACAGAACTCTTTAGGGCAAAAGTTGCAAAGCTAGGAATCTAACTGAAATGGGTGACTTCTTGGTTACTTTTTTTTCTTCCCAAACATGCTAAATGAAGGTGTAGCCTCTATACCAAAGGCCTTTACTCAGGCAGAAAGAGTCCTTGAGCGTCGAGTACTTTAAAGAAATTTTTCAGGAGTCTATAACTCTACAACTGCAAAGGTAACTTTGTGACTGAGGAATATGTATCTTCTGTGTACTTCAGGTGTTGTCTTCTGTCTTTCCAAACTGTTGAGATGAAAAACCAAAAGACTTCACTTATGCTGGCTACCCCCCAGCACTAAGTGATGGTATGAGTTTACTTACTAGTGCATCAGATAAAACTGCAGAGAGATGCCTTTTATGTTCATTAACAGATGGTCTCTTTGTTTGGCATTTAGCTGTGGCAAGATCTGCAGGCATTTCACAGTCCATTGTGCATTTGATCCAGTGTTCAATAACATTAGTGAAAATGCAGAGAAATATCCTTCTTTTTTTTTTTTTTTTTTTTTTTGGAAACTGTCACTCGCATTTGAGGGTCAGAGGAGCCATCAAGGCCTGCAGTTGTTTGACAGAGTCATTTGGCTTTTTATCATGGGCCCAACAAATCTTCGGCTTAAGGTATATCTTATCCCCAAAATATTGAGAAAAAGAATCAATTTTTAAGAAGTTTGTTCCTGTTCATTCCTCTCTGTTCAGATCTATATCACATTTCTAACAGGAGTCTTCTGTGCTTTTGACTTACATCTCTTGGTCCCTGTTAAGTCATCTTCTGGATGTTTTCAAGTGTTTTTTATTGTCTATTATTTTTTACCTTAAACATGATCAAGTAGGCAGTCAGTTGTCTGTGTGCCTTATCTGGACTGAATCTTTAAATCTGATTTTGTATAATGCTTCTTTTTTCCCCCCTCAAGATGCTAACTGTATTTTTGATACTTCTCTGCAGGTTCTCTGATTTTCAACATCTTTTTTTGAGCATCAACCATGGGACTGGGTGCAGTGTTTCAGTTTTAGTTGCTTGCTACTGTTGCATACCCCATCCTCCCCCATTCAGTATTTCCATTCACTCTCGTATCTTTGCATCCATGAACCACATTAGCCCTTTACATAACAACACGATCTCCAAGTGATGTTGTGTGTCTATGGTGACCTCCCCATCCTTTTTGGCTTCTTTGCTTCTTAAGGTTAAGGTCCTCCAACTTGCAATCCTACCTGCATTCCTCATTACTAGATACATACATCTGCATTCTGTTGTCTTAAGACTGTTTTGGCTGGAATGAGCTCAGCTTGACAAATAATTGAGATAACTCTGTGTGATATCCTTTCTATTGTTATTTACCATGCTACTAAACCATGTAATCCATTAATTTTATTGCTGAGGACATACTTATTTCTAGGCAGCTAATAAAACCGATAAATGATGTAGAGCATAATTCTAGTCACTGTGAACTGCAAAAGGAGTATTACAATTGCATTGTGATGTTATTCAGCAATGACAACTTTTCTGAGATCTTTCAGTTAACTGCTTTTTAATCTGTTTGGCATATATTTCTGCTATTCTGTTCGTGAGATCTGATTGATTTGATGTTTGTTGACTGTTGTGATACATTATTTTCTTTGGTTGCTGAATTCAGTGTCAAATCAATAGATTTCTCCTTCCTTACTTTTCTCCCCTTCAAAAGGGGGGAACCTCTTTGCATTTATACAGATGAAAATGAGGAATTTTCCGTGATGTTTTCAGATGCCAATTCCAAAATACTTCTTTGCTTTGGATAGTGAGAAACCTACTGAGCAAGAAATTTCTCTTTGGTTGTGCGTGTTGCCCAGTCCCTTGTCTTTTGTCTTACCTGAACCATCTTTTCTGCATCTCTCCCAGCAGGAACAAGTACACGTCAAAAAGTGCTTCGTCCTGGAAACTATTAGCACAGAAGCCTGAGCCACAAGAACTCCCTTTCTCTAGTGGTGGTCGTGCTGCTCAGGTGGGCTAAGAACTTGCTTGGACTGAGGTTTTGTTGTTTTTTTTTTTTTTTTTTAAACTCCCTTTCTCCTTGTGTGTTGCTTCCTTGACAAAGAGGAGGTCCTCTTGTAAAGCACTGCAGCGCGGTTTGCTTGGTGCATCAACAAAAGAGATGGCTATGGGGGTTTATTTGCTTAGGGCTTAGGTTGAAATATTATAGCCTTAAATTCAGTGCAATGATCTGGCATGACAATGTATTTACTTTACAATTCTGGTGGATGCTGTCTGATTTCATAGTGATTTTTATGCGTATTTTTATACCTCCTGGACCTATAGTGTAAAATGACGTTAAGCAACTTGTGCGTTTGAGTCATCTCCAAGGTAACTTAGTTATCAAAACATCGTATCTCAAGTGCTCAGAGTAACACTTTCCACTTGTCTAATTGCACTTTGGCAATCTGTGTTGCTTATACTGCTGCTCTTCAAATTATTGTGTACAGGTGTGCTCGGTAAGGACTTTCCACTTTACTTTTCCCAGTTGTAGCAATTAGTTATTATCTTTTCATTTTGATCCTGAGGCCTGTGAAATAAGTAAGTACGTTTTAGAAATGTAAACAGCATCCTTGAAACTAAACTCTTCATGGTATTTTCTCCTACTGATAATCTGAAGAGGCAGCCTGTGTTTTCTGTTGTCTGTGGCATAATTAATCTACTTGAATTATACTTGAACGAGAGCTCAGATATCAGAAGAGGGTTTAGCAGCATCGGAAGTTCACAGCTTTTGCATGAGACAGTAGTGAGGACTTGCCAATCCATGATTATTAATCTTGTTAGGAAAAGAAGAGACTGGTAAATTTGTTGTTATATGCCTGCATCTGTTTTGTCCCTCTCACAGACTCTTCTGTTTTGCTCGCACCTTTCGTGTACAGTAATGTTACAAGGTCACGTTTGCTGCTGTGTCGGTGTCCAGAACTGAGATACTCCTACACCATGCTTATTGTATGTGTCAGATGAAACGGGCATATCTGCTAGCATACAAGAAGTCTGGGCTGCTTTGGGTGTAAGTTTGGTGCCAGAGTGCGATATATATACCAACTAGATGATCTTTAAGGTCCCTCCCTTCCAACCCAAGCCATTCTATGACTTGATGATAAATGATCTGCTGTATGCAGTGGGGTTCTGTAGGTAACTTGACTGGTGACTCCATGCCTTCTGTTTTTGTTTCTGTCTTTCATGAGTAATTTCACTTCTGTGCCACTTTTTGAAGAAATTTGCAGAATTTGTGGGTGAAAATCCAATTTATTATTATTATTTTGTGCTAAGTAGGGCAAGTGAATGCCACAGCATTCCTTCGTGACCAGGAAGGATGGGGACCTTCTAGCTCTATTAACTATCCTGCTCCTCTACCCCAAAACCCCTGTGCAAAAGGAGACCTACATACCCAGATCTCCTGACTTGAGGAGAGCCTTCTACAAAGCACTTCCACATCAGGCTCTCCATACCCAGGAGATGACTTGGCACAGGGGGAGCGTTTCTGTTCCAAGTGGGTTAGCAGCATGTGTAGACCATCAGTCAATGACAGGGAGGCTTTGGTGGCAGTTCTTCTGTGACTGGTTCCTGGTGTCACTTCCTGGTAGCTGCTTCATTCTGCTACCATGATTGTTTTGTGAACTGGATGGGAGAGCTGATATAGCATTATACTGCATTACATGTAGCTGTTATATGGCTTTGAAAAAAATACTTTAAGAAGCTTGATCACGTCTCTGATGTATTTTACAGCATGGCCCTGCCAACATGTGCTTTTGCAGTGTTGGATCAAAAAGCTGAAAGAGTATAAAAAAAAAAAACTATTCAAGAACCACTTCAACTAATTTTGTTGCCAAATTCTTTGTGTTATCAAGCCACAACTGTGTGTGCAGCTCTCATCCTTTCCTGCCCATCCCCTCCTGGGTGGTCCTATTAGGCAGGGAAGAGGAGGCTTTTGCAAACAAAGTTTGGGTGTTGAACTTGCACGTTCAATAGCAGCACTGCCCTTCTCTGGTTCACTTCTATTGGGGATAATATGAGGTGTCCTTAAATCGAATACAGCCATTTTGCATAGAACTCGCTGTTCTGTATGGGTGCTCTAAGCATGGTGTACATATGCAGTTCGTGGGAGAGTGTGAGAATGGGCCAGCTTTCTTTGGTGCCTGATCGTTTTTTTCCATAGCTAATGACCTCCTGTGCACTAACAGCACACAGGCTGCTAGTAGGGTAGTGCTAACCATGCGTGTAGTCACTTCCTTTTCCCTCTTACCTCCTTTTAGAAGACTTTGCTCTTGAATCTTGTAAATGGGGTGATAATTTCAAAGCAAACAGCTTTCAGTTGCTTCTTGCCAACTTTTGCCCACAAGGTATGTAAAGTAAACAGAGCAGCTGGGAAATTAGATTTCTACCTCCCCTCCTGTTGCAAAGCATCCTAGGATGTCTCTTGGCTCTTTTTAAAGTAATGAGTAAAGTGAGAGAATTAGATTGTCACACCCAAGCTGCCTTTTAATCAATGTATCCACCGCACGGGTCATTCCTATTCCTCAGAAGCTTTAGGAAAACCTTGTAAAATGTGGGGCTTTAAAAAAATCTCTGCCATTTGCATATTGAACACAGAAATATTTCATTGCTTGCTACAAAGAAAGAAAGTCAAAATATCAAGAATGGTGTGAAAATAAATATAGGTAATTTTCTTCATATCTAAAACAACTTTGAAGCAGATTATAGTGAAATATGAGCATTTTTAGCTCTGTTAGGCTCTTGGAGGAAGCTTAAAAGGATTTCCAGGTGCTACAATTTGTTTGATTCAGAAACTGTGGGTCTGGATACTGAAGTGGCAGGCATACAGCACTTGCAAGGATCAATATCTGTTGTAGGATATGCAGATAGACAGCTAAGCTCTGCCATCATACCCTTTTAATACAAAGAGGGTATTTTAAAAAATAATAAAAAAGGGAGATATTAAAAAAGTGACTTTAAAAAGTTGACAAGTAAATGGTTAATGTTTAATGTATTTAGCTCCAGCCTAGGTATTGAACAGCCTTTGCCAATTGAGCAATAGAAAAATTTGTTAAATGTGAAAACTAGACCTGAGGTTACTGACCCTGAGGCACGGCTACGAGGGGAAGGCATAGCTCGAAAGATGAATATCCATTATGTGATGCCCTCCGAATGAGAGAGGGCAAGTCCCAAGTGTACGAGGCTTACAGGAATTCAAGTCAACAATCAAGTTATAATCTAATGAGGCCACAAACACAACTTCAATTTAAAGCTCACCCTTAGAAAGCTGGAGGTCCCTGTCCCAAAAGAGGACTCCTCATTAGCAATTTTACTCCCTCGGCATGCTTCAAAGGGCAGTATCCCAATAACCCATAGCATTTCTCCTTCACAGGTCTTTAATCCCTTCATAAAAGTAGCTATATACATGGAGTGCTCTCTATTCCTTTTCAGAAATAGGATCTCTATTATATAGAGAGATAAATAATATATAATTATATATAATACCTATAATATATAACATAATTACAATTGATGTGTTTTTAAAGGAAAGTATGCTCTGGCATGTGAAAACTTTCCCTTCATGTTTCCTAAGTAAAGGTTTTGAAACTCATTGAGGGTGGGTATTTATTTTTTTTTTAATAGAAATTCCTTGAGTTCATTAAGTCCAAACACCTGAAAGAATGTAACAGTTCTGTCTTCTGGAATATTTCAGTTGTACCAAATGCAGAGCAGTGAGTGCAGCTGTGAGGGCCTAGTTTGGCTGTACTTGTGGTCTCTAGAATGTATGAGCTGATTTATTTATTTTTTAATACAGATTTAATCTTAAGCTCTTACATTTACTTGAAGGGAGAGGAAAGATTACAATTTGAGTTCATTTTTTAGTCATTTATATATATATATATGTATGTGTAATAGCCACAAAGTAAGGATGATGTGTTCTTGCAATAATTTCTTTTTAAATAGTTGTGCTTCAATAAAGTATATATTTTTTTTCTCTTTACTTCAAATAAACCTCACCTCAATTGACATATATTTTTTTCCTAAGTCAAATCATGATTATCGTTTCTACAGTCCTAAGAGAAATTAGGACTTGAGGTAGCCTTCTGCTTAGTCCAGCCCCCAAAAGCAGACGCTGCTTTGTGAGATTAGATTCTGCATCCGCTTTTTACCTGTGAATCCTTAATGAAGCAAAAGCCATCCAGTCAAATGCGATACAAATACGATGCAGATTTTGCCAAACCCAGGAGATGAGCAGTCCGGCTTTATGGCTGAGCTACAATCTATCAGAGTAACCTCTTCATTACGTCCCAGCTCTCATGAGGAAGAAAAGGCAGCGGTACTCAGTGGGACAGACTGTACCAGCACAGCTTGCCTTGTGTGAAGATCAGCAAACAATGTAGGCACCCAGATATTTTGTCCTCTGAGTGGCTGTTTGAGTGCTTTTCCTCCTGCTCAGTGATTAGTCAGGATGGCTTACTCCTCTGTCACAACTACGGTAGCTCTTTTTTGGCATAGTCTACAGATGAATCTTTTCTAGGTGGTGTCTAGGTTTTTGGTTTTGTTTTTTTTTTTTCCTTGGTGTGATGAGGTTACACATGTGAAAATCTTGAGAATGCCGTACTTTTTTTCCTGGTTTCTAATTTTGGTTATAAATATCTGCCCTAAAATAAGATGGACTGATGTACCTCAAATGGGATAGCTGACTTTACAGGGAAATCAGATTGGTTTCCTCAAGAGAACAGCTGTCCAAACTCCAAACACTCAGAAAAGGTGGACTAGCAGAAGGTGTAGAGATGGAGACACCAAGCCTTTTGTGTATGTGCTCAAGCAGGCTGGGGGTACTTGAGAGAGAAATTCACTCTCTCCTTTGGATTGGGAAGAAAGGGGGGTTTGCTCCCCTGTGACAGTGGAAGCAGTGTGGTGATGTTTCCTCCCTCCACTTGGGCTGGGGAGCTGTCCTTCAGCAAGGTGGCCTGTTAGATCTTTTCCAGTGGGGAAAGTTGCTGACGTTTTACAGGAGAGCAAAGTGAAGGGCTGGGCTGTACTTACTTGCCCAGGGTCAGAACTGTAAATTTATTCCTCAGCCCTGGCAGATCCAGGAGTAGAAATCATGTGTCTTAAGGCCTTTGTGTTCAGGGACCCTCAAGGGTCTCCTCCTGGCTGAAGGATAACCCTCAGGTGGTGGTTTGGACCTATACTGTACTTAAATTTTGTAACTCCAACTAATGAGAATGCTCTGAGATTACACTGAGTGCGTGTCTGTGCAATGAAATTAAATTGTGAATCTGTACAAGCGTGTCCGGTTAAAATAAAGTATCACCACATCAATCGCGAGCAGAGGCACGTTGAAGTAAATCCTTTGCCGGTGTTCCTCGGGAACACTGCAAATGTCTCTCAGTTCCTAGAATACAAAATCATTCCTCCATCATAAAGAGCACCAAAATGCTTTTAATATTGACTGGGAGATTAAAAAAAAAAAAGCCAGCAACTAAGTGTATAGTTTGGATCCTATTACTGCATTGAATGGCTATTAATATTGCTGCTGTGGGAAATGTGATAGGAAAGGAAGCTGAGCTTCCTATAACGACAAACTTCAGAGGTTCTAAAGTTTTAAAATGCTCCTGCTGCTTCCTCCCACGTCAATATTAACTGCCATGCTCTATTTGTATTTTGGATGTCGGCTTGGGAAAAGATTTGATTTGACGCTGCAGCACAGCTTGAGGAACCTGCTGTACAGAATATTAATATCTGATCTTGTTTCATTAATATCAATTTCAGGCATGCATTCCAAAGAGGGTTAGTATTAAGCTGTTTTTAATCGAAGCGATGTTCTGCAGATTTTGAGACTGAACACACCAGCTGGTCTGCACTAAATTTTACAGTGCAAGAGACAAGACACAGGCTTCCTCACAGAAAGGGGATGTGGCAGTGCAAGAGTGCAAGTCCTTAAAGTATGGGGAGTTTTATGCACTGGGAATGATTTCTTGCTTTCAAGGAGAAAATTGGTAAACGCGAGGCTGGAAACTAGAGGGATGGCTTCTGTGACTCTACTCTCTCCTCCGTTTCCAACATCACTGCTCAGGTACATTTTTGTCCTGGTCCCACCTCAGCGCCTGTGCTTACTGGTGTTTGCCCATCTCTGCTTTCATTCCGCAGTGGGATTGTGAGTTTTCACACAGGCGGGGTTTGTGGGATGTCCCACAGCTGTGCACCTCCTCCCTGCGTGCACCTGGCACACAAGGGGTTGTGCAGCCACTTGCTGGACCTTGGAGCAGACACTGTGATGGCCTCACCTCCTGGCAGGCCCGTGCAGATCTTTGCATCTGAAACCCAACACCAAATGAGGTTATTAGACATTAGGGTGTTTTCTTTTTTGCTGTTGTCTTTTTTTTTTTTTTTTTTTTGCAATTCAGAGAGACATCCTTTGAAGAAGTGAATGAACCATATCCTTCTCTCTTCCTCCACTCTTTGCACCACATAACATAGCATAATTGTACAGCAGCTATATTGTTTTACAAATGCTTCTATGCGTGAAATTAGTAAGCTTCCAAAAAAGGCCCTAAAACCAAAAGACCCTGCAATGTTTGTTACAGTAAGTTAGGCCTGTGACACTCTATCCTCTGAGAAATATTCCTGCATAGGATCTAGTTATCCAGTTCATCAACATGCATAATTTCTTCCACTACTCCCAGCTCTGAATCAAGATTGGATTTTGTAAAGATGTCTGCAGAGGAGTTTTACGTATTAAGCTGTACAAGAAGAAAAGGTTAAAATTTGTTGTTACAGCAGTCGTGGAAATCTATAGCATAAATGCGTGCTGCTTTAAAATATGAAAAATGGTGTCTTTTAAATATCAAAGGGATTAGTATTAATCCAGCACTTGTGATTTTCTTAAATCACATTATTTGCATAATAATGCTCACCACCTGCTATATCTTCAAAGCGCTTTTCAGACATTAACTAATTGATCTTTGTAACACCCCTGTGATGTAAAGACCTGTTATTATCCCCACTCTGCAGATGTGGAAACCAAGACCCAGGGTAGTTCAAGTAACTTGGTCGGCGTGAGGCCGAGACGGTGGCATCGCGGCGTTGGGTGTCTGACGTCCCCTCCTCTGGCAGCGCCCACTCGCAGCACCTCCAGGGGTGTCTGCTCTATCTCCTTGCCCGCCTTTGTTTAGAAACACAGAAACGAACGGAGTTATTTCTTTGTGTCTTTGGGGGAATATTGCTGGGGGATGTTGATTTGTTTTGATTTTCAGTTTTTTTGCTAAATGATTTGGCTGCAGTTTTCAGTCTCCCGATAGTAAAAGAAACGGAACATAGAAAAGCTTCTTAAAGCTCCTCATTGTCTGTGTGCACCCCAGTGGTACTAGTTGAGAGCTTTCATGCATATTTTTCTTTCTTCAGGACTCGGTGTGGTCTTGCCGTTAGAAGCCTTTTGGTCAGATTTGCTGCTGGTTGTCAGGGTATGATATTCTTAAAATCGGTGACAGGCTGAGTCGCATGCCATTTCAAAATACAAATCCTTATTCTCACCCCGTGCTCACAGCTCCCAGAAGACGAGGGCTGTGCTGTGCTGCCCGTCAGGATGGAGGGAGCAGGGGGTTTGCTCCCTGCGGGATGTCTGGCTCGAGCCTTTCCTTCGACGAGTGTCTGGGGGAGCTGGGGGTGAGCGTTGGCCCAGCCCTCCTGCAGGTGATGTGCGGGTGACATGCAGTGCCCTGAGGGTCTCCCAAACCTCTGCAAAGCTTAGGAAAATGCTGGGTGGGATTTGGTAAACGTTGCTAAATGGGGTAAGAATGAAGGACGGGCTGGTGTCATGCATCTAAGTCAAAGAACAGTTATTAAAAACACTGTTATGTCTAGCAATCTGAGAAGGTGTTTAAAATGGGGTATTTAAAAATATATTATGGCCACTTTAATCTGGCAGTGTCACTTTAACGCTTAGTGCAGGGAGTTACTGAGTGCACAGAAGTGTTTTTACTGGTGTACCTGCAGCACAATCTCCAGGCAGGAAAGTAAATCTCAGTGCTGGAGCACTCGATGCCATCGGCGCAGACTAAAACTTGGGAAAAGCACGTGTCGTGGCAGATTTCAGGGGATGATTTTAGCTAATGTATCGTTTCCCAAGCACAGTGCCCGGGCCCCTGCGAGGGCTGCAGCAATGGTGAAGTGGCAGATGATGTAAACAAGTTAGGTGCACAATGGTATATATTGGCTTTGCTTATTGCTTAGGCAGGGGGCTGAGAAAGGCGGGGAGGGGGAGTATGAGTAACTCTGAATTCCTTTGTAGTGTAGCCGGGACAGATGGGCTGTAATCTCTCTTCACAGCACAAATTACAGGGTTTCCAGACCCTCGGACGCTTGTGGTTTCTTGGCTTCTTTTTGCTTCCTTAAACAACATTTCTATATAGCCTGTGTTTGCTCTGGTGAGAAATGGATCTGGCTTCTGGTCAGAGCATCACTTGTCCCGTAAGAGCCTCTCTCTGTCTGTTTTGTGTCATCTTCAGGTGATGTGAACATCAGAAAGCTCTTCTGTACCATGCGGGTGACTGAGCACTGGCACAGGTTGCCCAGAGAGGCTGTGGTGTCTCCTCCTTGGAAATACTCAGAAGCTACCTGGACGTGGTCCTGGGCAAGCTGCTGTAGGTGGCCCTGCTTTAGCAGGGGGCTGGACCAGGTGGCCTCCAGGGGTCTCTGCCAACCGATTCTGTGAGCAGGTGAAGGGGGTGAAACCAACTGGTCCCTGTACGAAACGGGGAAAGAAAGAGAGATTGCAAACAGCAGTGTGGGAGAGGAAGGAGGTCATGCTCCAAGTGATGCTTGACGGCCAGGGATGCATTCCAGTCCTGATTAATCCGCTAATGACCTGTTTGAAGACAGAGAAGCGGGATAAAAGGTAGATCGCTGAGCAAGAGGCAACACGTTATGGCAACGTGGGGCAGGACACGGTGCCCGGTGTCGGCTGGGGAAGCTTTGTGCTGTTCTGCCACCCGCTGCCCCGCAGCTGGGGCTCAGGGAGTGCCTGAAGGAAGAAGGCCGCAGCCTTTTAAACCCAAATCCATAGCATATCTGGCCCCTCCCCCCCTTATATTAGTCAAAGGGATAAAAATATTTTTGCCACTCAAACGTACATTTGAGGTTTGGGATTAATTTTTTAAGCTTGATGTTTATGGAGGATGCAGGGCTGTCTGCAGTGGTGACTGACATCCTGCGTATGTCCAGCCGAAGCATCTCCAGAGCACCCTATCAGAGGGCCTCAGTTCTGGGCAGCGGACAACATCGGATGCAATTTACTCCTGGCAAATTTTATTTAATTTTTCTTAATGTGGACACATACTCAGTTATGGAACTGAGATAGCAGTAGCTTTCCAGCAAATCTGGGCAGCTATCAGGCAATGATCATTTTTGATCTCTTTTCTGCTGAGCTGTGCAGAACTATGAACCCATGGGAAATGTCTTGGCAAACTCTGTTTGTTTAAAATAATAGAAAACAGGTTTGGGGAGGGACTTGAAGAGGCTGTATACAGAATCCATCCTCTGCCTTAAGGGAGGGTCAGCTGTGTTTAAGCCATTCCTTACAGATATTTGTTGAACCTGTTCTCCAGACCTCTGATGGGAAGGGCTTTGTGGCTGTGTATTCCTGTGCTCAACTATTATTACCGTGAATTTTTTCCTGATGTTTATCCTGCATCTCCTGGATGCTGTTTAGGTCTCTTGTCTTTAATAGACATGGCAAATAGTTTATTCCCTTCCTCGGTGAATAATTCCTCTCTATTTGTGTACTCAATAAAAGCTAAATCGCTTGCCAATAATTCTTGGGCCCTTGAAAGAGAGAGAAAGCAAGCTTTTAAACTGTTTAAAGGTCTCTTCAGAAATAATACTGCCTTGGCAGTTTATACAGCTTTGAACTTGTTTGTAGGCTGACTCCATAGACTCTAACTGGCTAGGTTTGTTTAGTAAACTTTTTAAAACCTCTCACCTTTTAAGAACCAATTGTTTCCGTAGTCCCTTTACAAGTGAAGTTCTGTGCCTTGTACTTGTTTAATTTCACTGTGAACAAAAATGCTAGTGTCTTCACTCAAGGGCCTGCCTTGCTTGTAGGGGCTGATTTAAAATACAACGTGTAAGTGTAGTAGCAGCTCGGAACAAAGGGGAGCCTGTTTACCCAAACAAATTTGAGGGCGAGGGCAAGGAGGTAAATTGCAGCCTGCTCTGTGCAGTCGGAGAGCAGGAGGAACCAACTGTGTGAGGAAGGGTGATGGACAGCACAATCCCGTGGACAACACAATCCCATGGACAACCCGATCTGATGAAGGCGAGATCCACAGGTTTCTTCAGTCCTGCCCTGCTGTCGCCTCAGGCCGGTGCTGACCCAGGGAGCCAGCCCAAGCGGTGGCTGCTGCTGCGGCACCGAGGTGCTCCCGAGCCTTTCTGAGGGGCCTTAGTGCCTGAATTTCACTGGCAATTAAGGGTTTTTGTAGCCGGTTGTGTGCCCCGCTATACCCGATTGCTCCTTTGTAGGCGATTGAGAGGAGTCAGATGTAACTGCCCGCCAGGTCTTGCCAGAGTCGCTGCGCTGCCCAGGGAGGTCGCATTTTAGCCAATTGCTTCTACTTGTCCTGAACTACAGCCAGCAAACGCATTTCTCAGATTTAAGTATTCTGGGTATTTTAACCTTATTGTTAAGCTTGTGTATTTCAGCTGTAACAGCTAAGTCTATTAGCAAAGAGATTAAATTGTGTTGAAGTTATATTGCCTTGTCCAGACATGAAAAATAAATTGTTTGAAGTGGGCTTCCATCCAAAGTGTGATCACTCCTGGAGAATAAATTGGAATAAAGCACTTACTGCAGCGCTTTGCGTAAAAGGCCTTGCACACTTGCTTTCCATGCTTCGTATAGATGAGTTAGCTGCCTAATTACAAAAAATGTTAAGGAGAATCACCTGTTCAAACTCCTGCTGATAGTGCTTCCTCATGTTGGCTGCAATAAATGTGAGGGTTGCTGAAAATCTTTGTTCTTGCTGCCTCTGTTACTGCATAACAGTTTGAAATGGTGATTTTTAGAAGAAGGAGGTTTGTTTGGAGCTGGGAGAGGAGTAAGGTGAGCCCTTCCCTAACACTGCTAATCAGGCTCCTGTTTTAGTTACCTGCTGCATGCTCTGCAATATCTCCTGTGGTAGCAAGCAACATGAGGTTTCATCTGTCCTTTGTTTTCCTGCCCATTAAGTCCAAAATTCATTTCAGTTCTGCACAGCTTTCTTCTAAACTTTCCCGAGTTATAAATTATGGGTTTTTTGAAATCTTCAGCATTGCCTGTGGGAAGAAAACTTTAATTTGGTTTAACAGTAGATGAGTAATCTAGCTACACAGTGATTTTTCAGTTCAGCTGCAGTCAGCTTCTTATTCCAACTGTTCCACTAAAATTTCAAAGGCGGCAATCAATTTCCAGCCATCCTTGTTTGTCCTTCTTTTGATTTTTCTTGTTCTCTTCTTGGTCTATGACATTGAAAACAGGGCACAATCTTATAATGCATGTGTGCTGTTTTCAGTGTTAATGCTTTTCAACATAATTTTGTTAAGTCAGGGTGCTAACCTGTTCCTCGGCTAGAATTTTATCACAGGGACTCAAGTATTTTATGCTTGCCATTTCAAAACAGATGAACAGCATCTCATAAGGAATACATTTTAACTTCTCCTGTCTGTTTTGCTTCTTTCTGGTGTGAAACTGGGTCAACGTTGGTTAAACGAGTTTATCTCGTTCTCCGTTTACCTGAATACAAAGTCGGGCTGACAGCACTGGCTTCGTGCACAGGGTGACTCCACAGCCACTGTACAGCCACCCAGCCTTCTTGCTCGTCCCTTAAATGCAGAGCTTTGTTCTGCAGATGGGTGGGCCCGTGGGGTGGACGGACATAAGGGCTGAATTGTGTTTGTGAGGACAGGAGGTGGCTGATCGGGTGCACGAGGTGCTCCTCGGGGCAGGTGGGCATGGTAGGAGGGACACCCTGGTGGTGTGGTCCTTGTGGGTCAGTGGATGGGATGTGCTGCTCCTGAGAGAAGCCTTGTGCTCATGCCTGTAATTAGTAGCTAAGGTAACTCAACAGAGCGGTTAATTTACTCCTGAGACTGTGTGAGAGGGAGGTTTGGTCCCTGGGGACTGCTGCCTGCTGAAGGAGGGGGACGTTGTTTTGTTTTAAGCAGCTAAGTGTGGCATGGACCATTTCCTGATGAGAGGACAAACATCTTCATAGCTCTTGCTCTAAAAAGCTTTCAGAAGGCTGTGGGTGATGGGTCAGCCCATAAACGTTATTAATTTCATGTGGAGTGGCTAAACTTCCTGCTGACTTAGGTAATGTACCCACTGAGCTTGGATAAAAGGTTAGAGATGGCAATTATGGAAAAATCCTTTTCCGTTAAGCTTTTCTAAGCTTAACCAAGCCACTGTCAATAATTACTCTATTTTTTTTCCTTGCTATTGTGGACTGAGTCTAATCCAGACTTGGTTTATTTAATTTTTTATTGCTTGAATGTGCACACTCAAGCTACACGGAGAATATCAAGCTACATTGGGTACACACTGAGCAAATGCATTTGCTGGATGTACCTGGCGTGTTAAGCAGTGAATAGATTTACAGTATGTTTTTAAGTGGTCATAATTGGGTTGTAAAAGTGCTTTTATTTCTCCAGTTGTCTTTTAAGTTTAACAAGGCTTCTTGCAGAGTGGCATCAGGGCTGGAGGAGGGGTTCGACCAGAAGGGCTAGAAATAGCAGCTGTTTGTTTATGCCAGAATTTTTATTCTCTCTTCTTCCTACTCCCTTTCTTAGGGGTAGTCTTATGTATTCCACCCACTCTCATTCCCTTCTGGTGAATGTGTGTGGATATGCTCCAGGACCATATGTGCTCATAGATACATACTTCAAAGGAAACTCTAGACCGCCTAGAGAAACTGTTTGAGTTTAGATGAGCCCTGAATTTGCCGACTGCTACAGCGTTTCTTTTGAAGAAACACATGGCAGTGTGGCCATTTCTCTCCTGCAGCACCTTTATACACCGATGCAAACCCTTAGCCTCCAAAGCAAGCAAGCTGCTGATGCGCATACTTTGTATGAACTTAACCAAGCTGAATTTCACCTCAGGGCACCAGCTCAGCTGGGCTTTTTGGTGGCTAGCTGACATGTTTTGGATCACAAGATGTATTTTCCCAACAGTGAGGATAACTTGAGGTCTGTTTCTCTTTTTTCCCCTCCTTGCACAATCATTTCTTCAAAGAGCACTTCTCCAAGTTTTCCTGGAACGGCAGACAGTTGCCCCAGCTGATTCAGAGACACTGCCTTGCTGTTATTTCTAGGGACTGAGGATTCTGGCTGCAGACCAAAGGGCCTTTAGCTGTGTCTGATCTTTTGCGGCTGTTCTTGGTTAGAAGCCCACTTTCTGTTAGACAAACCTCTGCATGTTTTGGTGGCTCCCATGTCGTTTGTGTGGTGTTAAACTGGATGTGCAAAACATGCTTTTGGTTGGGGAATAGAGGGCATCTGGTGCAGGTTTCACCATCCTTTTGCATCCAAAGAAACAGAATTGCACGAAAACCACTCCGTTCCAGCAGCAGCAGTTGAGCCTGCACTGTATTCGTGTTAAATGTTTGCTAGAAGTTGTCCTTTAAGTTTTCTAATATGAAACATTGATCTTTCACATGAAAGCATTAAAAAAAAAAAAAGTAAATCTCCCTACCTATTTTTATGGATATTTGGTCCATTACTCTTGAAAAATGAGAGATTGTACCTGGCAGATGCTTCAACAGACTTTTATATAGCATCTTTCACTCTTTATGTGCTCTAATCCATGGTGCTGATCTTTATTAATTTGTTTCTCTAGAAGCAAGTTTCATATCCCAGACAGGCTGATCCTGTTTGTCTGTAGCTAGCTGGAGGTAGGGGAAGGAAAATAGCTTGATTTCTCACAGGTGTTGCCATGCAATCATGCATTACCTTCTCTAGCCCTCACACTTTGGTCAGCCATGAAATGCAGCATGCGAGGGTGTGTATGGAAGCTGTCAGATTTAAAAAAAAAAAAAAAAAAACCTCTGAAGGTATGGAATTGGTAGTATTAGGGATCAGCAGTTGTGCTTGCTTGCCTCCTTAGACAGCAGCATGAAATTGCTTTTAAAGACTTGACAAGAGAAAAGAAAATGACTTCTCCCCCTCTCTCTCCCTTTGGAAGACCATCTTCTTGTTAGCCCATCTGCTCATAAAGGTGCGACTCTCCCCATTTGTTATCCCTGAGATGATCTGAGTGCGTGCTGGGGGGGTTCTCTCCTCCCCCCGTGTACTCGTTTCCCTGTTATCTGAGGCTGGTGGAGTGTTTGTGCTCACAGGATCATTTGTTTACAAATGATATCTTTCCTCCTGAGAATATATCTTCTGATGATGATCAATGGCTCAGTTACTTTTAATAAAACCGAGGCAGTCAGACACAGGAATTCTTTTGAAGCTGTTGAGGCCTCATCTGAGTCATATAATACCTTAAATGAAAACAGAGCAAATAGGAAATGTAGAAGCGAATGACAGGTGTTGGCAGAAGGGATGTTTAGGAAGTTTATAGCTTTCACGGCTTTCTTCTCTGCTCAGGGCAAATGATTACTCTGCCTTTAGGCACAGCCGAACCGCAAATGAGAAGATGGTGGAGAAAAACGGCTCAGCAGTGGCAGGGAGGTGGGTGATGGGTCTAGCCTGGCACGGCTTCCTCCTCCAGTGCAGGAAAAGCTCCTCGTGCTTGTGGACCTGCTCCAGCGGTTGGAGCTGACGGTCTTGGCCGCGGGAGGATGGCCACGGGACGGGGCTGGCTAGAGGCCAGGGCACTGCAGCCCAGCTTCCCACCAGCAAGCGGCTCGTGGGACCCCTGGTAATCATTAGCTCCAAGATGCTCTGGCAGGGTTGCGGTGGTTTTGGGGGCATGTTTGGAAGCTCGTTCTGTAGTCTGTAATAGATACTCCCATGTATTTCAGTCTCCGCCAACCTCTCCACCTGTGAGTGTCCGTACGAGAATTAAAGTCCTGTGCTGATTCAGGCTGCCCACTGGCTTTTGTCAAGCTGGTGAAGCAATGATGCTTTTCCAAGAAGACCTGGAAAAGGGGGTTCGTTAGAGATTCCATTTAAATTTTTATTTTTTTTATAGCAATAGATGTGTGCTGACTGGTGACATCTCTCCTATTCACTTTTCTGATAATCTGGAACTTAAAGGCAATATATTTGTGGTCTTTAAAAATCACCCTAAAATAGCTCCTCAGAGGTTCAAGAAAAGTTAATTTTCAGACGAAAATGAAGTACAACATGTCTTGTGCTGGTGAGTTTGGGTTTGTAACCCTGGGCATACATAGTGGTGCTGTAGAAAATTTGAGCTCTTCTTCCCCCACTCACTTTTGTATGCCATCGATTTCCAGACTTCTTGAACCGGTGCAAGTTGTTAGCTCCTGGCATCTCTCCTTTCTCTGCTGTGCTGCTTTATGGTTAAACAGTTGAGTGGTGCTACCACCCAGGCATGGCTGTGACAAACAGATTATTGCTTTGCTGTCAACTGAGTGTCATTCTCCATGCCACCTGACCACGGTTTGAGGGCCACTGCCCTGATCCCACCAGACCTTCCCGCTCTTACACAACTGCTGAAGTGCACTGCTCGTTTTGCACCTTCAAGATGAGGTCTTACCATGCCTGGGAAACCCAGCCTGGGCATTGGCTCATATTAACCACCATTGATTAAAATGTTAGGGGACAGATGGATGTGGGTTTTATTTCCTGAGATGAGTTTTCTTGTGGCAGGGTATGAGCAGCAAAGAGGTGGGATTAAAAGGCACCTTAACCAGCTGCTGCTCGGGAGCTGAGAGGAGCTGGTGTGAGAGCTCAAGGACATGGGGGGAGGTGGGGCAGTGTTTGAAAGAGGATCTTTGGGGAGGGAGAGATGTGTGTCTTGTATGTTATTGCCAATTTGTACATTTTGGTCACTAGTTTGGCAATAGCTTATCCCCAGTTTCTGGAGTCAAATGATGTAGCGAGTCTCAGCACTTTCTTCAAAGAATAACAATCTCCTTGTTCCTGGGATTAGCTTGAGAAGGTACAGCAAGTTAAATTCATGCTTAAAAATCAAAGGTAAATAAAAATATGCCTTATGTGCCACTTCTGAATGGCTGAGGTTGTCAGTACAGTCAGAGCCTGGACTGCTTTGTAGCCCACGTAGCCTGGTGTCTGGGTTGCTTGGGTACTGTGAGACTGCACACAGAGGGTGATGAAGGCTTACTGCTGGCAAGACGGACGCATCATGTTTCAGTATGCATCAAGCAGGTGGGGTGAGCTCCCAGAGACTTTAATATGGCTGTAGACACCCTTTGTCTGCAACGCTGGTTGTCAGTCGCAGTGCTGCTCCCCTTTCTGCTTGGCGTGGGGTAGTTCACTGCTTCCGTCCTGCCCCCAGTCTCTGCTGCCTCCGTCCCTTCCATCCTGCAGCTGCTTCCCCACCCAGCTGGTCCAGCTTCTGTGCTTTAAGCCAGACAGGTTTCGATTTGGGGTGTGCAAAGTGCTCTTTTGGAGGTTTTTGGAGGTTTTTATTTTAAACTCCATGCACGTACAAGCACCCGGTTTGTCTTGGGTTGGGGGAGTGGCTAGGCTGGCACAAGGGTGAGGTGTGGTGGCCCCCCCAGCGGTACCCATGCCCATCCTCATCTCCAGTGATGATGGCATTTTCCCTCTGCTGGACCCAGGTTTACCATAGCCCTGGAAAAGACTTCAGCATTAGCTGTGTTACCATTGCCTTGCTAAGGAGCTTATATTTAGGTATTAGTTTTTCCTGGCTCACCTTGGTGAGGAATCCTGTCTAACAGCCAGAGAAAGCCTTATATTAGGTGGGGCAAAAAAAAAAAAAAAAAATTCCTCTCCGAGCATCTGTTAGCTGTGTCCCAATTGGCTCGGAAGATCTGTGTACTCTGTGCTTGTGAGCAAAAAGCTATGTGAACCTGCCAAAATTATGCCCTTGGCTGCAAAGAGAAGAGGCACATGGAGTCCAATTACTGGCTCTAAGCAGTATAAAATAATGTTAAATAACTCCTGATTTTTGGATTTAATTAAAATGAAAGTCTGATCTGGCACAGCCACTTCTGAATTCTCAGCAAGGGGTAGAAGTTTGCAGCAGAAAGTGAGGTCTAGGGAAGAAACTTTGAAATAAGTCTGGTAGTGCTAGAAGACAGAGATCCAAAAATATTTGGCCTTGTTCACAGCACTGAACATGCTCCCGTTCATGCTTTTTGTTGCTTGTTCCCAAGTGACAATGACACATTCACTTAAGTCATCAGGGGAAAAAAAAAATTTAAGCATCTGATTATGAATCATACAAAAAAAATCAAACCAACCACCCTGTACTGGGGACATAAGAAAGACGTAGCTCAGCATTTACAGTCATGAGAAAAAAATAAGTTTGGGGAAGTAAAACACCCAAAGTAGCCTGCAAGTCATTGTGTATCAATACAACTTGACAAGAGTGATTTCTGTCAGCGTGTCAAACTACGTATTTTGTAGTAATCTTCCTCTATTTGTACCAAGATTGCCTGGTCTGACTGACAGCTAGTTTGCTTGTTCATTCATGGAGTAATCTGTTTTGTCTCCTATGTCTGTATTAGTCTGAAGAAGAAAATTGCACGTAGGCTCTTTGTATGGAGAAGGAGACCTTCCTATTCATTCCCATGGGTGACAAGTTGTTGGAAGAGCAAACCATGTGCAAAGGAGAAAAGAAAACCTCAGTTCTGCTGCTGTTTCTGGGATGTTGTTATAACACCTTCCTAATGAAGCTATCATAGCCCGGCCATGGGTCAGTCCCAGATGGGTCCTTCGCAAAAGTGAATTTGGAGAATTCCTACAGCTTCTTTAAAAGTCTGTTCACTAGCGTTATGTGCTACCAATTTAGCTTCTTAAACCTGTTCTTTTCATCAACATGGAAGAATTAGCAATCCTCTGAGTATAATAACAATTTACCTAGCTTTTTGGATGTTATTTCAAATACGCGGTTATAACTGAAGTGCTAAAGTTTTATGTTGATAACATTTAAAATATTGCAATGAATTACAAAGTTAAATTCCAGTAGGACCTTTAGTTAAAAAAAAAAAAAAAAAGTAATTCTAAGTACTTAGGCTTTCTTGCATTATATATTTTCTGAGAGACACTGTAAAAGTAATTCAACATTGGAAATCCTGGCCTCTTTGCACTGACATGATGTTGAGCAATGCTTGGACAAATGCATTTTTGAAAAGACGTGGTTGAAAGCTGAAAACCTATGTAATTATGTCCCTCCGGATGCATATACCAAATCTTCAGTGTTGCCACACCTCTTAAGAGCGGTCTGAAGTCTGATATCTGTCATGAATCTTGCAGTATTTCATGGGTTATTTTTCTTTAAACACAGTTCCTCAGGGTCACATTAGAAATAATTTCACCTTTCAATTAAAATCCTGCATTTCAACAGCTGTAGTGAAAGACAAATACAAACAACAAAAGCACATAGCTGCTCAAAAACCAGGATGATAATAGGGATGCTTCATGTATATTTGACTTTGTGTTGCTTTTCTTTTAATGGAAAGAGATTAATCTGAATCGTTGCTTTTGAAGCACTTGGGGTTTGCACAACTGCCGCAAACCGTGGAACCACTCACTAACATAAATAATGGCGATGCTGTCGAAACCCACTCTGATCACTTCTTTCATCATTTTCTGATGGGCGTAAGCTACAGTTATCAGCATCCTAAATGCAGGACTGACCCATTCATGTGTACTGAAGTTCAGGGGAGCGCTTGCTTTTTCATCCACCTTTTTAAGTGGTGCAGGACCCCGACGTGGGGTGTACCTGTTGTATCTGGCCCATGACTGCACCTCTGGGCTGGCCAACGTGTTACAGCCCATTGAGTTGCTGTACACAAGGGCATTGTTGTTGTCTTCAGCTTAAATTCATCAGCCCTAGCTGAACCACTGATAAAGTACAGAATCATAAAATTGTTTGGGTTGGAAGGGACCTTAAAAGACATCTAATTCCAACCGTGCTGCCATGGGCAGGGACACATCCCACCATACCAGGTTGCCCAAAGCCTGGTCTTGAACACTTCCAGGGATGGGGCATCGACAAGTTGTCTGGCAACCTGTTCCCATGCCTCATAGTAAAGAATTTCTTCCTAATATCTAATCTAAACCCACCCTCTTTTTGTTTAAAACCATTACCCCTTGTCCTATCACTACAGTCCCTAACAAAGAGTCCCTGCCCAGCTTTCCTGAGTTTTTCAGCTGTGGTGCAGGTGAAGGCAGGTGACTGCTGAAGCACCAGGAGCACTTGTTTCCTTTCCAGGGGCCTTCTGAGGAGAAGGGCAGCAGCAGTGACTGAGGGTGGCAACTTCATGAAAAATGTTCACAGCAGAGCTCCTGACTGCAGCTGTATTCTCTCATTTGAGTGGGCTGAGGACATGCATGTTATTAGGTGCCACAATGAAGATAAGCTTAGATGTCAGTTATTTTAAATAGTATGACTCATCCCTTATCCTTTTACCTTGTACTCTCTCCTTTCTCATGCCTTTGCTCCTCTTAGACTACAGATCATTAGCTTTGCTAAAACCACTGTTGGTATCTTCAAGGGAACTGGATCGCAGGGATGTGCCTTCACCAGACCAGACATGTCTCTTTGATAGTCGCCTGGCTGCGTTTGAAATGTCAGCTCTAAAAGGCTTTTCACAAAAAAAAAAAAAAAAAGGGTAAAATATTCTGGTAACAAGGCACTGGAGCTGGATGCTGTTTGTGCAAGAGCTCTAAAGGAATAAAAATAAGAAATTTCAACTTTGTCTTCTGCTGCTTAAATAAACCAACAATATACCCATCTAGCAAGAGCTTCTGGGGTCATGCAAGGAGATTATCAGTAAATCTGGCTTTGTTAGGTAGTTTGGTAGAAATCATAATGAATAGAATTAATAGATAACAAAGAAATGAATTGTGCCAGAGAGGAGACAGCATGTCTTCTGTGAATGGGATTTGTTTCTCACGAGTCTGATGAAGTTTCTGAAGGAAGCTACAACATGGATACAGCAGATCTAGCTGATGCCTTGTCAAAATCTCTTTGAAAATGGAAGTACAAGCTGCATTTTACAGGAATCTATTAGAATCACAATTTTCAGGGAATAAAAGAAAAAGACTTCTCACAAATTGATAAGTGGTTAAAAACAGGAAAGAAAGAACAGGAATACCTGATTAACTTCCTGGTTCTATAAAGGCCATTGCTGGGATGAAGTCCTTCAGAGATCTGTGGTGTTGTCTGATCTGTTCAATGTATTCACCAATAATCTGGCTATACGGAGATGACAGAACTTGCAGAGGATAACAAAATTATTTACAGTTTTCTGGCCCAAACCTGCCCGAAGTGGCTTGCAGACAGCCCTTTCTTTCTGGGATGGCAAATGAAATTCAGTGTCAACAGATGCAAAGTAATGCATGGAGGGGGAAAGGAAATAATCCGGTTCTTGCTGAGGGGGTAAGAATCCCACCCTCTTGGACATATACTGGATAATTCTTTGTAAATGTCATCTCAGTATGTGGCGGTGCTCAGTAAAGCAATAGAACGCTTGGGAATGCTGGGAGAGGAGTAGAGAACAAAACCAAAAGTATCCCTATGATGCCTTAGATCCATAAGTATGTGCCTCTCACATGCCGTGGAGAGTTCTGGCCATTCCACCTCAAAATAAGAATTGAAATGAAGAAGGAATAGAGGAAGAGTAAAAGACCTTAAAGTGAAAACGATTGAGGCAACTTTCCATTGAAGAAAGACTAAACACACTATACCTCTTCAGTTGGAGGGGGGGGAAAAAAAAAAGGAAGAGAGAAAATACCACAAAGGTGAAACCGAGAATGGATTTTAAAGGTACAGAATAGGAACAGTACAATTATCATGCAGCTGGCTTAAATGAAAAATAAGTCTAGCTCCCTCTTCTGCCCCTTGTTTCGTTCACAGCGAAGTTAAGTCATGAAATTGCTGCAGAAAGCTTTTGAATGCCAGCGATACAAAGAAGAGATTAGGTGCATGTATATGGAAAATAACTCATTTTATTAACTTCTAAGTCTTGATGCAACTTCCAATTCAGAAAGTTTAGAAACACATTTTTTCAGAAATCTAGGAGGGTGTTTGAGATGAAAAATGAGTGATCCTCAGTGGCTGCTACCAGCCACTGTTTAATTTTTTTCATCTTTCCTGATCATCTTCAGCAAGACAGTTAATGTCAAGCTCTGTTTAGTTATTTAAGGCTACCTCTACAGTCAGTGGGTGGGGAGGGAGAGGCTGAGGTGATTCATGCGAGCCTGAGATAAGCACCTAAAATAGGGGAGTTGAATTGCCCCCGGGAGGACTCCCTCTCCTTGAAAACAGAAATAACCTCGTGACTAGTTCATGCTGACTGCTTAGCAAAAAGTGACGTGAAGTCTGTTCTAAGGGAAGGGTGTTGGGCTAGGGGATGTTTCGTCTGTCTTAAGATTTCTCTCAGGTTTATAAACAATAAAAAAAAAAAGCTCTTCATCGAAGTAGATGGGTATCAGACTTTAATTCAGAATGGCTTAGCACCATGGCAGTGAGTATGTTGGGCAGGCTTTCAAATGGGTTTTGAGCTTGTTCAACAGCATATGATTACATGTGTGAAGAGGGGCTCTAGGCTAAATGCCTGGGTTTGGTAGTGTCACCTTCTTCTTGTGCTGCCAGCCTCCTAACAGAGGTAGCATTGTCTGATGAGGGGCTCAAGGGCTTGAAGGAATGGAAACAAAACCTGCTGGAATAATGGGCAAACATTGTTACAGATTAACATTTAAATATCTTTAATTAATGTAATTACATTTTCTGAATTGCACCCTACATTGAGCGCACTTCAGTACGTTCTGCTGGTGCCCAAGAGAATCAAATGTGATTAATTTATTTAAAAGTTGCTATCTGTAGACTATGTGCAGTAATAAATAGCTCTGCAGGTCTGTGCTGGGGCTTCCTGAGCTGAGCCTTGGCATACTTGGTGGCATGCGTCAGCCTGGCCCACTGAGGGCCTCTGAAGTCGGTGCGAGTGTGAGGGAACTGAAAGAAGTTTAACAGAAAGTTGCCTTGCGCTTGGGGCAGGCTAACTGCGTGTCATTCATGAGGGCAGCTCATCTGACTTGTGATAACTTAATCATATGATTGTGGAGATCACTTGCGGTGATAACGAGTAAGGTAATTGGTTTTATTAAGGGCCTTATATCAGCACAGCATCTCTGTACAAGGGACCAGTTCCAAAGTAATGAAGCTCATCTATCTGCTGGTACAAACATCTCTTATGTGTTGCTGTAATGCCGGACTGAGGAGCAGAATAATTCATCTTTTCCTGGTGTCTAGATGAGTTAGTAAACAGGTGAACTCCACAGCTGAAATTTAAAAAGGATGAACGATGAACTTTTTAAATTATTTTTTTACCTTTGACAGCAATCGCTGCTATTCTGTATAGCAGACCTCCACAATATGTGCCTGTACTGTTCGTAGGTTTTGATTTCCAGCTTGCCACCAGCTGCTTTAGAAATGACGTAACCGCTGGGTGAACGTGATGCCAGGCAGCGGGGCGTGAGGCCTGAGTCACGGCAGCCGTGCCTCAGGTGAGGGGCAGGGCTCCTTCGCCAGCCCACGGCCCAACGGATGGCCCGACATGCCCAGGGCTTTGTTGCTTCTTGCCTCTATCACTAACTTCCTGCAAGGCCCTTATAAAAAAAAAATCCTCCGTATTGTGAGGGAAGGACTTCCCACTCAGCCTCATGTTGCCTATTTGTACACCGCTCAGTTAATTAAGAAGGAAATGGAGAGTGTGCTATCACCCAAAATTTTAATTGAATTGTTCAAATAGCAGCGATGTGGGGGAGGATGTAGGATACGATATGCAAAAAGAAAAGTTTTTTTTTAATACGCTTATCTCCTCTCTATCGTTCCCATAGCAAGGCCTGTGTAACTGCATTATACAGCTACTTCAAGAGTGATTGAAAAAGAGCCACTGAAGCACCCAGGGGAGAAGGGAGTTGGGAGATTCGGTGCTTTTGAATTGCTGTCACAAACAATCTAATGTTGAAACACTCTGTAGTACAAATGTGATATATATATCCCCAGTCAGCTGCGTTTTCATTAGAAATTGAGACATTGAAAACTTCTCTTGACTCAATTTGCAGTGCAATCGAGTGACCTGGAGAACAAGCTGGGAGGGAAGGGAGGCCCTTTATGACAGGTATTTTCCAAGAAGTTGCCAAAACTCAGTGCTACAAGAATGTTTCGCACAATTTTCCAGGGTTACTTACTGTTTTCAAACACATACTCCCCTATCGTCATTTAAAAAAAAAAAAAAAAGAAAAATGATGGCCAGCCCCTGTAATATACAAACCTTTATGCTGTCGTTGAAAGTAGGAATTTATTGCTGCTGCTGCCACTGATATAAAATGAGTGACACTCTGAAGTGGGGGCTGTGGGAGGTTTAGAGAGAAGGAAGCCTGAAATGTTTCCTTCTTCAAGAAAAGGCAACCTAACCTTTTTAATAGATGGATGCTTGACACATCGTGAAAAAGCCAAATCTTGTACTAGGGGAATTATTTCTGGACACTGACAACCAATCAGCTTAGCAACATTAAGGCGAAACCTCCTCATATGCTCATTTTGGACATTTTAGAAGGCATTTTAGATGTGCATAACTTCCATGGGCAATTAGCGGGAGGATTGGCTGCTTGTAATTTTTGAATCATTCAGGAAAGTAACACCTGCACGGCTTCTAAAATTGTACCTTCATCATAGCACCACCTAGTAATTATTATTCTGAGTCATCAGCTAATGCTCATTACCACTTCATAGTAGCAGTATAATTAAAAATTCTGTGCCATATTCCAGTAGTGATCAAGCTCAAAAAACAGCGACTTTAGAGAAGTTAGTTGCAGTATACTGCTATGCCAAAAAACTTCTGAATACTCCTCAGTTACTCCTGAGCTAAAGCTGTGTTTTCATTTTTCCTGGCATGTCTTGCATATAAGTAAACGTTGGAAGATAAGGAAGGTCAAGGCAGTAAAGGACACCAGGGGGAAGGCATTTTTGGGTTTGCTTTGAAAGAGGCTGGGGTCAGGTCTTGATGGAAGTGAGCTTCTGCACTCATTATTTTGAAGGTCAGAGGGGGCCTACTGAAAAGCAAGAGGCAGACCAAATATATATGTATATAAATAAATAAAAGGAAAGAAAAGAAAAATCACATTCTGTGGTTAATTTTGAGTTGAACAGAATATTTTGGATTTCCTCCTCAGTTCACACACAGGTGAGCCTAAGACATAGGTTTTGCTTTGTTTTTTTCTGGGAAGAAAATTGAGTGGAGTAGCCAGTGGTCTTTCCTCAAGGCTATCATCTGTAAAGTGTGGGGGTGGATTCAGAGGGTATTTTCAGCCTGACTTGGGTAGCTCGTCAGACTGGATAGTAGCCTACCCCATCAGTCTATCCTTTCCCTTTCCTATCTTTCACTGGCCCAAATGGAATTTCTGTGTGTGAAGTGAAACAGCTCTGGCAGGTAGGAGGGAGCAAGGGTTTTTTGAAGGTGGTTTAGTTTCTTGTTTGGGAGATGAAAGACTGAGCTTGGAAGTTGTTTTCCACCTTAGAAGAGGAGATGATTTAAATGGAGATCCCTAGGTTTGATGGCTGCCAGAATAGGTCATAGCATCAGGAACCTGAGAAATTTTATATCAGTGCTATCAAATCTTCAACTTCCTAAGAACAGCTTCAGCCCTGCAGATTGGCATTCTCTGATCAAATCAGCTCTAGGTGAGAGACTTATCACCTATATGCTGACACTTACGGGCAACGATCACTGCCTCTTTACCTTCTCTTGGATAAATTAACTGGATTGGCTATGGTGTCTGTCTGTAAGTCTAGTTCTTAAATAGAACCTATTGCTTTCATCTGAGCTCTTACCGCTTTAATGACATTAGATGCAGGCAGTTGATGTCAGGAGCAGACACGTTCTAGGAGGACCAGTGCTAAATGGCATGATTACTTCTTGTAGTTTAAACATGGTACTTTGATGCTTTGTGCGTTGGAGTATCACATTTGTTTTCAATCCGCTCCACGGAGTGATTGTTCTAGCGGGCAAACCACCGTGACCCTAATGTTCTTTTAAATTACTGTCTTCCAAATTGCATTCTAACAGTGTGACCTAAATTTTGGGTCTGCCTTTTGTATAATCTTGTTTGGTTACAGTAATAATGCTACTGCTCAATTGAGTCTGTTGTGCTGTGTGATCCACATCACACCTTTGAACTTGACTTGTCCTTTTTGCAGGTCATGTGAAAAATGGTGGAACGGTACATTTACACCAGCACTGACTTTCTTAAATAGAAGTTTCAAGCTCCTGGAAGACTTTTGTTTCGGGTCCTGATTCCCATAAAGACTAGGGGAGCTGTTATGTCCAATATTAAATGCCAGTGGTCAAGAATGCTGAACTATTTAAAATGCTTTGTTGACTTGTGTAACATTGCTTTTTAAATAAAATTGTTTAGCTATAATAGGCTAACATGTGCTTAGTTCGCTGAAAGACACTTAACTAAACTTATCAGGCCGGGGACACTTTCTAGGTAAGATTGTAGGTCTGATTTTCCTAAAGCTATATTGACTGTTTTTACTAAGGATTCTGTGCCTTAGCTCTGCGTGGTCTTCATTTTCTATTGACACTTAGGTTCTGTTGCTTGGGATCGATGTTGAGTTAAATGGCCTGTAATTGCTACAGTGACCTCATTCACAGTTCCTAAATATTACCAAAATACTAATGGTATTTAATCAGTCTTCAACCCCAGCGGTTCCTTGGCCTACTCTTCTAAAATCCCTGGGAGCAAGTGATTCAGTCTGACAAATTTTAACCGTTTTAACTTTTAACAAATGGTGTTAAACATCTTCTGTAACTTGCTCAGAAAATGGTTACCTGCCGACTGTCAAAGCTCAGGCAAAATGTTGTTGATGTAGGGTGAGGAGGTGACAGACATCTCAGTGCACTTGACATCTCAGTGCACTTGAAATCCTCCAGCTTCCCAGCAGACGGCTGGTGGTGGGAAGCCTAAGCCAGGTGTACCCAGTAGCCCAGGCTGCGCTAATGGGAGCTTTTGGGAACATTTGCTTCTGCATTCTTCTGAAAGGTGACTGATGAGCACTCAACAATGATCTTGTCATAGTCAGGGTAGCACATTTTGCTGCTATTGGTACCTGCAATTCAACCATCGTCTAATCTCACAGATGTGGTTTGATTTAACTTAATTTGAGGGTAATATGCTACAATATTGAGGGATATTTATGAAGCGAGTTCTTTGAAGCTCTTCCCTTCTGCTCTTAGCATCACTTAGTCTTGCTGGATTCCTTTTATCTTGGTACAGATTTCAGCCAGCCATTAGGGAAGCTGAATAGTGGTGCTATTTCAGTTGGCTCTGTGATATTTTGCTCTTGCATATTAACTTTGCTGTTCTGCTTCCTATTCTGGTTGAGTCTTAATATTTTTGCCTTGCTAGTGGCTGTTTATTTCATTTAAGGATGTGTTTGCTGCAAAGGGGTGAAACGGAGTAGGCAGTTAGCTGAAGAAACAAGGGGACCCATATATAAATACATATATAAACATTTAATCCATATATAAATACATATATAAACATTTAATGGTTTTTCCAACTATATCAGAAAGGTGGTTCTTCTATTCACACAGCGCAGGATCTCCCTGCCCCTGTTCCCTGCTGCAGACATGCTCAGCAATTCCCGGTTTGTTTGCATGCTCGGCAGCTTGGGGCAGAGGCAAAGGAATGAATAAGGAAGAGGAGCCCGCGCCAGAGCGGCGGGGAAGGGAGATTGCAGGCTGGGAAGTCTGCGGGGTGGGGAGGGAGGGAGCAAGCTGGGAGGTGGCTGTGCCCTCCCCGGCATGGAGGGGACAGAGCAGATGCTGCACTTGCTGCCTCTGCTTGTTTCTATTCTCAGCCAGCGAAACTGCCTGAGTTTCCTGGTGTGCTCTGTCAGGGCTCTGTTACAGCACTGTATTTCGTGTTCAGTCTCTCTAGCTTCTTTAACAGAGCTATAGTCGGAGTTGGCCCTATCTGTCCCACTCAGACCCCATATCCTCCTACATTTCAAACAGAAATCACAAAAGCATACACGCTTTTAAAGAAATCCTTGATGAACATCTCAATTTGCAGTATGCTTCGTTAGTGGGAGAGCTGAAAAACAGCAGTTATTTCTCCTCCTTGCATGCAAAGCAGAAATTCTTATCAATATTGAGAGACTGAGGTATTCATACATATATCAATACATATTTTACATATACCATAGGAGAGAAAATTAAGTAAGAAATACAGTCTCAGCAGCCTTAGCTCCAGGGGCTGTTGGATATTATTACCACTTTCTTTTCTTCTCAGGAAAACTTCCCACAATGAGTTGCTCAGCTTTTTTGGACAGTGCTCATGTGACTAATGGTTATATTCTATTTTTAACTTTGGCTGAAATAGTTACCAGGAATACTTTTGTACTGAACCACTGCAAGATATTTTTTTAAATGACTGCTCTGGCCGTGTACGTATCAGTACTACAGGAAAATAGGCAGAACTGGGACGCAGGTGTACTAAGTCCCAGTCATGTTCCAAACTTCACATCTTTTTGTGGTCTTGAGGTATAACTCTAGAGTAATTTTCCCCAAAGTGCCTTTCTCCTGCTCATCCTAAGGAGGATGCCTCCTGCTTCTGTTGCTCTGAGTGCTTGCTTGGCCACAAACAACTGAAATGAGTTGTTAAACTATTTTTCTTTAAAATATCTAAAACTTTTTGATTTTTTTTTTAAATCCATGTTGCCTCAGATGCCAGGTGACAACATGGGGCATAAGGACTTGTGCAGCTGAGGTGGAAGTGTATGGCAGTGTAGGTGACTAGAGGCTGGAATTTAATAAGCTAGGTTGGCTGCCTAAAAAGACTTAATACATAACTATTCCTTCGATCACAGCACTTGATATCTGATAGAGCCTTTAGAAAGACTACAGTTTTTTTGCTACCATGCCTCATAATGTTATTTTTGTAATACAATGGTTTTCTGAAGGGTAGAGGTGAGAAATGCAGAAGAAGTAAACAGCAACCGTCAGCCATCGGCCATTGTAAATGAAACAGCTTTACTTAGACTCAAAAAAAAAAAAAAAAAAAAAAAAAAGAATTCCAGCCTGTTACCTCTCTGTTCCTGAGAAGAAATAGTCCAGTGAGTCCTATTATTTTGGAGGTACAACTTGTAAAAAACGAGCAGCACAACTGTTAGTTAATTTTCCACCACTTCCTTCTTGCGGGAAGGAGAGGCTTGTTTTTTAGGCCAAGTTGTGTCTGTTTCTTTGTCCCCATTGCCTCCTACTAGAAAGCAATTTGTTTCTCCCTTTCTACTCACTCTTCCAGATCAGATCATTTGAGAGTTCAGCAGCTTCTCAGCTTGGCTCTGGCTGGCCCTGAATTGAAATCTCACCTGTTCTAGATGGCCTGATGCTTTTCTCTTCATGCACTGTCAACGGGAGTCCCGCAGCAAATGTCTCTAAAGCAGGAAAGATGTTCAGCTGCTCCTTTGCACTGGTGCTGCATTGAATTGGTTAGTGGAGGAGCACACGTCCTGCCTTTTGGAAGCAGTACAGAAAGGATTAGAGAAATGGAGTTTTGCTCCTGAGGTGGGGGAAATGTGGATCAAAGCTGAGGGGCTGTAACAGATAATGAAGAAAAATTCATATTCTCCTTGGATATAGGCTAGACATCAGGAGTCCGGATTAGCCAAATAACCTGAGACTCGAGGTGTTCCGAGCATGTCCTCTCTGAGATACCTCAAAGGGACTCGATCATCAGAAGAGGACGAGCATGCAGCCTCTGAAGCTGCTGCCCTCTGTTCTCAAGATCAAAAGATTATTTAATCTCTCTGAAAAACGTCCAGTGCCTGTTTTGCATTTCAGCTGGTGCACGTAGAGGCAAAAAAAGGAGCCGACACTACCAGCAGTTAGACACTGGCCCCTGGCCCTGTGTGCCAGCACGCAGAAACACAAGCTCTCCAGCTTCCAGGCAGCGTGTGCTTGTGAGGATTTCTCCCCCAGCTGCCTGTCATCCTGCCGTGCTCCTCCTGAGGTCTCCAGGGCAAAAGGCTGAGCAGGGCTTTTTACTTCGGTGTGTTCTCTGGTCTTACAGCAGTTCAACATTGCTGTGATACGCTGCTTGGAGATTCTATCTTCAGATACTTTATTATTATATATGAGAGCTTTGAGCATTCAAAAATTTATCCTCGTAACAGTGTGACAGAGGCAAGTGCAAGTTCAGGTGTACAGGAGCTCCGGATCTGCTGCCCACCAGCCACAAATCCCGACCACACCATGGTCTTGGTCCCCAAGGGCTTGGTTTGCAGAGGGGAGAATGAAACGTGGAGGTGGCTGAGGAGGTAACGAGAGAAGGGGATATGGCAGAGAAATTCTGGCAGAATTACAGAGAGACAAAACTCATCTATATGACTCCTTAAAGTGGTGTTTTTCTACTGCCTAATCAGAGCTGAGAGAAGAAAGATTTCTAACAGAGCCCTTTGGGATCACTGCTGACATACTGAGGTGTGTTGCACAAGAGGATTTTCTTTGTTTTGGCAACATGCAGGCAACACAGACTGCTCCTGCCCTGCTGAGCCTACTGTCCTGGTACCCAGGGATTTGCTCCAGGCTTCTTATTCCCCTTCTGCGTTTTGTTCAAAGGGTCAGGAAATCGATTTCTTGTACTTCTTTTACTGCCCCTATTTGTGTCACCAGGATGCTGTGCCAGCAGCTGCCTCAGCAGCCTGCAGTGACTCCTCCAAGAGAGAAACCAGTGGGTGCCCAACGCGTAGCTGCTGACAGGCAGCTACTCATCTTTTATGCTCTCCTGATCCATCCTCACGTGAAGCATTATCCTGTGTGCCGCTGGGTCTGGACAGCTGGTCTCTGGCAGACCTGAGGTGGTTATTTGCTTCCAGAGTTGTGACAGCCAAAATCTGGCTTCCCCAGGGTGTGGAGCCTGAGCAGTGGGCTGTGTCCACCCCACCACCTATTTTTTTTTTTTTTTTTAAATCATAGAGTTATAGAATCATAAAATGGTTTGGGTTGGAAAGGACCTTAAAGATCATCTAATTCCAACCCCCCTGCCATGGGCAGGGACACCTCCCACCAGACCAGGTTGCCCAAGGCCCTTTCCAGCCTGGCCTTGAACACTTCCAGGGATGGGGCATCCACAGCTTCTCTGGGCAACCTGTTCCAGTGCCTCACCACCCTCTGACTAAAGAATTTCCTCCTTATATCTGATCTAAATCTTTCTCTTTTCGTTTAAAACGATTTCCCCTTGTCCTATCACTACACTCCCTGACAAAGAGTCCCCCCAGCTTTCCTGCAGGCCCCTTTAGGCACTGGAAGGCCACTGTAAGGTCTCCCCAGAGCCTTCTCTTCTCCAGGGTGAACAACCCCAACTCCCTCAGCCTGTCTTCACAGGAGAGGTGCTCCAGCCCTTTGTGCCCCTCCTCTGGACTTGTTCTAATGCTTCCATGTCCTTCTTGTTCTGGGGACTCCAGAGCTGAACTCAGTAACATTTTTCCATAGGAACAACGTGAACTGCACTTTTAATAGCTTTGAAGTATTTAGGACTATCCTAGAACTGGCAGGCTGTCTTAAAGACTGACTGGTCCTGGGTAGTGTTTGATACCATGCAAGTTTGCTTCGCCTCTTATCATGATTTATCTGAAGAGTTTTTCGGAGACTGGCTGAAACTCCTCAATTCTTGCAAAGTGCCAGTCTTGTAGGCTATGAAATTATATGGCTCATCTTTCATTGGAAAAAAAGATTGATGATCTTCAAGATTTGTCTCCATAATGTGTATGGTTTCCCTTGTAGCAGAAGAAAGGCCCTGAGCCCAACCCTGTACCCTTTTCTGGACTTAGCCTTGTAAACCCTAACTTGTTGTACAGTAAAGGCCTTTGGCTTCCTGAGTGGCAACTTGAATATTATTATTTTTTTCCAAGGCTGTGGTAAAATAGCAAAAAAGCTGGAATGCCTATATTTTGTGGTACTGTCTTAAAGATCACCTGCTAGCTACATCTACACCAGCTTCTGGAAAAATCTAGCTTTAGCTTACTTCTCATATGTTTGAGCCACCTCATTACCGCAGGGAGCCACCTGAGAAATGTGTTAATGGCCATATGCCAACAGGCTCAGCGCTATAAAAACCGCTGAGATGAACCTGCTCTGACTGCTGAAAGCCAGAAACAACTCTGCTCTTGTCTACACCAGGAAAACTACAACTTGTTAATTTGCCATCGGCCAGCAGCTGCTCTTGGGCTGGCAATGGTGGAACTGGTAAATGGAGCTCAGGCATATTTAACACTGTAATAAAACATAATTTAGAATTATAGAGCAGGCTGGTAATGCTGTCTATTATCAAGGTTGTTTGACACTTCCCATTATAAGACTCTATTTTCAGCTGCTTACAAGTTTGCCAAATTTTAACAGCTTGCACTGAGATTTCTTTAACTCGGTGTCTGTCTCTTGCTGAATATTCTGTTATTGTTGTTCAAAAAGAAGAAAACAGCACTTAGCCAGAGCAGCTCAGTTGTTTCTAAGAAAGAGCACGGGGAAAATATCTCGTTACTCCTGTTAAATTGAGGTGACCTTTTCTTTTAACAGCTCCGAGGCAGGATTTGGCAAGAGGAGGGAGCCATTGTCAGAGACACTTGTGCTCTTTCTACGAATATTGACCAAAATAGGTTGAAATGCAAAGTCCTCAAAACATTTCAGTTAACACCAGCTAGCAGGTCTTTAATGCCTAACAGCTACGTGCCCTGAAGAGGAGGTGCCCGCAGGCCATGTGCCAGGGGAGGCTGAGCAAGGCGGTGCGCAGGTGCTTGGGGGCATTGTGCCTGGCATCCCCAGGGCCCTCGACCAAGCCTGGGCCATTCAGAGGAGGAGGCTGAATGAGTTAAATGGGGCAGAATGCAGTAGTGACCCCGAGAGCAATTCCTGGGTGCTTTGGAGAGCTTTAAGGTGTGCGTAATATGCATGCATAATATAGGTAGACATACCCATAGGTAGCAGATGTGCATTCCCTGTAACTGTCTTGTATGTTAAGGTATAAAATACAAGCCCAAAATCAAATTTTCTAATAGCATTTCTTAAGGGCTTCTTTTTTCTTTTTTTCCTTTTTTTCTTTTTTTTCCCTGGCTATGGTGTTAGACATTGGATTATTATCATAGAACACTATAGGCAATCAAAACTGAATTAATTTTGCTCTGTGACTAAAATCACTGTAGGTTTTTGCTGGGTAACATGTGGCTCTTTAATTATTCTTTGCTTTCCTGTAAACACACAGTTGAAATTAAGTGCTGCTTCTACCTGTGCAATCCTGCAGGGTCTGGTGAGATTTTGATCCATCCCTACGGAGACCCAGGCTCATTGGCCTGGGGGGGAACAGAGAAGAGGAAAGAGCTGAACCCCCATTAGCCTGCCAGCCAAGAAAATGTCTCTGCTTTTAGCTACGCTGCCAATCCACCAATTACAGTAGCTGTGATCTAGCCATCAAAATTGCCCTATCCTTTCAGTTTTCTATTAGCCTACTTCTATGGAAATTACAGGAGCATCTCATAGCTTGTCTTGCAGAGCTTCTAAAGTCTGCAGACTCAGCATAGGCAGCACTACTCTTTATCTACTACATATCTACAACTGCAAGTGGTAGGGCAGCTGCTAGCCTGCACCAGAGAGTTCAACATCAGAGAATCATGAAACCAATTACATTACTTACTTCTGGGCAAACTAGGTTACGAAGGAGTTCAGCAGTCCAGACACATGCGCTTATGGCTGGAGATGAGGCATGGCTGCAGGAAGACTGCATTTAAATTTAAAAATAACATTTGAAAACTTAATTAAAACTCATACCTCTCCTCCCTTCTTAGTGCGTAATGATATCAGGTTAAGACACTTTAAACCTAAGGCAATTTTGTATTTTTATAGTCACAATTTATTAACAGGCAACATTTCTCCAACTTCCCTGGGTTGCATGAGAAGCCCACAAAGAAGAAATTATGGGGAAAAAAAGTAAGAGAGAATATAACTCAAAAGGCTGTCAAACACGTGTAGTTTAAAATAAATGGTGCAAGATGCTTCCTCCGCTTTTTTTCCTTCTATTATCTGCTTTGTAAAACCATTCTCAGGCTGAAGGTGGATGGGAATCCTTTAATGACCCATCAATAAAACCACTTAGGAGAGCTGAATAGCAATGGTGACAGGTGACCTTCCTTTTTTTTCAGAAGAGCTCTATTAGTACTTGTTATCTTGCTTCTTGGTCACGTCTGGGGGCCTTTCAAGGTCCCTTCTTTTTCTCCTCTGAAATAAACCGTGTTTCTTTCCATCTGGAGATGAGTCCATATCATTTGTTGGGAGAGGATGGCATTCACAGTAGCCACGTAAAAATAGCTTCCTTGCCATTGCAGAAGTGCTCTCGTAAGAGGAAGCTGAGGCAGGTGAGGAAGGGCAGAGGGATGAGGTGGTCTGAGTATAGCTGGTTTAAATTGCATGGTACAGCAAAATGCTTGTTCCTCTGCTCTGTTACTGATGTCAGCGGTGCCACCTCTCCCCTGTCTCCTGTGTTTATTTCGTAGAGCAGCTGAAACAACCTGCCTCTCCTCTGGCCTGCCTATGCAAAGTTCTCCCATTGCTTCAACGTTTCGCCAACCAAGGAATACGTTTGAAGCCAAGTGACAACAGTGCAGGGATCTTTTTTCTGTCCAGCAAATACTCTGCTAACTGGTTTCCATTTCTGTTCCCATACGGGTGCTGCTGAGTTCTTTCTAGCTCTCTGATTTCTGGGATTAGAAAAAACAGTTAACTCCTTTCTCCTATGGTGTGTTAGATAAGACTGTGAAATTCAGTGGTTTTTTAGTTGCCAAAGAAGAGACTTTCTTGACAGCATTTGCATCAGTGTTATTTTTCTTCCTTTGACTTGTTTTGTGCAACTTGGATCTTTGCAGCAATGTTGGTAGATAGTAGTAATGCATAAATAAATAAACAAATCTGCTAGTAAAATGCTACATTTTGTTCTGATTTACTTATAGATATTTGGGTGGGTATGAAATCTGGCAGAATTGATGTGGAAAGGGAGGGAGAAAGAGACAGCTCTTTACTGAGGTATCGGTTCCTCTGAAGTAAAATGAAATGTTATACCGCAATATCATGGTCGGGACAGTGTAAATGTCCATATTTCACCTTTTAATAGCAGCACTTTCTTATCCATTTTTGCTTTAGACATGGAAATACGATTTCTGAGGCTTTATCAGGCAAAACAAGAAACTTAGCTTGGAAGGAACTAGAAATGAAGTTTCTACAGACATGTTTTCTTTTTGTAAATGCTGACAAATAACTCCTGCCAAATACTACATAAAGGAGAAAAAGAAACATATGGCAATTCAACGGGAGTGAAAAGATGAGCTAATCCAGCATCCAACAAGTCTTTGGATGAGACTAAAATAAAACCAACCAGCCTTTATCATGCTTGATAGCACCACTATAATTAGGAGTCTGTCACCAGGTTCATAATGAACCCTTAGCCCTATTTTCTGGGGTTTATAGTCTGGTAGTAAGAGTCACTTTGGGTTGAAACTTGGCATAGTAGAGCTCACTGTACAGAAGGCTCAGATCTAGTGTGCAGGTTTTAAATAAACTGACTGTTAAAAGTTGGGGGAGTTTTGCCAGCAGTGATCTAGCTGTGCTTATAATCTGTCCGAAATGTTTAAGGAGTCAGTGTATAATGTGATTTATTTGCCTTTAGCATGAAAAATATAAATGTGTGGTTCAGTATCCTGATGTGCTCTCTTAAGCTGCCATGTGAGGAAGCAAGAATGTCAGGAATCACATTTTATTTTTATTTTTCCTTCCTTGGTTTTATGATCCCTGTATCTGCCATGGTAGGAGCTGCTGCTGCAGAGCCAGCATTTAGCATTTGCTGTACTCTACCTTGAAAATGCACTTGTAAGAAAGCTCATTTTTCAGAAGTCAAGTTTTCAATCTTATGGAGTTGTACGGAGAAGTCTGGCAGATGAGCAGAAAATCCAGCTTGCTGCCTTCTCCCGTCTTTCCCTCCATCCTCGAGACTCAGCTGCTGGCAGTGGGACTGGCTGTGCAGAAGTGCCACAGACATGCACACGTTAATTCTGAGTACAGTGGTTTAAGCTTCAGAAAATGCCCGTTTTTTTCCGAACTCAGAATTATTGCATATCTAATCCAAGGTACTACCCTGTGTACCAAGAGCTGAAAGAAGTCTCTTGACTGTATCTTTACCGTATGTTGTTCTCTAATCATACCTGCAGTGCTGGAGTTTCACAGCACCACACTGTTTAATGGAGCTGTTTGGGAAAGTCCGTACGAGATAAGGCAGAGCTGTCACAACATCTTCTCTGTAGAACACGCATCTAGTAAAGAAAGGTCAAATATTTGTACATTAGGGAGGGCCGTGTGTTCAAGGTGCGGGTAGATTAATAATGAGATTTTTAGAAAAACGAAGGCTCTTCTGCATCTGTATGTGCCAGACTCTTAAAAGTCTGGCTTAAAAGGAATAACTAAGCAACCTCAATAGCCTGAGCAAAACCCGAGTAGGTCAGTCCTGTCCCGGTATGATTCAACCTTCTGACTTGTATGTGAAAGCAAAGGTGAACTGAGGTGTATCCAGTTCACATTTAATATACGGTAGATGTTAACTTTCCCTCCCAAACACTTCAGGGGAGACTTTGATGTTCATTTGATGAAGGTGAAGAGGTTGGGGTAGGATTAAAGTTCACCAAGTGCTGCAGTAGTCCTATGGTGAGCACGGCAGGCAGCTGAACAGTGTCTCTGAATCTTCATTCTAGAGAAAAAGATTTTAAAACTGTGCACACCAGTGCTGGCAGCAGAGTAGGGGGGTGTATCATTTAAGCCCACCACCTCCATGCCGTATTGCTTCTGCTTTTCAGAAAGAGAAAGTCTGTGCTGTATTTCTGACTAAGAGACCTCCCCAGATATCCACATTTATGAATTAGTAATTCATAAATTAGCAGCTGCAGGTTGGCAGTCTCTTAAGGGGACTATGCCAGATTATATTTTGCTCGCTCAAATGAGAGGCTGACCCATAAAGGCTGTGCCCGTTGTCCTGGGAATTGAGAAACCCTGCCCCCTGAAGAGACAACATGTTGTTGGAGGCCATCGTGCCTTGTCTCCAGGCGAGGCACTTCAAACCCTGTGGGAGCCAGGAGCTGCTGCCTCTCGCAGATCCTTTGGCCCCAAGCCCCTGATCTCACTGTACGCCATTCACACCCTGCTGGCACCCCTGCTGCTGACTTCTGACCTAGCTGGCTGGGGAGAACAATGGGAAGGAGAGAGCGGTAACATATGTGCCTATATACACACTTACTCTTGGCTTTCTTGCCTATATCTGCTGGCAAGCACATGGTAGGAAGCAGCTGCTAACACTACTAGTTGCATTACACTCTTCATTTGGGCCCTATGCTTTCCAGCAGGAGCCATGGAGCAGGGATTGGAAGCGAACCGTGACAGCCTTGTGCAGAAAGAGGGAGCGAGCACGTGAAGAGCAAGGCACGGCAGGCGGGCGTGCGGGACAGCACGTCACATATTCTGACATACCTGTAACCATGAGGGGTTGCCACACGTAACCTCCGTGGGGAATGAGTAAGATTCATTCAGCCGTCTTCAAAAAGCCACCAGTCATGCAGCGCGTAGGAACCACTCGTGCTAACAACTTTGATACTGGTACTAAAGACTGGTACCTTGAAGATTAGTGTGCGAACATGAGGGACCTTTGTGAGTAGGGTTTTGATCATTAGAAAAGAACAAGCTGAGATGTTCAATCAAGAATGTAAAGCTGATCACAGAAGGAAGCCACTGTACAACAAGCTGATAGAAAAGAAGGCTTTTTAAAATTTCCATTAATTAGAATGTATTTGATCTCTTGGCTTCATCTTAACTTAAAGAGAAATATGGAATCACCTTCCAATTTCTGCTTCATATAAGAAGCTCGTGTAACCATTCAACTCCTGGCGTTTTCCAACTACAGTATAAATTATGAAAGAAAAAGTTGCGGTTGATGTAGAAACGCAATCTATGTCTACAAATTCTTCTGTCTTAAAATTCCAATTTTGCCTCCAGAAGGTGTGACAGTTCAGGTTATAAGCTTTTTTTGTTTTTAATATATATATATTTGCATTGTTAAATACTTCTCTGGAGGAAAAAAACAAACAAACAACAACAACAACAACAAAAAACACACAAAAGCCCTAGAATGAGGAGGAAACCTTGCCATGTTTTTCTTTTTTCTTTCTTTCTTTCTTTCTTTTTTTTTTATTTTTTATTTTTAAAGCTACATCACAATTCCTATCCTTTCTCTGGATAAGTGCATTATTCACAAAAACATAGATATAACATCTGACATTACTACTACTCAGAACTTCAAAATTCATTATTTCATGCTTAAAAGCAGCTTCTTACTCTGTTGCAGACTGAAAAAAAGCCTATTAAAAAAAGATCAGCTCTCAAACAGCAAGGACAGAATTTGGATGTTTATCTTCTCTAAAACATACCAGATGTTCATCTCCTCAAATACGAAAATTAGGTATTTGCCTTTTTTTTTTAATAAATATTTTGCTACCAAATGTTACTTATCAGAAATGGCCCTTGCAGTTTCTTTTCATATGATCTATGAAACAATTCCCTTCAGAAAACTGTTATTTTCTATTGCATTAATAGCCAAACTGTCGAGCTTCAACTGTCAAACTAAGAGTTTCTTTTTTTTTTCTCTCACTCTTCTGGAGCTTATTATTTAAAAAAAATAAATCCCAAAATATAACTCTGCTTAACTCTTGTGCTGCGGAGACTTAAGCCTTCCCCTGTTTGCTCTCAAGCTTCCAAGTTCCATTTTGAATGTTCCCAGCTTTTGGCAACTTGCAAGTCTGACAACGCCACAGAGAGAAGAAAAGGCAAAACAGAGAAGAAGGAGCCAAGCCTGCGATCTTCATCCCAATGCGAGACCAAGGCCTCAAGCCATCACCTCTCCCAGGAGGCAGGCGCTCAGGGAACCTCTGGCTGTTCCTCATTCCTGGGCCGTGTTAGAGGACTGAATGCTGGCTATTCGCACTGCCTTTTGTCTTGCTAGAAGATGTCTAAAAGTTTTATCATTCACTCTTATTCTGAGCGCTAGGAGGGGAATACTATTATTTCATCTGCTGCTAACTCCCTGAGCAGCTTTAAGAGTTTTTTTTAAGAGTTGTTATCCGTCCCCCCTGTATTTCCCGAGGCTTGAGAAAGAGAAGTCTCTGCTACTTTTGTTCCCCTCCTCAGCCTCTTCAGTCCTCCTGCCTTGCCAGGCTCCTCCTCTTACATTTCTCAGCAGTTCCTTATGGCTTTTCCAAAGAGCAGCAGTCTATAATTGGCATGGTTCTTGCCTTTTTCATTAGCGCCATTGTTAAACTCATCATGGAGCAGTTAAACTGCCTGCACTTATTAATTTTATTCTGCTGTTCTTGGTTGTAAGGAGCAAGAGACTATTGCTGACTCTCTTCGAGCTCAGGAAGAGGGCACCGAGATGCATCAGTCTCCAACTTACCTGCAGAAGCTGCTTTTAGCAGAACCTCTCATTCGCCAACGTTGATTATTTAGGTTTTCCATTTGCCCAGGATAAGATTATTTTTCAACCTCCTTATATGCTTATAATCATAGACATCCATTTAAAAAAATCAAATCACCGAGCAGGGAAGCGGAGGAGCCTGCACTTACTCAGCACGCCGCGTGGACTGACGGTTGCAACGTGACATGAGAAGCCGGCCTAAACATTTGCAGCGCTCCCTCTCCAGCTTTTTTCCCAGTTTGGCTACTTCACAGCACTTGCTGCTTTTCTGCTCACCAAGAAGAAGGGTGGGGAAGCATTTGTGGCTTGACAGAATTATATTTCAGGAAGAGTTTCACTTGTGAGAAAGGTAAAAGATTTTTATTTTTGCAGGCAAAAATAAGAGGAAGAAATGAGGCTTCAGACACAGGCAAGAGCAGATACTTAAAAGCACTGTGGTTTGAATCGATGCAGTGTGTGTTGGATTTGTGCACACACAGTAAGAAAAGCCAGCAAAAGTCTTCATAGGATTTTACTGAGAAGTTAATGCAAATGCCAAACCCATTTATCATATCTTTGGTTATGTGCCACTATCCCTTATGACCTTCTCCAACCTCAGAGCAATGAACACTTTCCCTCCCATTACATATGCTTGTTTTATTTTTAACCGCTTCCTCACCAATCCACTACTCATGTTTTGTGGCACCAGTAGCTTTTCCTCTTAGAGGGGGCTGTGTGCATCGTTTTAAGAATTGCATATAGTTGTAGAGGGAACAGAATTGACCTGGAAACAGCTTTGGAGGATTTGTGGGACTTTTGAGGGGGAGGTTGTTTATGACTGAATTTATACAGGACTGCTCAGGATCTACCCCCTTTTTCAATTAATAACTTTTTTTTTTCCCCACTCTATTCTTCCCCACCAACCTTTCACATTAGAAAGCATGGTTTCTATAACCTTTTTGAGGTCTAACCAGTCTAACAGTGATATCAGGTATAAATCCTTCCACAGCCCTGAGGAAGGTGCTGTGCCTTAGTTACTCCATCTGAAAGCACAGGCAATTCATAGCTTTCCTGTGCTTCAGTTCAAAGTTTCTGCAGTCATTCCCTTCCATTTCTGCTTGAAGATACAATACAAAGTATGCTACCAGCACTCGTTGGTGCATGGTCAGATAGCCTCCTGTGAGCATGGAGCAGGACACATACTTTGGTTTTTACCATTCTCTCATCCTCCTGAGCCACAGGTGTTGACATCAAGAGCTGTTGGGCAGATCACAGCTCCTGCTCCCACCACAGCCCTGTCAGCTGTTCCCATGGTCAGAATTAGCAGGGATTGCTTAAACAGTTTAAATAGGCCTTCACAGACCTGGCTGATTTTGACAGAAGTGGGCTAGGGAGCACCATCCAAAGGGCTCTGCTGGCAGCTTTAAGGGGTGGTAACCTCCACAGGGTCCTGAGAAGTACTGGGCTGAGGGCAGTTGCTTCTTCAACTGGTGTAGCTGGAGCTGGAAAATGGTGTCCGGTTACAGGTTGTGACTAATCCCTGTAACCTGCACCATGACAAATCATTTCTCTTAGGCTGAGCTTACAAAGCAGTTGTGTAGGAATGTGGTAAGTCAAAGAAGTGTGTGCTTCAAACCTAGAGCTGTGTTGTAATGTGCACTCTTAGCACTGTTGTGTGGCCATGGGATCCAAGAGGATTTGTCATAGCTGGTTGCCAGAGGTTTCTCTCAGAGCATCGTGAGCAAACTATTTTACAGAAGGTCATCACTGAGTTCACCTCAGTTTAGACCTCAGGGGGTGGAACGCAGCAAGCATGTGGTTAGGCCTGATGACAGATCCTAGTGCTATGGGAAGTTAATTCGCACAATGTTCAGCTGATGCTTTCTGGAGAACTTCAAGATACAACAAATGCAGTTATCAACAGATAATTTAGTCAGGGTAGTGGTAGGAAAGGATCTGTTGGTCTTCTCACATCTTGTGATGCTCTTCCAGTATGGTACAGGCTTGTATGAATGTCAACTTGAAGGAAGAGGTGCTTTGCGAAGCATTGTCAACTGGAAGGTCACTTAAGTGGTGCTACTGTAGGAAGAGGAATTAGACCTTCTGTGTCATTCCTCAGCCAAACCAGAGGGAGAATTTCTAGCTTCTGTGGTTTCTCCTCTGTTCCCACTGAAGTTCACCACCACCTCAAGCAGTGGGACAAAATTTTTGGCTTGCATCTATATGTATTTGTGTGTGAAACAAACACATATGGATACATATCCTTCCTTTGTTCTCTGTTAATGTTTTTTACAGAATGGATCCTGTCTCTTTTTGCTTCATTTTTTGGCAGCCTTCTTCTGAGTTGGGTTGCCCCCCACCCTGCTTTGGTAACGATGCTGTGGCAGCAGAGCTGAGGGTGGGTGAGGACACAGCCTGGTGTAAGCACAGAAGGACTATGTTGTGAATCCTTGGCCTCATTTGTGTTAGTTGATCTGTCTGCGTGCTTTAAACCATGCCTGGGAAATGCTTCAAAAAGTACTTGAGCTGAAGGAGTGGTAACCTCTAGCAGAGGGTGTGAAGGGTGTAGGAAGTATAAGAGGAAAGGCTGGAAGCTCTTCCAGCCACCTTTATCTCCAGAGGATCCATCACATGGAGTAACACCCTAAAGCACAATTGCTGGTCCTCTCAGTGCCATAATGTAAGAGATAACCACGGTCTCTTCCAAAGTGAACTGATAAAATCTGCTTCCTTTGCACAAACCTGCATTGCTCCCTTTGTGAGGAAGAAGTTGAGTTTCCCTGTGGGCCCTAGCTGTAATTTGCCTCTGTTGCTTTCAAAGGTGCCTGCCTATTCTGGATAAAACTTAATTTAAGTCTTCATTTTCCTTGGAGCCTGCCTTCAGACTCAACAACAACAGAAACACTGAGCAAGTGAAACTACAGACTTGTTCTTTTCTTGTTTTGTATTGTTGTTTTCCAAGAAGGTCTGGCTTTGACTGACAGTCTCTCTTACAGGAGAAAAATGGATCCACATTGACATATACTCTTTTCTCAATTAGCTTAATGGGAAAATGAGCTCCCTATGTCTTTTCTTTCTCTCCCAGGTAAATTCGTAATTAATTCAGTTTGGGTACATTCTTCTGACCAAACACTTTCATTCTCTAATCTGCTTAATCTCCTTCACTGTGGTCAGGCTAATAAATTCCTTAATTTTGGAGACATAATTCTGAAGGCTGAATTTTGGTGTTTTCACTGGACCTGGATTCTCTGCCAAATTAACGAACAGCCTTTGAAGTTACCGTCAGCATAGGTTTGGCCTTTGAAAAAAAACTTCTTGAAATGAGAACTTCTGTCATCCAATGACTTGCTTTTGGCCTGAATTTTAGTTAATGTTATTAATATAGTTCAGTCTGATGTGGACTTAATAATCTCCACGGCATTCCAATATTTGAAATTATTATTATTATAAGTCTGCCTAATTTGGGTTGAGAAAACAGAGTGGGAATTGGCCTTGTCTGTCTCATCTTGCCATCCCATATTGACTAGTGATACCATCAATTTTCCTAGTGCAAGCTTGGATACCAGTATAGTGAAATTAAGCCTCCCAGAAACAAGCTTGCTTTTCTTAGGAACTCCTTAAACTGGAACCTGCAGATAGCACAGTGGACGGTTTCCAGCAGTACAGCACAGCTGTTCCGGGTGCATTGCTTGCACAGCTGTTTTACAAGGTTCCCTTTGCAGGGTCTGCACTAGTTGGCACCAGGTAACTGCTGAGGCAGCACATGGTTGTGTGTTTTGGATCTGGTTCATGCCTTGTTCTCCAGAGGCAAGCCACTCCAGTTTGTGAAGAGACCTCAATATAGAGGCAGTTGCTGTCCAATGAACATGTTATTTGGCTTAACATATAAAAACATTAGCGAGGGTTTTCTTATGCCTGTTGGCAAAAAGGTGTTCTTCTAAAGAAATGCCAATAATAACAAGAGCTACTTCAAGTAAGGTCTGAGTTTCTTGACTATGAGTGGGAAATTATGTAGATTACCAACCCTGAGAACCCTCTGATACTCAATGTCATGATTAGAGGGTGTAAAAGTCTATTTGAGGGCCTGGCTAATTTAAACTACTTGAGCTCCACAGCAAAATTATTTCAGGTAATGCTTGACAGCTGTGTTTTCCAGCAGTAAGGGCTCAATGTGTTTTAGAAGACGTAGTTTGTTTGCTGTTTGTGACCTTCTCTAATTTTCAAGCAATCCTTGTGCTAATGACTGTTTTTGAGGGCTTGGGAAGGGGATAGTTTTGCTAATTGTGTTCCAAGAAGTTACATGATTGAACAGATGTTTACTTTTTGCTTTGTGACATAGTGTGATTTGTTGGCTTTGGAAGAAATAATTGGAAGATAAGATGGCAGATATTTTAAAAGGAAATTGTTTGTTTTCTGTACTCTGCATAAGAGTCTCTTGCTCATTGCATGTGTGCCCGTGCATATGATTTAAACCACATTTCTGGAACAGACCTGGAATGTATTTGAAGGTGAGAGATGTATAACATGTATGTGAACTGCAGTGTTATGATTTTAACTATGTGTATGTATACTTTTTATATATACATATATATTGCTGGCTTCTAATTCATTTTATTAAGGCTTACCACAAGATCCTTACCAATCACTGCTGCTAGGAAGAGTGTCACCCCTGCTGCCCCCCTCCAGAAATCTGCTATAAATGCATCCTGCTACCTTTCCCTTCCTCCTTTAGAGAAGCTAAAATATCCTATGAGAACTAGAGTCTACAGTCTGGACAGTCTGGAGACTTCCTCGAGTTATTTACAGAATATCACTTATTCACCATGACTGGAGGCCTGCAACAAACTCCCACCACAACGGCACCCTTATTGTCCTCTTCTGACAACAACCTGCAAGCTCTCACCTAGTCTATCATCTCTCCCATAAATGAACTCCATGCATTTGAGCTGCTCTTTCATGTAAAGAGCAACCTCTCTCTGTTATCTCATTTTGTCAGCTGGCTCCCTCTCACAGCCTTCATTGCTCAAGAAGTCCCCTGGTCATAAAGCCAAGGTGCTAACCATGCAATGCAGCAAGCCAGTTATTTGCAGGAAGTATATGCTCCTACTTGAGCTTTTGCTTTTAGGACCAGGGGTAATATCACCTGAACTCCCACCTTTGCCCTTAGAGCTCTCTGGTGATTCTTGATGTGCTCTAGGTCTCCTTTGGCAGTGGCATTGGTTCCAACATAGATGAACAAGAAGGTGTGGTAATTGGAAGGCCGGATGAGTGTTCCCCCATGGAGGCCATGGAGGAAACCAGGGTTGCTCCAGTCCGCAGCAGAGGTGCTGGGCAACCCTATAGCCTGAGCCCAGGGCGATGGTGACCTCCTCCCTCTGGGGCTGTGTCCACCAGTTTTCTAGGGGGCTTTCTCCAGCAAGGGCTCCTGATCCAGAACCTGCTAATTCCGTTGGGAAAAGTAAAGCAGAATGGCCCCAGGTTTCCTATAGGGGAAAGGAAGCAAACATGTTGCTGTGGATTCCCTATGGCAGAAAATTTTACTGAAGTCTGAGTCTCACCGGGACAGGAAGATGGCGGCATAGCTCCCCAGCAGAGGGGTGTGAGGGATGTGTGCTGGGTTAGAGTGGTCCTGAGAGGAGAAACCCCACCAAGTAGCCAAGCTTGACTTTTCATAATTAGTGTTTAAAAAGGCTAGTCCTGACAATGCTGAGAAATTTTTTCCTGCTTTGCTGTCTCCAGGCATCCTATTAACAGTTTTGCTGTGGTCAAGTAATCAGATAAAACAGTATAAAAAAGTGTAGGATTGGTGTATTGTTTTCCTTCTTTTTTTTTTTTCTATAGGGTGTAGCAATGTCTTTTCTGTACTTTGTTCTTTTTTTTTTTTCTCTCCTTGGTGCCAAACTGAAACAGGTCTCTATTTTTGATAATTCAGTGCTGCCATTTATAACCACATTTATGATAACTTCCTAAACCACTTGAGGGTTCCCCCATGAAAGTCAATAGTATTTCATGTTGTTGGTGGTGGTTTCTTTTTTCAATCATGGAGTGCCTCTTCTTCATTCAAATACAGACCTCAGCCTCATCAAAATATTAATAAGTAGGTTTTTATGCATAAGTATTTATTTCCAGACCCAATTTGCAGCTGTTATGGTTTGTTGGATCAGCGATTTCATTTTTTAATGAAAATTCTAAGGAGGTTTTGATTATGAAATGCAGTGTCTCGCAAAGAGCTATTAAGTTTTAATGTGTCAATATCCGCTTTTTTTTTTAAATTAGTTTTAAAACTTCATACCTGTTTAAAATTAGATGAATTGTGGATAAAGTAAAGGTCTGTGTGACAGCAGGCTTCCATTCGTGTAACAATTAAAATGAAAAAGAAATTAAAGAGATTACTTTTGAGTCAAATTCAGACTCACAAAAGCAAGAGATTTTAGGGATCAGTGCTTTGGACTACCGTGCAAGATGGTTCCCTAGGCCTTTTCTGTGTTCACAAAAGCCCTTTGAGGAGGTTTTGGGGACATTTTGAAGACCACGTACTAAGTTTAGTCTTATGGTTTCTGTTGTGAAGCTATGGTTTTCCAGTGAAGCTGGCTGATGGGACCCTTTTAGTGCAGGGGAGGAATTTCAGCAGAAGGACAGAGTTAACCAAAATCACATGGTGTGACTGCCAACTGGAAATTAACTGTACAGCTCTTATCCTGTGGTTTCATGTTTTAGACAATGCTCCCACATCAGCTCCTGTGAAGCTGTGGGGAGAAGAGGGAAGGCAAGGGGGGTGTGGGGGGGTGAATCTGTTGCTTATTTGGGCCTCTGCAAGTTAAAGTGGACTGTACGATGTCAGGGAGGAAGGCACAGGAACAGCATGGCTTTTGGAGAGAATGCATGCCTGCGAAGGTGGCGAGACAGCGGTTTACAGTTCACTGACAAATTGCTTGGGTCGGATCCAGCTTCAGCTAACAACAAAAATTGCAAGCTGTGAGTGCACTGGATCCTGCGGTCCCCTACAGCTGTTCACCAGATCTCAGCTTTTATGGGGACGGCCCCCCACTGGCTACTCCCAGAGCAAGGCCTGGCAAGCACTTTGTCCCAAGACAGATTATTCAGCAGAATCCACCAGAAAACTTGCTTCGGATTTGCCAGGGATTTGTTGGCCCTGAGACTGGCCTGTCTGAAAGGAAAACTTTGCTGGAGGATGTCTGAAGAGCCCCTGTCCCTGAGCTTGCCTGTTTGTTTGTTAGCATTGGCAGAGGGAGGGAGAGCTTGGGGATCCATTTTGGGCTGCACAGCGCAGTTTTCCAGTCTGTGTTCACATACCCTGAGAAAGAGAGGAGAGAAATGACAGGAGAATGATCAGCCTCAGCTGAGCCGCTGAGGTTTTCCTGACGTGGGTGTCAGGGTTAAAAATGACGTTCTGTGTGTGCCTCAGGTGCTCACATACGTGTTTTATTAGGTTTTTGTTTTCCTTTTGGTCAGGAAAGCAGGCTGGGGGCATCTCCCTGTTACCTCCGCCACCTTCTCCTTCATCAGCTTTGACTGAAACACCTAGAAATGTTAGGCCCTACCAAGCTGTTAAAGAACAGGAGGCAGGAGGAGAGGAGAGCCTGTGAGTGCCCCATCAAGGGTGGTTTTTTTTTTTTCTTTTTTTCTGGGAGCTCAGACCTTTCTGCACATCAGGGGATTCACATGAGGGGGCTGCCTCTGATCGCCAAGAGAAGCTGAAGTCCATGCCAGAGAGGGGCTGACTCAGAAGTCAGACAGAGTGCCTGAGGCAAGCGCGATGACTCCCGATGCCAGAAGAGGTGGTCCTGCCCTGTCTTCCCTCCGTGGCCTCTGGAGCTTGTCTGTCTGCGCAGCCAGCCGGCTCAGCTGCCTCATGCGGCAGAAAGCTCGCCAAGGCAAAGAAAATGAGTTTTTTGCTAGATTAGTGAGTCGAATCAGTTTGTTCCTGAGGGCCAGCTGAAGGGAGGCGCAGGGCCTGTGTGGTTTGGGCTCGGGAAGGGAGAAGGCCATGTGCAGGCAGAAGATCACCCTGCTTGGTGGTGCGGATTATCTGGGTTGGCTGTCGCAGAGCCGTGCCCGAAGCATTTGTTCTTGGGTACCCACCAAGATGCAAACTCAGTGAAGCTTATCCTGTAGAGAGACAATGCTAATCTGTGTGCCTCTCTCCTCTGCTTTTTGATGTGGGTTCTCTCTCCAATATTTGTTTGGGGGATATTCTTTACTTTCACGAAATGCTGTTGAAACAGCCAGTCAGGCACAAGAGGACAAATATGTTTAAAAAAAAAAAAAATTCATTCATTCCATTGCTCATAAAATCATTTGTGCTATAACCTATAAAAAAGATTGGATGTCAGAGAAGCTATTCCAGTTTCCTGGTCATACCAAGTATAGACGCTGTCAGCACTGGTGATCCCTCACCCTAAAATATTAAAGCCATGGCTATGGCAAATATTATTCTTCAGCTCAGTAATTCTGTATCTTACAGCAACAGCTTCCATGAGTCAGTGACGATTGTAAATGCCTCTGTCTTGCAGTAAAATGAATTTTCTAAAAAAAATGATTTTACTTCATTTTTTCTGTTAATTAAAGTCAACAAAAGTTGGAAAAAATACTCCAGGGAAAAAAAATGTAAGTCTACTATATCTCTACAGGAGAAGGAAAAATGAAAGTGTATCAATTTGGAGATATGGTAGTTTGGGCAGAACTTCCAGTGCTGAAAAGTATTTGAAAGAGACAGTGCTTCAGACATCTCTTGGGTTGCATATTTTTCAAACATTGCACAGCAGCTCAGTCTGAAGTCCTGAAAACCTTTCTGGATATTTCATAGAGAAGATGCAAAATTCTGAAGACTTCTAGTCTTTCACTGGGCAATGACAAGCAGGCTTGAGCTGTGCATATTTGCAGAGTGTTTTGTTAATCATCCTTCTTTTCTAGCAAAGATTAAAGAGCCAGACCCTTGCAAACTGCAGGAAGCATTTATGGACTAACCATAGCAGAAGCTGATTAATACTTTGTCTCCTGCAGACACTGCTGTATAAAGAGATAACAAGAATGAACACCAAGCATGCTACCTTGCCCATCTACTTACACTAATGCAGCCAGCTCCTGATTAAAGCCATCTAGTTTCTGAGGGCACCAACAGAAACGCTTGGGAATTTCATGCTGAATTGATTTAGGAGGTTACTGCTTCAGCTGTCAGCTATGTTTCTTAAGGAGGGATGGTTGAAGGAAATGCAAGTTGACTTCCTGCTCATCACTGTTCACAACCTGGTACGCTAAGTTACACTGAAATATGCTGGCCATCCTTTTCCAGAGATGGCAGCCTCTGGCAGAAGGGCAGGCTTGACAGTTCGGGGTGGCATCTGCCACCAGATATGAACTGCTTGGGCTCATATGCCCATGCTGTGTTATCTTAGGGTCAGGAGCCTGCTCTGCATGGTATCTCACCAAGAACTTTCACGAAATGATACATGCTATACATTTGCATTAACAGAGAGCATGCAGGTTAATGGGAATTACATCCTATAGCAGATGCAGTTGCCTCTTACCTGAAGGAGGCAAACTCATGTGGTTTTGCTGGTACATGTGGTTAGCCATGCTGCCAAGGGGTCCCCTCCTGCTTTTAGGAAGGGACAGGGCATGTTCTAGGCTCACTTGTCGAAAGAGCTCTTCCGTTCTTTTCATTTTGAAAGAACCCATCTGCGGTTTTTTCTTTCCTTTTATTTCGGTAGCTGTGTTTCCTGTTTCAGGGAGTTCAAAATCAGGCTCTAATGATGTTAACCTTTCTCTACATGTACGGCAGGCCTAAAAATATTTGTGTTACTGAAGGCATTTTTGAGAAGCTTTTTCTACTTATTCACAGAAATGAGAGGAAGGGAAGGCTCTTCTGTCATAAAATAAACTCAAGTCAGACAGGTTTTGAAGCTTCTAGATATCTAGAGGTACGTGTTTCTGTTAAAAGACTAGTTTCACTGGTGCTCTGAGTGCACTGCTGTCACTCATTAAGGTTTTTGCCTTCCTCCTGCAACTCTGCTGTTTTCAGGACCTGGTACTGATATAAACCATGGTAATTTTGCAGGCTAGCCTGTGTTTGGTGTTTTGAAGAGGTGTAAGCATATCACCTTCATGAACCAGAGTACTGTTGTGTTTAACAGAAATTGTGCAAAATGTAAGAGAAGAATTTACAAATAAAAATCAAATGAATGGCTAGTTTTCAAGACTTCCTGATTTCAAGATTTCATCCTCTGTAAAGCTAGCTAAGCATGACTGATGGCCTGTTCTCCTGTATTTCCTGTTCTGTTGTGATTTGCTCATTTATCTGCCATTTGCCAGAGCTCTGGCAAAGTCATATCCTCATGTCCAGCAAATTCCTCTAACCCATTTCAGGTATCTTTGGTTTGTGTCTTGACGACTGACAATGCAGTCGAAATTAGGGAGATGACAATTGCCTGCCAAAACTCCTTTCTAGCTTCATGATTTGTCTGTTTACTGTGAAGTTACCTCTGTATTGTTTTGCTTTTCTGGTAGCTTCTTAGTGTTTTCTACTAATGTGAAAAATCTAGGTTATGCATTCATTGAAAATGTCAATATAGCTACTATATCATTAACTTAATAACCTGGGTCAAATGCAGTACTCGTGAACTGCTACGGATCAGTCCCACCTTCTTCAGAGCCCTGTCAGAGTGCATGGCCTTCAGCCTGAGAAAATGCTGGGCAATCGAAATGACTTTATTTCCATGCAATTTCCCTCTCTGAAATGTCTCTTGCTTTCTGCACCGCTGCCCATCACATACAGCTAAATGGACAAACATGAAACTGTTGTGCGTATCAGTATGATGCACATGCCAGAATGTGTCATGCATAATCTGAAATTACCAGCAGACATTTATCTGCCCTTTTTCTGTTTGTTGTTGAGTTTTCTCTCTGTGTGTATTTGGGCTATATGTATGTCATATTTTCTCTAAATAAATATAATACAATAGATTCCTTCTGTTCTGAGTGGCTTCTCCTCCCTACATTACATAGGCTTGTCCTAATAACTAATTCACAAATTTTATAGCAAGTCTAATAAGTGTTGTTAAAGTTCTCACTTGAGGAAGCACTCAGCAGGTGCTGTGTTTTTCTTTAAATCTGTAGGTTGCCAGCACGAAGTATCGATAACAAAGCAAAAGTATGCATTTTTGAAAGAGAATGTGGTACAGAAAATAATACTTCAAGAGGAATTTTGTTTTAATGACCTTCCTGCACAGAAGAGTTGTCTCCCATGGTTCTTTGCCGTTGCCATGTTATTGTTGTTGTGTTTTTTTTAAAGGAGGCATGCATGGAGACCTTGCCAGTCCTTGCCTCACGTTTACCAGTTAAAAATAACAGCAGTTGGTCCTAACTTATAATAGGGTAAGGAAGAAAGGACTTGGTCCCACAACTATTAAACTGCACAAAAATTCTCTGGAGAGGGATGAATGTTTTTACATTCTTTTTCTTCAGTTCTTGGCAGAAAGCATGACGGTGGCTTGCATGCCGTGTTCCTCCCCATTTCTGCTGCTGCTGATCATTAACACTGTTATTTCCAGTATCATGTTTGAATTAGCGCGTCTCTCCAAGTGAAGTATTAATAGGCTTCTTCACGTTAGCAGTACATTAAAATTTGCTTCTGGTCAAGGCAGGACTGTATTTCTTCCATTCTTCCAACTTTTGGCTACAGCATTTGGATTAGGCTAAATACTCAGTTTGTTGGAGGTCTTCTGAATCTAGTAAATAACCTGGCTACCTGGGCAGCAACCTAAAAGCAGTCTTCTGCGAGAGGAGCTTTTATGAACATGTTGCTCTCAAGTAGGAGAAGTCAGTTTGAAATTCTTTCTTCTGCTGAGGTGGTTTTAAAAAACACATTTCCACGAAAGGACAAATGTGTGGATTCCCTGGCATCCTTTCTCTTTACAGTGAAGAATGCAAATTTGACCACTGCTTTTGGAAGAGGAACATTTCAGTCTTTAAAGATTGGACTATAAGCAAATGTTTTGGATATGTGACATTGTGCTACACATCATGATTCCCTGAGTGTCTGTGCATTTTGTGGACAGTCTCTCTGCTTTACTAACCTTAACTACTTGAGGTCAGATAGTTAATTGTTGTTCTTGTTAGGGCTGATGTTTGTGCTTGCTTTCCAAGGAGAATGGAGAACTACCTAAATGTCTTTGGTGTTTAAGAATTGTTTGTAAATATGTAAAAAGGTTATTACTGTGCATATTTGGTATCCAATGTCTTCCATTCTGCTTAGTTTCTTGGGCTCTCTGAAGACTGTAGCTATATTTAAAGTGCTGCAAACCGTGGTGGAAACCTAGGGGCTTGCTTTTAACCCAAGATTTTGGCTATATTGTTCACATCTGTGTGAAGGCAGCAACACTGTGTAATGGTGTCATCTTGTTAGATAATCAGTTGACCAGATACTCCGTTGCTTACAAATCAATTGTAGAGAAAATGTGATATGAAACTTAAAATCAAGCATGTGTATATATATTTCGATGACTGACTTCTGAATGCAGGCCAGACAGAAGCAATTTGCACATTGAAAAGTGACAAGCTCACAGTGTAGAATTTTAATCAATGAGACATTTTAGCTCATCTACATATATTATTTATGCTTGAAGACTAATATCGGAATGAAATATGGCAAACTTGATCTTCCCAAAGGAGAATTTGGAGAGAGTATATAAAGACTCTGTGATGAGGTTAGACACGGCGAGAAGCACTCTGCCCCATTACACTGTTAATCAAACCAGTTGTTTACATCAAAAAGTACATTTGCTACCGTCTTTGATTTAGTAGAAACCTTCCAAATTATTGGCACTCTTCCAGTTTCTTGTGTTAGAATTGAATTCCAGAGGTAACACTACTAGTGGGCCAGCAGTGCTTTGCTTTATGGCAAACAATTCCTTTGCTGCTCTAATCTGTGAGGTTAACTCACTGTTGTGTGAAGGAGCCATTGCACTGTGCTTCACCATGTTCCTGGTGTCAGAGAACCTTGCTTGCAGCCATCACCTTTTACAGGCCTCAGATCAAAATATCACAGATCACCTCACAGTACCGTGTACCTTACAGAAATGTCCAAAGGAGTATGCACTTTGCAACTGTAGAACATGGTTGTCTTCTTAGAAGTACCACGGTGGCATCCTTTGACCATCCTATTGTATATAGGTGTCATCACCTTATAGTATATAGGTGCCTGTACTTTCAGTATGTTATATGAAGCATATAATTCATGTTTTCTAGACTTAATCAACAAATATGAGTTAAAATATCATGGAATAAAAAAGAATTCTTACATCCTAAAAAGAAATCTGCGTTCATAAAACGAACATTGAGATCACTGGAAACTTCAAAGATGAATTTGAGAGGCAGAGAATGATTGACTTGTATTAATAGGGGGGAAAACTTTATTCCCAGCTGGAGAGGAAACAGCACTGGCAGAATATCTTTGAAGCATTTGTTCATAACAGAACAATCTAGTCTTTGGGGTTCTGTTAAATGAATTAAAATCAGCTTCCTTTCTCTTAACATACTGAATTAACAATAAGAGATTAACAGCACTAAGATAGAATTCTAAGACTTCTGACTCGGTTAGCTCTTTGTAAATGGGTAAACTTTATTTTGGCCAGTGTTGAACAAATAACTCATTACAAATAAGTAATTCAAAACGAAGAAGGAATTTTTGCTCCTAAGTTCAACTGCATTATTTAAATGCATTCCATGCATTTTTCTCTCCAGCAAGTGGGGAAGGAAGTGGTACCGTAGCTGTTCTCTCTTTTCAAGTGTGTTTAGAAATCTCTGAAATATCATTATAAATCCAGAAAAGGGGCAGAAGGATGAGGTTCTTTTAAATTTCCAAATGTTCTACCTGAGAACTCAGACTACTTCAGGCAGCCTTCAAAGAAAAGCAGGTTATAAATACCGAAGCTGCAAAAGCTGTGTATGTGGTTTGGCATAGTAAGTAGAAAAACTTGCTGGTGGTGTTTTTATTTATTACAGTGAATAATTGATAATTATCAATAAATCACATATGCTGATGGTTAGCTTGTACATTCTTCAGCGTTATGGCTTCAAAGCCGGAGTGTACCTGAAGGCCAGAGTGTGTGTACGTCTGCGTGTGTGGGAAACTGCAGATGGATGGAGCTGCATCAGTGGGTCGGCTGATGCTGTCTCTTATTCAGCTCATAGCCTGCAAAACTGGTATCACACCCCACGAAATAAATTATTATAATTGTCACAATGAAATAATATCATAGATCACTTTCTTTTTGTAATCAGCAGTTCATAATGATTGGGTGTGCTGTTTTATAAGTTTAGCTCAAATGGGCATACAGATTTGAAATGTAAGCAGGATTTTTTAGGGCCTCATAACTCTGTGTGCATTCAGATCATTTTTTAAACTGCATTAATACTTTATGTAGTTCTTCACATAATGCTCCTTTGGGATTTAGAAAGACAGTAATTACATGGTAAACATATACTCATTATTGAAGTCACTTGTTGCAGCTTAAGAGTGTCCATGCAGATTTGTCACTTCAGTCTCTGAGGGATTATGTGAATTTAATTTTCAGGTTCTCAGTCTGCCACCCATCACAATTGCTAAGCTCGACAGTGGAAACAAAGGGTAGTTTGAGTAATCGGTAGCAGGTAAACTGTCTGTATTAAATATGACAGGTGCTAGGGAGATATTGATGATGTTGTCCTAAGAGTTTGTCGGGGAGTTTTCGTAGATTATTTAAGACTTCTTTTCCCTTCTGTATTCTTAAAATAAGCCTTCTACAAATCTGACTTCAGATGATTCTGTTGGGTACCCTGTGATTTTTAATATCGTGAGGTATGGTGGAAATCATGTGCTATTCACTTTCTCTAGGCTACTTACAGTTTGTTTGACCTTGGTTATATCCTTCTGCATCTCTTTTGCAGGTTTGACTGCTAGGCCATGTAGTCTCATGTCTAAAGGTTTGTTGATGCAAATCTTGCTGCCCTTGTTGCCCATGTACATTTTTTTAATTCCATGGCTCTTGTCAGTACATGGAGCATGCTTTGGGTAGTCAAATCTACTTCAAAATTTTGAGGCGGAGTGAGGTAATTATTTAGTCTCCAGTTAGGTTGGTGTTTGTTTTTTTCCGTAGCAAATCCCGAGGCCTTTCTCAAACTCTGCCTTTGTCTTCTGCAAATTTGCATTGGCCAAATTGTTTTGGTGTAAATCCATGTGAGGAAGCATTCCCTTTCATTTCATCCTAATCCTGTTTCTAGCTGATTGCTAAACTAAGATGCAAGAAATGCTCTTTCCAGGGCACATTAAAGAGACAACTCTAAGAGGGGAACTCAAAGGTTTAAATGGTGTAACTGTGCAGACTGCCGATTTTTTTTTCCTTCTTTTTCTCCCATCTGATTAATCTGGGACTTTGGGAACAGTAATCAAGGCTTGAGAGAAGTTTGTGGCAGTTGTACAAGTGCAAGACAGGCAGATACTTTATTAGTCTGTATGCCAAAATTCAGATTCTGAAAATGGGTTGTCCCACGTTTGGAAAGTCTGTGTCATACTGGCTCATTCAGTGAGTATGTACATTTCTGGGAATACAAGATGCTTCTTCGTATATTGTGAAACGATAGGAATAATGCAAAATAATATTTGTAATTAAGGTTCTGTGATCCTTTCATTGGATTAATGAATTTTCCAAATTAGGAAAGTATCTATAGATATTCCTAAGGTAGTTTTGATATATTTCTGACTTGACAGATGGATTTGAATTTAAAACTGTGGTTCACATCTGCCCACGGATTTATCTTGACTAGCATAAAGGTAGAATGCTCTGTGTGTGTTTTAAGATTGTTGCTGTTAAGCTGATTTAAAAAAAAAAAAAATACAGTTTGGGAGGTTGTATTAAGGAATACTTTATTATTGTCATTAAGGCTGTCAGTAGTTGAACTCTGGTCCTTTGCAGTTCTTGTAGAGTTATCAGCAGTAGCTCTTCTAAAATTTCACCTTTGCTCGGTAACAAAGCAGACTGAGAAAAACCCTATTGTCAGGCACTCAGGACTATGAAAATCTCAGTCTGAGAAGTGATATTTAATTACTTACTGCCTAGATAAGCTTGTAAAACAAATTTAATTACATGCAACAGACAAGCTGCTGACCTCCACTTAAAATCCTGTGTACACAAACTGACCTGTGGGTCTGACCTGAGATTGCACGAAAAAAAATGGCCCGAGTTCCCTCTTGTATGCCACCAAAGAGCAGCTGCACTTTTTACTCTCCCTGGGGAAACAAATGCATTTGCTGCCTGCCCCACAGTCATGACAGGGAAGCCAAAAGAGAAATTTAACTAAGGTAGAGGTTGAGATGAGTCAAATTGCTTCTAACCACAGGAATACTGAATTCAAGGCATCGGTTGAACAAGTAACGCTGTGCTTGATCTGCCAGTTCTTATATTCAGCTATCTCCCTAAATGTTAATTACTAGTGACTTTATTTTTTGTACCGTAGTGTAACAAGAAGCCTTGTGTTGATTTATGGTGATGAAGACGGATAGTTCCACTGCTGAAGTTCTCTCATGACAAGGAACTGAATTTAGGTCTTTAAGCCTCTTTGCAGGAGGGAGCGGGTTGGTCATTTGTTTTCCTCAGTGCTACAGCACTGCCTTGCAATTCAAGACTAAATAAACTTGCTTTCCCATGAGGAGCATCTCTGAGGCACAAGCACAGTCCACTCGCTCAGAGCTTGCTGTGGAATTGGGCTGTAAATGAGGGGAAGGTTGTTTGCAACTTGCAAAGTAGATATGCAGTATCTTTTTAGGGAGTTAAGAAAGCAAATGCTTCCTAGGAAGTACTTTGTGTACAGAAGTGGAATGAAAACCTTGCAATGAATGCCAGAGAACAGAAAAGTCCTTACGATAGTGGCCTGGGAGCAGGATCATGTTGTTGCAGAGACACGAGGATCGGAGCAGCAGCCAGTTGCAGACATGCTCCTGTGCTTTTTTGCCATTGTTTGTTTTTCTCTCAAGTTCTGACTCCAGCCACTTACGTAAGGCTTGGACTGCCCGACTCAAGCAGATGCAGCTGGGCAAAGTGCAGCATTTACCCCTCCCAGGCAGCCTCTTTGCCCCTCTGCTGGAAACTACGGCCCCCTAAAAAGGGCTGCCCGGAGGACACCTCTGCTCCTGGGCTGCTTCATGGTACAACCCGGTGTGGAAATGCAAACAGCCACCAACTGCAGTTTATGTTACGGTGGGGTACTATCGTAAATGCTGGCCAAGCTCAGTTTATTTTGAATTAATATATAGACCTTACTATTACATTTTGGCAGGAAATTACCCAGCAATATATGCCTGGCCTGAAAGATGAGCAGCTATGTGCTAGTGTCTTAGATGTTTGCCTGTCCTTGTAACTAATTGAATTCCAGGAATATGTATACAGTGAAAAAGACATACAACCCTGTAGAGTTACCATTGCTGCTGCTAGCGTATCTATAATGCACATGTGCATAAACAAAGGAAAAATGTGTCTTCTAAAGAAACACATATAAATATGGGAAACTGCAGCTTTTTCTCATAATTGTATAGTGTGTATATGTGTCCTTATATGTATGTTTTGCCTATAAAACACAATTTTATTTTCCCCAATATTAAAATGTTTGATCAAAGCTCCTTGTACATCACTGCTGAAGACTGAGATAACGTGTTACTGAGAAACCAAATTGAACAATAAAATACTATTCCTCCCAGGAAAGTTGGGAAACTTTATAGATCATCCTCTGCAGAGATTGCTCATTTTTACAAGGAGACAAGAATAATTGAGGTGTTAGTTACTGGGAGAAAATAACAAATCTTCTTTTTACAGAAATGAACTTAGATGGATATCCAGGGGGAAATAGGGCAGCAGTAATATACTGACCATTTTTGAAAGTCATCCGTGGCAGTCCAACGTTACATCTGAAAGTTGTTGCTCTGAATGTCCATAATTTTAGCATACCTTTTGTTCTTCTCTCTTTTTAGTGGTTCTACTTTAAATGAGCTCTGCTGAAAATTTTGCTGTCAAGTCTGGGAAAGAACATGCAACACCTTAATTTTCCAAATTACAAAACGTTCTCAAATGCTTGCAGAGGGATCCCAATTCCTGCACAGAGTCAGCTGAAGTAATTAGGGCATGATGCAATTGTTTCTTTATGGGCCTGAAGCCTTCCCAAGAAACACAAGGACTCGCTTATTGTTAAAAGTTGCTTAAACCGTTGGTCAGGTGGCTGTAATGTTGTGGCCAAATGGTTTGAGCTTCATGACAACTAGGGTTGCCAGACCCCAAGTTACTGTGCTCACAGGACTGCAGCTCAGCATGTCCCTGTCTGAATTTTTAGGAATCACAGAATCACAGAACAGCTTGGGTTGGAAGGGACCTTAAAGATCATCCAGTTCCAAGCCCCCTGCCTTAGGCAGGGATGCCACCCACTAGATCGGGTTGCCCAAGGCTTTGCCCAGCCTGGCCTTGAACACCTCCAGGGATGGGGCATCCACAGCTGCTCTGGGCAGCCTGTGCCAGTGCCTCGCCACCCTCTGACTAAAGAATTTCCTCCTTATATCTGATCTAAATCTCTTTTAGTTTAAAGCCACCCCCCCTTGTCCTGTCATTGTTCACCTGAGCAAAACGTTGCTCTCCATCTTTTCTATAAGCCCCCTTGAAGTACTGAAAAGCTGCAGTGAGGTCACCCCAGAGCATTCTTCAGGCTGAACAGCCCCAGCTCTCTCAGCCTATCTTTAAAGGAGAGGAAAAACAAACCCTGTACAAGGAATATGAAATATTTATTTATTTTGCTACAGAAGGATATATATACCATTAATAGTCTTCTACTTGATGAATCAGAATCTGAAACTATTTGTTTTGGCCAGCCTATGTGTTGTCATCCTCTCACTTCCTTCTGGAAAATTTTGGCCTTTACAAGAGTTCAGTTACAGGAGGAGCAGCCTTTCTGACTGCTGAGAAGAGCAGCAAAAATCTGCAAAGCTGTCTTCATTCAGATCGGAGAAAGTAGGCTTTGAAGTTGGGGATTTGTGCTACGTGCTTCTTGTTGTTAGGATGACAACAATTTTGCTTTTTTTTAAAGGAATGTAGTGAACCCAGCGTTCACAGACACTTTAAATGGGGATGTGCTGCTTCATTTGCTTGCCCTCACTGTGGTAGTATGAACTGATGCTGGTCTTTTATCTAAGACAACTATGGAAAAATATTTTCAAAACTGAAAAGTTTTTTGGATGGGTTGTTTTTTCTTTCTTGGTTTTGGTTTTACTTCAGAAAAAAAAGAGGCCAAGGAGGTTTTTGCAGGTTGTTCATATAGAAAATGTGCATGCACACTTCATATCTTTTCTCAGAAGCTTGCAATGATTATTTTAGGCTTTTCTTTCTTCCCTGAATAAGTTTCGGTTAAACACCAAGGGTTTACTCTCTTTGCAGTTACTTTCACCCCTTTGACTATTGAGGCATAGAAGGGACATGTTACAGCAGTCTGAACGCCGATGCAGTGTGAACCTGTTTTGTCAACATTTCCTTTGTCTTCTTTATAGGCATTTACACTGAATCTTCCGTGTATGGTGTGGGAAAGTGTTATCACTCCTACTGAGTAAATAGAACTGCCATATTTTTTATTTCACTTCAAAATGCATAGGGGACTTGTTGGCTGTGCCTTCCAAAAATACGCATGGCCAGTTCTTTAAAAATCACTTTGTGACAGCAAAGATGCGGGCACTTCTGTGCCACCTCTGCACACATCAACAGCTCAGGTAAAAACCTGACCTGAATAGGTATGTGCCAGAACTGTGACACCGAAGATTGGAGCTAAATAGTAGGAACAGATGAAGGCTTTCATTACCTGTTTTCTTTCTTTGTTCATCTAATAAATCTTAATTTACACTGACGGTCTTCATTACCTCTAGGCTAGCCAAAAGCCTCATTAAGTGCATCATCACTTGCAAAAAGTGGGAATTGTATAGAGGTATAAATAAATAAATAAACACGTATAAATTAAAGCAGCTGAAGGTCTATACCAACTTCTCGTGTAGGATATTACAGCATGAAATTTCTGTGTAGTCACATTTCATCCCTTTTTTACATCGTGCTCAAAGCAGATTCTCCAGCAGCAAGCCTGTATTTGTTATTGATTTTGTTTAATTTTCAACTTTGGACCCAAGCTGTTTAAACAGATTACTCCATGCTTTCATCTGAGTCAACTTCCTCATGCTTTCATCAAAGCAAAAGAGATTATTTGACTTTGTCTGCTAACACAGCATTACAAGAAAGTCATATGTTAAATGACAGTGATGTGTTCTGTAGCAGGGAATGGCCACTCTGTCTGCATGCAAGTCCCCTGTAATTGTTCCCTGGCAGAGACAAAAACATCTCATTCATATTTATTTGGAGGATATTTATTAATTTTCATTACAATAATATTTACTCTCTAACTGAAGCTAATACATTTCAGCACTAAGATTAGGTGAGCTGTGTTTGAATGAGCCTAATACTGTGCAGTCAGGATGTGCTTGTATCCTGGCACTAACACTTCGACTTAAGCAACAGCTTCTTTCTCTTTGATGCACATGCAATATTTGTGAACTGCTTAATGCCTGGCAAGAGGGGGACACCTTCTCTTCGGACTTCGCAGTGCAGTTGTGAGAATCTGATCGTAACCAGCACCAACACAAAGCTCCAGCTACACAGGAGGTTTTCTGGCAAGAACAAAATCTTCTATAATCCTTGGCATTTTATTTATAAGAAAGTTAAGATTGAAGTGGTGGGTCAACCAATTTCTCAATCAGTTGAATCTATGGAAAATACTTGGAAGACTCTGCTGGGAACACACAGAAATATGCCTGAATTTGTTTTAGTTCTGCAGAAACAGGTTACAGGTGTAGGGTATGGGCTCCCTCAGTCAGGGTAACAGGTAAAATCAATAGGGACAGTATCAGATGCTTTGGAGTCACAGCATCGTCAGTGACTGAAGTGTTGGCAGATTGCACGTGCATCCATTTCCCTGGACTTCCTTGGGCTTTGTGCTCCCGGCTGAGGAGGTGAAGCACCAGGTTCTGGGGACACTTCTTCCTAGAGAGGAACCGCAGATATTTGCTGCCATCACTTAAGACGTGGAAGGAGTTAGGACTTTGAGCTGTAGCTAATGACAGCTCCCAGGCACAGTCTCAATTCACAGTTGAGCAGGCAGAGAAACCCTTCCAGGGCTTTCCTGCAGAAGGCACGTGACACCTTGAGAGCAATGCAGATGCATTAACTGCTTGTTATGTTCAGACTTCTCTTTGCATTGTTTCTGTTCTGAACAAACAGTACTTTGTATTGAAACCTCAGTCATCACGGGCTTTGTCATTAACCTGGAGGGAGCAGAGGTGCAGGTGATCTCAGCTCCCTGCAGTAAGCCACAGAAACCTACCACGAAGTCCTCCTTTGAATGCGGGTCAGGGATACCTCCCAGGGAGGGTGACCTGGACAGGGCCCAAGTGGCAGAGGAAAGTGCACAGAAACAGGAGCTGCAGTGAACTCGGGAATGGCATGGGAATAAAGCATTCTTGCCTGTTTAAATTTTTCATGTAGTTAGCTGCTTAAAAAGAGCTCCTGGAAATGATCACAGCACTTGCAACTATTGAAGGAGTGTTTCTGGTACAATTCAAACTTGAATGCTAATTGATTGCATTTCTGTAGGAGAATCAGTGCAAGGCTGAAACTGCTATACTTCTAAAAGATTACGTGTCTAGGCAGTTGCTGAGATGAGTAGAGTCTAACCTCTGGATACATTGCAATCTTGTTTGCAACCTAAAGTAGCTCTAAAAATATTTCTTTACTGGAAAAATTTGGTTGCATCATTCGTGTAGTTATTGGCACCCATGGATTTGTAATCACAAGTTATTTTTTCAACACGATGCGTTTCAAAATCAAGATATGGATTAAAAAGTGTTAATCCTGAAATTATAATGGCAGTCCTGGTTGGATGCTGAATTCACAAAATCACAGAATGGCTGAGGCTGGAGAGGCCTTCTGCGAGGACATCTGGTCCAACCCCCCCTGCTCAAGCAGGGCCACATCCAGCAGCTTGGCCAGGACCATGTCCAGCCAAGTTTTGAAGATCTCCAAGAAGGGAGATCCTGCAGCCTTTCTGGGCAACCTGTGGTTGCTCCATTACCCGTAAAGTGCTTCCTGATGTTCAGATGGAGCCTCCTGTGTTCCAGTTTGTGCCCATTGCCTAGTCCTGTCCCTGGGCACCACTGAAGAGAGGGCAGCTCCATCTTCTTCACACCCTTCCTGCAGGCATTTATACACACTGATAAGATCCTCCTGAGCCTCCTCTTCTCCAGGCTGAACAGCCCCAGCTCTCTCAGCCTTTCCTTACAGGAGGGGTGCCACAGGCCCTTCATCATCTTCTGGCCCTTCATTGGACTCTCTCCAGTATGCCCATTTTTCCCTTGTATTGGGGGGCCCAGAACTGGACACAGTACCGCAGGTGTGGCCTCACCAGAGCTGAGCAGGGAGCAAGCATCCCCCCCTCAACATACTGCTGATACGTTGCCTAACGGAGCCCAGAGTGCTGTTCGCCTTCTCTGTGGCGAAGGCTCTTTGCTGGCCCGTGTTCAAACTTGGTGTCCACCAGGACCCCCACCCAGGTCCTTTTCTGCAGAGCTGCTTTCCAGCTGGGTGGCCCCCAGCATGTCCTGGTGCCTGGGGTTGTTCCTCCCCAGGTGCAGGGCTTTGCGCTTCTGCTTGCTGAACTTCGTGAGGATAAATTGTTGTTACTTCTCTGTTAGTAATAAATAAACAAGCTTGCAAATAGCCAAGCTTTTTGCTGGCCAAATTAGAATTGGGTCAGTTAATTGCACGTTACCTGTTTTTACCCTCCCTCGCACATCTGTTTACTGAGAGCTTTGTGTATATGCTGAGAATGGGGAAAAAAAAGGACCTGCAAGGCCTTTTATGTTTGTACTGCGGATTTATATATTTTTGAGGTTTTTATGACACTATGTAACAGTATGATCACAAATGGTGATTATAATTATCAAGATATAGCAACCTACCTTTATTTTTTTGTAAAAGCATATCCCTAAATCTAAGCCTTTCTCTAGCACGAGTACCTAGAATGTTATTAAAATCTGACCTCATTTAAGTACACCATCAGTATTAAAGTAGTGTATCCTACATCTCAATCATTTAGAAATTATCTGTGCCTGAAAAGATGAAATGAGAAACTCACCAATTAGTAATGAAAGTCTGAGAGGAGCAGAAAGTGACTTCAAAGAACTTGGTTATATATTTGGGTGGTGGGGTTTTTTTGATATATATCTTTTTTTTTCTTTCTTTCTGAAGTACTTCCAATTTGTAGAAAACTTTTAACACTTTTTTAGCATAATATTGGAACATTTGAAGTTTCTTTATCGTTTGTGTGTAAACCAAAAGTAAAAAGAACATGTAAAATTATTTTAAAGCAAAACAATCTGTTTAGTTTTTAAAGATGAAAGGACTGAAAATGCAAAGTCTTAGTCTGCCTGCACTCTTCTGATGAGCTATTGTTTTCTTTTTTATGAACTGTGGGCTGGTGTTTGATCCGGCATTTCACCATGTTACCTAACTCTTCTTGTATGGCAAGGCTTTTCATAGTGCTTTGTGTCTGTGTCAGATCTTCTCTACTCACCTTTGTGAGATGTTTGGGCTCATCTTGTGATCAGATGGTATCAACCAGCTCTAGAGAGCCCAGTAAACCTCCAATTCCCAACCTTCATCAAGTTCAAAAGAAACCGAAGCCTCAACTCCTCTGCAGAAGGCTCCCACCTTCACTTGAAGAGCATCACTCTCTTGGGCTGGTTTAGTCCTTTGGTTATACCTAGGCGTAGATGGCATTTTCAGCTTCAGTTCCTCCAAATTTGTGTTGCACTACATCTTGCTACCAAAAACGTTTTAATAAAATAGCATTCAAATAGAGAGTCACATGCCATATAATGACTAGCATGGAAAGAAAGCAAGCATTGTATCCTCTTGTGTGCAATGTCCCGGTGCTGCCTTCTAGTTTTCCTTGTAACAGACGCTGCCTGTTTTTTAAATTTGGGGGGTTTTGCTTATTTTTTTTAACAATGTTTCCTAGTTTCTGCAGAAATTTAAGCAACACTGAGGCTTGCTTTGGCCATTCTGCAAGGGATACTGAATGAGTAATTCAGACTTAAACCTTTTAACTATGCCACTGTATAATGATGATGTCAGTAGGATTTCTTATCACTGCTCAATATCCTTTGTGCTTCCTACTGGAGTGGGAGGTAAGGAAAGAGCAGCACATCAAAGCAAATGGTGTATTTTTGTAACACCACGTGTATAAATATTGGTACAGTGGTGCAGTGGTGGTAGTTTCCAGGGTAAGTGCCAGCAGAAAAGTTTATTAAAAAAACACCTCAAAGCTGTAGGTCCAAAATTGCATAGTAAGGCACAAGAATGAATAAACTATTTAAATGGTGAGGGTATAAGTGGGTAACAGACTGGGGAGCATACCTACAGTCTTGAGCTCTGCTGTGGGAGGAGGAGGAAGCCCAGATGTATTCTTTTAAAAAGGGAGAAAAATAACTCTTTTCCATCTCGCACTGTATCAAATTCCTCACCCCTTAGCTTTTTTAAGCCTCCACAATTTTTAGAAATTATTGTTTAAGGAAAAATGTAAATGTAATTATACGTAATGGGTATTATCATAAACATACACGTAATTATGTAGTTTGCAAAGATAGGATAAAAGCCATTACTGAAATAAGAAAACACTTTTCTATCAACTCTAATAATGTTTTTCCTCATCCCTCCGTTTCAAAATGGAAGCGAGTTAGATCAGCATGAGGAAGCTGTTCCTGCTGCTCCCCAGCTGTGGATGTGTCAGCGGAGATAAATTTCATGTGTGAGAATATTACCCCTTTCCTGAGGACCAAGTCGCACACACCTTAAATTTCACTTTGCCAAAAACAAAGCTTTCCAAGGTGTTCATCTGTTCCCTCAGCTAGCTTTCGAGATGTTGCAAAGCGTTTGTACAATGAGATTAAAGGCCCGTATGACTAAATAAAAACAACCCCAGCTGCTGTAAATGGCTGCTTTCCTCTGCCTTCCTTTTGGAGGAGCAGAGGTCAGGGATATACATTTATTTTCATCATTGTCATAGCTTTTTCTGTGCCCTTCCAGGCCAGGTTTTGTCTGCTGTCCAGCTGGGTCATTGGCCAAAGAGCAGAATTTGCATTGCTGGCCAGGCTGGCCAGTGCACCTCAGCTGGGCCTCCTGGGGCTGGAAGACAAGCAAGAGACTCTCCTTGGGTCATTCTTTTTTACAGTCTGTACCAAGATCAGCAATCTGAGTAGTTTTTTGATTCAGGACGTAGTCTTGGGGCATATTAAATGTCATTTCTATCAGATTTATTTATCCCTCAGCCCAGAAAATCTAGAAGAGTGGCCTGCCTCTTTCCTCAAACCATCATTGTTCAAGGTTTTATGCTGAGTTTAACTGAAATGTTTTAATATATATATATGTTTTCTAGAGGGGGAACAAAGATAAGTTTTTTGGTTTTTGTTTTTAAATTCATGTCCCCACCCAAAGCTGTTTTTGCTCACAGACTGCTCTTGCTTACAAAGGTTCATTTGTACAGATGCTTAAGAGAGGGTCGTGGTGCCTTCCAAAGGGTAGGACCCTGCGCACTTTTCTGTGCTGGACGTTACCTTGTGGAAGTTAGCCCAGGGTTATTGTAAAACCAGTTTTCAGTTAAGTAACTGAATATGAGAAGGCTTAAATAAAATGCTTTTGGAAATAGTAAATGACAAACTTCTCTGAACGTGGTTTACAAGAGCCTTGCAGCCTAATCTCCTAAAAGAAGCAGCCGCAGTCTGGCTTTATAGCTGATACACAACTAGTTGGCAGACAAAAGCCTTGGTAGGATTTCAATTTACAGCCTATGATACATAGGGTTCTCTCTTCCTTGTAATGCTTTAAACCGAAATTGAATTTTAAATTAACTTGACACTGTGCTGTTTTGAAGCCAGATAAATAACCACATTCCTTTTCCCTCTTTTCATAATATATTTGATATCTTACTATGAATGTATTTCCTGAATTGATATTAATATTATACATTTGCCTGTCCTTACTTTCCTTAGAAAAAAAAGTGAAACATATCTATCTTTGCTGGATTGTTTGCACTTTGACAATGATATGGTTTTGTAGTTTAAGAATTTTCCAGTTTTACTTCTGTTGCTCACTGTAAAAGCTTATGTTTTATTCCCATGTTTTTTCACATACATTGATCAAACACCGGCCTTCAGAGTTACGTTCTTTGAGCATGCATGTTTGTGATTTCCATTTGTTTTAATTCATCAGAGGGCCATATTCTCCACTTCACTACCTCGATTGCAGCATGAATCAATGTCTCAATTCCTCCAGTTTGGGAGTGGATTTTTTTTCCTGATATTTCCTGGTGTTTTAAGCTGTTAGACCCACAATGTACAGTAGTGAGTAGCTTGTATAATGTACCAGGTAATCGTAAACGTGGTCAGTGGTTAATCTGAAACCTGATAGCATAATTCTCTTTAACGTTTGATAGATCGTACAGCTAGGAAGAATGTTGCAAAAGAGCTGTTTTATAAAAGGAAAGGGGGGGGGGGATTTTTTCTGAGTATTTTAAAAGAAAAGCAAATAAATACCCACATTTCTGGATGTACATGTGTAGTAGAAAGGAAGACTGTTACAGTACAATTGTTTTGTGTTTTCCCCTAATTCTCATGCCTGTACATGAACAAAACATTCTTATAAAACTGTTTCTGGATCTTATACTAAAAGACGTACAGTGGCATAATTCACAATGTTGGCATGTTAGGCAAAATTTATTTCTTCTGTTCCTGGTAGAAAATGTGGCTAATACCACCAGTCAGGGTGTGTAACTTGAAATAAAAGTATCCGAGTGCATCCTCTCTCTCTTCTCCCCTAGGAAGATGTTCTCCAAACAGCTCCTTTTCATACTGTTTGGCTTCTTGCGAGGCATTAGCATTCCAGAAAGAATTTCTGAGCCCCGAGGCTTTAGTAGTGGTCAGGACAGGCAGAAGGAAAAATTACCAGGCACATCCCCTGGTAGGCTGAGGGGTGGAATTTTAACCAGGGGCTTTCGGGAGCATATTAAAGACCATTGTTTTTCTTGCTGCCTCTTTCGTTATTCCTTTGCTAGCCAATACCAGTAAGACTTGAGAGCCTGACTTGACGCTGTTTTCATTAATGAGCATAATGAAGAAATATTTGGAGTATTTTGTCTCTATGTGTATCTTAATGAGGGAGAAAAAGAAACTCTACCTTAAATAGGACAAGAAGTTATGCAGACCTGCCTGATTTGGCCAGAAATTCTCTTAGGCACAGGAATGCCACGTGAAATTGGAAACTTCTAAGTCAAATAACAGTCAAACAACAGAGCCTGAGCTCGGCTGCTTTTCAGCATCTTGTGCTCCTGTCATCTCCTCTCCCCTCTCCCTTTCCCCTGCCACTTCCCCGAGGTATTCAGATGGAAAGGATTGCTTTCCAAGGTATTTACACAAAGAAGGCATCCGGCAGCAGATGAAACTTCTTCGAATCCAAGGCATTTCAGCATGCTCTGATCTTTCCTCAGAACTTAGCTAAACATGCAGGAAAAGGACTCTTGCTTACTACTGTGCAGTTACTGGTCGTCTTGGTGGACGTTGGCATTGTACATCCCGGGGGCATGCACGTGTGTATATTTAGGGATATTTGTTGGAGTCTCAGCCAAGACAAGTGCCAAAGAGATTACACTTCATCTTTCATCCTGGGGAGAAGAGAGCCTAAATGGGTTTATCGTGGGGTTTTCATTCACTCTGTCATTTCTCCCTTCTTTATCTTTCATTGCTAGACTTCTAATTTTTCCAGACAGCAGCGCACACCCCTGCAGCTGGCCCTGCATAATGATTCCCTCCTCCTCGACTGACACGAGGGTGGATGCATAAATCTCGTGCCGTCAGGGTGCCTCCTTCAGCAGACACTGTCCCCTCTCCCCCCTCGAACAATATCTGTCCCCTCCGCAACGTTCTCATTTACCACCTACCAGCCTTGCCTGCTGAGCCAAGATGCTGCCTGTGACCATTATCTAGCTTATGCTAAACATCGGGAAACGGTTCTTTCCTGACAAAAGTGCAACCATTTTTTTTCTTCTCCTAATGACAATTATTAGTGTAAATTGGAGCGCCTTTAGCAATTGTGTTTGACACAAACATTATACCATAAAGCAGCCAGCTCCTGTGAAAAGCAAGAGCTGAGTGATGGTTTGCATTAGGAGCTGCAATATGAGAAGGACTCTCAGGAGGAAGAATTTTGTCTGAAACAGTGGTCTTTAGGAGGTCTTAAGTTGGAGGTACCCTTGTTCTCTCAGGCCCTGCATTAATTCAAAATGATTGCTTTGAACCATTGAGCAAGGGCAGAGCTGTCAAATCTAGGGCTTCCCAGCTGCTGAACCCATCCAACATTTTGGCAGTTTATAAATCAAAGGGGACTTGCAGACTGTTTACCCAGTATTGTTTTAAAATCTCTCCTCCTTCGTCCTCCATCCTCACTTGTCATGGTGGAATATAACATCCGGCTAAAAATCAAGAGTAGTTTAAAGGGCAGCAATCCCTGTTCCTGTCCTCGAGATGAAAGCAGGCACAGGATGGATGTGCGGTGTACAGGAAGAGCTTCGTCATACTTTACTAGCACCAAAGGGCTACGTAAAGGTCAGCATCTCTTCCAAGAGCAGCCACACAAAGTCCGAGATTTCTCCCGTAGGTGTTCAGGGCTGGCTTGTCTGATATTCATAGGCAGTTGCTTTGAGAATTCAATGTTTTCCTCCAACTGCGAGGATTTGACTGTTTCTCTGCTGCTGTCCTTACGATGATTCATGTTGCAGTTATTTTAAAGAGGCGGATAAACTGCAATTGTTTATATACAAACAGAATATGGCATTGGATGCCAGAAACCAATCTCACTAATATTTGGCTTGCTAGGTTGCATCGTTGTCGCGTGTTTTGGCTATCAGAGAGAGCAAGCTTAAGATTAATTGTAAAGAGTTTTTTTCTTTCCAAGTGTTCTCAGTGCTAGCGATATTTGCTCCTCTGTAAATGCTGGCAATTGATTATAAAATGTCAGAGGTGTTAGCCGTGTCACTGACCTTCATCTAGCCAGCTGGAGTACTAGGCAGGACTTGCATTAGACAGGCTGCAACCACCGGCAGGTTTTGTTGCATCTTTATATCATTAACAAAAAAAGACTGGATGGTGAGAGTGGATTGTAGATGCAACAGTGCATATTTGCCTGAATTTACTTGAAATATGGCAGTGGCTGTAAAAAAATAATCATGTTGTACTCTTCTGGGTGAGCCTGGAGGGATGTGAGCAGCCTGGTCTGTCCTCTTCCCAGAGGGGTGAACAAAGCTTCCTCTCTGCTGCTGGGGGCCAGCTTGTGAGCTGGTTTCTTTCCCATGCGCTGTCATTTACTCCGTGTTAGTGGGAACCCAGTAATCTGCAGAACCGTGTCCTTGCAGCAGACGTGCATGCCAGCTGTGCGTCCTGTGCAGCTGTTCTCAGCTGGCAGGGATTTAAGAGTCCTTAAATTTGACTTCGCATCTCAACCACCCCTACTTAATGTAATGAGCTTCTAAGCGAACGATGAGGAGGATGTTGAAGAAAAAGCCCTTCATTTCTAACAACAGTTCTCTTCAGATTCTGTTTGAGGCTAAGGCTCAGGTGATGGTGTTAATTTATTTGAAATCATTTTACTAAAATAAAATTGCAAATGTGCTGTATTGTGCCTGTGATTCCTGAAAAAATGAAGAAAGGATGTGTATCCCCTTCCTGGGTAGTCCCATGCTAGTGGTGTGCTGAGGGAATTAGCCCTTTCTTCCCTTGGTGATCCCTAGTAGCGGTAGCGGTGAGAGAACTGGATGGCCAACGTGCCCGATGCTATGATTAGGAAAGTATCTGGAGCTCTTGGAGAGGAGGATAGAGATAACAGGAGTGTTAAGCTTTGAAAAGCAGTACAAATTAGGCTTTGTTGTTGGACTTGAGGAGAACTTTCTAATCCCGTGGCATTCCTTCACCATAATGGTAGAAAAAGCATGTTTGTTTTTTATTTGAATGTTTTGTCTTTATGGTGTCTTAGGACTGGAATTTTTGCACTTTATTCCCCTGGATATTCCTCTATTAAATTACGTCTTTATTCCTCTCTAATGAGAGCAGGTACATGGGGAAGTGGAACTTTTTGCATTACATTTCTTGAGTCTACTACTAATCAAAATACATCCATATAACAAAGAATTTGGAAAAAAAAAAATCATGAGCAAGTTTGCCTTGTGCAGGTCTCTTTGAAAAGTCATCTTTAAACTGCTCAGGAAGCTGCCAACCAGTTAAGTGGTTCGGCTCGTGCACGTGGTGGAGCCGGCCAGAGGTGCGAGAGATGTGGGCTGTGCGTGCCCCGGTGCCGTGGCAGAGGGAGGAGGCGTTACGGGAGGACCGTGCTGGCAGGGAGAGAGGGGTGTGCAGCCTGCTAGGGATCCCGCTGCTCTGCTGCAAACGGCAGTGACAGCTGCAGATCACACTGGGGCTCAGTCTGATTTTAAAAGCAGAGTCCTGACTTCTGAATCACAGATAGAAAACGTATTACTGTGAACTTGGCAGTTCTTCTTCTACAGTCAATACTACCACTTTTTCCCCTCAAGCTCTTCCTCATTATTGCCTAAGTGAGAACACAGAATATGTTCTTAGTTTTCTTACTATGCTAATTTTCCCTAAATGTGTTAAATCATTTGAGTTTATGGCACGTGAGAAGATACTTCTGCTAATTTAAGATTCAAAAAATACTTTCTTAAGAGTTTTCACATGTAAAATTCTCATAGAATTGGACTATTGAAAGACTCCCATGTCAGAGAAGATGCATATAGTAAAAAAAAAAAAACTGCAGTAAATATAAAAAAAAAAAAAAAAAAAGGTTTTCTTGAATTTCTGAGAGGTACAAACTGGTCTTTGTTCCCTTTGGAAAAAATCACAGGATAACTTAAGTAGGAAAGGAACACTGGAGGTCATCTAGTCCAACACCCTGCTCAGAGCAGGGCCAGGGAGGTCAGGTTGCTCAGAACATAAAAATATTTAACAGTCTGCTCTAGATAGCTCAAAACTTAAGTAGATAATAGTGAGTTTCTTGAAATTTCTGATAGGGAAAAAATTGGATTGTAATATGTCTCTTTTGTCATCACCTTTCAGAAGAAAATAAAGGAGGAAGGCTGGGGAAAAAAATTCTTTACTATCCATTCCGTTTTATTTTTAGATGGAAATAAAAATTTCATCAGGCTAAATCTTACTTTCCATACTCAATTATTCCCCAGAAAGTTGAAATAAGTACAGGTGTAGTCTTTTCAAGAATATGCTCCTAGAAGTTAATTTCTGAAGTGAAGGGAAACTGCAAGGTGACATTGCTTTTGAAAATTGGGCTTTAATAAAGGGCTTCATTTAGGCATCCATCCTTAAAAATGGGTGGTGAACTATCTGAGGGTTGGAAGGGAAGAGGGAAGAAGGGGGCTGCAAGAGAATGAGAGCAGATGAAAGTACAATGTAATTTAAGTCTTTGGTTAATGTCTCTATTTTGAAAGTAGCACTGGTTTATTTGGTCAGCCAAGCATTGGCAGCTCATAGTCAAATTCTTATCATGAAGTGTTCTTGCCACAGATGAGGCTTGAGTAAGTTTCTTATGGGCCTGTCATTATCTTCTGCAGTGACCCTTCGAAGGCAGAGTAAGGATGCTTTGTAAATAGCTTCCTAGGGCTTTGCATTGCCCCACAATGTCTTAAATTGAGAAGGCACCTGCACTTGAGAAAGGCAAAGAACCATGCTTGTTGACAACAGCAGCTTTAATGGGTTTCCCCTTTCATAAGGCCGTACTCAATATCTAGCAGCCAACATGAACACCCATCACTGTGTCTTGAAGCCGAAACGTTGCCTCACTACGGTGCTGAGGTTGCTGACGACATGTTCTGTTGTTCCAGGTGAGCAGACAGAGGGGGACAGCCCAGGGCACAACTTTGCGGCTTACCTGGTGCCCTCTGGAGCGCAGCTGAACAAGATTAAACCCTGACACCACCTCATCTCCTCCTGAAGTTCCAGCAGAAGTCAGCTCTTCTCTCCCAAGCCGTGGTGTGCATACAGTATTCTCATGTGATATTTTTGTTTTCAGGTAAGCTTCCTTCCCTCCTTCCCTCCTTCCCTCCTTCCCTCCTTCCCTCCTTCCCTCCTTCCCTCCTTCCCTCCTTCCCTCCTTCCTTCCTTCCCTCCTTCCTTCCTTTCTTTTTTTTCTTTTTTTTTGATCTATTTGTATTTTAAAATGGAATATTATCATTCTGTTTTCTCGATAAATTTCTTGCTATTCATCAAAACTTTCAAATGTTGCTGGAGCATATAATAAATGTTTATTACTTCTAATGGAGATGAAACTTCTAGGAGCCAATCTTGCAAGAGGCATTAAAATTAGCAAAGAAAAAAAAAAAAAGGAAAGAAAGAGCAGCTTGGCAGAGGTTCTGTATTCATAAACCTATTTATTGCTGGTATGCCTATTAGGAGAGCAGGTTTGTGCCTCTGCCAGCAAGATGCTCCAGCTGACTGCCGTGCTAGTGCTTGCCCTAATTTTGCACTTAGGTTCTGAGACTCCCACTGGGATGCTGAGCAGATGTGTGATTGAACTGAATGTCGAAGGTGTTCAGGTCTGACTGCATCTCTGAGGACAATCAGAGAGATTCGATCCAGATCTTTTCCAGGACCTGTTCACCTTGATTAGCACGTGTTGTCCTGACAGGATTCGCAGAAATTGGCTTGTAAAACCCCTTCCTCCAGCTAAGAATTTTCTTTAAATTGAGCATCCAAAGAGACCTGAAGTTAAGATTGACAGAGGGGTTGCTCAACCATGGCTCTTGGTCTGTTCTTTAGCTGTAAATCAGTTTAAAACAATTTAGACATCTTGCTTGGTGCTGGCGATGTTCCTGGAAGTGCCACTGTCTGGAGTGCTCGTTCCAGTCTGGTGTGAGTTTGGAGGGAAATGCGAAGAATTTTTCTGGAATTACCTCTGCAGCTTAAATCTCAGCCTTTTGCTACTGGCAATAATTATCCATAGACTGTGCTTTTTGGAAGATAGTACTTAGCCTTTCCAGAAAGAGAAACGCGTGTCTCCTGTATGACACTGAAGAGAAATGAAACAATGGGAGAGGAAAATAAAATTTACAAAGAACCAAGTTAAGAAAACCAAGTGTATAATAGCATTTAGCTAGTAACTGGCTGCATGCCAGTTTGGGAGGTTTTTCTTTGTTGCTGTTTTTTACACTTAGCTTCTGTGTATAAAGTTTTTACTTCCCCTTGAAAACTACTGGGAAGGGGAGGGATCAAAATATAGTTTTACATGCATGTGAGCTGCAGAATGAATAACAATGAAGACAGCTGTTTTAAAACAAAAAAGTACATTCCCTCCTACGCACATTCATTTAGATACCTAAGACCATGATTTTTCAAAATGCAGAAAAAAGCACGAAAACAGCTACTATATTTAAGCTTATTTAGAAATGTGCACGGGGGAAGATGAGTATCACGAAGGAATGTCCTGCGGAGGATGCGAACATAAGGGTGGACTCGCTGAAAGGGAGTAATAGCACAGTAGTTTTTGTAATTTTGCTATGGAATTTTAAATCAATTACATGAATAACACAGGATATCTTCCGAGACTAGCCAGAAGCGCTTTTTTGCGGGTATAGCTAGCATGGTTGCAGAAAACCTCCGTGCCAGGCTGGGATTAGCGCTCCCACAACTGAGACACCACAAGTGCTCGCGTGTTTGGCTGTGCGTCGTCTCCCTGCACAGTCAGCCTTCAGTGATCCGCCTCTCTCGGACGGTAAATTCTTCAAAAAATGCACCGAGGTGTGTCTGATAATACATGGTGTTTGTACGTCGGCCTGGGAAGTCTGATGTTCAAAATGGGCTTGGTCTTGGATTTTGCGTTGATTAAACGTTTTGATAACTTGCGTTGTTAAAGCTTTCAAAGTCTACATTAGACTTTTACAGAAATTACTGCAAGTTGCTCAAAACTGCACTGATTAAAGGTAGTATTTCCTTTTCAAGAAGACTTCACTGATCTAGTTGTTTCTTGAGGTCTGTTCCTTTGAAAGGAAGATTAGCATCCTTGTGCTTTTTAACAAAATGAGCCGAGTACTAAAAATACACGGTCAGCAGTTTGGTTAGAACACCAGAGTATGTGGCTCATTGCTCTACAGAACATGTAGGATATTAAATGTGGATATTAATTTTGTTCATTCCTCCATCACAAAGAAAATAGAAAATGCTTACATAAGGGGGCAAAATAGTTTATGGAATTCTTCAGCATTGCCTTTCATGGTATGCAATTATAAACTTTGATGCATGGGGGATGTGAAGTGCTTCCTTGAGTTATCTTGTGTAAATAAATATAAATCAGGTTGGTTGCTGGTTTACAACCCTTTAAGCAACTACGTGGTAGTGCTTAAAGCGAGAAACAAAAACTGTGAGCTTTTTTCCTAAATTTTCTCTCTTTTTTTTTCTTTCTCTCCAGAAGCTTTCCTGAAACTTCATTAATCTTCCAAGTTTTCCCTTTAAATCGACGGCTAGCATAAGCGTTTTTGCAGACTCATTTCATGCGAAGATTTTGTCTCTCAAGTTGTTAAAGCCAGCGTAGCTGCAGCTCTGCTTCACTTGTGTGGCAATGAACTTCACATGTAAATGGGGCCTCTAATAAGTCCGCTTTGTGCTGGAAGGTGCTAATGGCTGCCATCAATCAGAGGGCTGGTAAAAGTTGTTCGCCCCCTCCCCCTGGACTAAATGAGACAGCAATTAAATGCCCTTTTGTTGAGTGATAGCTGAGACAATAGAAATCAATGTCCAAAGCACAAACCCGAATGGCAAGTCTTAAGTATAAGCTAAGCCATGTGTCCCAAGGGATTGGCATGTTGATTTGCTTACAGCTGAGGGTGGATATGAAAGGAATAACTGGACGTGCAGACAGCAGGAGAAGCTGTAATGCTCCTTGGAGTGCAGCCAGTTCGCAATATTTGCTGGGAAGACTTCTCGATGGGGCCTGCTTCCATGGGCATGTGCAGTCCAGCATCAGCCAGCAGCACAAATGGGATCCGGAGCAGGCCCTGGCACCAGGTTGTGATCAGGAGATGTGATACCAGCAGTGTTGGTGGTATGTTTTTGTGTTGGCTGCTCAAGAACAGGCAATATCTGATCTGGTAGGAAGCCTGCTGATACAAGTTTAGCCTTTCAGCTTTCCTAAAAGTACTTCGAGTGGCAGGATGAGTTTATACTCAACCTGTGCCATTATTACAGAGTTTGAGATTCTTAGAGCAGGAGTTGCAGTGCTGTCATGGTACATCCTCAGAATGAGCCCTCACTGCCCCCAGATGCCATCAGTTTGCTCCCCAGTGCTTACAGGTGCAAGACCTACTCTTGTGGTTCTCAGTTGTGCTGTTTGTAAACAAAAGCCAAACAAAGAAACAAAAAAACTACAACAAAAAACACTTTGCTCATCAATTTCTTGAAAATGAAAATCTTTTGATACCCTTAGTATTGGTTAACAATTGTGTCCAAAGGATGTGCAGTCATTTAGGTTGCTGAACGTGTTCTGCCTGTCTTACTGACTCCAAACCTTCTCCAAAGCTCATTGATGTCAGTGGGACACTTCCTTTTGACTCTAGCATGCTACTCACAGTTCTGCTTTAGCTTTATTGCTTCGCTGAAAGGGCCTTAAGTTACTTGTGTGCACAGGGCGGCATTGTCTCTAGTCTGTGTGGGTTTTTGTTTTTGTTGCAGTTTTTTTTTTCCCCTGCTTTTGTGCAAAACTGTAAATGCATCGAGAACAATAAGCTATTGCATTTACTAATGACAAGGCATGCTGCTGTCTTGCAGTTTATATGCTGCTGGCAGGGACTGGCTATATGATGTTTTACAGCAGCTCAGCTAAAATGAGAAAGTCTTTAACTTTGTCTCCAAATAAATGTTACAGGAAGAAGTTATTTTATTTTTGTGCCTGAAAAGTATGGCACACAAATGATCAGAGTCATCTGAAATAATATCTGAATTTTTTTAAAAGAAAATGTATCTGTATAGAATATTGAATTTGTTTTGTGGAGTGCCATATCCATCACGGCTCTTTTGGGGGCTCAAACAAACAAACAAAAAAATTTTTAAAAAGTTACCTGTATTAAGAGGTCCATAGAAATCAGCTGGCATTAGGAATGGACTCATAAGGACTTTATAATATTAACAATTACTTCAAATGACACATTTCGCAAACCCATTGTTTTCATGTAAGTTCATGTATTTGTCTCTGACGTTAAATCTGCTTCTAGCCTTGACTTGCACCTTGCTTTTGCATCAGGTTCTCTACTCAAATAAAAAGCAGAGGGCTGAGGAACCAGAGAGACTGCATAGGCACAGCAATACATTCCCATGTTACCAGCATAACTCTTTAATCCTTTCAATAAAGACCTTTATTTATTAATGTTTTTCACTGTTACCAATACTAATACCTTTTTTATATATATTAAAGCATTCTAATCAATAAATATATGATAATAAATTCTACAACGTGGCCAAGCTATCTTGAGATGAAGGTAGGCATAGAGAGTACAAAAGCTATTTGTAATGTTTTATATTTACTTATTCAGCATGTAATTTTGAATAATCATAGATTAGCTTTTTTTAAGCATCTACTTCTGTATGGCAAACAGCAGTCCAATAAAGCAGAGCCGTTCACTGAGATTTGATGTGTCCATTACCTCCTGCAAATGTCTTGGAATACAATGGGATAGCATGCAGACTTCAGAGCTGTCATGACAGGTATTAAGAATGTGTCAAATCCCAGTGATGACTGATAACATATCTGTCATTTGTGATGGGATTATTAGGAAGAGGAAAGCCACTAGGAGAAAGATACTTCAGGAAAAAAAAAGGGGGAGGGAAAGGCAGGAGGAGAGAGGATTTACTGTTCTTCAGAGCTGCCTCATTTAATTAAGCTTTGTCTAGTCCATAAACAAATCTATTAGCTTCCTGACTGCTTTGGCAGCATAGGCACTTTAACGCTGCAGTGGTAATTCCAGAGAATTAGGCTTCTCTTTGGTGGATAGCTGCACTATAGGTATTGTAGCTGTGATGAAGGTTCTTGAGGAGTACCTGGAAACAGATAGTGTAATATTGCTATTTTCTTTATTTTATTTTCAAAGTAAGAATTTAACAATACTGTAGAAGAAAGAATTCAGTAGGCACCTAAGACATTTGCTGCATGGAAACTTAATAGAGCTGAGGGAAGAGTATAGCTTGCCAGTGCCATATGATTTGCTTCTTTGGTTAGCGTAAAGCACATGAACTATTGCCTTTTATTATTATTATTCTGAATATATGTCTTGTGTGGGTATGGAAGGGCGGATATGTTTTGCGTCACTTGTAAAATTAGGTTTTGCTTAGCAGGTCTAGTGCGCATAGTGCACAGACTGATTCCTGTCAGGTGTCTTGGGCTCAGCCATAAACACATCAAAGGTCTAAAAGCAGTTAAATATTAAGACAGAAGAAGCATCTCTTTTTACTGTTGTCTGGCACTTAAGCAATGTCAGGACAGAGGAGGTGACCTGCGTGCTTCTTGCTGTCAGTGTCTTTGGTGTAGGAGCATCTCCACAAGAGGCAGAACCAGTGTACCTATCCCATAAGGCCACCACATACAGAATTCAATTTTGGGGGCATATTAGGTGTCAGGAAAGGGGAGACTTGAAGCACAGTGGGCTCAAACAGCTGTTTTTAGCTGTCATATGCTCCCATAAATCCACTTTCAGCAGGATTCAGCGGGATAGCCTTTGAACGGAGACTCATAAAGCTGTCTAGATGATCTTTCTGCCAGTCTTTCCATTGGCTTTTTATGGAAAAGGACATCGTCTTTACCTCTGTCCCTTCTACATGCTCAGCCAAGGTGCTTATCAGCTCTCAGGTCCCCTAGCCCATCAGTAGAGGTTAGCCCTGTGCCCAAGTGGGCACTTGGGTACCACTGAACGGTTCTTGGCAGGCAGCTACCTTGTTGGACGTGTTCAAACTGGTTAGTAGCCAGCTTGGATGATCCAGCTGGTGGCCATCAACGTCGGTTGATGGCTCACTGAGGAGCAGCTGATGGTCTCAGATTTGGGAAGCAGAGGCAGAGGTGTGGGCCGCAGTTCAGACCAAACTGCAGCTGCCGTGGCATGAAGTGAACAAGGTTTGGCAGGTATGTGAGCAATGGACCCTGTTCCTGACAGCCACCGAGAGCAAATCAGCTCCCACGCGCCGTCCATGCCCGGGCAGCTGGCCTCTCATCCTGCAGAAGGGCCTGCCGGGGCAAGGCGCAACGCCGCAGCCCGCTCGTTAGCTGGCGAGGCCCGGTCTGTGTCTGTGTTTTGGGTGTAAGCACAGGCTCCGAGCTGTCGGGGTGGGTGAAAGCAGAGTCGAGGTGCAGCAGCTGGCCGATGGTACCCGCCATCCCGGTCGGATACCTTGTGTTTACCGTAGAGGAAGAGCACACACGAGGGCAGTTGCAGCTTGCCCCTGGCTGTGGAGTGAGTTCACACCCTTGCTTACCTCATGGAAACTCACTCGCCTTCCCTCAGGAAAGACTTTTTTTCTTTTTTTTTTTTCCCCCTTCCTTCTATAAATGTATACTTACCCCACCCACAGATGCTGGCTGAGCAAAGACTGTAAAGCAATCTGCAGCAAGGACTCTGGGGTTTTACTTTTTAATATGTGATGTATTGTGGCTTAATTCATTTCCCAAGGTGGTTCTCCAGAGGGCCTCATGGCAACCATCCCAGAACAGCCAGTGATTTGGGTACCTCAACCCAAAGCTGGTTTAGCTTAAGAGTTGTTAAAGGAGACTGATTTATTTATTTATTTTATTTCCTCCAGAAGCTGAACTCAGCATTTCTTCAGAGTAACTGAAACTGTGCACACAGAGATCATTAATCATACTTTAAAATCTGGACTTCAACTTCTCCTTTTATACGTAGATTACCATACGGGATATTAATGTTGCGTCTTGCCGCCTGGCAATGCCTCATTTCATACCAATTAAATACGGTTTTGGAAAGAGGGATGACTGTGGAGAATGGCTCCGAACCAAAGAGCCCTTCCCCATTGATCGCAGGTTTGGTTTTGGCCCGGAGTGGATGTGGCAGCCATGTTCGTGTATGCCAACCACGGGTAGCCCACAGTCTTTGACCACCCCTTTGGTGTGCCCACCTCGGGAGGAGACACCACTGCACACAGGGACTGCTGGCAGCAGTCACAGCCTATTTTTTTCCCAGTGCTCTCATCAGCTCCCATATTTAATGGATTTAGGTAGTGAATGGGTTTTCTGTCCTGGGGGAGCACTACAGTGCAGTGAACTTGAGTTTGGCATCCTTCTCTGAGGGAAGCTGTTTCTTCCCTGTACTCTCCATCCCTTCCCCCACTTCTTTAGACTTTGCCAGTTTAAAAAAAGGAACAGCAGCTCTTATCTGGAAGGTATTGCAGAAGTGGACTTCAGAGAGTCAGCTATTTCTTTTTTTCATTTTGTTGTATGTGAGGTGTCCTGAGATAACACAGAAAATCATGGGGTTGGGGGAGTCGCCTTTGAAAATCACTGAACATTTAATAAAATTCCTTCTGGGGTCCAAGATCAACGCAATACTGCACAGGCTCTGTCCTGTTGTACATGTGCTCACACTTAGCTGCAGTCAAGTTCTTGATTTATTTTTTTATGTGGTGATAAGATTAGAATCATCTTTTGAAAACAAAACAAAACCACCACTACCACCCAATTTAGATGCACATGGATATCTTAAAACAAAACAGCACTTTAGATCTAACTCTTGAGTTTGTCACATACTTGGATGAAAACTGATTTCCGTGCTTGTCTGAAGAAGTAAAATATTTCCAAAAATTGAAGAAATTAGCAATGGTAGTGATTGCTGTTTTTGGGGAGAGGAGTTGGAAACAAAATATTGCAAAACTACTTCTCGCTGATAACAAACAAAGCTCAATGGGAGATTTTGTTCTGAAAATATTTAACTGTTGACATGAGGATGTTTGTTAGAATATTTTTAGTGCCGATAAAGAAAAGCAGCATTCGTTGGAATTTTGGTAATCTTGAATGAAAACACATGTTAAGCTCTTTGTTAAGCTCCATGCCTCTGCTCTGGATGGTATGTTGCATTATGTAGGAAAGTTTTTTTTGCAGCTGAGACTTTCCTCTATTGTTTCCACCTCTAATCTTTTTGTATTGTATTCGGAGGAGAGGGAACGAGAGAGAGGGAAAGAAAGGTTTGGTCATAAGCAGAATAGTGTGCTGCAGGAGTGTCGCTGATAAGACTTTTAAGGTGGTGTTTGCAAGTTGCAAGGTTGCAGCTAAGCCTGTGGTAAAGCTGAAAATTTTGTGCTTGTTTAATTGTGGTGTAAAACATCATTATTATCATATGAAAAGCACCAGTGATGCCTTGACTTGCTTGATAAAATAAGAATCTGTTCATGGTAATGACCATTAACTCAGTGACAGGATGATAAAGAGATTACAGGGTTCAGCTTCCCACTTATAAAGAATTGGTTGGTGCACGTGCTATTCTGCTAGTCCAATCTCCGGGTGTGTTGTGGAACAGTCATGGAAAACATTTTTAATATTTTTAATGTGCTACCTGACAGCATGATCTCTATAGTATACAATTTTCAGTTCCTCTGACCCCTTACCCACCAATTGTATTGGCAAAACACTAATTAAACGGGAACAATGTATTTATTGTGACTAGAAGTTGCTTTTGTCGTTGTTCCTATTGTTCAGGTTCCAGAACAGGAATGAAAGAGCCTGCTTAAAGATGCTCTCAGAGCTCCTCTGTTTAAAGATGGCTCTTTGTTCAGAACTGCCAAAAAGTAGCAGCAAGCTATAAAAGGAAAACTTTCCCTCTATGCGATTTCAGTCCCTTGAGTCTTGCTGCAAAATGGTTTATATTAAAATTAAACGCAGCTAAGTCTGGAAGTGAATTAGTCTCAGTCACGGGCCATCAGTGTGTTTTGCTCTTCTGTAAACGGACTGTATGCCACTTGGTGGCACTTTGTAAGAAGGTAAATTTTTGAGTAATACAAAGAAAGGTGGGACCTCATGGAAATCCAATGGAAGTCTTGCTTGTCCTCTAACCTGTGGTGGCCTCTGTCAAAAGAATTACCGACTTTCCAAGGTGCTGTATATTGGAAGAGAATGCATGAGTGCCCTTAATAGAGAACAGTGCCTGTAGAAGTTGTAGTAACAGCACTGGCAGTGACCATCATCTAAAGATCTTTATGCAGAGCAAATACCTGGAGGACCATGGATAAGATTTTTGAGTTCAGGATCCACCAAAGTCACACCCCTCAGGAAAGGTTTGGAGTTCTGTGGCTTCTTACTCCCCTAATGATGTACTTTTGATAGACAAAGCTGATTTTATCACCTTGTAAGCCTTGCTTCTCTTATGGCATACTACATGATATGGCATGTAGCATCTTCAAATGCAAGACAACTGAAATCTCTTTTCTGTCCTAAATACAAAAAAAATAGTTTTCATTTGTGGCTGTTAGCCAGCATAGCTTCTAGAAAGTTGCACTTAGTCATGCCATACCCAGCAGAAATGTTTACTGTTTTGAAGTGCTCAAATAAATTCTTGTTCATCTTATTCTCACCTCATTACCATTTCTGCTTTTCTGTTATAAAGCACTGTCCTTCCATGTGTCGAACCGACCAACTACGTATCATGCAAAAAAGCAGTTTGCTTTTCTTAACTCTCTTGTCCAGCTGTAGCCGGTTCCTTTGTCACGCTTCTAAATATTCTCCTCCCATTTTTGAGTGTTGCCACGGCATTTGTGTTATTCTTAGTGATGTGTGAAATTCCCTCCTTCCCTCTTCCTCACCAGCCTCTGGCTACATGCATTCATATGAAGTAGAAATGTTGCCATAAGATACGGGACAGAGAATTACAACAAAAGAAAGGCTGAGAACAGCACCTCAAGCCTGTTAGGCCGTAAAGAAGTTCAATGTCTGCGTTCACAAGGGGTGCACAGGTCAATCTGAGGAGCTGGATGCTGCCCACTGCTTTGAAAAATTAGGGAACCCTGTTCAAATCCCAGTAATGCCAGAAAAAAAGTGGGTACCCTGAAACACAGGGATGGAGTAAGTAAGCTCTCACATTGGTATGTGCCTGGGAGCGTTTGCTGCTGCTCCGCTGTAGTTTCTCAGTTGCTTGTATTCAACTGAGCTTTAACCTCAGCAGCTTGGAGATGGTGTTCACCTGCGTTGCAGTTATATCCTGATAGCAGTTCTGGTGTGGTCTCAGAATTACAGCTCTTACTTCAGTCCTACAGGCTTTAAAGGACATTAAACGTAGGATAGTCGGCAGAGTTTATGTGCCAGGGTTCTTTATCCCCATCCTTTTCTGCCAGAATATGTGTGAATAAGTAGATTTGATTTTACAATGTTTTTGTATGTAAAGAGCTTATCCTACCTGATTCTCTTGCTGATGTCCCCGTTCCCTTGTTGCGAGCCTACTTCTTTCTGGTGAGAGGCATGCATGCTGAAATTTGGCATTACGATATGCCAATATTACACAGTCAGGGAGAAAATTAATTGAATTTTCTGTCTGTGGAGTACAGAATGCAGAAATAGAAGCATGTAAATTACTTAAAAGGCATTGTATGGTTCACAACTGCTATGCTACCCTACAGTTATCTGGAAGGTCTGCTCTAGAGCCAGCCATCTGTGTAGTTACTTATATTAGTGCATGCTTCATATCTGGCACTCAAAAAATGATGTTTATTCTTTTCTTCCTGATGTGAAAGCCATTCTCAGTCAATAAACTGTCAAGCTACTCTTTTTGTCATCGTTGCTGCCCATTTGTGCTTTTTCATATCGAGTCTCCTCAATCTTGCCAGTCTAATGTGTTCTTTTACAAGAATGTTCCAGTTTCTTGATCACTGAGAGATTTGCTTATCTTTTTCTTCTTTTTTTTTTTTTTTTTTTTAATCCCTCTCCATCAATGAAATGCTTCTTGGTGAAAATACAAATGCAGTAGAAACTGAAAAATTCAGGCTTGCTTCACAGTCAATAGAGAAAAATGGGCACTTGTGGAGTGTGATCTAGTACACTGCTTTAGCTCTCCACCCAGGAGATTAATTGCATTCTACAAGTGCCTGTTTTTCTCAGCTGATAAAGAGATGTTAGTTGGGTCACTGAGATAGCTATTTCCACACTGTTGCTACGTAATTTTAGGAAAGATGCTCTCCAGCATTTCAGTTTCAGCAACAAATAGCACAGCTAAGCAAGGACCTGCATCTCTTCTACTGTGTTTCTATTTAAAAACAAACAGGATGTTTGCTCGTGTTCCAGGTTCACATCACAAAGCTGGTCTGTGTGATCATCTCTCTCTCTCTCCTATTTATTTATTTTTTTCTGGTTTGTTTTTTTTAACGTGGAACCAAACTTGGCCACAAACAGGCTGCTTTAAAATTTGAATATTCAGACCGAAGCTGAATCTGGCAAAGTGCTGCAGAACCAGTCTGTTTGTAATCCTCTCCTTAAAAGTACTGCATGCAAGTGCTGGGGAAGCTTTACCAAATACACGTAGTAAACAAATTATTCTTCTCTAACATTAGCCTTTTCCCTGCTATGCTTGGGGAACTCTGTGCAATTGACTTTTTGAGACTATGTTATATTTCACATTTTTGTACTCATGATAAAGCAGAGAATGGGATACACTATTTAAGGTGAAAATAATCTTGACTTCTGCCTTCCCTGAATTTGTATTGAGGGCTGCAGGTCTGCAGCAGCTAAGTTGTCCAATGTGTGTGATGACAGTCCAAAAGATGGTCTCAGGCTTTGGACAGAAGGGAAAATTGGAAAATGTGTAGGACAGCAACAATTTCTATATCTGCAATACTTACAAAGGAATTTTCCCTCCGTATCAGTGCAGTTGTCCACCTATGTTTAGTCACACAGAGCACTGTATTTTTTTGCTTATATAAAAAGACGTGATATTCTGCAGTACGCAGCAGGGAATGGTGTGCTCATGAGGCAAAAGCCCCGTGACTTCACCATAAGGAGCCTTGCTGCTGGAGGACGTCAGTGTGGCCAGGCAGAGCTGGCAGAGCAGGATGTCAGAGCCGTCCTCGCCCCTTCAGTGCCAGGTCTGCTGCCACAAAGAGTGGTTTGAGCTGACCTGGATGATTCTCATCAACCACAGTGCTTAAGAAGAATTGCAGTAGAAGATCATTTATTTGACAGACAAAGGAATAACCTTGTGGTGAAACGGGCTTCTGAATGTCCCCCACCCCTGCTGTGTTGGGTGAGGGTAACAAGTGTTGTGCGAAGTGGTGATGTGGTACCACTCCAGCTACTGCTTGAAGAAAGAGCTTGTCCAAAGCCTCAGAGATGTGCAAGTTCCAATCCTCTAACTAAGTTTGTGCTTGGTTCAATTCCTGCTATTACAGTATAGGATTTTCTTCTAGCCACTGAATGTCCTGTCTCTGTCTGAGTTGTGCTGATATGCTGGCCTTGGTGACAGGGTCAGTCACTTATGCACTGTGTTTTCTTTTCAGAATGTGTTTTCTTTGATTAGTTTGCATATTTTTACAAACCAAGTCAATGTGCTTGCTCTGCATTGTTTGTGATTTAATTTTATTCATTTTCTTTCTTAAATAAGTATCCTTAGCCTTTTCAATTTTGATTCATGTGGAAGCCTTCCAGAGCTGCATTGCATGTGTTTGATTACAATTAATTATGCACTGACTAGTGATATGCATATATATATATGAAGCTAATATCTTCAGTCATTTAGCACGGAAATGCGCTTTTCCAAAACTATAGGCCTATACTTTAAGGGCTCTGACTCATGATTGCAGGCAGATTTATTTCCTAGAGTCATAGAAAGGTTCGGTCTGGAAGAGACCTCTAAAGACCTCTAAAGGGGTGGTGAAGGAGAAAGGGAGAGTGAACAGGTAGGAAAAAATATCTTCCCCTGTCCCCTCCACAGATTGGCTCCCTGACGAAAACAGGCAATAGGTGTAATTGCTAATAGTTTCTGAGATATGGTTTCCAAAGTATAGAGTCGACGACAGTGCTGAGTACAAATACCAGGTTAGAGTCATGACCAGAAATCTCATCATTTCATAAGCCATTGTTACACCGCACAGTACCATAACAATCTTAAACCAGGGCCCGGAAAGGATAAACAGCGCGACAGGGAGCACATACAGAAAGTAACGCACTATAAAACTCAATTTGGAATACAGGTACAGCAGACTTGAGATTAAGGCAATCAACATCGTGACTAGCAACTATTAAGCAGGTCCAATACTTATACCAATTTTAGTTTAACACACTCTGGTCAAATCTGTCGATATCTCAACCCTTCGAGCCCCACGTTGGGCGCCAAAAGGACTGTTGTGGTTTAACCCGGCTGGCAGCTAAACACCACACAGCCGTTCGCTCACCCTCCCCCCTCCCTCTCTGGGATGGGGGTGAGAAACGGGAAAGTGAAGCCGGTGAGTTGAGATGAAGACAGTTTATTAAGACAGGAATATAATAATAACAATAATAATAATAATAGTGATAATGATAATAGTATTAATAATAATAATGTGTAAGAAAACAAGTGATGCACAATGCAATTGCTCACCACCCGCTGACCGATGCCCAGCCTATCCCCGAGCAGCCAGCCCCCCACCCCGGCCAGCCACCCCTATATATTGTTTAGCATGATGTCACATGGTATGGAATACCCCTTTGGCCAGTTTGGGTCAGCTGTCCTGGGTCTGTCCCCTCCCAGCTCCTGCTGCACCCCCAGCCTGCTCGCTGGCAGGACAGAGCGAGAAGCCGAAAAGTCCTTGGCCTGGTGTAAACACTGCTCTGCAACAATTAAAACATCAGCATGTTATCAGCGCTCTTCTCATCCTAATCCAAAACATAGCACCCTACCAGCTACTAGGAGGAAAATTAACTCTGTCCTAACTGGAACCAGGACACCATCTAATTCCAACCCCCCTGCCATGGGCAGGGACACCTCCCACCAGACCAGGTTGCCCAAAGCCCCATCCAGCCTGGCCTAGAACACCTCCAGGGATGGGGCAGCCACAGCTTCTCTGGGCAGTCTGCCAGTGCCTCACCACCCTCTGAGTTTCTTCTGAATATCTTCTGAATTTCTTCTGAATATCTAATCTAAATCTACCCTGTTTAGTGAAAACCACTCCCCCTCGTCCTATTAGCACACACCCTGACAAAGAGTCCCTCCCCAGCTTCCCCGCTTTGACCTGTTGTTTTTGAAAGGAAACTGTTTCCTGGATCATCTGCTCCCTGCTTGGAGCAGGGAGCTTGATCTACTTGGATCATCTGCTCTGCTTGGATCATCTGCATCCTGTCCTCCTCTCGGGCTCTCACTGGTTAAGGTGTGGAGTTTTGGTTCCTCTGTCACACAGGGTATAATGCCCCAAAGCAGGATCTCTGAAAACAGGAACTTAGTGGGGTGTCAGCCCCTGGGGCTCTGCTATGGGTGGCCCAGAAGGTCTGATGGGGTTGGCACCTCTGAAGTTTCCCTTTGAGTCTCATTTGAGCTGGCTGAAGTGAGTCCTTCCAAAGCCTGCCACTAATTCACTGGCCTAAGTGTGCAAAATTATCTTTTTGCACTTAAACTGGACAAAAAGGGAGCTTGGCACACATCTCCCTTACCAAAGATCCTCTCCTGCTATTTCAGACCAATCTGGCTTGCTCAAGACCTTTTTATCAGGCAATGTAGCTGGTGCCCTGGTGCTGCCCTGGTGCTCCCGGCCCTCCAGCTGTCTCTGCAGAGGCGCTTGGCAACATTTTTGAGCTCCCTGAGAGCTCCCCTCTCTTCAAGCACCGGTGTCCTTTGATCTTCCTTCCCCAGGTTTGGCAAACAGCCCTGCCAGCAGGATTGGCTTGAGGAGACCTTCGAAACTATAAACGTGGCTAATTTGTTGGAGGGGAGGCTTCTGAGCGCTGGCCATTGTTTTACCTTTCCTGCTGAGGTACCTAACTCGCTTTTTATGGCTTCCGTCTGGTTTTTAATTGTGCGTTTGGGCAGGCAATGAAACAACAGAACAAGAAGAAAGATGCAATGGTTGTTAAAAAAAAAAAAAAAAAAAAGAAAAGAAAAAAGACAGAGTAAAAGCTTCCTTAGTTCAGTCCAAGCCAATGTTTTCTTCCCTCCCCAAGCCTAACTCCATTCATACAGCAGGAAGATACCGCTTGGCTTTAATTTAATGCCCTGCCCTGCCCTACCTCAAAGTCCAAATCCATTTGTCACTCCACCAAGTTACCTTTCGCCCGTAGTTTCCAAACACCGCCCAGGCATTTAAAAACAGAAATGATCAGAGTACAGGAACAACAAAGGCTCTTTCTTAATTCATTTGTGTTTGTGTGTGCCCGTGTGTGTTATCTGCGGGGAGGCATCTCCGAATGCGTGGCGTTGCAGTTACTTGTCGAGGTGGTGCTATTTTAGTCTCCTCCTGCAAGAGGGAAGTCCCGTGACCGTAGCCAGCCAAAGTTCTCCCTTCTTCACGCATGGATTTCCTCCAGTTTAAACCACCTCTAAGTGATGTCTAGCTCCCTTTGAAGTTGCTAAAAAGGATTTTTGCTCTGTAAACATTCTGTATATAGCCTAAACACATGCTGCGCTGGTTCACAGAATAGTTCACAATGGCTAGGATTCCTGAAAGTTTTTGAGACTCAGATCCATTTTTGTTATAACGAAGTGGCTAGGCCCAGCATTTCAAATATGTCTTCACTGGACCCCCAAACCATACGGGATCATTTCTTCTGATGTTAACATCTGGATTCCGACATGACTCAAGTGCTTCCAGATTTTTTGTTTCCCTTGCATTTCTCAGCATGAAAATACCACAGTGGAGAAAAGCTATGTTCCTGTTAAACCAATAATGGATGTAAGAAAAGTATGTAAATAGTGTATTGCTTCCAAATTGCTAGCTGAGTAGGTTCGCTCCCTCCCCCCCAGTCACTTCTATTAATAACAGAATTTCACTGCTTTCTTCTCTACCACGAATCCCGTGGAAAAAAAAAAATCAGCTCAGCCTTTTGGAAGGTAAGAATATCTTACAGGAGTCTCCTGACTAGCTAACAAGAGGTTAACTTCTAAATAAAACAAACAAAAAAAAGGCTAAGTGCTGAGATTTTACTCTAGCAAAATCCTGTTGACTTTACAGGCCATTGGTTTGAATTAAAAATAGTAAAAACACTAGGTCTTCATGATATGGGACAGCACAGAGATGGCTGCTGACTGATTCCTGTGTTGCTAGTTTTGTACACTGTCACATATTCTTTGCTTTATCTGCCAAAGACAGTAGTTTGTAATTCAGACCGCCAAGAGACAGCTTCTTTGAGGGTAGCAGTATTAAAAATATTGCTTCTTCTTTGGCAAACCAGCAACATTCTTGTGTGTGTATAAGAAAGATGGACTGGATATTTTTGGATGCTCACTAATTCAATTCAGCTGTCCTTGTTGTTGTTTTGTTTGCTTGGTTTGGGAAAATGAGAGCAAAGGAGACTATATAGAATTACATGAAAAACAATTCTTTATGGAGCTCTGGACCACCTTGTTCATATCTTCTTTATATATCAAAAAAAAAAAAAATCGATCATTTCCTGTCTATTTTAATTTGTAATTCAAAACATGTATCCTTGTAATGGGCAGACCAATTTGGTTTTATCAAAGTATTCATCTGAGGGTAATATCTCCTGCACTGCCTGGTATACCAGCTCGCGTACCTGCAGTGTCTGTTCATCTTTGTGTTTAAGAATTTACTTACACAACAAAAGGTAAGAAAGCTTATGGGCAGGAAAACATTTCTTTTTAAAATGGTAGCAAGGCTTGTGGAAAACATTGCTGCAAAACCTCCTTTGAGGGATGGTACCCCAAACCCTGAAGCAACTGCACGCTTTGAAAGCAAAACCACATTATCGCAGGATGATTGATGGGTTTTTGTGCACAGGAAAAGAAAATGGGTATGGTCGGAGGACAAGCTGGGGCTACTTTTCATCTAAACCCATAGGCAGCTGCTCTGTTTGCCATGTGGCTTCATTCAGCAAGAAGAGCAGGCTGGAGCAGACAGGATGCCAGCCTTGTGCACTGTTATAAAAGGGTGAAATATAGTGCGGGATGGGAAGGAAAATGAAAGTTGGGGAAGCAAACAAAGGGAAGAAGGATAAAAATCTCTTTGAGATACTGTGATGCCCAAGAAAATCTTTAGACCTTTGAAGATAAGTGGCTGTTATTTGTTCTTGGGTTTTGTTTTTCTTTCTGGGGGTGCTTGGTGTTTCACATCGTGTGTCCTTTGTTAAAAGTGAGTGAGAGGGGGTTTCTCCATATGGAGAGGTCTCTTTCTTTCCCAGCTGGAGAAGGTGATTACTCAGGAGAACGTTCTTAAAACCCCACTGAATCTTAGGATCCCAACAGATAGTCCCAATATATTTAACATCTTAAGCTTTGTTTTTGAATGGCCTATTCCTATTGCTCCCTTACCACTAGCAGGAGATACACTTTTCTATGTTGCATCTGTTAGCAGCCAATAGCTTGGCCCGTGGCAACTGAGAACTTGTACCAAAACCATGGGTTTAGCGTGCTCACGAGCACTTGGAGGTTCTTGACAGGACTGGATTATTTTAATTGACTTAATGAAGTCAATGCACTGTACAAACAAGAGAGAGACTGTTTTCAGGTTGAGGCACATTAGTTTGCCAGTAGTAAAACCTAAATTGCAGTATATTATACATCCATTCCTAGAAGATGCGAGTTGTTAAAGTTGTGTAAGAAGTTCATGCTCCAACTGCTGCACTCTGGTTTTGTACCTCCTCAAATCTCCAGCTTCCCTCGGAGCAACACAAGTCTGGGAAGTGAAGGCACAAACCAGGGACTTTTCTGTGTACAGTTTACATTTATTAAGAAATGTACAAAGGGATCTGGGCTAAATGTAATGCTGGTTGTACACTGCGTTCAGGATGCTTAGGCGGAGAGGGAAGTGATGATCAAAACACTTCCTACAAAAATTGAAGCCTGTGTCGACTTTTGAAGCTTTTGAATAAGTACCTTCCTGCATGATTAGTTTATGCTGTGGCATCATCGTTGTGGATGATACATACAACTGGCAAAACCTGCTGGTTATGCTCCTGGGATGTTGACTTTTTTCATATTTTTTGTCTCTCAATGGGCAGCGTGTGGGTTAAGCTTCCTATGGGTGACTGCAGCTTTGAGCACTTGCTTCATAGCTAAAATTGGAGCACAGCTGAGACGCAGGAGGGCTGTTAGGCGTCTGTGGGATCCTGCCTGCTTTTAAAATGTATTTCCAAGGTTTCTAATTGGCGTAAATCACCTAGCCCTTCAGGGACAGCTGGGTTTGTTTTAAACTTGCTAGGTAGGATTTAATATTGGAGTAAACAGTTGGTCCATAGCAAGAAAGTTGAGAGGAATCTCAGGACTGTGATGGAACAGTCCTTATGAGGCAGATACAACATTACTTCAGCACCAAATGAATGTATTTTGGGTCAACCACGTAGGCATAGAAACCATGGGGGCATCACTGGGCACGCTGGGGTGGTCCTGCAGCTCGGACTGGGCTCCCTGCTTCCCTGGGCTGCTCAGCTCTTCCTCACATCTCATCACCTCCACTCCTTTCTGCATCCCCCCTGCTTTCCTTCAGCTCTTCTCTTCATTTTTCTCCTCTCGAGTTGGCCAAACTCTCCCCATCACCTGCAGTTAGCGGGTTTGCTGCATTTGCTTTCCTCGAGCCTTCATCCCTTGCCCTTTGCAACGCCTGTTATGGGCTCCTGGGAGCAGGCACTGTCTACCAGCTGGCTCACGGTGCCCTCCTGTTCAATAGTCAGGCCTGGGATGGATATAAATGCTGCCTTACATTCTTTCTTATATAAAGATACCAGCCTAGCGCTGAGGGTAATTCATCACTGCCCTCGCTAGCCTCAGAACGGCGTGGCTGAAAGCAGGAGGTTGGGCACGTCATCTTTGTTTTTTTTAACCCGGTTATACTTAAACTTAGATGAAAGGGTAACAAGTGGTTAAAAACAATGTCAGGTGGCTGGCTCACAGGGACTTAAATAGCATAAATACCCAGGAATAATTTGAAAGGCGTCTCAGGTAATATGAAGATGTATATATCTGCTAACTGCCTGGGCAAATTAGAGAATTAATTGAAAGGGAATGTTAGCTTGTTAGCTGAGCAAGCTGATGTCAAGAAAACCTGCAGCTTGTTTTTGAGTCTTAGTGATTTTTTCCAGAATAACCTATTATGAAATGATACTTTGGAAAGCAGCCTCTGAACAGAGGCGAGGGTTTGGATAAATCAGCAGCTTCCTTATGTATTTTAATTGCATTCTTATTCCAAGAAGCGATGTTCCTTCTTCCTTCCTGCCTCCTCTACACTAGAGATTAAACAACACGCTTAAAACTCATTTTTGACTGGGGAAAAACTCATATGCAAAACATTGTGAGCAATCCTCTCATTTGTGCAAGTATTTGTATATTTTTGTAAATCGTATTAAATTGCTAAGATTTGTCCAGTAAAGTCCAGATGCCGGTTGTAAAAAGGAGTACTTAAAAATGCTCAAAACGGGAAGGGCACCTTTGAATATATGCTCCTGTAGAGGAAAGGTGGGCGTCTTTTCACATTTTTGTCATGCAGCTGTTGCAATGTGTGAGAGGGAGGAGAGATGGGACCGGTGTAAGCATTTATAAGACTGAGCACTGAGTAATAATGCAGAACCACCCTGCTGGAAAGAAACCACCCTGGATCAGCGTTACTTTTATTCGTTTCTGTTTTGGGAACCCTGGGGATCACTTACCACTCCTTAAAACTGCTGAATTCCCCAAGTAGAGAGGAGGAGGGCTTCCAAAGCGGGGAGAAACGCTTGTTGTCCCGTGATCCCTTTGCTCCTAGAGGTGGGGATTTGTGAGCCACTCGTGGAGGCCAGGAAAGCAGAGAGGGCAGTACAGCAGGGCTGTCAGCTGCTGCGTGGGTGTTGTGCTGTGTGTGCCCAGTAGGTCACTGCGTGGCTGTCACTACAAAATCAGTAGTGCCACCCTAATCTTGTAGGGAGGGGACGGGAAGGCACAAATACACGACATAGCGCAGGGAAGGATGTATAGTTCCTATTTCTCTCTTTCAAAGCGGATTTGGATTTCAAACAGCAGTCTGAATTCATGTGCGGATCAGATTGAATGCATACAGTGAAAGTTAGCACTTTTTTTGTTTTGCGAGAAAACAGAATACTTTCAAAGAGCGTACTGCAATTCAGTGGCCTAAACTTCCTCTCAGGTATCCTAATTCTGAGTTACAGTTCGTCTTCCAAGGGCTGATAGCAACCCAGTACAATGGCTGATGTGAAAAGTGAGAACAGATTATCACTGACCATACTTGAAAGAGAAATGCATAATGGCAGACTTCAAAGGCAGCCTCACGATCACGGGTGTATGATTAAGGTGGAACACTTTCTTTTTTTTTTTGTGGGTTATGAAATGTTATCCATGAGTATTTCTGCAAGTGGAAGTAGGATTAAATATGTATCAGAATTAGCATATTATGGTTTGATCATAGAATGGGTTTGGATTGGAAGGGATCATTGCAGGTCAGCTATAAGTGTGCAACTTTCTTCCGTAGAATGAGCTGCAAACCACAGGCTGCATAAGTGTTTTTGAATAAAATATTTATGCATTTAGTGTTCGCCACTGTTTCTGATTTAGCCTAGTCATTGGAATACAATGTTCTATTTATTGTATATTGTTACAGCGTAAGTGCTGCCAGTTGATTTATAAACACCAATAAAAATTGGTATTTTAAATTCCTTCTTATTTTTAAAGAAATGTGCCAAAATACATGCCAGTCTCTTCTAGTATCTGCAGCCCTCTGCGCAGGTGCATTTTGATTGAAGTGAAGATTGCTCTGAAATTAAACTTCGAACCCTTAAGTGGGTAATTGGGAAAGGAAGCCATAAATTGTTTCTTCGTTAGGCAACTTGCAAGACTGAGAAATCAATTACAGGGGCAGTGAGGGGAGGGAGGGATGGCTTTTCATTTTGTTTTGGTTTTATTTTTTTCTTAACAGTGCATTTTGAAAGTAAAGATTTGGGAAAGAGAAAATAAAAAATAATAATAACGTTTTGTCCAAGTTTGGTAAGCTAATTTTGTCTTGGCAAACTATGTATTTAAACAGTACCTGCATTTTGCATGTTTATTAAATGAAATACACAATATCGTTATTAGGGCACCCCTTAAGGGAGGACACCTTTTTGCTTTTCAAAAATATTATGATTTTATGCAGCATCTCAATGCATTACTTATTCCATTTCGGTCTCTTATTAGTGCCTTTGGGGAACAAGGGGCTTTTTCCCTAAAACTCGCTAACTGTAAGCTCTCAGTATCAATCTCGTCTATTTTTTCACAGCTGCCTCGCGTCTTAGTGCTACCAGGGGATTTCCAGGTAGTTTTTTTCCTGTGCAAAAGCATTATTTTCTTCTCTGCTGTTCTCCTAACAAGAATACTGAACAGTTGGGAGAATATTTTCCTGTCAACTCCTTTGCTGATACCGGTAAGGGAGAGGCCGTGTTTCTTACAAGGGAGAAGATACAAAAGCTGATGAATCCTCTGTAAAGAGAATCTAATTTAACGTCTGAAAGTTGCTTGACCAGATATTATTGGCTTGATGGATGACAGTCCCTCAGGAGCATATACAGATAAGCTGCCTTCATTATTTATGGGCATTCATTAAAGTAAGCAGCAAAAACCTTATTGATCTTCCAGATTCACCTCTGAGGAATTAGAGAAGTCTATTGTCCTAGGTGAGAATCCAGAAAGATGTTTTTTATGAGGATATAATATCAACATATTGTAAGATTGTATGCTACAGTACCTTTGGCTAGATGAACGACCTTTTTCAAAGTATGCTTTTCCCGTCAAAGTATGAACTTTTAATTTTATGGAAGATGAGAAAAAATGTAGCTATCCAGGGATCTAAGTTACTCAAGAGTAAACATTTCACTTAAGTAATTTTATGCCTGCAATCCACACTATATCATTTCAGGATGTTAAACTGTGCTGGGGAGGTGTGAAGTGCTTTATCCAGGCTGGAGCTATCCCTGCCAGTTTATGGAGCAACTGAGAGATTGCTTGCTGAGGCGCCTCATTTGTGGAGCAGTCGGTCCCTGAAAGTTTAGGGGTGGAAAAGAAGCAAAAAGCATTTTGTCTGCAGCCTTTCTGTCAGCGTATGGTGTGCCACGGAGAACAGGGAAGTCGTCTCCCTGCAAGAGAAAGGAGCCTCATTTAGTCGGAGTGATGTCTACGAGACGCCAGCTAGCTCTGTGGAAGGACCATTTCCTATAAAACATACTGGGGGGCTGCCAGAAGGCTCGAGCAAATTTTGGAGTGTGCCAAGCCACATGTCTCCCAGCCTGTTCCCTTCCCTTGCATCTCTTCGTTAGATCCCTTATGTTTTTGTGGAAGCTGGGGAATATGCTAGTAAGCAAACAATGCTCTAAGTAGATTATTTTGTTCCATTTGCATCTAAAAAAGCAGATACAGCATAGCCAGACTGACTGGGGAAGGGGGGGGGGGGAAGGGAAGAAGTATAGACGTTAAAATAATTGATTAAACAAGTTACATTTGTCCTTTATGACTTAAAGTATCTTTTCATATGTTTTTTCATTCCCGTATGTACATTGTTTTGTTTGTTTGTTTAGTTGATGCTCGTATGCTCCTTGTCTTTGCACTACTGACGTACCTCTCGTCCTAGATCTTCTTTTCTATCTGTATACTCTTTTCTTTCCAGCCACATACCGTGCCAGATAACATATTGTTAAGAACCAGCCACGCACTCCTCATTCCTTTCAGAAAGGCAGTGTTGCAATGCTTCAGACAGGGACGCCCATTTATTTTCTCTCGCAGGACAAACACAACTCCTACGCACGCAGGTTGACTCACCGGCGAGAACATAGAGGATAGAGGCACCAGCTCGAAACGGCAGCGCCAGGGCTGCTCCTCAGAGCTGGGTGCCCTCGGGTGACCTGGGACGAGCTTCATCGATCCCCTGCTTTGGTTGACAGTGGCCTTTGCTGGAGCATGACCGTACTTTCTCAGTTAACATAGCATTATTAATTACTAATGCTAAAATGGGTATGCTCAGAGTCAAGTTAAATACCTGTAACGCTTAATACTGAACGTTGTAAAATGCCTCACCAGCAAAAACGCGCCAGTCTTTTTTTGCCGTTAAAAGGCAGCGTGGCTCTCCTGAATTGTGCTGAACATGCTATCACATAAATAATATAGGTGATTAAATGGCGAGATGCGGGAGGCTGCGCAGGACCCTGGCCAGCTTTGGGTTGAGTTCTGGGATTTCTGGGATGGAGAACCCCTGGGGCAGGGAGGGGAGGGTGGAAGTTCACCCCGCTAGCATGCAGCAGCACACTGCCCAGCTTTTTAATTCAGATTGCTAGGCATCACCACAGCAAAAATATCACACAGATATGCAGAAACCATATCATACTGTATTGCGAGTTTGGAATTTTAGGTGCTGCATTCGCTTGTCCCATGTCTTAGAAGCCTCTGTCTCAGTTTGTGTACATTGTACAAGGGTTGCCTTAAACACAAATCTATCTGTTCTCCTAATTTTGTAGTTACCAAAAATTCCTTCCCATTTCTACACCTGACCTTGGGTGAGTGCACAGCTAGCTGCATTCATCCCCCTTGACGTGCTCTTGCTGCGCGCTGCTGTCCCCTTCACCCTGAACGTGCAAGGTCTGCAGCCTAGAGAGCAATTCGGTCATTTCTCAGGCTTAGAGTCAGCAGGCAAGTGGAAAACCTTATGAGAAGTTTTTCTGTCCTTTAGCGAGAGGATCCCAGCTCCCTGCCCTGCCGTAACCAGCTCTGGCACAACGTCTTCCCAGGGGGTGTGGTGGATGGGAGCCCCTGGAGCACCAAACCGCACTGACCATGGAATCATAATTGCACGGTGCCAGAGCAAGTAGGATACCATTCACCTGTATATTGAGAAGCAAAATATACCATAAATAAGCTACATCTTGTTTCAGTCAATTTAACAGTCTTTTTTTTTTTTTAAATAAGCATTAAGTCTTCATGGCTTTATGTGCACGAAAGCTTGCAGTCACTCAGCTTAAATGGTTTTGCCTTCCTCCCGTTTTTCCCTTCTTTGTAGGTATTAGCTTTTCTGCGTGGAAACCAAGAGTTTCTCAGCAGAAAGGTGATGCACTGAAGTTCTCTAGCTGAAAGCTTATGTTCTACTTGTCAGTTCCATTACCACATTTAAATAGTCAATGGTTTTATGATTAGATTTCCAATGACATTAATCATTTACTGGCTCTAGAATGCAAGCTGATCTGTATTTTTATTGAGAGCTTGTGTAGCTACTGAAAACTTGTTTCCCAGACACTTTTGAAGCAGAAAAGGCTGTAGCACAGTGCCTGCATCTCATAGAGGGCTAGTTTGACTTGAGGACCAAGCAGGTTTTAAAAAATGTATATATATTTTTAAAGGTAGAGTGAAGCAAGTGTGTCTTCTGATAAATGTGCCTCCACCCTTACATTAAATGACATTGGGCATATTCTTACTGCTTGTGGCTTTTTTATTTTTATATTTTTTCTAATGGGAGCAACATATCCTTCTTCTGCAAATTCACGGTCAAACAGATCTCGTGCCACACTGCTATGGAGAATAAGTAGCACAGAGTAAGGAGCTACCCTCTAGTCAGAGCAGCTACGCAGTATGTGGGTGGGCCATCCCTATCTCCTCCGCAGCGCGGGGAAAGGCTGCAGTCCGGTGGGAATTCTCAGCTACCCGTGAAATCACAAAACCTCTGGCTGCACCCCACATTTCCTCATTCCTTGTCTTGAATCAACTTGTGACCTTGCCTCTATAGAGCTGCTTCTGGCAGCCCTGCCCCACTGTGCCTACAGCCTTCAAAGTCCCTCTGGGGTAGGGGGGCTCGTTCACGTCCTCCTCAGTGGAGGACATCGAATTGCTCGGGACACTCACTCTTTATCATGACATGGGTAGCACTCTGCCTCCTCATGTAACAGTCTGGTTACACCCTCTTTAGCTTAGCACTGGAAGAACAAAGGGCTGAGAATACTGTACATCACGCTCTTCTGTGCTCCATATCTCTTTTTCACCCTGGCAAGTCCTTTTTTTTTAATATTTATTTGTAAACTGTATTCCCTGATGGTCTGATGTAATCTGCAAGAGTTGAGTTTGGACTGTGTACAACAGTTAGAAAAGGAGCCTTATTTCAGGAGAAGTAGATCCTCATGGTTGTATATCTAATCAAGGTTAGAACATTTCTGCTCACAGAGTAACTTTGCAGATTTGATTTATTTTTTTTTTCCCCGCCATGGTGAGAGCCTTTATCTATGTTGGAACCTGTGTCAAGTACATTTGAACAATACTATTTTGTCTGAATCTGTAAAATACGCTTTTGGTAACTTTCTCAGTTTCTAAGTAAAGCTGTTAATTTTTACTCCTGCCAGGCAATAAAACTTAGCAGAGGAATATAAGGTAATTGCATGGATGGGTTCATTTGGAGCTAGATAATTTCATGGTTTGTTCACTTGGTTAGAGAGTAGGAGAGAGGAGGATGAGAAAAACAGAAGGTGCTTTAAAATGCAGTTTTCAGATTTCTCGCCTAATAACGGCTGGCACTGGTGTTTGAATAGAAATGCATAATTTCAACTTGTATAATTTGACTGTGGTGGTTTTGTAGATGCTTCTATTTTGGAAGATATTTGTGTTCGATGGTTCTTTTCTGACAGTTTTCTGACTTCTCCTTTTTGATGCAGCTTCCTTTGGAAGTTCCTTGTTTTCATTCTGGGCTTTTTTTCCTCCCCTAAAAATACTGTGGCGAGTAATAACCGCAGAAAGCTTCTTTGGATACCCTCCCGCTTGAGCTGTTAAGAGCTTGAGTAATCTTGTTTATCAATTTCCACAGAACAAAAGATGGAAATGTCGTTTTTATACAAAGGCTGTTGTGGGGCTTTGTTTTTCAGACAGTTTGTTGTGGTCACCATAGATGTGAAAAGTGAAATCTGCCAGCCTTTTCAGCTCGGGTGATAAAAGTTCAAGTATTATGTGGTCGGACATTGGTAGGTTTGGTTTGTCTGCAGATGGAACTTGCACTGGGAAAGCTCAGCATTTCCTGTTTAAAAAAGGCTTGGCTTATTAGCTAAAGGTCTTCCAGACGAAGCTGGAAATGTCACGGTGTGGTTGCTGGTTGGGATGGAGGGGGCTAACTGCGACATAAACCAGCTCCATGGTGCCGCTCTGACGTCGCTCTGGAGATCTTACACGTCTTATAAGGAGCGGCTGAGGGAGCTGGGGTTGTTCAGCCTGGAGAAGAGGAGGCTCAGGGGAGACCTTATCACTCTCTACAGGTACCTTACAGAAGGCTGTAGCGAGGTGAGGACTGGTCTATTCTCCCACGTGCCCAGTGTTAGGACGAGGGGGAATGGGCTAAAGTTGCGCCAGGGGAGGTTTAGGTTGGATGTTAGGAAGAACTTCTTTACCAAAAGGGTTGTTAGGCATTGGAATGGACTGCCCAGGGAAGTGGTTGAGTCGCCATCCCTGGAGGTCTTTAAGAGACGTTTAGATGTTGAGCTTAGTGATATGGTTTAGTGGAGGACTTGTTAGTGGTAGGTCAGAGTTTGGACGCGGTGGTCTTGGAGGTCTCTTCCAACCTAGATGATTCCGTGATCTTAACCACTAAGTTGACTTGGAAGGAGCATCTCAGCCCGGACCTTCAGTGTAGCAGACGGTGGGGTGAGTTCATGCAGGCATTTTCTGTGCCAGTGAGCGCTTACACTCGCGTGAGCAGGCTCGCCCCAAGGAGTGAGAGCTACAGACACCCGAGCATAGCAAGGGGCAGCAGCAGCGGTGTGGGAACCTGAAGTCACAGAAAAATGAGCACATGCAGCTTTTTTTGGTGTTGTTGCTTTTCAAGCACCAAAATAGACACCTTGTGTGGCACTGAGGTACGCTTGGTGTGCTGGGTGTGTTCGCATGCGTTGCATGGGGGATGCTCGATGGCAGGCTGGAGCCACCGCTGCATTTCATTCATTTTAAGATTCAGCACAGGACTGTGGAGCTTTGTTGAAACCAAAGCTTCCCTGGCTTTCATAGGAAGTTCGCTGAGATTATGGAGCAACGATGGAGTTCCTATTACTAAATCTGAGGAGCTTTGTGTTACCGCTCTGAAACCAGAGCAGCTTCTGGAATTAAGGCTGTTTATAGGTGAATATGGCTTAGGGTATTGTGGAGTTTGCTGTTACAAGTATTCCTTCACAGCCCTCCACCTCTTCCAGCTTTTCTGCCAATTCAGGTGAATATATAGCAGGGCAAATTACGAGTCTCTGAGGAGAAGTATTTTGAAGGGAGCTCTTTGATCTATGTCAATAGCAGGAAGAATTGGTCCTCCATCATAACAGTTTGTATGTTTTTTAATAGTTCTGCTTGGTCTTAGGTAGTATTACGGAGCAAACCCTTCCCCTGCCTCCTTCCCTCTGTACCCCTGATTATATTAGGAACATTTTAAAAGAATATAAGGATTTTAGAGTTTGTCTGAATGTCTCCGACAATATAATCATTTTATCCAGCCCAAGAGGGAAAGATGCAAATCCGACAGTTTTCTAAACACCCCGAACAAACTCATTTGTCAGACTGAGAAAATGTTGAGTACCCATATGGCAGAGTGAAAAGTCAACATGTTAATTCCTTAAGTTAGACAGGTTTTGTTGTGTTGGTTGCTTTCTTTTTTCATTATACAAGACCTGTGCTGCCTACATTTATCCTCCAGCTATGGGCTGAATTCCTTTATAATGAAGTGAAACTGTTCAGATCCTGTTTTACCTGTTCTTCAGCTTCCTATTTCACTTTTTTTTTGCTCATATTTTTCCCCCTGCATGTTTTACCCTTGTTCAGAACAAGTCATACAATCAGATAAGTCCCCTTAGCCAAAACCTCGGGCACATGGTTTGCAGTTGTTTTTAGCACAGATTTATTGTCCTGAACTCCTAGGGGTGGTTACTTCTGGCGACCACCCAGTTCAAGCTCTATTAAGACCTACAGCTATATGCAAAACGTTGTCATAAGGCACCCCATACCTTACCACAACAGCTAAAATTGGCTGGAAAACTATGATGTCCAGGACAGCCAGATGAGCACCCTGACATGTCACCTTTTTTTGTTTGTTTGTTCCTTCTTTCTGTCAGTCTTCCAGCCCTTCCCCAGCTGGAGCAGTTCAAATCACAGAGATACACATCTTAGAATGGATATTTTGGAGTGTCTGTCTCTGTCTGTGTGCATTTCAGGTTTTCAGCACTGGGATACTGTAATTGCTTGTATTTCTCTCTGTTTGTCACACTGTTTCTTTAAAGCAATCCTTTGGGACTCATCTTTGCAAACTGTGTAAATGTGCACACCTCCTGCCCTGTACAGAAGCACAAGCCATCAAGGCAGGTTTTAGATTTTGGCATAGCAAGCAAAACCATGTAACCTGTGCTGGGATACAGAGCAGGAGGAAGGGAAATGCAGTATTGGAAAGAAAGCGAGTTTGAATCAAAGCGGAGCTCCACTTCCCCCCACCCCTGGGTTTTGCTGAGTGTACCAGTACAAGCCATTTTCATTTATTATTCATGTTGTTTGAGCCTTTAGTTTTACTTCAAGCCTTGTTGATAAGAAATTTTGACGATGTGCAATTGTAAGTTGGTTAGGAAGTTTGTTATCCTCCCAAATAGCCAGTAGCTAAGAGCTGAAGAAGCCTAGCTGAATTGATCCTTTACGAATAAATTTCCCAGAGCTGACCTCAGAAGTGGGTCTCCCTAATGATTTCATCGTCATCTGCCTGCGGACAGGAATAATAGCAGGCAATCTTCTTTGGCTGCATACAAGCAACTGCAATACATCTGTCTGAACAGCCCAGTCATCCATAAGCAAGTTCCGAGCTACTCAAAACCTGGGTAATATGCGGAGGATGGCAGGCAGACAGTTGAATTTCCTGGCACTTCCGTGCACTCCTGCTGCCTGCTGTTTGCTGTGCGGTGGTGAACGAGGACAAGCTCTCTCCACCTGATTACTGGGAGGAAGCTGGCAGCATCCAGGACCCTTGCGCCTTTCCTCACCCTGCTGCCATCACTGTCACGTGCCCTGAACGGAGGAGGAGCGTGGTTGTCCCAGGAGCAGTGCTCTGGCCACAGGTTCTAACTTATTAAAATAAATCTTCATAAAAATGAGTCTGTGCTGAGCAAGGATTGGCTGCCCTGTGCGCGTGCCAGGGAGCCAGCTCGCCCTTTTAGAAATGCATGAAACATCCCGGTGCGCTTGACAGTGCCAAACACTTCCCTGTCTGTCTCGGTTTTCCCTCCAGATCATCCTTCCAAATAAATAGCTTGCTTGACACAAAAAGGGATGAAGTTAGTTTGAAGCCAGACTTGGAGTCAAAGCATATGTGTCCTTCCATGTCGGGCGCTGGCTGGGCATGCCGGCTGCTCCTTGACCAGCTCCCAAAACTTCCCACCAGGGGAGCAGAGGCTGTGGCATGAAAGCCCTGACCTGGGCTTGGCGCTGCTGTTGCAAGGCCTGTAACTTGTCCACCGTGTCCACGTAGCTGCTTTCCTGGCCCGCACCCAGCACTGATTGTGCCAGACTGTTCTCAGCTTCTTGGTGCAGTAATGGGTAAGGAATGTTACAGGCACTTGAGTTTCTCCTCCTGGCAAGCTCTCTTCACTTAGCTCTTGCCTACCAATTACCCTGCACAACTGTACCTGGCTTTTCTTAAGCTCCGACTGTCACCACATGGGCTGTCCTGCGCTTACAGACCCGCTGCGAACTGACTCAGCCAAGGGATCCCAGCCAGCAGCAAGGCAGCGCTCAAGCGTTTGCTGCTGCCTCCATCGGTGCATAGGAGCCCCATGAACAGGCTCAGGACCTCGTGGGAAATCAAAGGCCTCTCCTAGAAATGTCTTTGGCATCGTGTAGCACTTCAGAGCTTCCCCCTTATGCAAAAAGCAAACAAACAGTGAAGTCGGCTGAGGCAGTAATGCTGAGATGATAGGCACATCAGAGGCGAGAAAGTCGAGTTCAGCCTGCAACACCGCAGAGCAGCGGTATGCTCTTAGCTTTCGTTGGTGGTGTTACCGTCGTTGTATATTGACATCATACGGCAGCTGGATTTTTTAAGATGCTTGCCTTCACACCAAGGTTGTCATTTGCTAATTGTCTGTTCTCTGTGTTTTGGGCCTGAAATGTGTGCAAAGAGGTTTTGGAAGGAGAAATTGCCTGTTAAAGGTGGGTCTGTGTGGTTATTACACCGTCTGGAAGGGAGCTCATTTGGATATCATTTTGAAATTCAAAACCGGTGGGTGCAGGGAGGAGGAAAATTTGTTTCTTCCTCCCTGTTCCCTTCCTCGGTCTTTCCTAGCATCTATCCACAGCCTGGATTGCCAGCTTTTTTGGTTTTGAGTGCCTTGCTGCTATTCTGTTTTTCTTGAGTTTTTAGTTTGCTTCTGTTTCAGTTTAGAAATAGTTCTTCCTGAACAATTTCTTCCTTCTATGCCACCTAACAAAACTAATTGTGGAATGATCTATGCAGGACCTCCCAAATTTCTGCTACTGTACAGCATTATTCCTGTGCTCTTTCACCACAAAAGACATGGAAAAAAAAGAGAGAACTAAATAAAAGGGAGGCTTATAGCTGAGAGACAGAAGTCTGAATTTGCAAACTAATGACTAATTTCCCTAAGTACTTGCCTACTCCTAATTACGTCTAGATTAGATTCTTGGATCGCTTGGGGCAGGGATATGTTCTTTAAGTGCCTTGCATGTCTACGTCATAAGAGAATAATTCTGAATTATGTGTAGCCAGTGAAATGCATCCCCCAGAATTAAATTCCACTTCTGTGCTCTGATTTTGGGGAGAGAACAACAGCTTGAAGATCATAATCAACCTGAGAATACTCCAGATTTTCCTGGCAAAAATCATCATTTACTTTATCCTACTTGCCCTCGTGGAAAAGCTTCAAGATCTCCGGGACTCTCAGTACTACAAAAATATGTATTTAACACACAGTAATGCTGTGCGCTCGTCACTGGGGCCCTGTTAGAGTACTGAAGAATGAATGATCGTGGTGCTTTAAAGAAAGTCTGCATCACTCCTTCTCCTGGCGAGGTTTTGCTGAGCCTGCTCCTGCCTTTCTTAATTGTTTCTGTGTCTGCGTGGTGAGAGGCAGTCCCTCCTGAGCATTCTCATACCATGAGTGAACACATTTCTCCACCCAAAACTTGTTGTGACACATCTGTTTCATATTGAGACTGCTGGTTTGCTGCTAAACCCTCCAGCACAGAGTAGTCTTTCAGGCATTTATTCTGCATTCCAGCTCAGAGCTATTTGCGAGGGGAAGAGAAAGCAATGCTGTGTCTTTCATTTAAAAAGAAAAGGAAAAAAAAAAGAGAAAATGACTACCTTTTGGAATGCAACTTGCCTTTTGTAGTAACCCACGTGGAGGGGAATGCTGTAAAGAAGACAGAGCCAGTGCTCGGCTTTCCGGATGGAATAACTGAGTTGCTTTGGTCAGCACGATATCCTAATATTTCTCCTCCATCTTCCAAGGTAGCTTGTTTGCTAGCTCATGTTTGCTTCTCTATCTTCTTTTTTTCTTTTTTTTTTTTTTCTTGTTTTGTGTTGTTGCAAGTCATGTCTTTGGCTGTGGTAGACATCTCATAGATTTCTGGTAGTATCACAAGAGTATACAGTTCATATGTAACTACTGAGGAGGGACCTAATGCATCTTTGTGACTTGCAAGCACATTCTTGCAAGAGCAAAATAATTTTCAGGAGTTCATGTTAGGTGATGTGGCCATGGGCACTGCTGTTGGCTTTCCTAATGAAAATTGGTTGTTTCATATGATGGGACAAATTTCAGCTAGGTGTTTCCTTTTTCTTTCATTTACTTATTTTTTTCCAGAAAATTACATATCACATAAACGCTATTCAAGATTTAAGATATTTATTTTTCTATTAGAGAAACAAGCAAACGAAAAGTACCCATTAAAGCAGTTCCAATGAGAACCGATATTGTTACAGCGTGTTTTGTTCTTAATTATTATGTTCCTGGCTGCAAACACTAAAATACTTCCTGTTGAAATTGGTTACTAACTTAATGTTCTCTTTAATATTTAGACGTGCGATTCTTGGTTCCCTCTGACTTAACTAGGGCTAATTATCCTTCTTGCCAAACATTTTTTAAAATCCTTTCTGTCCTGTCTTTAAATGATATGTCAGAAAAAAAACACACTAGTAATAGCATTTGAATTAAACTTGCTGAAGGGGAGTAGGATGAGGAAGCAGAATTTTCGTTTAGTTTCATAGGTGTTTTTTTCCTTACAGAGATTCATATTGTTTTGTGCAAAGTAATAAAATCACTAGCTTTTAATTAAATTAAAACAATAGCTTGCCTAAATCGTAACTACATAATTTGTAAGTAGCTATATGCATTAAGATTCCCTTTTAATTATGAATCAACCCAGAATGCTTCCTATAACCTGAAGAGCACTGACATCAGTGGCTTCCATAAACACCTACAGCCAATGCAAATGTCCTGTTTCTTGATTCCTGTTGTGTGCACTTCAGTTATGTTTAATTCATTGTGTTCTTCAATTCCTGCCGTCTCTCAGACCCCTCTGGCTCATTTGCACGATGTAGCAAACTGTACTTGATCGTTGCTTTTGCACGCTCTCGGCAGCCTCGGGGAGGTGGGATGGTGTTCCAGCTGGGGAAGGCCTCCAGAGCCAGGGGTCAGAGCAGTGAAATAAAATGGTCACGTTAGATCTCCTAAATTGTGGCCCTCTTCAAATTACTCAGTGCCTTTTCCTAATCAGTCTTAAATTGTGCTCTCCTCGCTTATCCTAGCTTTGTTCTTCACAGTTTGCCCCAATTCGTTCTACATCAGGTCCACGCCAAACATCTCGCGCGGCATGTGCCTTCCGTGCGCGATCACCGTTTCGCACGGATGTCCTTAAGAGTAAGCTTGCGAGTGTGGAGAGAGCTAACCCATGTGGTCTTGGGTCAATATTTTGGGCGATATTGGGCGATATTTTCTCCTTCTGTCTCCACGAGTGGCATGTATCTGGCCTCTCGGCGCGTGATGGCTTGCGAAGCGTGTAGGCCGTGGCTGGGCCCCGCTGGCTGGCAGGGCCGACAGAGAGGCGGAGGTGCCAGACGGCGCGGGGGCGAAGCTGGGCAGGAACACCTGCTCGGGGAAGGCCCGCTGGACTGGCACCCCAAAGACACCCCCGCCATTAATGAATGAGCTTGTTAAAGCTGTTCCACCGCTAAAGCTTAATGTTCCTGAAAGGTTCAGAGCTCCTTTTTAAGAACATTGTTAGGCTAATCTAAGTAAACTCTGCAGAGTTGCATCTAAATGTCCTTGCTGAAAGTGGTGGGTATCTACAGCGCTCTTTCTTTCAGAGAATGCTTTGTCGGCCTTTGTCAAAGAAATTTCCATTTAAAAAAAAAAAAAAAAGAGTTGAAGGAAGAAGGAAGATCTTTAATCCACCGGTGGTTGTTTACAGATATGAAAATAATATAGGTGACTTAAATCCCAGATCCAAGAGAAAGCACAGCAAACGCTACGAAAAGTTATTTCTTCCACATGAGAGCGAGAACCTAAATCATTCTGTGCTCTTTTAAAAGTTTGGAGATATCTTTTATTTCAATGAGAACCATATAGGCTTTTGTGTGTGCTCAAATGCGCAGAATAAATTGAAACTCGCATTCTGTGCGCTGTCACACATCGCGCCTGGAATGTGGTTGTACTTCTGGCCTGGTGAGATCAGGTTGGTTTTTTTTTGTTCAAACATAAGGGTAATTCATTCTTCATAGTCAATTGAACCCGAGCATTTTCAAGCCAGCTGCCAATTGTGCTACGTGCACTACTTGCTTTGTGGTGTATTCTTTTGTCCCTGCGGTAAGAAAGTAGGAAGGCTAGTCTGGTGACCTTAACCTTTTTGGAGGTAAAACCGAGCCCCTTGTTCGTCCAGACTAAGGTTTTCACTGAAGTTTTCAATTTTTTCTTGCTTTTCTTCTTTTTCTCTTATCTGAGAGTAACGTCCTTCCTGTACGTGTATGAATTTTGCAGAGCCTAGGAAAAGCAAGGAAGCGCATCGGTAGGCCTTGGTTCTGGAGCCCAACGTTTCCGTGTTTCCTTTCACCGAGGAAAGGTCACCTTGTCACCCAGTGCAGTGGTGGGCTCAGAGCAGCTTTCAGAGGGGAATCTGAAAGGAAATTCACCCTTACCTGAGGAAAAAAAAAAAAGTCACTATTAAAAAAGCTTCCTTGGAGGTTGTGATTTTGCTCAGCCCTGTCTGCCTTTGGGACTTTTTTTTCTCTCTTTTAAATTGTGACAGCGAACAAGAGACTGTGCAATAACATCCTCACCCTAAATGGGTAAGTGTGGGGTTTTCTTCTCTTTTTAAGACTTTTAAATGATCAGAAATTAATATTTTGATATATGGCTTAAATCTGTAGTCTATTGGCACCTGAGGCTATCACCAAGATTGAATCATTTTAAAACCAGGATATGCGTACTTTGGGGATAACTTTAGGGATTTGTAGGGTTCTGAAATGTTTTAGGGGTCTGGTTATCTTCTGCCTGTTTTTGTGTTTTCCTCCTGTTCAGAAATGCTTCTTTTTCAGCTTAGTTTTGTGTTGGAGAAAATGGTTTGTGTGTGTTGTATTGAAGTGCTGTACAGGAATGAAATCCTGGGAACAGCGTAGTTTCTTTCATTGCCAAAACATGTTAAGAGGGAGTCCCAGAGAAAGAGCTGGTGTACCCACTGTTATTTGGCTAGCTTTTGTTTCTTACCAAGTGGACCAAAGCAGTTACTTTAAAATTAGATAAATTATGGATCTGTTGATGTATGAGGTATGTTGCTGAAATATTAAAAAGAAAAACAAGGTGGTAGAATCGAGGGTTTTGACTGCTTCTCTCTATCCCTCTGTGGCATGCTAAAGTTGCCCACTTCTATGTGATAAGTTTCATTGCAAACCCCAGTAATTTGTACTTATGCTTGAACAAAATGAAATAGATGAGCATTGGCCTGTAGGTGAGTCTCACAGGAGACTCCTGCAATACCAGTCAGAGTTGCTGACACTTACAGAGTTTGAAATGTTGATGAAGGCTTCATTTGGAATAGTTTTCTCTTACTGCCTTGTACATATCTTAAAAATGTGGTGTTTCCATTTAATTAGAATTAATTTTTTTCTTGCAGTTAAAGGAGCTCGTGTCATATTCCAGCACTGTGGTTTAGTTATTACTGTTATACCACTGGGCATACCCAAAGACAGGCATTGTGAAACACAGGAGGAGTATTTACAGAGCAGTTTGTCAACCAGCCTGCCAAAATGGTTTGAAATATACATCTGGAGTTTAGATTCTATCTTATTATGTTCTTTTTACAGATATAAAATCTAGGAGGTTATCAATCTACATTATCAATGTTAAGGGAGTATAATTGGTTATGTCCCAAGAATTAAAAGTTGGCAACGCTTACTCTCTAGCCAAAATATTGAGCTTTTTACATGACTCTCAAAGATGTTTGTTGATTTTGGATTTTATAACCCTGTATTCCTTCTTCCATGGTATTACATTATAGGCTTTGGGGTGTTTTAACTCTAGAAATTAGACCCCCTTGTACTCTTCAAATAGTTGTTTCTTCCTTTCATATATTGCTTTGGTCACCAGATGAGAATGGAATAGATGCTTTTGTTAGTCTAGCATGAAAAGTTGACATCTGTTGTGCTGTAAAGCAGATTTCCAAGTAAACTGTAGAAAATCTGTAATCCTAATAAGAGGATGAACTTGACATAATCACTACTTTTAATAAAATAATTTTTCCATTTTATTGGAAGATAATTTAGTGGAACATGCAAAAAAAAAAAGGCGAAGGAAAAAATGTAATGATTACATTAATGAAACAGATGAACGTAGCCAGTTTCGTTATCCCATTTGCTCTTGCAAATCCATAGCATAAAATCCTGATCTGTGAGTGAAACTGAAGACTGGAATCAAATATGTGAGGATTTTGTTCCATATCTCCAGTATTTAGAAGGAATAACAAACCAAACACCACCAGGAATTTAGATGAGCAGCTGGATAAGGAAGCAGTTGGAAGAGAAAAGTGCAGAGAATACGGAAAATACTTGATCACCCTGACAGGAAGGACACCCTTGGCTGGTCTGTGGGCATCACCAGTCCTGTGCACCCAGCACGTGGACTTCCTTTGCAACTGACAGAGAAGAGGGGTGGATGTATAGGCTTCTCTGGGATGCAACAATAAATTGGGGGTTGTAAACTTCCTTTCCTCCCTGTTCTCCTAAACTTGTAGCTTTTTTACTCAATTTGGTTTAGGGTAGAAGGAGATATTACTCAAGTGGAGTGGGAATCAATGGGGAAGAAAAGAAGGCAAGGTAGTTCTGGGGTTTTCATGCAAGGATGCTGCTAGCTCTTGATGTTTGTCCTAGTCAACTATAAGTATATTTCTATATACTGGTAAACCTTCTGCTTAATAGGGAGAAGCTGGAATTTCCAAATCCTATTTGTACTTTGCATTTTGCCACAGCAAAATGCTAAGAACTAACTAGTATCAATGATAGGCCTGCAAATCTTTGTTTAATTTCTAAATAACAATGTGGGTTTTTTAATTTTCTTCTACTTCACCTGGAGTGAGAATAGCTCCTTCTGACTACCCAACACCCTTTGAACAAGACTGATTTCTCTCTGGTGTTTATGCACCATTTTCCATGCACAAACGTGGGCCCCCTTTGAAACTACAGAGCTGCAAGATGCTCAGATGAAGATTGTCGGTGGGACTGCAGGCTTCCCACCTCTGATGTGTCCTTTTTTTGCAGTTCCATTTTAAAACATTCCATTCTTGGGAACTTCATGGTAAGTGTCTGAATGCATCAGCAGTGACTTTCATTTCACCTCCTTGAGACTCTTCTTATAGCAACATCTGGGAAATTCGTTTAATTTACTTCAATGTGAAATTACTTTCAATTTGTCAGACATGAGCTTTATACTTTAAGTGTTAGCTAATATTATTTCAAGAGTTAAAGTTTGGGTAACTAATATTCTAAACCTTAGCCAAATCCAAATATTTTGGTGACCATTCTTTAATAGCTCCTCCAATTACTTTATGATAAACAGAGATAATTAGGTAGTGTATATATAAGCATTCATTTTTACAGCAACAATTCTTCCTCAGTAAAAAGCACTGTTGTAATAAAACTCAGGAAAAGAAACTAGGCAGATCTGTTTAGTTAGCTCTGCATTTTCAGCTAAGAGTTTCAACCGACAGCAGGATGTAACCTGAACACTTTGGGTGTAGGCAATGCAGACACCCCATATAAAGTCATCCCAGGAAACTATCTGTCTTAATGTTATAGTATGCAATTTGCCCTTCTGCTTCCTCAATTATTCCACCATTTCTTTTTACCCTATTATGCCCATCATCGTGGTGCATGAGTATCTACTGCATAATCTTTTCCCAGCCTGTCCTGGAGGTATGCATGCATAGAGTGGAAATTAATTTGGCATGAAATGCTAACAGTACATAAGAATTCATGTTTAAGCTTACCTCAGCAGTGGAAGATATACACAATATAAAGTAATGTCATCATCCTAAATGTACGCAACAGTGTCTGATACCCTAGCTATTAGCCAAATAACCGGCCTTGTGTGTTGCTCTTCACCAGCCAGCCGTAGGCTCTGCTGACACCCTGTAATACTGTGATCCTTTCCACAGGGCTTGCCCGTTGCCATTTAGCAGCTGAGAGACAAAGGGATGACGGTGATGAGACATTGCCTTTCCCTCCCTGCTTGTCCTCTCATGCCTGTCTCCCCCACCCATGCACAGGGATGCAGAGCGAGGTGCTGGAGCAGAGCAGCCCCATGTAGAAGGATCTGCGAATGGCAGGAAGGCAGCATGCAGGTGGATTATACTCAGTTAAGTGGTCTCGCATCCAAGGATGTCAGTGGAAAAAGTAGAGGATTCAAATGCTCTAGTTTTCACTTTATTACTATAATTTCTATTACACGTATGACAAACTGAAATCCCTCATGGACAGCTCTAAGCTCCATTCACAGACCCCTGAAATAGCACAGACTCCTGTCCAAAACATTTACGTGGTGTCTTGATACTTGTTTACCTGGAAATGATATTGGCAAAGGGCTATCAGTGGTCTTCACCCCATTCAAGGCGTGCTTTTCTCAGGTTTCTGCTTTTTCAAGCAGCTCAGCCAATATATTGGGCCTTGCTTCAGAAGGACCTCTCCTCTCTCCCATCCAAATAAGAGCAATAATAAGCCTCTTTGATGAGACAGTGGATTAAAGCCACTTAAATCCTTACCGGCCTGTCAAAGCAGTGAGAAATTTAGATAAAGATTACCAATATGCATAAAATGGTGCTGTATTGATACATACAGGAGTGTGTATGCGTGTAACTAAATGAGCAAATGCAATATATAAGAAGTGAACGGGAAGGTGCTATATAACAAGGGTGTCAGTGATTGCTGAATCTCTGCACTGAAACAGGATCGCATTGAACACGCCTGGAATCCAGAAAGTACGTATCCACTCAGGAGAATTAGTTGCATCATTGTGTTTAGATGACTTGTTTAATTCAGAGTTAATTATAGAATTCATGCTGAAAAACAGTCTGCTCATCTGCTGCTACTCAAAAGCTCCAGGAGGCTGAACAGTACAAAACAGTCGTTTCTGAGGAGTGATACTGAAGTGCAAGTAATTTTCTTACCTTTTAGCTCCTTCGTGGCACGCAGCCCTTATACTTCAACCAGGTGGATTGGAAGGTGCTGCCAGTAATTGCTGATGAGTTCTTCACAGAGGGAAGTGAGGGATGGAAGATGTGGTTGTAACTGCATAACTGTTTAAAAATCTTTCTTCCAATTACGCTACATGCAACAAGGTTTGTAAGCATCCACTGAAGATACAATTTTCTGAGCTGCAGAAATTTATTGATTTTGTTATATTTCTTCCCCCTCCTTCGTGGACTTGGTGGGAAGGATTAACTTTCACTTAGACTCAGCCCTCATTTATCACCCCGGTTCTCCATCCAAACCTGCTGCTGAAATGTGGCAGGTGGTTTTGCCAGTAATTGCGTGCTACTTCATGCTACTTCATTCCATTTTAAATGAAAATATAGAGTACAGTGGCCTTCTTCTCTCTTCACTGGAATACTTCGCAGCTGTATCGACTGAGAAAAGGCAGGAGAGCGGGCTCCCCTTTAAATTGGAGAGATGTGTTAACCTGCTGTACCTTCCCTTAGGAGCTGGTAACTTAATTTCTGGGCAATAAGCTTCTGACTCCAGCATGACTAAAAATAAAAAAAATTAAATGTCCACTTTTTTATTTAATATAAATAAATGAACAAAATCTGTGGTAGGCTTCATACTTTTGAGTATTTAAAATGAGCAGAGGCTTTTCCTGTGGACTGGAGGCAAGTTTCTTGTAGGGTATAAATATGCCTCATCTCATTCTGAGGCCGGTAACCATGCTTTGGTACAAGGTGGCTTTTCTTCGGCCCCAGCTGTGCTAAACGCTATTATAATTAGCACGACGGTTAACTTAATCAGAGCACTTGGCTCGGGAGAGAGGTGTTACAGAGTGCACCGTAATTAGCATTTTTATTCCTTTGATCCTGAGCGTGCTCTTTATTGACAGAAGTATCAAGTACTAGTTCAGTTTTTTTCTTTTAACACTTCAGGAGGCGGAAATGTAGGTGGCTGGTGAGATTACAAATTTATCAAGGAGGACTTTTTATTTATTTATTTAAATACAAGCCTCCCAGAGGAAGTAGAAGGGAAAATGATGTGCATATGTGGATAAAAAAAGGCAGCGGGCCTCAGTGCTGTGCACTGCAGCGTGTGGGCAGGTTTACAGCCAGAAAACACCTCCTGGTCCAGCTGCAGCCCTTTGGAGCTGCGTGGGCAATTTGAGCAGCGTCCTAACCATTTTCGGCACGCTGCCGTGGACCACATGGCCGTAGTTTGCTTCTGTAGAAAAGCTGCTGTTTCCTTAAGGTGAGGAGGAGGCTTGCTGAGAATGTGATCTGTCTGGCAGAAAAAAACCCACAGGTTTGGGTAATACTATGGCAGCGTAGGTCAGACACAGCTCTGGGCACTGACACGCAGGCGGCTGCGCTGCCCCGTGTGCCCAGTGGAGGCAGGTGGCCAGAGTGTGCAGCAGAGCAGATGAGTAGCTCAGTTCATGAAAAAACATAACATTTATGCTGTCAGACGAAATGCTGAAGACTTCCAAACTTGCATCTGGCAGCTGATTGCAGGGGAGGAGAGATGGGGAGAGGCAAGATGCCCGAGGGGCTCGTCTCGTTCCACGCCACCGAGTGGAGTGGTTACCTGCAGTAGTAGCAAAGTCAAAATGCTGAAGTGGGGGGCACTTTTGGTAGATGAATCTTTTTGGTACTCTCACCTTTTGGGAGATAGCCTTCATTAGGTTCGATAAACATGCTGGCTTTTCTGCCTGCTCTGCAGCTGGATGCCTGTAGTACTTTCTATCTCCAGTGCATCCATGCTGCACTTGGTTTAATTTGTCCTGGTAAGTTCTGAGTGTTCATTCAGCAATCTGGAAACACAGCTTTATAGACTTATATATTTTTTTTCTCATCTCATTATTTTTTAAGTTTGGGATGATGTTAGCTCAGGTATTTGGTTGGCATATCCTCCATATTCAAGTTTCATATCGCCTCAGCAATTTTTACTGTTGGTTTTAAAGAGAAGGTGCAGTAACATTTATTAAAGATAATGGAAAAAATAGAGGAAAAATAGTGAGGTTCTCCTTGTACAAGCACTTTGCAGCTTTTTACAGTTTTTTATGTGCATCCCTTTCCAGTCTCTCACAAAGAGCTTTCACACACCTGTATTCTCACAGTTCATTTGTATCTGCTTTGCCAGCAGAAAAATCATATGCTAATAGAAGCTGTAGAGAATACAGCCGTCATTAAGGGACTTCCTATGTTATCCTTGACTTCACTAGATTACTTTTATCTTCTCAGGATGGATAAGTAATTTTTAAAACATTTATGTAACTAGGTTTTAGGTCAATAGCAGGTTAAACGGTTTATTTAAGGAATCTTTCCTGATGGAAAGTATGTGGAAAGACCCTTTCTCAGTATTTTTTCAAGATTATATTCATATCAGCATTAAAGCAGCAAGCAGCCTCCTTGACAGTAGGCTTGGAAGATACCCATTATTTGAGAGACATGATAAAAACAGTATAATCTTTTCCAATACCCATACAAAGCCAGCAATTGTCTGTTTCTGCCGTTCCAGTTATTTATATAATTATGCTTAATGCCACACAGATTGGAGAAGAAAAAGAAATTGTTACTGCTGCTTCTGATTAATATTTTTCCGTCCTGAGATCATAAAAATAGTAAATGCTTCTTATGGTGGTAAAGAGAAGAAAGGACTACAGATTTGCAAGCAGTTCCACAGAGGAGCTGAACTGGATGGGAGGGTGTGCCTTTTCTGAGTCTGTCTCCTGGCCACATACAGGCACGATTCCCTAAGTTCACAGACTGCTAGGAAACACTGCCGTCACCTAATATCACTTCTGAGATGTTAATACTTTAAACTAAAGCACGTGGTATTTTTGCAGTTGGTTTCAAGGGTACAGGATTTTCCTAGTTCAAACCTGGCTATATCCAGGCTGTCCTGCTTTGTCCAGTTCTTCAGCGTGGCACTCCCGGTGAAACTCAACCTGTTCAGCAGCCAACAAGTCTTTAAATACCAAAATACCTCCCTGCTGTCCTGCTGAACATAACTAGGGGAGCCAGGGAAAAGGAGCTCTAGCTGGTGAGCCCCTGCTCTCCGTCTGATCCCACACACTGAAGTGATCCAAGCGTGCCTGGGAATGCACCTGGAAAGCGACGCGGCGCTTTCAGGCTCCTGGATTAGGGGAGCAGTTTGAAGCTTTACAGACTTCTTCCTGTCTTGAAATTTGCTGTGTTCGCTTGCACACAGCTTTAGGTATTTGGATTATTTCTTCATGGTGTCTAAAGAGAAGGAAACTGGCTATGTATTATGTTTACAGCATAAGGCTCAAGTTAGGAGTTCAGATTGGGTTCAGCAAAGCTGCTGCAGTCATTTAAAGCAGATACAGGAAAAACTGAATTGTGGAAGCCCACTCAAGAACTAAATATGTTCTCATAACATATATAATGTTATGATCATCTAGGTAGCTCAGCTATAGTATTATACACTTACACAAATTCACTCAGCCTGTAAGTTCTGCTTGAGCTAGATAGTATCATTTTTAAGACATCCAATCTCAATTTTTTAAATACATTAGGTAATGGCAAATTTACTGCATGCAAATGTAGAAGGTTCCAGTGACTTCATTGCATTTGTTTCTAACAGCTCCCCCTCATTTTTAGCCTGAATTTTGTCTCAAACTTCCATTTTCAGCTTTGTATTTTGTTGTGCCCTTTATTAAATTGCTCTTTTTAATGTAAGTATTTATGGACTGTGATCGAGCCATTTTGAACTTTCTCTTTGTGAAACTGAATAGATTGAATTACTTCTGGCTCTTGCTTTAGAGCATATTTTCCTGACTCCAAATCCTTCTTGCAGCTCTCTCCTGAATGCTTTCCAATTTGTCAATATCTTTTGTGAAGTATGGATGCCAGACGTGGACGTGGATGCTTGTAATCATTTCAGTATTGGAGAATGAAGTGACAGAAGTAGTCCCAGGCTTCTCAGCCATGTAAGAGAAACTGAATCCTGCCACTGCAGGAATGAGGGCAAGATGAGCTTGCACAGAAGATCTGGGCTTGCTACCCCAGCAGTGGAGGAGAGAGCGCAGTCAGGGCTGGGAGGAGCTGGTTCCTGCGTCTCCTCCCGTCGCCACTTCTGCCAGCACTCACAGCAGGAAGCTCAGCTCCAGCACAGGCAAAGCAGGCTGCAGGTCCAAGACTACCACTTAAAGACATTGTTTTTCTTGGTACTCTGTTTCCTTGGAAGACCTCAGCTTCCTCTGTTCCTAGTAATGTTCCTCTCAAGTATTACAACAATGTTTTTTTGCTTTGTGTCTTCCCTAGCTCATGTATTGAAAGATCTCATTAATTGTCTCAGCCCCTGCATCACTGTCAGAGTTTTAGTTGTGGGTCCCCGTGGCCCTGAAGTCATTCTTCAAGTCATTGCTTCCCAAATTAGTTTGCCATCTTACAAGTTTAACCTGTATTTGAAGAAGCACGACCTTGCATTCTGCAACTGTTCAAAGTAATGTGTTCGAAGTGCCCCATATAGCATATTTTTCAGTTCACTCTGTACTGGCTTGCCCTTAGTCTGCCTGCTGTACCATTAGTCACATCACCTTCACCTTGACTGCCAGAATGCCATTTTCTTCCATGTCACTTAAGACTATAGATTAGAGAAGGACCAAGATCTCTCTGTACACAAATCACCCAGAAGTTTCATTTGGTCCCACCTTCCTGAAGTCTCTCCTGTTTACTTGCAACACTGCTACGCTGGGGGACACGTGCCTCCACTTCACGCTCATCTGAGAGGAAGAATTAAGAAGTCATCTCTCATCGTATGGTTCTTGTGTTGTACGTGTGGTTCCTACTACTGCAATGCAGTTGAAGATACTGCAGAGGGATATTTAAATTCAAGTCCCCCCCTAAAAAAGCCTAATTAAAGTAAGGAAAAAAATTATGAATGCGTTTCTATTTTTAGGATTGATGAAACTTGCCTTAACAGAACCTTTGGGCTTAAATTAATAGACATTCCAACTTTAATTGGAACATTTTGCTGCATATGATTGTTTAAAATGAAGGGTGAGTTAATTAGGCATTTATTTAAAAACTAAAACATTCAGGGAAGCCAGTGTGCAGTTTGGGATACGATACAGACTGTGCAGATAAAGGGGCAGGGAAGGGAGACAGATGAGCAACAGACGCTCGCACAGATCGTAGTTAGCTGTGCTTTCTGGGTGCTGTCCTTAAGCAACCGGGACAAGACAAAGACATATCTGCAAGCACACCAAAACCACATTCCAAATACTATTTTTCCACCCTGCAGAATTGTAAGTTTGTATCTGTGTCAGGAGTTGCAGAGTATCTCAAGGGTTTTGCTTTGCTTCCACCCCCTTCTGTAGATGTGCTTCAAGGTTGTTGTCTTTGTGCTTTTTGCTGCTACCCACATTATGCGTGCACTAAAATAAAGAGGGATTTGCTGCCCAGGGAGTAATGTCAGCAGAGTTGTGGGGGTTTTTTGTGTGTTTTTTTTTTTTTTTTTTAATTTATTTTATTTGTGGCAGCCAGCAAAAATATTGTGGCCTAGTGCAGAAAGGGAAAATCATCACAGGCTGTGTGGCAGCCAGAGGTGGATGGCAGCTCCCAGGGGCAGCGCTGGAAGATCAGGTCTGCTGATGAGCCCAGGTGATGTTAATTGCAGGAAGCTGGTCCTTTTCCCAGTGTGCCAGATCTTAAAGGAGTTATATCTGCATGTTGCTGGTGTTTACCATGCTCGAGGCTGTTTAAAAGAAGAGGAAAGGAGCATTCAAGTCTGCAAGACTTGTTGTGTGTTTTCAAGTCACTGATGCTCAGCAACCGCTTGCTCTTGCTGCCCCTTAGTCATACTGCCCTGAAAACTGCTAAAACAGTTTTTTTTTTTTTTTTTTTTAAAAATCAAATACCAGCAGATTGGGCTTCTATTTTCTGTGTGTGACCGTATGCTTAGAGGACCAGGCTGCAATTTTTCGGAAAGAGACTGACCAGCCACAGTGCAGTGCTTTGTTCCTGCCCTCGATGTCATCCTTAGCCATCCTCTGCTGCTGCGTGGCTTCCCTCCCGATGCTGGAGCTGTCAGAGAAGCATCGTTGCCTCCCATACGTGCTGGCAGTTTTAAGTACTGTATCAGCCCCAGGATAAACATACAGCTAATCAAATCTGACTGCGAGAAGTATAGTGGTATGCACACTAGCAGGAGTATGGGGGAAATGTCCCCTGAGTAAGCTTTCCTCTTGCCTGCTTAGAGCCGTGCAAAGTTCAGCTCTTCCAAACACTGCACAGCCACTGAAGTCACACTCACCCCTGTTGTGTTCAGGAAGCATCTCTGTTTACCTGAATGACATTCTTCCAGAGTGCTTTGCTGCAGACTGAATCGCCCTTTCAATTTGGGTTGTGGAGTTCGGGGGGAATATCCCATGTTTTTTCTATAGTGAGTCTTTAAAGCTTGCATCTGTTCGCTGCAGGAATGCAAAGTGATGTTTTTCTTTACCGAGCACAAGCATACGTTTGAATCTGAAAGTTGCAAAAATTATATATGACAGTTCATGATTATAGTTAGCTCTGAAAGAAATGAAGTATTTTACTGATGTTAAACACTGAAAATCAGCATTAAAGTGGTGAATACCTGGATCACAGCATTGAAGAGTTTTTATAAGGATGATTGTTTGATCTAGTCTAAGCATCCTAATTTCAGGTTTTACTAACTTCCACGTCTTCTCAAAAATGGACTGGTTCTACACCATCCCTGGAGGTCTTTAAAAGACGTTTAGATGTTGAGCTTAGTGATACGGTTTAGTGGAGGACTTGTTAGTGTTAGGTCGGAGGTTGGACTCGGTGATCTTGGAGGTCTCTTCCAACCTAGGTGATTCCGTGATTCTTTGACAGTTGTCCTTCAGTAGATTACATCTCTCTCCTCAGAGAATGCTCCACTTCTATGACATTTCCAGGCTTTATAAAACATAATTAAAACAGGTTGAATTCATCTGTGAAGCATCAACATAGAAGCGGTAATATCACATCAGGAGTCACTTTGTTCCATTGCTCTTAATGGTGGCAACTGAAATTTGAACAGGGAGATCCTGGTGGTGCAATACAGAGAGCAAAGAGGAATGGACGTTTTGAGCATAGTGCTCTAATTTTTTAATAAAAACTCCGAGATGTTAGTTTTCATAGAGACATACTACAGTGCCACAGCACAAGCTGTCCTGGGTTGAGGGAGGCTCATTTTTAGGAAGGAGACTTCCTTTTCTAGGAAGTCCATAGCTGTCCTTGGTAATTCTCTATTACAAGTGTGTTTTGAAAACAAATGGTAATCTCCTCACCCTATTCCTTCTTTATTTTATTTTTATTGTGAGCTGTTTGATCTTTCAGAGAGATCCTCACAACAACCTTTCCTAACAACTCTGCAAGGCAGAAATCAAACCATGTTTCGTTATTAGCCCTGTGCCATTCAGACAATGAATGAAACATTGTTTTTTAATAATTCCAAGTTAAGAAGTTAAATCTCGGAAAGTTATTAAAATTATTCATGCTTAATAATTAGATAACTTTAAAATGCAAATCAGCATGATAATGCTGAAGCTTAGGTATAAGTTATTCTACAGACAGACAAAAAAAGAACTTCACATTTCTGAAGAGTTCAAACTGTGTTGCGGCTCTCCTTACAAATGTGAAGTATGTTGTCTCTGTGACATACTTTTATAAAAAATACAAATAGTAACAAATGAGCCAGTGTTTACCATGGGAAGGAGTATGTGGACGCGGCCATTAGACGAGGGAAATTTAGGTTTAGCGTTATCAGTTAGAAATACTGCAGTTGAGTGGAATATTTTATTACATGAAAACATCTGTAACCAATATATCCCTCGGGAAGCTTACATGACCTGTGATCTGTTCGGAAAAAAATGTTTTGGTTTTACGAGACTGTTCAAAAGAAACTATGCACAGCAGGCCACGTCTAAATGAGCAGGGAAAAGCCTCTCTCCTGTTTGCATGCCTCTTGGAAATTTCTGGGAGCAACAGGAATGCATATGCTTTCCAGGCTGTAGTTTTTGAAATTTGCTCCCTGGGCCTGTGGCACAGGAAAGGGTCTGGGAAACGTGTACAGCCTTGCGTGGTACCGTTACCGGTGCCATGGTAAGTACAATTAGCCTTGCTGTGAGCTGTCCTAAAGCTAACATAGTCACGGTGGGGTTCGTATCAAGAGGCATGATGCAGGCATCTGACAGCGTACATATATTCTGTTAGATCAAAGTGTGCTGGTGAAACAGGAACAAATAGCATCTCTACTTTATTTCTCAGGCTTCAATGTGTACCTTTTCATGGCTGCTTTTATTTTTTTTTTCTTCTCTCCTTCAATGAAACCAGAATATGTCATCCTAATTTCTATTTGGAATGCAGTCACCGCAGCTTACATTTCAGAGGGCTTTGGCAGAAAAACAAAGTGTGCAGCTGCCGAGGCCGTCAGTCAGGTCCTGGGCACTTCAGGAGCCGGAGAGATGGGCGGATAGACTGCCTGAACCTGACAGCCCATTAGGTACCTGACCTTCTGCTTAAATGACTATTGAATTCTGTAAAATGGGGATTAATGCTTCCATTTGTTCCCTTAGTTCAAAGGTGAAAGAAGCAGATATGCAGGGCAGTTAGAGACAGCTTTGCAGTGAAATGCTGTGTGTCGTGTAGCAAGGCTGTATTATGAGCAGCGTCTTACCGTGGTGTTTCTGCAAAAGGGAACCACTGAGCAAAACTGCAGCTTCTTTGCAGGGGGGGGAAAAAAGTCAGATTCTGCAAGGATCTCATTGCACTATAAAGCTCCGTAATTAGAGGCAGAAAATACTTGTTTCTAGTTACTTTGGTTACTGCCTACACCCAGCGATCAAAATTGGCCAGTACATGATCTTAGGCTATGCAGGCATGATCCAGAAGATAATAAGTCTAGCACTTTTTCAGCATAGGCTACAGAACAAATAGGTTTTGTGCCAGGCGGACCACTGCATTGCCTTCCTGGCATCACTTCCAGTTCACACTTCCTACAGGATGCTCTGCAGCTACTGACATGTGAATGCAAAAGAATAGAGAGTATCCCTTAGTCAAAAAATATTTTTTTTCCTTAAAGTCAAGTGAGCTAGTGCAGCTTTTTTGAAAGTCAGCCTTGTTTTGTGAATATTTACACCACAGTGCTGCCTGTAAGTACTTTATTGCTGTAAAGAAAGAGAAAGCCTTTACAAGCATATGAAGCACTTATGTAGGCTCTTTTGTCCGTGATAATAACACTGTGCCTAGGACTCGACACTGAGTGTAATTTGCCCCAAAAAAGACCATCTGATATATATGAAAGATATTAAAAATGTGTGCTAATGGGCTAGTGATGGTGCGTGTTGGTGCAAGGCACAGAACTGGTAAGAGTGCAAAAGACTGTTTTGACCCAGCAAGCAGGGATGCTCTAAGGAAGGCAAGTCATTCCCAGCATGGAAAATCCTAGATTTCTAGTACTCTGTGAAATATTTCCCACCCTGCAAAGTGAATTCTGGGAAACGACATCGCACCCTTTCTGTAAGGTGAGATATGAGTGTGAAGATGCAGGGAGTGAAACCATGTGCATCTCAGGATTTTACCTCTTCTTTCAGAATCGCAGTGTGGCTGAGGTTGGAAGGGACCTCTGCAAGTCATCTGGTTCTGCAGGACCTCCCTGCTCAAGCAGGGCCACCTAGAACAGGTGGCCCATGACCATGTCCAGATGGCTTTTGTCCACACTAGGTATGAACTGGAGCCGTGCTTCTGCAGGGTGGTCCACTCTGGTATGGAGCAGATACTCCAGGTTGGCAGCAATGAACAAACTGCTTCTGTAAGCCACGTAACTGCTTTGGTATTAGCTGAGAGGCAGGGCTATTAGCCATAAAACAATGCTGGGTAACTGATAGTCTTCTTCAGGGACCACAGCTAGGATATTTTATGTTTTCAGGATAGTGATTATTAGAAAGTCACATTAAACACATCACAGATGGGACAGGAGGAAGGTGATGTCTTGCGTCACTCTGGAATGGGCTGTGACTGCTCCGTGCAGACCCACAGTTGCCCTCAGAAACAAAGATGAGTTTCATGGCTACACCTTATGTGTATACAAGGCAGTCGCAGGCAAGAAAGGCTCTGTGGGACACAGTTGGCTGAGCCTTGTTTGCAGAAGGTTGCATCATTTATCACGAAGTCACGTCGTTTGTCATTCCTGACTGGAAAGGGTTTCAATCCTAAGACCACTGCGCAGACAGTGTCTAGAAATGGGACAGCTTGTTTTGTCTAGCTTTTTGAGTCCACTGAAGCCAGGAGGTAGAAAGTTCAAGTCTAACATTACTGGCTGCACATCCTGTTTTAGGCAGATGGGACATAGAGAAGGCTGTAGGGAAAAGCACAGAGGAAAAGGGCAGAGAAAGAAACCTGACAAGGGAAGGAGGTGTGTTGCGTGTTGAGGGGAGGCAGTTCAGTCTCCCATTTGGAGCGGAAATGTGGTGGAAAGTCTGTGTTTTCACAGCGTAAAAATAGCCACACTGTTGCCTTGAGCAAAAGAGTTGGTAACAGCATGTGGGAAACTCTTTGATAAACACCTACCTCATTTCTTAACTTTTCTGCTGTAATTTAGTGTTAAAAGGTGATGAATATTCTCCTGCAATGGCTACTCTTTTAATCGCTGAGTTCTTTTGACAATGAAAATAAAAAACACAAATCCCACTTTTCCTTTGAAATGGTGGAAAGATTTAGCTGGAGAGAAATGGTTAAGCAGAAAGAAAGCAGAGCAGTATCAGACGGGTGACTTGACAGCAGCTGCTGGCATGCTCATATTTTACCCATGTGATTCCCACCCATTCCAACCCAAATAACTGAGTTAAGAAATGTTGTAAATTAACATAGCTAAGTTTTTTATTGTACAGCAAATAATGATTTCTGCTGTTGACATCATCTTATTTCACTGCAGTGATGTTTAACAAGAGGTGAGTAGTTCTGGTAATCCCCAGGAAATCTGCGTGTTGTTTACCAAAACTCACTATTTTAGAGAAGAAACGTGCTTTGCCAAGGGACCTGTGGAATGTCAGATTAGGAAAATGCTCTTGATGTCGGAGAGGAAAAAGCATGTGTGTGTATGTAAAAGCGTGCGCCTTCACGGTAAGCACACAGAGGCACTTGGCCAAGCCATGGTGCTTTGTTTCCAGGAACAGGAGGCCGGTAGGGCCGGCTGCTTTCATGAGTCTTGCTCACAGGTCTGAAAACAGTGGTTTCTGAGAAGGACCTAGCCTCTTGTATCTGACAACACATCTTGCCTTTTACCTCTAAAACAAGTGTTAAGAGACAGCTCTGCCTTTTTTTCTTTCCTTTCTTCTGTTGTTGTTTCATCCAATTTGACAAAATCGTGGATTTAAATTTGTTCTGAACGTAATATTGTAGGCTTTTTTTTTTCTCTTGCAAACTTTCCGCTTAGTTTACTGATTATAAATGCTTAAGGATCTATTTGAGCTCTACAATCCACTTGTATTAATGAATTTTCTTTTGTGCTACTTAGCACACAAGGTGAAACGAATGAAAAACTGTATTAATTGTTCATTAGCCAAATAATTTCTTTCACTGTAACTCAGTTTAGGGTTTGTAGACCTCTTTGCATAAACTAATTGATTTTAATCATAATATTCCAAGTGGGTTTAATTAATAATAATTTAAATGTAATTGTTTTGGGAAGTTCTTTAGCCTTGTTATGGGCAGCTGGTTCTTGAAAACAAAATTTAAGAATTATTTAACTTCAAAAACATGGAGTTATATTTCCGCAGCTGATATAAAATGAAATTAATAAATTAAAGGTGCAGGAATTTCTTTGGATGAAAGGTTAATTAAGTCTAAATCCAATTGTGTTCTAATCTAAAATTAAACATGAAAAAAAAAAGAAAAAAAAAAACACGGAGTAGGGGCAGAGAGTTCCCTAAGCCTTTCACACCTCACTGTGGTTCAGGAAGAAGGAGGGAGAAATTAGTGCCAAAGCAATCAAATCTTTTATCTCAAGCACTATTTTCAGCAAGGTACACTGATCTTGTTTTCCGTCCTCCCACACATTGGATAGGAGTTTGGGGAATACTCTGAATAGGGTTGTAATAGAGACTTCAATGCCAGGTGGCTACCGATCTTTCAAGCAGACTACTGGTTTGAGTCACAGCAGAAGAAGTTAAGGTGTATTAGTTCAAACAGGAAGCTGATTTACTGTGAATTGTCAGAAATCTCTCTACTTCCTATGCTTCAGCTAGTGTTGAAAACTTTAATTGCTGCATGTGGAGGGAAATACTGCTTGTCAAATATGGTTTTCTAGTGGATGAGAAAGTTTTTAACACTGCAACATTACCAACAAGCACAGTGGGGCTGTTGGGCTTGTGGTGACTTAGAGGTAACGCCATGACCTGCTCGGTAACCTGGGCAGTGGCACCTGAGATGGACACAGCATGAGAGCAAGTATTTCTCAAGATGAGAGCAACATCCACCTACAAAGATGTCCAGGCACTGGCTTGGACAGGTCACTGGCAGCAGATCTGGTGAGTGCAATGTGCTGCTGCCATGGAGCTAGCCTTCGGCCTCTTCCTCTGCTGGACACTCTGGTGTCCATCACCATAACTGATAAGAGAAAGCCCCGAAGGAGAGAGAATCTTAGAATCATAGAATATCCCGAGTTGGAACAGACCCACAAGGACCATTGAGTCCAACTCCTGGCTCCACACAGGACCACCCAAAAATCAGACCCTGTGTCTGAGAGCATTGTCCAAATGCTTCTTGAGCTCTGGCAGGCTTGGTGCTGTGACCACTGCCCTGGGGAGCCTGTCCCAGTGCCCGACCACCCTCTGGGTGCAGAACCTTTCCCTAACACCCAGCCTGACCCTCCCCTGTCCCAGCTCCATGCCGTGCCCTCGGGTCCTGTCGCTGTCCCCAGAGAGCAGAGCTCAGCGCCTGCCCCTCCGCTCCCCTCGTGAGGGAGCTGCAGGCCGCCATGAGGCCTCCCCTCAGCCTGCTCTGCTCTGGGCTGAACAAACCAAGGGTCCTCAGCTGCTCCTCATACATCTTCCCCTCTAGGCCCTTCACCATCTTCATAGCCTTCCTTTGGACACTCTTTAATATCTTTATGACCTTATACTGTGGCACCCAAACCTGCACACAGTACTCGAGGTGAGGCCGCGCAGCGCAGAGCAGAGCAGGACAATCCCTTCCCTCGCCCGGCTGGCAGTGCTGGGCCTGATGCACCCCAGGGTGCGGTTGGCCCTCCTGGCTGCCAGGGCACACTGCTGGCTCCGCTTCTACTTGCCGTCAACGAGGACTCCCAGACCCCTTTCTGTGGGATGGTATGGCAAACCATGGGTGCTACTGAGAATGGTTCCTCCTCCCATGTGTCCTTGGTGTGGAGGGAAGCACGCGCCGAAAGGGAAGGGAGCTCCTGGTGTGCTGGCTGCCGCAGCGGTGGTGACAGTGGTGGCAGTGGCAAGGAGGGAGCCGCCTGGCGAGAGCTTCCAGCCGGCCCCGTACAGGGGTTCAGGGAAGTTCTCGGCACTTTGTGGAGCCAGTTTCAACAGCTTTAATTACGTCTGTGGTTTGGATCGCTTTGGTTGGCCATTAAAATTCATTTTACAAAGAGTCATATTGAAAGGAGTGAGGAATATTTGTGGCCACTGTGGATTTCCTCCAGGCCTACAGGAAGAGTAAATTAGTTACTGAAAACTTGACAGTTTGTCCCGCATGCTTAACTCTTTCCAATCTGGAAGCTGCTTTTTCATAGACAAGTGACTTTGAAAGGAAATAATATGCCTGAGGCTTTTTCTTTTTTTCCTCCTCTTTACGGTAGAGCTGTAATTGCAAAAACAGCAAGGAGTGATTTGTTTGAACAGGAAGTGTGGGAGCTTCCTTTATAAATATTGTCTTTCCCTTCATGTGGAACCAAACATGGTTTCCTCAGTTTGTGGAAAAAAGTGCTTGGACTGAATAAGCAGCACTTTTTCCCGTAGCTCATGCCCTTTCATATAAGCATGAAAGAAAGGAGTTCCATGAAAAAGGAACAGATTATTAGTCTGGGAAAGAGTAAAAATTCCCAGGTGAGCTTGGTCATCAAATCGGCTGGCCGTGTGCCGTGTCATTCCCTGTAGATGCCGGCAGCTGACCTGCCGTGGCACTCTGAGAACACGCGTTCGTCCTTCAGCCACTGGCTGTGCTCAGTAGCGCTGGGCAAGTTAAGGTCCCGTGGAGGGGGCGTGAAATCAGTGTTTGCAGAGTCTCTGCTTGTAGAGCCCGCTGTGACGTGCTCCACGAGATACGGCGGTATCAGTCTGAGCCTGGCTGGTATCTCAGTTTGGAATAGTTTCTTTTAGGGAAAGAAAAATAAAAATGTATCTTTCCTAGTGAAGTAGAAACAATAAGCCTACACCCTTCTCCGAGCCCAGCAATACCTCTGAATTATTTGCAGAGGAGCAGGCGGCAGCTCCGCAGGCGGGGTGCCGCGGGGAGGCCAGGCAGCTGCCCTGGCACAGCGCCTCGGGGACAGGAGCAGGGGAGGCGCAGGGGTGGCTTCCTCAAAGCCAGGTAGGTTAAGCTGACAGCAAGTTCTAACCGGGCAGGCAAGGCTCTACTGGACTTTTTACTGTCATGTTTGTTTTGTTAAGATGGGCACGGTAACAGAGCATATATACTCCTAGCAGATGCAGGAGGCCAGCTGGCCTGGCTTGCTGACATAAATAGGTGCAGATGATGGGAATCAAGGCAGGGGGTCTGGTTCCCAGCTCTGAAGGACTCCAGATCAGGAAGAAAGCTCACGGAGGAAACGGGGGGGCTCAAAAGTAGCTGGCAGATTCTCTGAGAGGCTCTGAAGATGGAGAAGAGCCCTTGTGCTTGATTTAAAGGAGGGCAGTGTTCTTGTAATGCTGATAATTAGGCAGCGTTGCCTCGTTCCTTAGTTTTGATGGACAAATGAGACATCCCTGGTATTTAAACCTTGATAGCTCTCTTGCTTGCTGATCTGGCCAGCAAGAGGCTACTGTTGTATTAATGAGAACGTTCTGATTTTTACACATTTCTCAGTTAGAAAGATGAAATTTCCATCAAGCCTCAAAGCAGGCTTTGTGGCAATTTCTTACTTGTGTTCTTAGAAACAAACAAAATATATAAAATTTGCAATGCAATGAGCTATTCCAGACAAAAATAAAATAAAGTTAACAAGACACCTAAAACTTCACCAGTCTTTTCAGTGGGGCTCTGGCAAGGCTTACCATGCCAGGAATGCTCACAGCGTTTCAGATTCAGCTCCAGAGGAATTAGCGTCCCAGGCTGGGGGAGTGGGAAGTGAACCCTGGGTGATCTTTACTTTCTTTCCTTTCCTTTTTTTTTTTTCTTTGGCTCTACACTCAAATTAGCTATCTCTAACTGTTCCTCCCGCACCTTCTTCTCTGTTCAATGTCTTGCAAACACATTTAAAGCAAAAACCTGCAGTGTTCAGGATACACTCTCCATCCTTTCAGGCTTTCCTTTTGGTTTCCACGACATCCTTTGCTGCTTTTTCCTTATGTGACTTATTCTGTCTCATCCATGTCATGTTCCCCATTTAACAATCTTTTCTCCTTTCTACCTTCCTACTCTTAACATTTTTTCCTCTCCCTCTTCACACTCCCACTGCCATGCCTGCTCATTTTTCCAATACGGCAGGCTGTGTTTTCTAATTTAGGGAATAAACCTTAAATTCGTGTGCAAGTCCTTCCACTGACTGCATGATTAAGGGACTGCAGGACTGGGCTGGAGTTTGTCAGATGTGTGGGGAAAGGTAGAAGTCTGCTAGTGAAGCCAATTTTAAAGCAGTCTTAATTACCTTGGTGGTTTGGATTGCTTTGGTTGACCATTAAAATGCATATTTCTAAGGCGAGGTGTGCACCAACGGTATTGTATAAGTAATAAAGAATTTAAAGAGCTTGATATAAAAGACTTTATAGAGGTAATATATTACTTCCAGTCGAGAGAAATAGAGGGCACTTTAAAATTAGTTTTACTAGCACCGTGTGTTTAAAAAAAACTTCTTTTTCCTTTTGTTTAACCTCCTCTGCAAGCCTGGGCTTGTTTGAGGCTCCCAGGATCCAATTTCATGTAGTATCCTATTTCAAATCCAGGCCAGAGCAGATCGATAGAAAATCAGTGCTCTCAGAAATAAAACTGCCTGTGGAATGCCTTCAGCTTCATGAAGATGAAGGGGGGATGTAATACCACAGACACTGATTTTCTTTTCTGAGATGGGAAGCTCTGAAGCAGTGTCCGTGGATGTTGCACAATTTACCTTGATTGAACAGTAATGATCATTGGGCAATTTGGGTGATTTTTTTGTGTTCTTCAGTTTGCAGTTAACAGCTGTGTTTTGCGAAGGGGAGGTTGGGGGGGGGGGGGGGGGAATTGTTGCTGAGGTTGTTTTAAGCCAAAGCAGCAGCTGTAGAATATTTTATAGCGGGAGCAGAGCTACCTGTAAGTCTGCACATAGCTCGAATACCGGAGATTTGTGGTAATTCTTGTCAGTGAGATATTTACTGGTATTTTGAAATGATCGAGCTACTTCAGCACTTTGAAATCTGTAGGTGAATGAAAGCTAGTCTATTAACTGGTCTGTGTTTATACCAGTATTTATGGTCAGCACAAATACAGATGATAGTCTCCTTCGTTTTCAGTACACTTCCCTGTATGCCTCCTCTCTTCCATGGCCAGAGAGGAAAACAAAAAAAAAAAAAAAAACAAAAAAAAAAAGATTTTTGGGTCATTGGGAACAGAGGAAAACGGCAATATCATTTTAGGACTTTGAGGGAGTAGGCATCGATCAATGCTTTGAGCCAAGTAAAGGGAAAACTGAACTTCTGAGCTTTGGGTGATTTTGAGTGCAGGAGTTATTGACTGTGCCAGTATTATGTTGAATTCCTGGAAAACTGACAGTAAACTTTGCTCTGCTGGAAAGTGGTGTCCACCTGCTGCAGGTGATGCTAGTGACCTGGGGAGCATCTCCCACTGGTGGCACAATGTCAGTGCGAGTGGCAAGGCTGCACAAGCAGAGCCTTGGCCCCCTGTGCTGCCAGAGCAAGCGGGGGGCCTTTGGAGAGAAATTGTGTGCTCACATGTTGGAAACAGTGCTGTCCAAAGCTGGCCAAGAAAGTAACAGCAAGCACAAAGAGCGTTTGAATTTATTTTATGGTCTGTCCCTTGGGCAGTAAAGACTTGTCTGTTGTGGACCTTGAGCGTGCTGTCCCCTTCAAGGGCAGGTACACAGAAGTGTATTTCAGCTGGGCGAGGCTAGCTAAATGCACTGCCTCTCAAAAGTGGAAGTGCAAGTGGTTCCTGTCTTTCACATGAGTGGGGGGGTTGCGTCTGTAGCCTCTTCCTATGTCGAACCATGTGAACTTATAAGAACACACGTGCACACAGACAGACAACGTAATCGGGACAGCAATCCTGGCTTTACAGAAACTCTCACGTACTTCAGTGACCATAGGATTTCACCTTTGGCCTTTGGATTAGCTCATGTTTTGTAAACTGCTTGGTGATTAACCTTTAGCTAGAATATGAAGTCTGCAGCAAGTGTTTACTTAATAGTTAGAGATTTGATTCCTGCTCCCAGGCAGCCAATATTGCTTGGCATGAGTTATAAATAAAAGATCTGTCTCCAGAAATTTCAGAGAGCCCATTCTGGTCTCCTGACAGATGCGGAGAAAGCAAAGTGCTCAAAGAAAAGACTAATGAGAAAACTGTTGGAAGTCTGTCTGTGGTCATCGTATGGACTGAGGAGGCCGTGCTAAGCAGCTAACAAGACGTTCTTTACTCTCTTTGCATATTTATGCAGAGTATATCAGGAAAAAAAAAAGGCATTGATTAGTTTTTTACTAACTTCTAATTACTATTTTTTAAGCCAGAGGCCACAAAATTAATAATCTGTTACTCTGTTATATAAAGAGGATATTCGCTTTAATATATTAGATTCCTAACTTGGGCACCTGCGATGCCTCTCTAGCCAACAGAAAGAGAAAGAAGCCCGCTTTCCACTGCCTTCTGGAAGAGCCTGCCTTTTCCCTTTGGCTATGTTGAGTGTAGAGAAACTAGCAGATTTAGCAGGTGTAAACATCCTGTACCATGAGATAAGTTGCTTCTCATGGGGTTCATTTTGCAACGATTTGCCAAACAGCATTAAAAAGTCATGGGCATAGACTGTATTGTTTATGATTTTGAATTTATCATCTTAACTCCATGGCATTCAAGTTGCAGATTAAAAACAAAACAAAACAAAAACAAAACAAAAAACTCTAAAAGCATGGATATTTCTAATGCGTATTGATCTGTCTATCATGTAGAAAGAATCTCATATTCTCTGGCTCGCATACAGTGTTGAGCTTGTCGCATAGACTAGCCTGGTATGTTTATACTTAGTGTAGGTATTTTTATACTTAACCAGGAGTTCATCAGATATGCAAAGTTTCATTTTCATGAAGAAAAAACATACAGCCATCACTGTGTTAAAAATCTGCCTCTCCTATTATTCACCGGTAACTAATACAGTTGACATTACTGCATGATTTTTATAGCATGTAATGCATTACTGCATCATAGCATGATTTTTGTGGTATCAGTTTGGGACAACAATGTTATTTACAACCAAAAAAAAGCATGAGTGAGTTACAATGACCATCCCAATAGGTACCAATATTTGTTTTATATTACAGCTCACTATCAGGCATCTTGTTTGTGTCTCATAGCTGTGGATCTTTCTAAAATAGCTTTTTGCGTAAAGGCTTAAAAGGTGTTCCTGTTCTTGGTAGGTGTATTCCTATTTTTGGTATCCTTATTCTTGTAAATTTACCAGGCTTTATATGCCGGTAGAAGATGAGGAAGTGAGGTTTAAGAGTTTCTCAAGTAGCTTTTGAGAAACTAGGGTTGTTTCTCTGTTGCTTTGCATTGGATGAAATCCTTATGCCAGACCGCGTGGTGAGTATCAAGGTCTGATGGATCACCATTAGGTGCTGGCTCTATACTGGTCAGAGTGGGGCCTTGTTGCCTTATGTGAGCAACATGGCAGGGTACAATTTTGTCCAGTGTCAACTGTAAGGTTTTTTAAATAACAATTTGAACAGGCTGGAAAAGTGTGCCTCACCACTCCTTCACTGATACTTGTTTCAGTTCTATGTCCTAAAATGTGAGATACTGGACCTCAACCAGTTCAAAGAGCATGTTCTTGCTATTTGATCTTTGCAGTGAAATACTGTTGAAAGAGCAGGTAGGCTTTCTAGGCTGGTCAGAAGGGACAGCAGAGAAAGTGGCTAGTGCATTTAATTCCGTAGTCAAGAAATCTCTGTGGAAAAGTCTATAAAGAGATAAGGTATTTAGTCACATTAGACTGAAGTGAAGGATATTCAGAAAGGCTAATGGAATACTAATTCTTGGTTTTCATTATCGAGTTATGCTGGTCTTTGTTCTTGTATTGTATCTGTAAAACTCAGACTTTGGTCTGAGACTTTTAACTTAAATTTTAAGAACATAAAACTCTAGCATATATGCTTTTTCTTTTTTCCTTTTTCTTTTTTTTTTTCTCTTCCCTGCAAACTACAGGAAAAGAAAAATGAAAGGGCCTAGTGAAAGTGGTGGTTCTTTTGAGGTACATCCAGCAATATTAAACACTTCCATCGTCATTTTAATATTCTGCAAATTTTTGCACAGAGGAGATCAAGGTCTTTTCATAGCACATAAATTTGTGGACAAAAGGATGTGGGTTTGACTGGAAACCAAAGCAAAAGAAAGAGTTTCAGCAGTATTAGATGTAAGTGTACTAAAGGTAGAGCTATGTCGAGCAGCTTCCAGAAAATGATGATACGAAGCCTGAGGTAGCCAAGTGGAGGAGACAGAAAGGAAGTCAGTGATAAATCTTTGGAGCTTGTATGTTAGAAGTGAAACCGGTGTCTCTGAGGTCAAAGAGTTGTAAAGGGCAGAAAGGGAATGACCAAGAACGACTTAAAACAGGGAGCTGAAGGTGAGCGAAGATGCAGAGTTAGCTGGGCATTGCAGTGTAGCAGTGTGACAGAGAGTTAATTAGAAATGTAAATACACCGTAATGTTTGGGTCTTAAGCTGACATTTAATACCAGCCTAAAATTTTCAATAGTAAATTCTGTGTCCTGTTCCCATATGGACACGATCTTGGTGTTGTAACACAGCGCTCCTAGCACCAAAATGTGAGGATCCATTTTCAAATTTAAGCTCAAAACAGAAATCCTGGAAGTGTTATCCTACATGCTCAGAACTATCGAGTGCACCACGCTTGTTAGCTAAACAGCCAAATACAAGTCCTGTGGGTGTGTAAATGCCTGTATGAAAAGTATCTGCTCAATATGTTCCTCAGAGCTGAAGCTCGAGGGAGTAAGGCCTGTGTCTGGGAACCGGATAGTGCAACTTTCTATCCCTGACCCAGCGTGTGCCCTTTCTAACAAACAGACAAAAACATGCCTCAAAGAAATGTGGTTTGTAATCTGTTTTTAGCCCTAGAAGCAAATAAACAAAAATAGCATTTAATACATTTGTACTTTTAACAGCACTGGCTGTGGGCTCAGTAGGACGAGTGCTGCATTTGTTCCTTGCAGCTTTCAGAAGCCACCATTCCTCCAGGAGCCACAGCACTGGAGCTTCACTCAACATTTAAATGTAGCTGATCAACCTGGGCTAACCATCTTTTTGAAATGACAGTACCTAAAGACATTCCCCCTACTTACTGAGACACAAGTTGCATGAAGAGCAAGAGGTCTCTTGCAGGATAGGGAGTTTGTTTGCAGCTGTGCTGGATTATTTACCTGTCCTGATAGTCTCAACTACATTACATGTCCATGGTGTTCTTTGTCCTTTTTTTCCTAAGAAAGTCTTTTGATTTGAAAGGCAAAAATTTTGTCGTGAAAAAGCAGGAGCTTTTAAGTGCATTCAGATTGGAGTGAGGCAGTATAGGAGCTAAATGTAGTCTAATGGCAGTCATCTCCATATATCTCCCTCTGTAGTTATAGAGGGGAGAGGGAGTCTCCTCCAAAAAATAGTTCAGAAAAGCCAGATTCCTCTTCCAGAAGGTGATCCGTAGCAGGACTCTCTCTCTTGAGCCCTTGGAAAGAAAGGTGGGCAAGATGACCTCCAGAGCTCCCTTCCAACCTCAACCATTCTGTGAAGGTCAACCTTGTTGGACTGTAAAGTTAGCTTCTGTGAGTGTCCCCTCACCCCACACTTGCTCCTGGTTCGTGCTCCTAGTTGCTGTCAGCTTTAAAGAAAGCTGACTATGTCATCTAAGTACTTTTGACTTTCAGTCAGCCTGCAAGAGCTTCCAGCTCTCAGGATCTCTGATAGCAAAGTGTATTTTAGTTCCCATAGTTCAAGTGTTTGTTTTTGTCCAGCCAGCTGGCCAAACCCATGCCATGAAAGATGAATTCCTTGCAGCGTGTTCCGTGTAAGACACTGAAAAAGAGCTGTTGTGCTACAAGCAGGAGGTAAAAGGAAAAAACAAAACTAAACAAAACCAGGAAGCCTTGTGGCAGATGGTACAACCGGCGTCCATCTAAACCTAGCCAAAGCAGTGTGTCGTCTGGGAGTGAAGAAACCTGGAAAATCTGATGACTCAGTTTGAATAAGTAGGGAGACAGCGAGTAAGATTTCTGGCTCATGTCCCAAACCTATTATGAAAAAGGCTCCCTATATTATATAGCGCAGAAATCTGAGTACAGTTTGGTGGCATCCTTCTCTAGCACAGCTAGTTACCAACTGTAGACTAAAATGCCCAGGGTACACATGTGAGAGCTGATGCATACAGAACCTGATTGCTCTCTGCCAGTTCCTTGGTTGTGGCTGAACCTGGTTTCCCAATAAATAAAGTTTCCATGTTATTAGCAGGGTGCATGCTTTTATTACGGGGAGTATCACTGGCTGGACACAACCATCAGAGCTCACAGCATCCTATTCCTTTTCCAGGCACAGCCAAATTCTCATTTGCAGGCACATCACTTGTAAGTGGAAAGTTGAGCTGTGAACCAACTGTTCAAGAAATGTCTAAAACACCATTCAGTAAAGCTTGCAAAGGGTTTCTAAAGGAGAGAGATAACACAGACATAGAAAGAGAACTCGTCAGGATGAAATCTTGTTTTCTTGCTTACTACCACCACTTACTTCCTTCTCAACTGTTGTTGAGAATATGATCTTTCACACCCCTAGCACTTCCTTTTACTTCTGTATTTCCTTTTCCTTTATGTGCTTAAGTTGCACCAGGTCTGTTTTTTCCTTTGTTAATAAGACTTGGAAAGTAATCTGTCCTTTCGCTTTGTCCTGAAGCCAAGACTCTTGTCTGTCTCATGGGCTGCCAACTTTAACTTAGGCCTCACCTCCCATGCTGTCCCAGCGGTTCCAGTCTAAGCTCCTCTCTCCTTGTAGGTCATATCATCCAACCGTGGTCTAAATATCTCACCCTGCTCTTCTCCTCTGTCTCTGTCTTCCCTTCTTTATTAAAAAAGGGAAGTCCTGACCTGAAACGTCCTTTTCACCTTGATACTGTTTGATATTCACCTCATGTTCCTGGTGGAAGATCCTTGCACCTTCTCTCCACATCTGTCCCCTATCCTTGTTCCACCCCATTCCATTTTACATACCCTCCCCAGCCTCTCTTCCTATTTTGGATGTTCAGCCTCCCAGGGTGGAAAACACTCCTTCAAGTCACTTCTAATGACATGCACGAATATTGAAACCAACAGCACACACCATGGTTTTGCATCTCATGGTTTTCCTGAGCATCCTTGTAAGTGAGCAGGTTCCTCAGACAGCTTTTCCTTGGGACCTCACATAGTGCTGAGCAATTTGTATTGTCAGGAGCTCCAGGAGGAGATGAATGTATGTAGTCCTAAAGAATGTGTTGCCACAGCAACTAGATATGGGGAATGCAAACAAGAAATTAAGTCCCATCGAATATTAACGAAATAAACACGCTTCAGTACTGGGCAGCCTCAGGGCACGTGAAGAGGAAAATGAAAGTCCTGCTGAGCTTTATTTCTTACCTCCCCGGGGAGCCAGTGTTAGGCAAGTCTCAAAGTCAGCCTCGTCTAGCATGGAGATGAGATGGCTTTGAAGATGAGGTGGTGGATTTTGCTGTGTGTTCGGGTCGCTCTCCCCTGGGGACTGCCATTTGATGATCTTTTAGTGCATGTGTTGGCATTTGCTGTGAACTGCTTGAGTGGGCATCATGTGCTTTACAAAAATGAGCTGATAAATATCTATGTAAGAATCAGGTTGGGACATTCAGCACTCACTACATAGATTGATGGGGATGTTTTATTAAGGACAGTTGTCATGTTCATACGCAAGCTGAACAGTCAAGATTAACACTTTCTTAATCACTTTTTGGCATATACAGTAATGTTAAATGATATCAGATGGTACTTTATCCTTCCCTAGAGGGACAGACACTGTTTCTCTTCCATTCTTAAATGTTTGATCGTGGGAGGTGCTGAGAGCTGCCATTGATAAGAGCATGTTCAAGCTCTTGCAAGAAGAGTGCCAAATCATACAATACCCCATCTGTAATGCCAGGCATTCTTTCTGGTAATATATCAGCTGAGCTCTCAGTTCTGTAGTAATTAGTTGTACATCTGTGAGCAACTGTCCGTCTGATTTATTATCTGAGCAGCTACTGAAATACAGAACATTGCCCCATTTAGCCTCGGGATTGGAAGTTATGGTGTGCTAAAATTGTGTTTAAAATGTAATAAAATTGACTATATATAAACAAATTATAAGTTTATGGAACACTATAGATGATCTTAAATCAATATTTTAAAGTTCATAAATTTAAGGTGATTGAGCATAGCATAATGCATATGGATATAGTTTTAATCACTGCCTTCTTTTATTTAGTGAGAAGATTAAACGCTGTCCTGGAAAATAACTTGATTGTAGTAAAGAAGAAGTAGTGGAAAAGTGAATGTAAGTATTTCGCAGCATGTAAGTGGCACTTACGTTTGCAAACCAATGATATTGGTGCTTTTATAGATCGTGCCAAACTGGCAACCTTATTTACCTAAAATACGACTAAACATTGTACTTTTGACATGATGAGAATGCTGGATCTGAATATTGTGCATGTGCGTATGAGGTATAAAATGTCTAATATGTATTCTTAAATGTGGGTCTGTAGGCAGTGCATACAAAAATGTTACTAACGGGGCCACATACAAAATTATTTGCATGCGTATGAACTGCTTGCAGGAAAAATGTCAACATGAAGTTGTCACTAAGTGCCCTTAAAAGGAAAAAAAACCAAAACACAACCCCCTGTATACGTACCCAGGGGGATCCTTAAGTTCTGTAACGCAGACATATTTTCCATTTCCAAAAGAATTTAGTCTAACTTGGAATAAAGCAGCCACTATACAGTATTTTTCTGTGTACTTGCCCCAAAGATGTGAGCTGATAGCAGAAGAAGATTGCACTGTGGATTGGCAATTCAATTTAGAATGAAATACAGCGGCTGCAAGTTCCAGGCTAAGTGCATCATTGCTCACTTGAGGTCACTTTTTCAAACCTGGAGTCAATAGTTCTCTAACAATACGAGCTTTGGTTCATTTTCTAGACCCTTTTGAAACTGTTACTTTGCTCGTGAATACCCCATTATTTTTCTTAAAGTAATTGCTTTCCCTAGCTGTATTTCATAATAATGTGAACTCCATGACTGTGTGTGTGCATATGTACGTACATATTTGTGTGTGAAGCAAAGACCTATCTTTGCAAGTCATACCCCAGGAGGCTTTGAGTGGCTCTGATGTGCAGAGTAGTGATAGTCATAAACTTTAAGCTGCCAGAGATTTGTTCCAGTATTTTTTTCATAATACATTTTTCCCACGATCTCACCTTCCATTTCCCAGAGCTTGCCTGATGAGTTTGGAAGCAGTCAGCTAAGTCTTTCCAAATGCTGGATTACGTACAGAATTCATGACTTAGATGTCAAGTAGGATGGTGATCCTCTCTTAAAAGTCTTAACGAGCTGGGGCACTTCTAATTTTAGGCTATGGCTTTTTGTAAACTCGTCTTCTAAAATTACTAACTGACCAAAATAGTACCAAAACAGTGAGCTACTACAGGAAAATAGTGAAATCTGTCTGTTCTATAGAGTTGTCTGCTGATACCGGACTTCCTGAAATGAGGGTCCCAAGATTTGACAACGTCTCAGCTTAGTACCTAAGCTAGAGATTTACAGACTAGACTGTGCATTTACTCTCTGCATTACTGGTAAATGGCCCAGCTTGAAACCTGTATAAGATGTAAAACTAAATCCTTAAGACCTCCCAGTGTGTATTGAACAAATCAAAGCACACAATCAAAAATAACTTTAATTTAGCTTCAGGGCCCTGGAAGTACATCTCTAGAGTGACCTTGTTATAGCCAGTGGTACTTCTTGATCGGTTCCATGTGTGTGTGATGAGTTTGTCCATGTAAAAGTTTTCTTAGAGTTACTTTCACATTATTCTTACCAACTCGATCTTTGGCTGTTTCTCCTGGGAAACTTGGGAAAATATTCGTTTATCTTCACTTCCCTCAGAATTATGAAATAAGCAGAATATTCAGACTTCCTTTATTTGTGTCCTGGTTTTTTTATGCTTGTTTAACAGGAGACAGCCATTTCACTATCAGTTGAATTCTAAAAATAACAGCCCAGTTAAAATGTCATTTCATATATCTGTGTATATGAAAACAAATAAAATATGTGAAGTAGAGCTGTACTTTAGGAAGTTCAGTGGGGATAGACTATTGATAATGTGATTACTGTCTGGCCATGAAACTGTCAGAGAAATAAAAACAACTATGTGGTAGGTTGGATACTAGCGCTTTGTCCGTGATGTGAAAATGGATACAATCTCCTGTAGATCTTATTTTTCTGATATTTTAATTTTGTGGATGTGTAGACTGAGTTCCTAAATGAAAACCTTCTTTTTGATCTGTCTGTTGCAACTATCAGACATGAAAAGTAGGGATTTATCCTTCTGAATATATCTACCGAATAATTTCCAAGCATCAGTTGGCCTCATGTTGGCTGGGATTTGGGGAGTAACATGAAATTAACAAGTATAGGCAGAGAGGAGAAAAAATACCTTTTCATATCTGCTTTTGGTCTGGTATCTCAGACATGGCTATGGAGACATCCTCATATAAACAGTCATGGAGCCAGCAAGAGGGAATATGATCACTTCCCAGGAACTGAGAAGAGCAGTGGCTCAACCTGCAGTCACTCACAAACTGGAGGCAGAGCCCCCAAACCAGGAGATCCAGCATCTCCTCTTATGGCCATCCTCTTTGATACTCAACACATCGAGATACTAAATAAAATGATTATTTTTAGTCAGAATTGCAAATGAAATCTTAAACTTGGGTTTGAAGTACATTAGTTTAGCTTAGGTTTAGTAGGATAGCTGGCAGGATTTGGGCTTTAGCTGCCCATAAAGCCAGAAAGTGGAAAAAACTTTCAGAAAACTTCTTTTCCCCGTTCTTTTCCGACAAATTTCCAGACTGTTTTCATAGAGCTGAAAGCCAAAGCTGGGATAGTGGAGGAATCTGGGAAACGTTGGTTTGCTGTGTTTCCTCACCTGGGGAGGAGGAGAGTAGAGATGGGGAGAGTGACTTCTCTGTTTGTTTTTCATCTTTTTTTAAGTAGTAGGGAAAGGCTGGGAAAAACGTAAAATGGTCTGGAGGAGATGATAAACTGATAACTGTTCTGCATTATGCTGATGATACATCCTAATAACCTTGAGGCAGTGAATGCAAGTGGAGGGAAGGGGAGGTGCAAGTTAGGGAGCGGGGAGCAGGCACTGTCAAGTAGAGCACAGTGCAAAGGGAAGGGGGGGAAGAACACCCAGCCCTAATTAGATGCCAAAATTAGGTTCTTGCTGTTCATCTTGTAATCTGAGATTCCCGGAATAAGTCTTCAGCATAGCATGGGGAGTTTTGTTCGCTGTTCTCAACATTAGTTATGTAAAATGTGTGCACCGGCACCATAAATAGCCTGGTTCGAACACGCTTTTGAAGGGTGAGGACCATGTCACGTCACGTGCTCTCACTAAGCTCTGCTTGCTGGCAGGCAGGTTCCTTCTGAAAAGTCTATGGAGATCCTTTTTAAGCTTACTGGTATAAAAAGTAGTTGCTAAAAAGCAATGACCATCTCCAGAATGTCCACCTTACTTTAAAGATCCAGCTGGGTGTTGTAAAACTAATTATTGTTTATAAGGACTTGGCTCTTGTATCATGAACACTATAAATAATTCCAGGCAGCCTTTGGATAGCATGGTAAATAAGGCAGAGAGTCACACTGGATAATGAGGAGAAAAATAAATATTGAAGAGCTGCTAGTTCATTAAGTAATGTCTGTGTTATGCATGAAATGAGGCAGGGGAACGGTACAAAAAGTCTCATCATAGGGACTATCGGAAACAATTCACATAAGGAACTTCATTTCTAGTATTTTCTTGCTTTTAGAATTTAGCTTTGCAGTGTTACAGAAATAATAAGACACTGTTATCAGTACCTTCCTAAGTTCTTCTACATTCCTAAGTTCCTTTAAGTAGCAAATTTTGAGTGACAATCAGTCAGGCTGAGACCCCAGAATCACCTGTGAGACCTGTCTTTAGATCTGTAGGACTGAAGCTGCTGAAGCGCCGGGTAACATTTCTTCAGCATCTTCTGTGCATCGTGAGCATCAGGTGAGAATGAGATGTGCACGTTGCAAAACGCTCTGGTAGAAATTTTCTGTTTTCACCCCAAAACCCAAGTCTCTAATTGGAGTTTGGGGGAAGTAGGCAGGAGTTACATCTATCTTCACACTTGTGCTTTCTGAGATCTCTTTCAGTACCTGTTGCCTGTCTTTTTTTTTTTTTTTTCCTTTCCCTTTGGCTCTGTCATCTTTGTGTTACCTGGCTGACAAAAAACTGCGGCAGATCAAGGAAAGAGGATCTCCCGTGCTGCCACCACAAGTAGCTTGTGACACCAGGTCAGGCTGTAACTACTGGTGGCAGCAATCACAGGAAAGCCCTGTGTAATGATCTCTCTGGGGTGTGCAGAGCAGCCTATTTGGAGACTTGTGCTTCTACTTTCCCATATGCTATCAAGCGCAATCTCTGAGTTCCCTCTAATATGAGTTCATATTCACTGGGCTATGTAAAGGCCAAATGTCATGCCTTTGCTCCTAGATCTTTGCAATGAGGGCGCCACGGTGGAAGTCCTGCCCTTATTATCGAGCACAGAGAGAATGGGAGAGAGCCGACTCCTCCGGCAGGGCTCTGCTCACTGTCTCTGGCAGCAGCGTGCATGGGTGGCACGTGTATCAGAAGCATCACATAGCTTTGGACATGTTTCGTGTCACTGACTACAGAGGAAATTGTACTGCGGTTTTGCCTATATGTTGGCACCTTTCCCTTGTGGAGAAATGAGGCCATACTTTACCAGTAGCTGCAGCACTTGGATATCTTCAGCTTCTCATATGTGTGTTGGTGACCTGCCTTGTAAGAAATACTCGTAGGTGAGGTATAAACAGGTGTTTGTTATGGGCAGTTTCCCTTCTCCCCTTGTTCAGTAACATTTGAGCTATGTCTACAGGTCTGGCTACAAGGCCCGCAGGAGAGCAGATTCTTGCAACAAAATGCAGACAACTGTTCATGTCAGTCTGTCTGTCTCATGCTTCTCCAAAATAATCTCCTGGGGAATATGTAGAAAAACAAACAGTAGATTCTTTACTATTTTGGGAGAGGGATGGAACCAAACAGGGATGGAGGGATGGAACTCCAAAACACTACCTTTTTAAGTGCAAAACAATCCTTTCTTAATTAATATTTGGCAGAGCACTTTAAAGATCAAAGTGTCAATATTAGCTAATTCTCATGACACACCTGTCAGGTAAGTAAAAATTATCTCCATTTATAGCCTAAGAAGCTGAAATAATGGCTAGCATCAGCATTTTCACAGTTGCTACCTACTTAATTTATCCAAATAACTAGTCTAATTCTCAGCGGTTCTGCATGTTCTTGTTGTTATCCTACATAATTCTTGGAGCTCCAGCGCATTCACGCTTCTGAATCTGAATGCAAGTATTTTCGGTACCGACACTTTGCACATAGCAGCTGAACCTGAGGCAGATGCCTTTTTAAAACTCAAGCACCCCTAGAAAATCTAGAGCTGGATGTTTGCTGCGCGTTGTGGGTTCGCAGGCTGGGCTCAGGCTCCTGCCCTGCCCAGCTCTCGTAGGGTAAGGCCAAAGATTGCTTGGTTCCCAGAGGAGCTGCCGCAGGCTTGAGGTGTAGCTGGGCTTGGGAGGCCCAGTTTAGGGAAGGTTTTTTTGCAGGAGGAGCGTTTAAAGAGGGAGAGGGTGCTTGAAGTGGAAATAAAAATTGCATGTGATGGCAGTTAATTTTGTTACGTCCCGCTGTTGCTGCCATTAGAAATGTAGGTTACTTTGTTATTTCTGTCATGGTTCTTTCTCCTTTTGTTACAGCATCAGCAGAGTGGTATAATTGGGCCGGAGGACAAATTTTAGCCATGCTGTTCAGCAACAACCAAAAAGGAGAGGGGATTGCGAACAACTGCTGCGTCCCCTTCAGTATGCAGTGAGACTTGTTTCCAAGTGTTGTTTTAGGTGGAGTGCTGCTGGTTTTCAAGTGCCCTGCTTTGTCCCTCCCAACAGTTTTTGTAACCTGCTTGGTGTGTCAGTAATACCCTGAATACCCCTCAAAACTCAGCGGACGGGGTCGCTTTGGTCCCGTCTGTTCTCACTCTTGCAGGAGCAGGTGGGAGCGAACAAAACAGCAGCCAAAGGCTTTCCATGGAGGGCTTTGGCACTTCGAGGAGGGGAAGGCCTAGACTACAAAAAAGGGCGTCTCAGCTGATTGCACAGCCTGGAGCAGGGTCGCACGGCTGAATTAGTGCTTGGAAGCGTCCCGCTTTCACATGCAGGGGGCTTGTTTGCCGTCTTGGCCCTGCTTAGAGTGAGAAAGTGCTGCTGCTAATAACAAGGTCCAAACCAGAGGAGGAGCAAGGGATTGAAAGCAGAAAATGATGACTAACCCTCCCGGACCCCTCCCCAGTTTCAGTCCCAACTAAACCACTTTACCTCACCAAAGCCCCGGTGGCTTTTCGTTTATAAATAACCATGTGTTTGAAATGTTAAAATATGTAGGCAGGGATTAAAGGGATGTGTGATGCTCCGGCATTAAAACAGCACAGGCGTCTTCAAGGGAATTTTGAAGGAAAATTAAAACATAGTTATTTTTGGCAAGGACTGCCGCATCCTGTGGAGATCAAGAGAAAGCAAAAAGCAGTTTACCCGACCTAGTGAAACAGAGCAGACGAGGTGGAGGTGCTAGGATAGGGCTTCACATCACTTGTTTGTGCTACTAAATTTTTAGTAATGATTTATTTTTTTAATGATTTTGAAGTTGCAGGGTTATCACAGTCTTGGGGGCATGCAGTAATGAGATTCACTGAGAAATTTCTTTTGAAGGTACCTTACCTGTACTTCTCCTCTTGTAAGTGCTGGTGAATACAACTGCTTTGCTATCATCCACGTTGTAACAGATTTCTTCCTTCTCATAATCCACCAGCTAAGAGATGCATGGACTCCCGTAACACTGAACTCCACTAAAGCACAGCCCATGGGGTGTCATAGAAGAAGCAGGTTCTGGTGCCCTTTTGGGGAACACAGGAATGAGAATATTGGTTTTGTTCGACAACTGAAATCAAGAATTGTCCCTGTTTGGAAAAAGAAACATGCTGTGAGCTTAGGCAGGGGGAACTGTTGCAAATCAGTTGTCAGCATTGATTCTAGCATTGATTCTGGACTCTGTATGTCATTTACAGTGTCATTCTCAGACGCTACATTAGTTTTGTCTCCATAAACCTCTGATTCTGGGCCAACGTGAGCCCTTTCCTGTGGCTGCTGTTGGTGGAGTTGGTGAAATCAGCTCCTTTACCCTCCTTCTTTTGAAATTTAGGTGAGTGAACAAGCACTAAGGGCGCCGTTTGCTACTTTTCTTACTGTCAATATCGCTGCCATTGTCTGCTTGCTGGTACAGAGCAAGCATCTGAATGCTGTGCCTGTGGTGACTCTGCAATTGCTAATACATGAACAATTTTAGGACTCCCCAGTCACTTCAGGTCTAATTAATTTTTGACTCCACTGAGCCTGCAGAACCTGGGAGCAGGGCTCTGAGGGGGGGTCTCTGTGCTGCTCCCCCCAAGCCAGCTGCCCCATGGCTCTCTTCTGCCCTGCGGGCTGTAGCAGTGGCCTCTGCCACTCTCAGCTCCATCCATGGGGATTTCAGCCCATGACTTTCAGCCCAGGGCTGCAAAAGCTCTTTTGAAGCCCTCTTCTGCTGATCCCTTGGGTTTGGAGCAGGAACACCCTGGCTGCCAGGAGGTTATGGGACTCCCCAGACATACAGTCTGCGTACCGTGTGCTGGAGGACTTCTGCACCATTCCCACCCTTCATCCTGCTGCTTGACAATAACAATATTGTACAAGCAGTTGTCATGTGTGAGCTGATATGTTGCTTTGCTAAATGGAGACAGTTTGCATTAACACGTTGATTTGTATGGAGTACGCCACCTCTGCTGCTCCTAACCTTTGCTGTTACTTTTGTGCTAGCAAACACGAAAAAATGCCCTGTGCTTGCAGGGTGTTACTTTCTTAATGCTGTTTGTATGAATCTATTTATAAGGCTGGCTTGTGTTCTTGTTTTGTTTTTCTCCCAGCTTTAATGCATTTAAATGTATTAGTTGAGAAAAACCTCTTTAATAATCCTTAGTTCAATTAACGTTATATTTAATTAAAGGATTTAACAAGGATAAAAGTAAGAATTAAATACTTGTCCGCTTAATTTTTTAGGGCTAAATTCAAGGCAAACCTCAGCCTTGTTTCAGTTAATACAATACATGCGAAAAACACATTTAAAAATAGTTGTTCCTTTGGACATCCAGACAGTATTCTAGTGTTTTGTTGCTGTAACACTCGATTTGATCAAGCACAATGTCACCAAGTATGACAAGAAGTAAGAATATTTAGTGTTAGATATCAAATTTCCTAGTGTCAGTCAGTAAGTCAATGACTTAGTAAACAAAAAATGATTTAGTTATCTTCCAAAGCTACACAAAATACAGTCTTGTTTATCCTTGCTGGTTTTACTTAAAATGACATCAGTTGAATTTGTGACTTCTTAATGAATTGTAGTGAGCTACAGTTCCTGGGAACTTCTGAGTTTGCGAAACATCGTAACTCCAGTGTTTATACACAGCCAGTATTTTCTTGAAAATGTGGCTGGAAGTTTCAAGACCACTAAAGGGACCTGACACACTTTGCTTCAAAGCTAGGCCTGTGTGTTCAAAAAGCATGGTTTTTAGAGTTTGCTCTTTGAACCTGGAGGAGGGATGATGGTACTGGTTGCTCTAAGGTGTGCATAGCTTTGAGAAGTCTGGCTGGTTATTTTTCATATATAAGCACAGAGCTGTGTTTAACTTTATTTCTAAAAAAAAAAATAAAAAAATTTGCTCCTCCTGTGGAAGCAATGACTTAATGAACCATGGTATCCATTATGGGTGTTGTTACAGGGATTTTTACTCTTGACACCCTCTTCTTATTCTCCTTTCTGCTGAAATCCTCTGACCACATGGATCTGGGGACATCACAGGGAGTGCTGGGGGTCTCTCACTGAGAACAGAAAGCTGGCTCATGGCTTTGACTTCAGCATCCTCCCCATCAGTTCCACATCCAAACATCTCCACCATTGGCTGCTGCACATTTGGCTGTTCAGGGTACTCATCGTGGAAAAAAAGGGGTCACAATCCTGTTTCTGTCATAACAAGCAAAAACATACATTAGAACCATTGTCAGGGACGGTGGAGTGTCCTTAGAAAGCCTGAGCTATATATTTCATACAGGAGAAACCTGTACGGGCTAGTTTGGTGTGTGCTCTGGTTGCCAGTGCTGGCATTGCTTGCCAATGCCTCACCAGAAGTATCCAGACATGGAGTGACTGCAGAGAGGTCTGTGGGGTCCCAAAGCCAAGAAGATCCTGTTCCAAAGTGCTGGGAGGGCAAGGGGCATGTGTTCAGCAACCCAGGGGTAAGCTGATTTGTTGCATTCCCAGGTTTTTCATACCCTTGGGTGAACTGAGATCAGGCCATCCATCCGTATGTGATTTTTTCAGTTGATTGACTTGAAAGATATATTGGGTAACATTTGTTTATAGTGGCCCAAGCTGCAGGATATGGATTTTATCTGGTGTATAAATATTTGTGGGGCTACCCTGGGTTTGCTTTGCAGGATGTGTATGTTTCCTTCTTGAGCTGCGCCACATGGGAACCTTCTACCTGTTTGCATGATTGCAGATGTTGCCTAAAGGAGCTCTGCACAAAGAAGTTAACTCTCCTAAGAGAGATATATGTGTGCAAAGCTTTTACAGCTGGGGGGCAAGCTATGCTGAGAGAAATGGTTCTTTGAAAATATGTCTTTGAAGTGTGTATAAGACCGGGAGGAAAAGAAGTATATGATGTAGACTGGGGATGGAAACCAATAACTAAACAAAGGAAAATGTTCCAATACATCTCGTTTTCATGACTTGAGCAAAAATTGAATATACTAACATATTATTGTAAGCAAATGTGGTACCCTGCAAATTGTCATCCTATACCAACGCAGTCATTTATTCTCATGAAAGAAGAATGAGCAGAGATAATATCCTCTCCCTGCAAGCCTGCCTGTTTTCTCTGACAAGGTGAGAGACTGCATTTCTTTTTCCAGCTCTAGGACACCTACTGAAGTTACATTACTTGAATTGTGTCAGGACATGTTTACACTGTCACTTCACTGGGTACCGATCCACAGTGCTGCTGCACAGGATTATTTGGTTCTCCTGTCTCCCCTAGCTGCTTGTTTCTGCCACTTCCATGGGTGGCATAGGCGTGGGTGCAACCAAACCTCAAGTCTGAGCGGGGAGCTGAAAACCAACCTGAGAAGGAGCTGAAAAATGGGAAGTTTCTGCTGGAGCAGCTCCGTGAGTGTGTTCACACCTCCTCTTGCTTTCCAGTACCAGCACAAAGCAGAGACATTCCCTTCAGAGCAATGCCTGCTGCATTTAGAGGCAACATAGCTTCTTTTTGGTGATGAACAAGGTATCCACTGTTCTGCCCAGATGTTCAGCAAAGGATAACGTTTACCCAGGATCTTTCTTTGAACTGAATGGCAGGACAGCCTGGGAAGGGCAGGGCAAGCTGCTTGCTGTCTGATTCACTAGATAAAACTGAAACTCTGACCTTGTGGGACAGTAGAGGAAAAAGGAGGTGTTCCAAGTGAGGTATTAGGCATGCTGTGATCTTCCTCTTGCATCTCCTGAACAGCTGACAGGAGCCTTGCCTGTGACTGCAGTCGCTGAATAACTGGGGAGAGGAAAGGAAAGAGAAGGCGGGGACAGGTTTAATGTTTTGTGATAGATGACTTTGAGGCAAGCATCTCTGCAACGATGCTTTTCGTCGTGTTCTGCCAACTCCTTTACTGAAGCTGAACTACATTTATTGTCTTTGGCATTTCTAATACATCTAACGTTCTTGGACAAGGTAAATATCTGACAGCCCCTGTGTAGTTAATTCGTCCCCACGCTTTAAAGAGTTGTGGTATCCGTGTAAAATATTGTCATATACGAGTAGTGGGTGGCATAGTGCATGCTGTTACAATAAGGAAAGCAGAGCTTTTTCAGTATATTCTCTCAGCAGATGCACATTAAACCTTACCACTAGTTTTTCTAGAAGTGGCTGGAATTGCACAAGGGTCTCTGTTTTTTCCATTCGCCAACCCCATAAAATGCGTAAGCATCTAAGAGATGGAAATTAGTACAAATTGATGTCATAAGTGTAAATTTTATTAAAATCCTTGTCTGTCAGTGTGTGAGTGATGCTGATAAATTAGATTACCAAATGATTTTGTTCACGACAAGTTTGTTTTCATTATGGGTGAAATATGCAAAATAATATCTAAATAAAGACTAAGTTAAGCTGTTAAATGCTGCTTCCGGGAGTAATCAGACATTTTCTGGCTTGTGCTTTGATTTGAAGGCTGTCTGTCAGCCTTCATCTTTATTCGTGGTAAATAAAACCTCTTCCCTGAAGGGATCAAGGTATGAGAGAGTAAGAACCTTAATATTATGCCTACCGCAATCAGTGATTTTGTAGGGATCTCGTTAAAGTTCAAGTTCTTTACCTGCAAGGGAGCAGAAATACCAGTATATGCAGCAAATACATCAGACACCGTTAAAGGAGATCGAGAATGCTTATGTCCAAAAGCTGTAGCACTCCTCGTCAGGAGTCAACAGCTTGCAAACTCTCTGTAAAAGTAAAAGCATATGGAAAAAAAAGGGACACAAGTGTTCCAGAAGCTGTTTAAAGAAAAGGCAGCCAGCTACAGTCAGTAGAGAGAAACCGGCTCAGCACAGCCTGCTAGCTCAGTGGTGGCATTTATGATGTCTGTGGACAGCAGCATTAAGTAGTGGATTTTCTTGGAGTAACGGCTTTTGGTTCGCCTTCTCGCCTGGAGGCTCTGCTGATTTCTGGTAAGGACTGGGGTCCTTACCAGCACCTTTTGGGAGAGAAGAAGCCTAAGATAAGATGATAAATGCTGAAGATGATGGTAAGATCTCTCCCTCAGTCCTTCCTCCAGCCAGCAGCTCTTAGTCATTTGCTAATTTGAAAACCAGGCAGGTGACAGTCTGGGGAAGCACAGAGAATTCATTTGATGACTGGATAGCAAAGCAAAACTAATGGAGGGACTAGCGTTAAGAAAGGCACATGTATTAAGACGGTGTTGTGCACTGTACAAATGGTCATTGACGAATGTCCATATAAATGAGTGTCCTGTTCATATATAAATGGATGTTTGTTCTGCATGGCCCTTTCTATGCTCACCGTCAATAGGACTGTGAGAATGGGAATATACTAAAGAAACCAAACTTTCCAGAACACCTTCCGTGGTGATGAGGGTCAGTACAACACACCAGCAGGGCACCAGGCACAAACCGACGGACAGAAGGTGAAGTGCTGCCTGCAGCCGTAAGTGACAGACTACACACCAAATTTCGGTGAGTGGGGACACAACAAGGCTGTTAAGTGGTTAGAACTGTAGCAACCCGTAAAGACTCGGTGAAAGTCGAAGTGGATCTGACTGAAAAGCTCCATGCTCATTCCGGAGGAGGCAGCTTGTCATAATGTGATTATGGATATACATGAAGATCTCATAGATGATGACATGTCCATTGTAACAGTAATAAGAGGTCCAGGTAGGAACAAAAAGAATACTGCATATTCTGTGAAAAGAAACCGCTGTACGCAAGTGGCAGAACATCAACCTATGTAGGATTAACTCAAAGCTCTTTAGTGCACAAAAGTGCCTGGCAGTGTCTGATAATAAGCTCTGGCTGAAACATGCTGCCTAATAGCAAAACATTGATTGACTCTCATTTAGTATTATTTCTGGACTGTGGCGTATCTGACGTGGCCCAGATTTTGAGTGACTCCTCGTACTGGTTTGTTTCTTTGTGAATGGCCACCGTATCACAGCACCTGGCCAGATCATGCTTTTGTGTGCTAGGAGTGAAAGGACCATACAACAGGTTTCTCGACTATATATTGAGATCATACATCACTTGACAGAGTGTTGCTTTCATGTTCAGACAAATCTAATACTCTTTTGTTGAGAATGCATTAACAGAGTGTAACTGGCATAAGAACCAACAGATGACATAAACCATTTGGTGAGAATTTAAATTGCTCAAATACTTGGGAGTTTTTTCTATTAACTGTTTTCATGGAATAACGAAAAGGAATGTTGACCAAAATCTGACATTTACTTTTTATCTAGTAAATGTTGCTGCTGTACAGTCTTACATTATTAAATACATCTATATCTTTTTAGCTGCTTAGTTATCCCTTGTCCTGTCATTACTGCACAAATAAGGATTTTGTAGTACAGAGGCTGAGAATTTGCTCAGTGCCAAATAGTGATCCACCAGATAAGACAGGGCTAGCAATTCTTGGCTTTATTCAATAGACTGTCCTAGTTTAGAGTTTGGACTGTGACGACTGTGCTTCTTTCCTCCAGACCTCTAAATTCTAAACACATCTATTTTCTGAAAGCTTTCATGTGGAAGTATTTATATAGGTTATCATACATAATTTCCCTGTTGCCTTTGCTTGGGTGTCATTTCTTTGTCCTGCTTTGGTTCCCTCTGAATTTTGAGCGGAGCTCTCTGGGGATCAGCGTGCTGGAGATCGCCATGGCAACCCTCAGAAAAATGCACACCGCAGGCTCAAGGCTTCGTGGCTCTTATCCTGCAAGAGCTCTGATGATCTCTGGACTTCTGGGCTTACTGGGGGAGCTGCAAGAGGGACACAGTAGGCAAATGAGAGCTGCGTGTACCTTGCCTATTAAAAACGTTTCCTGTGTAATTTGAGGAACTCTGGATATTGTTCGCTGATATACAGCCCTAGCATCCAGCATTTTCATAGCTTACTGCTGAGATTTCCATTTGCAGACTGTAAACCCTTGTTTTTATTCCACATAATTCTAATATTAGTCTCCTACATCTTAGCTCTCCCCATTTTCACTCAAGACTACTGTGGGAGCCATTGCAAAGGCAAAGACTGTTATCCTGGTAAAAGCTTAGAGATAGTTGGTGATAAAACATGTCATAAAGATTATGATGCAGAGTTTAAAAGAGGTGAATGTTTGTATCCCTGCTGTTCCCAAATCTTTTTTTTTTCCTCATGAAAACATTCAAGGCAGAGTTGTTTCATAGACGAGTATTTCATGGCTCTGGTTGTGAGAGCATGGGTTTTCTACAGCAGCAGGAAATAACTGAAGCTGGATAAAACTGTATTGCCATCTGAGACAAGAAATAAGGGCTCCAGGTTATACTCTCATATGGGGTGTGTGACATCGGAGTTTTGTTTTATAGTACCGAATTAAGAAGTACAGCATATCCCAGTACATGTAGTGTTTTTTCTTGTATGGTTGTTTGTTTTTGTGGGTTTTTTTAGTACTATCTCATCCCACCAGACATAAGGCTAGACCAACAGAAGGATGTGGGCTTGTAATGCTCAGAGCAGTGATTAATTCAAGTGTAATCAGCAGCCTCAGATAAGGTGCCTTCACTTCCAGTTCCTACATGGGTTCTTGCAAAGGCTGAGCTAGATCTTGGAGGTCTTTTCCAACCTGAATGATTCTATGATTCTGTGGGGTGTTCTAAGCCCATCAGGGCATGATTCACGAACAACCAGGATGCAAAGCAGGAATGCCCAAGATAGTTAGCAAGGAATGCCTAGGAGAAAAATGTATTTGAACTCTTTCTTTTTAGGGATTTTCCCAATCCCATTCTTGGATGCATAGAGACACATGCAACAAAATTTTCACTACCTGGACCCTTGAACAATCAGATCTCCTGTGTTGTTCTTTAGGATAAAAATGGAGCAAGGCTCATTCTCTCTTCTTTTTAAATATCTTGGACAAGGAATATGGTGCTGATGATAGTGCCCTTCCCTTTACATCCATTGTGAAGAAGTGTGGTGTTTGAGTTCATTGCATTCCTCAGCCTGAGAAAGAAGGAAAAGAGAAAGAAGGGGGAAGAGATGAGATCTGGTTCTTATTCTGAACATGGATTAAATGCTCTGCCTTAATCACCGGGTAAAATGCACAAGCTGGTCCTGCACCAGGGAGCCCAGATCAATGCCCTAAGAGTCAGGTATCCCTCTGTCTGTTCCTATATGTAGCACTGTTTCTTGTACAGCACTGGGTGTTCTTTAAACGAGATGATCAAGGAGCCCCCTTTGGCACAAAGACATCTGGTAGCAAAGCATTAGAGAGATGGGTGCAGATGGGTGCACTCAACAGCCTGAACCTGAGATTTCCCAATTCCTAAAAAAGCGTTCTAGCTACAGAGCTACTGTACAAACACGGCAGCGTTATCAGCATGTTCTCTGTCTTCCACTCCCTCCTGCCACAGGTTTGCATTTCTTTCTTAATGGAGGTGGCTCTGGCTTCTAAGTGCAGCGATCCCCACTGCTGTGTTTAAGTGCTCTAAATCCTGGATTGAGCTTCTAGGGGAGATGAATATAATAGTGTTTAGTCTGAGGTTCCCAGACAGCCTTGAGCATGAGAAAAAGAGCAGAGCTGCTGAGTCCTGACAAGGAGAAGGTAGTTCAGTTTCTGCAAGATCCAGAATTTTGGGGAATTTCATTGGAAAAAAAAACACAGAAACTAACGGTATGCATAGGCAGAAGTTATGAGAACAGCTCTGGTATGACGAATAAACCTTAGGAATGCTGCTTTCATTTTTTGCAGTTAAAGGGCTTCGAATGGTTTATTTCAACATGCAACCATTAACATGGAATAAATTAGCCAATTTCCTTCCAAGGGCAATTAATTAAACTCATGCATGCCTCTTTGAAAGAAGCTGTAAAATTATAAGCTATGCCACATATTTTAACCCATTTATAGACAGTAAAACTGCGGCAGATTAAGGGGTGTTGAAATGTTCCTCTAAGTGCTGTCCAAAGAATACAGCACTCTGTAAGAGACTCACAGAAGAGAAGCAAAGTTCATGGGTTATTTTAACTTCCTGTTTGTCTCTATTTAAAGTTCATATTTTAAAACCAGGACTGAAAAGCATATTCCTGCACTTTTGAAGACTCTGATTCCCAACATTTTATCTAGACATGACTTTTTAAAACTTAATGTTAGAAAAAAAAAAAGTATTTATTGGTGGTGGTTCGATGCAACCACTAATTACAAATGCAATTGGCAGGACTATCATAAGTCAAAAAATGTTTTACCTGAGCCCTTTGTGTTGTTGGTTTGTTTTGTTGTTTTTTTTTTTTACTGTAAGTTTAAGACAAAAATGTGAAGGTTATGTGGGTCACCTCTCTGCCAGAATGCACAATGTAAACAGGATAAAATAACTGGGAGTTTGTGGAATCTCAGCGTGAGCAAAGTTTTAAGTGCTGACTTCTTACTACAACTTCCAACATCAGCATTAATTAAATCCAGTGTATTTATTTTCCTTTGCCATTATCACTAAAATAAGCTTGTTTACATTTTTGAGCAAGTTAATGGCATACTTAGTGCTTACTTGTACTAGGCAGAAACAAGCCAGCAGAGAAACAACCTGCTTCTATCACCTCTAAAGCACAATTACTATGAAATGACTAGAATAGTGGTGAGACAAGTGATGATCTATGGAAGAGTTTCTTCTAGATGAGAAAGTGAGAAGTTTAGCTCAAAGTGGCTGGGCTTCTGAATATTCTCCTGTGCTGAGATGCATAACTCTCTTGAGATACTCTATAGTAGATTCTGTCAGTCCCTGAGGGCTCTGCAGGGAAAGAAGGGCAAATATATCTTGAGAATCTTTCCTAGAAAAACAGCTTTTGGTCTTGATCAGGATTAATACCCAGCATTGTTTGTTACAAGTCTGTTTGTTCCTAAAAATGTAAATGTCTTACTTATCCTTGAGGTTCTTGTACTCATTTGAATGTGTCTCAACTTTGATGTGGAAAAGCAATTTCTGCCGTGGCTAAAACGTTATGTGGAAAAATACATTTTACTACTTACATAGTTAAAGAATTCTTCAATTTGGCCCCATTTCTCTACCTCAGCCTCATTGTTTCTAATGATGCTTTCACCTGGAAAATCCAGGCCTCGAAGAGAATAATGCAGTAGGTAACACTTTTAATCAGTATAGGAAATATGAAACAGCAGGGAATAAATTTCCAACTGTGCAGACAAGGAAAAAAAAGGAAAAAATGTGAAAGCTGTTTTTTCATTTCTTTCCCCTTAGATTGGTCCTACCCGTGGGGCTTTTATGGTGCCACAGTTGCATACTTATCAATAATTGTTTCCTAATTCTGCTCCGTTTCTACGCTGAAGTAGTATAAAATGTCAAGCTCCATGCAGCCAGTCAATTTTCAGGATCCCATGTGGACAACAGAAACCAGTGTGCTGTTAGTAATCTCTTAAAAGGATAATTTTCCTCCTGTATCGATGTTTAATTGGATGGAATCTCAAATCTTAACAGTACCTACGCCGCTTGAATAGCCTTCTCTTTGAGGTATGAAAATGGAGAGGGAAGGACCACTCATTTGACAAGGGAGCTTCTGTCTAATTAATCGAAACCATGAGTGGGAAAAAAAAACAAAACAAATCATAAAAAGTTTACTGAAATCATTTCAAGAGTCACAATTGGATGCCTCCTCTCAGCAGCTGTCCACGTACACCACGACGTTGTTCAATGGTGAGTAAACTGACCTCATGTCTGGGGGAGCTTCTTGCTGACAGGCGTTTTGGCAGGGGAGAAGGCCGCAGCAGTTGCCTGTAACTCACTGGCATGGTGGCTTTGACTGTAGATTTTGGAAGAGGGCCACATCCCTCTGCCTTCCACCATACCTACCATGGCTGCTTCGGCATCGTGACAGGACGATATCGTGACCCAAAACTCAGAGTTGTGGCAAGCTGCATGAGGGCCTGCACCCGGCTGCACCCAGTGGCTGCGGAACTGCGTGCAGCAGTTTCCTTCTTTTCCTTGTTCATTATTATTTTTTATTTTACTTCATTATTATTTTTTAGCATGTTTGCATTCCAAAAAAAAAAAAAAAGAAGGGGAAGGGAGGATTCGTAAAAAGATGAAGGCTGTTGCAGGGAGGATTGGGGCCCTGGGGGCAGATGGGAGGCCGGGCCGTGCAGGGGGCACCGAGGGGCAGCCAGCACCAGCCTGGTGAAGGGCCGGGAGTGAGCAGGAGAGGTGGAGCGTCTGTGCCGTGCTCAGGGAGCTTATTAGGAATGAGAAGCATCATTCAAAAAGCTGGTGTCCTGCCCTAATAAAGAAAATTAGGAGAGATCTTTAACTCTGGCAGATTGAATTTAAAAGATTGAGTGCACTTAGGGAGGCTTAAAAAGGCATTTGAAGAGTGACTTACTGGAGTAAGCAAAACTAATGCTAAGGCCTCCTTTAAACACATCGGGAACAAAATGCTCAGCACAGGGCCAACGGAGGGCTGGGATTTGGAAGGACACTCGGAGAGGATGAGGCCATCACAAATATTTCATTCATTTTTGCTGCATCCTGTTCCTTCTGGAAGAGGTCAGGGAGCTTTTCACGTTGAAGACCTTAGGGTGGGTGGGAGGGGGGAACAGTGGCACAGGATCAGTTGGGAGCCTGTTTGAGTTAGAAATGCCCTAGATCTCATGTTTATATGGGAAAAAGATGAGACTTTAAATAGGCTAAAAGGAAGTGTCTTTTAGTCCCCGGATCCACACAGAAGAGCTTAGACCATTTTGCCACTGGGCAAATTTTGTCATTGGGCTCTGGTATCAAGTCTGTACCATGTACTAGTGTAGTGTTTCTAGTAATTGTCATGTAGTCATTAGGAAGTGACTTATTTCTAACTTATCTCATCCTCTTATTCACTGTCCCCTCTCTTTCTACTTTGTCTTCCATTAAAAAAAAGTCCCTGGCAAAGAAGTGGAAAACAACTGAAATCCTTCTGTAAGAAGCAAGATTTGGTAATTCCCTGAGATGAAAGGAAAAAAGACGGTGAAACAGTGACATCACGGTTCTGAATTCTCATTCAGCTATTCTTGATTCACATAAATAGGGTCCGGTTAAGATAGAGGCTAAAAGGGAAAAGCCATTTAGAGGGAAAAAAGCCATTTAAAAGGGAAAAGCCATTAGAAAGCCATTTATCTTCAAACATCTTTTTTAAAAAAACAGCGTTACCCAAGACCTCACGAATGTTGCCCACTATGGTGGGAAGGGAGCGCCATACACGTGGATGTCCCATCACCGCATGCGATGCGGTGCAAAGCTCATGAAAGCTTCCAGTCATTAAACTTTGCTAAACGACATACAGCTTTTTTCAAAGAATGGTGCTCCTGCTTCAGTGAGCTGGCCATGATCCAGCCCTAATAAGTACCTTCTGTGTATCTAAATTGTTTTGTTTATTTAATTGGACAAGGTTATATGTCAAAAGATGTTACTGGGTAGGGTTGGTGGTGCTAGGACAATAGGTACCGTGTCACCCAACTCATTCAGGGCTGGGTGAAGCAATTCCTACGTGCAGATCATAGTGAGTTTGTGCAAATCAGTCCGAAGCTCGCGAAGGACTTCATAAATCAAATAGCAATCCCAGTAAGTTCAAACAAAGCGTTATTAATAAAAGTGCTGAACACTGTCAGGCCAACCAGACCACTCTGGGAGTTGTATGTGAATAATATTATAATACTCCAGGATGTATAAAATAGAGAGGCCTGGCTCATACAAGAAATTAAGAAGTTTCTCTATATGCAGTGCCCACCGATTTATGGCCATTCCACCCTGAAGCCTAGAAGTAGTGCTGGAAGGGGCAAGGACCTCTGATTCTTCTAGACCAAGGTGGTTGTTCCTTCCAAGCAGGTATTTTTCCTCCTGTCACAGCGCTGCTTAAAAGCTAATTGAAACCTTAATAACAAATTACATTTGCGTCATCGGTAAGATATCCAGTGCACTTCCTAGAGCTCTGTTTCTGTTCTTGCCCCGCAGGAGGGGCCCTGGATGTGGCACGCACTGTTGCACGGCAGTTCGGGTGCCTGGCAGAGAGAAATCTAAAGCCATCTAACACAAAATGTGGCAAACAGCTTTGTCAGCAGTTACTAAGCTTCTTCTCAGGATTTGACCTAGACTGGAAGGATATGAAAAAGACATTACAATTTAAGGAACTTCTTCAAATAGGCAAACAATGTTCCTGCTGAGCAGAGCTATTTTTGAGGGGGAAGGTGTTTGTTTAATCACCTAATTGACCCACTGCAGTTTTCCAGATGTACTCAGATCGAGCAATGGCCTTTGAAATCAGTGGTTTAGTTGCCTTGGATTTTTTGTTGTTGTTGTTGTTTTTATGGAGGAAGGGATCTGGCCCACTCCTGTAGCTTTTCCTGTGGCAGGGAGCACACTTTACATATTGGTGAGACTGAGCAAGGTGACCTTGCTTTGCTCTGTGAATTATTACTTCCTCAATTTGAACACTTGCCCTGCTTTAATATTAAACCACTGTCTCTTGCTGAAGGAGCTGTGCAGCGGGAGTAGGCACATTTAAACCCATTGCCAGAGAGCAAGAGACTTCATTAATGTGTGGAGTATTTGAATCCCACCGTTGTTGCTGTCCTTAGCATCAGAGATCAATTATTTCAATGAAATAACAAATGCACCAAATATAGGCAATTATTTTGCCCATTCCCAGTCATTGGCAGCTTCCATATCCCTGTGTCCTCTGGGTGGTTTTACTACGGGGTTCTGTCCCAGGGGCTGGCCAATTTCTCAAGACAATTATGAAGGTAAATGACTTCTCACCATCTTCTCATTTCATTCTTATTCCACAAATCTTGGTGCGCTGTTAATGCTTTTACTTTTCAAAGGCTTGTCTGAATTCACACGTTGGGTTAATGTTACTGAATGATTATGTCAATTTAGCTGCATACTCTTATTTGACATAAGCCTAACTATGTCTAAATAAATATTTATACTCAGTCTAAACAAATCTAAATGTTAAGTACTGACTTGAAAGCCTTAAAGTGCCTTATTTCAAAATCTTATTTAAAAACCAAATGAGACAAATAAGTGTGGGTGAAGTTAAAACCTAAACAAGTGTGACCATGTAATTGTGTACTTTTACAGCCTTCTGGATATCACACCATAGGAAAAGCAGTGAAAATCTATGAAAGCTGAGTCTAAAAATGTGTTGTCTTTGTTCTCTAGAGGCATTTTCTGCTTTCATTAAAATCAATGTGAAGCTTCTGACGATTTTTTTTTATGGGATGAGACTGTATGAGAATTTCTTGGCATGTTGATGACAGGGGGTGCTTTCAATCATCAAATTAGCAGGAAGCATGGGGTGACAGGATGTAAACAGGGCAACATGGGCTAGTTTTTGTGAGTTTCCCTTCTGCACAGCTATAGCTCTTTCTAAATGCACATAAGAAGCACTCTTCCTTACCAATTTTAATGACCACTTATGGTCAGACCTGAGGCCATTATTGAAAACATTTATTATCCTCTTTTTCCTGCATGCAAGTCCTTCCCACCACGCTACTGCGAAGCCAGTGTGGTGGCAGTGACAGAGTCCTGGCTCCATCCTGTCTGCGTGAGGTAGCAGAGCTGGAGGCACGGTGGTGGACATCAGGCCTTCCCTTAGCCACTGTGACCAAGGTTTCAAGAGGCACTGAGGCTTCAGCTTGCTCAGCCTCCTGGTGGAGTAGCCTGCTTGCTCCAGCCCCTTGTTGAGCATGGTTCCATCTTTTGGCACCAGGTCTTTTCTGTGCCATCTTTCTTTGAATCAATATCCGGAGTTCACTAGCTGATCGTGTTAACTCTATCAAATGGCAGCGTACTCAGCCTGAATGCACTCCAGCTTTTTATGGATGCTGATACAGGACTAGTGGAGAGACACAGCCTCGGTGAATTGCAATTAAGTGAATTCTCAGAGCAAGCAAACATATTTCAGAGATACTCAAAGAGCGATCTTCATCATCTCAGACATCCCCACATTTCAGTACTTCAGTGACTAATTTCTGAATTTCTCCCTGTCAGTTACAATTTATGCCTGCTCTTCTCCTATCAAGCAGAGAATTGTAAGTTTGAGCTTCCTACTGGCTTTTCCCTGTCATTGTCTAAGTCTTATAGAAAGCATTGAGACAAAACTTTGCTCAGATACACACGTGCAACTCCTGCTGTTTCCTGTGGGATTGTATTAACAAAACATTTGCAAAGCATCATAGAGTACACAGGTCATTTACGACTGAGAGCGAAGTTTCCTCTGATGTGACTCCACAGGCTCTGTACACGTGCAGCAAAAAACTGCTGGAAATTTGTATGTTGTTGAGAACTGGGTCGTACTGCAACTCCAGCCCCCAGTTGGGTAAGAGGGATTTCTGGCCTCCAGGACTGGTTCCCAGCTTTGTTCAGGAAAGGAAAGCTCTTCCACAGGGGAGCTGCCAATGCTTCAAAGCTTTCCTGTGCCCAGCAGGTTCTAGCCTCATATGTTTAACAAACCTCCATGGTTATCTTACAGCCATGAGTTTGATGGCAAGCATATTTAAAGCTTGAAGATACAGAGTTTCTGATGGCAGTCATAAATGCGAAAAAATATTAGCATCTGAATGTCTTTAGAAATTCACATTGAAAAGATCAGGCCAAGGGGCAGGATTTTTTAAACTGTGCTAGCGCTCTGTCATGGCTACAGATTGCTGGTACATCGCATCCAGGACATGCAGCATGAACAGGCAAATCTCTCTGTACTGTGATGTGACTGATAATACCTCTGCAAGCATCATACATTTCCACTAATTGGATGCTATTACTACCTCATGCGTAGGTCATTGCTTCTAATTAATTACGGGCCAAGAAGGTGCTTAGTACTTTACAAGATGCGGATGAAGACAGATGTCTGCTTGGGAAATTAAAATGGACCAGATTGAGGGTTTTATATAAAACCAGATCAACTATAAAAATCTGATATCTGGACAGATCCTAATAAACCTGATGAAAATTAGAGAAACTAGATCGGCTTAAAGCTAATAAAAAGTGATAGAAATGTTTAAAGTCGTCTCCAATTGCTTTCAGGAGGATTAGCATGAAGCTTATTTTTACAAGGATTAGGCAGAATATTTTACAGAGTAAACTGGCCCGCGGAATTGTTCTTTTTTACTTGAGTCTATAGAATGACTTATCTCATGAAATGCACAGCATGGACAAAAACTCACGTTCTTTGGCTATAGCAATCAGAAATGTTCCTGAAACAACTGTGAGCTGTGCATTCTAGTTATTTGGAAATAAAGTTGTCCAAATAAAAGCCTCAGAACATACAGAATAGAATAGTTGGAAGGGACCTACAGAGATAATTGAGTCCACGTGCCTGACCACTTCAGGGCTCACCAAAAGGGACAGCATCTAATTGAGGGCATTAGCCAAATGCCTCTCGAACACTGAGGCACGGGGCATCAGCCACCTCACTGGGAAGCCTGTCCCAGTGTTTGAGCACCCTCATAGCAAAGAATTTTTTCCTGATATCCAGTCTGAACTACCCCCAGTACAGCTTTGTGCCATTCCCATGCATCCCATTCAGTTACCAGGGAGCAGAGCCTGGCACTTCCATCTCTATTTCCCCTCCTCAGAAAGTTTAATATATATTAAACATTTTAATTCTGACTGTCCTTCAGCTGCTTTGCAGGGAAATGCAGGTTCTCCTTTCAGTGACATTGTGCTTTGGGGCATATTTGCTATTATCCATACACATCGGTGCTGTAAACTTTGTGTCTTAATGTAGCCCTATAAATTTCCAGTTTATTTGCTTTCAAACAGTTTCAAACGGAGAAGTGTTTATGCATGGTGATCATGTTTGAAGAATTTCCTAGGTGTATGTTCTCCGTTAGAAAGTGTGCAGGCTATGTTTGAAATTAGAGTTTATCTACTGTACAAAATTTCTAAACACATTGAGTAGCCACTGTAAATTCAAATTTGAAATATATATATATACAGACGTACCCTGTGTACAAAGCAAACCTTGTGAAATAGGCTTGGATTAGACCTTTTAACCACATCACTGAGTGCCGTAAAAGAAACATTTAGCCTAAGAGCTCAGAAGATGCATGACGAAAGCTGCCCAAAAGAAGTCTTCGGAGATTGTCTGAATAATTAGGCACGTGGGATGAAACTGGTCATGCAGGTAGGAGGATTTACACTTCTCCCTATTTGCCTCATATAATGTAGCTGGCCATTATTGGCTCTACTAAATCAAGTGTCCAAATATGCTTACCAGTGAGAAGAAAAATGTTGCCGCCAGCTGTTGAGCAGGCACTCACTGTGGCCTCTCTGTCAGGCAACAAAGATGCAGAAGAAACTCATCTCATTACAGCTGGAACTGAAACGTGCTCTGCACCAGCAGAGGCTAAAACCCTCAGGAGTGGATGGCCTCAGCCTCACGTGGAGCCTTGTCCCCATGGACACACGTAGCTTTTTACGTCAAGTCTGTGGGAAGCCATTAACGTGGGTTGAGACCTCTTTTCTCTTTGATCGTATTGAGCATTTCATGGGGCATATCTTTGCCTTTGTTCGAATACAAAATGCAGCTCAGGCCAGGAAGCGGGATCTCCATAGATGGGGCTGCACACGAGGCAAATGCTCTGTACAGCTTGTCCTGTGGCTTGTCTGGTCAGAAAGCGTTAGCAGTTTGCATGGCTTTACTTGTGGGTTTGCGTCCTTTATCATGTGTTTTTTCACAGGGAGCATTCATTTAAGCAATAGGTTAAAGACACGCTGTGCTGCCAGAAGCAGGAAAAATGCCACTCCTTCATTTGACCATGGTTAGCCCAGCTCATCCATCAAAGACAGAGAGAGTTTAGAGTTACCAACATTTAGGAAGAGTTAGGTCTCTAATGTTAGGAAATCAAAACCAGATGTTTTATTTACAGTGCAATTTATGCTCTTTTTACCCCCCCCCCCTTTTTTTCTTTTTTCTTTTTTTCTTGAAGATATGTTTCTGGGTCTTGCAGTTGTTTGAGGTTAAAATGCAATTTGGGAATGGCTTGGTTTTAAAATCAGCTGGGAGATACGGGAGACAGAGATAAATAAATCCCCCAAACCATGGGTTGTTATTGGTAGGAGTGGAAGGGCTGGTTTGCTTGTCTGTTGCTTTTTACATCCATGCAGCCAAAATTACATCCTGTGATCTTTAGAAACAAGGCTTGTGGTTCTTGAATGCCTTTAAAGAGACAGGATAAAATTGTAAATCTGGGACTAGTAATTATGGGGACAAATTCTGGGACTTAGGCCTAGAGTTTTTTTCAGGGCAGAGGAGAAAAAAAACCTACATGCACTTACTGCACAGCAGCTTTTCCAAAGGAAAAAAATGCACCCTGAGGAGTGGAGTCTGATGCACAATTTGAGCATCACCTAAATGCTGCTAGAGCCTCCAGCACAGGGATTTGCTGACCCTAGCATGGAGGGCTCACCATAGGGATAAATTTCTCCTGCTTGGACACTACAAATTGCACTGAGCTCAATGATACCTGTTTCTATTTGCTCCGATTAGCACAGGAGGGTGAAAATGCTCCGGTGGGGAGCCTCATGTGTAACGGGTGGCAGCCGTGGATTGTCACTCGTCTGCCTTTTCATCAGTAGGTCACCTCCTGCGGGCACACAGCTTGGTCCCTCCTAAACTGATCGGCAGATCCAGCTGGGGTGGGTGCTGAGCCCCTCCAAGCAAACGGGCTGGGTTTATTCGCATCTGCCCCACGCTCACACAGCAGAGCTGCCGTGCAGAGGCAAGAGTTTTGTGTTCAGTGTGGCTGAGGACCGGTAATCTTACAAGAAGAACCTCTGTTTTGGAAGAGTTAGGCAGGGATCAGTGTGAAATGGCTGGTAATATATTTTCATCACGCATTGTATCATGCTACTTTTTTGAAATAAAGTGCTCCGGGAGATGAAATCGTGTCGGACAATTCTGAAGCTAGGAAAAACACATTTTTATGACTGTGTTATGCATCCATAAAAAGGGGATTTTATAATGGTACTGCTGACAGGCCATTAAATAGACAGGCACAGGAAGGTGCTGCTGTCAGGTCCGTGCAAGCTACTGGTTAACTGGCTATATAAATTTAGAGCAAAATGTAATGAATAGAAACATGGAAGAAGTGCGCGCGGTGTCTGTCTGGGCAGATTGGATCCATGCAAGCCGGTGCTGTTCTGTTAGACCCAGGGATGCTCCAGTCACTTATCTGAGCCTCCTTTGTTTAAAAAAGAAAGAGGAAAAAAAAAGGTAGGAAAAGGTAAATACAAGTCAAAACGCTGCAATTCTCTTTTGTCTTTTCTCGCCTGCGGCAGCAGACAACCAATACAGATAAATAAGCGCAATCAAATGCGACTTGGATGCACCCAGCCTGCTCTCTATTTGTAAGCATCGGGTACTTAACCCTTTATACTGCGCGTGGTATTTATTTTAGCACATTTGATTTCCTGCAAACCCTCCGTCTTGTGAATTCCTTTTCAGTCACCTTCCCAGTATGTTAAAAGCCTCTCCAAATATTTACCATGTGCCCTTTCTTGCTGCGCTTCAAATCTGCTTCTCCGAGTGGTTTGTGCCCTGTCTCCTCCCCAGGCTGGAGTGAAGGCTCAGTGTGTAAAATCAGCAGGTGTCATGAAGTTAAGTGCTTCTTGCTCCATTCTTCTTCCCTCTGAAAAAGCACAAGGAGGGAAACAGAAAATGTAGTTGAGAAACAAAAGGGATGTTCCCAAGTAAGGTTGGAAGAGAGAGAGAAAGTCAATGAGGCAGTGAAGATGTCTGAGCTCCCCATCGAGGTCTGAAAATCACCTGAGGTTCTTGTTCTTTTCTTTTCCCCCTTCTTTTTCTTCTGCCTCTTTCTTTGTCATCAGAGACTTTCCACACAAGTATTCAAGCTGTAGTAGCAGCAACCATAGGGGAGGAAAACTTGGAGGCTGTTCCTGAGAAGAAAAGAAAAAGGTGGGGGGAGGAGGAGCTGTAAGAAGATGTGAAAAGATGTGTAAAGGAAGAGAAATAAAAGAGCTTTTTAAAAACTGACACGAACATTAATTTGAAGGGCAGAGAAGAAAAACTTCAATCTCAGAGCAATCAAAATGAACAACACCGCTATGGACATACAAATAGTCCAAATGAGAGTTTAAAGAATTGAAAGAAAGACAAACCAGACAAAACCCTGCGATTTATCTCCAGCAGCAGAAGCCAGGAAAAGCCTCCATTCCTCAGCTATGTGTTTCTTGGCTCCTAACATTCAATAAACTTTCTATTTCGAGAATTTCACCCATCCTCCTCTGCTTGTCTCTCTTCGTGGCTTGCGCTATCAGCCGCGTGAGTGCTATATACGTCGCTGTGCTCCGTTTGGCGTGGCTCACAGCTTCCAGTTCTCGCAGAGGGTCTGGCCCACCTGCCAGAATTTCCTGGATAAATCCCTGGCATGGCCAGAAAACTGCATTAAAGTGGAGAGTGTGGAAACCTGTTCCACCCACGTGGGAAAACAAAATCACAAGAAACAGAAACATATGGAAGTACAATGAGAGCGGGGATCGTGCAGCCAACACTGTCAAGGGAGGGGAGGGATTAGGGGAAAGGACTTGGTTGCGTAGGGCTTAGTAACTGACTTGCCATATTTGCATTTCGTAGATTGAAGGGTTTATAAATTTCTTACTGCCTTATCGTTAAAGCTTATACACGATTGTTCTATTAAGACCCATATCATAAAGAAAAATGACAGCTCTGCCTTGTGCCAAAGTGCCCCTTGGCTCAGGAAGTGAGCGTGCAGCCCCGTGCAGCTGTGTCGCAGCGAGGGACGTGCTGGCTGCTTGCAGATCTGCTCTCACCACGCTGAGGTCAGCAATGGGGACGTGCTGCAGGTTGGAGCCGCCGCTGAGCTGGGACGGGGCTGAGCAATCCGGTCTGGCTGCGCTGCAAATCCGGAGTGGGGTTTGCTGCTCCTGTTTGGAGGAGGAGGGCAGTGCCGGGTGGACTGCCTGCGCGTGAGCTCTCAGGCCTCGTTTGTGCAAGTTGTAGGGAAAGTAAAACTTTGCACATGCTGGCAACGTCGGCTTTTCGATTTGATTTGTGTGTGGTGCCGGATTAATGGTTAATTACGAGGGAGAACTGGTTCTGGCAAGGAAGGAGCTGGAATAGTTTGTGTTTGTTTCCACATGGTCATGCTCAGATTCCCCTGTGCTGGAAAAAAATCCGCCTCCTTTCTTGTTTCTTCCAGGGGAAGTCCGAAACCAGTCCTCGAAGATGACCTTAGCACTGAAAACAAGCAGTCCATTGTCGTAGCGGGGAGCTGGTGACACAGAGTCCTTTTACTATCAGTATAAATGCATTTTTCTCCTTGAGCCATAATACCCTTAGTGCAGGGAAAGCCAGCGAATTAAAGCTACCCCGGCGCTGTGGTGTTTCCTTCCCATGCTCTAGGCTCTCCATCATTTTCTCCTGGTTCCTCAGATAAAAGAGAACAAAAAGTTTTCCCAAGTTGCAGGAGGGGTCTGGGATAGCACAGAGCTGGCATGGAGCTGGCAGTGGTGGCTGTGTGGCGCAGTCCCCGGCTCATGTCCTTCTTCTGTGACCGCCTTGCTCAGCGATTGCTGCAGGATGCCGCTAGCCCTGGAAGCTCAGGCAACTCAGCTGCTGCGGGTATTTACACCTCGACGCATCTCTTGCCAGCATCAGGGAGAATCTAAGTGCCTGTGGGCATCTTTGGTGGTGTCCGGAGGGGCTTTGTGGTCCTGTGCCGACTGCAGGCCGATGCAGGTGTGGTGTGATCCGTAAGGCAGTTCTGGGCATCACCGGGCTTAGTGCACAATGAGGTTTGAAGAAAATAAGATAAAAACTTAAAGTTTTGTTGGCGGGAGGCCTCGCGGTTTAAAAACAAACAGCAACAAAAAGCACACCAAGAAGCAGGTCAAAGAGGGGCTTCTGTGGGTTCAGATTCCTGCCGAGTCAGCTGCTTGCTATTAACCACGTCACTCGGCTGCTTTTCTTGCAGATCAACTGCATCTTTGTAAAACTGAGAAAGCGAGGCCTCATTAAAATGGGTGCTTCATTTCTACTGAGAAAACACAAAAAAGATAGAGGGATAAATACAGAAGCCCAAACTGCAAGGGAGGTGTGGTCCGAGAAGGCCAGTTTCTGCAGTGCCATGTAGCCTGTTCCTGCAGCATCCTCCTTTTCCTTGCATGCTCCTGACTGCATCCGTGGGACTGGAATTATATATATTATAATAATATATTATATTATATATATACAACCGTAGGATTTGAGGTGATAATATAAACACTTTTCTATGTAATAAAAAACAGTATAACAGTAATAAAAATTAGGATTTGAAGAGACCTTTCTGGCATCAGCTACCTCAGACTATTTCATACTCAGTAACTGCTGGTAGCTAATGCTACAGAAGATCTTTCCACAGTGGCTTTTCTCACTGAAATTTTTTTAAGCTACTTGACACTGTGCACTCTTGAAGATCCTTTCACTTAGAGAATTTTTAATTCTTATAAGCAGCCAAAAATGCCATAAAACAACCAAACAGACAACAACAACATAAAAAACCACCTTGGACTATGGCAGAATCCATAGTAGAAAAGATTTTCAAAATCCGAACACTGTTAGGTCTGGCTGTAATAAGCCAGCGAATTCATTAGAGTTCAGCTTGGTGTAGCAGAGCTCTGCTTCTAAGAGTTCATATAAATCTGCAAATTGTTTCTGGATCTTTGTTTGTTTGATTACCTGCTGATGTTGCAGAGACGGCACATTATTGGAATTTCTTGAGTTAGATTGCAAAATATGTAAGTATGCATTTTCTCAGTCTCATTAGCTGTTCTTAATGCTCTTTTGAGTGACTCCTAGTTGAAAAATTAAGGCTCACATTCCTCCTGCTCCCTCTCGCTCTGACTTTGGGTCTGGATCAGAATATTAAATGCTTTGGAGTTCAGATGCGTGTGGATGAAAGGTTTCGATTCAGACTACTAACAGAGTTATTAATTTAGCTTGAAGCTAATGACATAATTATTAATGCAAGTTTTGAATTCGCTAGCTGTTTGTCTTGTGTAAAGTTGTTTGACTCAACTCTTGGTGTCAAGTTTGTGCAGAGCCTGTGAGAGTCCTTGGTGGGGAGACGCTCTCCTTGTGATACAGGACCTACCATGTTGTGTTCCACAGCTGTTCATTAACACTAAAATTGAGAAACCTTTTCCACGTTGGCACAGGAAGATGTTGCGGAAGCAGGGGGCTGTCTGGTTTGCTGACTCATTTGTATATGGCAGTGCTATTTACCGAAGTTACCAGAGATGTTAGAGCTGCATGACTTGTCCTGTTTAATTCCCTTGTTCTCCCCTCGGAGACCGTGAGACACAAGGCAGGGGACAGGTTTGGAGTTTGGAGGTTTTTTTCTGGTAATATGGCTGGAGGTACAAACTTTCAAACTCATCTTCTGACTTTGCGAGAAGCTTTATGAGGGGGATGACCTTGTAGGTGAATGTCAAGAAAAGTCCTTAAAATTCAGTGTGGGCAGCCTTGTATACGTCAAACTGCTCCATCCCATCAAAACTGTCCCTTTACCCTTGAGGTCCCAGCCGGCCAGGCTGTGGGATGCCTCACGATATCCCCTTAGGTCCATGGTCTCTCTAGAAGTGAGTTATCTGAGCTCTTTTTGCAAGAGCCACTGCTGATACCCCCCGGTCTCCTGAAAGATAAGAGTCTGCAGAGTGATAAAAGGATCTTCCTCCCCGTGCCCCTTTCCCAGGGGCATCATCCTGTGCACACTCTCCTGTTTTCTCGGTCACTGATGTCTTACTCTGAATCTGCTGGCACGAGCGATAAATTTGCTCCTCTGTGGGTCCCAGAGTACAGCTCGTTCTTGCCCAGCCAGATGAAGCCATGGTACAGGAAACACTGCAACCTCCCGTCTGTCTTCCTGTTGTTTTACCCAGCAATCGCAGCAAAACGCCTGCAGAATGCACAGGGGTTGAGGGCGTAATATCCATTATTTCCTTTGCAAATCCGTAACTTGCAACAGGCCTTTTAAAAGAAGACTCTTATAAATATAACTATTATACACATTAAAATAAACCTTATACTACTGAAAATTACTCCAGAAAAATGAGATTTTGTCTTCTCTAGCATACTTTTGTCTTCCACATAAGGAATAAAATCTATATTATAAATATTTTTCTGGTTTTTGCCACTTCTTCAGTTTCAGCAGGTGGGATGGTTTATCCCATACAAGGATGCTCTCTATATGTTAGCAGTTTGCGTTTTGAGAAGCAGTGAGAGAGAAAGAAAATGAATCCTTTTATGTTTGAGCGTCACAGGCTATCACAACTTTTAATGAAACAGATGTTGGTTTTCCATTCTCCGCAAAGTGATCTCCCACAGGTCGCCAGCCCGTGGGTCCCATCTGCTAGCAGCCGACCGTCAGCAGTGAAGGACGGCCACCCATCACAGCGATCGCTCTTCTCGGTGGTTCTACAAAAGCAGTCCTGGACTTATGCCATAGTCTATAAAAGAAGTTCTCTCTCCAGAGCCTTTCCAGCATGTTGCCTTGCTCTTAGGAAATGTGTTTGAATCCTGCAGGGTGTTTTTCCAGGTGATTCCTTTTCTGAACCAGTGAACTACATCTTTGATTGGCTTTGGGAAACAGTAACAAAAGTTGTAGCTGTGAGAGAGGATGCTCACATTTACCTAGAGTTCTCACAAAATCAGAAGCTTTGAAATCCTAACTGAAAACCTGTTCATCCCCCATCCTCACATTCTGCAATTTCTGTTCTGTTTTTTTTTTTCAGCTGAAGAATGAAAGATGAATTATTTTTGTCTTGTGGAAAACCTATTTGAGGCTAAAGGCAAAGTTAATTAAATGAGGGAGAAGAGAAATTTCTTTTAATTCCTCTTCTCTTTTCCCAAAGTCTCTAAGCCACTTGAGTACATCCTTTGGATTTTTATCTTTTTATGCTGCAGTTTTGGGGTCTTTTTCTCTCTGATTAGGGGAAAGCTTGCAGTGGGAACCACTGTTCTCAGCATCACTTACTCTAAAAACCCATCACATCAGTTTTGCATGCCAATCTGTTGGCAGAAGCATGTCTCTAGACCCAGCATTACAAGAAAACTTCATTTGGGCTAGATGAGGTATCAGAGTTAATTCAGGATGGTACAGTTAGCAAGGAACAACTCTGCAAAAACACCACAGAAGCTAAACCAGTGAAATTATTCCTTCACTAGAAGACTTTCTTACCTGTTGTTTTGGGAAATACCGTTTGCTTTAGTTGTCAGTTTTTCAGATTTCAGCCAAAACCTGGTATTCTTTCACTTCAGCTGAAATAAACGTAAGAAATGAAATAACATTAAAGTTATATTGAAGGCAGAAAAGAGGTAACGGGATGGCTGAAAAGTTGCAGGTTCAGGTATACAGGTGGAGTAGAGGAGGGAAACAACCTCCACGTGTAGGTCTGTGTGTCGCTAGTGCTAATTCTTAGGGGTATTTAGGAGAGTTGTGTGAAGTCAATTTGAAACTCGCTTTGTGCTTGTGGATTATGGATGCTCTTTACTTTCTTCATGCCTTTTGAGGAATTGACTGTTAACTTAAGGTTATTGGTCTTGCTTGAGTAGAAAGACATAAAGTTACATGCACTTAAATTAAAATTGATCCAGCTAGGAATGGGGCAGAGCGCTGGTAGCTGTGTCTTTCCTACACACTGTCACTTCATAGCACTTCTCGTGTATGAAGTGTTCTCCCGGGTGCTCTGTGTTTCCTGCACACCACTTCTGGAGTTTCATATTCCTCGTAAGCCTGTGCTTGTTTTCAGTGGGTTTCTTTTAAAGTGCTCAGTTGCTGACATCCCATTTTCCCTCTCACCAAATAATGCTTTCACCTGTCGAGTCCTGAGTGGCTGTGCAGGGGCTAGATGTTACCCACACGTTCTTTTTAATTAAAATAGACCTTCTGTAATATTTTTTCTACTACCATCTATTACTTCCATTTTCATAGAAAGCACTTTCAGTTGTCTGTAAGGGATGTGAATCAGAAGTGTGTATTTTGAGATGGGGGAAGGGTGGGGAAGGCATTGATGAAAAAGGGAGAAATCCCAAAAGGAAATGATTTTGCAATTCAAGTAATCTTGATGGCAGAGTGGTAGAGATTATGTTAGTGATACCATAGGGGGTGGGGAGCATGAAGCACACTGGAGGCAGGACTTGGAGAGTGAAAGCAATGATGTGATCATCTGCTCTGCTGGGCTTCTTTTATCCTGATTCTGCAAAGTGCTTAAAAGTAAACGCAAACTTCGGTCAGAGGACGTATACCAGGCTGTCACAGGATCAGGGTATGACTTTGAGTAAACCATATGAGCCCGTGTGTAATTAAAGTTATGTAAATTATCCATTGGAAATATATTTGCCATGCCGAATGTCTCAGATTCCATGCTCCAGCCTGGCTTTCTTACTCATTTTGCCTGGTGTTGCCTTGACTTGTTCATTGAAAACAGAAGCTTTTCCCAGCAGGAAACTGTTCCTAGGTATGTTTCCACAGCACCTAACTCAGTAAGGCGTCTGCGTTAAGGGCAGCCCTGGCCGTGGCAGGTGTCCTCCTGCTGCCGCTTCGCACTGCCTGAGGTTAACAGCAGGTGAGAGCAGGCGCTGCAGTCGCTTTGCTTGTCTCTTCCCCAAGTCTGGGGTTTTAGAAGTGAGCGGGGATTGAGCTCCAGATCTTTCCCGTAGCTTATTTAATTTTGGTTTTCCATTTCCTCTGATGAAGGGGGGGAAAAAATGAAACCCATGCAGACCGTGAAGAACTGTTGCCTTGCGTGGAGGTCTGAGATAATCTCGTTGTGTTTGACGTGATGCCAGGGCGACAGGGAGTGAATGCCAAAAAAAAAAAAAAAAGGCAGAATTAATGGAGAATGCATGTAGCTCTGAATAATTTAAGCCGAAATTTTGATTTTAGTGCCTTATAGGATTTGTTTGCCGGGCATCGCAAAAGATATTTTCTTCTAATATTTTTAATGGGATTTAAATGTCATTGACCTAGGTGGAGATCCTAATGAAGATCATTAATTTCTTGATGATACTCGCTCTGTAGACCCAAATGAAATTGGAATGGTCTTCTGCTGGCTAGTGTCTGGAATCTGATTAGTAAGAGACTGTCCTTGTCATTCATATTTTAAATCTGAAGTAAACAAGGCAGCAAATAGTAGGGAAGAAGTGTTAGCCATTTTTGTACAGGGAGATGAATTACTCCTAGAAGTATCTTTCTCTCTTTCTCTCTCTTTTTTTTTTCTTTTTTTTCTTTTTTTTCTTTTTCTTTTTTCTTTTTTGCCTTTGTTCTCCTTTTAGGAAAAAGGCAAGTGCACTGCAAGTGCTGCCTCTGTGTCATTAGCTGGGTGCCATGAGTGGACAAAACATGGCAGAAGAGAGAGATCCAGATTAATGACTGCTGTTAAACAATCCGTTTGTAATAACTGCATTACAATTCAGTACCTGCAGTACAATTAGAATTAAAGAGATGCATTCTGCTCTTTCGTTACATTTTTTTAATCCACTGAAATACATAGACATGAGGGTGAACCAAGCCCAGAATTTAAGGTACAGTAAATTACTATCCATTCATTTGAGGCATATTTTATAAGCAGAGCTATTTATGGCTTTTTGATTGCGATCAGTGATGACAATAATTACCTTGTGGGAAAAACATGAACAAATGAATCTGATTTTTTTTTGCATTTGATCCTTGCACAACAGATAGTGGAATGATAAAATTGTTGTGAAACAACATTGACGCAGTGTGTCAAGCTGGTTTTTTTATTATTATTATTTCATTGCAGATAAATGTCAGGGACAATGTTTGAAACTAGCTGACATGCATTATGACATACCATTTAGCTGCGGAGATATGAGCTGGGGCCAAAGCTTGTTTGGAAAATTGAGGTCCTTGGGAGCAGTAAGAAATAGGAGTTTCTTACAAATAATAGCAGAATTCATTCTGAGCTCCTTAGAGCAGGTCTAAGGTTGTTGCAGAGAAGTCCCAGACTTCATTACCTTGTAAGGCGTGTGCTGAAGTCTGTGTGTCTCAAGAACGGTGTATAATTCATAGGCTTTTCCTGGTCACTGTCATATGAGGTCAACCTATCATTACAAGTTGGACTTGTGCTGTTGGTAATGTGCCGGCTCTTCTTTGACCCCTTTTTGCAGTTAACTATTCAGTCTGGTATGTGATAAGAGCTCTAGCAAAGTAAGATTGAAGTTAGCCTGTTATTTTGTCATTATTATTATCCTGAGCTACATTTAGTAGGTTTTGGGGTGTTAGAAGTGAGAAGCACTGTACTCTTAGAAAAGTTGATCTCACCATTATATGCACATTTTCTTCACAGAGGAGCAAAACGCAGTCAGTGCCAGAAGGCAGGGTGGTTCGTGATGCCAGGGTGGTTTGGGGACCTGGCAGATGCCTTGTTCTCAAAAGAAAAGTTCCTCCCTCCCTGCTCAAACATTTGCAGCCCAGTTATTTATGATTAACATCCCACTATGGTCTGTTGCTGCTGCCAAAACAGAAGTTGTAGCTGGCACAGGAGGGTGGTTCCTTCATTGTTATTTTTATTGGTGTTTTTTTTCCTCTCAGTTCCTTGTTTTGGCATTTTCGGCTATTTTCCTCCTCCTAGCAGACTTTCCTCTGCTAGGTTATTTTTTTTTTTAATGTTTCTCTTCTCTTTTGTGGGGTTTTATTTTTTCAGGTCTATTCACAGTTCCAAATATGTTCAGATTTAACTTTATATTCCATGTAATTTTACAAGTTCCTTCCTCATCAGACTATGGTGTCTCATGACTTTGAAAATAAACATACTGTGGATTATACTTGTTTTTCAGTATTTCCTTCAAATGCTATTTATCTTTCCCCCAAAACATCTGTGTGTCCAAGCCTTCTGTTTTATGCTCTCAGAACGAAACACTTGCAGAAAACATAGAAAAAATATTCAGTGCTTAGGAAGCCAGTTTGGACTTGCCTGCTCATTTAGCTCTTGAGGTTAAAATTAGGCCCCTTCTTAGAAGTCTCAGAAAGTCCTCGTTTAATTGCAAACAGCCAGGCAATATTCTTTGGAAGGAGAAATTGGGAGATGGGGGTAGATGGGGGACACACACACATAAAAGTATCTTAAACATATAAAACTCTAAGTGATGTTCTTAAGACAGATCTAAAACCATTAAGTTGCAGTGCTAAAGTGAATTGAAGTGTTGGGCTGTAATGTATACCAGCAATCAAAGGCAATGTTACATACGATGGGCTCTACCAACTTCCAGCTTTACACTGGCGAAGGATTAGTGTAACACCTTCTCAAAGAGCATCGACAGATGGATCCAGACTTACTTGTAGTCAGTGGAAGGACTTTTTCCTTCATCATGAAAGTCCTGCAACACCAAATGTCTCAGCCTCTTGTATGTAAAGTCTTCCACTCTACCTGAAACACTAGGGTCATCCAGCTTATTTTTAAAATCTCAGTAATCAACAATACTCACATTATGAAATGGGAAAGCACTATCACTTCTTGGCATGTTGTTTCAAATTGTCTATTGACCTCATTGTGCTTTAGCAGAGAATTGATTATCTAATTGGTTGTATGATAATCACTTAGACATATGACCTTATTTCATCCTTCCCCAACATACTAAATTGCTAGGCAATTAACAAGATTTGAGGCTTTCCATAATCTTTATGACGTCTACATATGCATAAGGATGAGTGTATTTGTCTGAAATCATTAAAGAAAAAAACCTTCACATTGGTGAATTTCATGTACATTTTATTTTTCAGTTTTAATGGTTTTGTTTTCTTTTCCTTTTTTAGGTATTACATAGAAATGGCTTTATGGATCTGGACACTGAGCATTTTGAGCTGCTTTTCCGTCACCTTTTCCAGAAATGAGGAACTGCATTTTTTTCAGAGTACCACAGAGCTAAATCACCTAACAGTGGACAATGACACTGGGATAGTCTATTTGGGAGTGGTAAATGCTCTGTATCAGCTCACAGAAAAACTGACTAAAATCAATCATGTAGAAACAGGTCCAAGAAAGGACAACAAAAAGTGCACACCTCCCATTGATGAAAATCAATGCAAAGAAGCAGTACTGACTGACAATTACAACAAATTATTGTTGCTGGACAAGGCAGATAAAACAATTGTGGTGTGTGGAAGCCTTTTTAAGGGAATTTGTGCCATCAGGGATTTAGAAGATATTACCAATGTTAAGTATTATGTGGACAGTAGTGGGGAGAAGTCCTTTGTAGCAAGCAACGATGAGAACGTATCAACAGTGGGATTGATCACTTCCTTGAACAATGACCGAGTGCTGTTTGTTGGGAAGGGGAATGGACCAAATGACAATGGGATAATAATTAGCACTCGGCAGCTCTACAGCAGAGATGGGAAAGACATTTTTGAAATGTATACAGACTCTGCAGCTGTTAAGTCAGCATATCATTCATCAAGCACACAACAATTTGTCACAGTCTTTGAGGATAAAAATTATGTTTATTTTATTTTTAATCAGCAAGAGAAACAGCCTGTCAATAACCGCACACTAATTGCACGTCTGTGCAAAGATGATGCCCACTATTACTCCTACTTTGAAATGGACTTGGGTTGCAAAGATGATGATGGTGCCTACGATCACTGTCATGCTGCTTACGTCACTAGCCCAGGAGAAGAGCTGGCTGTGAGCATGGCTCAGCAAAGACAAACTACGGATTCTCCCTCAGATGACAAAGTTCTTGTTGCACTCTTCAGCAAAGTAAACAAAGATAACGGCTCTCCAAAATCTGCCATGTGTGTGTTTTCTTTGAGGCACATCAATGAGAAAATGGAGAAGAACCGGAATGATTGCTACACTAATAAGAATACCAGCATGTTTTACAAACTCTTTGCAGTAGAAAACCCATGTGGATCACATGGACTGGTAATATCAGCATCAATGTTAGAATCTGTGATAGGAATAGTGGAAATTATATAACTGTATGTTTTTTAGGTGGCTTTGAGTTAAAGTCTAATGAGATCAGGTGCCGGAAAATCAATAGCCGGATTCACTACAGAAATGGAATGTGGTTGGGGTTGTTGTGGAACAAGTCAAGCAAGAAGTGGCAAGAGAGTTATAATTTGGAGTCTTTTAAAAAAGAGTTGATGTCTTCTAAAAGATGAATATTATTTGGTTTCATTAATGCATTTATTTTTAAATGTTCCTTCTGGTATGGAAATTACTGAGTCATATGCAGTGATTTGTTATGCCCATGATCAGCTTCCAGACTGGCAATTCTGGTCACAGCCAACATATTTATAATGTTTTTAAATAGTATTATTAATCCTGTAAGTGATATCTGGAGCTCAATATTGTTTCTTACTTGGATATGAATTTTCAGATAATTGGAAATATGCATGTTTCTTATATTTAGGTGGGTTTCGTATGTTTCTCTGGCTCAGAATACACCGATAGCATTATGGCCACCTTCCATTTCTTTTCATGGCTTGTCATTATCTTGGATACGAGGGTTGTGGAGGGCACTGTTACACCTCTCAAGATACTGAAAGATACTGATCTTCGTTTTATGACTATGACTTTAAGAGGCAATTTTCAGCATCTCAGTTGACTTTATGATGTTTTTGCCCATACCACTCAACTTGTTTCCAAGCCCCACTTGTGCATGCCATTTGTTACTGCAGCCAACCCTAAAGTGGGTTGAGGGATTGAATCACCGTAAAAATAATTCAGCCAACTCTTAGAAAGATGTCTTAATTCCCCAACCTGAATATGTTACACACTTAAATAAGCAGTTGCTAGAGCCTAGCTTAAGAAGTGGTGTGCTACAGCCCAGGGGTAGGAGCGAACAGCTGAAGGGATGGGGCATGGGAATACTGGGTCAGTACTGGTATTGACCCAGAATCCTTTATCTCATGAAACCACAGCCCCTTCCACACAGTAGGCCTCTAACACTGATAAGAAACCAAACCAACACTATTTGCCTCCAAACTCCAGTATTTCTCACTGCAGTACCCTGCACTTGAGGTGGGCATCAAATATAGAAATTGTGAATGTGACAAGTGGAGTGGCCCTGGCTTCCAGCAAGAAGGAGTTGTGAATTTCTGGTCAGAAAGAGTCTCATTACCAAATGTAGCAGCAAAGGCAAGGTGTGGATGATCTTCCTTCTGGTAGATCTTCCTGCAGTTTGGGATTAAAGCATATCGAAAAGGGAATGTGTTGAAAGTTCATGAGATGGTTGCCGGTGGACTGCTTTTCCATGGAGAACAGCAAATTAAAAAACAAAACAGCATAAAAACAGTCTTCCAAACAAAATCAGTCAACCTGATCTATATGACATGCTAATTAAACAAAGTGGTTACTTTCTAATCTGTGCTTCTACAATGAAAGAGAAACAAAAAAAAAAATCTCCCTCCATGCCTCCTGGAAAGCAAAAGCATTGAAGCAGTTAGCAATTAGCAGGCTGCTTGTTGGCTTGGGTAAAATGGCCAGGCAATCCATTTCTCTTTCTGCTCTTCTATGTCTGAGGGGTATTATATTGTGGTAATAGGGTTGCACTTCATTCTTAGCTAGGAATTAGTGATCTGAATGTTTAACATCCTTCTGTATTGCTATTCCTTATTAGAATGCAAGCAAAAATTTCCCCTGTGGCTCTGAACACTTACCGTACCTTTTGGGAAGTAAAAATGGTGTTGTAGAGAAGCCGGTGTTACAAAAAGAAGGGATGAATCTCACGGCTGTTACTGTGACTGTGGAGAATGGGCACACCGTGGCGTTTCTGGGAACTTCAGATGGAAAAATTCTTAAGGTAACAAATCTGATTAAAAAAATTAGAGCGTGTTGAAAAGGTTGCAAATTGTACTGATAACATGCTTATGTTCTAAAAGTATATGTGATTTATAAGATCACGTATCAGGAGCAAATTCTCTCGGCACTTGGTATTTTTACTTTCAAACACAAAAAAGAAAAAAAAAAAACCAGGTCATTTCTTGCGTACCTCCACTTTCCAACACACAGCTGGAATTAGCATTGCCTGGATAACACTTTTCCCAAAGGTTTAGATATCTACTGGGAGCCCTATATTCATAGCCTTAGGTAATCTAACAGCTGCTCTGGCCTTATCTCTGTTCAAGCCCGTGCTAGTTTAAGAGCAACTTTTCATTTTGCAATCATTCTGGCCATTCAGTGAATAGAATATAGATCATAGAATCGCAGAATGGTTTGGGTTGGAAGGGACCTTAAAGACCACGCAGTTCCGACCCCCTGCCTTGGGCAGGGACACCTCCCACCAGACCAGGTTGCTCAAAGACACAATATAAAGCTAAAGTTGGAGCTCTGGTAAATTCTGACTGTGGGGCTTGTGGTTCAAGGGTCTCTGTGTCTGCAGAGTTAAAATATCAGGACTGTTACACCGTGCATGTCATTTTGTTGAAGGGAAGTGATGGCCGTGTGCTACTCTGCGGTGTGAAATTTGAAGCTGATACAATTGGTTATTGTAAGGGAGGTCAGCAAATTTGAACACTTTAAAGTGCAGAGGCTCCAAGTCGAGAATTTGAATTTTACAGCACTCAAATAAATCCGTATTTCCAAAAAAATCAATGCAAATATTAGCTATTGTGAGCAGTGAGCAATTTCTTTTCCATTACTTTTCTGCTGTACTTGCTGCTTTTGATGCTAAATACTTCAAATTGAAATGTTTTCTCCGATATGGATTTGTGAACTTGAGTAAACACAGCATTTTCAATAATGATAATTGAAAAAAGAACAACCTTTACCACCTTTCTTTCTTCCATGAAACAGGTGTTCCTGTCATCCACTGCAACTGAGTACAGCTCTCTTACTATAGAACTAAATAAACCCATAAAGAACGACCTGGTTCTTGACAAAACCCAAGAAAATCTATATGTGATGACCACAGACAAGGTAACGTATCCCTCTCTTTTTAAGGACCAGGTTCAGTTTAACCTTCTCTGTGACTTTACCTGAGATTGGAATTTCTCTCATTCCTGGAAACCACCCTAAGTCAGTGGGGCTGCCCCCGCCCTGTGTTTGTGCGTGCACCTTTACAGGCAGAAGGAAAGCAGAATATTACAAGTAACTGAAAGTGCTGCTGGGGGTAGGAGGTGGATGAAAATACCTTTTACCAGCTTCAGCACCCCCTTCTCCCTCCAGCAGAGGTGAGCAGAAGGTCTGTAGATGCCTGTAAAGCTAAGCAAAGAGGGTTCCTTCATCTTTTCAGTGTTGCCAGTTCTTCTGGCATCAAGGTCTCTCCAAAAATGAAGACCTTCCTCGAGTCCAGGCTAATGGGCTTAATTGCTTGACTGTCCCTTGGTTTTATCCTTAATGCTCAGAGATTGGGAATGGGAGGTGAGTTCCCCTCTGAAGCTCTCTCACAGGGTCTGTAAGAAGGATGAAGTTATGATGTTTGGCACCAGAACATCGCAGGGTCAGGCAGCTGCATGTCAGGGAGGATGCTCAAGCTGCCATCGGGCCTTTGCAAGAGCATTTCGGGATTTGGGATGCTGGTGGCTGACGTAATAGCATTTACACATCTGTAAAGCTGCCAAAGGTTTTCATGAGTCTTGCTGTCAGAAACTAAGAAGCAATGGAAAGAATTACAGTGTTGGGAAACACCCTTGTATGCTGGTGCAGCAGGAAAGGTCAGACTTCGCTCTGAAAGGAACAGGCAGTCTCTTCTCAGTTCCCCTTCTCTCAGCTGGCACAATGGAGACTTGTAAAGGAAAAAAGAAAGCAGAAAGGAAAGGAGGAGAAGAGAAAGATGCCAGACTTCTGGCTGTAACCTGCTCCTGACACTTCCCTCTGCAGTCGCTGGAGCTGCCAGGCTCACACACATGGACCAGCAGCTCTCTGGGACAGGGTGGGTGACAGACAAACTGCCACTGTTCGCAGCACCGACAGGGACGCTGGGTGGGACACGGGAAACGTGCTGGTCCCAGTAGCAAGGAGGGAACGATGATGACTGTGAAAGTGGAGTATTAGGGAAGATGGTGAGGGAAGCATGTTCTCTTCCTGTTTTATAAAAGATTAATATAAATTTCTGCAGTGCTAATGCTGCATTCTAGCTGAAGGATTTCAGGCTGGAAGCTCCATTGGAAAACATGCCAGATAAGTGACTGATAAAACATTTAGCAATGTGACAGTGTGTGAGAGAGGTTACTGCACTTTTTTGTGGTAGTTGGTACTTCTAATTTGGCTTCTGCTCAAATTTGGAACAGAACTCCAAGCCTCAAAATTGTCTGTGTGAGGCCAGGCAGCCTGGCACCTCGCGTGGCAGGATGGCATGTTGCTTCAAAGCCCTGAGGTCCCCACCAGGCTATGCCATGAGCAGCACAAGGATGGGGGCAACCTTGAAGCAAAACAAGTTTTCTGGTGATAGTCTGCGTGAAATGGAGCATTTAGGAAGGTCCCTAATAATTCTATCTCCACAAGATGTTTAAATTCAGAAAGCAAAAAATTTCTGCCAAAGAAGGTATTTCAGTTTAATTTTTTCCAGGCAGCTCCCATAGACACATCCGTTTCTAGATAATGGGAATAATAGTTTTCTTTTACAAAACCTGTTCAGCTTAAATATGAATAGCTAAACTTGGGAGCTCTGTCACGGCATTACATTACTGTCATCTCCACGAGTTAATTACAATGAGCAGTCCCACCCACTTTTAGAGTCAGATAGATGAAAGGAGAATGGAGGCCTTCGTAGCTGGAAGAAATGAAGTGACAGCAGCGAGGGGAGAGGAATAAATGCTGAAACACACACTGCTGTTTTCAGAACAGCTGTGAGTTGTGGGAAGAGATGTACCAGAACCCTGCCCTGGGAGTTATTTAAAAGAAGGTAAACACTGAAGGGCACAATAGCTGCACTGATCTGCACGCGTAATGCTGAACTGCCTGGCAGATGCAGCACTAGCCTCACAAGTGATGTTGTGATGGGTGATAACTTGAAGCAGCCTTCAAAGAGGAATCAAATGGAGAGAAAATATGGGGAGGAATGATACAGAGGTTAAGAATCGTAGTGAGAAGTCAGCGCTTGCTTTCCTGTTTCACTTCTCCTCCCCCTCTCCTTACAGCATCGATAGCAGTGGGTGGCTTGGAGCAGATGCCTTCAAAAGTCAGCCCACTCCTCCCAGAGTTGGGGCAGGCATCAGGAGGAGCCCCTTGAGGCTGGAAAGGACCACACCACCCTTGCCGTACTCACTGTAGCTCATTAAAATAAACAGAAGTGGTAGGATCCCAAATTCCTTCTGATACATCCCATATCAGGAGTAAAACTGAAGCCTGTGACAGTCACTATTCTCACCAGCTTCTCTGCTTGTTTTAGCTTTTGCCACTCTCTCTGGCTAAGACCTACTATTAGAAAATCTCTAAAATTAGTTTCTCTTCATTTTGAAGATGACCGTAAGCTGAGCTGCTATTCTTTAAAATCCATTCAGTTTACATAAAACTTGCAGAGACGGCAAGGGGCTTGTTTCTGCCTGCCAGAATTATGAAACAAACACTTTGTCATAAAAAAGCCATTCACTGGATATTAAGTTACTCACAAGAGTGGTGTTGGTTGGTGAAGCAGTGTGCCAGTAGCTCAGCTCCAGTTACATAGCAACCTGAAAAGTACTAAAAAAGATAAGCCTAAGTAGTAGTAAATGCACAAAAACTACCAAATGTTGACATTTTCCTTAACTGAGTCAGGCTGAGCTCTCTTAATGTGAAAGAAGGCCAAATTCAGACTTTCAAAGTAGCTTTGTAGCTGCCAGTAGTAGGTTTAAATGAGAGGATTAGGTAGCAGAAACAAAGCTTACATCTTGTAGTAAGCTTTCTGCACTCTCCACAAGTGAAGTATAGTCACTGGCAGCACTGGGAAGAGGTATGTCCCCTTGCCCTCTTGCACAATTCAGCAGCACAATTAAAAGGGATGATAATGTGCCAACTCATTTTTCTGGGCACCAAAGAAAGACCAAATTGTTTATTCTCACCCCCGGAGGAAATCAAAACCAGAAGCCGTGTATTTACTGGGGGACTGAGACCTGACGATGCTGCTTCCTGACATAATTATTTCCATTTTCTGTTGTAAATCTATTGCACAGCAGAAGGGCTATGCATGGAAAAGTGCAGTAACCCTGAGCACCCGGGCTCTCTGAGGCTTTCAAACTTTCTGAAATGCCTTCTGGCTAAAAGTACCACTTACAGTTACATTTCCAAATGATTTCATCATCATGCTAATGACAGGAAGGGGAGGATATTCTATTTTAAAATGATCTAGCCAGTATCAAGTTAGCCTTTAGAAGGTATATGTCCTGCTGTAGCTGTTTCTTGAATTGGAAGAGCTGTTCATGCAGTTTCTGTTCCGCAGCAGCTGCTGTAATGCAGGTTTCTAGAAGTACTTTAACCTGCAGGAGGTGAATAGCTCAGGTTTTTAAGACTTTCTCATTTTTCTTGGTTATGGCAATGACCTATGTTACTTTGAAGAGAGATTAGAGAATATTGGACTGAGAAAGAGAAGGAAAAGTGTGTAGATTTAAACTTCATTAAGTCATGATGGGCGGGATAACCAGGCTCCATTTTTGTATGGATTTTGTTAAAAATCAAACTGCACTCTGATCACAGTAACACTGGATCAAGCCTTCCACTGGCACAGGCAACAATGTTGTACAACCCTGTCCGTAAGTTTTTCAGCCTCCATGTGCCTTCTTCAGATACGTTACGGTTTGTCTTGCTTTTGTCTCTCTAGGTGCATCTCCTTCCCGTACAGGACTGCCTCAAATACTCAGACTGCGAGAAGTGTATGCAGGCAAGGGACCCGTACTGTGGCTGGTGTGTGAGAGAAGGCAGGTGAGTCCTGCAGGTGTTCTTCGGGCGCAGGCAGTTGAGATGCTCAAAATGTGACCCATGCCTTGCGTTATAGCTTTGCGTAGCAATTCCGTCTCTTTGTACTCAGCCTCACGGTCCTGATGGGGATTTAATTTTATCACGCAGACGTTGGTATCAATCTTCCATGCACACAAATAAGTCCCTGTTGAGTTCTGCAGATTTCATTAGTTTGGGAAAATATATACTCTTCTGCTGGTACTGAAAATCATCATACATCTTGCAACTGCAAGTTTTATGACTCTCTGAACCATCCAGTTAAATATTTTCCCAGAAAATCAGAGTGCTTCCTATTTAAAATCCTAAAAATATAGCGTTTATTTTAAGTAGAGAAGGAAAACATAAAAAAGAGCATAAAAGAAAAAATTGCTAATGTCTGAAAATAAAGAATATAGATCAAATGCTGTTTTTATATAAATGTCAGCTACTGAGACATGTAGCTACATTGAGCTCTCACCTAATTGCAGGAGAACAGAAACTGGCATTTGGCTGACTTGTCTGTAGAGGTTATCTGAATTAATATTCAAACACATGTAAACTAGAAAAAATCTGGATGTCTCTTTACACTGTGCATTGATTGGAGTGGCGAGAGGCAAGAGCGGTCTTACAGCTCTCCTTTTGACTACTAAGTTAATTAACCCCTTGGCATGAGCAGTTGGGAATTCATGATTCTAAGTACTTGCTGTTGGAACAAAGGGGCTATTTAATTATAGTATGCAGATGAATTTCAGACTTCTAGCTTCCTGCTTGAAAATGTGAACTATCACATTAAGTTACCTAACAGCCTGATGTGCAGCATAATGTAAAGCACTGCAAAGAAACTTTTGCGTTGCATACAGGTTTATGCAATATACTGTAACTCTTCAAGCCTGGGCTTCAGCTTCGGTGGATGAAACCTGGGGATTTGGAATATACAACTCGAACTCCTCCTGGGCTACTGGGAGTTGAAGGCCGTGTCATATATCATACAAAAGGCAATTTTCCCTAGATTTCCCATCAGGTTTCTGATATGACCACTGACCTCAATAACTTGAAGTATTAATGATCTTTGAGAACAGGCAAACATGAATTTTTGCATTTGGTAGTATTTCTTCTATCAGAAAAAGAAAAAGAAGTGCATAATTTCTAATGTTTTTCCTACCTGCACCAAGTTCTGTCTCGTGAAGGCATGCAGTGCTTAATTGTGTGTTTAGGGACACATTATATGAATGCAGACTTCGTACGTAAATGGTATCCTTAGGGTAGGGCAGGCAGAACTGTGCAGCAACTGTGCTGTACTGAAGTCCCTGATGAGTTAATAGACTTGTGTTACAGCAGATAGAGATGCTACAGAGTTTTCTCCCAAGCATTGCACAGGATGAAAAGAATATGTATGAGATCCCCCCGACCCTTCGTCAGGCTTTTGTAGCCACATGTGCAGCTTCTGTCCTGCAGCATCTCTCATTTCAATTCTTCCTGTAGGGGAGCTGGGAAAATCTCCCAGTGCTTTTGGTAAGGCTGCACAGCCACTGTTGTCTTCCTGCAATGGCAAGGGTGCCCAGGCAGAAAGAGATCTTAACTAGTGGCAGGAGTCAATAAAACCATTCACCAGGAGAACAGCATTTCCCTGTGCACCCCCGGCAATACTTCTCTGTTGCATTTCTACCCTCATGAATCAGATGTCTTCTTACTGCTAACACATGGGTGTCATCCACTTGAACTACTGAAAAAAACAGTCTGTGCCCACTCCTCCAGGAGTTTGTTATGTATTAAAATGAAGATTAATCAGCCTAGTTTCAGAAGATGGCTCCATTCTCCTTTTGATGCTACGTAAAATATGATTGCGTGTCTATAAGTTTGAGTTGTCTAATCCTAGGTGGTGTGCAACATATACGTGTGTTTCTCCATTTGCTTTTTACATCTCAAACACAGTCAATACTTACTCCATCAATTATTCCTTCAAAAGTCCTCTGATAACAACCTGAATAGTCAATATTAAAGCAAATTCCCAGTCATCTTCTGCTGTAATTTCAGTCTCTAATCTCAGAATTGTTGCATTGTTCACAGAACTGAGTCCAGCTATAATACTGTTTTGCTTTTGTTTTTGTTCCTATTTTGTCAGGTGCACAAAGAGGGCAGACTGTGAAACAGCTGATAAGGAGAACCACTGGCTCTGGAGTCCACGTGGCACGTGCGTTACTATCATTAGTGCAGACCCTCGAAACATGAGTCGCAGAGCCCCTGCTACGGTATGACAGGAAAATGCTTTCCCTACTTGTTCTTAAAACATGCTGATGTGACTACCAGACAAAGGAATATCTGCATTTCTTTATGCATGGTGGTGACAGGAAATACTAAGTGTTTTGGATATCTCAGCCTGTGGTGTTTTTCACAGTGCTCTTTCTTGCCTGCTCTTCTTGTGGGTTGCAGTTCATGTTTTCTCCTAAGAAATGCTCTTTTCACCTTCTCTGTAAACCACAGTGATGCATTAGTGTGGATGACAGAGCACTTAGAGTGAATATTATGCAAGTGTTACACAATATTGTATAGCCCATAAAAGGTAATTGATAGGGGAGATTTCGTGCTGCCCTTGCATCCTCTTTCAGCTTACTTGAGCATAAACTTAAGTAAGTAGCAAAGTCATAAGCTGTTTCTTTAAAATCAGCAGTGGAATTGCCTACACAGCAAAGTTTGCTTGCATACATGGAGGAGGTAAATTCAGCATGCAAAACTGCTCTGTGGCAACAAAACTGAGTGTTTGGAGTGTGACCAAGGTGTAAGAGCTTGCTCTGATTCCAAATGGAGAATGTCAGCGAAGACTGAGGACTTCCTGGTGGTGCTCAGCAAGTAAAATCAGGTTAATTTTGAGTAAAGTAACTAAATGACTTTTGATCCTTCTTAAGCAGAAAGAGATGTTAATTCAAGTTAGTTTAATTTCATTCATAAAGGATGTAAACAGCGTTCTGTTAAGGCCATCTCTATGTTGAACAAAAATGCTAGTAGAATGTAAATAGCCCACTTAAAATCCACACCTCTTCTTAGTTCAGATCTTGTCAACTTGTGTTGACAAGTCTTTGGTGCCTCATATCAGAATATCAAGTAATATCAAAATATCTAAACAACAAAAACAAGCCCAACTTCAAATGAGCATCTGCATGCAACCTTCAATATTACCAGTGTCGCCTTCTTCTCGTGATTACTTTACTCACCAAAAAACATTGCAGCTCATGAGACAGTGGACCAGTTTCAGTGGAAAAAGAATGACTACTATTTCTTTTCATACAAAATGGAAAAAGTTAAACAGTATAATAAACACACCAGAAACATCACATCACATCAAGGAAGGCATCCAAAATTTCATTTCAATATTTTCCTTTTCACTTGCTAAGTTTTCCCTTTCTTGTTTTGTTTGTTTGTTTGTTTGTTTTCCTTTTAGTTTCTAACATGTACACTGTATCGATAATTTCCTTGAAAAGGTTAAGATCTCACCATCACTCTCTCAGAAATTCTTTTTTGGTAGTAACGATAGATATCACGGTTTGTGGGTTTTTTGTTTTGTTTTGTTTTCATGTACATTCACTCTTGTGAAGACCATTTTTCTACTCAGCCCTTTCAAACTCCAGCTTTTCCAGCCTATCCAGCCTTGGTTTCGTTCTTGACTAATAACACCTACGGTTAATGTAATTTTAATTAAGTTCTTCAAGTTTTAAGTGTTAACTGCTCTGTTTACTGTTGCTTAACATGGATGCTGTGTACAAGAACAAAAAGCTGTGGGTGTATCTATACAGACATTTTTGTCCTGATCTAGTGCACTGACAGGACAAGAGGTGTTTGTGACAGTTTAATTCAATGTAGACCCATCTGGAAAAGTGGTAGAAAGATAAGAAGAAAAGATTAGTAGTCGGGAACAAATTAAAATTGAAAAGGAGAACCATCATCTGTGGTACTAGCCAAAATATCACCTTTGGTTGGGAAAAAAAAAAAAAAAACAGCTGAAAATTCGCTGGCCATAAATCATACTGGGCCTTGGTTAATTTCTTTCAAACATTTTACCTTTTTTATACATTGCTTGCAGGTGAAACTGACTGTAAGTCCACTGCCAGCTTTGAACAGCAATGACCAGCTTTTGTGTACATTTGGTGAAACAACCCATCCTGCTCAATTAAATGAAGGGGTTATTATCTGTGGTCCACCTAAAGTAATTCCTCCAACACCAAAAGGTCAAGGTAAAGAAATTTTGCTACCTGCCATGTATAATAAAAGGAAGGAATGCAAACCCCTGTTTCCAATGTGATTCGTTTATATGAACTGCATGCACATTTTTTTCTTCTTCCAGTCCTTTGCCTCAAATAGCCTATTGTTGATCTTTGTCCAGTCAAACATTAATTTGAAAAAAAAAAAAAAAAGTTTTACTCAAACCTTTTCCATTTCACAAGTTGTACCAATCTCCAGTGTTTCTACCTGGAGAAGGGGTGCTGTGTCCCAAACAAGCAAAACCCAACTACTCTAATCTTAATCTAATCACTCCATGTTGTGAAGCCAGAAGAGCAGCATATGCACAAGTTTTCTTTTCTTAGTTTTGCTCTGCTCAGCCGTAGTTCAGTGGCTTGTTTTCTGGTCCATGTCACAAGGTTGTCCTTTCTGTCATAAAACCTGCCTCTTCTACTATGTGCCCTCCAGCTTCTGTAATAGTATGACCAGTGGAAAAATATGCGATCGTATAATTAACGGCTGTATCATTGTTCTGAACCACTGATTATACACTTAAGGTCTGTTGCCAACCATAATTCTTGTGCTGTTTCCTAGATGGTGCTTTATTTGTGCCTTAAGTCCATATATCTTGATACATAAACACATGGGATAAAACCGGTGACACAGCACAGATTGTTATGTGGTCAAATTTAAACAAAAAACAAAAAAGTGTTCTAGCATCCTGTATAGAGGCAGTCTCTGTGGATAGCTTTCTTTTATGTACCAAACCTGCCCTGAAGTGTCAGAGCGGTACTTGGAAGCACTTTTTAAGACAATCTTCGATTCTCTTAAGCAGGTCAGAATCCAGTTTTAGTTGTGCAAAGAGCAATGATGTTAAAATCTCTCTTAAGTTTTAAAATAGCTGGGGTGTGTCAAGGTATCAGACTGTGCAAAGTGATAAAATAGCACTCCTTTACTTAGGGCCAATTCACATTCCCTAAATATTTTGAAAAGTAACACATAGGGAGACTAAGTTGATAAATATGACAGCTTAACTAGAAACCTGTCGGGAATGGCATTAGAGTAACCAAGTCACCTAGAAATACTACACCTCCCTGAGTTTGTCCCACAGGGATCCATCTGAAAGAATGTTCAAAAATAATGTCAAGATGTTCAGAAGCTTGGCAGACACTTCAGCAGAAGGCAGACAGTTATTAACACAGGCAGTGGTTCCTGACAGCATGTGACAAAAAGTCCAGAGCTGACCACTTACTGCTAAAAAACCCTGTTGAGTTTAGAATAACCCAAGTTGCTGGAGTCATGGCCATTCCAAAAGGAATGTGATATTTCTAGAGAAGAGGGATGCTTTTTTTCAGTCCTGTTTTTAGGAAACCCCCTGGCATTTCTACCAGTCCAGAATATTTAACGGGACCCAGTGCAGGCAAAGGTGACTTCCAGTCATGCTGCTGATGGTCTTCAAGAACCTGTTAAAGGAAAGCAGAGTTTGAAGTTGCCCAATAGCTTGTGAAATAGCTTGTCACAAGGGCTTAATGATTTCTGCAAAAGGTATTTCAAACAGCTTCACTGAGGAAAGCACCAGTTTCTAAAGATAAATTTTCCACTCTCAGCTCAGTAATGATCCAGATAAGTACATTTGTGGGGAAATTGCGTATGGCAAACTGAAGATCACAAGTGACTGTAGTAACTTAGCATTGCAAGCATTGTTGGGCATTAACTGCAAGGACCCCTTGTTTCAATTCACATGACAATGACAGTTTTAATCCACAAATGAAACAAGTAATTTTACATGAAGACATATTCATATTTAAGAGAATCTTTGATTTAAAATGACTGTTCTCGTGCCAGTTTTCATCTGTGTTCAGTTACCTTCTCACTCAGTTTTCCGTATGCTTTTAGACTCTTTAATATTCTAGCATGATGATAGTACCACTGAGAAACACTTCCATAAAGCAAAACTATTCTGTAATTTTGCTCCTTCCATTTATCCCATCTCTGCTTTTCTTCTGAAAACCATTTGCTGAAAAATTTTAGAGGTTAAAATGACAAAGCAGGGCTCATAAATCTAAAGTATAAGAGGTCATGAGATCCAGAGTGTCAACTGTGTAGTTAAATATTTGCCTGTCCTATAAAATAATAAAAGTATTATTATTGTATCGTTCTGCTCAAGAGCTAAAGAATTCAACAACCACTTAGATAACTTTTTTTCTTTTTCTTTTGTGATAGATCATGTTTCAGTTACATTACGGTTAACCTTTAGAGAGAATGATATATTTTTTGCATCACATACTTACCCTTTTTATGACTGTGAAGAAGCAATGAATCTGTATGAAAACCAGCCGTAAGTATTTCAGCTTCTTATCTGAGGTGTTTAGTTTCTGTGGCATGGTGTTTCAGATAACTGGCAGCTGAGTTACTGAATCATTTCATAATTAAGCCTTTTTCCAGTGTCTTAATTCCTTTTTTCTTACGCTTTAATGGATTTTAAAAATGGTTGAAGCTGGTAATGTAAAGCACTTGGAATGTGAATATTCATGGCACATACAATTAAAGGCAAGTTCATTGGGCTTCCATCTTTGGTAGTATCTAAAGTATCTGCAGGTGAGCTCTGTGGACATCCATTTACTATGTGTTGCCACAAATGTTAGCTTGGAGCTTTGGGTTATGGTACATTCAAATATGATGATCAAAGCTGACTCTGCCCCCGTCATCTTCCCCACTTGAGATGTTACTGCCCCAGGACAAACAGCCAACTCAAACCCTGCATTATTCAACCTGACGTATGAAGGTTGATCAAGATCGTTTCCTTTCTTCTTGGACCCAGTCTCAAAGTTTGTGAGAGGTGCTATGGTTTTCTGATCCTTGCTTATGTTTGAGAAAAATGTAGCTTTGGGGGGTTCTCAAACTGTTCTTACTATTCGATTTTCGGCTTAATGTAGTAAGGACTCTGTAGCAGATTGATCTACTCTCCATGAATAAAGATGGAATTTAATTTACTTTTTTTGTCAGTGGGGGAAGAAGCCTGACAGTTTGTCATGACTATCATGTTATATTTGTAGATGCTATTCCTGTGCAAGCAATAGATGGAATTGCCAGTGGGACTGGAAGAGACATATCTGTGAAGAGTCCTCTTCAACAGAGGATGTGATCAAACAAAATATGGTAATGTTTAAAAATAAAATTTATTAGGTTTTTATTAGAAAACTTCAATATTTTCTTTGCTTTTTTTCTCATATCCGTTGGTTGAATGGGGGATTTCTAAATGACTCTGTAGTTAACTCCAGAAGTGTGAGATTTTTTTAGTGACACTGCGGGGGTGGGAATTTAAGGGTGTGATTGAGGAGGGGCAGTGAGACTGAATAACTCCTGAAAAGATATTTTTGTTCCTTTTACTATTTTGCTTCAATGGGAGGAACAGGATTTCAAGGCTGGGAAAGATAATCACCCACAGCTTTGACATATGCTGTAGTCATTTTTAGCATGTCTAATTTGAAAGGGTGTAATCAAATCTGTCACTGTATTTTAAGCATGAAGTTCTTTAGAACAATCATTCCATTGTCCGAAGGCCATCGGAGCTTGTTGTGATAAGACTTTTATTTTGAATAATGTGTAAAATGTTTATCTCCCCAGGAAGAAGAATGCCCACAGTTCCTAAACCCTAGCCCACCAATAATACCTATGGAATACCGAACAACAGTGTATTTTGAGGGAAAACATCTAGATTATTATCAGGTAAGCAGATAAATTCAAAGCTAGCTGTCACTTGAATTCCACTTCTCCAGCCACACCCACTCTTAAGGCATTAGTTTCTGTATTTCTGGGTGATTTTGCTCATAGTTCTTCTTAAAGAAGGAAAGGGGCTACACATTTAAGTTTGATATAAGATTGGTTACTGTGGTAGGGTCTCTAAATGTGAAGTCATCACAAAGACAGATCAGAACTGGGCAAAATACTGTAACTGCTAGGTGATTTTTGTTTTAAAGAATTTAAGGTGGACCTCCTCAAACACCTTAAAAATTATTCTTCAGCTATCAAAAGGAGAGGATATTTAGCAAGTCTGAACGTTAAATATCTCTTTCTATTTAAATACTTACTTTTTGATAATTCATATATTAAGCACATAATTCGATGTGCTTAATTCTCTTTCTACTTTTCAAGCAAAAAAAAAATGCACTCAGAAATTACATGCTTTTAGTTTGGGTAAAATCACATTTTGTTCTTTTTTTTTTTTTTAAACCATCAAACCAAAAGATCGGGTATTTTCCAAGTTGTAGCAAAGGTTTCTGTTTCTCAGTACCTGCTTCCAGAAGGTCATTTACAAGGCTTCTAACAAGTGAGAATTTGACTCCAAGTTTTTAATTGTTTTATCACCTGGACATTGCATAAGTGTTAGTGTAGGTGATAAAAACAAATCTTAAAAAACACTTCTTTAGGTGATAGCTTGAGTATAGTTCTTGGTTTCTGTTATTTGTTCCTGTGTTTTCTTCATGTACGTACAAATTAATGATAAATACGCTGGATTGTATTGATTGCTTAAGCCACCAGCCATCTATCAATTGAACAAAGATTCATGTTTTTTGAATGTTTTTTCCCATGTCAAACTGAAGTATTTACACTCTTATAAAGTCTTTCTATCACCTCTCCTATGACTGCCAAGAGAAAGAAAAGGGTAAACAGGACTGTAGTGTAACAACAATATAAGAAGCATGGTCAAAAAAGGCTGAAAAGAAACCCATAAATACTGCAGTCATATCAAAAGCATACTGTGCATGTGGTGCTAAACAAGCATATGTTCAAAAACAAATATTTTTGCTTGAAGACATATAAATATGTTAAAAAAAAAAAAAAAAAGGAAAAAACAGTTGTTGAATTTTATCAGTTATCTGTGATGGCCAGAACTAGCAGGACATCTGGCTGGGTGAACGAGTCTGGTCTGACTTACACTGTGTGCAAGATGCAGCACACAACACTTAGCTTCAGGATTTAAATCAAAAATGTAAGCTTATCGTGGAGAATTCACTCCAGTTTCTTTGTCTTAGCATTGTGAAGAGCTGACAAACTGGTTTCTACACTGGAGGGAAAAGCTTTCCCTGCTCTCTTGATCTAAGTGGAAGAGCGCATTCTCTCTTGAGAACAAACTCAGGGCAGATGCATTATCTAGATGTGCCGAATTTGCCTTTTAGAGGACTCTTTTTCTTAAAGAAGGAGAAACAAGAGAAGGAACCCACAAAGCTAATCTCATTCATCTAGCTTATCATTCTGTGAATAAGCAGTTCAATCTTTCTGAAGTACTAGTAGAGAAAAGAGAAAGAAAATGCCTCTGCCTTTTTTTTTCAGCGGTATCAATTACATTTAACAAAGCCAGACACATACTGAGGGTTTGAATGCTTTGTCATAGAATAGCAACATTTAACAGTTTTCCTACTGACCAGACCAGTATACATTTATTTAACTGGGACCCAGGGAGGCTTACATGGAATTCAGGTGTCTGTAAGAAGTTAGATGGATGGCCCTAGGCTGGAAAGACACTGGAGAGAAACAAGTGTCTAGTGATGTCAGAATTTTTCTTAGGTGATAGCCAAGTGGAAACATCATCTCTATCATGGGAGCAGCCCTATGTATCCTGGTATAGAGGTACATTTTTACAACAAAATAATAATGCCTTCAGTGCCAGGACTTGAACAGGCACACACAGTGTCTATAGCTATATGCACAGACCTCTAAGGATATGTGAAAATAGACAAATGAAATAGTTGTAATTATACAGGCACTCGTTCCGATGTTATCAAACTATCTGAAGCAATAACTTCAATTACTGAATGTTCATTTGAGTAATGGGATAACCTACACTCAATAAACCTCTCGTGGAGGGCAGGGTGGCTCAGAAGAGTATGGACAGATCTTTTACAGGGGTTGGCACACAGCCCACATGCAAAATAGGATGTGGCTTCTCACATGGGTGATTTTGTCACAGGACATCTTGGGCATTATGATGTATGGAGGTAGCAGTTGTGCAGCCATGAGCACATTTAAGGTCTTTGTTGATTAGGACATTGGTATATATCAGGTTTCCTCCTATTGTCCTTGCCTTCGTTGTTGCTTAGGAAAAGGTGATCAGCAAAAAACGAATGTTCTGTTGTTACTTTGAATTACTAGCTCTATTATCTTAGCTTAATCTGTGCTTTGTTTAAAAGAGCATGCACAGCCTTCCTAACCATGGGTAAGCACACTGGTCGGTGTCATGCATGTAAACATCTCTACTTGTAAAGGAAGATTAGCAGTTAAAGTTTTGGCTTATCCCAGTGAGTAGGTTATGTGGATAGCTTCTGAAACTGCTATTGCAGAACTCAAGGTTGAAGAATAAATTCACAATTTTTATATACACCTCTTAACTTGTGAACACTTACAGTACAATGAATAAATCTCATCGTGAGAGCCTTTGCTGGAGGCAAATAGTCTAAAAGAAGAGAAGCTGTTGACTGTTCTTCTGACCCTCCCTCCTCTAAAAGAATTTGACTAGGAAGCAGAAGTAAATCCAGGCTGTCATTGTTCTCTTGGGAATAGCCACATCCAGAACAAGCAGCTGAGGGGCACTGAAGGAAAGTTTAATATTGATCAATTGTATTGCGTGCAAGAGACATTCTCCAGCTAAGTCCTTGAAAGACTGGCACAGTAGAAGAGAAGGATATACCAGCATCAAGATCACCTTATTAGCTCTCAGAAGATTTTAGTTATAAGTAACTTCCCATTTGGATTTGTCTTTGCCATGCGTGTCAGATGCATAACCTGCTTCTCAATGTTTACTGCATGTCTCTTCTAGCACCCAGGCTGCTGAATAGAGCTGTGGCCTCCTGCTAGAGAGCCTAGCATTGCAGCTCCTACCTGCCATTCACTCCAGGTGGCAGCCATCACGCGCTTCGAAGGTCCCCTCTTCTTCCAACGTGGTCTGCTAAGCATGTGGGAAAGCTTTACACTGCAGCAGCAGAATTTGAACACTTTTTAAAACATATGATATATTGAAATGTAGAACAGGGAAAGTGAAGCAGTGTTCTTCAAAAAAAGAGGTTTGTAAGGTGCTTTAAAACTTGGACATATACATTTTCTGTAAAACAGAAAGTGCAGAAAAGGCTTTCCAGAGCTCAGCAGCTCATTTTCTGTATGCAGCTTCTGAGGAGGAAGAAGTAAATGGTCTGTTTCCCTCTGTAACATAAACCTCTGAGAGACTGGAGTCAGGTCCTTTGCCGGGTTAAGTACATGCTTCTCCTCAGCCCCAAACCTTGGTGGGCTCTGGTGTCCAGAGCGAAGGAGCGATAAGAAAGGTTTCCACTTCGCTACTTAGATAAACCAGGTCTGTGAGTTACCAGCAATACCAGCATTAAAGTAGCTACAAATAAACAGGATAAGATCTACATCCCTCATAGGCAAGGTTATACTTTCTAACCCTCAGAGCAGGAAAGAGGAAGCAAGTTACCAAAAAATTTTTTGCCATATGCTCTGAGATTCAAGTGGTTCAGGTTGAAAGCAGGGCCTAGAAAGCTTTAAAGGTGAAGGTGGTTGTGTAGCCCTGTGGACTCTGCTTTCTTCAGTCTTTACCAACAGTACTGTCTAAAGATATCCTTGCCACTTGTTTCTTTCTCAGGGTCTTCTAGCAAAACTATTTGGACAGCTGTTCTGTGGGCCAGGATGGGAGACAGACCCAGCACAGAAACAGCGCCATGGGTTTCGCTTTCTAGCTAGCTCGGGCCCTTGAGTAAGAACAGCCGTGCTGAGAGTTGTGCCAGTGCTGCTCAAGTTGCTATGTGCTACAGCCTCGGGGCAGGAATGAATGGATTTGGGACACAGGGAGAAGAGAGGGGAAGAAGGTTTGTAGGAGGCAGGAATACCCTTAAGCTGGTGCTGCCATCAAAGACTATCTTGTGAAAACACAGCTGGAGTCTTGGTGAAGCAGGAAAAACAAAACCAGCAAGGTCTGAGAGATGCTCATTCCTTTCTCCCGTGTAATTCTTACATTCCTGCTCTGCCCAGAATCCCCACAGAGAAAACCTTAAAGGGCAGAACTCCTGCAGTTCTGCTAATGACACATCTGATGTGTGAAGCCATCCAGCTTTCATGTGTCTTGGCTTTTCCTTACTGCTCCCTGAAACCAAGTGCTAGATGTGTTCTTGCTTTATTCATACTGCTTGGGTGCTTGCGCCTTAAGGGAATGTTGGAGGGGAGCAGCAAAGCAGCAGATTGCACTGGCTGGATGTTTCACCAGCTTTGTTTTCAGGTGACGACTTTAACTGGTTAGCCTTCTCCATTTGATCTTATTACTTCCAGTGCTGAACAGCATATTGCCTGGTGATATTTTGTTGCGCTTGGTAATGCTGTAAAAATTCTAAGCTGAACTCCTCTCTTCCACAGGACAAAAAGTTTGTGGTTGGAAACAGACAATTTGAATTCGAAACTGTTGTTGATGAATCGGCAGATGGAAATTTTTCATTCGTGACTAAAGAGGTAAATGCAAAAAAAATGGTCCACCTACCAAATATATTCTGTTCTTATAGTCCTGTTCCAGTATACACCTGTGTCTGGAAATATGTCATACTGGTTTCACTCAGAGAAGAAAGTCATCTCTGGTGGAGATTCTCCATTGGTGGTAGCAATCAAAGGCAGGAGCTTTGGCTCAGTGTTCCTAATGTTTCTTCTTAAGGCTCTGAATCTTTATCCTACTTTTTATCTGTGCAATCAGTGGATTCGTTGAACTGTCCCTGGATGAATATGGGACCATCACTCCTTTATTCTCCACTTCTTACACAATCCGGTGAAATCATTGAGGATGAAAGATGAGCATTTCAGAATTCTCCCTCTCCACACGCCAGTTAATCATCTTTCCCATCACATATTTTTTATATCTGTAAAAATGGGAATGGTAACAGTATGTTGTTGTTTGGCTACTTACTAGTTGTGCACCTTTCACTCTGGTTTCTGTCTTTACAGAGAAAGGAAATAGTATTCAAAAAAAAACAAAGTCTACCATGTTCAAAGTTAAAGTCACAAATGTTATGCTGACTTTAACCTTTATGTCGTATCAGCTTGCTAAGAGAGTGGTTTTGAGAACTAATTAACATTTATGCAACATTTGAGTCTAGCACAAATAATTCCCTTTATAAAGCCAGTATATTTTCCTTTGCTGTTTTTCTTTCCCACCTGTTGTTATTGCTGCTGTCTTTCAGCCTGAGTAGAAGCCCATGTCTTGGAGCAAGTAAACCTTTGGCTGTAACGAGGGGGCTGCAGTGCAAAAGATGCAAGAGATTTCCCCTCTGTGTAGTGTGATCCTGCCATGGCCATGGAAATAATGGGGCCAGATGGTGTGGGAAGGGAGAACTCAGCAGGGTCAGCAGCTATTTACTGCCACTGAACAGTACCCTAGCTGCTTGGATACTTATAACCAAACATAAATTAAATTAATGAAAAATAAGTATTCGGATATTGCTCTCCTGTGGTACTTGAAAATTCTGATTGTGAAGGATTAGGTTCATTAAAACATTTTTTTCTATAAATATATTTGGCCAAGGTGAAAAAAGAACATATGGTTTTGGATAGTTTCTGAAATCTTCACAGCTTTGATTACCGACTATCACAGAAGGTAAGAAATACACCTTGCAAAATTAATATCTCCATTGTGTTGTCTTTTTCAGTTCTCCTATAGCGCAAATGAAACCGTACAACTTAATTTATCCATAAGAACAAGCAAAGTCAAGATTGACAGCAAACTGATGGGTAAGTACAAAATGCGGGAGTAAAGAGAGGTTAATTACAGTAAACAGAAATCTATTTATAATTTTGGAGTCATGGATAAGAATGTTACCTTTCTAGATTTTACTGGTTTTGTTGAAACAATCAAATCTGACAGATCAAAAGTTATTAATATGAAACTCACACCAGTGTTTTATGTATTTAAGGCTGTTTTGAAGATGTTGCCAGTATTTTCAAGTTTGATTTTTCTCTGAAAGGCAATATTAATAGCAAAGCTTCGCAGTTCAAGCATACTTCAGCAGTTAGGTTTTTAAATGGCCATTTTCCTTCCACACCCTCCAAAATGAACTTGCTCCCTCTGATAGCAGAAAAGTGATTTTTCTTACTGCCACTCGTCTGGACTTCACCTCAAGTCTGCACTTTCAGCTGTCTCAGCTCCTAAGTGGCAGCTTAGGCAGTCTTTGTTTCTGCTGGCAGTCAGCAATACACTGTGTGCTTCCATCTCATTACTTTATTCATTTATTTCTATGGCAACAAAAAGTATATTTAGTATATAGCACAAATAAAGACTTGGACTCCGATATAGATCGCTTATTTATTTATTTTTACTTCTTTCAACCTACAACGATGAAGCAGTTATGTCTGTGGGTCTAGTCCGGTGCTGAGGTGGGAAAGCTCTGTTAAAATCAGCGGAGCAGTTCTGGGAAGTGGGACCTGCCTGGCACTTCTTTGGACTGACGTTTAAGGCACAGTCTTGGAAAAACAGCAGAGCAACACACTTACTACTCGTGTGATGAGTCAACATCAGGAAAACTAATACTGCCCCAAAGTAAATTCCCCTACAGATTAAGTCTTCAGACTGTATTTTTCCATCTGTACAATACTTAAATTGATCCCGTGTCACATTGGCAGCATAGAAGTATGTTTTCAGAGGATTTTCCCTATGGCTTTTTGTACAGTGCTGGAAGCACTTAAAAGAGGACATGGCATGCATGTTATGGGGAGGTCATATTGTGGTCTCACAGTGTCTTCATTTCCATTTTAAAGGCTGTGGTGTTTAAAATCACAGAATTTTGACCAAATGTTCCCAACATCTTTTTCCCAGTCTGGGGGAAAAAAAATAGAAAAAAAAGAAGAAAGGTTATCATTTGAATCAAAACATAGAACCCTTACAAGAGGGGAATTGAAAAATTATCAACAAATGTCTCATCTCTTTTTATTATAAAAGACTTTTTAATCTAAATTCTCTCCTGCTTTAAAATTTCCTTGCCATATGAAATCCAGAGCATAGTGTTTTTTACGCATCTTGAAAAGAATTGACTTTGGGTATGTGGTTGCTGCTCAGAAGCACCTTTGAACTTGCCAGTCAAAGAACCCTTTCTTTGTATGACACTTAGCGAATACTAAGTTACGATAATGCTTTTACATCTCGAGCCATTGGGGTGCTGAACGGTATGACATCCAATATATCCCTTTTATCCTTCGTCCTTTTTATCAATGATTTCACAGCTGGCGTCTCAAGGTGATGGATAAGAGTCTGAATCTAATGAGTGGCTTGCTGCTGGTACATTTAATGAGCTGATCAGTGAACAAGGGGAGTGTTTAATGCTTTAAGGCTGTAGCTGTCTCTGCAATGGGATGTGAGGGACACCAAGACGTGGCAGTGCTAACATTGTTTATGGAGGGATGGGATGAAATTCCCTCTCCAGCCAATGAAGTACAACACAGCGATGCTGTAGGCGTGCTCCCGTGCTTTGCTAGATGGTCATGTGGCGGTGTGGGTGGGCAATGCAGGGTTTAGGAAGGCAAAGGGAAGAAGGAAGGATTTGTTTAACAATATTACCTGTCCAGGTTTCTGTGCAGTAGCAGCCTCGCTGAGTGCTGGATTAAGGAAGCAAACTGGTGCATGGGCATGAGGACACTCTTCCTTGCTGCTGCCAGTGCTGTCTCTCCTGTCAATACAACAAAACTGATGTATCCAGGCTGTCTCAGACTTTTCCCCATCACCACATTCATATCCAACACCCAGAGTGAAGAGTTAACACACAAACTATTGGCTTATGTTTGTTAACTCGGTGACTTCCACGCTGATGTGCTCAGTATATGGAGCAAATAATGCTACTCCTACTTTGTGCTCATCGATTCCTTGTAAATTTAAGAGAGGAACTGAACCAAATGCATGCTTTTTCTCATTGATTTATTGATACTAACGCCAAAGTCTCTCGGCTTTGCGTGCACCTCCAATGATAGCTTGTCTGAATGTGGCCTGGCAAAGCTGCTTGATAGCAAGTGGATATGCTGACTAGATGTAAGAAGAGTTAAAAGCGGTCTTCACTGTTGCATTAATTCTTCAGTGTAAGGGAGGAAATAAAATCATGCTATTCTGCTAAAGACTGTAACTGTGACACTGAATGCAAGGTTTTGAAATATGCAGCATTTAGAAAAAAACTGCCCTTATGGGGTTGTATGCTGTCATGCAAAAGGCAGAAAGACTGTAGTGAAATTTTGGGCATCTGTAATAATTGTTCAGAGCTAGCAGGGGAATAAGGGCACTGCTGGAAAATAATGGAAAACCAGCATTACCTTTTTACTTTTTCATTTCAGTAGGAATTTGACATGGCATCCTCTTAGAATTAGATTTTAAAAGCTGCCTCTGCTGCTATTATCTAGGATATTACATGCATTGAAACGTTAGGGACTGGAGGGTGGTTTTGCTGGTGTCCTTCCTAGCATCCTGCTCCTCTGAGAATAAAAGCCTTCTTTAAATAGACATTTTTTATGGCCTTTACCACATGCAATCTCAAAGGGATTACCCCAGTCTCTTACCCACCTCTGGTCACCTCCATTTATGTCGGTTTGCTTACTGCATCCATAAGGATGAACCTCCTTAGGGAAAAAACAATGTCACTAAGGGTACCATTTCTTGAGGCTTAATGAGCTAAAACAGTTAATGGCCGCTGGAAAGGGGAGATGTTGATTCTCTGTCGTGTACTCCCCACTCCCATCTGTGAGCACATTTAACACTTGAAAGAGCACAGGAGGAAACCTGGATAGTTTTCTGCTCTTCTGGTAAGTTAAGCTGATTTACAAAAGCACTCAACAAGTGCCAGAGCCTCGGTGACAGAGGGTGAGGCTGCATGGCCAGAAAAGCAGGGCAGCCAAAAGGCACAGAGAAGCAGCATAAAAGGAGGGAGCAAGAAGCTCCCCTCTTTATGATAACCAGCTCACCTACCCAAGGAAGTACAGCACTCACATGCTGAATAATCTATGCCGCATGCACGCTTCCCCACAGAAACGTGTGACATCTTTTCAGTCTGTTTCTTCTGGGCTAGCTCTCAAGTGCATCTCTTAATGTTTTCTTGCAAGGCCAGGCTTTCCTTATGGTGCTGAACCACCAGCTATGTCTGAAGGCTTTCCATCCACTTGGCAAAATTAATTTTGTTCAGTGACTGTGCATCATACTGGAGATTGACAGGGGCCAAAATAAGCTTAGTGTCTGGGACAGCTGGTGCTTGGTTCACCAGTAGGAGAGGTGCGACTGTCAGACCTGATCTCTTGGTTTTGAAGAACTGGCATTAAACCCCACTGCAGAAGGAATAAGGCACATGTCAGGGTGGCAACTCCAGGCAAAGGGGAAATTGAAAGTGAGGAAATGGAGAAGAATGGAGAAACAAAGAGGTATTAACTTGGACAAAGGATAACACTTCAGGAAGTGTTGACTTTATATTCAGTTCAGGTTTTAGTGATGAGTTTGGAAAGGTCCAAATGTCCTGTAAACAGCCCACAAAGGCAGCTCTCTTCTTTTAAATACGCGATTGGCAGGGGTCCCACGCCAGCTGATGTCTGTCCCCAGTGACACCCCCGGGGACTAAGCGGCTTTCCACGTCTGGCTCCTGGTGCACCAGGAGGACCTGCTCGTCGGAGCTGGTCTTCAAACAGTCGCATAGCCAGGTTCATTAAGGATGGTCAAAGAAAGGACTTTGGGCTCAAAAGTTTTGACAAAGTCTGAGTGACAAAACTGTGTTTGGGTTCTACTGGGCAGCTTGTTTGTACTCTGCACGTGGACGGTGTTGAGAGTTTTCTGCAAAGTCCAGCAAAAAATAAGGTTTTCTCCCAGCAGCATTCAGGGGTTCAGTACATAGTGTGCATGTTCTTCACAGGACCAAGCTGAGCAATGGGTGTCTTTGTACATAAGATTAGATTTCCTTCGATAATACACTGAATATCCTTGAAACAGAGGGAAGTGTCTAAGTGCATTCTCCATTCCTATTTCAGTGACCCTGTACAACTGCTCTTACGGGCGAAGTGACTGCAGTCTGTGCCTCGCAGCCCATCAAGACTACAAGTGTGTCTGGTGTCAAGAAGATGGCAAGCCGAGCAAGTGTGTGTATGGCAAGCTCTGTCATGGTAGTCCCACTGCCACATGTCCTCATCCGGAAATCACTCGCGTAAGATTGCTTTTGTTCTTCTTCTGACCAGTGCATTATTTTTCAGCAGAAAGCATCCAAGCAAGCTCATACTGAAAGGCGTTTTTTTTTTTTTTTCTTTTCCTAGGGTGTTAAGTAAGCCTCTGAAATAGCTGCATGGAAATAATGCCAGTAGTGATGTGTGTGAGAGATTTAGAAAGAGTCACAATAAAAGAGACTGAATGGAGTCTTTGAGACTCACTGGTTTTTAAGCCATGGCCTCTCTGTGCTATAAGCCAGCATACCCTTAAACATGGCACTTGAAGCTTGGGAATAAACATGGGCTTTTCTTCTCTCCCACAGTTCTACCTGAAATAAATCTATAAAAGAGGATCACCATGCACTCAGCTGCAAACACTTAACAGGCTCACTAACAGGCCTCAAACTTGACTTTATACACAGCATTTAATAAGGGAGCTGGTTCTTTCTGCACCACGATTTGTTTTCCTGGTGTCAGTGATACTGCCCAGTCCCCACTGGGATGCAACCCAAGGCTGTAGAAGTTGGATGTGAGAAGTCAGAGGGGCCCAATGCACAGCTTTTACTGGGCAGTGGGTCTGCGGTGGGAGCATCCCCCTGGGGTGAAGGAAGAGCCTTATTCTACGCTGGTGGATCAGCAGCCAAAGCAAGAAGTGATAAACTCTCATCTGCTTTCAGCAGTTGCTTTTTGGCAACAAACCAAATGCTGTTTTTCTGGGCATAACAGCCTAGAAAACAGTGTAGATACATACTTCCACTGATCACATCTAAATTACTGCGACAGTGGCATCAGTACCTTGAAACCCACACATGCCATTTGATAAGGACGTATCCCCAGCTATCACAAAATGCGGTAGTGATGTGACAGAGGCCCAGAGTCATAACGGGGGTGTTTCACTCCAATCAGATCATTAACAGTTTAAGTCTGAAACCTGTGCTTCGTGCTGGCAGAGACACGATGAGTCTCTCCTGAGGCTATGCAGCTAGAGGTGCAGTGTGGGTACAGCCAGAATGGTAGCACGATGGGTGAAATTGGCTGTGATGCTATTTTTGAGAAGAAATGGCAGGTAAATATTTGAAGTCTGCCAAGGAAGGTAGATTTCCTGAAATCTTGACAGAAAGTGTAGAGAAGGATTCTTCTATAATGCCTGTGCCCTGGTAAAGCTGATGTGAGTGGGAAGGAAAAGAAAAACAAAGGAATATAAGAGTGATACTGTTTGTACGTGATTACAGGTTAAATACTTACAATGTTGTGATATATTAGTTTTTTCAAGGCTTTCGTTAGGTTCAAATTTGAACAAAATATTTGGAAACAGCTATAGACACTGCTGAGTCATTTTTCAGCTACTTTATTTATGCACTGAGTGCAAAGGGATGGCCATGGGCAAAGGATCCAGTTTTAGTAATTAAGTAATTTAGAAACCGGGAAAATAGAGCAAGTGATTCTGGAGCTGAACTGGTCAGCAGGCAGCAGCAGCAGCCATGTGCCTGTGCTCAGACTTGCTTAGTTAGATCTAAGTTAGAGTTAGATCTAAGAAACTCAGCAGACACTAACATCCAGATTTTCAGAAGATGCATTTGTTTGGCTTCCAATTGCTGTATCTGGGACTGTGCAGTCTCCCTCTTCCCGATAATAAATTTACAGCCCTCCAAAGCTGAACACCTGAAAAGGTCCCAGTGGAAGTGCTCCATATATTAAACAGCAAATCAGGTTAATGTCCCCCAAAATATTTAGAATTATTTGGAATAACAGAGTATTTGAATTTAAAATTCATATTTAAGCTCAGAAATCCTTTTCAGGTTTTTCAAGGATTTTTTCAGTCCTCATTTTATTCACAAGGTAGCCATGTACTGCAGTACCCTACCAGCTGATGCAGTAAGGAAGGCCAGGGGACTAAAGAAATTTTTGAAGAAGCTGTGTGGGGCACCGCTTTGTGTTTATAATGTGCACTGTTTGGATGTCAACCTAAAGGGAGAAAACCATGTCAAAAACAACCAACAAACAAATAAAAAAAAAGGCTGGAAAAGTGCAGTGGGATGGTTATGAGAGAAGCTCGTTCAATTTGCTTGTCAAAATCACAGTGCTTTTATGGAGGAAGCAACTTAAAACAGAACAAACACCAGGCAAGAATTTTATACGTAATAGTCTGCCACAGCAGACATGAAATCTGCAGCTGATGAATACTGATTATGGGCTCACAAATGAGTAATTAGCATTAAAAAGTTAAGGTACAGAGCAAGTTTTTATGTGGGTACTACAGTAAACATCTTTTTCATTTTAAGTGCTGGTAAGTCAAAGTAGCTTTAAATAATATGGAAGAGCAACATGGTCACTGCAATATTTAATTTTGATATTTTTTTTTACTTTCCCTCATGCAAACACAGATTGAGCCAAAAACTGGACCACTAAGTGGTGGAATTCTTTTGACCATAATGGGATCTAATTTGGGAATAAAAGCAGAAGATGTAAAAAATATAACGGTGGCAGACAAGGAATGTATTTTCAAAGAGGAGTTCTACTCTGTTTCCACAAGGTAATCACTGGACATTTTTCACAAGATTTTAGACAAGATTTTAGTTCCCAGAAAGGAACTAAACAAAGGAACTAACAGAGTTCCCTCTGTGCATCTTCAGGAGAATAAGACATTACTGTGGGTATAGGAAATTATCAAGAGGAGAAAAAACTAGTGCAGTGTATGTGCAATATTTCATACTAACGTGTCCAAGTTTTTATTTAAATTTGTTATAGATTCTTATATAGCAACAAATTTATGATAGCATGCTACCATCCTGCTCCTGATTGATTGACTTTTTTATTTGTTTGAAAACCTTTCATAAACTATTACTGCAGATGTCTGAAAACTATTTATGAGTTTTTAAATTAAAGGCATTGTAGGTGTGCATCTAGCCATTAAAATCTTTGCTAAGTCTCAACCACAGTGCAGCCAAGCATACAGGATTTATGGGAAAGCAGGCAAAGCAAGAGGAAGCTTAATTCTTTTTGTTACAGTCCAGCCACAAAGTTTCTTTCCTGGGGGTAGGGAGGGAGCCCTGAGTTTTGGTTTAGCTTTAAATGACTAAGTTTCTTCGCAGAGCCAACAAGTCCATGGATGTTGAGTTGCCTAAGCAGGTTAGTAGCTATTTTGTGGATTACTTGTCACACTCTTAAGCAGTGCCAAAAGTAAAAACAAGGAGCCTAAATTCTTCTAGGTGTCTAGGTGTTTACTACAGATTATATCGAGCATCTAGGGAAATACCCTTTCGATACTCGCTGATAAAAAGAGTAGCATAAAGAAAGGTTCAGTAGTAATATTAATAGTAATGATGTATTTTAAGCAGTGTGATTTTTCTTTCATTCACTTTTGATATTTAAAAATGAAATTGAAACACTGGCTTTCCCTTCCTTTGGTTCTTTTAAAGTTTAACACAGTAACTTTTTGCTATTTCTGTGGCTTCCTTTGAAAGAGATTTTGAAGATGCCTAAGTGATTTTGTTTTAGCTTTTGAAGAAGCTTTGGCTTTAGTCAGTTTGTAGATCATGCATTTAGCAACTTCTTGGGCTCCAGGGGCCTAAAAGTATATATACAGTTGTGTATCTCCTGCTGCTTCCCAAATCTATCACCATCACTCCCGTTTACACACTCATCACTATCCGGAAAATTCCCAACTCCCTTTTAGCCATCTTTCCCCATTCCCTATTTTCAGTGTTGCAAAAGCTGCATTGAATCCCAGCGTAGCCTTACAAGAATTTCCCCAGCCTCTTGCTTTTTTCTAAAGCTTTTTGGTATTTTTAAATACATGGAAAGGAGCCAGAACTGAGATGACTGGTTCCTTGTATCATAGCAACATTACTGGTTTCCTAAGCTCTGCCAGTGTGGTAATGGGTGAGAACAAATGCAACTTGCATAATGTAATTTACCAACAAATTAGGGGGTTTTGAAGGATGTTCTCCATTAGGGAAGCCCTGAAAAAGAAGTGATTCAGAATCTTTGAATGGATATCTATAATTTTGCATCTTTATCTTCTTCCATTCTTTTGTTTTATTATTACCTTTTTTATTTAATTAAAAAGGAAAGGAAAGGAAAGGAAAGGAAAGGAAAGGAAAGGAAAGGAAAGGAAAGGAAAGGAAAGGAAAGGAAAGGAAAGGAAAGGAAAGGAAAGGAAAGGAAAGGAAAGGAAAGGAAAGGAAAGGAAAGGAAAGGAAAGGAAAGGAAAGGAAAGGAAAGGAAAGGAAAGGAAAGGAAAGGAAAGGAAAGGAAAGGAAAGGAAAGGAAAGGAAAGGAAAGGAAAGGAAAGGAAAGGAAAGGAAAGGAAAGGAAAGGAAAGGAAAGGAAAGGAAAGGAAAGGAAAGGAAAGGAAAAGAGGAAGAAGAAGAAGCACCTAGTGTTTCTGTCCTATCCTTCCTGCAGTAAAAAGCCAGTCATTTTTAGGAGGTGTTCTTCCCATGAGTGGGAGGACAGCAAGCTTTATGGCATTGAAGGCTGCTCGCTGGCTCTGCTGTGATTTCATTGTCGGCCTTAGAGAAGTCGTGTCCTCATCCTTTGTAGTTTTCCACTTGTAACGTGGGGGAAGGGAGGCAGTGCCAGTGCTGGGGAGGGGAGGGAGCTTTTCTCAATTAAAATCCTGCAAACCATGCTGCCGCGCTCCCCCACACACACCCCAGCCCTGGCCCCCGACTGCTTTCCCTAGCTTGACATATGGTAGAAATTCCTCCAAAGGCACCGTTTCCTGTTTCTGCCTGACAAGAAGATACAACTTCCAAGAATACAGTAGAGATGATGAGGAACAGACTCAGGCGGCCGTACACATGCCAGGACATGCAAGAATTTAGAGAATTTTGTCCATTTGCCAGTACCCAGGCAGAAAATTCTGGAGTGATCTGCGAGGGGACTTGACAATCCTTTTATTATAAGTCCCAGTTTAAGTACATTATACTCAGTAATTTGGGGGTTGAGTTGTTTTTTTCTTTTTCTTTTTTTTTTTTTTTTGTAAGCAGTTGTGCATTGGTTACAGAAGAGCAGTAATCCAAGGAGAGAAAGAATGCAGAAAATGAACAGTGATTCCTAGGGTGTGTCCTGCATGAAACTGCCTGCTTAGGCTGCAGACATTATGTGCATCCTTAGCCGACTGTATCAGCAGCTCGCCGTTAAGCATTTGTCCCACTTTTAAAGCGTGTCGAATCTTTGTTGCATTTTCATGCTTATATTCTGCAGGTCACCTGTTGGAAACGTAAATTCAGACCTTGCAGCTAGCCCTCAGCAGCAGTGGGGGTTAACGCAGGATGTTTTCTCCTCCACTGTTCCTTGACCTCTGATTTTGTGTGGGTTATCTGAGGATTTATTTTCAGAGAACAGTAATTCTGAAGGGATTTTGATCATAGGCGCGAAAATGCAGTAGCTTAAAGCTGGGAGATAGCAGGATGCACAACAAAAGTATTAGCAGCTGAAATACACAAAGGTATAAGATAGCTGATTGATTCTCGCATCAAAGTAGGGGGGGAAGGGATTCTTTGTGGTTTTTTTTGACACCTCCAGGTACGGTGAAAACCTTGTGTAGGTTTGGGTAGTTTCATCTATGATTTCTGGACTGGATTTGAGTCTTGTGCTAAGAAGTCTGCTAGGTAGCTAGCTGCTGTGCACATTGCTCAGGTTTCACTTTTACTCCATGTAGTTACAAGAGTAAAATATTCTTGGGTGGATTTGGTGGGAATCTGAGACAGAACTCAAGTACCTTGTGTAGGATAAAGCAAAGTTTGTGCTTTGGCTGACAGTATGTGTGGTAGATAACATATCTTGCATTTGTATTGCAGCTGCTAGTGCTAACAGATAAACTTACATTGTTATTTCCCGCTAGGATTGTGTGTCAAGTCGGAAGAATGGATGAACCTACACAAGGTCAAATTGAAGTTAACATCAACGGAAAATTAGGTATATCACCAAGCGAAGTGCAGTTTACATACCAGGTAAGTGCATTTTTTGCATTGACCCATTTTGTACTTTGCGCATGACTTAAATTCAAAGTTTACAAGTTACGAACACAAGCACAGTCGCTTGTGTTTGCCTTACAAACTTTGTTTAATCAATAGCACTGTAGTTTAAGCATGTTAGAAAACACTTAAGTTGAAAAGATGTGGTAGAAAAGAAATGTTAATCAACTTATTCAGCAGTGACACAATATCTCATAAGTGTCACTACTGAATAAAAACAAGTCAGCACTGGAAAAAATTAGATTTTCTTTAGACACACAGTTATTGCACTGTTTTAATCACTGTGTTTAGACTAGCCAGTGCTCTTAATTGCAAGAATTAATGCACAGCAGCTGAAGAATGAGTAATGAAGGTGCATTAATTTTTTTTAATAATTTATTTCATTCAAAAACATGGCATGCAGAGACACAGACAGCATGATGTGAGTTCATATTACAGATGTGCTTTGTTTTCAGTGTCACTGTGAAGGAGAATTTAATTTGTGTCTTTAATTACTTTACCCTAAACATAGCCATGGGTGATAGCTGTTCTAGCCTGTGATTTTAGCTGCAAGTAGCTTTATCTGTATCTATGAGGTCTTCAAAATTTATAAGAGCCTGCGATAGCTGAGAGGTTTAACTAATCTCTATCCTCATCTTGATATTTAAAATTACATCTATAAACTGTAAATCTATAAAACGTAAAGGGCGTGTTACAGTTTTATCTTCTCCCGTATTTTAACTTCTGTCTCATTAATTCTTGATTTTCTGTGAGAAGGAAAGGAAGGGAGTCAGCAGTAGGAGGTGGAATAAGTCAAGAATGACATTCAGCTGAGAAGAGGATATTCTTGTTTTCACAAAACAGAGGTTTTTTCCATTATTTTCAGGCAAATACCTCCTTTCCCTTGTGGTATCTCTGCAAAAGCACGCGTTTTGCTTGAAAATGATCTTTTACTGTCACAACCTTCCTCTGCTCCTTTGTGGAAATGTAGGTTATAATTAAGTCTTCCTTTGTCAATCATCTTATGTGTCTTAACCAGAGCGGGAAATGTACAGAAACATCAAGTCCCATGTTTGTGTGCTTGTGATCTCTAGGACAGAGGCTATGACGTTATGTTGGTACGTTTTACACCAGTTCTCCTATGTTTCTCCTGTATATACAGATTCTCTCATGGTTTGCATGAAAACCACATGAAGAAGTTACAGAGTGTATTGAAATGTAGTGTGAAGCCTCCATGTAGGCTTAGAGGACCTCTCTGTGACCTTGTTCTGACGGGGTTCCCTGCTTAACACATCTGTGAGATGAGATGAGATCAGCAGCCACTGCTTTTGCTGCTTAAAGGAAAGGTTATTGAATGCCTGACAGGCTCAGGGAGAAGCTGTCATGCACGGACATCATCCAGGTGGACGTTTTCATGAAAGTCCAAGACTTCCTCTGTGCCAGTCTCTGAGTCACTGAAATATCAGATACCTAAGCCAGCTGCTGCTAAAAGGCATTTTTATTTACTGCAAAAATCTTTCCATGGGGACTTTCTTTACAGAATATGAAGCAATGGCAAGTAATACATAATCATCAAGCACAGCAGTTCGTGCCTTAAAACTGGTGAAATTGGTTTCTAGTTTCATTTCTCTTACTTTTTGCTCTGTGAGAAAATAAAGCCAGCTGTGGACTGTGGTAGGATTAAAATCAGTGCAGGCTGTCACATTCATGCACACCTCTGCAAGCGTGACACAAGCACTTCTGGCATCTCAACAGGCTATCAGAGCAGCCAATCCAGTCAGTTGGTGTTGTTTTAAAATTTACATTCTTGTTTCAATGTTGTTTTCAGGCAGTTCCTGGATGGCTTGTTTCAGGAGACATAAGAAATCTGTGCTTTATATAATAACTCTGCTATTCAATCTATAGAAAAGAAAGGAAATACTCCTCTATCCAAGAACCTTCCTAAAATATGTCTCCTATTACGTATTTTCCCCTTTCTTTGGCACATTATCTGGCTACCCTGCTGCTGGTAAAAATCAGTTTTTACTGTGTACTTTGATCACCCTAAACACAACAGCTTCGGCTTTAGCGGTGACTGTTTTAAATGCAGCGTGTGGCAGCACTGTGCAGAAGTGTACAAACAACACAAAAGGAGACAAGGATCTGCTTGGCCTGATGTGTCTATGGAGAGTAGAAGTGTCACCGTACTCCCCACAGTCTAGGGGTCACACATGTGGCTAGCGGCTGCCACCAAGAGCACATAGTTGGTTATCAAGTACTACTACGTTTGGCTATGGTCAATACCCAGCCTGAATGATGGGTCTGTTTTTAAAGCTGGATTGATGAGGATCAGCACAGCTCTGGGCTTAGACTCATGCTTCTGCCCCGTTCTGCCAGCACAGCACATTTCTGAGGCAAGGAACAGGTGAGACTTCCTCTAGGTGGGTCAAAAATCCAATCAGAAAGGCTTTCAGTTTAAAATCACTTCTGAACTAAAATGCCCTGGTCCACAAGAGTCTATGTTGTGTAGTAAACATCTCATCCATATTTGCTGCGTAACGGGAAGAAAGTTCTACATTGCCATCACAAATTTCTTCTATCCATTCTGAATGTTGTTCGAGTCCAGACATTCCAGCGAAATTAAATTCTGGTAACCTTGTCCTCTTCCACTGACCTTTCTATTGTTTCTTTCACTATAAACAGAATAGGGCATTCTCCATTTTATTGAAATAGAAATGAATTGATGCTAAATGTTAATATCCAGCTATGCAGTACCTCTGACAGCTTGGCTGGTCTCTACGCAGGTGGAGCCATGGCATGGCTAAAGGCCGTTTTTTTGTTTGTTCATTTGATTTGTTTGCTACTGTGGCAGTGAGAAACAGTATTGAAGGTGGGAATTAAGCTTTTCTTAGGTGTATGGCCCAGGCTGGCTGATACCATACAAGCATGATCCTTTTCTCAGATCTCATCTTCGAACTCAAGCCAGCAGAATGAGAGCTTGCAGCTGGCTTTGGTTCTTCAGTGCCTGTTTGCAAGAGCAGTTCTGTGAGCTTTAGTCTGAGTGGACTGAAGACATAATATGGTTTCAGAAAGCTCAAATAAATGTAAGAAAGGGGGACAAATTAGAGTCTGATCTGAAAACAAACACAAGGATGACTACTCACCATACAGGGACTTTGGGTAACCTGATCTGCACAGTTGGATTTAACAAGGTACATTCTTCCACTTTAATATTCTCACAAGTTGGCATTTTCCTCTTATCTTCATCCATCCTCTGTTTCCCTTCTTGATGTTAGAAGCACTTGCTCAGGGAGCTCTCACAGCCACAGCACTATTAGTGCCACCAGGCTCTCATGGAGGATTTTAGCTCACTGCTTGATTCTTCTCCATGAGTCTTCACCATAGCACATACATTTTATACTGTAGCTTGTGGGGGGGAGTTTACATGGCTTGTTGCCATTATGATTGATGCTGATAAACCACACATCCACAGCAGTCTGGAATTGCTGCCAGAGGGCAGTGGCTGTTTTATCCTTGAGTTCTGGAGCACATCTTGTTTGTGCGTCAGCCTGCACAGCAGTCAAAGAACTCCTGGGTAGCTCAGAGTTTTCAGTAAGAAGGCCCTTCCTCACGTGAGTATTATTAGACTTAATTCTCTGTTATCTTAGACATCACTACAATATATGTCCCACCATTCAGTGTTTGTGGGTTCTACTTGAAAGCTGCCAGTGAACACTGTGTATGATAACGTAGGCTTTCCAGTCACACATGCTTCCATTTCTCCATGAAAACTGTCAGCAAGGCTCTGTAGTCTGTTCAGAAAGTGATGTGCTCTCTGCCTCAGGATAAAAAGAGGCAGAGATCTCTGCCTGCAGTCCAAAAACTTAGTTGTTTAGAATATCAACGCTCTGCGTAAGCATCCCATCCGCAGCAGGCAGCAGATACTACAGAGAGGAGTGTGCACTGCCTGGCAAACGCTTTGCCTTCACACCTGGAGTGGCTGGAAGCATTTGGGCTGACCTGTGAGGTTGGGAAGAAGCATACCCAGAGAGGCAGGACCCAGCCAGAAGTAGCCTAGGACCTGAATCCTGGCTGGCACTGTGCCTGGGACTGCTCCAGTGAGGCGAGCCAGGGAGTCGGGTCAGCTGCCGCCACGAGCACCGGGCTGCCAAGTGTGCACCATGGAAATTCTCTGCCTGAGCATCCTGTGAGGGGGCGGCTTGTCTGAAGAAACAAGCAGCAGGCTCCCCCGAGTCTGAGAAAGGAGGGGAGCGGAGGGAAAGAGCAGTTCCTAATGGTTTGTGTGCCCTGGTCAAAAGCTTAATTTAGCTCCTGTGGTTACCTTTGTAGGCCATGAGATGACATTTTGACCTTCAAGAATGTGGCCAGTGCCTACAGCACTTCATGGACTATGCTTTTAATGCCTTTAATTTTTGCATGCGTTATATGCAAGCGTTGGCAGAATAATTCAACTTTGGATGGGGTGGGGGTGGATAATTTTGGTAACAAATGAGTTGTTTTACAGACCTGCTTCAAGAGCCAGAACTTAGTGCAGCTGGGATCAGGGTGAAGAAAGAGAAAGCATACTTGCTGGGGAAGGGACGGATGAGAGAAAGGCAGAGCAATAATATGTTCTCTACACTTTTGAAAGTCTTACCCACGTGTATGCGTGCACTGTCATCAGGTCCTTGGCACTGCATCCCTGTGCTCTGCTTGTGTGGAAGCACAGGAGCACATTCGTACTAGTGGATGTGTGCTTACATCAAAGGCAAACCCCCACCCGGAGGTCACTGCCTACAGAAGCTGGCAGGAGAGAGCTAAGGGGTTTTGCCATTTGCTGCCCATCATGTCCATTTGAGCACATCCATCTGTTGCTGGCTTCCCCTTGTGCTGCAGCTGGCATCTCTCACAGCATCATGGGGATATGCTCTGCCACCATCCTCTTTTCCCTCCCCAGTTGTCTCTGCCTGTGGTCTGGCATGGTTGCTTTTTCTCCTCTGAAACACAGACATTATGCCAAGGTCTCTTTGCATCTCCGCTAGGCTCCCCTCCTCTGTTGCCTTCCAACTGGTTTTGAATTTCTGGCCCCTCTTGTGATTTACCAGTAGCCTCCTTAGTGACTGGTTGTTTCTTTCTTTGATTTTCTGCATTATTGATGGATAAAGGGTGACCACTTTTATCTCAGTGGTGTAGGTTTTGGGCTAGAAACTTCCTATCATAGCTCAGCAATATAGCAGTTAGTATCATTATTTACAGAGTCATACCCCAGAATATAAAAAGTTCAGGACATGCTTGGGGATAGGTGAATGCAAAAGCAGAGAAATTGGAAAAGAAGAGCTGCAGAGCCTTAGTGGTGCTCCATAGGGGTACGTTCCTCTTGTTCTTGGATACTGTGCAAGGGGCCGGGAGTGAGTTGGCTTGACACAACAAGGTAAACCAAAAGCTGCAAAGCAAATAAACAAGTGAAAAAGAGCATTAACCCGTGTGGCAGATCAGATCCCAAGTGCGGGTCAAGAGAGTGAAAAAGAGGCTGGGGGAAGGCTTCTGTGTTGCACCCGTGTATCTGTAATGGGAAAATTGCAAAGAAGCTGGATAGCAGGAAGAAAAGGAGAATAAGAGTAACCCCGCTGTTAGCCAGATAAAAGCCGTGCTTCGATTTGACACCAGCAGACTGCAGAAATCTAAAATGCTGGGAACCCTCCAAGAGCATTTTCAGCCTGTAAAAAATATCTTTTAATACCACAGTAATCAGAAACAAAGAAATAACAGATCACCTTCCGAAACGTGCAAAAAGACCAACTGCAAGCAATAAAATATTAAAGAAGAAAAAGTTCGTTCTAGATTAATAAACAGGATGAAAAATACAAGAGATCAGACACAAGTGCTCAGAGGGTTTGCAATAGTTTTATCAGAAGCAGCAGTCGTGTACATTGCTAATAAGTAAGTTCACTTCTAAATGGGATTATAAGTGGAACAGACATGGAGATAATTTACCCTCTAGCACACAGAAAGCATGAACTACAATGAAAAATATATAAGCATTCCTGAGAACAAATATGTAAGTATGAGGCACAGGATACAAACAGAAAGCAAAGGAAAGATTTCTGGCTGCAACAAAGAAAACAGGACACTGGAAAATGGCCTGAACATGAAGTCATATACATGCTCGGGCCAGTGCAAGCTGTTTTGCTGGTACTTCATTTTCCTCTCATACCTGTGTGCTGACAAAGCACAGAGTGCCTCAGAGGACAGGCTGTTGCAAGAGCACGACATTACTGTGAGGCAAAGCCCAAAAATACAGCTTGTGAAGCTCAGGTCAGTCTGCAGTGCGTGGATGAGGCAGGGGTACACAGTAATGTGAGTGCCAAGTAAGGGTTTGCCAAGTTGCAAGTAACTCATCTGTATTACAAAGAGAATAAATGAATTTGCTACCAAACAACCTTATTCTGTTTGAATGTTATATACTGTAAGCAATGTGCAAGGATTTTGCTTAAAATTGTCACTGTCTCACTGCTTCAAATTGGAGCAGAAAACCACTGCTTTCAGGTAAACTGTATCAACAGGATCGGCACTGACTGTAGTCATAAAGGCAGACCGGGTAACCTATTCCTAGCATTACTGTCCATCCACCAAAGCTACCTAATGGTTATCAAAGCTCTGGAAAACCTGCTCATCCGTTCAGGAGTACTCATTCAACAGTCTGGTACAGCATGGAAAAGCTGAGTTGCAGGTGCATTACAAGACCTCTCAGCATTGTTACACCTACCTGTGATTTAAGGTGAGTTGGTATGTAGGATATATAGATGCTCAATTTCCCACAACCAACAAGCTAAAATCTGCTCCAACCTACAAGTAAGAAATCCCGTTGAGATCAAATTATTTCTTTGGGATAAATCATTCTACACCTGTCGGGAGCGAGCTACACCTGTTGAGAAGAGATCCCTGCTCAAATAGCACAGCCGTGGATGCGCATATGTTTTACCAAAACTGCAAATCATCTTCCTACAAGCACAGGACATGATCATCAAAGCATAAGGTGGTGAGAATTCCCTCTGCTGGGAGGTGACCTACCTGACTTGACAGGCCACCGAACAACTGGCAGGCATTGGAGAAAGCTTTTTAAAACCAGACAATCTGAAAACCCACATATGAGGTACCTGTTACTGCAGAAAAGATTTATGCTCACTCAGACACTAAATAACTGGAAAATATGAATGATACTTGTCCAGTGACAAAGGGAGAAGTATAGACCACTGCGACTTGAAAGAACATCTGTCGTTTTCAAGCAAGATAAGAACAAGACTGCACTCTATGTCAATTATGATTCTCTATACTTTAAGGAATTATAAAACAAGGGTTAAATTAGCGTTTGTAGGGTTGTTTAAGTTTTACTGTGTCCATGAGAAATGAAGTATTGCCAAGTCTCCACGAGAGCTGATGTTTTCCAGAAGAATTATTACAAGGCTGCTATAAATTCCATATAGGACACATAATCAAATGTTCTACTTAACATTATAATTTCAGTACACACTGTGGTGTGATGCTGCAGAAAGTGTGATGTCCTCTGGGCATGTTCTGACTGAGAGAACAAAGATACAGAGGTGCAGAGGGCTGAAAATGGAAGTGGGGTATTTGTAATGGTGGCAGGAGTACTTCTGATTCAGGAACTGAAATGGAAAAAGGGAAGAAAGCAGGAGAAAAGAAATCCCTGAAGGGATTTTGAAAAGGTGGTATCACTGATCTCACATCATTTGAGGTTCTGAGATTGTCAGTGCAGTTTGTAGCGGCTGAATTTTCAGTATTGCTTGGGACTTAGCCCAAATTAGAGGTATCTGCATCTTGCTAAAAGCTGCATTTTCATTATCCCTCAAACGATGTTTGCAGTGAAGGATTTACCCTTTTCCCTTCATTTTCTTTTGCAAGGAGAAGAAATCTCATGCAGAGTTGTGTTCAGCAATGTAGAGGTGTGGGTTTATTGCAACTCTGCTGGAATTTGTATGGTTAAGACCCGGTCTAGCAACCCACAAACGTCTGAGCCTCTCCGTCCTGTGGGTGAGTGCAATGTCACCCATGGGAAGGTGCTGCCTTCTCCTGAGGCAACACGATTCTTCTCAGAGGCTTGCTCCACCACTCAAAGAGTACTTTTTGAACTTATAATGACATTCAGCAAATATCTTCTCCCACTGGTCCTGTCTACCTAACTGCATTTCTGAAAAATACTTTCCAGCTAAGCATTTAGATGACCCATTTTATTCTTTACTGGTACTCTAAGAGACTACCAGGTAGGCCAAGACAGCTTTGTGCTTTACACCATCCGTGAACATTTTAAGAGAGCACTAAAGCTTGCTCATAGTGCATTGGTTTTACGATAAAGACGTTATTAAAATTGTTAAAATTGTTGGTAGTTTATTTAAGCTTCTTATTTTTTTCTGGAAGGTCCTTAAGAGAAAGGGAAAGGAAAAAAAAAATTGTGATACTGAAAATAGCAAGTAAGAATTAATCAAATCATTTTTCTGACAAGTTTATGGTAACAAACTGTTACTATACGATGCTTTGTTTTAGTAGTCATCCTGAAAAATTCCTCTGCATGCAGAGCCCAGTTCAGCTTCTCCTTATTAGATCATCTTTATGAGGCGTCCACATTATTTGGTCCCTGGAGTGCTCTTGGTATTTACAAAATTACTTTAAATAGGTTAAATATGAATACTTTGAGTTAAGCTGTTTTAAAATAGCCCTTTGAGAGATTGCTGCAAAACCAGTGATTAAAGAGAAAATAAGGGTTAAATGTAACTATTCCACCTCCTCCTTGGCTGCTACCTGCAGCAGCTACCGGAGTGATTCTTGGCCTCAGGTTTTCATTAACTTGAAGCGAGGCTGAGATGTGCTGGGCTCCGTGTTGCACCTGTGTCATAGAGGTGGGCCGAGGTGTGAATAGCACATTCTCCTTTTTGGCATAGCTGAGTTTTCACAGAATGACACAGAGTCACAGAATGGCTGAGGTTGGCAGGGCCCTCTGGAGGCCACCTTGTCCAACCCCCTGCCCAAGCAGGGCCACCCAGAGCAGGCTGCCCAGGACCACGTCCACGCAGCTTTTGAAGATCTCCAAGGAGGGGACCCCACAGCTTCTGCCAGTGCTCAGTCACCCTCACACAGCACAGGAGTAATTCCTGGTCTTCAGAGGGAACCTCCTCTGTTTCAGTTTGCTCCCATTGCATCTTTTCTCATCACCAGACACCACTGAAAAGAGCCTGGCTCCATCCTCATTTAGCTTTTTAACTTTTAACAGGCAGAGTCTTGCTAGGAAAAAACAAAATCTGTGCAAAACAGAACAGGTACTTACTTTACTTCCCCGTTGCTGTTGTGTTATTCAGAGATAACTTTGCTATTTTTTTACCTCGATACTATACCCCTGTTCACAGGGAGGTAAATGCAGGCTGCCAATAAAAGGTCCCCCACAGAAAATGGTTCTCAGTGGTTCTACTTCAGGTTTGTGGCTTGCTCAGTATTCACTGATAGGTAGCAACTGAACCAGCTTTTGCACCGCCAAAGTTCCTGATCAGATATGCCAGTCGAGCTTTAATCGTGTAATTATTTATCGTTTTTGCTGAAAGAAAGGAATACGGCTGCCTAGCAGAAGCTTCTTAGCAAGCTTCCTTTCTTTTTTTTCTTTTTTTTTTTTCACCCAAGATTACAGGGTTACAGAGAGTGGGGTATGGTGCTTCAGAAATCTTTTCTTGTACCTTTACTTCCTAAGTCTTTGCTAAAGGCTTGACTTTAAGTGGAGGTAGGATTTAGGGAAAAGGCTACAAGCTTTAAATATTTTTTTTTCTGAGGTTGAGGGAGAAAGAATTTGTCCATATTAATTCTTTTAATGGTTCTTGGGGAACATTTGCTTCTGGAAATGTTGTAGGAGATTTTAACTGGTGATGATAAAACGGTCCAATATTCTTAACACTTTGTAGCAATCAAGATTTAATCTGGAGTTAATAAAAGGTATGGTTTTCTGTATATCTATCAAGGTTAAACTTAAAGGATTTGATAAATTTTTGTAAGCAATACAACTTAATAATCTTTTTAATCAACGATATTGTGGTTCAGAAAAGCACAAATGAGCTTTCTTGTGAAATGCAAGTCTAGACTTGTGTTAACTTAAGCTTCAAGTGTGACTTTTAAAACTGACCCACTCAAATCTTTTATTTACTCTCGTGCAATTTCAATTTAGGTTAAATAAGCAGGCAATTAAATCAAAAGAAGAGTATGTACAGAGTTATGTAGATCTAAGTAAGCAAGTTTCAGTCAATTCTGTTATATTGAATCAATGCTCCTTTTTGCTTAAACCATGCTTAAAAATTACTTTGAGTCGATTCCTTACATAAAATGTTGTAACTCAAGTGATGTATTAAATTAAAAAGAAATCAAAGGTTAGTGCATGAGAGCAGTCATGTGCTGTAGCATCGTACATCTTGAGGAGTGAAGGGTTTACAAACAGATTTCTCTCAGGGAAGAAAAGCAATTGACACCCAATTAGTGTTAAAGCATATTCCTAAAGCTCAATGACTTGAGAGCAAATTACAGTTGTCATTGTGGATTTGTGAAGTGTGCTGAACCGTGATGCATTCCTTCAGAGGGAAGTTGCTCAGACATGAAAGAATAAAACAAGCACAGCAAGTACAAGTTCTCTGTGTTTCTATAATATCAGTGCTTTAATAAAACAAATTTATCAAGTAACCACGAGGTCAACTGAATGCTTTTTTACAATTTCCTGCTACTTGTTAGAAACCCATCAATGGCTCACTGAGCTTTTGACCAAACTCTAGTACGTCGTTCCCTCTTCTCCCTGACATTCATGGACCATTGTTTTTCTAGCTGCAAGCTGACACAGAGATGGCAGTCTGTGCATGAGCGAAATAAAGTAGGGGAAAGCTTTTTGCTATGTGATGAGTCAAGCAAACTCTCTTTCTGAGCATGGCCTTTCCTCCTTAGAGTGGGAGATCAGTGCAGTATGATGGTGATCAGGTAAACCCCAATCAGTAAGGGAAGTTCTCAAACATCTTTGCCCTTGCTTTATTCATAGAATCATCTAGGTTGGATGATTCTATGATCCCCTCCAACCCCTCAGCTCAACTTGAGACCATTTCCTTGTGTCCTATCACTTGTCACCTGAGAAAGAAGACCAACACCCTCCTTGCTGAGGCCTCCTTTCAGGTAGTTGTAGAGAGTGATAAGGTCTCCACTCAAACTTTTTTTCTCCAGACTAAACAACGCCAGTTCCCTCAGTCGCTCCTCATAAGTCTTGTTTCCTAGTTCCCTCAACAGCTTCATTGCTCTTCTCTGCACATGCTAGAGCACCTTAATATCCTTGTAGTGAGGGGCCCAAAACTAAACACAGTACTCAAGGGGCAGCCTCACCAGTACCACATACAAGGAGACAGTCAGTTCCCTAGTCCTGCTGGCCACACTCTGATGCAGGCCAAGATGCCATTGGCCTCCTTGGCCACCTGGGCATACTGATGGCTCATGTTCAGCCGGCTGTCAACCAGCCTGTATGTTCCCATATGCAATAGCCCCAAGGCTGGACTCCATCATTGTCCACTCATTTGAGCAAGTTGGCAGGCAATGTGTGCGGAAGCAAGGCCGACCGATCTCACGTGGCTTACATGACTTCATTCATGCTCTTGACTCAGTAGTGGCCATGTTGTCCTGAATAGTAATGCTTTTCTCAACTGGGAGTAGGGACTACTTAGCAATGAAGTAATTAAATTGCACTGTTCATGAAAAGCCCTCACTATTGATTTACAGAATTTGTCATGTCTGGGGTAATACAGTCATGGAAACAAGGACTGAATTGAGAAAAAAAAGAGTGAACTTAGTTGAGAAATTTTAAATTTCTGACAAATTTCGTGACAATTTGAAACATATCTGCTTGTTCCAATTGATTTTAGGAAATCCTCTCCAATGTTCTAGGTGTATAAAGAAAAGTTTATTATTTTCTGATATCTTTTCTCTGCAAGCTCATTGCTCAAGAAAGGGATAATAATCTTCCACAGCAATTAAGAATCTTATGAGATAAATGGGACCTTAATATTCATTCTGTTCAGTACCAGTTCTGAAAAACTCGCTCCGTCTCTCCTGTCACTGACAGAGAATATAGGAAGGGGTAAGGAAGGGTGAAAGTAGACTCAGCCATAAGGAAGAGAGAAATCTTAAAATAAGTATGAAAACAGGAAGTCCAACAGGAAGCTCACACAAACTTAATAGCAGCTAACTGTGCATCTTGCCAGTAGGTAACTTAAATCCATATAAAGCCTCATAAAGTAAAGTATGGAAAAAATGTGTACATTCACATCACATTACTTCTTCCTTCACTCACCATGAATAATGAAAGACTTTGTTTTATTTGAGAAGACTTGTCCTTCATTATTTTAATTTATTATCTTTTGGGTAATGATATTAAACCACTATTATCTATTATACCAATTAATACTGGTGTAAACTTTATTTTAATTTTCTAAATTAGTTTTCACCATCTCCTCTTTGCAGGAACCTCATCCATCTGGAATAAGACCTGAAAGTGGTCCACAAGCAGGTGGAACCACACTTACCATCACTGGTACCAACCTGGAAACTGGTTCCAAGAAGGATGTTCGTGTTTTAGTCGGTAGCCAGCCTTGCAATGTGTACGTACCCTGAGTAACTAATAGTACAGAGTTGTACCCTAAAAAAGTACCAACCTTTTCTGACCTTTAGAAATTATACAGGTCTGTTGTCTGTCTCGTAGAGACTCATGCCATGCAATGTGGCTCTGCACATAATGTTCAAACAGAAACTCACTGAGAGGCTTCAGCTGGAGGAAGCAGCTACAAAAATTACCAAAGTCAGAGGAGTCAGTTGTCCAAAGAGTTTTTCCAGTTTCAGCTCTCTCCACGTGACCGGCTGCTCCAAATCCAGCCATGCTCTCACTCAACATCTCCTGTGTGGTTCCATATAAAATTTTAATCCTCTGGTGCCCCTTGACTTGTTTCTCTCACTTCTTGTTCCCTTTATTAGTTGCTGCCCTATTCTCCCCCCAAAAGTGGAATGAGCTGAAATGTGCTGACATCGCATTGTTCTTGTGTCTGTACACTATTCTTTTTCATATCCTGTTAAAGGCTCTAAATGATCTAGAGAAAGTGTTGTCTCCTCATGTAATTATTCAGTGCAGAGCAGAAAATAGAGCTCAGAGTTCTTTTTTGTTTGCTTGTTTTTGTTATGGGGTACTGCTGTAACGAATACAAATCAGAGTAATGTTAGTAGCTGAATATGTTTCCTTTTCTTTTTCTTCTCCAATCTAGCACTGACTTTGGAGACGAGATCGTTTGCGTTACAGGACGTAATAGCAAAGTTGAAGCTGTTAAAGTCACATTGCTCTACGGGGAAACAGTAATTAATGTACCAGGGCAATTTTCATACAGTGAGAATCCTACTGTCACCAAGTTCCTGCCAGTAAATAGCTTCAGCAGGTAATGAAATGTTTCTCATAGCTTCATTTACAATTGGGTCAAAATATGTTATAGCTTTTCCTCTGTATAGAACTGTTTGATATAAAAACTGCCATAGTCTACCCATGCTCAAATTTAGATACATAGAGTTTGCGAACTTTCTTAACCACGGCTGATGTTGAAAGTATTCTGTTTACCTCCAAATTTTAATCACCATTCCAAAGCTATATACTGAAATCAATAAAGGTAATGAGCTTCTTTTAAATAAGCATGTTTCAAAGAAAGAGATTTGAAGCATTTCGGCATGATGTCAAACAACATGACCTTTGCATTATGTACAAATCCTTCCCCTCTCTAAAGGAAAGATCATCATCTGAAAGTGATATAAAAGGTTTCTAGCCAAAATGTTTCTAGCAGTTCTCCTGGTCAGCTTTTAATAAGTAGGCTGGAAACAGGGGAAAGCTATGGCTTATCATCTTTTTGTCCCATGAGGAAAAAACGTATCTTTAGGAAATCTAGATCAGGGATCAGTAAGTCTCTTAAAAGGAGTTGTTTCTCCTACAGTGGCACTCACTTAACACCCCAGCTGGCAGCTGTTCATTCGAAACAGCATTCCTTCTGGAAAAATGCTCACATAGTATCAATTGTGAAACCAAAGAAATGTGTGCCACTCCTCTACTTGTAGCAAAATGGCAAATCATCTGTATAAATGTCCTTTTGTCATACCTCTGGTTCTGAGAGTAATTCTGTGACTGGCTCAGGGACAAGCTTGTTAACTTTCCCCATGCTGGTCTCTGTTGTTCCCTAATATTCTGATCATTCTGCCTAGTGGGTGCAGTTGGCAGAGAGAGCGGTTAAGATGTTTCCACCCTCTTTCAGCAAAAAGAAGTGTAAGATCATGACCTTAAAAATAGGATGTTGAAAATAAATTGACTGTGACTTCTCCTGGAGGAATTGGTACTTGCCTTCTTGAATATGGAGTAATCATTTATGTAAAATAGGATTTGTTTTTAATACTTGCATTTGTTTTTTTGCTTGGGTTGTTTGGGGGCCTGGAGGTTTTTTGGTAGATCACTAGTGATTTACTCCAGGGTATTTAAAAGGCTTTTTTTTTTGTTGTTAGTGTTTTTTTTTCCTCTTTATAAACTGAACCTTAGTATAATGGATTGCTTTGAGGATAGCTATCCTTCTAAATCTGTGTTACTTAGATGACTTCAGTTCCCACTGGCCACTTACATGCATTCTTCTTCTTATGTGAATGCATTCTCTTTTAAACAATATGTTGCAAATGAAAGGGAATAGAGAAGCCAGGTTCCTACAGATCTGTGGAAAATATACCCACCTTTGTCTGTGTGCATGCTAGGTGGACTGATCATAACAAAAACGTTGGAGAAGTAAAGCACATAAAAATAGGCGTCAATGAAAAGCCACAGATACTGGCAGTGATTTGCACTTCTTTATTCTGCTATTTTAAGACTAGTATGAAGTAGACATTGCTGCTTTTAAATACTGTTGTCATTGATAACTTTAACAGAAAATCTTTCTGCAGGATATCTAAGTGTCCTATAGGCATTACATAACTGTTTTCAGTAGAAGTAGTAGCATGCAGGATAAAGTATATGGCTGTAGTATTTTGCCAGTGAATTGACTTATTTTTTTAATTTTGCCTTTCAGTGGAGGGAGAAACATCACAGTAACTGGAACTGGGTTTGAGCTCATCCAGAGTTTCTCACTGATGGTATATGCAGAGCGTCCAGAAGCAGGGAAAGCAAGTCTCAAAAGGGTAATTTTCTTTTTTCCAAAAAAAAAAAAAAAAAAGACATCATACTGGATGCATAACATATAATATATTCAAAAAATGCAATGAAAAGTTTGCCCACCTGAATTCACTGGGATTGAGGTGGAATGAGATTTGAACAGTCTTGTGGGTCTCCATGTAAGAGGAGCCTACTCCTGCCATCCTGACTTAGATTTACTTGCACCTTGTAACCTTCTGCTTCAAAATTATTTTCATTCAATATGAATAAGGATAGAAGAACTAAGCTTTAAATGGTGAACTGGATATATTTGAGAATTTGAAAGTGGTATAATTTTACTTTGTCTTCCTCCTTCTCCTCCCCTGCAAAGTTTAGCAATTTGTCTGAAACAGGACCTAAATCCAGACAATGTTGAGTACTTGGCTTTGCACTGTCAGTCTTTTATTTTCTCACACCTCAACAAACAGTCTTCTACTTTTCTTTCTTGCTTCAAGCACATTCCACTTACAGCATGATCCCAAAAAAAGACGTGCAAGATAAATAAAGGTTAAAAATTAAAAAAAAAAAAAAACACTTCTTGCATGTAATGCTAAGAACTGACATTACCAATTGGTCTCAATTTTCCACTCTTCTAATGAAGATTGCAGTTTATTGCAAAGACTGAGAACTTAAAAGCAATCGTCCTGCAAGAATGTGTTTTAAGGCTTTTTTTAAAGCTAGCTTTTCAATTTAAGACTGTCTTGTGATTAACATCAAAAATAATTAGTATCATATAGAGTTGATAATGTACATTTCTTGTATTATATGCGTGATTCAACTTATGTATGCCAAAGCCAGCTGGGTTTGGGTCCATCAAAACACTCTCCTTTAAGAATGTTAAGAGGAAAACTGCCTACATTTTACAGGCTGTAAACTGCAAGATGTAATTATCTTGCTTACCTTAAACCCCAGGACAATCTTAAACTCTGTTTAGCATTCTTGACATTATTTATCAACATATCTTACCACCTCTCCTCTTGTATGCTTAGCATCAATTCAACACGTTAGCCTAAATCTGCATTACATATAGTACATACTCTTGGTTAAGACTAGAAACTCTTTCATAATCTTTTGTTTTGCTTCCTTTTATGTAGTCGTATCAAAAATGTAGGGAAGAAGCTACCAAATTGCATTTGATTTCTCAAAGTGAGAAACTCAGGTGGTGATAGAAGTTTTAAGGGTTCATATTAGTGTTGTTGGCTGTGGTTGGTATTACTGAATGGCTGAAGGAGTTTCTAGCGTAAGTATATGAGAACAAGTCTTACGAGGAGCGGCTGAGGGAGCTGGGATTGTTCAGCCTGGAGAAGAGGAGGCTCAGGGGTGACCTTATCGCTCTCCATAGCTACCTTAAAGGAGGCGGTAGCGAGGTGGAGGTTGGTCTGTTCTCCCATGTGCCTGGTGACAGGACGAGGGGGAATGGGCGAAAGTTGCGCCAGGGGAGGTTTAGGTTGGATATTAGGAAAAACTTTACCGAAAGGGTTGTTAGGCATTGGAATGGGCTGCCCAGGGAAGTGGTTGAGTCACCATCCCTGGAGGTCTTTAAAAGACGTTTAGATGTAGCCCTTAGTGATATGGTTTAGTGGAGGACTTGTTAGTGTTAGGTCAGAGGTTGGACTAGGTGATCTTGGAGGTCTCTTCCAACCTAGACGATTCTGTGATTCTGTGAACATTTGTGTAATTGTGAGTGAGGTAGGGGACAGATCAACAGAGTTGTTACCTTGTGTGGGTGATTTACAACTGGCAATTTTTTTCAGAAATTCACTTAATAATTGCCTTGAATTTCAGAAAGGTATTCTACAATGTCAGTAGAAAGGAATCTACTTGAGAAACTTAATAGTACAGAAGATGGTCTGGATTAAGCCTGCCACATTAACTTCTTAATCTTAGACCAATTTAATGATATCAGTCCAGTGTAGTCCAGAGTCACAGAATTTGGAGGCAATGGAAAGTGAGCTAAGTTTTTTTCAGGGGGCAGCTGCTAGAATATAATTAACCAATAATTTGTTCCCATCAGCATTTTTTTTTCTTTTCAGCAAGTACCTCATACTGTGTTATTTTTTGCTGTATGGAGGATACAACTCCAGTCTTTTTATTTCTACAGTGTAAAGTTATCAACCGTTAGGTACAGGAACCAAACTCTAATATGCACGTTCTTCTTGTCTCATTTTTTATAGTTTCATGGAAGATCTGTTACAAGACTTAATGAAACCACAGTGATTTTTTCTTCCCCACCAATACTGGAAGATCCAGAAAACTACAACATTACCACTATTATTCTAATGGATCATTACCATTTGGTTGTAAAAAATGAGAGCCACTCCTTTGCATATGTTGCAGACCCAACCTTTGAAAATTTCACAGATGGCATCAAAAAGCAAGTCAACAAACTCATAAATGCAAAGGTAAATCCACCAAGAGATGGTGGTTGCTCATTTTGTCCTTGAAGTGTGTATGGGATTTTTCCTTTCTTTCACAGACCCTTAACCTATGATGAACAGCTGCTTGGTAGCATATCGAAAATGCTTTCTAGAGTCCCTTACCTCTGCTGGATGATGAATATTGTCAGCTCCCCTTTCCTTCCCTCTCCCCTTCTCAGAGAATTTTGCTCTTTTTTGCTGTACTTTGGGTTTCCCCAGGATGCCCCCTACCGCTGAATCTGGCATTTGGAAATGCCCTCTCCCAGAGAGCTCCCAAGGATTGGATGGAACTTTTCTTCTTGCACCAAGAAAGAAAGGAGGTGGAATTGCATAATTCCCCTCCGCTCCACTCTTCTGTACACTGCAGTTCCAATCACATCTGCTGCTCAGCACGATCCAAATGGAAATTAGCAACTCGGGACTTCTGGTTTCCCAAGACTTTGCCATGATAACTTAGCCTTGTATTTTCTGTCTAGGGCAGTAACCTGAACAAAGCCATGACGATAGACGAGGCCCAGGCTTTTGTAGGTGATGAGCCTTGCAACATAAAAACGCTGACTGAAACGGACTTGTATTGTGAGCCACCTGAAGTACAGCCACAACCAAAGAAAAGGCAGAAGAGAGATATGATCAATAACCTTCCTGAGTTCATTGTAGGTTATCTTTTCAATATAATATAGTATCATGTTTAAGTAACGCTGCTACAATAGCTTCTTAATTAAAATAATTTGTTCTCTAAAGTTGTTATAGTACTGTAAAAAACTTGCAATTCTTTCTTTCTCCAGCTTCTGCCTGCTGTCTAGAAGACATCACACATAAAGAGTGTTCCCAAGCTGCCAAGCTGTACCTTCATTACATAGGAATGTAAAATTGTAGCTAGGCAGACTGGGGATTTGTCTTCTTCTGCAAAGCACAGTAAAATTATTTCATAGAATAAAGTGCTAGTGACCTAAATTCAGTATAAAATATTCAGAAATGTTTCCTTTGTTTGGCAGATTGAGATAGAAATGTATTTAGTAAGAATTAGTAAGAATTTAGAGCACAATTGAGAAGTGAACGATTGTCCATTTGCAGTTTCTGAGGCAAATCTGTGTTTATCTAATTAGGTGAAATTTGGACTCCGAGAATGGATCCTTGGAAGGGTGGAATATGATACACGTGTGAGCGACATCCCACTGAATCTTATTTTGCCACTGGTACTTATTCCTATGATAGCAATCATCGTCATTTCTATCATCTGTTACAGGTAAGAATTTCCTTTAATTAGGTCTTTTTGCTGTCCTATGGCTTTGAAGGTAATACATGATTGTTCTGAGCTCAGCCTACAAAAAATTATCCTTATAATTTTTTAAGAGCTGTAGGGTTAAGAAAAGCAGTTACAGCTGGCGATATGTATGAGCACCAATTTATTCGTCTCACACACACCAAATTCCTTGGTGTCAGTCAGCCCAGTCTGTCCTTTATACATCAGCACAACAGTTGGTCCCAGCCTTGCCTAGTGCACAATTGCAGACTGAGTTGCACAGATAGCATTCTTGAAATGGCAACTAAAGTGCCTCTCACGAAGAAGATAGCTTGTTCTGCATACATATCTTTCAGCGTTTATGCTGCCTCAGTCAGTACTGTAGATCAGAGCTGGATGGATTTGGCTAAGTGGTCATTTGGGTCTTTCCAGCTGAGATAAGTGTTACCCACATAACAAATTTCATGATTAATGATGAAATTCATGCTTCACAAAGGGCCAGAACAATGTCAGTACTTCTCTTAAGACCTACTTAGCCCAATTTCGAGGTTAGTAATAAATGGGCCTCATACACAGACCTTAGGAGGGGGTGGATTTCACTCTGGTGGTGTGTATCAATGTAACCAAAGCACTGCTGAAGTGCTAAGCAGCACTGACATTCTCATGGATGTCCTGCAGCCTCCTTGATGCGCTATGATGATCTCTAGCTGCTGCAGAACATGCTGCAAGCAGTCCCTGTTCAGTACATACAAATTAATTTTCTGTAGTCAATACGTGATCACAAGCATTTGTAACTACCACTTATTGGATGTCAAATCTCTGCCCTAGTGTGTTTTAAAGTAGCAGGCCCATGGTGGTGCCAGGTTGTTTGGCACTAAATGAAGATTTGGGCCGCTGTTGCTGTTTTCCTCCATTCTCTCTCTGCCACTAGTGTTCAAAAGGAAATCCAAACAGAAATGGTCCTCCAGTCATCCCCTTGGCTTTCCATTCAGATCTGCTGCAAATGATTTGCTTTTACAGTTTGTAACTTTAAAATCTTACTTCTATTCCATAAAGACGCAAGAGCCAACAAGCAGAACGGGAGTATGAAAAAATTAAGTCACAACTTGAAGGCCTGGAGGAGAGTGTCAGAGACCGGTGCAAGAAGGAATTCACAGGTATGACAGATATTTTACTGCTGTGAGTCCTCTTGAGCAATCAGAAGAATGGTGCTATCTTGCTAAAACTGTCTCCTGAGAACAAATACTTAGAAGTAGACCTTGGTAGTCTTGATTACACGCATTGCCATACAGCACATAGTTTGCTATTATATATGAAAGTCATAAAGTAAAATAGGGAGTTGAGCTTGTTAAAGGAAATGGACAGTTTCAGTCTAAAGGGAGCACAGAGTTGGTAACTGGGAAATGTAAATTAGTTGAGATTGGGGTTATTTATAGTGGCCATTGACATGGAGGAAAGAAAGGTTTGTAATGATTTATCATGCACTTAGTATTTAACACAATGCCTATATATGCCACGTATGTACATAAAAATGATTTTCAGAGCTGCAAAATGTATTTGCAGCAATCAGCCTACAAAGCGATAAGTTGGCAAGCATGCGCGAAAGAGCTAGCACATTACACAGTTCATCACGGGAATACCTTAAGCTTGACTTGAGGAGCTAGCTAATTGTTCTATGTAAATGTAGCAGCAGCATCCCAGGGAAGGCAGCGGGAGGTGTGAAGGCTCAGCATTTCTACATGTTGAACCGCTCATTGCAATACTTCAATTAACCATCTGAATGCAAACATTGCAAATACTGGTTTAAATGATTACCATGAAATGTCATCTCATTATCTGAATTATACTTGCTGTTGGGTCATGTTGAAATTATCCCAACTAAAAAAACTCCATGTTTTATTTCTGAAGAAAGAAAGAAAGTTTATTTCATGTTGGCAGTGGCTAAAAAGCGGGATTGAATTAAGCACCAATTTGAGGTTAGAGTTTGAAATTAATTTTAGGAGCTCAGGGTATCTCAAAGACTTCTGTCATGCTGGAAGCCTCTCCAAGTCTTGATTTCTGGGAACTTGTGGGACAGAATGTTCTTTCCTTGTGTCGGATTTCTTTCTGTGGAAGACCAACTCCTTCCAGGTTCTGGACACAACCCAGAAGCAAATCTTTGAATCAAAAACTGTTCCTAGAGACGTTTCATTTCAAACTGCATTTTGAAATGTGAGAGGGTCAAGCAAGGTTAACAGCCCACCCTCCATCACCTCCTGCATGCAACTTCATAACCATTTCTGAAAGGAGAAGGTGCCTTTCTCTTTCTGACACTCCTTGGGGATGCTACAGACTCCTGATGTTTGCTGGGTTGAAGGTTTCCTTTCTGCTCCACCAAGCACAAAGGCTGGGGAAGCAGAAGGCACATCCAAGGAGTAATCCAGTTCCCAAACTGCATCCATCTTGGCTGACAGTTAAATGAAACACTGAAGTCAAAACACATTCTGGATGCATGCTGTAAAACTGTAATGACAACAGCACAAAGTGCAGACAGTCTGAAATACATAGGACCAATAATAGCTACAGAAAGGGCCATCAGGAGGAAGTACAAATACCACAAAGCTGGAAACCACAAGACACTTAGTCTCTTAGCTTTGCTGGCTGTTAAGAAGTAAAGGGGTAAATGAATGCATATGAGCAATAAACTTTCAGAGACAGTGGATCACTATACTAATTAATGTGGTATTCTAGTCAATCAGCAATACTGGGTAATTGGAAAGCCTTCAGCTAAAATAGCTGCTCTGAAAGATGATTCCCTAATTGTTGTCCCTTTTAAGAAATTCAAAGCTTTTGAGTTCCACAGAAATGTTTCCATCAATTTCAACAAGCCATTTAACCTTCTTCCTTCCTGCCATCCCCTTGCTTCCAATTAAACTAGTGGACTTTACACTTTAAACTTTATTTTCCTGGATTGCTATGTGTTTTTAAAAAGAACTTTTATTATTACATGGACTCAGAGAGAATAGAATATACATTGAAAAAAACAGTATTGCTCTGTCTATTTTTTGCTCTTTGCTACAATCCTATGTTCATATGTATAACTCACTCAGACATCCATTAAGGCTTTCCTTCAATAGACATAAACAAGGAAACCATCTGTGCTAAAGACAGTTATGAGCATGTCACCAGAGGATTAGCTGTGGTCATAGTTGACAGGATAATTGGGAAAAATAGCAAGAGAAGATGTGAGATGAGATAGAGTTTTCAGTGATGATTTTCTTTTTCTACATTACAAGATACCCAAAGAGATCATGCTACCTGGAAAAAAAAAAAAAGCTGCGTTTTTTTCAATCAACTCTTAAACTGTATTCTAGATCTAATGATAGAGATGGAAGACCATACAAGTGATGTAAATGAAGCTGGAATCCCAGTACTGGACTACAAAACATACACAGACAGAGTCTTCTTCTTGCCCTCCAAAGATGGAGAGAAAGATGTAATGATTACAGGGAAGCTGGATATTCCAGAGGCTCGGCGGCAGACTGTGGAGCAGGCTTTGAACCAGTTCTCCAACCTCCTCAATAGCAAATCATTTCTCATTAATGTGAGTATTGAGGTAGATTCTCTTTGTCCTTTAGCTGGACATACCTATATGAGCAACACAGTAGGTTTGCAAGCACAAGTGAACCAAAGTTAGTAAAAATAAGTGATTTTCATAAGTTTCTGGTTCCAAAGTAGCTGATGGCAAATCTGTTGCATCACAGCCAGAGCTCCCTGGGGTTACAGAGAAGATAAGGTTTCTGTAGAGCCAGCCAAGTCGTATCGCATGGACTTGGTCAACATGACAGTGGCTGCAGGAAAACAAATATTACCTGATCTGCCATAAAAACTGCTGTTACAGGGTAGTCTGTTTTAGCCTTTTAAGAAATGTGGCATGGGGAATGCTTATTTCCTCCTGGTTCAGCTGGGTGCTGTGGTCACCAGTTACCTGCCACAAGCTGTCAGCTGGATTTCTATCCCAGAGTCCAAGACATAGGCTCCTCCAACCAGAAAAAAAATGGTCTATTCATGAAGATGATTGATGAGTGCTCAGCTCCTCCAAAAAGACACCTAATTGCTCACTGTCGGAAAATGAGCTGATTGTCAGACACCTAAATATAGATTTAGGCTTCTAACTTCTCCTTTTTAAATGAAGTTCCAGTGCTGAGCTAGTTAATGGTAGTATTACAGTTTCTGGCAGAAGAGAGTGCATTCCCAGGTGTACTTACTTAGATTAGTGTCTTTGTAATATGATGTGAAAGGACTGGGAATTTGGGGGAGAGAAAAGTTGATTTTCCTTTTTAAAAAAAATTGTCACAGAATACACCTTTTATCTTTTTTTTTTTTTAATTAAAGCATAGCTTTTACATAAGGATTCAGTTAAAATATATTATTTATATGTATTATTCCTTGGGTTAGTCCGGTAGACAGTGTGTGTATCTAAAACCAAATTATAGGTAACGTTTTCTTACAAGTAGTTTTTTCAAACTTCTGAAAACCTTTCCATGCTGTACTTAGGAGATTAATGTTAAAATAATTTTCCTCATCTTCTTAATGCAGACAAGCATTGAGGCTCTCCAGAAACAAGCTATCTGACTTGATTTTGTATTTGTTTTCTGTTTCAGTTTATTCACACGCTGGAAAACCAAAGGGAGTTTTCTGCTCGAGCTAAAGTGTATTTTGCATCTTTACTGACAGTTGCTTTACATGGAAAACTAGAATATTATACTGACATCATGAGGACGCTGTTCTTAGAACTGATGGAGCAGTATGTGGTGGCCAAAAACCCAAAGTTGATGCTAAGAAGGTTCGAATGATTATGTTTTTCTGTAGTTCTCTGTTTTTCTGTAAATGTGTTTCTTTTGCAACATGACTATATTAAAAGACAAATTATCTGTGGAAGTCAAAAATGCCCTGACCTGAGGATATTTGGAAAACAAGTCCACCAGAAACAGCTGTAGAAGGCAGAAGCAGGACTGTTGGCAACAGATTTCCTTATTCAAATTACTGTAGCGTAGAATCTGTATCAAGATTACTGAAGCATCTACCTTACCTCAAAATACAATAATGAACATTTCATTTACTTTTTAATCTAATTTTATTCCAAATTATCTAGCATTTATACCACACATCATCTCTGTAATGAGCACACATAATCAGCTTTCATTTTGTATTCAATGAAGGCTTGCTCTAATGTTTTTAACCCTCTTGTTATCTTAAATACATTACAAAAGGCCTTGCTCTGCCTATGTTGCAGCTTTGTAATCTGTAGGGTTATTTTCCCAGTATGTGCACAACTGGGTTAATTTTTTAGCTCTTGTTCTTACAGTATAGACACAATTTAAGATTTTGCATAAAGGCTGTGTGCTTTTCAGTAATGAGCTGAAGGTACCCAGGAATGATGAGCAATACAAAGCACTTATCATAAAGCAAGTACATGCTCTCAAGACTCTACAGGGAAATCATTGCATTAGGAAAGTGCATGCAGTTAAGCATGTAAAAATATTATATTTCAAGCAATGTTTTTCTTTAAAACTTTGTCATTAAGTACCCTTAACATACTTGGTGTTGTTTTTTTTAGATCTGAAACGGTTGTTGAGAGAATGTTGTCTAACTGGATGTCTATTTGTTTATATCAGTACCTCAAGGTAAGAGTTGAAGTCTGTTGCCTGTGGGGTTTTTTATCAATAATACTTAAACATTCTGAATTGAGTGTATCTTTTCGTTTTGATGTATTTTATTTTATTTTATTTCCTTTAACAGGACAATGCTGGGGAGCCTCTTTATAAATTATTCAAGGCCATCAAACACCAGGTAGAGAAAGGTCCAGTGGATGCTGTACTAAAGAAAGCCAAGTATACATTGAATGACACAGGCTTATTGGGAGATGATGTAGAGTATACACAGTTGGTAAGCAGTGCATGATTATTATAGTATAAAATTATTTTTCTATTTAAAGTAAGACCTGTAGTGTTAAGTCTGTACGTACTTTCTGGACTACTATGATCTGCATAGAAGTTCTTATCATGGGCAATATTGTAGACAGTCTTACCAAAGCAAGTCTCCAAGAACAAAAATAGAGTTGTAAATTATCTTCTAAGCATTAAATCCCAGTCCTGCCACCATAGAATCCAGTTCAGTAAACCCCTTCCGTAATTTTCAAGGTTTACCCAAAGAGTGTTTGGGGTGTTTGCCTTCTTCCCTTTTCCCATCTAAATTAATTAATTGATTTTTGTAAAATTATTGCACTAACATTGTGCTTGGACTTCAGGCTGTCTCTCTCCCTTGATATTTCTACTTGTCAGTATATCCAATGTCATTTTAGAGTTCACTTTATTAGTATATCATGATGAGCTCCTTTCCAGTCCTGTAAGATGGCTCTGCAATATCCAAAACACCTTATGAAACTATTTCTGCACTTGTTTGTTGGTGAGCCAAACTCTTCTGAACACGAGCAACCAAACTGGCATTGAAGGAAGTTTCTATCCCCATTAGAAGTTTAAATTCCCTACACGTAGTCGAGGAAGCTGTCTGTATAAGGCAGTCCTGGAGACCCATGTTAGATGCATCAAGTGGGATGAAGTGGACACCCCTGCCTCTTCCCCGTCGGAGATCTACGACCTCTGAATCTGACGGTCCAGTTCTCTCTGTTTCAAATTCTGCTTTGGCTTAATTCTGTTCACTGGCATGGATTTGCACCATTTTTTTTTCAACCAAACTCTAGAACTTGGGATTCATTGTCTTTTTAAAAAGCTGAAACACCCTACTTTTTAGCTGTTTGGGGATTGTAAATTCTAGTTTTTCTCCTCCTGACAGTCTTGCTGATTCTCTTCAGGATACAGCGAATGTCCAAAATACAATGAATATCCAAGACATGGACTGTCCTTGAAATAACAAAGTTTTTTTTTTTTCCTCTCTGATTCCTTTTTTATTGGCATGATAGTAGTCATTTGTGTTTGTCTCCAACTGAGAAAAATGCAGTGACATATCTGCAGTGTTGAAAGAGATACTTAATAAAAAGTTTTCTTAAGTCCTGGTAAAAAAAATCAGTATTTTGTGTATTCAGAAGGGATGCTGATGGGAGGGCTGATGTGAGGAGATTGCTGTAGGACTTTGACTCATTGAATCACTCAACTATTGCCTAGACTGCCTGCAGGAAAAGTGTGTACTGGCCAAGAATAAATATTTTAAATTCAGTTGATATTTTGGGAATTAGCTGAGTTATCATCTGAGCTGAAAGTACCACCCATAGAGCCACACTAACTGACAGTGCTGTGTGCATTTTCTCTTGTGCATGGTGAAAAAAAAAAGTCTTTGCACTGTGCATCATGTAAGACTTCAAGGCAATAATTCTCTCTTCAGTCTGTTTCTTTTCATAAAAAAAAAAAAAGATGTCTACAATTAAGCTAATTGAACATAGTACAAAAGCAGAAAATTTGTGCATGTAGTCAGATGTGGGCAGAACAAGCATGCTATGCTACTTAGATATTAGACATTATAACATTGTACAGTAGCAGTATTTGGTCCAGATTCACAAATATCACATGAAACAATTGTCTGTGTGCATGCACGTAAGATGATGAGATATATACAGATAAATGTATGATGAAAAATTATGAATTGGGATAATATTGCTTTAAATTATTGGTATCCTTGATAATGTTTTGGTAACTGCGAACAGTTAGGGAGCACTCGTGCACCAAGGTCGGTTAAAGCATGAGTTAATTAGTTCACTTCTGCAGGAAAGTGAGACGTGGTGGGAGAGTACGATACAGAGCAGTTGTCTGCGCTCTAATTGTTCTTATTTAAAAGCTGAGTCTGTTTTGCATCACTGGTTACACTGACATGCTGCATACTGAACCAGCAGCAAAATCATGTCTAATTACCATAAAGCTAATAGGAAAAGGAAGGTGAAATCTCGTGATTAGTTTGAGAGTTCTGTCAAGGGACAGTGCAATCATGTTTAATTTCACTGCCGTATGGCATAGTTTTTCTTCACTGTTTAAAAATACCAACCATGCGTGTTCATTTCTGAGGTTTGACATGATGAATTTAGGTATCACGGTTGGCAGGACCATATCTGAGAACTCAGATGCTTAGGATCACTGGCTGATCTTGTGACATGCCTGGCCTCCAAAGCCACCCAACTAGCAAAAGATCCACAAAGACATGGTGTTGTACTTATTCAGCTAGTGAAGGAAAGAGGCTTTTTACAACATCTGTTTGTTCTGGGTGCTTTTTCCTCCCATGAAGGTTTACTGGCCATCCTTTTCTCATTTGCTTTTATCTGTGTTGAAATTGACCTATCTATTGAAGCTACCTCTAAAAAAAATCCCCCTAGATTTAGCAAACTGCAGGCTTTTGGGGGTTTCTCCTTAACGTCCAAAAAAAAAAAAAAAAAAGTCAGTACTATCAGAAAACAGCAATATTTTAGAACTAACATAAACTACTTAGATATACTAATATATGCTTAATGAACAGCTGGTCACTGGAGATAAAGTTATAGGACGTGGGCAAGTCACTACTCATCAGTTGAGCCATGTTAAATCACCATATGTACAGTCAGTCTGCTCAACGAGAAGTAAAACCAGAACTACAAAGATAGCATAAAGGAAGACAAAATTGTTCAGCTACAGTATTCTAGGAGCTCAGAAAAGTGCAGCTCCAGTGATTATTGGTAACTCATTAAATTTAGGCACTGCATTACTTGTGCATCGCTGTGTCTCAAGTTATCAGGCTGCAAGAGAAGTGGTCCTGCTGCTTTGGACTTGTGCCTCCCCTTTGTTTTAAATTTTAATAAATTACCAAGACTCAATAATGGTATCATATTACACATAAGCAAATCTATTCTGCAGCTTTTCTATTTAGTCATAATGGGAAGAATTAACTGGAATTAAAAGAGCTGGTTGGCTGCATAACAGTGAAGGATCTCTCAAGGAATCCATAGTCGCATTGCAAATATGTGCTGCTGTGCAATAATCATTGCACAATAAATTTTAAATATGGTTTACATTTAAATCATCCAGAAAACTAGATTTAGAGGTAATTCAAGTACTGGTTTGTCTTATTAACCATATATATTCTTTCTTTTACAGACAGTAAATGTGTATGTACAAGATGGAGGAACTGATTCCACACCTGTGAAAGTGCTTAACTGTGATACCATATCGCAAGTGAAGGAAAAGATAATAGACCAAGTCTATCGAAATCTGCCATGTTCTCAGTGGCCAAAAGCTGAAAGTGTAGCTCTTGGTAGGTAGCTAGTGATCCAATATTGAGTAGGTGAAATGTGTTTTGTAATTTTGACTTTTCCCATTGCCAAAAATTTCTACAGAAGCAACATTGGAGAAAAAAAAAGGGGGGGGGGGGGAGGTGGAGTTGAATTCACATTTAGCTGGTTGCAAATATAGAGCATTTTTCCACAATCTTAATATGCATTAAAAATTAATGCTTCCCTATAGAATTCTTTTTCCCGATTCTTAAAGTTTTGGTCTACTGTCATTAGTGTGCAAAGAGCCTGTTAATGACTGTTAGCACAAATGTATTCATGTCTGACAGAATCAGTATTTCAGGTACTAATTAATGTGATAATGACAGCATGGACAATTAACTGATGGAGAAGTAATGATGCAATTTCAGAAACCAGTACTGATTTTGACTTGCCTTTCTAATGATTGTTCAAAAAAATTATAAGTTAGAGAAGTTGCACTTTTAGGAGATGATGAGCCACCCAGCCTCTGAAAATCATCCTCCTTGAAGGCTTTTAGAATTGATGTACTCTTCTGAAAAAAAAAAAAAAAAGAAAAAAAAAAAGAAAAAAAAAAAGTGATGTAACTTAAAAGGCCTAATAATCTTATAATAGAAGCTCTATTTAAGTAGTTTTGCAATATCCTCATTACTGCCTTAACCTGAAAGTAGATGATGTAATTTTTGCTCTTCAGATAATCCTAGTAAATTACTTAAGAATGCCTCTTCCAATCCACAGAAAATCCTACTCCTATATTTTGGTCTGATAGCATGTTATTATTGTATGCAATTGTAGTATTCTATGCAAAGGAATTTAACTTTCCATGGAAAATGATCTGAAGTCATGTACATGGCTGGGAATAGTTTGTGCAAGCTTCTGTAATGAAGGCCAAAGCAATAAATAACACACATTGTGACATGTGCCAAATTACTTTTAATGTTCCACAATGCATCAGTGGTTCTCTAAATTGAAACATTCTTGGAGTAGTTATTTTTGCACATGGTTAAAACTGTTTTTTTTCTCATTTTAATTGCTCCTTAGAGTGGCGTCCAGGTTCTACTGCACAGATCCTCTCAGACTTGGATTTAACATCCCAAAAAGATGGCAGATGGAAACGTATCAACACACTTATGCATTATAATGTAAGGAGGTGTTTCAGAGCAGTTGTTCACATCTGTTAACTGTTCTTTAGTAATAAATAAAATATTTATTTGTTTGTAGAGAAACTTCTGTGATACATAAGGAATCAAATGAAAAACTAGCTCTGAGTCTAGGCAGTAACAGCTTGGGGATCATGAAAGGCTAGGTCTGGACATATTGCATAAACATCTTACCAAAAACATATTACCTAAATGCAGGCACTTTGGTTTCATCATCATTGCAGTGTCCAAATCCAAATTCTCCTTTCAACATTCAAAAGCTCCCTGTGCCTTTGTTGGGTCTCATATTCATCTCTTCTTTTCTTTCTTCTGCCACTTCCTACCCCTGAGAATTATCTTTGTCCTTGCTCTGCTGCTAAATAGATTTTGGGTTGGTCTGGTTTGTTCAGCAATGCAGTCAGGAGAGCAGATGTTGATGTATCTGTACTGTCTGTTTTAGGTTTCATATTGTGCATACTACCAAACACATGCAATCCACTTATCTTGCCTTTTTATTCTATTTATCCCTTTCTAGAAACAGATATCCTGGTTAGGAAAGCTAGAAGTTAGTTTTCTCTCAGAAAGAGACAGCTCTGATTCTTCATGATAAAATCCATGTTTGCACAAAGGGCTCTGGCATTGGACTGATGAACCACTGAAGTCTTGGAAGTGCTTCTAGCATTTTGAGTAATCTCAGAGGAGGTGTTGATGTGATCTCTTATGAAAGGAGATGGGTGGCAGTCTGCTCTGAATTGCAGACCCAGTTGCCTAATAGACGTTTGAAGGGCAGCATTTATCATAGGTCCAGATACCCTGCAAAAGATTACCGGAACCACAGTTTAGCTGTTAAGAGGTTCAGCCATGCTTACTTCTTTTGAATAATGTCCCTGTGTTTGTATTTTCAAAGGTCCGAGATGGTGCCACACTCATCTTATCAAAAATGGGAATTTCCCAGCAGCCAGAGGATAATCAGCAAGATGTCCCAGGGGAAAGTAAGTATCTTGGGGCTGCCCTACCTCCCAAAACAACTAGAAGTCAACCAACAGCAAGACAGTGACACTGTTGTCTTGATAGTGTTCACTGAGCAAATCCATGGAACTATATAAGGCGTATTTGTTTTGTGTTGCCCCCTATAAGCTTGCACTAGTTTTCTTTGTCCTGGTTATAAAAGCCTGAAATAATGAGGCTTTAACCATAATTGGTTTGACGAGTCCATAGCCCAGCTTAATAGAAAGTGCTCTTAGAAAACATATCGTGGATATTTTGTTTTTTAATCCCATTACATCTGTAGCCATAAAGTATGTTTCATGTTTCCAAAGCTTTACCTCTTTTTCTCCTTCCTTCTTCCTTTTATTACTTTCCTTTCCAAATTTCTTCCACTTATTAGAGAATTGAATGCACCATTCAGAACCACAGGACAGACCTGTTCCCCTGCTAATGGATCTGATGTAATTTCTGTATCGCGTTTTTTACAACTATATTGCTTTGAAGACTCATCTCTGTACATGCATATTTTGTGTCTCCCTCCAATGGCAGGCAATATTTCATCAGCTCTGTTTGCTTGTTTTCTTTCTGGGCTGTGTTGTCTAGTTGTGTTTATTCCATATGTTATCTCTTTAGATTCAATGTTTTCCCTGATTTCTTTGTTTCAAGGTTTTCAATCCACTGTAAGTTAGTATCAGGAACTACCTTATAATGTTTCCTCTCTTTCATGTCACTAATACAGCCGTTACTTAATTCTAATACTGCTGCTTGCTACAATAAGCTGAACTTCTCAGTGCTGGAGACAGCGTGTTAGCTTGGAACCTGTCTTTCAAAGCTTTTAGTTCCCTGTGTCGGTACTCTGTCTAGACCAGTTTCCTTTATCTCACAACCTCTTGAGACACAATATCCATTCCAGCCTAAAATGCACTCAGATTTTAATGGAAATATTTACTTGTAAATTCGTGTTCTTTGTCACATGATTTCCTTTACATTTTAGATGTTCAGTTTCTCTTATTTTTATCCTTACATTCAGTTATTTTACATGAGTTGGAAGTTAGATTTATGGAATGATAATTGTTGAGATCATTCTTCGTTCCATGAACCCATTTGATACACTTTTCTGTCTAGCATTGATTGCAAAAGCCATTGGTTCACCTAATAGTTTCATTCCTTTAAATAGATTTAGCGATCTTAAATTGAATAGGTTCCAAGGGCTCGGCAGTCAGACTGGAAATAATATACCAGAAATGTACATTTTTTCAAGGAGATGGCTCTCAGCTGATAGCTTTGACGTGTATTATTAGTATTTAACAAGTGTGCAGATTTTCATTTCATTAGTGCTGAGTGTTGGCCAGGAAATCAGGACAGGCTGAATTACTTGCCATTTATTTTTTAGTCTTTCCTCATGGATGCTTCCTGTCAAGACTTCTACCAGCATCCTTTAAGGTTCTCTCCCAGCGATCATGGCTATACCTCTGCTGCTATCCTCTCACCACGTTGCTGCAGGTGTTTGCCTTAGTTAGACAGGTGGTGGCTATTCCTTTATCACAGCAGTTGCCAACCCAGCTTTTTCACTTCATAAAACGTTCAGTTTAATACAGAGGGTAATGAAGTGCAGCAAGGTGAGGAGCCCATTCCTAGTCCCTCTTCAGTTCGGTTGCATCGATTGCTGAGATAACTGCAGAGGCGTTATTCACCTCCACTCTGAAGAAGTAGACCAGTGGATGGAGCCTGGTGGTAGCCTCAGCTTGCTTTCCCTTCTTAACACGAAGCAGTGATCAGTCTCCAGATCTGGGTTCCCAGTCTTCCATCCTCCCCACATCTTTGTGTGAGAGAGCAGAGGACCAGATCAAGCGTTTTTATTTGTTTGTGGTTTCTTTTCTTCTTTTTTTCTTCTCTACAAGTGCATCTTTAGCTATTCAGTATAGTGAAGCTCTTTGAACACACATAATCTGTACTCCAAGATGGACAGACTCCTTAGCTATATGTGTGGCATATGAAATTGTAAAGGAGAAGCAGACTTCTGGGGACAGTGCTGTCACATGAGGGTTCTCATACACGAGAGAAAAAAATCTGTGCAGACAGCTCAGATCCCAAAGCATGGATTGAAGACAGCTTCCACCTTGTTTCTTCTCCACACCCTGTCTTGTGCAGTGGTGATGTACAAATTTGGGAAGACAGCATTTCGTGCCAGGCTAGCCCATTTTCTTTAACGCCTAAGGGTCTTCAGAGCTAGTTGGTGCCAACTTGTTCTTTCAGAAAGCTATAAAATGTTACAGAGCTAGTGCAAAGCAAGAGCCCACAGCGACAGTGATTTGTGAGATGCTATGTGTATAAAAGGCAGAGGAGAGGATCAGAGGCTTCTCCTCCCACACATACGCATTTATACGACACAGGGATTTACAGGGCTGGAATAAATAGAAATCCTATCTCTGCTCTATGAATAAGGCTTGTGACGAAGTGGTTTTCCTTTTATCCAGTCTCTCATTAACTTGCACCTTTTGCATTGAGAAATGTCAGCTGAAGCCATTGACTGTCTGCCAAAGCACTAGGCTTTGCACAGAACAAAAATGTAAAACCATGTCCAGAGATGTTGCTCTAAAACCTGGCATTGCTTCCATGCTGCTTTTGATTCACAGCTTCTAACAGGAAGACACTGGAAGCTGGCAGTTGTGACAAATTAAATGCAGAATCCTTTGCTTCTGGAGATAATAAATGCAATTACTAATTTGTATCAAGATGGAGAATGGTTTCAATGATTTTATGCTAGGATTTCTGTACAGAACTATAAGCCAATGCAGCGTGTTCTGTTGAAAACTTATTCTGGGTATTTCTTTCTCTTTTGTTTTTTTGTGAAGCGGTTGGTGTTGTGGGTTTTATTTCTTTCTTTTTTTCAGTTATTCTGATGTGGAATAGCCAGAGGGCTGCAGATCAGAAATACTGATTAGCAGATGTGTGTAGGACAGCCCTTCCTCCACCTACCCCGAGCAGCAGCCTCTTCTCAGGGGAGGATGGAGCGAGCCTGCTGCAGGCCATGCAGCAGGAGGAGGCCAGGCTGCCTGCCACCAGCTGACTGGCCTCCGCCATGTCCCCACCTGGTTCGTGCCATTTTGTATCGGCCAAAGAATGCACGAGGGGCAGGGAGAAGCACTCAGGGGGAAACATTTGACCCAGTGGGCGCAGTCCTCTCTCCACTTCCGGCTTGATGCATCTTGCAGCTACTACAGCCACAAAAGACAGTGTTCTCCCCTATATTTTACTTCTTTTGCTCCCTAGGTTTCCACTGGGAAGATGTTATCTCCCGGAAGTCTGGTCTCCTCCTAGCAACATGCTGCTAATACTTCTCGTTGCCCTCTCTTCTGCATTTCTCTTCCTCTTTCTTGCTGCTATTTTTAGCAATGAACTGGGATCTTTGTTTTGCAAAAAGTTCATCCGGTTGAGCTGCACTCCCTTTAAGCCCTACTTTCCCATTAAATAGCTATCATTTCACTAGTAGCCAATTCTGCTGTTGCTGAGCACACGCCAAATTAAGCCGTATGTAAGGGCAAGTAATCTTCGTGGAATCCCCCTTGGTTTCTTCTCTTTACTGCAAAGTTAAATCGGGCCACGCACCATGAGCAGGGCAAAGAGAGGATGAATTCTTTTGAATCACAGGAGGAAGTAGAAGTGTACCAAACAACTGACATAGTTTAGTTTCTTCTCTTACTGTGTGATTTTGTCCATTTATTTACAAGAGTAAATAACAAGCATTGCAAAAGAGACTCCAAACTTCAGGCCCATCAGCAGTTCTTACTGCACTGGCAAACGGTTGTTATGAATGGCATCAATTGTGATATCACAGCAGCTTCAAAATAAAAGGATAGCTTTTCTTTCTTTCTTACTTCATGCACATGAACTTCCAAGTCAAATTAAGGACTTTCAAAGGACAAGAGCATTAAATGTCTCATTTTTCCTTGGCTAAAAGATCTACCTGGTCAAAAGGAAGTAAAGGCACCAGAAGACTGCATAGCTCATGCTTTCCACAAGAATGTATAAAACAGATTAATGTGGAAGTGTTGTCTTGGCCAGATTACATTTTAATGTTATTTTCTTCTATGATATAAAATATTTAGTACACATCTGGTAAATTTAATGTAGATGTTGAGGAACTTAGTTAATAAACTACTGTGGCCAAACATTTGAAAGGACAAAATTTGTGCAATTAGAAACTGATATTTTTCATTGTAACTGTGATTCAGTTACATTATACACATATACTTATATTAAAGCATAAAACTTAGCAGTATTGCAAAATAATTTGCGTAAGAGGGCTGAATCACAATTTTTATGGGAAAAATAACTTTCATGTTTTTAAGACGTCAATGATTTTAAAGGCACTGATTCAGTAACCTCCACTGGAAAAGCACCATTGATTTTTGGGATTATGCCAAGCAGATATATTAACACATACTTTAGGATTTAAAGGAAGAACAAATGAATTTGCCACTGCCAAATTCATCAGAGCTGCTACAATACCTTGTGCTGTACCTAGAGCAGGCTACGATTGTCCTTTCCATGGGGGCTGTTGAGTCAGACCTAACTCAGTTTCTGTAGCTTGATCTTGTTCACCAAGGGGTAGGGTATTTCACTGTGTAGATCTTAAAAAAATGTGCATATTGTGCTTGCACGACTGAAGAGGAGTTTCCTTATTGTATGCTTACTTCCTCTCCTTTTTGTTCTTGACAAAAGCAAGCCACAATCCTACTTCAGTGCTACTCTTGTAATGTAAAGCAATACTTGTGTATTAATGAAAATTTAGTTCTTGGGTTGTTAGAGGGGAACCAAGTAATCTAGGTCCTCTTGGCAAAAAGAAAGGTAAGTCAAGGATAGAGTGCAAGGGTCTTACAGGTACTGATGTGCATGATTATTTCATAATTATTTCCAGGGGAGAGTTTTTTGTGATTATTGCAATTACTGTTTCTAGGGCATGCACTTCTGGAAGATGAAAATAAGGTCTGGCATCTAGTTCGGCCAGTAGATGAAATTGATGAAGGCAAATCAAAGCGAGGCAGTGTGAAAGAAAAAGAGAGAACCAAAGCTATTACAGAAATCTACCTGACAAGACTTCTGTCTGTGAAGGTAAGGGTCAAATGTTACAGTTACACCGTGCCTCTATAGATGTTGACGTGTAACCGAAGAAAATGATGCAAATATTAGTCATGCTTTTGGCTGAAATTTTGAATATCTGTGTCATGTACATACAGGCTTGTGTTCAGAGCTTCAAGTGATTAATAAGCCCTCAAGAACATTGCTGGGAAAGAGATAAATTTTAACTCCAGATGAAAGCTGAGAACCATAATTCTGAGTTAGCTAAATGAGGATTTTTCTTGCAAGACAAAGATGGATATTCTCTTCTGTGCCACCTGTTTAAATAATATTCTCTTGGTTTTTATTCTAAACCAAATGCTTTACACACTGCTACAGAGCCTTTTGTTTCCCCATGCTGCAGTATTATCTAGAAAAATAGTAAAAATGTTTTCAAATGGTAATAGTCCTCTGAGAGTATTTTTAGTGTTTATACTGGAGAACGGATCACAACCAAAATAATTATGCTAAGGATTCCTCCTTGCAGAAGGCGTTTAGGATAATGTGCTTAATGACCAAGACCAAGTTCTTTGTGAAAATGGGAGTGACTTGACTCCAGCTAAGGCCATTTGACCAAGTGTGAAAGTGGACCGGAAGGAAAGTCTGTGTATGGATGGCACAGACTTGCAGCCAGCAAGATGCGTGTATCCCTCTCTTCTGATAAATCCCTTTTCTATTCCCAATAGTCAGTTGGTAGATCGTTGCCAATCTGGAGCTTTACTAACTTGTACAGAGCTGGTGAGGTGTAATGGCTGGGACCACAGCTGCCCATACAGCCCAGGACCGGTGATGTGTCCTCCCTGCCTGCACTGCCAGCACAGGGGTTTAGGGCTCAGTCCCTGCCCCGTTTTGGGGCTGGCAGCTGAAGTGATGGAGGGAGAGAGGATGCAGCCCTTCAAACATGTCCGTAGAGCCAACCAACTGAGTGGGGATGGACTGTATGTGGCCTCAACAAGGTCGTCTTCTCCTTGTCTCTACTACAAATGGACAGTCTCAGAGGTCATGGTCTTTAAGGTCCAGGCAGGTGCAGGGATCCTGGCAGAAGTGCAGCCCTCCTGGGGATGCTTCATCCCTCACACTTGGTGGAACTCAGGGAGCTGGACCAGGATGGGCATCTAATGAGACCCAAGTGCTTTCCCCTGCACAATAAGTTAAATGGTCACTGGTGCTTCTTCCTATCAGCCTGTGTTTTAAAATTGCTGTACTGGTGCATGATGCTCTGGAGCTGGGAAGCCGTGAAACAATTACAAAATTGCCAGCAATTATTTATGTGCACAATGAGCTTAAATTGTAAATCTATTGTAGGAACCAGGTTCTGCTGCTTTAGTCGGGCAGAAAGCACAGCTTTCCGTGTTAACTGCATGATGATAATGGATGGAGTCTTTCAGACTAGAACATAAAGTTGTTCTCTAGAATGTTTTTACTGTTTGGGCTGTTTGCAAGGTTTTTTGTCACCTGGCACCCTCAGCACTCAGCATTGATGACCTTCAGTAACTGCAACTGGACTAAAGGAAAAAAGACTCTAGGATAGCACTGAGTTCAGCTTGTAATGCAAATTTCTTTCAAATTCACTTTTAGGGAACACTTCAGCAGTTTGTAGATAACTTCTTTCATAGTGTGCTCAACTCAAACCATGTGGTGCCACCAGCTGTGAAATACTTCTTTGATTTTCTTGATGAACAAGCAGAAAAACATGACATCAAGGATGAAGATACCATTCACATCTGGAAAACAAACAGGTATGAACAGACTAATAATCACATTGCAGAGAAATGAGAGCGTAGTTCCCACGTATGTGCTGGCACTCTTACCACTAATCAAAGTAAATTTCATTTGTAATTCTCAGAATCATTTTAATTGATATAATATGTTCATATGATCAAAAGTATTCCCTGTAAGTCTAGAAGTTGCAAAAAATGATACCTACTTATGGGATAACCGTTGGCAGATTTACCTCTTTGCTTTTCATCTTTCCTCAGAGAATAGGAAAGCAAGAAGCAAAAGGGACTAGATTTACCTGTCAAAGCACAAAATCTAATAAAATGTTACTCAGGTAGTTTTTCTAACCACTCAGACATCTTCTCTTGCTGTTTGGGGACACTTAGGATTCTTTTCAAATAAGTTTTTCTCGTTTTTTCTGTGAGAGATACAAAGGCTTTGTTTCCAGACATGAAAACCAGACAAAAGGTAGCTTGTGTAATTGTTGAAATATAAAATTAATTTTCACTGTAGTGAGAAGATCAAAACGCAAAACCCATATTTAATTTCATGTGCTTTGCTTGTTGTATAACATTTATTGTGTAAAAGGTGTTTTTTTTTTTTTTACCTTTTTCCTTGCTTTGCAGCTTGCCTCTTAGATTCTGGGTAAACATACTGAAAAATCCCCATTTCATCTTTGATGTTCATGTTCACGAAGTAGTGGATGCTTCCTTGTCAGTCATTGCACAGACTTTCATGGATGCTTGCACGAGAACAGAGCACAAATTAAGCAGAGTAAGTGATTTGCATTCTACATCCTGACTACGTTCATGCCTGACAAGACATGGGGCATTGTCCTAAAACAATACCAATTCTCTAAGAAGATACAGCATTGATAGTTTCCTTTTGGTTTTACAATGAAGTTAGCATTTCAACACTTAGCAGGTTGGTGAGCATGTCATTGTTACTGTGTAGTCTGCCAACTGAGTTCCTAAAAAGCAGAAAATATCAACTGCTTTTATAAAAAGCAAGTTTAAGAAACAGTTATTTCATGTCCACCGTAATTTAGAATCATCTTCCATTGATACATTTGTCAAACTTGACAAATAATGCCATACGTAAACTTCATCTTTTTAAGACAAATAATCCCACCCATGTACCGACACAAACGTTAATAATATTAATAATAAGCATCAGAATGTTAATATCCACAAAGCTCAAGTGCATGTGATTAGGAAGGCTTGATCTTGGGTTTTTGACTTCATGTTTTTTCTTAGAGACACTCATAAATCAACCAAGTTTCTCTCTATTATATTTTTTCAGGATTCTCCAAGTAATAAATTACTTTACGCGAAAGAAATCTCTAACTATAAGAAAATGGTGGAAGAGTAAGTATAAAGAGACTTTTTTCATGCTGATTCAAAGTTGTTAGGGTTTTAAGCCTTTGTAAATGTACTTAGTAACAGGAAAAGTGAGTGCTGACACAGTTGAAGTCAACTGCCAAATGTTAAAAATTTTACACCTGAATGTTAAAATGTTCCCTTGTTAGCAGTGTTTCCAGTGTTGAAATGGAGTGCCGTTGTGACCCAATGCATGTCCATGCCTATGCCAGCAGATGGACAGAGTTATTTGGGAAAGAACACAATGCTGTTCTGCATGACAGCTGTTCTTACCCATGATCTGTCTAACCAGCACTGCACTTCCATAACTGAATAGGGATCAAATCCTGAAAACATTTTCACAAAGACATTTTTTCTATTCAGACTCTGACTTCAACATTTACTGATTTGGGAATTCTGTCAATACCACTGAAGGTCTGCTACAGGACTCAACTCTTCCCAGCTGATGACTTCAAAAGTTTGAAGACATGAAATAATCATCAGCTGGATTATAAATAGATTTCTTTCCCGTGTTGTGGTCCTGTGCAATCAGGTGTGATTTGCCTTTCTTGCAAGGGTATCAAGTACTAATGACTGCTGGGAGACAGCATGACTAAATGAATCATTGGTCTGTTGTGGTGGAACATCTCCTGCACAATTAGGAAACGTTTAAAATAACTGCAAAATGAAAATTTTGTGTATTTCACCTAACTGAACGTTTGTTTTAATTTGTTGCAGTTACTACAAAGGCATTCGTCAGATGGTGCCAGTTAGTGACCAAGATATGAATACCCATTTAGCAGAGATTTCTAGGGTAAGAATAAATTAAGTTTCCTTGTCCTGAAATTGAAGCCAAGTATAGCACTGTTTTTCTTTATCTTCTCATTCTAACTCGACAAGTGGGTTTATTGTATGTTGAAGCATCACATGAGTTATTTAATACATCTCTGAAAGACTCCTGCGTAGTGTAGTGCTTTTTAGCCTTTTGAAGTGTTGATTATTGAATGGAACCAAGAATGGCTATCGTCACGAATCAATTTGAGTGATGTAGGTGCCAGAGCAAAGTGTTTGAATTTTTTCACATCCATTGTGGAAAAATTACAACACTGCTGAAAGGTGTTTTCTCTCCGCAGCACAGAGAGGGTTTTTAACATTGATCATGCTGATAAGAAGTGGTGGCTGAATTCAGAGTGCTATCGCAGCAACAATTTGACTCCAGAAATGAAAGGGGAGTCGCACACGTTACATATAGTGCATTTTAGAGCTGTCTGTATGAGGACAATACTTTTGCTTTACACTGCATACAAGAAGCTCATCATATGCCTGCTCAATCGGCGCTTCTTCTTTTCACAAAATAGGTTACTGGGGGTTACCTGCGATGGAGGAGAGCAGAGGGGGTTGATTGGTAGCTGGGGGATCTGGTTTGAGACTCGGGGAGCAAAAACGCTACAAAACCCGCTTCATTCTTGAAAAAGCCTGTCTGCTGCGCTGCTCGGCATAGCTAGAGCAGGCTCGTGCCTTTAAAGCACCCGATTTAACCCAGAGAACCTGCAGAAGCTCTCGCCAGTCTGAAAGGAATGTGTTTAGCCTGAGCAAAGACATACTGTACGTACTGGCTGGTTTGCTCATTTGCCTAATTTATTTTAAGAGTCCTAGTGATATAAGGATGTTTGGGGAATTCTTGTGATTTGTTTATTTCAGTGCCCTTAGGACCTAACATTTTGCAGATTAACATCCTCATGAGAATGTTTCCATTTTCATTCAGCCACTATGAAACTCATCTGCAGTGACATTTCATTTTCCAGTTCAATTTATTTATTATAAAAATTGAGATGTATGTAAAATTTAAATGTTTGGTCATTAAAAATAAAATCAAAGGAATGTTTTAAAATCAGCAGAATATGTTGATCCTTTCTATTTACATTGCAAATTATGATAGAAGTAAGAATGAAAAGGCTGATGGAACATGGCAAATTTTGACCTGTTCTGGAATGACTTTTATAGGACAAAGAAAGATGGATGTTTCTCTGCTTGTTTACAGCTTGGATAATCATTTGTGCCAGTAGCAATATTTTGCAATTCTTCATTTTCTTAACTAATTTAAAAAACTAAAGGCATAGCTAGAGAGTTAAATCCTATACGTTTGAATGAGAAACATCTGTTTAGACAGTCAGAGCACATTTGCTACATAAGTTAAATGTCATGGGGAGAACGAAAGGAGAGGTAATGGAAGGGTTATTTCTTGCATCATTTGAAGTCCCTTTTCTCTCTCTCTCTCCCCCCATCCCCCTTTCCATCTTCCTGATTCAAATGGCTTTTTCCAAATGTACATGTGCTTACTATCTTGATGAGTTACACCTTCCCTATAGTGAGGTGTGAATAATTTCAAACAGTTACAAAGAGCTGAAGAAATGATTTCAAACAGACATGGCAGTGACAGAACTAATGTTTAGTACCTCAACAATATGTAGATTGTACTGACTGAATGCTTTAGTTATACGTACCCATGTTGTTAACAGATGTTACAGCTGTAATCTGTGGTTTGACATTCAAAGTTCAAAATATTTTCCACCTCCTGTGTTAGAGCTGCAGACAGGCCAGAAAAATACCAGTGGGAAAATCTTGATCTAAAAATCACCAAACAAAAGTTTTCTCACCCCTTTTTCTGCCCCAGCATCACTTAGCAAGAGTTACAGGATGCAGAGCTTGAATTTGAAAATGGGACTGTGTTCTGTATCCAGCAGTCGTGCATGTGTGTAACTTTCAGCTGTGATGAAATTTTGACGTTTGCTGCTTACGTGTGTTGTTTAACAGGCACATACCGATTCCTTAAACACGCTCGTGGCTCTACACCAACTCTACCAGTACACTAACAAATACTATGATGAGGTAAGTTGTGGGGTTTATTTTCATATTTTTTTATAATAATGGTAAAAAGTTATAAAGGCTAACTTTCCCTGGATAATCAGGTAAAAGCAATGCTGAACAGAAAGCTCTAACTTTGCAGTTACACGCCTTCCTTGGCAATTACACTGCCTAAGGGTATTTTCTTAGAAATGAACAGCTTCACTATGGGTTATCTCATTTTGGTAGTGATCGCTTAATGAGATCTGAAAGAGAAATAGATTTAAAAATCCTTTCTCTTCAGTTCAGCTATCCTAATGCCTAAGAATTAGGACATTAGAATGTCACCGAGCAATTGCCAGAGCTATATGAGGTTTCAAGCCAGTAGTTTGGTGGGGATTTTTAGGAACAATCCATTAAACTTATTTTGCTTGTAGGAATGGGGCATTGCCTTTTTTTTGTTAGTTAAGATGCACTTAAAACTTCCATGCATGCTGCCGTCCCCATTTTGCTGTGCCAAATGAAGTGCCTGCCCAAGGTAAACCCAAGCAGAGCAACTGCTGAGTATAGTCAGATTCAAAAGGAAGCTTTACAGATTCAGTCCAAAGTGTTTCTTGGATTCTTCAGGCCCTGTGGAAAGGGGGACAAAGAATATCCCAGTGTCGCTGGGCTGTGGCTATGGCTCTCCAAACTTAATCTGAAAACAAAAAGAGAAAAGGAAACTTTTATTCAAAGGTTTCCATGGAAATGAATGCCTCCAGAAAACTCTCAGAATTAAATCAAAGCAAGTAAGAACAGATGCTGAATCAAAAAAGGAGTACAGCACATGTGAGCTCTCTTCAGTTGGTCCTGCACCTCAGCACAGTTTTTGTTTTCGCTTATATTTAGCAGCAAAGGCAGTGAGTCTCATCCGCAGCTTCACTGCAGCTTCTTTCTGCAGGAGCAGCCAGCTTTTCACAGCTTTAAATACAGATGTAAGCAAGGAAAACCAACTCATCCTGAGACTACTTGCAGTTGGTATTAGTAGGAAAAATGACTGGAGACACACAGGGCAAACTGATGGTGTTGGTTTCCTCATCCCCAGAGCTGAGGAAAATTATTTTCAACATGTTCCAGAATATCTGCAAAAAGGCAGACATATCCTTGGCTGCATCAGAAGAAGTGTGGCCAGCAGGTCAAGGGAGGGGAATCTCCCCCTCTGCTACTCTCATGAGATTCCAGCTGCAGTGCTCTATCCAGCTCTGGGGACTCCAGCACAAGAAAGTCATAGATCTGTTAGAACGGGTCCAGAGAAGAGCCACAAAGATGATCAGAGGGCTGGAGCACCTCTCCTATGAAGACAGGCTGAGGGAGCTGGGGTTGTTCAGCCTGGAGAGGAGAAGGCTCTGGGGAGACCTTATAGCGGCCTTCCAGTATCTAAAGAGGGCGTACAGGAAAGCTGGGGGGAAATTGTACCAGGGAGTGTAGTGATGGGACAAGCGGTAATGGTTTGAAATTGAAAGACGATAGTTTTAGATAAGATATAAGGAAGAAATCCTTTACTGTGAGGGTGGTGAGGCACTGGCACAGGCTGCCCAGAGGAGCTGTGGATGCCCCATTCCTGGAAGTGTTCAAAGCCAGGTTGGATGGGGCTTTGAGCAGCCTGGTCTGGTGGGAGGTGTCCCTGCCCATGGCAGGGGGGTTGAACCAGGTGGAAGGAACCAGGTCCCTTCCAACCCAAACCATTCGGTGATTCTCTGATCTCTGCGGCCTGACCTGTTTTAGAAGTACTCAAGCAACCTATGAGACAGACAAACCATAAATTCCTGCTTCTTCCACACTCCCCAGTCCCTGCACCCAGCCATGGTTTCTGGATTCTCACGTTTGGAGGCAGGCACAGGCAGAGCCTCCTCTCTGCTCAGCTGTCAGAGTTTATCAGTGGCAAGCCAGCAAACCACAAAGCAGAACTGCAGCCCTTCCTTTTGCATACATCACCGTATAACAATAAGATGCATCTGATCAAAAGGCTGCTAATTCAGAGTTGGGGAGATAATATGTCAAGAACCATTCAGTAAAATAAATCAAGCTTATTTATTTTCCATAAAAATGTTTTAATTTGCATAAATTGGAACATTTTGCGGCTGCCCTTATCTTTGTTGCTGAAACGGTGGTTGCCAGCATGCGCTGTACCTTGCACAGCTCTGCGGGGCTTGACAATGACTAAGTGGGTACGGTCTAATTGTCCACATTTATATGAAAGTTATATTCACCAGCAGAGATAATCATGAATTATTTAGTCTTGATTTGAGGCGTTACAGCTAGGTGTAATTGTTTAAATGAAGGGAACAATATCAAATTAAATTAGGCCCTATTTAAATACCGTAATAAGAGTTTATTAACTGTCTTGTAAAAATGTTTTCATGCTCTAAAAACAAATCCATTAAAATAATGATTTCTAAACAAATTTGCTCCAGTGTTTGAAACTCTAATGCTGTACCAGTCCTTGAAAGGAAAATTGTTAGCTAGATTGATACTGACTGCATTAACCTCCATTGTCAGTAAAGCACAAGAAGCAGTGAGAACCGCAGGTAACGACAGGCAGACTCGATTTCTCCAGTTCTTGTACTTCCAAACTTTATGTAGTATTTAAACATAGCTAAAGCCTTCTGCTCGATGACAGCATCTGACTTTTATTAATAAAGCCAGTTCTAGCAAAAGAACAGTTTTGCCATGTAATACATTCTCCTAATGGAGAAATCTAATAGTTGGTGGAAAAGTTTCCCTAAAGGATGGTAGGAATGAAAACCTTTCAAAACCTTTGAAATTTGATCTTGAGAAGCCCTAAAAAACTCTATTTGAAGAAAAGCCTTCTCATAACAGTTGACCTTTTCTAGCTTTCATTTAAAAATCCCTGGTGTCTTAGAGTCGTACTTTGCTGTATATATTCCGTACGGCAGAGGCTGCGTGCGGGATGTTGGTGGGCTCCTCTGATGAGCTGTTTGCTTCCCGAGCTATGTTCTACCAGCCCAGGGTCTCAGCTCTACCTCGAGAAGCTCCCTGACACTGTGACCAGTTCATTTTCTTCAATATATTGCCTATAGACAGACGAGATTTTTCCTTGCCTTAAGCTATGCCCATACATGGACCACCCAGGAGCTGCTCATAACCAAAGCTCATGGGGATGGGGCTTAGTTACTGCTGGTAAATGACCCTTAAGCCTCCTAGGGTGCACCATAAGTAAAACCACAGCTTCTTACATAACTGTAAAGTCAATGCTTCTGATGCTTTCCCCCTGCCTGCTCTGCCTTGCAATGTAATATTTCAAAAGATAAAGTACTACCTATTAATTTGCTTGAATCCCGGCATAATGGGAAACATCGTAGTAACTTAGATAAAGTAATGGAGGCAATCATTTTTATTGTCTTCATGTAAAAATAGAGCATGGAGCCTCGTAGATGGACTTTATCTTTGGTGCCGAGTGAATGCAAAAGACTGGAAAACCAAAGCAGTATCAAACACTTGGTCTGGGAATGGTGTCGTATATTTTAAGCTAAACGATTCTAAACATTCTCTGTTTATTTCTTCCAGATTATAAATGCACTTGAAGAGGATCCAGCTGCACAAAAAATGCAGCTTGCCTTCCGTTTACAGCAAATAGCAGCTGCATTAGAGAATAAAGTGACTGACCTTTGACTCAAAAGCCGCAATAAAGAAATCTGATCTGAAGATGTTCAAATTCGTTGTTCCTGTTAAGGAAATAGTGTTCTATTTTTTAATGTATAATTACAACTTTAAATGAAAGAGTTCATGTTTTTTTGATAGCAGAGGTGTAATGTAAAAATTTTTACTGTAAATTATGCTTCTAATTAAAATCTGTGTTGTGTGTAAATGAATCTTCTGTGGGAAAGAGTCCTTTGGCTGGGGGCAGGGTGGGGGGGTGGAAGAAGGCAAGTCTGTAGTTCATTTAATTTTGTAGGATCCGAGACATCAGCATTTAGAATTCATTATGCAAGTAAATTCAATACTATAGCATCCTTTATATTTTAAGCAATATTTGTACTAGGAAAATAATGGCATATTCAGAGAACCATGCAATATCCCCTTTTGTTTCGATAACTGGAAATTGACGTCCACATAGTTCCAAAACTTTGTCTGTGCTCATCATGAACGTAGTAAACGATGTGTCTCATTTCTCCGCAAGATCCGCAAATGGGATTTGCTACCACACATGGTTCTTAGGTTAATTATTTATGTCCATGGTAATGCACAGAATTGCACCCACCACAGCTGGCAGAAATAAAAGCAATGTCATGCCTGTAAGGAGGGTTCTACTGATAAAGTCTCATTTGGTTCAGAAACCACTGAAACGGAGAATTAGTCCTTAAATCTTTACAACTCTTTGTTATTATTGTGAGTTTTATGATATATGCTAATGTGCCTTACTTGTACTAATTCTGTGAATCTGATGAATGGTTTTGTAAAAAGAAGCAGATCGGAAAAAGAGATATTTATGTGCTATTGAATGACTTGTGTGTGAAGAACATGACCAGCAGAATGCTTGTAATTAGCTGCTTGCCGAGAGTGTGCCGTTTAACATGATTTGATTCTGTATAATATCTTATTTTAGAATGGTTCTGATGATTTTTTATTTGAATCTTGGAACTGTCCTAGGAATACCATCACTTGTTTTTATTGTATTTGTGATGTAAAATACTAGTATGATATTGGAAAAAATCATATACCCGTGTAATGAAAACCACTCAGTCAGTTTTGAGCCTTGGAATGCTGCATTTGATCAAACACAAATCATAACCCATAGCAAAGAAAAATAAAATAACTTGTCAGAAAGCGTGCGTTTACAATATAGGTAAGCTACATACAAATCAGAAAGATAGGTACGTCTTCTTCAATTGCTGTATTGCACATCAGAGAACTTTATTCCTTTTTGTCTCACAACTTTTGGCAGTAACGTAGCATTTTAATGAAGCGCTGCCATCTGTACAAGTTCATTCGTTGTTCCGCCGAGCGCCTGGCCGCTGCTTATCCTCAGCAAGCTAACACAGCTCCTGCCGCCCGCTGCCCTGCCCAGTAGGTTGCCATACCGTCGGCTTCACCATTGTTGATTATTTTTTTTACTTTTTGTAAGGTTCCTGGTGTGGCAGTGGACCTTTCCTTCAGTTTCCAAAAATCAAAAGCCTCACCAGAACTAGTACCGGGCTGGGAGGGTTTTTTGGTTTGTTGGTTGCTGGTTTTTTTTGAACTTCTTGCGTTTGTGTATAATCATTCCTGAACCTGCCTGGGCTATAAGTTATTTTACACTGTTTAGGACTGAGGTACATTACTGCTACATAAAGGTGCTTTGCCAGCTACTCCTTCATCAACAAAGGCATCCTCATTTCATGGCTAATCTGTTTCTCTGTCTTTATTTGTAAATCCTGTTAATTGTAAATCAAATACAACATTGTTTTTTTTTCCACAAAGTGTCACGGGATCTTTACTGAAACTGGGGGGGTGGGTGTTAAAAGGGGCTTCCAGTTCTTCCTCTGGGGGTGGTGGAGCAGCAGCGCCCAGCAGTCTGCGGTCGGTAATGGAAGAGCGCAGCGCATTTTGCAGCTGGTGTGTCTGACATCAGGCCCTTGTTATGGGCATTTGCTCTGAAAAATGAGAGTACTCTTGAGAAGAGAGGATGCATTGCAACATCCCGTAGCAAGGTCTTCTTGCCTGATGGAAATCCGCCTTGGGATCTGAAAGTCAAATAAAATACAGGCTTGGTGGCATCCCTCCAGAGAGACCAGAAAGCCCTGCTCGAGGAAGCAGGGCTTCCAGAGGGGACGTGCCGTGCCCCCGGCACCGCCGACTCGATGCAGAGCAGCTGCAGGCGATCACAAGTTGCTGTGGGCTGTGGCAGGGCCGTGCTAAGACCCTTCCTGCTCGGGCTACGTGTGTGTGTCTGCTGGGGTGTGCAAGTTGTGTGGTGGATCCGTGGTCACTCTTTGTGACACTCACCCTTTTTTCACACCCTGGGGGAGATTTGCAGGCTTTCTGCGCTGTCTGATGGAGCACAGGGGCCGATAACTGTGAGCAGCTGCAGCTACAAAGCAGAATCAATGCTCCTTCTTCAGTTCCTCTGTCTCCTCCCCCGAAAGCACAGAGCTGGACTTTGAATCGAAGAACTGAGATGTTTTATTTTATTCTTTCTCCTTTTGGCTAAGCTCCTCCAGTGCTTGTTTTTCCACTCTGGCGCTCTGCTTTGTCCAGACCTAGTTTTTGGCTTCAGCTTTCCCTGCATTTTAGCAATCTGATTCTTAAAGGCTTCGTGCTCCTCCTTTGGTTTCTGCTGTTCCTGCCATCTGATTCATCTACAAGATAAAAGAAAAAAGCCCACTGGGGGTCTCGCTCCCTTTCATCCCCTTCGCAGCCCCTCCATGGAGCTCTTCTTGGAGCACCAGAACCTTCCCTCTGCATAATGGGAGCCTCGGTGCCAGCTGGGAACAAAGCTCCCGTGCTTGGACATCTACCAGCCGTAGTTCAGAGCTGGGTGCAGGCTGTCAGCCACCACGGGCAGGTCTGAGTCCCATCACTGGGTTCAACTTTGTTTTCTTGTTACTCCTCGTTTCCCCACCTGCAAATAACAAGGGGGGATCTCAGGTGCCGGGACACAGCCCATACCGCTGGGTGCCTAATGCTGAGTAACGTGAACACGAGCTCACTTATTCCTCAGTGCCGTGTTTCCCTCTGACACCTTCCTAGGTCTTTTTCCAACTCTACATTCTATCGATTTACGGGCAACAACTTCTGGGTGGAAGGGACGTCAGCTGCCTTGTACGTGTAAGGCTTCCTCAAGATGTTTTTTATCATCCATCCTACAGCCACACTCGAGCCTCCCCGTTTTGCCGGCTGCTGTGTTGGATGTGTGGTCAGCCTGCTCGGACCGAGCTGTTTACTCGCATTCTCTAAAACTGGCTTTTCTGGCACCCTTCTGAACAGCAGCAGAGCCATCACTATAAACAAATAAAATGTACAGGGAATTAAGAAACTCAGATTGGAATTCATGCATTCACAAATTCCCAAACTCTTGTTAACATGGGTGGTTTTTTTGAACCATCTGTGTAAAGATTTGAAATGTCTCTGAGCTTGAATTTCAGCTGTCCTGGACTTACCAGCACTGATGGGATTTTTGTGGTCAGTCCTTTACTGTTCCAGGTGCCCAAGCCTGGAACTAACAAAACTGTTTTCAACCATATTATGCCCTGGTATTATGGACATACTTGGCCTAAAATCTCTGATTGAGACCAAAAACTATTTTTTTCACATGCTTCCTGTGGCTGCAACACCTCGATTTACTATGCTGTATTGAGGTTCTAGTCAGATTTCCCATTTGTACCTAAGCACAGTAGTCCTCTGAAGACTTCCTTGCTAAAGAATTTGATCACGAGGAAAGATTGCCTTGTCTTTAGACTTTTTCAAATCCGTTGTCTTCTCTTAGAAAATGTCTTACAGGTGTGGGTTTTTTTGGTTGTTGTTTGGTTGGTTTTTTTTGGTTAGTTGGTTGGGTTTTTGTTTTTTTGTTTTGTTTTGTTTTGTTTGTTTGATTGATTGATTGTTTCTGGTTGACTGTTGGTTTGTGTCTTTTTTTTTTTTCCTTCCTTCCTGTATCTAGAGGTAACCTGTCAGAGCCATGAGACAGTTAAGACAATGAGACAGTTAACTTCAGAAGTTGAAAGGAGGATGCCTGCTGCCATTTTTCTACCAGCCACTGGCTAGAGTCCCATGCCGTTCTGATTTATGCTCCAATGGGCTGGAATTTGGCAATTTGAGCCACTAGAGCTGTTGGCGCTGGAAATCTCAGCACCGAGGCCCTGGTGAACTGCTTTCAACCTCACTCCCAGCTCAGTGTAGTCAGGCTCAGCTCCTGAGGCTATTCAGGCTCCCCATCACACAAGCCCTTCTCTTCTTACTGGTCTGTTTTGCCAGCTCTGCCTGGAGCACGGAATCCTCTGGACAATGAGAGACAACAACACACATAAGCTAAAACGATCAGCAATTCTGTTTCATCAGGCTCTGTACTTGCCCAGTCCATGTTTCTGTTTTTTATTTTGAGAAACCTTCCTTCAGCTGATGAATGATGAATCGGAAAGGCGCGCTTGTGAACAAGAGTTGTTCTGTCAGCCTTCCTCCTTTCTTAGCCTTTGTCCTAGGGCAGCCTCAAAATGATGGTGAAAGACCTGGTGTTTGACAGTCCCTGCAGAACAGGAGGAGAAGAGATTCCCTAGACCCACAATTATCAGTACGTTTTTAAGTATTTTTGTTGCTGTTTCTTCAAACTGTGGCCCTTTGTGGCTCAATGGCAAGGAGCATTTCTCCATCGACTGGGGAAGCAAGTTGTTTCTCCTGTGCAGGCTTGTAATAACCATCCAGGCTCTGTGAGAGCAATGCCTTTGCACCAGTCCTTTAAGGCTGACTTTGGTCCTGCCTGTGCGTACTGCTTGCTGCTGTGTGTCACTCCCAAAGAAGACAAAAATCCTATTATTCATAGCCAGGCAATCAAAAGCTATTTAATTTATCCATGTATTCCTGGCTCTTTGCTCCTTTTCAGATAATTGCCATTTGAACCAGAAGAGAGTTTGAGTGAGTTTCCTTCTTTTTTTTTTTAAGTTTTCAAAGTACCTATGTGTCTTAACAGATTGAACTCTTTAGAAAGAAACTATTTCTTCAGTGGGACAGAGGACAATAGCTCATGTACAGCTGTATATGGCTTGTCTTAAAAGGAAATAAAAATCCTACCATGAACCACACACTGTGTTTTTGAAATCCTTTATTCAGTGCTCTAATTCTGAACAATGTTTTTGGCTTATTTAATTCTCCTCAAAATTGAATACCGAAAAAACTCTTTTTTTTTTCTTTTAATCTACTGTAATAAGAAAGGAGTGAAATGAAAAATGTATTCCTTTGATACCCTTAATCTTTCCTCTCCTGTGGCTATGCTCCTATTCAGTAAGAGATCATACTTGCTAGTTGCAGGGCCTGGATGCCAAGCCATGGGATATAAAACAAACCAAAATCCATGTTTCCTGCAGCTGCATCTGGGTCCATGGCAATGCTCACAATTGTAAAACTGCCTCGAGGATGTTATTTGGAATTTTATTGTTGTGGGTCTGGCTGGTTTCCTTGTCCTCCTTCATGTGATCCTTCTTTGTGTGGGTTTTTACCTTGCATTTCAGTGGCACCGCATTCCGCCGAAAGCCCGAGGAAGGAAACAATCGCTGTCTGGATTATTCATGCACTTTTCATCTCCGAAGCGCCCCTGTGGGCACTCACGGCCCTCCCAGGCTCAGCTCACTGTGGAATGACAGAAGTGGATGTTTTTATGCTAAAGCGGACAGTCTCACTGGAATATTTCCATCTGTCTAAACCAAGCCGTGTTTGTTTTGTTAATAAAAACCCACTGGCTGAGTACAGTACTGCTCATATCTGATGTATGAGCATCCTTTCTGAGTTGGTCTAAGCTCTCCCTGAAGTCTGGAGCACCCTCTAAAACAGTGGCCAGCAGCAGGCATGTTGGAAGAGCAAGCTGTACCTCAGCAAGCTGCACAGAGGCAGGCACCCCAATATACCACCGACTGGCTGGTCGAATAACCAACGGGCAGAAGGGGTAGGGTCTGAAGCACCCAGAGCATCGAGCGACCCCTGCCTGCCTAAGGGGGCTCCTTCTGCTCTTTGCTAGGTCTGGCTGGCCACAAAGCCTCTGCCCTAGACTGGCGGCAGCACTACACTACCCCAAATTAGAAAGCACCACAGTGCTTGTTAAATGTACTCTTAAATAGAGAAAGGGCTGAATGCAAGAGGTCTGCAGTCAAACTTTTTTAAAGTTCAGGTTTGCTTGATGTGGTTATTTAGCCTCGCTGCTGCTTTTAGTGGACTGAAATTTGTCCTGTGAGGCTGCCATACAGCTCCGGTACCCAGAAGGCCTGTACTGAGGCCTGAGTTCAGGCATGAGCTCAGCTAAGGGAGCAGAAGGACCACCGTCGGTTTCAGCAGAAGAAGGTCTAGCGTCCTCCGTTCTGCTCAGCCATTACTATATATATACTTTTTTTATACAGCCATTACTATATATATATGTATAATTTTTTTTTTGCTTTCCTTGTGCATTTTAAGCAATTGCAATTCCCTGTTTGTACTCCAGCACGCTAGAAGTCAAGATGAGAGCATCCATCTGTTTTTTCAGTGCTGTTTCGGAACTACAGGTCTGGTATTTAATAGGGTCATTTCCTGGTGCACTTAGCCCCCTTGCAGTACTATTTGGTAGAGAGCTGCACTGAGTTATATTTCTGTTTGCTGTGTGTGACGAGCCATATGCTGATTGCTTTGACCTGGCTATCTGCAGTAAAAGTCTCCAACCGCCCAAGTGTCATAGCAGCTTTTGATTTAGGTTATGGTTGTGGTTTTATCTCTTTCCAGTGAAGGGAAGATTAGTAATGTTTTGTCTGCCATTTAGCTGGAAAATGTCAATCGTTTAGGTGCATCTCTGTGAGCAGAGAGGGGAAAGGGAAGGCGACATCCTCCTATGAAGTGTTTTTGGGCTACCCCTTTATGAAGGTAACTAAGTGAAGTTAACTAGTTAACTACCTGGTGAAAAAGAACACCCCAACAGTGCTGTGACATGCAGGCGTTAAGTCCCTGTGTGGTTAATCATTCATCGAATTAGAGGTGCAAGTTTTTTAATACAGAGCCTGAATTTAATCTCAATCTCCGCTGTCCATCATTATCTGTCTTTATCAGGTTTTTGAGACGGCAGCATACACAATGTATCTAAGATTAGATTCTGGCTTTAAATATTTAGAGTCCGAATCACATCCATTTGTACTTCGTTTCAAGGTTGAAGAAATGTGGCAGGACACGCATTCTGCGGTAGTTAAAACTCACAAATCAAAGGAGTGCTGAATAATTCATCTTAAACTTTTAAGCAGTTTCTCTTTGTACCAATTCCTGTGCGTGGCAAGCAGCTGGGTGGTGAGCTGGCCCGCACGGCTCTTTGCTTGCAGTGCCCTCGCTCTGCCTCCCCACCTGGAGCCACTGCCCTGCATGCTGGGCCGGCGGAGCTGTGGGCTTGTGCTCGTGGCTGATGTGGTCACCTGGGGAGCTGGCTGAGCCTCACATTCCAGGTTGGACACGGCTGAGCTCCCATTTAACTCAAACTTACCTCTGGATGGTGATTTTAAGGTCTTATCAGAAGACTATTTCCATTGCTGATGACCAACAGGCAGGTCAGCAGACAAAATTTTTATTAACCATCTGCTGGGAAAGGATGCTAGCTTTAGCTTTTCTCCAGCAAGTGGCAAACCCAAGGACAGATGATCAAGCAAGATGAGAGCACCAGGGTCACAGACAGGATCAGCTCTCCAAGTGTGACAGAGGAAGGGCTGCCTCCTTGGAGCCATCGAGACCAGAAGGATCTGCCCTGAGTTATGGCTGCTGCAAGATTTCCCCCAGGACTGCTGTCCCCACTTGGGAGCACCGTGAATGCACCTTTTGTTTGCCTTCTGACATGCAGAAAGCCAAAGGAAAGGCTCTCAGGTGAGACAGTCATTAGATTACAAACTCCACAGTCTCCATCCCCTTTCCACTGCCCAGGATCTGAGCCTGGGATGAACTGGGGCATGCTGTAGAGAACGATGCATTGCCTGACTGAGTCTGCTCCAGCAGAAACAGCAAAAGCACATCTGAGTGGCTGCCCGTGCGATGGCACAGCTCTGCTACAGGCTGTTATAAATGTGTGCATAAAAGAAATCACATATGCAGCTCTTGATAACAAACCCAGATACTTTAAATTCTTGATGGAAATTCTCCCTGATTGATTGTTTTGGTTTGCTTTTTGTTTGTTTTAATACGGATTTCTTTTTAATGAAAGAAATTCCTTTACTAAGGAAAGTTCAGCCTTACGAGCCTGCATATTTCATTTTTGCAAATGGAGTTGAATTCTGACCTCATTAGAACTAGTGGATGTTTTGCTTGGATCTGAGATCCAACAATTTTACACAGTGAAGTTTTAGACACTATTAGACTATTTGGTGGTAAAGTAGGCTATTTTTGTAGCATTCACATAAAACAATTTGCAGTTGTACTTTACAGAACTAGCAACGTGATTTTTTTTCACCTCTACTGTTCAAAATGGAGAAGAAGCCAAACTGTGCTGTGTGAACATGGACATGACACTGAAGAATAATCTGCGTTGTGTCTATCTGTCAGCCATATCACCCATGCCTGTGACATGAAAATAAATGGGCTGAGCAATACAGAAGCTGATGAATGGATCAGATCAGGCCCATTTGCATTACCTTATCTCAGGCCCATTTGCATTACCTTATCTTTTTAACGTGGTCTTGTGTATTAACATAGTTGGAGCATTGACCTGAGGGGTCTCTAGCTATTCCTATGCTGCAAATGTTGACCTTGCTCCCCCTGGATCCATCAAAGCATATGGAAGATGTCAAGTGACTGAAATGGACTCTGGATCTCTCCCACAACTTCCAGGTGATTTACTCTAAAATCAATCATATTTGCTCTAAAATCGATACAAGCAGTGTTTTAACATGATCAGCATGAGAGAAAGAAAACTGGTAGCTCCTGCTAAGGTAGAGATGGAAGGGAACCAGACAGATCATGCTTCAGGTTGATGATATTGTCCTAGTGCCTGCTCTGTAAAGGGAGGGCTGGCATGCCCTGGCCATTAGACATTAAGATTACTCCATGGAACCATTACTATCTTCATCCAGGAATCCTGAAATGTTTTACAAACATCAGTTATGCCCTGTGAGGTAGGATCTTGTATCTGCTGAGGTGATAGATAAATAAATACACTTATTAATTAATAAAAATCACTTGCCTAAAGAGAGAAATCACATGAACGGCACAGCTGGGAATAAAACTTAAGATTCCAAATCCTCAGCCCCTGCCTTCAACCTGCTGGCAGCACTCCACACAGTGAAAAACAAAAATTGATCTAGCTATACTGCTGTCTCCAAGCTGACAAGTTCCCATGCTTTTGTATTGAAAAAAAAAAAATCAGACACAAATTTGGGACAGAAAAAAAAACACCTGGCGAGGGTGATCTGTGCTCAAGATCTATCAATCATGCAAAGAAAAAGTCCTGCCTGTGGTTAAATATATGGAGCTGTTTTTTGAAAAGAAGCTTGCCCCATGCGCAGCTTGGTGCACTGCTAGCTGTGCAAACTTCTGGGTTTCTAGTGTTTCTCGACATATAGTGTGACCTATCCTACAAACATGGGCAGAATGTAAATCTACCCGCCCTGTAACGAGACTGAGAGCAGAACTTTGGCACCATCTACACAGTTGCCTAAAACACCTTCGCAGATATGGATGTACACGTGTAAGTGATGTGTGTGCTCCTCAGCTCTCGGCCCATCCCTCTCTCTGAATCCCACTGGCAGTGTTCAGGCACACAGGGCTGGTGTCGGAGGCAGGCCAGAAGCTCCAGCTTTCACACCCTGGACGGCTGCATCGCCACACAACACAGGCCTGTGCCAGCCAAAGGCACGCCGGCAGGAAGGAGTTGTCCCAGTGATGACGGCCGATCCTCCTGCTTATGGTTTTGGGGACTCTGGGGCAGGAGAAAGCATTTGGATGAGATGAACGAGCTAAAAGATGTTAGAAAAAAAGCGAGACAACTGATACAAGGAATTATATGATATTTTATAGGTTTTTCCCACTTTAAGTAGTCTAAAATGTCATTTAACTTGGGCAACAAAATTTGATTTTACAGGTACATAAATATATACGTATCTATATATGTGAGCAGAGAGTGTTGTATAACTATATTTAACTTGGCATGCCTTTAATAAAACTTTCCTGTGGAAAACTCTCAGAGATTTTTAATCTAAGCAACTAACCATAAAGTTTTCCCCATAACAGTAAATTACAACAATTTTGCCCAAGGCTTTAACATCCCTGAGTTTTGCTCTTTGAATTAGATTGTGATGATCAATATTAATAGTCCCTGTTCAGATATGGTCACTGCAAAACTTAGATGAAACCCTCTTTACCTCTGAATTTTATTGCAAATGTGAACATTTATCAACACTTATTCAAGACATAAATGAGAAAGCGAACAGCTATATCATGAAAGAGCCTAGTTAAAATTTAACCTCCATGCCACACATCTAGAATATTTTTCAGAAGCAAATGTAGACTTAGTGTTATTGCAGGGAAGACAGTAAAATCCATGAATATTTGTGAGTCCACTCCTAAGTGCTTTGGAGAGTGAGAAGGTATATTTTTTTCTTAGTGTGGTCATAGCTTTTTTGCATTAGCTCTTGGACATATTCATGTCTTTCTGTCTTTCATTGTTTAGAATGTATAAAGGTCCTAGAACTAAACATCTTTCTGCAGGTAACTATATACCCTGAAATAAAATAAATAAAATAAAATAAATAAAATAAAAATAAAATAAATAAAATAAAATAAAATAAAATAAAATAAAATAAAATAAAATAAAATAAAATAAAATAAAATAAAATAAAATAAAATAAAATAATAAAATAAAATAAAATAAAATAGTAAAATAAAATAAATAAAATGCCCAGACCCTTTGGTGACATAAGCTACATATCCCATGCCCAATAAACACATATTTTGTCCAGCTGTGTAGGCTTTGCCTTGTGCCCAGCGAAGGTGCAGCTGTGTTGTGCTTGGACACACGCTGGGCACGTCACTCTCAGCACCCCCAGGCTTTGGTTTCCCATCCCCACTTTCCTGTTGAACTAAAGTTTGTATCCAGTGTTTTGACAAGAATGATGTCAAAACCTTTTGCTTGTGCTCTCTGATGGGACGAATATAGACATATCTGCAAGACAAGGCAGAAAAGGCATTTGCCCAAAACAGCTCTCAAGGCAGGGGGATTTTTTCAAGAAATACTGGTTAAAAAAGCAGCAGTTCAGCTGTTTGAATATAAAGCTGTCTCAGTGTCTGCAAGAACAGGAGGGGCTGAGGTAAGTCGTTTTTCAACAGCACAAGAGAGCTGCCAGAGGCAGGTGGAAAAAGTGAACATGACTTTTTAAGGCAGATTTTGTACAACTCAAGTCCACCACATTTGTCACTGGAATCCATATGAGGAGCTTGCTGCACTGGAGACCCTTCAGAGCTGGTACCTGTTGGGTCTCCCTTCTTCGCCCCTCAGTGATTATTTATTACAACAGGACAGCTTTGTTGAGTGAATGGCTCTGTGGGACATCTCAGGCACCCTGTCCCTGCTTTTCAGTGCACCTCACACACCATCATACCTTTGTACTTTCTTTGGAAGCCACCATGATGGTGCATCTGACCAACAACCGAAGAGAAGAAACAGAGCTTGTGGTGGGAAAGGGCTCCAAATCCAATGGTTTGGGCCTAGGTATTTCTTGCATTATGGCTGTGGTGAAAGCAGTCCCAAGAGCTGGTGACAATCCTAATCTCCAGCTCAGAGGAACTGAACAGTTTCCCCTGTGGCCTCCCCCTTTGCTTTGTCAGGAAGTATCTCCTCGTTGTCCTAGATGAGAGAAGAGGGAGGACTTTTTCTGTGGGCTGCCCAGAAGCCAAGAAGCCTGCAAGCAGAAAAGATACCTCAAGCGAGCACAAGTTCCTGCACTGTCTTACACCCTAAAATCACCAGGTTCTGTTTCATGAATTTTCTTTTGAGGTTATCCTCTTGATCAGCTCCACCTGCATAACATTACCCAGATTTCTAGCAAAATCTGGATTCCTGGCCTTGGATCCCTAGCAGCTTTACTGAACTTCTGGAGGTGAGTTTTTCTAGCATGATTTATTGTGACTTCTCCCTTGCTGCCTCAACAGCTATTCTCCTCTGACAGCTCTCATCTTTTCTTTCTCCCACAGCCCCATTACCCCACACAGCCCACCTACTCACACAAAATCTATGTACCTCACGTAGCTTTATTACCACATATCTTTTGGTCATACTGGCTACCACCCATTTCATAGGATCATTGCATAATCCAGGCTGGAAGGGGCTTCAGGACAGCATTACACCCCTCTACTTTGCAGTTGTACCGCTAAGTACAATTTTAGGAATGAGGTCCCTTAGAGACTTGGACTCATGCATCCTATTGACTACCAAGGTCCAATGCGTGCCTTTCAAAAATATATAAATTTATATTTATTTTTTCTTGTTGAACACCCCAGGTTCTCTCACTCCTGCTTACCTTGTAGGAAGCAGGTTAGCAAAGGTGTGACAAAGCTGGGAGTTTTAAATTCTATGGCCCTTACATCCTCATATCATTAACGGGAAAGAACCCAAGAATTTCAGCCCCAAGAATCACAGTCTTAAGCAACTGAGTTAACAGAGTAATAGCTGGCAACACTAAAATGTGTCTATCACTTGGTAAACAAGCTCCTAACTGAGCCAGTAGTATGTGCCCCGTTCTGCGCCAGGAGAGGAGGTTAAAGTCCTCCTCTGGCAAACACCCACGTCAGGAGCTCTCAGGACAAGCCTGTGGCCAGAACATGTCATTTTTGTTTAGATATCACTCCCTGGCCTGTACTGTACAGAAAATCAAAAGATTTCTTTTTTTAGTCCACAAATCTATAGATATTAATGTAGAAGTATCTGTTGCTAACATGTGACATCAGTCATCCGAAATCCCCCCCAGCCAGTAACGGCATCAAAGACTTTATTTCCTCTGTTATTAGGTACATTGTTTACAACAGCGCAGAAGACCACAGAGAGAGTTAAAAAGATATTTGCCATCCTTCATTAGCGATGTCAACACTGTCTCTTGGGAAAAAGGATCTTTGGGTAAAAGGGTAAAATCTTCCATCTGGAAGGTTTGAAAATCTCTCCGAGTTTTTGTTCCTTAAAGTCTCTGGTGTCAGATTCCTATGTTGGGGGATGTCTGTACATCAGTTTCTCTCACTGGAGGCAGGATCTGTTTTCTGAATTCTCTCTTTTCCTTTTTTTTTTGCAAAGGGGCAGTTAAAAGTCATTCAGTCTGTGTTGTTTATAATTTTGTGTTCTTTCAGAATAATTTTCAAAACACTTTGATTTTCTTTTCAGCTGTGAAAGAATAGTCCAAGACCAAACATGTTATTCTTTGAAATTAACTCACTCACTAAAGCTGGTTTCCCTATAAATTTTACTGAAGTGGGTGATTAAGATCTCTTCTCTACAAATAATGTGTCATGCAATACAGCTGTAATGAGACTACAGTCTGATTATTTAAATGGATGAATATTTTTATTAACTGCAAAATCACTTTTGGCATGCTCTGTATTTACTACTTAATGAGACTTTGAAATCACAATAGCGGTTTCACACATGGTTAGGGAGGTTAACTGCAAATGCTGGTTACTTCTGCCCTCAAAGTTGAGTCTGGCCTTCACGTTTCTCTAGGGCACCCATTTCATATAAAGAACAAACTTCATCAAGAGCCTGAAGTTGGAGGTAGATTATACATACTTCATATTTTCATGTCCTGCACAGGGCAGCTGCAGGGTTAGTGGGCACTAGTGGATTTCTGAAGTCCTTTAAGAACCAAAAAGCCCACCTCGAGTGGCAGCCATCCACCTACATCTGCAGATGGGTGACAGAAAAAAAAATAGGAATAGAACGAATCAAGAACTAAAATAAAGAGTATGGGGAAATGATAAAGAATACATGAAGTGAAATGCTTCAGTAGATATATATTCTGTATGCTGAAGTCAATGAAAAATGAGATTCTAAAACAAAGGTCTTCCCTAGCCAGCATGAGGCAGAAGCAGAGCATCCATGAGAAGCCCCTAGCCCTCAAAGTCACTCTCACCAATGCATAGGCTTCAGCCTCATGGCAAGCAAGGAGAAATGGGCTAGAGGAATCCAGAATGACACCCCGAGGAAACCCTATGAAGAACAGCCCTGTTGTACTCCTTGGGAGGTATACACGAGAAATGGTGCAGCTGTGGGATTCAGATTCCTTCGGGGCTTTTGAAAATCAGGAGGTTTTAGACATAATCAGTGGTAGTTCCAGTAAGAGCCACATTGTTTCTCTATTTCTCTAGCAGAAATTTGAAATAAAAACACATGGTAGGTGCCGGGCCTTCTCCAAAAGACTGATACTGCTTTAAGTTATCCTGAATCTATTTGTGCCATCTTCTCCTTTCTCTGAGGCCTGGTAAAATACTTCTTCAATTATCTACTACTCCAAACTGTTACAAAGGACTCCTGGGATGAGCACCTCTGCAGTCTAGGATATGAACAAAGGTTGCTTATTTGAGTAGAGCCAGAAGTCCCTACAGAGGTGAATCATTTGGTGGCACTAGTGGTGAATCATTTGGAGGTGAATCATTTGGTGGCACGAGTTTGAACCTCCCTGCAGCACGGCTCTGTCATTACTGCTCTGAGCTAGTTATGCCACTTTCGGTGTCGGGCCTGCTGTGGCTCTGGTTAGACGGTACTTCCCTACACAACCTGCTGTCGCACCAAGTGTATACGCCCAGAAGAACTTTCATGGTTTGTCTCCACACTGTGGTACCGTAGAGGTTAGCAGGCAATTGTGGTTGTGCATGGTCTACTTTAGAGAACAGTCAATGAGAAGGAAAATCTGACAGCATAAGAGGGCTGGATTAAGAATCAGATTTTTGCTATGCATTCATGTAATGACACCAGTGGACCGTAAAGACAGCTGTGAAGAAGTATGATGATCCCTGTTGATCCCAATGGATGGGTCTTACAGTGGTGGTGTCTGCTGTCCTTTAGAGAGGGATGTGAACAGGGGAGTGGAGCAGGAGGGGCCTTCCTAGAAGATCATTGTAAGTTTTGATGATTGATCGGAGGAGGAGAGTGAAGTCTTTACACTGGCACCTTTTCCTTGACTTTGACCTTACACAGAACCAGCAGCCCACCAGAAACCCTACTCAGAAAGGAATTTTCTCACACTTCCATGCTTTTTTGTTTTGTGCAGGTGTCTTTTTCTCCTCCCACATTTTCCATCTTAGTACATGAGAGGGGAAAGATGAGCTGCACCTGAGAGAGCTGGACTCTGCAATAGGAAGCTGAAAGGGCTAGCTGTGGGGTTTTGGAGGCTAAAAAGTCCTACATAACACAGGGCTGGGGTGAGGGAGAAAAGAAGTCAATAAGCTTCTGACCCTGCCAGGTAACAAGCCAGCAGGCTCTCAATAAAGATAAACCATGTTCATTTCCTGAGTCTTAACTGGTCCAGAGTACAAACATACTGACATGAAGCTGTCTGTGTAGAGACAAACAAAGAGATGATGCTTGAGGTTTTGAGTGCAGAGATTTCATGAGGACTTTTTCCTGTAGCAGAAATAGCATCAATAAAACTTTTAAACTAAGGATTTAAAACATAAATAAATAAAAGACCACCCAGTTAAGCACTTGAAATCATCAATAGAAGCTTTCGTTTGGGAACTGCTCCTTTTACCCTTTCTTTTAATTTCAGATTATTTAAAGGGCCAACACTTTCTTCACTTGGCAACGCTTGAGATGGTGTTAAAGGTAAGAGCTTTTGTCAGGAGACAAGAGAGAGTGGGCACAGGGAAGAGAAAGGAGAGAAAATCTTAGAGATTAACTGGGAGGAGTTGTTGTTTTTCTTCAGCTGGAGTCTGATCAGGCTTTCCTGAATACAAATTAGAATAAGTCAAATAAAAGCAAGAGCTAATAAATGCAGCCTCTGTTGCTGGTGCTAGCTCTCTACTAAAGAATGGCAGATACATGCGTAGCCTTATCAGTCACAGATGTATGCAAGCAGCAGGATGTTTGGAGTTTTTCTTTCAGTTGCATATTTGGCCATAGGCTTAGAATAAAATTGCAAAGAATGCAGGCTTAGCCAGCTATGCCAGACTCTCATTGTAGAGAAGTTATAAACACCCAGACAAGAAAAGAGAAGAAAGAAGACAGGGAAGAAAAAAAAGGTGATATTCAGGAAAGGCACAGTGGATGTGGCCTAGTCAGGTTTCTCCCTGGCTGTATGAGTGGGTGACACCTGTGGGGCCCTGAAGGCACAGGGATGTCACCATGGGTCCCACAACCCTCGACATGAGAATGTGGTAGCCATCAGAGTAAAGCTCCCTCCTCTCAGTCCATATGCTCTCCTATCACTGATATTTATATATTCCGATATATTCACTGATATTTCCAGCTCTGCAGGGGTGCTGGTTGACAGCGGGCTCAATATGAGTCAGCAGTGTGCCCAGCAGCCAGGAGGGCAAACTGCAGTCTGGGGCCCATTAAAAACAGCACAGCCAGCTGATCAAAAGGGGTGATTCTCCCACTATATTTAGCATTGGTGTGGCCTCCCCTTGAATATTGTGTGCAGCTCTGGGCGCCACGATATGAAAAGGATGTTAAGATACTTGAAAGTGTCCAGAGGAAGGCAACAAAGCTGGAAAAAGGGCTAGAAGGCATGTCCTGTGAGGAGAGGCTGAGGACACTTGGGTTGTCTAGTCTGGAGAAAAGGAGGTGACCTCATTGCTCTCTGCAACCTCCTGAGGAGGGGAAGTGCAGAGGGAGGTGCTGGTCTCTGCTCCTTGGTCACCAATGACAGAATGCAAGGGAACGGGACAAAGCTCCACCAGGGGAGGCTCAGACTGGACATTAGGAAAAACTTCTTTACCATGAGAGTGCTCAAACACTGCAATAGGCTTCCGCACAAGGTGGCTGATGCTCCGTGCCTGTTAGTGTTCAAGTGGCATTTGGATAATGCCCTCATTAATATGCTTTAACTTTTGGTTAGCCCTGAAGTGGTCACGCAGTTGGACTTGATGATCTTTGTAGGTCCCTTCCAAGTGAACTATTCTATTCTATTCTATTCTATTCTATTCTATTCTATTCTATTCTATTCTATTCTATTCTATTCTATTCTATTCTATTCTATTCTATTCTATTCTATTCTATTCTATTCTATTCTATTCTATTCTATTCTATTCTATTCTATCCTATCCTATCCTATCCTATCCTATCCTATCCTATCCTATCCTATCCTATCCTATCCTATCCTATCCTATTCCAAACATTTGCTGTCCCCCAAATGCGAGTAGGCCAAGCCACCCATGCTTTCATTATTAGACACAGCATGCAGCACATAAAATTTTGTTCATTAATTCCCAATTTCCTCTTTGTCTTATTTACCAAACACTGCCTTTGGGTGATAGCAATGAAAATCTTGGGCTTTGCTAATCTGTTTTTTTTCTCTTTAACCTTTCCTTTCCTTAAGTGAATAATTTTAGATGATGGCTTGACTCTGCCTTTTTTTTTTTTTTTTGAGGCTACATTTCCCCATCATAACCGATCAGTGCCATCTTGCCCTCATCCTGTACCATGAGCAGCCACTTGCCACGTTCTGTGATACAGGTTAGACTATAAGTTCAACAAAAGCCTTGACTGCAACAGGCATCTTTCTTTTGTCTTCCTTATGAAATTAGTAAATGCCATTTTTCACTGGTTCAACTTTAAAAAGATTTAGAGGATAGGAATGTAATAAAACCTCATCGTCTTGGTTTTAGGAAAATAGCTCTTGTCAAATAAACCTGAATTACTTCTAAAATGATATTACAACTTTGATTAAGTGTGTCATAGCTCCACAGTTATCTTAGACTTTCATACAGCTGTTGAATTAATACAACATTACACTGATCAAAAAGTTGCCACTAAATAACAAATGAAATAACGTAGAAAGCTAACACTATTTGTGGAAAACATCATTACCAATAGAGTACCGTCAGTGACTGTGGGAAATTGTCACTAATCAGGACTTCGGCTGTTTTCAAAAGTGATCAAGGAGTAAATTCCAGGGACAAGGACTGAAAAAGTGGCAAACAGTAATGGAAAACAAGGCAGACAAAACCCTCTAGATTGCAATCTGAAGCTCTCCAAAGAAATTGGCATAGCCAAATGATGTTCTTCCTTTACAGAAAGACGAAGGGAAGTCTAGACCTATCAAATAGGGGAAAAAATGAAAGAAGGTAAGGAGACAGTAGACATCATAAGTATTCCATACCGAAACTATAGCAACAAAAAACAGGTTAATGCATTAGCTAGTGGAGGGTTGATTATAAAACTGATTAAGTACTATAGGTATTGGTGATTTAAGACTGAAATACTATGTGTGGTTTGGGGCCCATTTTTATAACAGGGTACTGACAAGTTGGAGAAGATAAAGAAACTAAACTTTTGGAGAACTGGAGTGACAAAGAGCCTTGTCTCTCTCAGCTTACTGAAAATTAGGACCAAAGAATCACAGAATTACAGAATACCTCAAGTTGGAAGGGACCCACAAGGATCATTGAGTACAACTCCTGGCTCCACACAGGACCATCCAAAAATCAGACCGTGTGTCTGAGAGCTTTGTCCAAATGAACTCCAGCAGGGCTGGTGCTGTGACCCAGTGCCCTGGGAAGCCTGTCCCAGTGCCCGACCACCCTCTGGGTGCAGAACCTTTCCCTAACCCCCAGCCTGACCCTCCCCTGTCCCAGCTCCATGCCGTTCCCTCGGGTCCTGTCGCTGTCCCCAGAGAGCAGAGCTCAGCGCCTGCCCCTCCGCTCCCCTCGTGAGGGAGCTGCAGGCCGCCATGAGGCCTCCCCTCAGCCTGCTCTGCTCTGGGCTGAACAAACCAAGGGACCTCAGCCGCTCCTCATACGTCTTCACCTCTAGGCCCTTCACCATCTTCATAGCCCTCCTTTGGACACTCTCTAATAGTTTCGTGTCCTTCTTCTACTGTGTCTCCCAGAAGTGCACACAGCACTAGAGGTGAGGCCGCCCAGCGCAGAGCAGAGCAGGACAATCCCTTCCCTCGCCCGGCTGGCAGTGCTGGGCCTGATGCACCCCAGGGCATGGTTGGCCCTCCTGGCTGCCAGGGCACGCTACTGGCTCATGGCCAACTTGCTGTCAACCAGCACCCCCAGGTCCCTTTCCACGGGGCTGCTTTCCAGCCTCTTGTATCTTCTACATATATTCCGCATTGCCCTGTCCCAGGTGCAGAATCCAGCACTTGTTCATATTAAACGTCATATTGATGGTGACTGCCCAGTCCGTAACCAGAGTGGACTTCCACCTTCAGAGGAAGAAACTACTGAATAGTAACACGGGTTTTAGTTCTAGCAGTGAAAAGCCTATCTAGAACAGTGGTGAAAGAAAGCAAATGAAGGAAGAGAAAGAGAGGGAGGGAGGTAAGGGAGGAAAACAGGGATGAAGGGAGGGATGGAGGCTGGGATGTAGATCAAACGCAAACTATGTTTGAACAAGCAGGTGCTTAACCACTGAAACTACCAGCTGAAAACATTTACTCTTCGTTGTTTAGACTTTCTGTATTAAGTCTAATGCTTTCTCAAACATGCCTTTTAGCTGAGAACATACTGTATGACCATAAAGAAACTATTATCACTTCAACACAGAGTATCCTTAATTGTTTGTGACACTTGGGAAGCTACATCAAATGATGTAATGACCTCTCCTGTCCCATAAGGTATTTGAAAATAGCTGGTAGTTCTGAGATCAATGGTTTAAGTTATACTTGTCCAAAACCTTGCATTATTAGGCACTATTTCCTGCTAGTTAAAATTTCACCATGCGGAAGTTGAAAAAATGATGCACTATGTACTTCATGACTCCTTCCATTACAGTCACTTCATGCATGGCGAAAATGGACTGGCATTTTCTGAGTTGACATGCTAAGGTCTATTGTTTTACAGGCTAGAGCAGGAGTCTGAAACATGGCATATGTGATGGCCACAACACGTTTGATCAAACTGTACTGTTCTGAGAATAACCATTTGCATATTTTTAACATAGCAGACAGAAAAATGGATTTTCAACAGAAAACAGAATTAATCCTACTAATAATCCCATTTTTTTCTTAGTTTCATCTCAAGGACTGTTGAGCACAATGTCACCAGGCATGTACACAGCTTGGACAGTACACTCCAGCACACGCTTTTCTGCAGGAGCCTCTCCAAGACTTTGTGCCAAGTGTCCATGGCAATGTTCTGGCAGTGGGGGATGCTGCAGGGTTGGCTTCCATGAGAGGGCATGGGTGCCCCATGTCAGACACATCCAATTCCAGCTGAGCTTCTTGCGTTGCAGCACAGCAAGCTGGTGGTACCTCTGGGAAAAACAGTTGCAAAAGGGGAGAGAATACTGGACAGGCAGAGGAGGGAACAAAAAGTGCGAGAAGCACACAGGAGGAAGTGCTTCACGGCAGAGCAGGTACTCCCTGCAACACCTGGCGAATCAATGACAGAGCAGATGTTCCTGAAAGGGACTGCAGCTCATGGGAAACGCACAGTAGAGCACATGAAAGAGTGAGAATGAAGGAGAGGCAGAGAGAAACAGCTACATCCTGAATGCACACACCACCACCACGCCCTGCCATGCCACTTGTCACTTCACTGAAGGGGAGATGCTTGGAACGAAGTTGAGCCTGGGATCAGGGGAGGAAAGGTGTCTTCCTTAAGTGTGCATGTTCATTTCTTTTTTGTTGTTGTTTTTGCTTCCCACTAGCCAAATCAGTCATTAAATATTCATTTTAGTTTTCAATAAATTAAGTTGAATTCTCCAGAGTCAAATCTGTTTTTCCTGCAATAGAAATTGGTGAGGATCTCCCCGGCTTTATTTTGACCTATGAGCTTTCTCACCCATTTTTCTTATTTTCTCCCCTGGGAGAAAATTTTTCCCTTTTCTTTTTCTCTGCTGGGAGGGGGGCAGGTTGAGCACCAGGGTGGGACTTTGGCTGCTAGCCGGAGCCAGCTCACCCCACACATTTTGACCAGTATGGTATCAAGTGTCAGAAAAGAAAGCAAGGGAAGCTGCACTCTTAACAGCTCCCTCTGCATGTAGCTGAGCCACGTGGAGGACAAGGAGGGAGCCACCCAAACTGAATATTTGGCTGACATCAAAAACTTGCTAATCTCCTCAGAACAGTGGCAGAAATACTTTGGTGTGGACTCTTGGTGAAACAGATCCACACACAGGTCATCCCAACTCTGCAGCCTCCTCTGAAACATCAGCCACCCCAAAAGACCTCCTGGGCAGTGACCCTGAGGAGCAACTCTGCATGTTTGGAGGGAAGCAAGGCAAGGTCAAACCGCATCCTTTTCCTCCTTGTTCATTCCTGACAAGTGTAGCAGAATGTGCCATGTATGGTTTCTTTCTCAGCACGCAGCTAAGGGGACGTGGGCTAAGTCTTCACTCACACACTGAATTCTTAGAACACGCTGCCACGCTGCTGGTCCAGGCCAAGAAATACTCCCCCACATCATTCTTGGCCCCTGTTCAGGCATTAGCATACCACTCCGAAGAGGCAGACTGCATATTTTGGCAGATAAGAGTGCTTAATGGTATGGACATAGCCTGTTTCATGCCAGTCAATCTCTGTGTCGGTGACTGGCCCTGGGTGCTGTTTGCTAGCAATGACACACCCACGTTGTCTTCAGGTGAACATGCAGGTATTCGCATTTATAGAGTTAATAAAGATAGCTACACCCTCATCTGGCATTAACCAACATATTTAGCTGAAGATAACGTTGCTTTAGACCTGTTTATTTTGGACTCTGGTGGAAATACTCTACCCCCTTCAAAGATCCAGTCCCATAAATCAGTGCCAATGTTGTAGCACTAATTGTTAATTTTAAAGCTAGAAGGCTAATAGAAAACCTTCATGCTTTGTTTTTTTTTGAATAAGTATCATAATTTTAGTCTGTTCCCTAATTTTTTTAGTCTTGACCAAAATATTGAAGTGCCTAGGTAGGGCAGTATAGCCCATGGGGAATGCCCTGGGAGTCTGGCCTTCAGAGGTGTGCTCCAAGAAGTTCCTGTCACTCCCTAAAAGCCCTTCCAGAAGGTTTTCACTCTGTTGTAAGGTAGCACTGAAGGGGCAATCATTAACCCTCAGTCAAATAAGGCAAATAATTTCTTGGAACTAACCTTATCTCTGAAATTGTAATGTTCTTGCACAAAAAATATTTTCCATTTTCTAAGAACCACATGCTGTTTCTTATTGTCAACCTCAATGAGTCATTTAATTATCAACTTAAAAGCTGTTGCTTTACTTTCAAAGTAAAAATTTGATTTATTATAATTATGCTGAGTGAGAATTAATGCCTATATTTGTGGTATATAATTTTACATGTTGACTTGCAATGCCTTGAGACCTTGAGGAAGACCATATGTGCTTGCATAAAGAGGCACTCCTGGCACGGGTACAATTTAAACAAACGGTGCATGCAAATAAGTAATTGTAAGTAATCAAAAGAGAGTTCTCCACTAATAAGAGCTAATATTTATTATTATTGTTCCTATCACTGCTCCTGGAGCCAGAAATTACAAAACTGGATTTCCTGATTTGACTTATTCGTGAATAAATAAAAAGAACCCAAAGATCATTTTTTTTCTTTTCCTTTTTTTTTTTTCTAAATGAATAAATTCAAGTTTGTTCCCATCTCCCATATTTCTTCTCCCAACTGAGCAGCTTAGTGTACTACCAGTGGAATGCAACAGATTGTGAAGGAGTCAAGGAGACATTTGAAAATAGATTTGTTCAGCCATACCCTGCAAACAGCACATCTGTTATTGACAGAGTGAAAATAGAGCCTGCAAGGAGTTAGTGCTAAATATAATTCAGCCTCAGGAACAGCATTCTTGCCTAGATTTTATTTTATTTTATTTATTTATTTATTTTGCTTAGGTAAAATTATCTCCACTTCAATACAGCTTCCAAAAGTGGAACAGAGGGCCTGTTTTTAAGGTCCCTAGGCAATGAAAGACACCATTCAAAATCATATATTACAAGCTCTTTCCACATCATCTTTGTGACACCTCCAAAACTGTGAAAAGTCTTTGTTAGAAGAACAGAGACACTGCAAAGAGAACAGCTCAAACCGTTGGGTCATTAAGGTTATCAAGTCTCCGTGGACATGCCTTATTTTTTCACCTGGGAATGTTCCATTAGAAGAACTTGAGCCTTTTAGCACTTCTCTGATCTTTAGAGAGTCCAGCTTTCTGTGCAGCGTGGGTGTAAATAATTCTGATACAATCTGGGAATTGATGGACCCCTTCCATATGCATCCAGGAAATCTCTTGAAAGAGATACATCAGTCTTGGGAAATATCAGAACAGAATTAGGTGAGCCGTAATAGCATTAATTTGACCCCTGGGATGGAGTCTTAATTCATCTCACCTAACCTGAGCTATTTAAAAGTTTCTCTCCAGTCTCGTGTAGTCTTCTACACACCTTCTAAAACTGGTGGGGAGGATGGACCATGTCCAGATGGGACGACAGAGGCCCACAGTGGGATAAGAAATTAGCTTAGATTAGACACCAGATTCAGTACAGCTCAAGTTAGATAAAATAAATAAATAAATAAAATAATAATAAAAGATTTGCAGCTTTTGTACACAGCTACTTTGCAACTACTGATATTCACATTTCTCATATTTTACAGTTACCTTTTTTCACAGACCCTCCTGTGTCCAGCAGCGCACAGAATGCACAGTGTTCTCTGAACAGGTAACTTATTCAACGTATTTTGCTGATCCATTTAGAAAACATATTCATTGCACAGCCTTTATGACTGCGCACCATCCAGACACACACGGAGTTTTGTCTTGCATATTTCCATTACTGGAGCTGTTGGTATTTCTGACGGAAGAAGCCACTGCCTCATGCGTTGGATATTTAGTGATGTACAGCAGCCATCGCAGTTTGTTACCAGTTGCTGATGGCAGGATGCTGCTCCCCACCAAATTTCAAGTGTCCAGTCAAAACCAAAGCCTTAACAAACATCCCTGAGAGACTTAACGCAAGCGAGCTGTTGGGAATGTCTTGTCCTCCCACAAAACCGTGTATGAATGGGTTGGAGCCCGCAGAGCTCTCTGTAATAGGTAGCTCTCATTCTGCAGATGAAACAGAAGACTTAAATTGCCTGCCAGGCACTTTTGAGGAGCGTCACATTTCTCCACAGCACTGGCCTAGTCAAGATCTCCAGGCCTGTTAAGAACTAGAAGGCTTTTTTATTATTAAAAAAAAAAAAAAAAAAAAAAAAAGGATTTCTTTAGAATGTAAATGAATTGAAACTGCAGCTGGCCTTCAAAGAGAAAGCAGGGTAATTACATTGCTACAAGGCAGTAGTTGAATTACTGGTGTAAAGGAGTACTTGCACATGTAACTATCCCAAAGGTAATGTTATTATCAGGCTATATATGCTACAGTTGCTAGTGCTTCCCAGGCTTGCTGCGTTCTCCTTTTATAAAAATAGTCTTGTGTTCCTGCTTTCACTGAGTTATTCACATCAGGATTTTTAGTCACTTCAGAAATGCATCACCTGCAAGGTTAAACACAAGTCTGAGGGCTAAGGGATGGAGAAAGAAGCTTTCCAGAGCACAGCTGTCCCCTTATCTTGTGATCCCAAACTCTTCTCCCCTCCCCGCAGCTGAATTTAATTCAGACATTTAAAATTGATATTGTGAGGTCTTTCCCAACCTTATCAGACTTTGGCCTTAGCAGACAAAACAGAATCAATGTTCCTGCCATCTCTCTGGTGTAGCATTTCCAGTCTTGGATGCATTACCATCAGTTAAAAAAAATACTGCATGCTTTCTTCTGTAACGCATTCACAGAGGTAATAATTCTTTCTCCTATTATTTATCAGATTTATATATATATATTTAGGATTACAGCTATGGGAAATGCTTAAAAAAATGTACATAGACCAGGAAGTATTAGGGAAAAAGGGGGTAGAATGTCAGTTTTGCTCCACCTGGTAAGCTTTTGTCCATGCATTGCAATCTCCTGAGTTTCTGCAGACTGCTGTATTTTATTTTCTGAATGACAAAATTCACAGCAAATATCAGAAAAGAGCTATAATATCTACACAAATAAAGCAAAGTGGAGAGTGAGATACCCTCTGAGCAGATTTTAAACTTTTTCAACTATACTTTTTAATGTCCCACGTAGTTTGACTTTCCCAATCAATAAAAATCATTCTGCTCTCCATTCTGTTTCTCCAAAAAATATCTCATGTAAGCGTTCACCATGAGCTCAAGCAGACAAAAAGTAAAGACATCTCGGATAGGGTCCTTTGGGGCATGGTTTTGTGATATGAACAACGTGAATCAAAGGCTCATCACTGCTGAAAGCTTTTTTTTTCCCTCCGCTTGCCTTCTGCTTTGTTCCTTCCCCCTCTCCTCTGCCTCCCTTCCTCAGCAGCGCAGCCCTGCTCCTTCCCTTGCTGCAGCTCTGGGGCTCATCAGAGGGCCAGGTTTTGGTGGCTTGTTTCCATGTCTATAAACTGGGAGATAAGCTACTATCACGAGAATGATTTTATTCTACGCTGGGCAATACTGTATCACTTACTCTATCTGTCACACCGTGCTCAATGCTGCATGTTAGGTAGGCAAATCAATCTGTCATCTTGAAATGACTCCTGCTTTATTTAATTTTCTTTTTGCTTAAATGTCACGTTGCTCTGGGTGCTTTCAGTGCATACTTCAGTGCCTGCTTCGGAGCAGGGCTCACTCCACCAGTAGGACCCTGACCCCTTCACCAGGGCAACTAAATCAGGAACAAGGCTTCCTTTGCCAAAAATATAATCAACAGGGGGAAAACCAGGCATATTCAAAGGGTGATTCAACCCACATACCGTCTGACTTGTCCTGCAAATACGGCGCTTCCTCTTTTGTCATAGCAGGAACCTGCACCAGCAATACTCCTGTAAGGCATCTACATCAAGCTCCAAAGTTCAGCAGAATGAGTCTCAGCATGTACCTGAGGTGGGTAAAGGATGTTACTGCCTTAGAAGTGAAGTGCTTGCAAGGTTGAAGACACTTTTCTAAAAGTGTGCGTTTGTCATTGTTTTATTTTTAACTTGGAGCGGCGCAGCAGAGTTGGTTAAATTCCTGCCCAAGGAAGTTTTGTATGCACTAAGGGACATGGTTTAGTGGTGGGACTCGGTAGGACAGGCTGATGATTTCAAAGGTCTTTTCCAACTGAAATGATTCTATGATTATATAACAGCATCCCAAAGCAGGCAACCTGATTTAGCCGTGGCAATGCTCGGACTATCAATCATCCCTGAAGTGTTCACGTTTCGGTTTCTGAATAACTCTTTGAACAGGAATATATTTCAAATGCCTGGAATAGGAGAGCCTCAGATTGTATTAATAATGGAAGAGGATAAAGGAAGTAATCTTCACAAGATCAGAATGCTGCCTTTCAAGTGTTTTGGTGGAGCACTGATTTCAGACCAGCTCACAAAAACACCATCTAGATCCTCATATTCAAGGACTTTCTTGGGAAAGCAGAAGACCATACACCTTGCAACACTGTTTAGATGCGTCTGCCAAGTTAGAGACGACAGAGCAGATGCAGAGATATGAATCACTAAGACCAGAGGGTATGTGGTAGGGTGACGTGCAAAGCTCCGATAGCTGCTCTTGCACTGCAGATGAACTCTGAGTCATGAGCAGGTCAAATGTTGTGTCCCCACACAACCTATGACATCTCATTGGTGGTTGGGATCGCAGACAGAATTGTGCTTCTGAGTGCAAATGCAAACTTTTTTCCCAAAACAGAAAGTCAACTGCCAACAAGTTGGGGGTTTTTGTTTTTGTTTCATTTTTCAAGCTATGAACACCAATTTGTGTATGTTTGTTTTTTAAAGACCACTGTGAGGACAAGCAGAACTGGAACTGAAAGACATAGCATCTCCCACGCTGGCCAGAGTGACCAGAAATCATCCAGGCATGCCAGTACAGAAATAGCTCCTTGTTAATCAAGCACGTGCATTTTGTGAAAGCTTCTGGGCCTAAAACAGGCCAGAAAGCATCACTGTGTGTTGCTGCTGAATACCCTGGCTACTTCCAAGGCAGGAAGAACCACGTGGAAGAGGTACTGGCCAGAACAAGAGCTGCCTGCCAATCAGCATCTAATTATGCCTAATGGAGGCCAACAATGCTTTCTCTAATTACATTTACCTAGGAGGTACCACATGTCCCTTTTTTGTCTTGGATGCAGGAAGGCAACAGGTGAAATTGTTGTTTTTCTTCGTTGCAAGGATCCTCTGTGGCTGTGCTTCCAAAAGGCTGTCGGGAAAGGGCCCAGGGGAAGAAGAAGGCTGGGGAGGGCTGGGCACCCAGGGCTAGATTTACCACAGGAGCTGAGAGTTGTTGGGATCACAAGCTGCGGGACTCCACACACAGCAGAAATTATATCATTAGTTTTCAAGCTGAGCAGAAAGTTTCAAGCTGATAAGCTCTCTGCTGTGTAAGTGTTGTCTAAGAAACTGTCCTTTCTTCGAGCAATTAAAGCACCTTTGCTGGTAGGAGCGTGTGGGTAGCTGTGCTGAGCTCAGCAGTGCCTCCTTTCCAGCTTCCAAAGAACTTTTTCTGAGTAGTCAAAGCGAGGCCAGTGCCACAACTACTCTCCCACAAAAATGCTCTGTTCCTGAACAGCCACTTTTAGCAGGACTTCTGCAGCTGCTGTCTAAGAGAATGCAGAACCAGATAAGTAATTAGCAAGTACACCATCAGCAATTGCCTTTTTTTGATAAAACAGCCCTGGGCCATGAGGATTCTGAACTCTTATGTTCTGGAGAACGACAGCCCAAACTTACTCAAGGAAATAAAGTGATAGCTATTAAGAGTACTCAATAGTTTGATGTTTATAGCAAAGGAGCAGAGCATGAGCAAGGAACTATTTCCCTTACCGAGTGCAAGAAGCAAATGCCTAGAAAGTGAAATAGTTGGGGTTCAGTCCCTGCTCCAGGAGCTTTAAAAGAGCTCGGGGGGGGGGGGGGGGGGGGGGGGGGGGCACGGTGAAGAGAGCAGCTCGAACTGGAGAGACATAATTCAGATCAGCCTGTAGCTCAGGCACTGGATCAGTTCCCTTCTTAAAGACAGGCAGATCTGAGTTCAAATTTCATTCCTTTTGTGACCTAATGGCATTATGGGAACTGATATATGTATAAGGGACAGCACTATCACTTCTCCCACCTTGTGACTCAGAACCTTTGATTTTATCAAGCCTCTTCAGAAACAAATCAGGACAAGGCTATAATCTACTTTCTTGTTTTGTTTCAACAAAAATCTGTCCATGCTGGACAAACCTTTGCATGCAGCCTGGTTCTTTCACCTTACAGAGGGTAGAAGTTGAAAAACAGAGATGAAGGCAGCAAGGATGGACCAAGGCAGGGAACAGTTTCTGTAAGGGAATAATGAACAGATGAGAACTCTTCAACCTAGAAAAAGGCAAATGAGGAAGGCTACAAACAATGAATGGTGTTGAAAAGGTGACAAAGTAATGATTATTCACTGCATCACACCACACAGAAACTACAGGGCACCCACTGAAATTATCAGGTGCCAAATTAATAGAAGAGAGCAGGTATTTCTTTGCATAGTGCATAATTATATTGTCACAGGCTGCTGTGCAGACCAAAAGTGTAGATAAACTCAAAGAGTCATTACAGAAATTCAGGGAGGGCTAGTCCACTAGTTAAAAAAATATAAAAGAAAAGAAAAAAGAAAATGCAGTCTCAATGCAACCTCTGGCTCAGGACAGCAGTGATGGATAGATCACTGTTGACATACTCTCCCTTGTGCTTTCTCTGAGCATTACTGCTGAAGTGCCATTGTCACTGCGATAGACAAGCTGCTGGGCTAACCTCTGTACAGCAGTGTTAAGGTTCTTAGCCTGATGCTAATTGTCTGTTATTTTTTGGCTGAGAAAATAGGGTATTCACACAACTCACAACACAGGTATAGGATAGAAAGACACACAGGATGCAGGCACCATGCCCACTCTCCCATGTCACTGTTGGATAAACACTTTAATTCAGATATTTTGAATATACATGCCCTACAACTATACCTATACATGCAAAAGCACTACGTTACAGTCTATAAAGCTACCATGATACAATATTTATATTTGAAAAATGAATATACTAAGGCAATTGCCTTATCTAAAACAGAGCAATAATACTTCACACTTTCTCCTGCTAGGCTATATTTAGCTTTCCATCATTGTGCTACTTTTTCTATGCCATTTTCTATAACTTTATGTTGCCCCCAATATGTCCTTTTTTGAGAATTCCGCCTCACAGAGAGGCACAGCAGCTGTTTCTGACACATTAAGGAGCAAACTAAAAAGTTTGTTTATTCAAGGATAAACACTGCAGTTCCTTTGCATAACATCCTGGTCTATCTTTGCATGAAATTTGATCAGCTTAGTACTGCCCAATACCATACAACCCAGTAAGGGCTTCCACCAGAAAGCTAATGTTTAAAACCACCTAAAGGAACATCTCAAACTTGTTTGACATCTCTACTACTGGAGAAGTCATAAGCTGGGGTAGGTAATGTGGAGAACTGGCCTAGTTCTTGCAGGAATTCTTTTTCATCTTCATGAAGGATCACTTTTTAGCTAATCCTCAAAAGGGCTCAATTTTACCCTCCTGGACATTATAGCTTCTCAGGCTGTCTACTGCTGGATCTGTTGCTGAATATCAGTGCCCTGGCGTAGCAACCCCTGCTCCTCCAAGCACTTGGTGATGCAGAGGCAGCATTGACATTTTTGCAGAAGACCCACTACAGTGACCTATGCCAAAAGAAACCCCTTACTCTTGTAAGAAAGTTTGGTATCTGGTGGCACAAGTTATGACGAAATGAAGTGCGTTTCAGTTAACTTTGGGGCTCCTTGTACAGTTCTCCTTAACCTAGTGAACTGTGGGAGATTTTTTGCATTGTGTACACTAAGCCCAGACTGCCTCCTATGGCAAAAGCATTCAAATTGCTTCTGAGACAAAGGCTTCTCAAAAGGGCCTGCCTTTTTTTCCTGAGGACTCAGATTCTTGGACCTTTGAAAATCTGGACCACTCATATTCAATCAGACATCCGAAATGAAGGTAAAAAGGGGTTAGACACTTGAGAAAAATTAAGCCAGCTAGAGCATCACAAAACCACTTCTGATAGCTAGAAAAATATTAGTAGGCTGGAGATGTACATCACATGCTTGTGATATTTCTGTCCAGCTATACTGAGGATAAAATAACAAACGAATAGCAAAATGACACACATCAATTTAATTAGATTGACTAATAGGCTCAGTTTGAAACAAGCATTAAATATGGGACAGCATATCCATTTACAAAACAAAATTTCCTTCAAAAATTTCTGAGGAAAATAAATACTCGCTTGTCATCACTGTCTTCTGGAAAGCTAGGCAAGTCATAGGAAATCTTGTTTGATGCTCTTGCAAGCGTTAGGTCTCATTCAGTACCTAAAGAAAGTGGCAAACTTTTAGCTTTTTAACTCCTTCCTTCTTCTTTTCCTTCTTCTTTTCCTTCTTCTTTTCCTTCTTTCTTTCAAGATTTTCACATGATGTCTGTCAGTGGCCTAATATAAAAATGGTCTGAACTGTGGGAGTAGAACTAAAAGGACAAGTGGGAAGCATGCATTTCCTGAGAGGGAAATGTGGTCGGAGGCAGCGGGTGCTTGGCTGGGTCCCCCAGGAGCAGAGGGTTCCCAGTGGATTTGCTTACCTGGATCACAGTGGTCATCCAGATCAGGAGCGAGGTGATAACCTGTTGCTGAGCCAACTTTCAAACAGCAACGCAAATTAAGATCTTGTGAGCATACATGCCCTGGGGCAGCAGTCTCCTACCTCCCACAAACAAGCAGATGACCTTTCTCAGGTTGATTTTTGTATTTGGCAGGAAGCTGCTCCCCTGTTTGTCGCCAAAACACATCTGATTATATGGGGAGTGTGACAGCATCTTTGCATTGGATAAATTCAGAGGACACTATGAATTTATTCATTTATCAATCCTAACCAATTCTGAATTTAAGATCAGAAAATCGGGTCAGCTGTGAAACAGTGCTACATTTCACATCTGGAATGTGTGTTGCAGCTGCATTTCAGTCTCGAGGTAATTATTTTGCTCCCAAATCCAGTTGCTGTAAATAAATCTAATTAATTAGAATGGTTTTCCTTTGCCTTCACAGAAAAAGCTCAGTATTTCAGAAGAACCACAACCATCAGAAGTGGGTCCTTGCTTCCATTCTGCTCAGTTGTCCTAATTTATAAGAAATGTTCTTCATCTAAACCTGCATCTACTTCCCTCCCACACAAACCCAGTTTTATCTTAGATTTCTGACATTAAATCACTCCTATCAGAAAAGCTGCGTCAGTTCCCTGAAGCCTTAGCTTAATGATAAAAAAAAATTACTAAATTTTGAAACATTTCTACACTATTTCCCTCCAGATTCTCCATTTGACCTTGGTCACAAAAGCAAGCCAGTGCTAGCTTCTGTCCTCCTATTGCACTCATTCAATCTGCTTTGGGGTTCATTTCGGTTTTGCTGTTTTCTCTAATGAGTAGCACACAGACTGTATAAATATTTTAAAAATGAATAAAATAAACAGTGCATACTCTCCAAACTCCCCTGGCTAGAATTCCCCTCCAGCGGAGACAGCAAAAATGCTGCAAGCAGATAAATATTACTGATGGCCACCCTCATAAACAAGTGGATCAATTAGCTTCTTTCTTTCCTCAGAAACGTTTCTCTCTCCTGCCAGACTGAAAAGCAGACAAGCTAAGGCTGCATTGCTTGAGTGAAATAAAAAATCACAACTTAAAAGTTTCTGTAGTGCCAGGTATGTCACACTCGGGCCCTTACGTTAAAAATGCTTTTGTATTGCAGCGAGTGACCGCCTATCAGAAAAAATAAAAATAAAATTTGGTGGTGCCGAAAGATTTCAATGCGATCGCACCATGTGTTTGTCTTTTAGCTGCACAGTGACTCCTCGCCAGCAAACATCCCTGCCAGTAATTCATTTGTTACAATATTTGCAGGAAGCCCAGGCGCGGGTCCAGATGAGTTTGTTCAGGCAGCGCCTGGAGCCCGAAGGAGAGCCCTGGTGCGCTGCTTGCGGCGGCGGCAGGCTGCTAGTGGGGTCAGGCGCTGAAGTAGGAAACCCGGCGTGTGTGAGCACGCTCCAGCACGCTCAGAAGCCTTTCCATGTTCAGAACTAAAAATGCGTGTTTATAAATAAAAGCACAGAGCCCCCTCGGCCGGGTTTGAGGCGGTGGCGGAGGGAAACCCCTGCCCCGCTCGGGCCCCTCCGCGCAGCCATGGCGGCGCCGGCGGCCGAGGCCTTCCGTGGGCTCCGAGGGCCCCCTAGCGGCTCCTAGCCTCCACACCGCCTGGTTTCGCCCCAAAATCACCTCCCGGTGCTCCGTGCCCCGGGGAAGGGCCCTGAGGGTAGGCTGGTGGCAGCTGGGGATGGGAGGAAGGCAGGAGAGGTGTCACACACACGGCGGGACAGGCAGAGGAAGGAAAACAAGTCTGTGGTGCTCCCCCTTGGGTTGAGCAGCCCCGCACTTCCTGACCCCAAATCAGGCGATTGGGCAACAACAATGAAGATTTATAGTTAAAGGTCAGGGTTTCCAGTTCCCACAATTCCTCTAATTAGCTGGAGCCTCTCAGAGCTGGCTGCTTTGACCTTTTGTGTCCCCTCTTGCTCCAGCGCATGCAGAGGAAGCGCCTAAAATACATCGAGGCATTCATCGGCACGTTGAGCCGTCGGTCAGGAAGGGCTGCAGCTCTCAGAAACCCCCTTGAGCTGCTGTTAGGAAACAGCCGAGCACTATTTAATGAGGATGTGGCATGATTAGGATTTCTCCAGTGACACTCTCCACAAGCCTGCCCGTCTCCCTTCACCACTCCGTGTCCTCCCAGGCCGGGATGTTGCTAACAGAGGAGGGCCAGCCCTGCAACTATAGACAGATCTTGAGTTATAAACAGGCTTTTAAAGAATGAATTAATTCATTTATTTTTGCACCCTATGGAAATAAAAAGAGACAAAGAGAGACAGATGAACTACTGTAACTATTTTATGGAACTAAGCGTACCCCAGCATCAGCTGTGCTGTCACTAACTTCTAGCCTGACCGTGGGCTGTCAGATGTGACTGTGAGGCCACATTACCTGTTTCTGTGTGTGGCAGATACTTCTACAATCTCATATTTTCATGAGCAATAAACTTAGCAAGTGATGCACTAAAATATTGCTACTTGGTTTTGTATTCACCTAAACAATATGGCTGTTGTACGTCAAGTGCTGATGAATCCCGCATCCTTATCCAGGGCTGTATCAGGGTTGTGATCGTTTCTGACAAACTTTTTGAAGTACAATTGCAACCTCATTGCTGGGACCTATTTTTAGACAGACAAGCCTTCCCTAGGAGCTATTTTACAACTCTTAAGTTCTGTGCTCTGAATAGCAGACCTGAGTAGTTGTGAACATTTTACTGAAACAGCTTATATAGCACTGCATGGCTGGGGAGCAATTAGGTTATATAAACCCAGCATAATGAAGGAGCAAAAAATTGAAGATGTACATTAATGTCTTGGCAATTCCACCTCATTAAGCAACTTGTATGTTAAGAGCATTTTGTCCATATGATTGTGAAGTGAGAACATTTCTTGGCAAAGCCATTTTTTCTTCAACTTATGCAGGTAGAACATACATCAGCTAGAGGTTTCAATTCACAGCTTAAAAGTCAGTAGACTTATATTTATTTAAGTATTACTAGAGAAATCACAATTTTCCTAGGTTAAAATTCAGCTCAGTGCGTTGAAGATATGAGTTTTCAAGACTTGACTTTTAAAGTACCGTATCTTCAATTTTTTTATTAACTTGCTGCTTCCTGAGTCATTGATTAAAACAGATTGGCTTGCATATTTTGTTGCTGGGCAAGTATGAGAAATGCCAGCAAACTTTGTAAGAATGATGATGTACTAAAGTTCTCCAGACAGCTCTTCTTCGTGTTCTTGAATGCAATCTAATGTGGCCAAGTACAGTACAATATGCCTTCTTGGGCATTGTTCAAGTAAAACAAATGCCTATAGTATTCAACTAAGTCACTTGACAAAACTATAAAATATAGCACGGTTCATGTAGGGTGATTCAAAGTGATAATTAGGTAAGAGAATACTAGTGTTGACATAGTAACAGTACTTCTAAAACAAATATAATTACACTGTCTCTTGCAGTATTAACTGAAAATCACAAAAAGCTGTGCAAACAGTAATTCAGTGTACAAATAATAGGAGGAAAGAGTGTTTCTTACAGAAACAGGCAAACTGGAGAACGAAATGATTTGTCTAATTACTTTGTCTGCCTCTCTCGTAGAACAGACTGATACCTTTGTATCCTGTATATTTGATTCCTAATTCTATACCACGCATAGTGCTATTCCACTTCAAAACTGAGCATTTAAGGGATTAGTGTTTGTTGATATCTTTCATGAGATAATATAGCCTTGTTCTCCTTTATGCTGTTTACCCATAATCTTTTATTTCCAAGGAGAAAATTCTGATTAGCCTTATGCTTTGAATAGCAGAATTATTTCCTAGAATGTGACAATTGTGTAATCATTCAAATAAGCCAGTAAACAAGCCGGGACAAATTTATCGCTGGCATAACAATTGTGATTCAATTGAAATAAAAAGTCATAAATTCAGCCCACAATAAAAGAGTAGAATGCCCTTGGGGTTCAATGAGTGAAACCTCTCAGTCTGGAAATACCTGTTCTGGTTCCTTAACCAGATTAATGCGTCATCCTTACAGAATATGCTGTATGTTAAAATACAGAGTCATGGACAGAGACCAATGAAACCTGTTCCTAAACAAGCTGAAATTGTCTTAGTGAATACAAAACAAAATTAACATTCTATCAAATGTAGGCGTCTGGATTGGAAGTAAGCTATGAAAGATAAATTTCTAATAACCCTTTTTCAGAGATGAACTAAACCTCTTTACATAGAACAGGCATTTTAATGAAATAGAAAAGATGCAGGTGGCTTTTAGAGAGACATGGGGAGGCTTGTAGAAGATGGAAGTCTAAAGAAGCTGTGATGATACAGTTTGTGTTCCCCGGTGCTTTATGCAACCACAAACTCATGGCCAGTATGGCTTAATGTATTGCGTAGTTAGAAGCCCAAGAATTCCCAACACACCCCAGAGCACACCTGTACCACAGTTGAAATGAAGACACTGTGTCCATACTTGGAATACTTCCCAGCATTAACAGCTACATTCTTTGAAGAACTCTGAAAAATATGAAAGGACTTCCAAAAGGATTTGGAAGAAAGATTTGAAGTCCAGGGAACCTAATAACAGGAAACAAAAGAACCTCAAACTACTTAGTTTATTGAAGAGGAAGTTCAGAGTTGATTTGATTGAAGTATCTGTTTAGAGGATTTCTAATAGTAGAAGCTGAAGGAAAAGGAAGATCCTTTAGCTGGAAGGTAAGCCAAATAAAACCAGAATAGAAACAAGGACCACATTTTTCACAGCGAGCATAATTAATTCCTGGATTCATCTATTCATGGAGCAGGTTTTTTGTCCATCACTCTAAGTCTGTGCAGGTCAGGTATGAACTTAGCACATTAATATTTGGAAAGAGACACACTGAGATCTGCCGAAAAACATTACTGCAGCTTGTCCAGACATTGAAAGTGCCAGCTTGCCCAAATGTAGCAAGAAAAATCTCATAACTCAGTAGTAAGCACCAGCTGCTGGCTACCAGCACTCAGAAAAGTAGATTGAACATTATTTAAAAAAATAATAATAATAATTAAAAAGAAAAAAAAAAAGATAGCACTTGATATTAAATAAACTGCTAGACAACATTTTTTCAGAGTTGGGAGTCTCTCAATGTATGTGTGTGGTGCAGAACTCTTATGGTAAGTGTTAAAAAGTCTTCAACTGCTTTATGTCTGGAAGTAAAACCTGCTTCTGGGCATTCAAAGCATTGCCTGACAGTGGCAGAGCACTAAGCCTTAGTGCTGCCCGCTTTGCTCAGTACAGAACAAAAAGGTGAGTATGAGCAAAGCAGCCTCTGAAGCCCCCCTGTTTCTGAGTTTGCAGGGGCCCGGGGCTTGTAACAACGGTGATCCAACGGTGAAATCTTCCTGTGGCTGATGCTATCAGGGAGGGAAGAAGAAGAAAACAAATCTAATAAATCTAAAAATTTCACTGCTCTGCCACAGGACTGAGCAGGATCCCAGGTGGTCTGAATCCAACATCCAACCTCAACAGACCCTCCTGATGCCTTTCCTCCCATCGCAAAGGGTACGGCCTCCCGACCACACTGCCTGCATACCTTACAGAGTCACTCCCTGACAGCCCTCTTAGCGTAAGCCTACAGTGAAACCCCCTCCACGTGCCCCCTCAGAAAAGAAGAGGATGTCCTGAGAATATCTGGTGGGTCAAAAAGGTGACGTGTGGGAAGGGGGCATGGGAAAATGGGTTGTTTTGAGTATGTGCTGGTGGTATCCTTGAGAGGTACTTCTGTCAGGAGTTCTGTATTAAGGTGGAGAACATCTGTAATCGCAGCAACGGGTGGATGTATCACCTGGTTAACTCTGTCTGCCCACGCCAGTGACTGTCATCCGAAACACCAGGGTGCGAAGGCAAGAACCTGAAAAGGCCAGGAGGGCGGAAGGCCTTGTGGAGGAATCTCCTGCCAGGTATAAGAGACATGAAAGGCTGTAGAAATCTCTCTCCTGAGCTCAGAAAGCATGGAGGGTGCTCAGATGTCACCTGCGAGGGGTGAGGGCATGTTTAATTCTCGGTGTAACACAGGTTCCTGCAAGAGCTGAACCACGGCATCAGAGCTGCGGGACTCAGCTGGTCCAGCCAGAGCGCCCAGGACAGCGGCTGCCCAGGAGATGGGCACAACTTCACAGCAGATCAAAAAGCAGCTGTAAGAAAGGAGTCGTGCCAACGGATTAAATGAGCTTAGTAAAGCCTTGCTGTGGAGCAGCACTTAAAAATCTTAAAGCAGTGAATGAAGGTAACTGCAAGAGGAAGCAAATAGATGGTTTAGCAGTTGATTCTCCAGAGGAAACTACAGTACATTGTTAATAGTACTCTTACGCTTTAATATTTAGATGCTATTACCCTGCTTATCTATCTTGTCAGTTTTCTTTTTCATTCCTTAATAAAAGCATTATCTGTAATCTGTTTGATTCATATTCACAAAGGGAGAAAATCAGCTCGTTGAACACCAGAAAGATTTCTCCTAGTCTTTGTGTAGGAGCTAAAACTGCTGATTTTTCTTTTTTTTTTTTTCAGTGACTCTTAAGATTTGAAGCCAATGCTTGCTCCTGCAAATTGTTTTGGCAATTGGGTCACAATTGCTTGGGCAGATTCAAGATCAGAAGCAAGTGAAAAGGCACAAGGACCATCATGCACTCTCTTCTTAAACCCCTCTTTTAAGTCACAGAATAGAAATGTTCATGGAAAAACTCAGACAAATTTAACTCAGTCGGAGCGATATAATTTCCCCAATCCTGTTACAGAAACAGATGAATTGTTTCGAACACATTTTTCTAATTAGAATTTCAGTGCAAAACAGATATTCAGAGAGGAATCACCAAAAAAACCATTAACATTTGGTAAGACTATAAATATGACGAAGTGTATGAGACCATATTAATAACAAGCTGTACAGCTTGTATACTCTAAATAAAATAATCTCATTTATGTAGGGAGGGCACTTAAATTCTTGTTAACAAAAGGTTACAGTGGGATCCAGTATTAGTCATAAGCTTCCAAAAAAGAGCACTGCACTTGCAATCATCCCATGTAAATTCAATTCAGTGTTCACCTCTCCTGCCCTGTATTTTCAATCCATGATAGATACATTCTTTTACATGGCCTGTTTTTTAAACTTCAACTTTGAAGATCCTCCTGTCTTTTAGATGTTGCTAATAATTTACTGTAGCTAAAATCCCAATGCCTGTGATAAAAAATGTCCTTCCATATTTTATACTGCCAGAAATGTCCATTAGTAAGAGGCATGAATCATATTGCCATTTCATTTTTCTGAGGGAAAAAAAAATGTTCTGTGTTCATTTCTCATAATTATTATGCTGTTTTCTTAGGAAAGCTTGTCAGGGATTGGAGAAATCAGGTCTTATCTGGCTACACAAAGCAGAAGCATTTTTCACGGTGACACTTTTCTAGTCCACTGAGAACTCATTGCTGAAGATATGCTTTAGTGCCTTAGTTTAAAACACAAAATAAAACTGAGAACGTGGGATCAAAACCATGTACAGTGGGAAGTTCACAGGAGCCTTTTGTCCCCAGGAAAGCAGACTGGATTAATTCCCCTTTCAGCGTTCACAGGATGCACACACCAATGTCCCAAAATGGAAAAAAAAAAAAAAAAAGTTAGAATTGTTAGAATTGGCAGAAAACTTTTCCAATTATATTGACTTGGTTAGCACAAGTGAGTGCACAGAGTGCACGCGACATTTAAAAACCAACTTCCACCACTGAATTAAAGAAAGGGTTCTCTGCATTAGTTTCGTTTACCATAGTAGAAAATCAAAGAACATGAAAGAAGTGGAAAAAAAGATAAAGTGTCATTTAAATCAATCGATCAATGAATCAATCTATTTATCTAACTTCAGCAAAGACCTTTTTGTAGAATATTCACTCTCTGGGCCAGGCTTGCTCAGTGCTATCATATCATTAGGCAGGAGGCTCTGTCCTTGCAGGATAGACTGTCTAGTGTGGACGTGTGAGAGCCAGTCGAGAATAGACTGGGAGATCACCAGATGGGTCCAGTGCCTTAAAAACAGAGCGTCTTAGCACAGAGATAACCAGCCTCGAGGAGTTGCCATGGGTTGGCTTCACCAGAAGCCAGCCCACAGCCACAGCGTGAAGCGTAGGTCCACCTGCAAAGTACTGCAGTTTAACTACCATGGCCCATTATTGAAGGGTTGGTTTTACTCTGCCTGGTTTCTGTATGCTCTGCTCTTCTATAATTCTGTGTGTGTGTGTATGTGTGTATTTTTACATACAACACAATTTTATATCCTCATGAAGGTTCTTACTATGATTTATTTTTTTTCCTTGGCATAAGCCTGCAAAGTGCACTCAGCAAGATCCATTTATATATATATATATGTGTACATGCATATATATATATAATACTATTGTATTTAGCATCTCCAACTTAAAATTGAAAACCCGAATATTGCCAAGAAGCACCTAAGGACGATCAGAAGAGCTGCACAAATTCCTCTCTGGCTGAGGTCGATAGCAGCAGCCCCGGTCTGTGCCCCAGCTTGCCCAGCTGAGGGTTTGAGCCCTCTGAGCGCTGCGGGGTTTCACGTGTCCCTACAAAGGGAAGGTCTGTGTAACACCTTTTCATGGCTTAGATGTTGTTTAATAAACAAGCTCAGACAACATGAGGCAAAGGTTTCCAAATTCAACAGCTAATCTGTCTGAGAATGGTACCAATAGCTAAAATGTTGAGGCCTACATAAGTTACTCTGTTTGATACAAACATTTGATATGATGTCAATTTAAACATTAAAATCTGCAAGTTACTTCAGCCACATCATCATGTAAATAATTATAACCAAATTTTTTTTGGAGGGCAGCTACTTTTTCTAATGAGGAAATGTTTACCAGGGAGTTATTTTTGTGAATGTACAAAATTTCACAGACCAGGCAAATGGAGCCAAGAGGAGCCAAACCGAGGAGCAGCGAAGCCCGTTAGGAACACCGGCAATCCAACACGTGCTGCTGAAAGGAACTCACAGAAATCTCTTCTTACTGGAGAATATCAATATTTCATAGTGCTCCTAAATCCAAAGTTTTAGGGCAACTTTTTAGTTTCTCGGAAGCAAAAATCATTGCATTCTGCTGAAGAACCTGTAAGTATGTAAATAAATAAATTAAAAATCTTAGATAATTAAATCATCCCATCTTTGCAGTGATACACTATCCTGCTGTTATCAGCTTAAAAGCGTTTTTTATTCCTAACTAATCAGATGGAGGGATTAGAACCTGCCTACAACAGGGAAACACAAAACAGCTAGAGGGAGAAAAGCCAATTTGATGGGACAGATGGGCTGGGAGACTGTGACATGCAACGCCTTACCATGGCTGGGAAGGAGAGCAGCAACTTCATCAAGAAAATGGATTGGCAGATATATCTCAGCAACAGCACTTCGACAGCCCATGGGATCTGCTGTTCTTGCCTCCAGCTTTCCAGGGCACAGGTTTTCCAGGAAGTTTTGTATGAGGGTGCATGTGTGTGACACAGAAGATGAACTTCCTGATGCACTGTCACAACTCGAAGCAGTTATGATATATTCTGACAAGAGTGCTCCCAAACAGAGCCATTTGTGGTAGCGACTGCAACACCAGCTTAATGAATGCCTTCCCCATGCAATGCATCTCAAGCATTGCTGTCATACGCATCGTTTTAACTGCCCTTGCTAAAAACATTGCCTATATTGAGCTCCCCCAATGCCCAGAGGTACCTTTTCTCTTCCACGTTGTTAGTGGTATTGGGTGCGGTTCTGTGCCCCCTTAAAACCAACAGGAGCTTTGCAAGTGGCATCTGTATTCATGGGAGCTGCTACAGACAGTTTCTGAATCACAAAGGATCAATATTAATTACATTTCACCACTTCAACACTGTACTGAAAAAAAAAATGACTAAAAACTAAAAATATCTCCATCTTCCCTGTTTATGTTCTTCCTCCTTCTCAGTCTTTTCATTCCATCTCTCTCTTAATTTCATTCCACTCTCTCTCAATTCCATTTCTCTCTCTCCACAGTTCCAGTTGAATACATGGGACTAGCTGAGATATGTCCCAAACCATATCAGAAAGAAAAATTGGCTTTGTGCAGCTTTCAGAAGTCTTTGATCCTCAACTAATCTGAGTGGGGTTCTGACCTCCCAGCATCCCTGGATCACCAAGGACCCTCCTCATTACCAGCTGTATATCTGAACTATCATTTTTTCCATCATGCTCTTTAGTTCCTTTCTTCACTGACAAGCTTGTTTTTCATGCATCCTTCCTCTTTCTCAGATGAATTTGTAGCTCTGCTTTTTCTCCTTTCTCCTTTCAATTTATTTTTTCCTTCTTTCCTTCTTCAGTTTCATTCATTCAAGACTTTTTTTTTATTATAATTATGCACATGTAGTCATTCACTGCAAATTGCAGAAGTCTAATGTTTAGCACTGGAAGTCTTTCACCAATTTCTTTGAGGTTTCCCCTGCATTCAGGCTGAAGAACTGCTTTCAGAATCATAAAGAAATATTTTGGCTATTAGCTTTTTATTGTTCTCATTTCTTCTGAATTTTCCATCATAAGTGGATCCTTCACCCTGTCCATCTGTAATCTAAACTATATTGAAAGCGTCTTTATGAGCCCTCAGAATTGTAATGAGGCGGACATTAAGATAGGGATTTTAAGACAGAACTTTCCGCCTTTTAGTTTCCAAATCATAATTTCACACTGTGGTTGCTATTTCCTTACACACTAACGTATTGTCAGAAGGATAATCCGGTATTTCTATGACTCTTTAGTATGAGAAGTCATTTCCTTTAAAACTGTTACTCGTACTCTATTTCCTTGGTCTTTATTTCCCTTCTTGCTGATCTATTCCTCATTCTTCCTTTGTGTTGCAATTTAATCCTCATTTGCACTATGTCCAGCCACTGGCTTCTTTTCCCCCAGTTATTTAATTTCTGCTGGAGGAAACTACTTCAGCTGCAGCAATCCCTGAAGGTAACCCTCTTTCCACATTAGAAGTAGCAGATTCTTTCAAAGACTTAATTAAACTGGAACATTTCTGCAAAACAGCACCATAGGTTTCTGCAAGGGGACATCTTGCATCCCACGAAAGTGATGGCTGCTAGAAAAGCTGAATTTAAAAAAAGAGAAATCAGAACCTCAGAAGTGATTCTCCTCCTACTTCAGTTCAATTATTCTCAGTTTGCAGAAGAAATGAAAAATATGATCCTAGATGTTCCAGTAGGTCCTTGTAAATCACCTGCACCCACACAGGGACTCACTTGTGGAATACTGAGGTAGTAAGTACTTTGAATTTCCCCAAAAATGAGAAAACTGTATGTTCCTGCTCCCCTCCAACCTGTTTCCTATTAGTGCTTGCTAACAAACGCATCAAGTCACGAATGCAGGAGCAGCTGCCAGTTCTTCCACTAACATGATGGCTAGACTACATCATCAGAAAAACTTCAGCAAACATGAGTCTCTCTTTGTGTCAGAAACATTTCCTTGATTTTACAGAGCAGTTGCTCTGCCTGGGGGGAATTTTGGTCCTTCATCAGTTTTATTTTCTTTCATTTAATTCATTTTAAAGGAGAAAAATCTATTTTGATAAAAGGCAATATCCTGGACAGCATGAAATGACTTTTCAGAAACAACCAATTTGCAATCAGATTGGGAGGGTCTTTAGGATTGTGCAGCAGCAGAGATTTTCCTCTGCAGCAGGCTGATTACACTAACTTCAATGGATGTTAATAATTTTCTATAATAATAGAATAACTGTTTAGAATTGGACATTGATTACAGGTTGCATTGGCTTCCTTTGCAAAGAAGCAAAGCTGTGATGGGCTATAGGTCTGGAACAGATTAAAAGACTGCAAATCCCCTCTCACCATGACCTGCCATAACTGTGTGCCTGCCACCACCGCCACTATTTGCCTCCCACATACGTGTGAAGGGTGTTGGTCTGATTCTGCACCTCACAGCAAAATTAGTGTCTAGAACCTCCGTTCGGGACATGACCTTAGGTGTGTATGTATGGTTCCTCACGTAAGCATGCCAATATCTGCATAAAGGGCATCACAACTTGAGAGCCATTGAAGTCTAAAGCATCTACAAGATTAAGAGCTATAGCTCTTGAAAAGTGCAAAGACACCTTCTGAATTAGGGCCAGAGGCAAGGAATACATTATGTATAACAACCTAGCAAGGTGTAAGTTTAATGAATAGACCTTTGGATATCAGATCTCCGAAATGTTACGAAAACATCAGGCATGCTGACACTTGAGGTATAGAAATGCAAGCCCTTTAAACGTGTCTGTTTTTAAACGAGCTGTTTTGTTTTGTATTGTTTTCCTGAATGTTCTTTTTTGTACAGTGTTTAATTACAGAGTTGCTTATTCAGTCTTACTGCTTTTACTTTTAAAAAACATGGTACATTTTGAATTTGCATACAGAACAGCAAACATCTGTAAGGGGTATGTGAAATGCAATCACGGTGTTCAATACCAATAGTTCAGGGAACAAATGAATACCTAAATTAATTTTAAGGCCACATCTTTAATCTTACATGTTACTTAAAAATGAGTTTGTCTTCCTTCTGCTAAAAATAACTGATGACATGGCAAGTCTCCATATTTTGTGACCTGTGCTTCAGAATATTCTCCAGATAGCAACCTTGGCCTGGCTTCGAGCCAAACAAACCTCTTTGTGCTTTCTTTCTTTCATTCAGCCTTTTAAAAATACTTTGCTTTTAAGTTTGTAGCCTAGAGCTGTAAAAAGGCAACTTGATACAATACAAATCTCAGGATATGATGTGGTTCGTAGGAGATACACCAAATTATAAAAGCACCGTTCAGTCTGGAGCTTTAACAGCTTCAATTAAGAACTATGTTCCAGCCCAAATAAATGGATCATCCTCAAAGATGAGTGAGCTCTAAAGCCAGAGAAGCAACTTTTTAGGAGCACATGCCAAACTGTATTTTCTTTCTCAATTTAGAGGTTAAGAGCTCTGTTAGGAGTTCAGCAGGAGCTGAGGGATGCTGCCCCAGAGAGGCAAGAAGATGCAAACCACCTTATTGGCAGTACCTTGCCTCTGAAGGGCAGGGACTGTCTGTGTCCTCTGGATTCAATGGATTCCACCGAATTTAGTGGAAACTGGAAACTTTTGCCTTCCTTAGATGAATTTTCAAGTTACAGAGTTTCCCAGCACTACCTCAAACAGTGTTGTGGGATGTTCAAAATATGAGCAAAATATGCTCGTCTCACAAGTTGTTGTCTTTGTTATTACTGAAGGTAAAAGAGTTTGCACTGAAATTTTTTAGACCATAATCAACAAGACAGAATTTAAGCTTAACTCTTGACTTCAAATATGAAAGTCAAGAAAGGCTTATAAAACTGAAACCATGTGCCTTTTTTCAATTATATCAACAGACCTAACGTAGGCCAATTCCTCTTCCCACCAACCTCAACTCTTACACCTTTAAAGCATCACAGCTGCTGCACTGCTGTTGCTCCAGCCCCATGGAAAACAGAGAACAGGAAAAGAAGAAATGGTGGAGAAAAGAGTTGCACAGATATATGTAATATATATGTATGTTATATATATATATATATTACATATATTACATATATGTAATATATGTAATATTCAAATCCAGGCCAATATTACTAGTGAGTTGTTTGCCTGGGTCTGTGGTGATGTTGGTAGGAAAGCTAGTGTGATTGTAAACTTACTTCTTCTGATCTTCAAATACATGTTATTTCTTCAGGAATGCTGCTTTTGTTTCATTGAGCTAAACTGTCCCAACTTTCAGGGAGGAAAAAAAAAAAAAAAAACAGTAATGAAGATTTTATCATTTCTTTGACTCTACTGCACGTGCTGTATGCCCCTGTCATCCCTAGCACCAGTGAAGGCAAAGTCAGACTTGCACAGATACCAGTTCTGCACTGGATGAGGGACCACGACCTTCTAGGTTCAGCAATAACACCTGTAAGAACTGTTGATGAATATTTATGGAGGGACAAAAGGGAAACAAGACAAGCTGCTGGAAGTATGGGGAATTTTTGTACTCCTCATCTGTCCTCCAAAGTTTCTTCTTGGTTATGGATTGCCCTTTCCACAATGCTTGCACCATGCACTTTCTCAGAAAGCTGCGGCCAAGATGCAGCATACACTTCTGCTGAAACTTGATATTGACACCTGCGAAGGTGTGAGGCCTCAGCAAGGATTTTGGCTTAACAAGGACCTGGCAGGTTGAAGTAAAAAATGCCTCAAGGTAAGTAAATTGCCTACAAGGCAATTCTCTTTCTTCTAAGTCTTTTACTCTATGTCTGAATAACAGCCTATACTGCTTATACAAACTCCTTAGGTTGTTCATGCTGACTGAAGGTTTCAAAAAGCAAGATTGCTCCTAAATACTGGATTTTTATGCAGTGCTTGGAGTCCAAAATTGTTATTCAAGGACAGAAGATACATTTCCAGCAACAAAAACAACTCAGTGGGGAGTTTAACTATTTTATCCTTGCCTTTGCTGTCTCACAAATGAGACAAGGTTTCTTCTTTTCAAAATAGTGCCCTAATTTAGCATTCCTACAAACTGTTTGATAAAGTGTCTGTCTTTTAAAATGCTACACAGATCTCAGTGCACCAGGAGTTTACTCTGACAGAAGCATTAAAACACAAATAGTAATGTGGTACTCTTTAAAGATCTGAAGGAAAGGTATTTTGGAACATCTTGGTAAAAAAAAAAAAAAAAAAAAAACAACAAAGTAATAGATTTGGGCTATGAAAGACATTAGGTAAAATAAACCTTGGCTAAGATATGGCAGGAATCACATGAAAAAATACGTATGAAGAGCAGTACAAATAGCAGAGTCTTGGCTCTCGCTTGCAGTTAACTGCCTTGCATGTTCTTTCTTTCAGCTACAGTACCCAAACTACTGCTGGGGAGCTGCAGCGTGCAGAATGACACAAGTACCAGGTTTTGTCTGGCAGCCATGACATGAGTGGTTGTACAGCCATGGCGAGAGGATGCAGATCTTAAAAATTGTGAAAATTTTAAACATATGAAAAGTCAACATTGGTGACACAGCTCGGTGAAAGGCTTGACCCTTAGTTATGTTAATCAGATTTCACACCCCTCCTGGGAAGCTGAACTCGTCAGCAGTTGGTTTGTGGTAGCATTCCTGCGACAGCTGGCTTCTCAGCTGATGGTCAGGCTCATTCGATCGTGATCACTTCAGCCAGTCATATGTGCGATGTCCTACCAAGATGCACCTACTGACTTGCTACAAAATCCAACTCTTCATTCAGTTCTGCATCCAAAGCTTGCAGCACCTATTTGCCGTGTCCCCCATAATGGCCACTGCCTGCTCTGCCTGCTGTGTGGATGTGCTGGGTGAGTGAGGGGAGATGATAGGTCTGCTTCAGTGGTTATCAACCTTCCTCTCTGGGCCCAGGTCTTTGAGTGCAGGGACAGGGAGCAGTAGCAGTTATGTTCTCCAGCAGCACCAGGGCTGTCACTCCTTGCTCAGGGCTCACTCCTTACCCGTGTTTATTTTCCTTACTGCTGCTCATTCTGAACTGTTTTCCCCCAGAACCAGCATTGAAGCATTGCTTGAACCTGGCTAATCCAGTTCAGAGCTTCTTGGTCATTTCTGCACTCTCTCCCCATGCTCCGAGTAACAGAGGCACACAGCGAGAACTGACAAGGCACTGCCAAGGGCCAGCACGATCCCACAAGCTCTCACGTGTGTGACTGCATTGTCCTTGCACCTCTCCATTGAGGTCTTCCTCACCTGTTTGGATCCCTTTGCAGGTTCAGCAAGGCTGGCTGGACAGGTAATGTACATTCAGGTGTTACAATGATGGTGTGAGGTTTTTCTAGTCGGAGAAGCAAGTTAAAGGAGAAAAAAGCATGGACGCTCAGCCATGGAATAAATTAGCTTCCAGACTCCGATGTGTAGCTTGACACGATTATGCAAAAGCTTGTCAAAAGTGAGTACCAAAACATTTTGTTCAATCAAGAATAACATAGTGTACCATAATATTAGTCTTGGCTCTGCATATGTCAGAGGAGTTCATATCACCATGAATCATGTTATGTTTTGTTTAAAGACATTTTGTGGGCAGCTCAGAGTAAAAGATGTGATCTTGTTAGGTCAGGAATGCTCTCATTTTGATGATTTAGGCTTCAGAAGGGAAAGTCCCTGAAACTGATATGGAAGTTGGATGCCATGCCTTCATGCACTCCCTTCCCATGAGACGTTTGCTTGTTTGAAATTTTACTTATATCAGAAGTCAGTGCAAAGCTAGGTGGATTGCCGTAATAACAGTGACCTATGGCTGGATTGGGGTTTATCTCCAAGCCCATTCATATGACTTATGTCAAGGTTACTAAAAATCAGACAGTACCAAAGGAGAGACATTTCTGTCTACAGATTCCCATGGCCTCTTCTGCCATACATCTTTCTTTTCGCACACACGCACACAAAAGTAAACAAAACATAAGGACCAAACCCACCAAGTCCAAGCAGCCAATTAATAAAGAAAACAAATACTTCAGGTCAAGGGAGATGAACGGACCTGCCTCCCCCAGCAGACTATTCAGCTGCCAGAATAGCTGCTATAGCAAAGATTATGCATGACCCAGTCACTTTTTGCTCTGAAAACATTTCCTGCTGCAATAGACTGTTTGGCCCTGGAGCCTCTGTTTTCCTGTGTTTCTCACTGTCAGAAAGTGCACAGATTTGCATTACTTGTATCAACACAGCAGCAGTCAGCACTATTTAAAACATCATCAGAAGTGCAGGGAGCCAATGACATCAGTTCTGACTGATTATCATTTTCTAACTGAAAATTGAATATTTTTGTTAGCAGCTTTTGCCAAGTGTATTTACTTGAAGCACTTCACCCATTCCTGTACTCGTGTCTGCTCAGCACAGCTCTGTTACCTGTGAATACCTGAGCTGCTTCTAAATAAGTCACAGAAGCGTGAAGTTGCATCTCTGGTAACTAGCTCCACCTTCTCTTTAATGTTGCCTTGGCCACCTTTACCCCCCACACAGCGTGCGGCATGGATATGTCCCTCAGGATAAGTTCACAAGGCAAAATGAAGGTGCTGGGTCATGGATTGGTAACAGTACCTATGATGCTTTAAGATCACAGTCCGTAGCACATGCTAGCAACCAAAGCAGGCACAACCAGAGGCAATAAAAACGTGTTCAGTGTTACACTCGGAGCTTGGGTCCTTCCCCAAAAGCTCCTGTTTTTTCCCCTCCATGACAGCAAGAGCATGCACCTGCCCAGGATGCGAGGACCTGAAACCAGGCTGCATCGCTGTGCAGGAGCCAGGAACTCAACATCAGGAGGACATACGTGGCACAGGGTGAAGGGTGTATCTCTCTACACAATACAAATTGGGGGTGTAATGTCCCTAGGCATAAGCCGATGCAGGAATGGGGTTCATCTCTCACATTTACTTGCTTACATTATTGGGGTGTTTGCTCTTGCACAGGAAGAAGCTAACGTCTCTCTTAGGCCAGTTTCTGGCCTGTTCTGTTGTTCCCAATCCCAACACTTTGTTTTCTGATGCTCTTAGTACTCCACTGCATTGACTGATGCTCATTGGATGCTCCACTGGTCCTGTCTCCCAGGCTGAAATTTGTGTGCTTGCGTATCCTACCAGTCACATATTTCCTCGGCTGGATGTGCAACTTTTTAGATATTCCTATAGACCCTCACTACCAAACAAACTCAACACCTAGAATTTTTTAGGACTTTTACCCTCAGAAAGAGGTAACAACTGTTATTTTTGTATTAGAAGTGGAGGAAATACAGGAGGTCAATTTCAGAAAGTCAGCTTTGATGGCCATGTCTGTTTGTAGACAACAATTTGATGCTAAAGTCTAATACCACAAGTTTCAAAACTCTGTCTTATACTCCTACTGCCTAAGTCCATAGATATTTGGGTTTTAATATTCAAGGTTCCTCACCTACAGATCCACTTTTGTAAATAAATGGAACAGCCTCCATCTTTTCAGCCCTTGCAAATCAAGTCTCTCATACCTGAGCTGACTAAGATCTAAAAATTAGTCTTTTTTGAAGTGCATGCATAGAGTTCCTTCTCTAGAAGGTGTGCTTCAGATGGTTATGGTATTCAGGAAAAGAGTGGCTGGATTCTGTGCATATTTCTGCTTATTCAGGCTCAAAACTGTCTTTTCCTCTCTTTGCCCTGTCTTTTCTGGGATGTTAAGGACTTGGGTTATGGAAGTGTAGTAGTGCTCTTAATTTTGTTGTTTTTAACAGCTCCATTTTACAAATGGTAATCAAATATTCCCTACCAAGAGAAAGAGAGGATTATTTTAAATTTTAAGAATTGTTCTTGATGACTTGGTTAAAGCAATGACTGAAATCCAGATATGCTAACCAACAGAGGAGCAGCTTACTTGCCCTGCAGCTTACTTGGTCTTTAAATTCTGCCTGTACAAAACCCTAGACTTTCTGTAAGAGGAACAGGTTCTCCTTCCCATCCCAACTTGATCCATTTGCACTTCCCTTCCTCTCCCCCCCATACCTTTGAACCTGGGGACTGGAACAGCCTTAGCTAGTGGGCAGAAATATGGGGTTCAGAACAGTTCGTTTGAAGAAAGAATTAAAATCATACTTCTCACTTCAAAATGAGTTTTCTAATTGCTGAAGTCTTGTATAGAAATGTATCTGTTTCTCCCACTTTCAGAAGAAAGGAGTGACTCTTTCTCTAACGCTTGCTAGATACTGAATCCCTGTCTTGGCAATATGTTCTTCAGAGGATGAGTGCTGGAAAGTTTTAGGCCTTAAGAAAAAAAAAAAAAAGAAAAAAAGAAAAAAAGAAAGCTTTTTAAAGTATCTGGACTAGACAAACTAAATGCTTTGCATAAAATCTCATTGCATGTGTGTGAGACAAGAACTAAACACACATTTCTTAAGGTCTGGGCAACCGCCCGTGCCAGTGAACATCCTTCCCTTCCCCTCTCTGGCTGATAAGGGATGTGTCTGTTGCCGTCTGGAAGGCCTGAGGCAATGTGTGGCTTCTGGTAAACAAAAGCAAGAGACAGGATTCAAGTTGTGCTGAAGCCTGCCTGCTGACCTATAGTCGTAGCTGAGGATATAATTGTCTTCTCCTTATGGCTGCAAATGGGACAGCTGCTACTTTACAGACTGCCAACCACTTGCAGCGGTATGGAGCATCTTACTTCCCAAAGCCACCTGGCCATACTTTACCAAGTTACCTGCCAAAAAGAGAAACAGCAGTGCTCTTGCTTGCTCTGTGTTTGTCCAAGATTTATTTATAATAAATATATATTTCTATTCACAAAAATAGATTTCTCTTTAATTTTCTTTCCTGTTCTGAAGAGGAAAAAGAGAGAGAAGAAAAAAGCAATAACCTACCATTTGGCTTCAGTCACTAGTTAACTGGTTTTGAGAATCTAGCAGCTCTCATATAAAGGCTTTAAAATCATGGAAAGCTATTCCCCGCGTGCCTTTGCATTAGTTCAGAGAACTCATCATAATGACTTCTGATCGTGGCATTTCCTGATTACAGGATTGTAGCTTACTCCTGTACAAGGGAGTGAAAAAACCACAGTGTTTATGGTTGGGTTGACCAGGAAAGCTGCACATGCAGGGAAAGGCAAGAGGCATGTGATTGCTTTCTGGAACAGTAAAGCTATTAGCTCTGTGGCAGAGGCCTAGAGCTGGAAAGATTGTGTTCATTGTGCTGGGGGAATTATTGGACTGACTGCCGGAGGTTGCCATATGTGTGAAGCATTTGTGTGGTTTCCTTTCTATGATTACAGTTACCTCATTAAATAACAGGGAAAGCTACAGCTTTTAAAGTCTAAACATCCTCATCTGTTGCCACTTCCTCTCAGAGTATCACTTGTCACATTGCCTATGCTAAGGACCATCACCTTCATCAAAAGATCTAATGAAACATATTTATCTCTAAGGTAGACTATTGTCACTTTATATCTGAGAAAGCAAGCTTTAAACCTTGACTATGTTTCTATAGTCCTTGATGACTTGTTGATTAAATATTGTATAGATATTAGTTCAGTTTGAGTTATGCTTACTGCAGAACTCATGCATGGAAAGGCAGGTCAGTGAGCCCAAACCTGATGATTTTGTTACTCATGCTCTCTTAGCAGTGGTCCCTTCGGGCTATTCTCACACCCATACTGTCTACAGCTTGCACTACCAAGGGAAAATTCCCTGCTAGGCAGATTCCTCCAACCGTACAGCCTGGATCTATCAGCAGAAGGGCAAGAAGTAGACATAAGGGAAGAAAGAGAGCATGCAGAACCCAGTAGGTCAAACCACCTCCTTCTGGGTAAGTTAACGAGAGAGTGCACTGCACGGCAGTGGGGGCTACAGCCCATCTGCCTTCAATTTCTTTTTGTCTTCTTCTCTGCCATGTGTGACTGTGGGAAATGTCTCCAGGGTTTGTCTTGGTCTAAGATAAATAGGAAAGAAAGAAAGGAAACAGGAAGAGAACTTGTTCACACTATTGGGGTGAACATCTAGGAAAGGAATGTCTAGGATTATTTAGAGAAAGTTCTTCTCCTTAGTAAAGCAGAACTGCTGATAACAAGGCTTGTGTGACTACAGAATGAAATAATTGAAAATAGGGTTGCACTTGAAGGAGAATCCTGACCTCTCATCTTAAATTTTAAACCAAAATGATTTTTTTTTCTGGTCTAATCATCTTTATTTGTAGAGTCATGAAGATCTGAGCTCCATTGTAGTTAAGTTCTGTAGTACAGTGTGGTTGTGAGGTACAGTGGGTCACTGGACAAAGGAAATTACCTGGGGGTCTGGGCCTTCCCAGAGAAGTCTTGTGCTGTTTCTTACCCATATGTTGTGATTCAGCTTTTCCTTCTCTTTGTTATTTTGTCTTTTGTTTGTGTGACTTGTAGGAGGAATGTCGCAAGACTGAGAAGGAGTCTTGCAGGTCAAGTCTAGGTTCCTGTTGTCATCAAATATTATAACAATCACAACTGATGCAAAACTGTGCCTTGATGTAGTCCACTATGAATACCTTGATGGGGTCCAATCTCTACAAGTTAGTGTCTTTTGAGAGTCCTGCCAATTTGCAATAAGGCTGGAATCCTAAACTGGAAATGAGGAAAAAGGAGAAGCTATCTGAACGAAACTATAAAACCTCACTATCTTTGCAGGTGTTGTAATGCAAGAAAGCCACTTGTCCAGGAGGTGAAAAAGCTTCAGAAGTCTGGATGCTTGCAAAAAAAATCTACTGCTCTACTGCAAGGGGAGTGTGGGTGTTTATAATAGCTGCTGACATAATTTATTGATCATCTGAGAATAAAGGAGTTGCTCCATAGCTAGCAATTTCTGTAAGTCAGCACACAAAATAGTGCTGAGATTGAATGACTTTGCGTGTTCACCAGTCAACAAAGCTACTGGTGACTACAAAGCTCTTCTGCTTCCACAACAGAGCCAAACAGGATGTACAATATTTTCCCAGCATGCGGCTGAATTAAGAGTTTGGTGGAACATCATGAATTTAGCAATTCATCACACCAAAGCAAAGGACAGCAAACTGTAGGAAGAGTAACAGTGACGGAACATGGCCTGGTCTGAACGCTCGTGGATTTGACTGGCACTTGGATATCACTGGGCTCAAAACCCAGTAGGATCACCAGCAGCTTCTATTTGCATACAGGCAAAATGCCACTTCTTCACTGAGCTCCTGCTAACATGCTTGTTGTCTAAACTGGAGGAAAAAACACAGTCTAGAACAGGGCCTTTGAAATGGTGCTAACCCTTGTGTCAAAAAGATTTGTTAGTGTGGTATATGCAAATTGAGGCAACTCCAGACATTGATCTAGGCCTCAAAAATACCCTAATAATTGCTGAGTTAGAGAGAGAAGTGGTGAAGATGCTAAATAGAATCAACAGTATCACACAGAATAAGAAGATACAGATCAAATGGAAGGAGTAGTGGACATTCTTCAGACATTCTTTAAGTCCAAAAGACAGTAAACAACTAGAATTTTTGAATACATACAAAAAAAAATCTTTCAAATGAAGCTTGACTCAAGGTTTACTGCTTCTGCATTTTGAAACAGGAGAAGTTGTGAAAACCTGTAAAAGAGGAAAAGACAAAGAAGCCTGTGTGCTTCTAAAATGTCTATTGGGGAAAGCCTGCTACAGAGCTCTAGAAGGAGGATTGCCTAAAACTGATACATTATTTGCTAAAGCTCTGTGTTATCAAACAGAGGGATAAAGACTGGCAGAGAGAATTAGTTTAAATGGCAATGCTTACGATCAATCTGAGGTTTCTAAGAAAATATTGGGCCCTATCCCAAAGCAAAAATTGTTGAAACTGCTGGACAAGGCAGTTGGCTGATGTCTTTCAGGTGGAAATGAGGACAGACTGCAACAGATGAAATCAAAAAATTATACATGGAGAAGAAGCTGCTGGGGTGAGATGGAGTATGTTACCATGGCTGTAATAAAGACAGGCTCACACCACCTCTGAGATTATTTCAAAAACACCACCATCATGGCATAAAAATCACTATCTGTTATCTACATGGAAGGATATACTTGACTCATTAACTAGTGATAAGAATTTGCTTAAGATGTACTAAGTGTAATCCTACATAAAATTGAGATCGAAGTGGTGTTAAGGAACATTAGCTTACCTAGGTTTTTACTGTAAAATGGGCTGGTGTTTACAACAAAATTGCTGTCTTTGCCAGTTAAGGCATCCTGTATTGGTTCCCCTTTGTGTGGCAGAAACAGTAAATTCACATGCATTGAAAAATTATATTGAATTGCCTCTTGCCTTTGCCTGTAGGTCTCTTATCTCTGCCAAACATAATTATGCTTAAATTGAGAGATAAGCCCCAAATGCACTCTGGGGATGTAAAAGGTTTTGCCACAGGTCACCGTCCTGTCACTGAAATGTCACACAAAGAAGGCAATGGACATGACTGTCACTTTTGAAAGCCCACTGCTATGCCATTCATGTTCAATTCAGTAAGAAAATGTGGCCTGTTGGTTATTAGCAGGAGAACAGTAAGCAAGCAGGAACAAGGACAGTCTGTAAGTTTTGCTACAGGGGGCATAAAACCTTAAGAAAACTGGGAATGGTTAATTCTGGCTTAAAGAACAGAATATAGTACAAAAAAGGACTACATTATAAGCTCCCCTGTGGCCACAGAGAACCGTGTCACAACTATTTTTTCATGAAATAGTCACCTCCACATGAGGAGTTGCTAGAGTTTTTGTTCACCCTTCTTCTCAGAATCATAAAGGAAAGGGTCAGCCTGTCTTAGAAGAGGAGACGTAAGGAGATTGGCATATCTAATCTGAACATTGCTGCAGACATGTCTGATGGCAAGAAATACACTGGGGGAAATAGAAACACCAGGGAATGGCCACTTTGGTAGATTAGAGACTAGTGTCAATCTTCTGATAAAGGTAACAAAAATTAACTGCTTTTAAGTTGGCACATAGTAGGTTCGTGATGGTGAAGGTAGGAGCTGTAACTCAGTGATCTGGGAGGTTGCGCCCAGCCTCATATCCCCTGTCGACATCATTGCCTCTCCTTGGACATCCCCTCCAACATTTTTCCCTCTGCCTTTTTGCCTGACCATATACTTGCTGCAGCTAGGATCTGCCTCACGTATTTCTTGAAACTGCTGATAACTCCACTCCCTGCCAGGCCTTCTGATCTTCCACTGACATAGTATTCCCTTTGTTAAGCTCCGCTTTATAAGAGGAATATTAAAAGAATTAAAGTCTGAGGTTCAGGTCCCTCAATTGACTGTCAAAAGAACCTTATCTCTGTCATTGCTTTTATTAATTGTTTTAACTGTGTACAGTCCGATACCATAGTATATAACAGGTAAAGTGAGGCACCACCTGATATTTGCTTCTGAAATATTAGTAGACATATGTCTATGCCTTTATTTGTTTTAAGAGGACAGACAGTACACATATAAGAAGGTTGTTTGATCTGTGGGCAGAGCTTATGCAGCTCCAGTCATAAGAACTCCCATAAGTACAAGAAAAGCTGAAGACTAATAAGCTGCTCTTTCACAGCAGTTTCACACAGACTGTGTAGGTTCATTAGGAGAAGTATGATTAGATTGCAGTGGATGCTTGGTCTACATAGTGTGAAGGATGCCATGAGTATCAAACACGTGCTGAATGATGATGAAACTGTGAAAACTTTTGCCTTTATGAATGGCAGCTTTTGAACAGTGTGGACTACATGGATCACAGTTTTAACCCAAGTGGATGTTTGAAATGATTTGAAACATGTCACATTATTGTCTTGCCTTCCTGCCACAGTAATATTAGCAGAAAGTTTGATGCAAGTATTTAACAAGTAAAGTATGTGGTGGGTCCAAATGTGCCTGGTAAATGCAGTGTGCTAAGCCATGCAACAGCTGTTTCCTTGGGTTTATCAAGCCCCCGTGAAGCCTCAGTAGAGGGCATGCCTCCATCAGGTCTGTCATTGTCTGCACTGCTCAACATCTGCAATGTAATTTGTCACATTATAGCCGTTATTTGGAGCCTTGCTGACACACGTGCTTTGAGCAAACAAAAGGCTGTTCAGCAAGGTCCAAAGACAGGACATAAAGTTGAAACTGAGAAGGTGACACTATAAAATCAGTGAGGAGGATCTTTTTGATATTGAAGTAGAAATTCCACTTTGCACCTGGGTGGAATAGCAGACTGCACAATGGAGTCATGCTGGTGGGAAGAAAAAAGGAGAAGGAAAAAAAAAAAAACCACCTGCAGATAGGTTGGAGAGGTTCACAGGTTCATATACAACAGAACAACTGAATTAGCACATTTTTTCTCAAGTAGCCTGAGACTTGCATCCTCACCATATATCAAACAATGACTGAAAAACACAGCATTGGAGAGAATGCAGTGGTTTTGGTATGATAAGGGTGATGTAACCACTTTATGGGAGATGAAAAGCACCAGATTGAAGTACAAAATTCTGTAGATGAGTAGCAGATGGTAAATGAAAACGTGAATACATGCATCCCATACTAAGCCAGGCTGATACTTTACTAGCGATTTTTTTTCTGCTTTGACAAGTTTTAGCATCAGTAACTGTTTCCTCTAGGTGCTCATAAAGAGTTAAAGCTGAATCAGAATTCATAAATTGTTCTCCCTTAACTGCAAATATCTGTGTATTTTTAAAGCATGCCAGTAGTGCTTACCTTGTCTTACAGCATTGAAGCTCACAGGAACCAGCCAGAGCAGCCCTACAGATGCAGCTATTTCATGCAAGTTTGTACATATCTACAAGAACAGCTATGTAGAAGCCCTCTAAGTAACACATTCTCCTCATACTGACTTAGTCTGTAGAATTAACACAATTTTAGGCAAAAGGACAACTCATGAATACAACTGTTCCAATTCATAAATATTTTTGATTTTAATTAAAAGGATACATAATTAGGAATGCATAGCCATATTAAGGGTCCTACAGCGCTTTCTTCAGAGCCAAATGAGACAACACAATAGCCAACTAAACAGCCTTCCTCGAGTGGGATTTCTTATATGTATTGGAAAAGCAGAGAGCTTGGTTTATGTCAGCTATTACATAAACATTTGTTTTTATCTTTGGAGACTCTTCAGAGTCAACCAGGTGAAATTTACAACTGATGTTTATCCAAGACACAAACCGAAATGAATGCATTTGGAACAATGTGTTCTTGCTCAATGAAATCTGTCTTTGACTTGAATGGGAGCAGTGCTGGGCTCTCTGCAACTGCTGATTATGCACGTCAATATTAGGCTGCGTTTGAATGATGCCATATTATGCATAAGAATAAAGTATGGAGTTGTTGGGAGACACAAAGCAACATAATTACATGGATGGCAAGAGAAATACAAAGCAAAATATAGCAGCATATACTAATAGCTTAACTCAGTCTTGCCTCATTATATATGGATCTTTGTTCACTTAATTAGGAATTATTTTAAAGTTAAATCTCTATTTTTTTTCTAATTATAGTCTTGTTCTGAAAATGCATACACTGAGAAGCCCTTGTTCACATGACTGAGCAGGATATTGTATTTGATTAAATTCACTTTGGAGACTTGTGACACCAATTGCTAACTTGTTTGCAGTCCCAATCACTTTGAAAATCCAATATTACATGAAGCTAGATTAATGCCCATATGTTCCTGGATGAAGAAAACACTGCAACTGTGTACTGGTAGACTATAGGAGACTGAGATATGCTTCACTATTAACTCCAGGTAAAGGAGGCTGTTTCAATTTCTTCAGAGTTACATTCATTCAGCAGGATATGAGAAAAATTTCCTACCCTGTGTCCACAGCAATATGAAAGGAATATTTGAAGAATATTGTTGACAGTGTCTAAAAATAATAATCATAGATAGTATGAGTGCTATTGCTATCTAAGGTAATATCAATATTATATCTATACATCCTTAAAGTAGGGAAACAATCCTAGTCTCAGTTTAAAAGTGTGGAAAGGTGGCAGAAGGATATCAAGCAACCAACCCAATTCAACACAGAAAATGTGGGAGACAGAAAGAAACAAAGCCCCAACACTGAACTCTAAATTAGAGTCCATCTTCTCAGAAATAATAAAAACCTGTTCTTGACATGCAATTATTCTGATATAATCTGAATTTTTAAAAACTTCAGCCAATAGCAGGATTCCTCAGTGGGTTTCATATTTTCTCATGGGAGACACGGATTTTTTTGACCAAACTTGAGGTCCAAAAGGAGTAGCTAAATTTCAATGGTTTTCTGCAAAGTGAGACCCTTACTGTTTCAGCAACATAAGTTTCTGCAGTTTAAGTATCTAAGTTGTAACGTGACATAATAGTCTCAAATGGGAGCAGTTTATCTGAATCAACTTGGGTAGTGCATAAGGTTACCAAATGGGTATTTGGTGGCAAAGGGCAAGTCAAACTGGTGTTGTTAATAGCAGAAATAAGAATGACACTACCTTGCAGGCAAATGCAACAAGCGTCTTCTAACTCAATAACAAAGATATACAGTCTCTTGCAAAGCAATCTCATGCAAACTGATGTATTAAGACCAGCTAATGATTGACTTGCTATTTACAGAGGGCTCCATTAAGCCCTTCCTGTTGCCTGTACTTCGTCTTTTATGTCATTACAAACAGTGACAGCTTTCCTATGTAATAATTACATATTCATAGACATGGTTTCAGAAATTCACAATAACCTGAAAATAAAACCAGCACTATAGCTAATTACCACAATGTTTTATTGTTCACAGTAATGTATATAACATGCCAAGATCAATTTTTCTTTTATAAACATGTCAAATATTCCTTACAACATTTTCAAAAGACAGCAGGATAGAAAACATCTTCATGGTATTCTCAGTTTTCTTTTACTGATATTCATTTGAGGTGGTTATGGTGAAATCTATTCATGGGCATCTCCGAGTTCACAATTCACTCTGTAGCAGATCTAGCAGCAGAACCAAGGTGGTTCATTGTAAAACTTCACTGATGTTTTGTAAATCTTCGGTTAAAGCATCCCTCAATTTACAGGAATTACACTGAGAACAGTCAGAACTCTGTTGTGCTGACATACGATGTTTTCCACAGCCTGTTTTAAATCAGTCCTGGTTTTACAATACCATGAATCTATTTCCAACCAGGAAATGACATGTTTTCACTATTTAGGTGGCTCCCTTTCTTCCTTTGAATTTCCATGTTTATTATTAGCATCAACATTGCAAAGAGTTATGCATCAGGCAGTGCAGGCAGGAAGGGGCACTTACCAACATAGTGTCCACTATCAGTTTTATGGCTTCCCCTGGCCCCTGGTCAGCCCTAATGCAGCTTTAGGTGCAGCTTAATGTGGCATTATCTCATGTACTGGAAATGAAAGTTCCTCAGAAGGCAAGTATATACAGAGGAAGCCATAACCTTATTACTTCCTTATTCCTTCACACCTCTTCAGAGTGCACTCACACTCTTCTCTCTGTTGTACATGTAAACAACTGGCCAGCCTGTAAAACAGGATCTAGCAGAAAAGAAGATGGCTCACTGAGAAAGCAGCCTCTTCCTTTTCATCATGCTGCCTTAGCTGAGTCAGCAAGGATGGATGAGCTGTTCCTCCCACAGCAGAAAAGGAGGAGCAGCTGGATAGGGCTTGCTTTACAGGAGGTGTTGGGAGACATATAACCTACCTAGCTCTGAAACAACTCAAATGTGTTGTCCTCCATGGTCCCTGGGTTCCTGGGGGTGAATTTCATTCCCTCCAGATTTATCATATATGGATTTTAGCTAGTGATATTTCACAAAATCTTGGTTAAAAGAAACTAATCCTACTGAATAGAAATGTCAGTATAATTAATGCAGGAGGGTAAACAGGTGGTTATTGGGGTATAATGGGGATTCATTTTGTAAGCATGCTTTTTAATATCTCCCTCATTACATGGAGAAGAACATTGTATATGTAGTATCCAATAAAACATGGTAATCAAACACTATCTCACAGTAATGACTGCAACACAAATATCTGACAGAAGCTCACAGAAGACAGGAAATTGAGAGAGACTGTAAATATCAATGACAAAAAATTAACTCCTGTGGGAATTGCATGATCAGAAGCTTGAGCAGATATGGATAGATTTAACTTCCAAAAATCATCGATGCAGTTAACAAGAAACAATCTAACGCTTGGTGAGTGGGTGAAGGTCCGGAGGCCAAAACACTGCAAGAGGCTAAGTATAGTAAGTCAGCAAGTAGGATTATTAGCTTCATTTTTGGCACTGTAAAACATTTTGGCTATCTTACTTTACGAGGGTAGGGAGGAAATATTTCTTCTTGGCTTGGTATAGACTGACTACTGTTATTCTGATTTTAAAATTCAAAATGGTAGTACCGAGAAAAAAACAAGATACCTAAATGAGTTATTAGATTTTTCACACTTGCCACTTACTTCATATACTATGCCCAGAAATTAACAGCACAGAAAGGGACCAAGGAGCAGATTCTAGAGGAACAGAGATGTTTGTTGCACCAGAGCAGGGTGGAAACAAAAACTTAAGTTGTGGCTTTGGAATTCCTTAGTTCTCCTTGTGTGGATGGTTCCAAATGGTTGTACTCATATCATTCATGGACTTTTTAAACCTGAAATGCAATGAGCAAATGTCAAAGTTGCTGGTGCTGTTCACACAGGTAGTCTTGGTATGGAAGTCCAACATGATCTGGGATTTCAGAGCTGAACTTGAACTGTACAGTGCTTGGAGCATCCATAAAACTTGTCTTCTGGCTCGTTATGCTTGGAATTATCCAAGTGTACATGTTCTGTATACTCACAGTGATGTCCTACCATAAGGCTGAGCACCCTTTTGTCTGAACTGCAATGCTTGGTATAGGAAGATGGTGCCCTTATATGAGGCTTCTGAAAAGACAGGATCTACTTTCCCCGCTGCTTCAAAAGCAGATGCAGAATAATCTCCATACAGTGAATCTATGCAAGCAGGCTGCATAGAAGTTATTTAGAGGTGCTCAAGGGAGTGTAAGAAGTTATAAAAGGAAATTATACGCAGGCAAATACAGGGGTAATGCTGCTGATGCCACAGGCAAATATAGTGGTAATGTTGCTGATTCCACAAGTCGCTGAGATACTGTGTCAGTGTATTTTGAAAACAAACAAACAACAATAAAAGAACCACCAACAAATAAACAAATCAGAGAACATTTTAATTTAGGTGGTGTGTTTGGGGGATTTAACATTTTCGAGACTTTTCCCATCTTTATCTTGAGGGCTTGAGTCTTTGGTGAAGGGCCTGGAACACAAGTCCTGTGAGGAGCAGCTGAGGGCACTGGGGTTGTTTAGTCTGGAGAAGAGGAGGCTCAGGGGAGACCTTATTGCTCTCTGCAGCTACCTGAAAGGAAGGCGTGGGGAGCTGGGGGTCGGCCTCTTCTCTCAGGTATCTAGTGATAGGACTAGAGGGAATGGCCTCGAGTTGTGCCAGGGGAGGTTCAGGCTGGAAATGAGGAGACATTTCTTCTCAGAAAGAGCAGTCAGGCGTTGGAAGGGGTTGCCCAGGGAGGTGGTGGCGTCTCTGTCCCTGGGGGTGTTTAAGGAAAGGTTGGACATGGTGCTTAGGGACATGGTTTAGTGGTGACACTGGCGGCAGGGTGATGGTTGGACCAGATGATCTCGGAGGGCTTTTCCAACCCTAACGATTCTGCGCGGGGCAAGGGGGTGGCCGAGAGGTGTGTTGGCGGCACCGCCACCTCCCCGGCCGCGACTCCTGTCCCTGCTGCTGCCACCCCTGTCCTCCGCCTTCCCCTCCCCTTCCCCTCCCGGTCCCTCCTCCCCGGCGGCGCCGGCCGTGCCCGCCTCGCTCCCCGCCCCGGCTGAGGGGCGGCTGCCGCTGCTGCTGCTGCCGCTGCCGGCGGCGGCTCCGCCAAAATGTCCGAGCGCGGCGGCTTCTACCGGCAGGAGCTCAACAAGACGGTGTGGGAGGTGCCGCAGCGCTACCAGAACCTCACCCCCGTGGGCTCCGGCGCCTACGGCTCCGTGTGGTAGGTGCGGGGCGGCGGGAGAGGGGCCGGCAGCCGGCAGGTGCTGCCCGGGGGGCCCCGCTCCGCCCGCCCGGCGCCGGGCACACAATGCCGGCCGGGGCCGCCAGGCCTCGCCGCCGACCTGCGTGCAGCCGAGCGGGGCTCGGGGCGGCTCGCCCGGGGTGGGAACGGGGCGCGGAGCGGGGCCGGGGGCGTCCCCGCCGGCAGCGGGGAGCGGCGGCGGGCGCTCTCCCTTCAGCACGCCGCCCGCCCTGCCTCCCTCACGGCCGCCCGGGGCCGCCGGCCCTGCCTCGCCGTAACCCGAGCAACCGGGCAGCCGCGCCGGCCTTCCCTCAGGGAAAGTTGGGGGCCCCCCTGGCGGCCCGCTCGGGCTGGAGGTGGTTGCCCCAGAGCTGAAAATGTTGCACAGTCATGGCGTGCCCCAGTGGGAAACGGGCACCTGTCCCCTCACACGGTCGTGGTCCCCTCACACGGTCGTGGTCCCCTCACACGGTCGTGGTCCCCTCACACGGTCGTGGTCCCCTCACACGGCCGTGGTCCCCACTTGTAGGGTTTGGGGAAGGGCTGTAGGGCTGCCTGTTGCTGGCCCCCTCAGCCCCACTTCTTGCCCGCTCCGTGTCCTAGCCGTATAAACCCTACGTCTGCACGTGTGTCCGTGAGCTCCGCTCTTCCTGGCAAACGAGGCAATGGCAGGACCACCGAACAAAGAATCGGGTTGAATTTTCCCCTCAGAAACAAGCGGGGTGGCTGGAGCCCCTTGGGGACCCCTGTCAGGCGAGGCAGGCTGCAGACCGCTGTGGGAGAGAGAGGTTTTGCTGGGGGGCTTCAGGGGGGGACACAAATTAGAGTGGAACGAGGCCCCAAGGACTTTGGAGTCTTATTGTTGCATAAGGGTTTATCACATCTCCTTATCATACAGCCGTTTCCGTTTTTTTAGTGCATTCCTATAGCGAGTTTGCAGTTTGGGGAGCTCCCGGCGCAGATCAGGCTGTTGCTTTCATGTTTGATGCACGCTTTGCTTACAAAAGCTTTGAATCAATGTTTGGAAATAATAGTAATGTTTAAGGAGTTTCTGTAAAAGAAGCATGCTGCTTTCATAAGCTAAGTGGAAGTACGTAAAAACAATATATAGCAGGCCTTTAAGCAAATGTACTATACCAAAAAGGTTTCTTTAGAACTTAACTTTTTGCCATTGACTAAACTTGTGAATAGTCTCACTCACTTTTTCCTCTTCACAGCCAGATACCGGAGAACGTTTATGGAGTTTCTTATTTATTGCTTCCTTCTCTAGCTCCGTGAAGTGCCTCTGTTACAAGTAAAATAGGAATATGTATTTAAAAGCCCTCCGATAACCAGCAGAAACACTCAGGACTAGTGAGGACTATCTTTTAATTCTTCTCTTCTTTATTATTTTAGTTTTGTTTTCACCAGGGAAATATAGGCAAACATTGTGTAAATATTGATACCTCTCATTGTAGTTAAGTCCTGTGTCTGATTGTTGTGAATAGTTTCACAAGGACATAGTTTATTTAGAAGACAAATTCTTAGTTTTCTTTCTCTATGATTTTACAAAGTAGGAGCTGGTTATATAGTATGAGAAAAAACTACTGTCGTATTCCAATGAAACCTACATTTCTGATTAGTTTTCCTGTTTATACTTCCCTAGTCTTAAGGGGAAGACCTACTCTGCTGAATTTTGTAATGAGATGTCAAGACTTTTGAGAAATTGCGAAGGAAATGAAAACATGTGGTGGTTCACTTGCAGCACAGCTGGCGTTTTGTTGTTGTTTTTGTGTTTTGTTTTTTTTTAAACAGTGTTAGTGTTAATTTATTTACCTACTTCTTTGCTGTCTGTGAAGCAAATCCCAGTATTTTGTCAATGGAGAAACCTAGAACTGGCATATAGAATGAAGACTGGAAGATGCTATAGGAAAGGTTTATTCTAAAATATACGTTTAGGAATTAAATAGAGTAATAAAATATTGCTCTACATTAATAGCCTTGTTAACATCGATGAACTATAAACCCAAACAGATCTTGAATGTGAGGAAAAGGTTCACGTCTCAGAAAAGCCATCTATTTTTAGTCTCTATTGAAATTGATTTTTTCCCTCTATATGCACATGCTTTACTCTGGAGACCCACGAGACACAATCATTCCCTTGAGTAATACGCTATATTGCTTTTGTGAATAATTGTACTCCTATTCAGTAAAATGTCTAAAAACATGTTTAAGTCTTACAGAAACCACTGGAATTAAACAAATTCTTAAGTGCTTTGCTGAATAGAAGCCAAAGTCCTGAACTCCAAACACTGGCTTTAAAACAGGAACAAAGTTGTTGTAACAAATCTTTTTTTTTTTTTTTTTACCTCAGGGAACCTCTTCTGTAGTCTTACCCTTTCCTTTTTTACAGTAAATTGTCAGCAACATCGGATAGACTTGTGCAACTAAAGTGGTACTTGGTAATAAGAAGTATAAGGCAAATATTTGCATTTACGCTAACTTCTGATTGCCGTTTTCTTTGCTTGCAGCTCAGAATCTATTGAAGAGTTTGTGTCAGGAGGCCATGTTTTGGCCCAATTTATTGATGTTTCGTACGTTTAATACAGTTTGCATTTGTATTAATTTTTACATACCTCTCCAAAAGTGAATTTGTTTCAAAATGCTAATATTGATACCAAGCACAGTGCTTCCCAGTATGCTTTTCTTCTTTCTTATTTAGATGCAGATATGTGTAAAATATCTGCCTTGGTACCAGGAACTTTACTGCTTTTCTCACTTCGAATGCCACATCATACAGAAAAGTCCTTCTTGGAAATCCTGGAAAGATCACAGCCACACTGCTGAAGGGAGCTGTGCTTCAGCGGCCACATGAACCAGAGAGAGAACTGTGAGCTCTTTCCATCAAGTTCTTCACTCCTGCAGTACCCTATGCATTACTCATGTGTCATAACTGCAGAGAGGGCTTCCTACCTTGGCTCTCTGCTGTGGCCATTCAAGCTGGTGGTTGTCTTTCCATTGGCTGCTCTCAGATCTGATTTTGTTTTTAATTCAGGGGAAGAATTAAAGCCCTGTGAATTCATGGGATGTGTATGGTAGTTTAATTACATTTAAAGTGACCAATGGAGTCTTCAACAGTACGTTTTTGTCAATTTTTGTTTTTTCAGGAGTTGTTTGCATGTTGGCATGTATCAAATTTACATGCACAACTGTTTCATTTGGAGTCAACTTCTTGTGCTATCACTTTGATTAGCAGGTGGATTTATATATATATATTTGAAAATGACTCTTCCTCAAACCCAGCCTGCTAAATTGTTTAATTTGAAGTTTCCTTGCACAATGTCCAGCCTCAGAGTTGGATTTATCTCTCACTGAAATCAGAGAGCTGGTTGACTTTTTTAGACCGTACCCTGTCCCTGCTAATTGTGAGTTTTAAAAACATTTTTGGTTTTAAGTGCAGCATTTAAGCTGATAGCCATTTAGATGGAAAACAATCAAACTTTCACAAGGTAATTTTCATCTACAGTCATTTTGTTGCAGTTCTAGAGAAAAGAGATGGAGGTCAAGCTGTATCTTAAATTCTTGTCTCTTGTGATTCCATCTTTTAAATAATATTTCTGATTGTGTTCAAGTCTTATCGACTGCTCTGGTGATACTGCTCATAAGCAAGATCCCCAGCCTGCAGCATCTCTGCCTCTCGGCTGTATCTCCTTGTTGGATCCCATGTGCTCTGGCACCTGTCCACCTTTCCCTCTGGGACTTGGTGTTGCCACCTGTCTGAGAAACAGCTTCTTCATCTCTTTTATTTTAAAGCTTTTTTATTATACCGCAAATTATGTAACATGGATAGCTCTCTGCTTTGCTGTTGTGTTTTGTTTTTTTTTTTTAAAAAAAGCCTGTACGCCTCTTTTCATGCCAGCTTTTGTAAACTGTCTTCCAACCTACTTAATCCTACCTTTGCCTGGGAGGTATAGACAACCTTCTGCAGCACGCTCTCTCTGATCTCTCCAACGGGTGATTTCCCATTAGCATATTGAAAACTCTGTTTTCTGCCTTCCCTGGAAAGAAAAGACCTTGCAAGATTAACAGAAGTGAGTCAAGGACTTCTTCCCAAACAGAAACCTGTGTGCTGTTTCCTCAGAAGCCGTTGGTATCAGTAGTGCTTTCCCTGTGCTGATTTTTCTGTACCTTTTGCCTTTCCTCAGGCAGTCACTCTCCTTTAACTTTAAGACTATGCAATGCGTAGCACAAACGCAGGTAGCATAATACATTTTTAAAAGTAGCCTGCTAAGTCAGAGGGTAATGACACAGGCCTCAGTTCGGGAAGCGGGTGGGCAGAGCCTGCCTTAAGCCATTTGCGTGGTGTAGCACTTACACAGGCGGTCCCTCCACCCCGCTAACCATAAGAGCATGCTTAAGGTCCATTCAGTTTTTGTCCTGGCTTATCTTGTGTAAAAGCTGGGGGGTGGCTTAGGCTTCTATTTTGCTTTGAGGAACTGCAAGTGGAAAAATAAAAGCAGAAGACTTTAATCCTGAAGTTCAGCCCCTTCTTTCCCCCATCCACCCAGTCCTGTGATTTCTGGCTGGATTGTCACTTGCGATGTATGTAGGGCAGCAGCGTGCAAGACTGCAACGTGAGATTACCGAGGTTGTCCTTGATGCTGAGCCAACTGAGTAGTGTGTGAGTTTTTTAAAAACCTGATATAAATTGTCTTCGACTAACAAAGCAAAAAATTCCCCATCCAAGATTGTACTTGGTGACTTTTGCATAATAATGTTTTTAAAGGGACCTTTTACTTCGCCTTAGTGATACTAAGTGTAAGATTTCAACTCTAAGATCACCTTACCGGAATTACGATGTGTGTCGTAACATTCCAGGCTTGTTTAAATAGTACATGCTTAGATAAGCTTTTGGAGTGGTGATAACACACGGCTCCTGCATGTAAATACAGCTGGAAACTGAAGACCATGTAGATCTTTACAAGCTAAAGGCAGGATCCCAGGCACATGTAGAGCCAGTTGACTTCAGTGGGCTCACTTTGGGCTGCTCTTCTTTTAGATTAGCTCTTTTGTTTCGGATGCACATACAAGGGCAGAACTTAGTCCTAAATATAATTAGATTTTACTGGGAAAATAGTAAACAATGTTGTTAACATAGCGCTGTCCAAGCTTCGTTAGCAGTTGTCTGATTTTGGTATGCCTCATTCAGAAGGAGAGTTTTGAGGGCTTTCATTTGTTTTGCATATATTTACAAAGAGCCCTTCTGAGCTTGTTAAAACACTTGGGAGGGGTGAGGGGATAAATAAAAAGAGTTACATGGTCAATGCTACATGTTAGGAAAAGGATCTTTGCAACAGCATTGCTAGAATGAATGGATGAAAAGAAGTTAAGCAAAAAAAAATGTTGCAGAGCATGAAAGACCGTCAGAGGAAGATGACGAAATAGCTGTTAGGAATGAAGACACCATGGGGTTTGCAGCTACAAAGCCAAGGGAGGTCAAGAATTCAAGACGTTTCATGAAAGAAAGATCAAGGAAGAAAGAAGACAGGAGAGCATTTCTGAGCGTTGGCCAGGGAGGCAGCACTGGAGAGCCGGGTGAAGGTGGCATTGCTGGAGTACTGGGATGGAGTGCAGCCTGTGGGGGACTCCTTCCGTCCTGTTTTATTCTACGTGTTTTCCAGTTGTTAGAACAGCGTAGCTACTGACTTTGGAAAGGAAAGGGAAGAGGGGTGGTAATCAGTGGAGTCAAGGTTCATGTTTAAAATGAAAGTGTCTAAGAATGCGTTTAGTGAAAGAAATTGAAGCAGAAAGGAAGTGTTTGTGGAGAAGGATAAGAAGGGCTGAGAATAACCGTGGCAGAGATCTGTTGGTAGAGCGCCGTCACTAAGCCAGTGGAGTAGTTAGAGAGCAGATGAGAAACGCTCATGTGTGTGAGGAATGTGGTGGAAGGAGTTGCAGGAAGGGTGAAAAAAATGCAAGCTCAAGAAGTGGGAAAGACCACTTTGTATTTTGCTGGTTTTATTTCGGGAGGAATTAGTGAGACCTTTTTGAGAGAGCGGGGCGGGCATGAGGTGGCAAAGAGATGAGGGGCACAAGATGAGCCAGTCGTGGCAGAAAGCCATTAAGAAATATGGAACTACAGCCTTTTGTGTGGTCGTAGGAATATATGATTAAAATAAAAAATTCTCAGCAGAGGGTCTCCTCCGTCCCTCCTTCAGTATAGCTGGTTATAATATGCCCCTTCCTAGCCACATGGTATAGCAGTGGCGTAGCTAACTGCTTTCCTCTCCGGCCATCGCAACTGATTGTGACTGCAGTTGCCCGGGGTGCAAAATCCCTTTCCAGAGTCTCAGAGCCTGGTTGCTTCAACAAAGCTTCCCAAAGAGCTGTTTGCAATTTCAGAGCCCTTAGCTGGTTGGTACCTAAAAGCCCGTGTCCTTCTTCTGGGTATAGGCTTGGGGGAGGCAGGGCGCTGCAAAACCCCTACGTGACCTGAGAACAAAGTGCTAACGTTTAATATTTTGGCCAGTGCAGGGAGAAAAAACAGGAAATGTGAAGGAGAAGTGGGGGAGGAATAGGAAAAAGAAGGACGAGAATGTAAGTCAGATTTTGTCTGTTTACATTTATGCAATATATTTGAAAGCACTAATGTTTTTCATATTAAACGTTATATCCACATTACCTGCTAACATCTCTAGCTGTAGGTTCTGAGCCCGTAATTTGTAACTACCTGGCAGCCTTTCCTAATGAAATGCTGAATAGAATACAGTTGTCATTAGCATTAATCTGGCTTTGTGGCAGTTGACTGATTTTCTTGCTTAAATACCGGTACTGGGCTTATAGGCTAACTAAAATAACATGATTATTTTAGTATCCATGAGTTGGCTACATGTGCTGAGGAAGCTGACAGCTTCTGACCCCAACCTTTTGTATGTTTTTCTCACAGCAGTAATTTTATATGCATCACTCCCACTGCTATAAGCTATACTGGCGATAACTTCACCTAGAAAAGTGTGACTGCGCTTCCCTAAAGTTATTTGAATATTTAAGTCACTGTGGAGACATAAGAGACAGACCAGAAAACGAAAAATAGCTCGTGGATTCAGAGGCTGAGACAGCATCATTATTGCCATGTTGTAACATTAAAAAAAGATTGGCAATGCCTGTAAACAAACGGGTAGCAATTATTTTTTAGTACCATTGCAATGTCTGCTTAAGAGTATGCACTTGTTTTTATGTTGGTTAATGAAAAATTGTGTCGCATATCTAATAGATATTTCCTGCTTTTATATTTAGATCTAGTGGTAAATTAATCTGAGATAATTGACAGTGATTGAACTAAAGCCAGAACAATTGATGGGAGTGTTCAGCATAGTGTGTTAGAATAATATCCAAGTGATAGGATATAATTTTACAATGCAATTACCTGACACCATCAAGGAAGGTTTTCTTCTCTAATGGGAGATAAACGCGTTGTTTCAGAGATACCCATTACTCATCCTCCCACCCTTTGTCTTGTAACTGTCTCATTTTTTCTCTATGGGTTCCTTCCGATGCACGTACATGTTGTGATTTGTGTGGTTTAGTTAACAAATATAAACTCTGTACCGTAAGTCTGGCTCTTGGGGGTGGAAATCACCAATTAGAACTTGTGTAAAGTAACAAAACATTTATAAAGAAGAAACAAATGAGCCAGTTACTGGATTTTCTTTGCTGCTTAGCTTAAGCTTACTGTGTGTGGCCTTGTTCTGCTGTTCTCTTGCTGCACTGCCAATAGCTGTTATGGTACATTTTCTGGTGCTGGGTGAATGCTGTGTACTTTTTTTAAGACTACTGACAGGTTGGCAGGGACCTCTGGAGGCCCCCTGGTCCAACCCCCTGCTCAAGCAGGGCCACCCAGAGCAGGCTGCCCAGGACCACGTCCAGGCAGCTTTTCGTCTCTAAGGAGAGGACCCCACCACCTCCCTGGGCAGCCTGTGCCGGTGCGCAGCCACCCACACAGCACAGAAATGCTGCCTGGGGGTCAGAGGGAGCCTCCTGTGTGCCAGTTTGTGCCCACTGCCTCTTGTCCTGTCCCTGGGCACCACTGAAAAGAGGCTGTCTCTATCTCCATTGTATCCTCCATTCAGGTATTTATATACACCTGAGGAGATATTCCATACTACAATAAAAGGTGGACTCATTAAAAAAAAAAAAAAAAACTTTAAAAAAAAAAAAAGAAGAGCAAGATCCTGGAGAAGACCCAGAAGACAAAGATCACAAAGTAAACCTTGCAAACAAAACCCCAAAGTCTTGTTATTCATGTGATGACTTTAATTAAGTGACATTTATGTGAGCTGTAAAAAGAGCTGTCATTCATTCATTCACTGCAGTTGTGAGGAACTGGGCAATAGAAAATGTCCAGGACAGGATTCCTGTGTGTCCCCCTTTTCCTAATTTACTTCCCGATGCACAGTGCAGTAAGGACTGTCTGTGGCAGTGCTTATGTGCTCTGTATGCTGACCTCTCTTCTGTTCCTTCCCCCCAAAGCTTGCTCACATACACCCTTCTGCTGCTGTTACCCGCTTTTTTTAGGAAGTCAGGACATTTGGCCATAAGGAGGTTCGTGTTCCTGTGATGAAAGGAGTCGAAGAGTTTGTGAAAGGGAGCTTAGGTCTGTGGATAAGAGCTCAAGGTTGTGGCTGTACCAAATATGTGGCAGATATCCTGTGTAATTCCGTTTTATTTTCTGGATGTTACCTTCTTTCTTACCAAAATTAAAGTTCTGCTCATGTGAATCTGTGTTTTGAGCATGAATTACATTTCATTTTCTTTTGTTTTTTCCCCTTATACTTACATGCAATGGGGAATCTTCACTTACTGGAGGAGTGTGGCCCCTGCGTTGACCAGTGAAGGAAAGAAACTCTTGTGTTGTGCTGCAGTGAAAGAAGTAAAAAGAGTAGCCTCGAACATATGTATCCTAGACCTAGTATATCATCACATGGAACAAATTTAAGGATCCACTTGTGCATAGTATTCCCTCCAAATTTTGTGTAGGATGTCCAACCAGTTGTCAAACTTGTGGTGATGTAGGGGTAACAGCCTCCCAAGCTGGGACACTGAATTGGATAAAATATATCAGAAATGTTAGTCTTCTCTGCATTTTTTTTTCCACTTAATCCAAAATTAATCTCTTAGCATAAGAATCTCTTAGAATAATTATTTGTACAGATACAGTGCTTCCACAAACATAAAATCACACTTTGCAGACTTATGGTTGTCTGGGGTGATGGGGTATTATGGAAAATCAGCTGTTAGAAGCTGGGAGCTCACTGCAGGGGCAGCATCCTGGCACCACACATGATCAGCTTGGGTCATGGCTTCGCTTTGCATCAGCTAGACCTGAGCTGACTCCTGGATGAAGAGAACTTACTGGACCAAAGAATTCATTCCAGCTGAGCCTTTTCCAGGTGTCTCATATAGTGTTGTGCCCAGCTAATGAGCCCTCCCAGAGCCCAAAGATTAGTAAGTTCAGGGACGGGACCTGCTGATCCCGCGAGCAGTCCTTCCTGCATCACCTACTGGAGTTTACTAAATGGGACACGAGTGGGCTCCATGTGTGGCTCGATAGGTTGGGCTCCCACAAGCAGCCCTCCAGCTGCTGAAAGAAATCTGGTCTAAAGGCTAAATAGCCGGAGCTGAATAGTGTGCTCCTAATCCTAAAGCCCTGAAGGTTGTGAATGGGCTGCACACGAGTGGTTTGTCCAGTATTACCGGTCCGCAACCGCAGGGGATAAACTGACCGTGGATACTAAGGAAATGACTATATGTACTGTCAATATTTATCAACATCAACTACTAAAATCCATGCCCGATCAAAGTTATGAGGTTAGCATGAAACCTGGGCATTTTGCCTTCTGAGTTTCTGGGCTGCATAAGCTTTGTTTGTTCAAACTTTTCTCTGAAACCCTAAGAACAGGAAAAATGTGCATATAAATAGAGATTCTTCTTTCATCTCGTGGAACGTCAACAGAAGTGTTAGACGCAGGAGCTGACAATGCTGGAAAGGTATGTCTAATTTAGGCACTGATTGAAATTTACATCAAGCAAAAGTCTCCAATCTGTGTCAAAACGATGCCATCCCTGCAGGGAGAACATTGGCTCATTTATATCCTTGATCTTAGAAAGGACAGGCAGCAAAAAATGCCTGGCGTAACTGCCTGGGGTTCTGGGTCAAGAGCAATCATGTCTAAAAGGGCTATTGCTAAGATTGATACAAAATTGTTCCTGGTAAAATAAAATACAGTTCGAATTGTGTTTCTTTTTGTGTTGTGATAGGAATTCTATCTAACGTGGTGTTCCTACATACTGCTGAGGCATGAGGGCGTGCTGCTCTATGGTAGTGTTAGAAATACTGACAATTTGCAATTAAAAACTCACTTTCACTGTTTTCTACAAATGAAATGTCGAGATGATGTCCTTTTACAAGTATCAAAGTTTATCTCTATGGTATTATGCTGTCCAGCTACATGAGATAATGCAGCAGGACACCTGAGGATAAGTAACCTGAAAGAAACTCGGGTGGCAGTAGCTGATCCACTGGGAGGACGTTTGTGGCCAGGGGTAAGCATTTGTTACACAGCTGGCTTGCCAAAGCTGAAGCCTGTGCTCCCAAGGACCCGCAACAGTAGAAAATACCTTGCAAAAGAAAAAGGAGCTATAAGTTTCTGGCAGTTGTTGGTGAGATGCTGCAAAGGCCAGGAGCCTGACAGGGAAGTGGTCTCAGTTTAAAGGCAGAGGTGGGAAGGCTGTGAGTGTAGTGCATGGTAAGGGAAGGTGAGGGTCTCCAACCCTTTTTTTTTAATAACAGCACGCCTTTGGCTTGTTTTGAAGGAGCTGTTTGGGCTCGTTTTCGCCAGCAGCTGGTTGCAGGCCCCAGAGGAAGGGTTTCTGGTGGTGCCAGGCAGAGCTGGGCCCGTGGAGCTGCCATGGCTGGCACCAGAGGCCTGCTGTCCGGGGAGCCAGTCTGGCAGCCGAATGCTCTGAGGAAAATGGCACGGGCAGGGACACAATTAGTCCTGCCGCCTAGCAACTCACACAGGGGGCCATGAGCGATTCAGGGGACGACTCAGATGGCAGCTGTGATGGTAGAATGGGGAGAGGGAGAGGCCGAGTCCAAACTCAGAGATGGGGAGTGAGGCGGGCAGCGGCCTGCTGCCTCCAAGCAGAGTTCACAAACACTAGTCGTCCTTGGATCTGACAAACAAAAGAGTCCTAACAAAGTGAAATCTATTGTTTTGAATGCTTCAGAGTTAATAACTTGAATTATGATGATGGTAAATGAGGAAAAATCTTGAAGGCATTAGCTCTGACTACTTGCTACTGTTTCTTGCCTGTGAGGGAACATGTTTGAACCAAGACCGCTCCTGGCCTGTTGAGCTGCAGTTCATCATTTCCCATTGGAGGTTCCAAAATTCAAGTTTCTGTTAGCTTTTCTGTTTTTGTTGTTGTTGTTGTGGGTGTTTTTGTTGTTGGTAGTCCTTATGTGTTTCCATCCTGGGTCTACAAAGCTGCTGTCATAAGAATTACTGAAAGTGGAAAATAGTGCTTTATACCATCTGAAAGCTTTGCAGCCTTGAGTCATATGGAGGGTAAAAAGCAATCTATCTTAAAGATCAGCAGGTTTTAAACTACTGAAACCCACGTTTGACCTTAGAATTGGGAGGAAAGGGATGTTTATCATGATAATGGGATTTAAAACCTAATTCCTCCTAGGCTTGTATAACGTACACAGTATTTCACAAACCGGTACAAGAGTGAGTGGGAAGGCTTGTGAACTGCCAGAATAGTTGAGATGTTAAGCACAGATTGCTGTTTTGGGCAATCTTATTTATTTATCTGTATAAACATTTTCTTTTTTACTGGAAAAAGTTAGAATGGATCTAGCAAGTATGTATTTCTGAGACTGCGGTGCTCTCCATTGGCTTCGTTGACCAGGATTACGCTCACATGGCAATTATATCTCATCTTTGTTATACTAACAGCGAAGCATTGGCTTCCCTTTTATTTCTTCAGATTGACTTTTGCAAACTTCATGTTGTGTTTGTGGCCACTCATGTGGTATTTATCATGTCTTTATTGTCAGTTCTTCTTGCACCATTCATTCCTTGAGCTTCTCCACATATTTGAGTAACACAGTGTCCTCATATCCTGAATAACCGTGTCCCTACCCTTCTGTCAGAACAAGTGTCTTATCATATCCCTTCCACCTCTCCTCAGAGTGATACGGGTCTTCTCCTACCTCCTATGCTTTCTTTCTTCTGCTCAGGGAAAGCCCTTCCTGAGGTGCTCTGCAAAGCCACAACCCTCTACACCTTTAAAACTTCCCTGAAGATCCACTTCTGAGATGCTTGCAAGAAACTAGCTAAGTAATCTGCTTATCTATTTCATTTATCTCATGAGTGACTCACTCCTTCCATGGTGCCTGCAAGAAACTTGTTGATTAAATCTACTTCCTCTTATTCTGTTTTTATTGAATAAAACATTGCTGGATTGTGCTCTGCATTGGCCTTCTGAGAGGTTCAGTGAAGTCTAAGATAGCTGGATCATGATCATCTTTTTGATGTCACTGTTCTTGCTTTTGTTGTTTGTATCTGGTTTTGCTTCTCGTTAGAAACACTGCCTTGTCCTCTAGCTGACTGCAAATGAAGAGTTTCTGCTGCACTTGGCTCTTCATGACTTTCTGGTGGACCAAATACGTGTAGGAGTCCACCGCCTCGGAGCTGATTATAGGCTTGGTGTAATAGTTTGGGAGCCACTCCAGGCAAGACAGATCTTTTTGTCTCTAACAGGTGATCCTACCACAATTCTCAGGAGTGTTTTAAACACTGACCGTGAGGAGCTACTAGCATCTAGTGTGCCTATTGACCGTTGTCAATCCTGTACTGTGCATTTTTTCATGTTGTTTGACTTTCAGTGTTTTGTAACTCAAAAATGTTCTGGAAGATGAATATGCAAGGGTTCTGTGCTTGCTAATGCTGTTGCTAGCAATTGCAGATAGTGTTATCTACAATTTAAACAGAATTGCAAGGCATTAGAATTGAACAAAATTTTAATTTAATGAATAACAATTTAAAGCAATTCTTTTTGTAATATGAGGAAGTAGCAGACTGAAGAGAAAGTAGCAAACTGAATATTTTTGTAATCATACTGTTTAGTGTCATGAAGTAAAATATAAAGGATCGTTTCTATTCCTGTGCTACGTTGCAGACCGTATTTATCTGTGCTGTGATGTACTTGTCATGTCTTGTAGTGCACAAAAAACACAAGTGGGTTTCCCTTTCCTGCAAATGCTTACATGTGTATTTAGTGTCCTCTTCAGTGGGACACCTCCATATGTATGAAGTTAAGCACGTGCTTTATGTCAGCAGGATCTGTGGGCTGCAGTTCAAGACATGTACCTGTTCTTCATTCGTTACTGGCATTTCCCGAGGAAACATTATGGGAACTGTCTTTGAATGTTCATGGTTACTGCTGACTAGCTTCCCCCAGTTGCAGTCCATGAGCAGAAGGTAAAAGAGGGCAAAGGAAGAAGTTAAGAATCCCTGCAGAGCTTAAGTTTCTCCAGTGAACTACAGTGAACTAACGGAGAGCTTTGAAACAGAACATGCCTTCAACATAGACTTTTTTTTTTTTTCTTGTAGTTCAGCTTATGATACCAAAACAAGACAGAAGGTGGCAGTAAAAAAGCTTTCAAGACCTTTCCAATCACTTATTCATGCAAGGAGGACCTACCGAGAGCTTAGGTTGCTGAAGCACATGAAGCATGAGAACGTAAGTGAAGAGTGAGTGCTTTCCCTTCTGATTTTTATGACAAAAGTTTGTAATATAGGCTTAATTTCAGTTAGGTACAATCTTGTTAGAAAAGTCTGTACAGCTCTCTTCTGGCCACCCAAGATACCTGGACCTAGCTATCTCATCTGTAGTGAAATCACTGACTGTAAATTACCTTTCTGTAAAAGGCTGCCTTTTTATTATAAAATGATCCAGTTTGATCTTGAAGATCCAGCTAACAAAATCCAAAACAAGTGGTCTTACTCTTCTGTAACGGAAGTAATAGAGTGTTCTGCTCACTGCTATTGGATGCTATTGAAACATCAGTCCAGGAAAAGAAGAATACCTCAAACCTGCTTTTGCTGAATTTGGATTCTACTGAGAAGTTAAGACAGATACTCTCGTTGAAATTAGGGACAGTGTAATACCTAGTTGAAATATACTAGAACATCAGGCCCCAAATAATTCAGTACTTAGGCCTAAGTTTATAAGACAGTTTATTTCAGTGAGAGTATCCACTTGCTTGAAAGTAACTTGATGAATGGAGCCCTGAATAAAACATAGTGGATTGAAAAGTATCATGCAAAAGGGATGCTAAAAACATTAATAAACAGCAGAACAAGATAACCTGTGAAATTGTACATAATATTAAGTATAGTGAGTGTACAAGCCAAATACCAGCTTTTCTGTAGTGAGACATTACCTTTCCTGTCTTTATCTCTGATCATCTAAAGTCTTGTTCTACTTCTTGTAATTAATAGATTTTTTAATTAGTCATGGAAATAGCTGTGTCTCTACCTGCACAAACCACCTATTGTGCAGGTTGCACTGAGTTTTCAAGATGAACATGTATCATGTATTTGTAAGCTTCCTGTCAAAAATTCTAAGCAGTCAATACTAATTATATATTGCTTTATATATTTATAAAACTAAAACGTCAATTCCCTTGTCTTTCAGGTTATAGGATTGCTAGATGTTTTTACACCTGCAACATCAATAGAAAATTTTAATGAAGTGTAAGTAAAAATTTAAAAGAATTCTGATTAGTTAGTAACTAAGTACCACTCTAGTTTTAAAAAGGAAGCACATACTTTTCCAATAGACTTGAAGCCAAAGTTGATTTTGTGTGAAGAACTTTAATTGTGAATCTTTTCACAATTTTTCCCTAAAAAGGAAAGCAGGAGAACAGGCCTCATTTTAGTACTTTTTTGAATGATGATATATTATAGCTGTCTCGTAAATGGGCTGGTGTTGCATAAATGGCAGTAAACTTAAAACTTCTTCAGTTCGATTGTCTGTTAGCTATAGATTATTTTTTTCAGTTGCATGGGGTTGTTCAGGAATGCAGGAAAGTATTCTGCTGGCTAACTTAAGCAAGGTAAATTTAGGCTAGATTCCTGACGAACCTAGGGCTAGTCATATTTCAGTGTTACTCAAACATACCATTTATACTGAGTTGCTCTTGGTTTACATCCGGTATAAGCAACTAGGTAAATAGCTTAGAAGAGAAAATAGTAACTAACTTTCTTTATTATTATTATTATTATTGTTGTTGTTGTTGTTGTTATTATTATTATTATTTTAATCCATGAAAATTATTGGCCAAACTCCCTTTGTCTCTAGGGCAATACTACACAAATGAGAACTGGGAATGGTAGATGCATACTTTTGTCCCAATACTTTTTTGGAACAGAATCAATGTTTCTGCAAAATTTGTCAAAAAATAAAACTTCCAGTGGAGGTAGGGAAAGAAGTTACGCAAAATGCTGCTATTTCAACCAATCCAATGTTAATCTCCATGATCAGATATTCCAGGGCCTCACAGGAGCTGTAGTTTTGATGCCCCAAGCTCGCACTTTTATGTTGGGTGAGACTTCCTATTCATCTCAAGACACGAGGCTACACTGAACTGCTATAGCATGTCATGGAGAAAACACAGATAAAAACTTTTAATGTACCATAAGGATTTTTCTTTTTCTTGACATGAAATCTCATAGCTGTGATTCCATTATTAGAGCTCATAGCCAACTGGTGGGACATAAACCCTGTATTAGTAGAAAATGGAAAAGGAATCTACGTGGGAGTGTGTAGTTACTCTTTAGATGTGCTGCTCTTACAAGGATTTCCATTCTGCCAATCTTAAATGAGGTGGGTTATTTTTGGTTTTCTTATATAGGGTCTGTTTTGTTTTCGCAGGTATCTTGTGACGAATTTAATGGGTGCTGACCTGAATAACATTGTGAAGTGCCAGAAGTTAACAGATGACCACATACAGTTTCTCATTTATCAGTTACTTCGAGGTCTTAAGGTACTGGTTGAATATAAGGATATTAGAGGCAGCAACCAAAATGTTGTAGTAATGACTGGCTCACTGCAGTGACAGTACTTAAAACACTTTTGTTTGTGTTAAGAGTGCACAGATAGCAGTGATCATTTCAGAAATAATTTATTATTTTGCTAACCAAAAATGAAACCCCAAGCCTGCAAGTGCTGACATGCACAATGCATGTGAATATTTCCCTTAAACATTAATTTCAGACCGGTGTCTATTTAAGCTATTATTGAAGGAGGTTCACTTGTTTTATGGTCTCTCAGATGAGCAGTGTGTTTTAGACATTTCCTCTTTCAAAAGAAGGTAGTGAAAAATTTTCTGCAGAATGTGAAATTGATAAAGCGTAATATGGTAAGTAATTCACATTCATGAAGCATGAGGCAGTTGGAAAAGCTACAGCCATGATTTTTGTAGAGACCATCAGGAGTGAAGAGAGAACCAAGTTACTTGGGTTTGTTGGGAAACTTTTGAAAGTAATAGTTTATCCTAGCAATGTACAATGTTACAAAGAATTACATTGGATTTATCTTGCCTGTGAAGTCATTGTTTCCTTTAATCATAGCTGTTAAAATGTATAATCATAGCTGTTAAAATGTATACAACTCAGTAACATAGGCAATTCGCAATGAAATTGTAGCAAAATTTTCTTCCTAAAGAACTAAAATGTTACCATCTTCCTGACATGAAACATGAAATAGGAGACGATGTAGAAAATGCTTCCCAGTACTGGGTGATAAACATTTTTTTTAGACCAACATTGAGGGTTTTTGTCCAGGCATATGTAAAAACAAAAGGGAAGAGTCTGCTGCTTTAGTACTTAAAGTTGTAATATTTGATATTTTTGACATGGAAAATTAACTGCATGTTTGAAAGCAAGCTGGGATAAAAGGCTCTGAGATACACTTACTGCGTGGTTTGAGCAAGTCACCTGGTGCCTGAGAGGGTAATTGTTATTCATGCACGTGGGTTCTGTCAATTTAAGTGCAGATTTTAGTGAATAAGAATTGCAGAACTGAGCCCTTAATTGCTTTGTCACATTTACTTAAGTTAATAGCTTAACTAGGAAGATGGATTCCAGAGTTAATTATCCAGCATGCGGTTTTGAATGTAAGACTACATTGCATCAGAGCTAAATAGCAGTAAGAGTTGTGCTGCAAAGTGAATTATGAATTTCAGAAATGCACTAGCTTGTTTCCAAGGGGAGGGGTTGATTGTGGTTTGTCTCTACTGGAATTGAAAGTCTCACATCTCAGTGGCTGAACATTTGATCAGAGATAAGTCCTTGTTTACAATTAAGCTGGGGTCATTGCAACTTGTATTCTTACATCCGAGTACGCTCTGGACTCGCTGGTACGTCTGTCCAGCAGCATCCCATACAGAGGCTTCAAGCCCTGCAGAAGCCATCTGAACATTGGGAGCATTAGCGTGGGATGGAGCAGTTTGGCAGACTGCTGAGCTGGCTGCTTGGTGTTACCTACAGCAGCTGTTGTCCCAGCAGAACCTGCACACAGTTAATTCTGTTACAAGCAGTGTTCTAGTTTCCTTTGCATTCAGCTGTTCACAGCTATTGTGAACAGCATTTAAGTGTGTCCCTGCCCTGTTCATAAACAGTGCATAGGTTTGAAATGAAAAGAATGCCATTTTGTTTTCTTTGGGTTTTTCTTTGGTTGATATACCCATTTTACAGGTAATCTCTGCTCCCAAGAAAAAGATAAATTCTTCTTTAGAGAATGGAAGAGAATGTTTTAGAGCACATACTGATCCTTGTAAGATTATATAGATAAAGTGGGTGTTAATCCTAACAATTGAACTGTGGGCAATTAGAGAGTAAGCAAGCTTTTCTCAATCTTTGAGTTTTTATATTTTATGTAAAATAGCAAAGACACTAAACAGCCATTGAAACTTTGCTTCATGACCCTGCTGGAAGTAGATCTGAAGCAATGCTGTGTCCTAGGTGGTTTTTTGGGCACTAACCTGCCCAGGAGTGCACCTGCAGTCAGTGTTCATGCATGGATTTATATAATCTAGGAGTCAACTATGCTGCTCTGTAGGCCACTGACTTCACTGAGATACCAGCTGATCAGAATGGACATCTAGATAAGACTGGAGTAAATTTCAAATAGATCAGAAACTTTTGACGGAAGAATTATTGCAAGTGCTATCATTTATGATAGAATCTAGTGTTCTTGGCTACCTTTTTTTGAAATACCTAGCTCTGGGTAAGATAAAGCAAGTAGGTTTTGAAGTTAGTCGTATCTCCGTTTGCCCTGGAAATTTAGTGCGACATAAATTTTTGCTGTGTATAAAACCATCAGTCCCAGTAGCAAAAAGATAAATCAAGTGACTTATGCCTTCCTTCACCTCTGACTTCAAACCTTACCTTCTTTTTTTTCCATTTTATGTTGCAGTATATTCACTCAGCTGGAATCATCCACCGGGTGAGTTCATTCATTGCTATAATAAACATGAATGGAGTGTGTCCCTCCATGCATCAAATGTGTTACTAAGACATAGTATGCTCTTTAAAGTCTGCTATGTCTTTTAAGACATAGAGCATACCTTAAAAGGTTAAAATGGTATCTGACTAACTGTCTCTGTTCTGGTACAGGACCTGAAGCCCAGTAACCTGGCTGTAAATGAAGACTGTGAGCTGAGGGTAGGAATCATGCTGTTGTGATGAAGAATGTTGTATTGCCTGTCAATATGACAATTTTCTGAGGAAACATTAGCTGTCGTTTTTGTTTCTGATTCCAGTAATTTTGTGTTTGCTACTTCTGCTCCCCTGCCATAAAAAATGTTTCCACTAACACGTGTTTTCTTCCAAATGTTAATTTATTATCAACATAAGTATCTTTGCAAAATGTTCATCCCTAGTTCCTCACAGATAGTACATAGGCTAATAATTTGGCCCATGAGACAGTACTTAATTGAGTACATCTTGAAATGTTGACCTATGATATCTACATCTGCCATATTTAGATGAAGCCATGTAGCAACTTTCATTTTTATATCTACAGAATACACAAGCTAAATTAAATAGAAATGGTATGAAAAGATACCAGTATTACTGGTTGAATTACCAGTTATAGGCTGTGAAAAAAAAAATTTAAAAAAAGCAAAATACTACAATCCACACTTCTCAAGTACTATTTCAATGTATATGCCTATATGAATACATAGCATTCCGTATCTGTATGGTACACTATCACTTAATAAGCATGAGACTCTAGAGAAGGAAGGGATGTCTTCCAGCTTTCTAAGCCTTTAAGCTTAAAAATTAGTAGTTTAGCATTTTTCTGTGACAGCCAGAAACATCTTTCTCTCTGTGTCTGAGATTCTGATGTAATCACTTTATTCCAGTTGCAAGGGATTTAAGAAAAGATTACAAATATTATAAGAACAGAAAAAAAAAAAAAGTACTGAATAAGAATGAAAGAAAAGTACTGAATAACTGCATAAGCAATGCAGTTAGGTTCATGTGCTAATCCTAATCTGTTGTAAGAAACTGTAGTTCCTGTTTGGTTTAGTGAGAGTTGCAGATGCTCAGCAAATTTCATGATTATCCCTTTAATGTTTTCATGCATATATGTTCCACATCTGTGAAATTTTATGGTTCATCTGGTTCTGATCAATCCCTTCTAAAATGTGTGCTGTGCTTTTGTACTCTAAGAGACTTTTAATCTTTTTTTTCCATTATTTTATTTGTGCACATCCCTTCCTAGCATTTTTTACAATGCTATTTACTTTGTTTATATTTATAGCTTTACTTCCTCTGATACCAAATTATTTTCTAGTAGAACAAACTGGTGGATATTTCCAAGTACAAGCAAGAAGGAAATAGAGTCACAAAGAAGGAAAATTTGTGTGTGCGTACACATTTGATAGAATGTATCAGCTGTTAAAGAGAAATATTGCTGAAACTTAATAAAGGCATTAGTACTCACGTTTCAAGCTTTTATTCATGCCTTATTTACCTCATGCATTTTTTCAAGAAAGATATAATGCCTTAAATGTTTATTAAAAATAAATATGTTAATTTATTATTTATACCTTAGTATTTTTCTTTAGGCTTTTTATATCTTTAAATTGGATTATAACAGCAGAATTTTGAATGATACTTTTAAAATTTTCATGCTCCCCGTGAAAAGGATTTGCTGTCAGCTTAATAAATAGAACTGGATCTCATCATGGGAGGTTGTGACTGGTCTTAGTTCATATTTCTATTTGAAGAGATACTAAATAGCTCAGATGACTGCCTTAAGCTTAAGCTCAAACGGTACTCTTTCACAACCGTTTCTCTTAGAACTAGGAATACCTTTTTGCTCCATAATTAGTGGTGCACAGACTAATCAAAAATTGGAAAGCAAAGAATTGAGCAGAAAAAAAAGTAATTGAAGTAACTTCCTGTCAGTGTAAACTTAGCAAGGGAGAGCATATGGAGGGTAACATTTTGCCTTCATGCCTGTGAGTAATATGTGTACCTAAACAGAGCTCCGTCGTTGTTTCAGTGGGGGAGTTCTACCGAAAACAGATGGTATGTGATTTAAATGTGCCTCGTTACGCAGGATATGTTTCCCTCCTAGTGCCATCAGAACGCTGCGTGATTTGGGTGAATGCTACCTGCATGCAACAATGCTAAAACAGACATGAGAGGGAAACAACAGAACTTCCGGGGGGTTGTGATTAGCCTGCATGGTCTTTAAATGTTATGGCTAGTGGCATTTGCTGTTGGCATTTTATACAAATGTTCCCAGTTAACAATGGTTCGTTTTTATAGCAGCTTATTTTTATCAAATGAATGCTGGAGGAAAATTGAACTTAAGGCAAAATGCAAAGTTTTTCTTAGAAGACAAAGGGCCAGATTCATCACAATGGAAGTATCTTTATATAGACCCAGAGACTGCAGACAGCAGGGAGAGCAGATGAGTTCATCCACAGTGTTGTGGTTTTACTTCACTGATAGTGAGGTGCTTGGACTGCTGGATAAACTCAGAAACAGCTAATGGAGAAAAGCAGCACCTATAACAAAAGTAACAAGGGGGTTATTTATTTATTTTTATTCTGTAGATTTTAGACTTCGGTTTAGCTCGACAAACTGACGATGAGATGACTGGATACGTTGCAACAAGATGGTACAGAGCTCCAGAAATTATGTTAAACTGGATGCACTACAATCAAACAGGTAAACTGTGAAGACTTTCATTTCCCTACAGCTGTATATAGTTATAGATTTAAACTTAGAGACAATTCTACTTAATGATCTCCTAGATTCATCATATACATCTTTCCAATTTTTGGCAGTTGACATCTGGTCTGTTGGATGCATCATGGCAGAACTATTGAAAGGGAAGGCGCTATTTCCAGGAAACGATTGTATCCTTAACACAAAGCATAAAATACAGCTATAGAAATGCTCTAGTTCTTCCTTTCTTCTAATAGCTCAAGAACTTCATTAGTCCCTGTTTTAACCACATTAAAACTACAGTCATTGTTCAGATGTTCAACTAGATGGTAGCTGTGCTTCAGGCTGTTCAAGTACCTGATAAGTGGTGTTTGGAAAAATCAGTACATCTAGTTTTCAAGAAACAAGATATTTTTCTGTTAAAAAATATTGTCTACAATTATATGATTGCGCCAACCTAAAAAGTTATACAATAACCTTGATTCTCTAGGGAAAATGTAATATGCTTTACAGGTAGTATATGACAATGAAAATTGCACATTTGAAAGTTTTTAATCTTGAGAGTAATATAAAACAGATTTTTAAAGCTACCAAATGGGGATTTTCTTTTTACCAGCTCTCAGATTAGTAATCTAGCCCAATTTGGTATAACGTGCTGTTCTTCAGAAATCCTTCAGAACATTAAAACATAAAAGTGCAATTAAATCTGACTTTAAGAATATGTTCAATTGGGAGCTAGGACAAGCAAGCAATATTTTGTATGCAATGCTCTCACATACAGGTACACCTGACAGAGATTCGCATGGTGCAATAGAGACAATAAGAATCTGATACTCCAGGATTAGTTTTATGCAGGTATGAATTGATATCATTCAGTGAACTAAAATGGAATTGTCTTGCTTAATAGTTTTAAACGCCTTAACCACATAAATGAAAATTCATGAACTGTTTAAACCCAGAAAGATTGTGTTGTTGTTTAATTTTATTACGCTGCCTTTAGTTTTCCTGAAATAATGTAGATATTGATCAACTGAAGAGAATAATGGAGGTTGTGGGTACACCCAGTTCTGAGCTTCTGAAGAAGATATCATCAGAACATGTGAGTTTACAGCTTCGTTCATCTAACTAACTTTTTATCATTCCTTTGTCTAATTGGCATTGTACATCACTGGTTAAGTTACAGAGATATCTGATTTGGAAATGAGCAAACGCTTTAAGATGATCTCTCTTTTTTACTGCTAGAATGGCACCATTAAAAATGTTCTTTGCAGAGGTATCCAAATGCCTTGACTGTCAGCTGGATTAATTTTAATAACTGTTCTCATGCATTCAGTTTTTCAAAGGAGTTTTGCAGTTGAACCTGATGATCTTTTATTTTTCTGCTGTACTTATAAGAAAAAAAAAATCAAACTGATGTTCAGCTCTATTATGTCTCCAGTGATAACTCCAATGTCTTACAGCTGCATTGTAAGAAATTAGATGTGGTGTTGATTGACAAAGACAGGTAATGGGCACAGTGTAAAAATTCAGATAAACAACACAGAAACCTCCTGAGCTGAAGCTGTTTTCTTAAATGTTCTCTATATAGACCTCAGTCTACTACTGATGACTACTTTTCAGCTCATGTGTATATTGATGGATTTTCTTTGAACTTCATGAAGATCATCTTAGTTGTTTAAGTAAGCAGACAGAGAAGGTGAGCCAGACCAACGCTGTATTTCTTGAAGGTCCAAGCGTAATGAAACCTCATCAGCACTGGCCAATACACAGCCCTAGAATTTGTGAGTACTGAGCACTTGAGAATGGCTGGGGCAGGAAGAGGATCAGTCCTTGTGCCAGAGGATTAGATCAGCTGGCAAGTCTTTAACTGTGCTGTTCTAAGCATAGGTGCTTATATAGCCTTTATACGTTATTAAGATTCTATGACTTCTGCAATAATGCATGCAGAATAGTGTATACAAATGTGTGATTTGCCCACAAGCAGTCAGTTTGTGAGATTTTTGATTATGAGATTAAACACCTTAAATACTTACTGGAGATGGTATCTGGTTTTGTCTTTGATTTCTTGTCTAGACCTTAGGGATCCATAGGGATTCTGAAACTGTTACACTGGGGCTAATTATACTTTTAGAGTATATAGAGATCACAAAAACGAAGTTAATGAAAGGGAGTGCTGCTAGGTCACCTCCAGGCTGTTGCTACCTACTTAGAGAAGCAGTGTCAAAAAGATTCATACCTTGCTTGGAAGTACTTGTCTCGTGTATGGGAGTGTCTGTTCTGTTCCTTCAGTCTCATTCTTCTTTACCTTGTAGTTTGTCCTTATAGTTCAGATATTACTTAATGCTGCATGTAGTCCTGGACAATTTTTTTCTATTCCTTTAACAGCAAGACCAGAGGTTTTCTGAAATGTTAAGCCTTGAGATATTTTCAGTTATCAATAGAAGACTAAAGAAATGGGAACTGAAAAATCAACTTCATGGGATGTTTTAGCACAAGTTACTGAGCTGTTTAGTTAGTTTTTCATGTTAATATGGGTTTAAGCTGATCACAGTTCGTTATTTTCAGATAAATTTAAACACCTAGATTCTATTTGTTCCGTTTCTGTGGCGAGTATATAGGCACAGTTGACAGGCTGGTAAGTATACTTTAGCAAGTCTGTGTTGTTTTCAAAGAACTTCTGGACAAGCGTCGAGTTAATTTCGACCATGTCTTGTTCAGTCAGAGTTGGATTAGTGATGTTAATTGATGTCAGCACAGAAAAAACGAATCTGCAAATTCACAGATGTTTGTCATAAGATAAATTTGCTTCTTATTTCTACCTAGTCTGTACCTTCCATGCAAGAATGTGTGAAAGCTCTCTTTTGCTCTGCTGTTTGTACATATATAGAAACTAGTGCCTGAGAAACTGACTTTCTAGCATGCGTCTGCTACCTTTATGAACTTCAGGGACATAAAACAGGTGGAGTGAATCTTGTGTTTGACTAGTCTTTAAACATCATTCTCTACATGACTGGCTACAGATACTAAGAAAAAAAAAATCATCCTTGTAGAAAGCCTTGTCGTCAGCCCCTGTAGTAAAAAGGGAAGATGCTAATATAGGTTTAACAGGTTGGAGACACAAAGCATGAAGTTTTACTCCCATTAGGACAGAAGCCTTATCAAGATTCTGAAATATGTCACTAATAGTAGTCTACAATTGTATTAGAATATGCTTATATCTTCTGAAAAGCAGAAAAAATAAATAGATCTGCCTTGTTAAATTAGAAAAATTTAAAAACAGAATGTGCTATGTAACAATTTAAAATATCTTTATATCTTTTCATAGTAGCTGCAGAAATTAAGATGATTGCAGAGAGAGCTGTGTGGGGAACAGGATCTGTTTCCTAAATGTGGCTATAGATTGCACAGATTATATGTCAGAGTAACCTCATAACATTCAGAAAGGAGAAGCGCAAAGCCCTGCACCTGGGGAGGAACAACCCCAGGCACCAGGACATGCTGGGGGCCACCCAGCTGGAAAGCAGCTCTGCAGAAAAGGACCTGGGTGGGGGTCCTGGTGGACACCAAGTTTGAACATGGGCCAGCAAACTGCCTTTGGCACAAAGGAGGCTAATGGTATTCTGGGCTTCATTAGGCACAGTATTGCCTGCAGGTCAAGAGACATGATCCTTCCCCTCTACTCAGCTCTGATGAGGCCACACCTGGAGTACTGTGCCCCTCAGTATGAGAGAGACCTGGACATACTGGAGAGAGTCCAACAAAGGGCCATGAAGATGATGAGGGAGCTGGAGCACCTCTCCTATAAGGAAAGACTGAGAGAGCTGGGGCTGTTCAGCATGGAGAAGAGGAGGCTCAAGGGGGATCTCATCAATGTGTATAAATACTTGCAGGGAGGGAGCAAAGAGGACAGAGACAGGCTCTTTTCATTGGTGCCCAGGGACAGGATAAGAGGCAGTGGGCACAAACTGGAACGCGGGAGGTTCCCTCTGAACATCAGGAAACATTTCTGTGCTGTGTGGGTGACTGAGCACTGGCAGAGGCTGCCCATAGAGGCTGTGGAGTCTGCCTCGGTGGAGATATTCAGAAGCCACTTGGACGTGGTCCTGAGCAACCTGCTGTAGGTGGCCCTGCTTGAGCAAGGGTGGTAGGACCAGGTGGCCTCCAGAGGTCCCTTTCAACCTCAACGTGTGGTTCTGTGAGTACATTATAGTAGCTTCATAATGGACTGAGCTGAATGCTGAAGATACTTCTACACTTCTCAATCTGGGATCTAACTTAAAGCTCAGTGAAAACAGATGTATTTACTTTGCTGTCTTCAATAGGCCAAGGATGTTTAGTAAGCCTCCTGCAGGTAGTCTCTTTCTAGCAGACTTGCTAAATGTGCAGGGATGCTGTCCCTGTTACACAAACATGTTTTAAAAAGACTAAGGTTTGTTCAAAGACCACCTGTTTTTGTTTGTGTTTCCTTGGTAGGGGTCTTTTTGGTTGGTTGGTTTGGTTTTACTGATTTGGGGACAGTCATTTGCCTCTTTAACTGTTCTGTTTTCAGAACTCCTGTTTGTGTCTGTAGCCTTTAGGATCAGCATTCAACCTCTTCACTTACTGAGAAACATTTATTTATCTACCGCATCCCAGAAATGCTTTGCTTATGTAACGTCAGGCTTCACGCTAACATTTGTGGGTCAGACAGGAGCACAGGCCTTTCCTAGTGGAGTTCGGATGAGCCTTCCACAGCCATGGAGACAAGGCAAGCTATAAACTCTGTTAACCATCTGAGGATCTGGGACTATCAGGCTTCGTTCATTGGTTAGTGAAACTATTGTTCAACAGAGGAGGGAGAGAAGGGAAGGAAGCAGATTGGATTATACCACTTTGCTGAGGGCAACTGAAAGATGATTTAGGTTGCAGTTTTTGGCTGAAAGCTACATGTGTTTCCTGGGGACACACAGCAATGAACCCTTATGAACAGGTGAGGACAGAAGTGCTAACACATAAGCCTTACAGGAAGGTATACCTGTTTGAAACTCTCTAGCCTAGTAAGTATACACACGAGTAACGGATTAGAAGGTTTCCCATGTATAAGAAGTATAATGAGTGTTACTTCTGATTTTTCAGAGTTGGTATTGTTATTCTTGGGCAAAATTTAACCTCTCTGTATGGTATGTATCTTGATTTATTCTTAGGCAAGAAAGTATATCGAATCTCTTCCACATATGCCTCAACAGGACTTGAAAGCAGTATTTCGTGGTGCCAATCCATTAGGTAAGAAAGACAGACTGATACAGTTTAAATCTTTCACTAACATATGAACTCAAGTCTACGTTTGTTGTGTGATCCAATAGAATAATGATCAGCACTGTGAGAAAAACATTGTTTAACCTTTTGTCCTGCGACTGTTTTCCCTTCATGAAGCCTGTGTATTTTTTTTATTTTTTTATTTTTTGGTGGAGATTACAGGAACTTCCTAGTGGAAAAGTCTGTGGATGAAAACAGTCTGTGGATGAAAAGCAAAAGCGGGCTATATATAGCAGGAATAAATAAAAAAATGTCACAGGGTCTAGGCTAGAGGCATCACTTCTGGCTCAGGAAGGCCATGAGCTGTAAATTGCTGGCAAGGAGTAGAATATACCAGGAAATATAGCTGTTTGAATGCCTTTTTTGTGTGTTGTTTCTTATGAATTTACTAGCCATTGTTGGACACAGGATGTTAGGCTAGACAGACCATTGGTCTGATCCTGCACTATTGTTTTTATGTCTAGCCAATTGGATCTGTCTTTGCAAAAGAGATCTTTCTATGAACCAGTTCTTGTGACAAGACAAAGAAGATGCTTGAGCCACTTGAGTTATCTTACTACAGTGCCTGTTCTGTTCCATCAAGTGTACATTAAAACATTGTATGGAGGGAAGTATTTTGAGTTAAGGTATATTGAATTCTTTCTGTTTATTAAAAGACAATTTCATTTTTACAAATACAAGTAGTTGTGAATGTTTTCTTATCACAAATGGATTTTATTTGCATGAGGTCCATGAGTACATGTTACGTACTAATATTATAAAGGCCAATTGATGACAATCCTTATATGAAAGCACTACAAATATTTTTTATATATCTTAAATACGATAAACTTTCAGTGTAAAACCAAATTCAGAGTTACAGACCTCTCTTATATCTAATAGTCTGCAACTGTTGACCTTAAACCTATTTACTTGATGCAAAGCTTTGGAGTATTCATCTGATGATTTCATTGGTGCAGCTAATTGAAAGCGTAGTCGTACATTCACCATTTTACGTTACTTGACCTGGCACTGATCAGGTTAAGCACCTGCTGCACAACGCAGGATATTTAAGCACACAAAGGTGTTTTCAAGATCAAAGCCTTGGATGTCTGAAGAGGTGAATCAGATTTCAAATAGGATACAGTGAACCGATGTGCATACCACAAACAAACCTGAAGCTTCTTTCATCTACGAAAGTTCTACTCACAGTATAAAATTTTCAAAACTTGTTTGTTATATTGTCTGCTTTTTTTTCCAGTAATGTTAAATGATTTTAAGGTGAGACTAGAATTTGTGCAAACAGTTGCCTTATCTTTTACTTCTAGACAGTCTCATGACTTTAATCTGAGTTTCTCTTTTTCCCTTAGCTGTAGACCTTCTTGAGAAGATGCTTATATTAGACAGCGATAAAAGAATCACTGCCTCAGAAGCACTTGCACATCCATACTTTGTACAGTATCATGATCCAGACGATGAACCCGAGGCTGAGCTGTATGATGAGTCAATAGAGAATAAAGAGCGAACCATAGATGAATGGAAAGGTAACAGGGAACTACACAAAGGAGTTAATATGTACAGCAGAACAAATCCTTACTTAAGTGACAGTTTTGCTCTGTTTCTAACCAGAGCAATTTGAACTCTTAAACCTCAGGAATACAAAGTAAGTCCACATGTGTGTTTGTGGGAGATGAGGTAGAAGAAGTTGTGGTTTCTCTCAGGATTTTGCTCCCTTCCCCCAGTGTTCCTCTATCAACTCCTCACTACCTTTTTTGTGGCAAGTTTAATGGTATCTAAAAGCTGTTGGTAGTTACCATGTAATGACTCATTCTATCTGGCTTTTAATTTTCTAGGCCAGATCCTCAGCTGAAGTAACAGTCCTAGGGCAACTGACAGTATTTGGGATTTTGGCCTAGCTTTCTTCAGCACCAGAAATGAAAATTGTCCACACACTCGTATTTCACTAATCATTTGCCAACTCATTAAGAATAGTTAAACCATGCTCTTGGTCTTGTTTGAGATGAGAGCTGATGATTTTACTTTGGAGTGGCACCCCAATACCCATCCTTGGGAAATAATGCAACGACCTTTTTTTATTAGTTAACTCCATGCTTGCATCATAGTTATATTGCACTATAGTATCACGGAAACAACATGGCTAAACACTAAGTTTGCAAGTATACTTGAAAGTACAGTCCAATTTCATCATTGTCTAATGAGGACATATTATGCTAAAATATCCTTACTAGACATTATAAATTAAATGAGTAATGTTCTGGAAAACTAATTATTCCTGTTTATTAATAAAGACCTTTCCTTGGCTTAAGATAAAATAAGTATACAATCACAGAATCGTAGAATCATTAAGGTTGGAAAAGACCTCCAAGAACATCTGGTCCAACCTACTACCAATGTCACCCACTAAACTGTCCCTAAGTACCACATCCAACCTTTCCTTAAACACCTCCAGGGACGGTGATGCCACCACCTCCCTGGGCACCCCGTTCCAATGCCTGACTGCTCTTTCTGAGAAGAAATTTCTCTTAGGAGAAATTTAAATATTCTCTAAAATACATGTTCTTCTGTTTCTGTGTGTATATTCTGTAACTTTTACTCCACAAAGGTTTGATAAAAATATATTACCACAGTGAGAAGGTTTATGGTGACAATTACTGACCTCCTGTACCTTCCTCATGCCCTTCCACTGGCTTTCTACACCTGTGCCACATTTTATCCTGAGCATTGTGGAGGAGACTAGCAGACTACTACTGCAAATACACCTTAATGAAAGACAGGAAATGGATCATGGGTGTCTCTACAATAAAAAAGCCTCCCAAAACCCTGTAAAGTGTTTTCTAGAATCCTACTGGGTCTATACAAACAAGGCACCGATTACTCTTTACGTGTGCTCTCCTCTTCAGGATCTGGCAGCATATGACACCTCACATATATCTTGTTTATGACGAGGCATGTTCGATTTGCTTTTGTGCTTACCAGTGGATGATTTTTCTGCTACTTTTTCAGTTGACTGAGTCTTTAACAGGAAAGTTTAACAATTTCCGATTCATAAAGACGATTTCTGTTTGTGATGAAACTCTGCTAAAATTATTTCAGGAACAATCTTAGCTTAACACTTTCTTAACTGAAGTGATGAACTGGAGGTGAGTTATCTCGGAAGGGCAGTGTATCCTGCTGCAGTATCATAGTTTTCTATATCATTGTCCTTTTTGGAACGACAGGTGAAATTCCTTCTTTATACAGGACAAAACCAGGCCTGAAACAAAAATCTAAAAACTGTGCTCATGCATGTAGGACACGCAGCTCTTCCTCCTCGCCATATTTTTAGCTTGGGAAAGTAACTCTTATTTTCAAGTACAATATGTGCCACATTTAAGTAAGATGACATTAAAGGTCACAATTTGCATAAAATGTTTGTATTGTTAATGAAATATTGACTCATTTTCTGAAGACATCAGTGGCATATTTCTCCTCTTCTGTTCAAATTAAAAGTGGTGCTTGATCCCAAGAGGCACAGAGCAGCCAAAGTAAAATGAGATTTCAGGCACTTTGTCTCACACATTAGGCACTTTAGAGTTTCCTTGACCTCCATTGCACACTGCTGAGGTTGCAGCCTAAGCTCATACATTTTTTGACACGTTTAATCAGTTAGATAATATTTCAAGTTGCAGAGGCCAAGAGAATGCCATTCAGAGTTGAATTCTCTGCACTATCTCTCCTTAGCTGCTAGTTCCAGTTCCACATCTCTCAGCATAACATCTGTGCTGTTAGCTAACTAGGTGGCACGAGAAAGAGTAAAGAGCTTCATGAACATACAGTACACAGCCACCAGGAATAATTTATATTACAGTCCTGGGCATCTGATTTGTGGGGGCACAGGCTTACTCAGAGTTCAGCCAAGACTGCTCTAACATACCTGGCTGCCTGTGACTAGATGCTATTTTAATAGCTGCAGATCAATCACTGAGTCACCTAACAAATCCTTCAGCCTCAGGGATCCATACATGGAATTTCTTACAGGGAAATTCTTCAATTGTTAGTGAAGCTGGCACACTGGTCATTGTACACCATGATACAGCATAACACAACCGAAGTGTAATCAAGACCCAGCCCTAAGATTTGTACATACTTCTTAGAGCAGAGCTAGGTCCACTTTTATGTTTGTTAGCTGTCTCTGACAGATCTTTTTAATAAAAGAGCTAATAAACACAAGTTTGATATGATTTAAAGATCAGCGTTCGAAAAACAGATCCTGAAGTAATGCATTGTTGGCCATTTATTTACGTGTGGACAAGGTTTGGTCCTTAAAATACACTATCTAACTTGAGAAAATACATAGGAGGAATCCGCTGACAGCGTATCCCATTGCTGTGCAAGGTGCAAAACACAAAGTGACTGTCAGCGTGAAAAGACAGAGGGCTCTTCCTGAAGCAGGGTAAAATAGCAGTGACTCCATTATTTCTAGTTAAGCTTTTCTTGAAGAAAATAGAACTGCTACGTGCTTGTAAGACAAAAGAACATTTTGTCAGAGGGCCTTAAAATTAAGCTAGTTACGATAAAATACAAAAAAACAAACACCAAACCACCTAGATACAAGGCATTAGTACAGAATTGCACATGATTTATGTAGAAGGCAATTGACTGAGCGATGATAAAGAACATTCTCTGCAGTTAAAAGTGCACATTTTAAAACCTGCTTGGGTGCTTTTAAAGATGCCACTTTACATTACATTTTATCTTCTATTACATCATTTTGGCAGGTCATCTGACAGCATAATTGATGTTTCCATTTCAGGCTGATGTGTTTTAGTAATTATGTGAAGGGGACAGGCATGTTTTACAATAATAGCGAGTCTAATTTATAATCTGAAGTTAACAGAAAGATTCTTAGCGAATTCAGTCTGGGTTTGGATCTAGAATCTAATAAGGCTGGAAATACAAACTACAAGTCACGTGCATGTATTTAACAGTTTTGTCTGGAATATTTTTCTTTTAAAGGGAATAATAATACTTTTCTCTCTCTCACCCCCTCCCTACAGAACTTACCTATGAAGAAGTGATTAGCTTTAAACCACCTGACCTAAAAATGGATAGCCTGGAAATAGAACAGTAAATACAGGCAGCTGTGTTTTGCCTTGCTGCACTATGAAGACTGTTAAAATATAACCATACAATTTAACCTGTGTTCAAACGTAGATTTTACTATCCAAAGATGTTGGAGAAGATGTGGAAAAGCAGATGCATTATACAGAAGCCAGTTGTTGTCTGTTTTGGGGTTTTCTTGCCTTGTAATATGAATGTATTCCCAGTTCATAAAGGGTGATAAAGAACTGCTTCGTTCTGACAAAATTATGCACTGAGTTCTGTTCAACTGTGTTTTCTGCATGTTTCATCTTATCAGTTGTATTGCCAAAATGAAGGTGACATTTTAAATTAATTTTAAAATTGTACATTTAACGCATGAATGTATACAAACATAAACATAGAATTCCATACAAGCAATCCATTTTTTTCTGGCATTAGCCTAACTTTATCTGTCCATTTTCATTTTATTTATAGTTAGTGCCTTTATGAAGAGAGGACGTGGTAGTGAGATAGACAGAATATGCATACGTAGTCATATCTGTGGTGGTCTTACAAAATTACTGGATGTCTCTCAAAAAATCTAATACCAGTTCAAAGTCAGTAAAAAATAAATCCCTGTCTCCTGTTGCCATTAAAGTGTCTGTCCTCATTCTTTTCCCTATACATATTTTTATTCTGCACAATACCGGTCTGTGAGACCATTTTAATTCTTGCTGGTACCCCTAAGCATGCTGTTGGTGGAGAGCTGGTGAACTTGCACAAGTTTCCAGGAGGGTGCCCTGAAGGCACCCCAGGATGTTTCTAGTTTTCTGCAAACTTCAGCAAAAGCTGTCACAGATCACAGTGCAAGGATACTCAGTCAAGTTCACAACTTTGAACTCGATATTATTCATTATCTTATTTCCCTTCATTTAGTCCTTGAGAAAATAGTCTAAAAATTGCCACTGGAAAAGAAAACAAAACAAGATTTAAGAATAGTTTGCAGATTTGTGAAACACAAAATATCCATCGTGACAGATTTTCTTTCTGAGCAAAATTTTAAAGGCTTTCCAGCTCTGAAAAGCTGGAAAATTAAATCTTAATTAATAAATTGCAGGATAGACCACATACCAAGTTGTATTAAAGAATTTAATTTATTACATCAGTTCCCCATTGAAAGCATAATACTACAACAGGAATATCCTTTGGCATGAGGCGTCTTGTGGTTTCATTGCTGTGTCTTTCTCACAAAGTAGTGAATCATGGTTGCACAAACTAGTCAACGTTGTTCATTTTTGTGTCTTGTTCTCACTGTCAATGTCTCATTTTGTAGGTGGCTTTTTGTATTATTTACATTTTCTTCAACTTTTGTCATTTAGATCCAGTTGTACAGCTATTATATGACCTAATGAATTCTACTGCATTTATTTACCTTCCTCTGTATCTTTTCTATGTAAAAAAACAAAATCTTTTTCTTAATAAACAGGTAAAAAAAAAATCAAGTCCAAGAACTTTTATTTTCCACAGACACTTGATGTGGTATTGCTTGTCTTCTTGAAAAGTAGAACTAATCGTTCCATCTAAAACGTTAGTTCTTCATGTGTGGTCTAACTGGTGGACTTTTGTTGATAATGTTTGCAGTTACCTAATACTTACCTTCAGTAGAATGCAGCTGTTTGGATTCAATGTTCTTCAAGGCTTATTAACCTGAAAGTAAATGCTTGTATGGATTTATTGGGAGTCCTTTGAATCTGGCGGTCATTACATCGACGTCCTTCGAAGCTGGATGAAGCCTGTAATGGTCATTCAGCAATTGTCTGAATTTCATGCTAAATAGGTGAAAAGATTATAAATCCTTAAACGATTTGTCTGACTATGCAATGAAAAATAATCCCTCAGACATGTCTTAAGTTTATATTTTTTTAATTTGCTTGTTTACGACTTAACAGAAAAATAGTTCGGTGCTTTATTTTCTCTGAAATCTCATATTGAGCTTGCTAGTCTGATCTGCAGCTATTCTCCAGCTGGAAGGGCAAGAATGAAATAAAGAAATTTCCTGAAAACCCTTCACATCAAATGATAATGAGTTTAGTGTGGGATTTGTCCCATCATTTGTTTAATCTGGTTTCCTGGCTACGGGGGTGGCCATCACCAAATGTTTCAAAAGAATGTGTAAAACTCCATGGTAGGCACATAGCAGACAATCTCTGCTTGACATATCTCTACTAGTTAAATAGAAAGACAAAGTTTTTTATCGCTTCCAAAATTTGTTCTCCTGGCAACTCTGAATCTTCTTTAAAATACCAAACAAAAAATGTATTTCAATTTCCATTCGCAGATGTAATTTCTTCTAGGAGATAAATTATGTAGGAAGAGCACAGTCATAGCCACGTGCAAACTAATCAGAGGTGACAGAGTGATGGATAACAGGAGCTCAGCTATTTTTAATGAAATACCATCATAACCCACAAATCATTTCTCCTTTTAATGTTAAGAAAAATGGTAGTGAGAGAGATGTTTCTTTCCTCGATTTGCCAAATCAAGGCGATTTCTTAGACCTAAAAGCCACTAATTAATATATTTTTCCTAGAACAGGTAGCAGACTCCCTTGTGGAGATGCGGGAATGCAGTGTGGAAAGTTTATCAGTTCCCAACAGCAGGACGGGGTAATTGGAAAGCCAGTACCCCACTGAGACCACAACATGGACGGCTTAGTACTAATAATGCTTATCGTCTGAACACAGATGGGAAAAAAAAAAATCATTTGTCAACCCAGAGAAACAGGCCAACGGAGGTAACCATTCAGGAGTGAGGTCTTTTCACGGCTGGTGAATGTGTAAGATCATTTAGAAGTAATTTGAAAGAGCAGAATAAATAATTATATAATTCGGGATTTTATTTCATTTTGGCTTTGTGTTGCTAAAATGTCTTTAACACAGGAATTGTTTACACAGCCCAAGTTTTATTTGGAAAACATTTTTACAGTAGAGCCTGCTAAACTGTATTTTTTGCAATTTCCTAACACCACTCGTTGTTATAATCGTGCTTTTGTATGTTCTTTATATATGGCACGTACATTTGCAGAGAGTGCCGTAGGCTGTAGCCCACAATAAATGATGGCACTTGCCATCCCTGCCCACCTGCAAAGCACAGAATTAATTCTCAGCAAAACATGGACAAACAACTCAGCTGTACCTCAGCTACTCACGTACTCATGTTGCCGCTGGAGGAAAACATCACAACTCTCGGAGGGCTCTCACTGGTTAATTACTGTCATTGTTAGCAATTTACTTCTCATCTGAATTTACCCAAGTTTAGCTTTCAGTCACTAGAGCTTGTTATCCCGCTACCTGCTAAATTGAAATTACCTCTAGTATTTATTATCTCACTCTAATCAGCGTTAAGTGCAGCCCCAAATCTAGTAATTTTATCATCATTGGAAGTAAGAGGTCTTGCAGAAGGAAAAAAAGTCTTTTACGTTTAGCTTGATCTTTTGACAAGCATAAGTACACACTACATTTCTTTTAAAATCTGCATCTTCATTTTTTAAGCTACCTCATCAGCATCTCTAATTTACAAGTCTGCTGATAGAAAGAAACCCTGAGGATGGTTTAGAAGGAAAGCACAGCATTACAGGGTATTGCTTGCCATAATACGCAAAATTCCCTCCTCCCAGAAAATACACAGTGGGTGCACAAGTACAAAACAGCAGGGTTACTAATAACTCCGGGAATATACAGAAAACAAAATCAAATAGAAAATGAGGTGATCAACGCTGGTGTATGAAGAACTATAATGCAATAATAGGTCAATACCTATTAATTAGACAGCATTGTTGCAGAATTCCCATTAGTGCTCTTAGTGTTTATTTATTTCTTTATTTATTATTTATTTGGTACAAAAGACAAAAAGATACAAAAGCAAAAGGGAAGGAGGTTCAGTTCACTGCAAGACTACATGGAGAGAGCAAGTGCTCACCCCGGGACCGGGGGGGACGGGGACAGGCAGCTCTTTGAAGGACAGGATATTGGCAACAACAAAGTCTTTGACAGAGGTGGGGAGCAGTCAATACAAAAGCCACTTCCTTCCTTTCTTCCCGTCACATGAGCCCCTGGATGATAAAAAGGATGCCGACGTCCACCTTCACAACACCCACAGCCTGGTCAAAGACGAAGCTATTAAAAATGACCTATTTAACTGCAGTCCCAAACCACTTCAGAGTAGCCTTTGCTGCATCTGTAATTGCTGGCCTGGCTCAAGAATCCCTGCCAGGTAAGCGGTGATAAACATTTAGCTCTTGCTAAAAGAGAAATGTACTGTAAGTTGGATGATTTATGTCCTTTGCTAGCAGCAGAAAGGAATTCAAGCTAGGCAAGCTCAGCCTCATTAGGAAGGAACTAATCACAACAGCCTTCAAAGGAGCTGCTTGCTTCTCCTGCCCGTGAACCAAGCTGCTAGCATCTGCAGATACAGCGCAACTCTCTGAAGCTGGTGCTCAGAAAATCTGCACGCTCTCACAAAGTGAGCATACCCAGTGGCATTCATTTCTGAGTCTTTGACATTGATTGGTTTTCAATACTGAGTGCTGTGTGCATTACTAAATGGGACCCATGTAAGCAGGCAGAGACAAAAAGCGCGAGGATTTTATGTGACAAGTATCAAGAGGGTCAGAAAGCTGCATTAGCGTAGCTGTCATCGACCTTCTTGCTCCTGTAGTATAAAATATTGAGCTGACATGTATAAAAGGTTCTACGTTGTGAATAAAAGGGGGGATATCCTGTGAGCTTCCAGTGCTGATGCTGATCTTCAAACCAATACGATCCTTAATCCATTATAGAGCAAATTTCTACATAATGAATGAAACTGTTCATCAGGCTTCAATCCTGCGTGCATACAGATGCTTCGTTTTGCAGTCGCATGGTCCCTCAGCTCCAGTTACTGTCACCAGTTAACACGGGCATTGTATAGAGAGGTTTTAGCTCATCCTTTTGGATTCCCATTTGATCACTGAATGCAGTAGCACCTGAATCTCAGTGGCAGCCACAATACAAACACACACCAAATCTGCCCTACCTGGCAGCCTCCACTGAGCCATACTTCATCCCTTGTGGAATAATATCCTGTGGAGCAGTGCTAAGATAATATATTTGTATTTCATACTCGTTTTATAATAGAGCCCAAAGGCTCAAATCAAGAATAAACCCTAGGTGTTACATTCTGTGCTAAACTAACACAGCGTACTGACGTCCAGTCCATCTTTCTCATCAGCGCCAGTTGGAAATGCATCAAATGAACGCAGTATTAAGGAGGATGGGGAACATGGGTAGGAGTACCATTAAGGTTGTGGTGATATGAACTGGTGATGCACACAACTATGTAGGGACAAATAGGTAAAAGCGATCACCCTATACCCGTGAATGTACTTTTTGTGTGATTTTTGAATTAGCAACGGAAAACTCTTCAAACCAAGAGTGTTTTGTTCTCTGCTCTATCAGATTGCAGACTGTGACAGTCTGCTATAGACTAAAAGCTTCCTCCCTGCTCCCGACTCCCCAAAATCAGACAGAAACACAGATTCCTTCTCACACATCAGTTTATTTTAGGAATCAGTAGCAGAGAGCCTTTAGGCATGATCTGAAGTCAAAGAGTTACGAGAGTGAAGTCAAAGAGCTACAAGAGTGTGACAAGGAGTTGTTTTATACATACCTAATGCTAATCTCTGCACCTGGCTTTGCTTCTTCCATCCCACCTCCAGCTGGGATAAATAAAGAGTAGGGGTAGTAAATAATGCAGTGACTTCTCACTCAGTACCTTGAACAAATGAAATGCCCAGTCTAAAAAACTAAAATTAATTTTAAAAAAGCACTTAGGTAGTACATGTTTATTTCTACCTGCTCACTGTATTCTCACAGTATGGCTGGGCCCCCAAGTCTCCGTGTTACAGAAACCGGGATTCAAGCACCCTGCTCAGAGGTCACAGAAACAACGGAATAGTTGCAAAACACTTGGCAACAGCTCCAGTGGGGAAGGGTGTGGACACAATCACACAGGAATACTTTCAGAAGAATATTGGCGTTTTTGTTTAAAGCTTTACTTTTCCTTGTAATAAATTAAATTGATTTGCTTCCTCCACAGCAACATACATAAATAGACAAGAACAGACTACTTTTTGAAGGTGGGGATAGACAGCTGTTTAAAGAAGTAATATTCTAGGAATCAGCCTTTGACGATTCAGCAAAATTTTAAGTTTTACTGCCATTTTCAAAGTATGTTTTACTGTACTAAAGTATTCACATGTGAAATACTGTCAAGATGAGCTAGTTTTGACCACGTGAAAATCATTTAAAGGATACGGGCAGTAAGGTGGGAAGGTGCTTGATCTTTCCAAGGACCTTGTCTGATCTTCTGCTTTCCCCTGTTGCCAGTGTCTGGGCTGGGGGATCACCATCACCTGTTCACACAGATGCACCTACTTCCCTCAGGACCGGCAGTCAGCCCCCAGTTTATGTCCTGACAAACTATGCCGTGTCATTTTATCACTGTTAATAAACTCTTTGTTCTGAGCAGTTACCATGCAACTCTCTCACCGGACTCTGTAACTACTCTTCGTCTGCAGAACTGCTCAGGCAGAGGTGGTTAGCTTCTCCGCTGCTCTATTAGAGAGCTCCTTCTGCAGCACAGAAGCCTCATGTCCAAACTGGAGTGGAAATTGAGTTATCAGTCCCTGGAGGGAGCAGAAAGACTGCTGTACACATCCTATCTATCTCATATGTTTTATGGCTGATGGCAAACTTCCAACACATCGAAAGTCGGCTCTTTAAAAAATAAAATAAAATAAAATAAAATAAAATAAAATAAAATAAAATAAAATAAAATAAAATAAAATAAAATAAAAAGATACCAACATGAATGTTTCTTCCCAGAAACAACCTTCCCAACTTCCCCCTTCCCTTTACAGGCCGGGCACTTTTATTCATGATGTTGAAGGAAGGTCTCTTTGTTCTATAAGCTTTACAATAAACATATGCCAAAAGCAGAAACATCTGAGAGCACTCCTTTTTTAATTAGCCCTGTCAAGCACACACTGCCTGGGATAAGATATGGCTGTAGTATCATGTTGGTGTAATCGCAACAGATTGTCTTTGGGAAAATACAATATAATACATCCAACCAAGCCTAGCAGGATACCAAGACTGATGCATTTTGTGACTCTGCTGCAAGATCTACCAGCTGTGGGTGGATCCAAGTTTCTCTTTTCACTCCTGCCGTGGATGCTCTTAATGGCTTTATTAGACAGCCTCCCTTCTCACAACAGTGCTAATTTCCTCTTCTTTTCAGTAAGTTTATCAGTGCATTTGCTATATGTGTGACTCAACGAGGAAAGGTGGTCTTGAATTTGACCTATGCTGCTCCCTCATCCATCTTAAGCAAAGTAAATCTAATTACGTATGTGAAGGAAAAGCATGGGGAAAAACAGCATTGGCCAATTTGGTCACTGAATTTAAAATATCTTAAGAAAGCTGCTCTGTAATCTTCTGAACTTCTGCACAAATGTGATGTCTTGGTGCTGGGTTAGTATTTTTACCTACATTGTCAAAATCATCCACTTTCTGCCTTGATAAAAAGCAGTAAGAAAGCCTCGCTTTGCCATGACTGGATTAAGAAAAAATGGGCTATAGACAAAAAGTAGAACAAATTCTTGTTGTATAAGAAACATATATATTTGTCATTAAATGTAATTTAAATAACGGAGTCGCTCAAAATTGAGTAAGAGGTACCGCTCTCTAGCCTTCACCTCGCCCATACCATATTTCACTCCAGCCACCATCTGAATGCCAAAGAGTGCATAAAGGTGATGTCAGAAATTAAAAAGCAAACAAACAAACAAAATCTGCTGGGACTGCGGGTTTGAAAAACAAATGTGTACCATTAATCTAACATTTGACATGAGCCTTGCATTACCTGCCGAGTGTCAGAAGGTTGGTTTCCGTTCTCACTAAAACAGGGAGTCAAACAGGTCAAATATCAGCAGAGAGCAGCACTGGAAAACACCTGTATGGTGGAAGGATGTTGTGAATTTGTATCTGATATGCAAATAATGGGAGGAGGCAGGGCAGGACTGCTCTCCTAGATTTAGTAGTTACACACAGAAAGGTCTGGACCCCTGGCAACTACCAAAAAGGCCTCGGGAACAATGCAACTTGGCCAGATTGCCCCTCTCTAGCTAAGCCACAAAACGAACTCTAGTGACAGGAAGTCTGAATTACCTAACCTCAGCAACATTGCTCAGGGGTGAAGTCAGACAAAACAAAGGGCAAGGATTCTAATTATATACACACAGAGAAAACATAATGCGTTTTTAAAAGTAGGCCTTTGCCTTACACATGCTGGACCAGGCCTATTTACTATCGAAACACCGTGAAGGTTGCTATCTTCCATCTTCCAGCACTGCAGTGGTTTTAAGCAGCTGTTTGAACTGTTTCATATCACACCAAATGTGCAGGGGACCACTTGCTTTAGCAACTAAATTAAGTGTATACTTGTTTCTATTTAACAATATTAAATATTGTTGAAACTTTGGGTCTGATCCTGAGGTGAAGTGGGAAGTCCACAGCTGTGCAGCTTTGTGCAAGGGTGATTTGAAAGCTCACTTTTGTACTCCCAGCTCTCATCAGACTAAGTTACAGCCCCTCAGCATACGTGTGGGAGCCACCAAGGACTGCCGTAGCACAAAGACATTCACTCCCTTACTTCTCCTGTGAGCAAACACTTCTGCACACACACGGAGCTGCAGGAAGAAGGGGGTCAGGCACAGCCCCTCTGTCTGGCTGTGAAGGATTGCCCCCGTCCTGCTGCTGTCCCTGCTTACTTTTCAGAGCTGCTGCCGCTGCTTGTGCCCTTTGTGTATGCAGCACCTACTGCCTGGGATGACCGTCATGTATTTCTGTGCTCCAGTTTATCAGTAATATATCATACGGGTCAGAAAAAAAAAAATGAAAAAAAAATCAGTGGCCTCTGCAAATATAACTAAATGCAGTTTTTCTCCTTTGTCTGTAACTGTCATCTCTTCTTTCCACTTTAATTTTTTGTTTTATATCCCTTAACGCTTTCATTAAAAGTCAGCTATCAAATCCAAAGCTCTAGCACAGAATGAGCCCAGAGGTGCCACACCGCGGTGTGTGTATGCACGAGAAGAAGGCTGGGATGTATTTGCTTTCAGCTTCATAGCAAGGACTCAGCGCACCCCTAATTCACGCCAGGATTTCAACACGTAGCACGGCACGTGCTCGCTGAGCCTCTGCCACCACACCAGCCATCCATTTGCTCCTGTCAGCTCCAGGAACTGTCCCAGTTCCAGCTGCCACCGCCAAGACCGATTTCATGGGGGAAACGACTGGAATCGGGAAGATCTCTTGAGCTTTGCAAAAATACAGGTCACCCCTCCAAACCCACAGACGCGAGGCAGCACACAACGGTGCCAAGAGGAGCAGATGGATTTTAAGCGTGTCCTCCTAGAGCAAAAGCCTCACCCAGCACGTTTCTCTGGGTACACACCGCCAGGCACACAGTGAACCATGCTGGGCAGCTCGCTGTCCTCCACCTCGACAACACCTGCGGGTCACCGGGCCCCTCCCGTGGGTCTGCCACGCGGTGTCTCCGAGGGAGAGCCGCCTGGGGTGTCCGTGGGGTGTCCCGCACCCCCTTGGCCGCGTTACTGAGGGGAGGAGAAGCGCCAGAGCTGCCGGCAGAGCTCCTCACACGGGGCCACGCGAACGCCGCCACCACGGAGGCGGGCTGAGGCGCTGCCACACGCCGCTCCTGCCCTGCCTAACCGGCACCTGCCGCGGCCGACACCCGGCTCCCGGCTGCCCCGGGCCGGCCGGCGGATCCCTCCCGGTCCCCGGGGCAGCCCGGCCGGGCTGTGCGGGACAGGGGCGGGCGGAGGGAGGGAGCGGCGCCGAGGGAGCGCGGCCAAGCCCGGCCCCTCGCCTCGCCTCGCCTCGCCTCAGCCCGGCGCTCGCCTCCCGCGCTCCCCCCGGGCTCTTTGTTGGAGGGTGCCGGCAGGGGGCCGCGGCACCATGTCCTCCCCCAAGAACGGCTTCTACCGCCAGGAGATCACCAAAACCCTCTGGGAAGTGCGGGACCGCTACCGGGACCTGCAGCCCGTGGGCTCCGGCGCCTACGGAGCCGTCTGGTGAGCGGGAAGGGGCAGGGGCAGGGCTGCGCCCCCCGGCCGAGGGAAGGGGCCGGGGGCCGGGGGGGAGCCGCGGCGGGGCGCAGCCCGCGGCGCTTTCGCTTTGTTCCCTGCTGCCAATTTGTTCCGGTTGTGGGGACCCGGGCGGCCCCGCCACGCTGCCGGCTCGGCTCGGGGCCCCGCGGGGGTCTCCGCCGTCCCCGGGGCTCGTCCCCGGGCGGGGAAGCCGGGGGGGTGCAGGTCCCCCCCCTACGCGGGGCAGCGCGCTGAGGGCTGGGCAAGGTGAGTGTGCCAGGGCAAAACAAGTGTGCCTGAGGGAAACGAGTGTGCCTGAGGGAAACGAGTGTGCCAGAGCAGAACGAGTGTGCCTGGGCAGAGCGAGTGTGACAGAGCGGAGCGAGTGTGCCAGCCCTGTGGGGCGTTGGGGTCGGCGATGTCGCCCCGGTCCTCGCTCACCAACCTCTGTTCCTGTTCCCCCGAAGCTCGGCTATCGATGGAAGAAACGGTACCAAAGTGGCCATTAAGAAACTGTACCGCCCGTTTCAGTCCGAACTCTTTGCCAAGCGAGCCTACCGAGAGCTGCGCCTCCTGAAACACATGAAGCACGAAAACGTGAGTTCGGTCACCAGCAGGTCCCCCCGGGGCAGCGGCTTGCACGCTCTAAAACAGAAAGAAAATTGGCAGAGCTGGACAAGGCAGATGTGTAGCTGCATAGTGTTCAGGGCTCTCTCAGCGAGACCGGCGTGTCTGTCTTTGTCTGTCTGTCCTTTACCTCCAAGTGTTTGCTCACGCCAAGTGGAATCCCCTGTGGGAGTCACCTTTTCATTTCTATGTAGGAAGGATTGGGGGGTAAAGGTTAGGACCACGGTGCTCAATCTGTGCTCAGAGCTCGCAAGAGAGACCAAGAGACCTGAAATTACATCTTCATCACTGCGTTCACGTGAGTTACAGGAGAACGCAGAGCATGGGTCTGTGCCTGCGTATCTCACGTGACAGCATCTCTTTTTCTGAACTTTCTTGAAGGTGGGTATGGTACACGTGCGTATCTTTGGGGGGGAGTAGGGTTTTGTTGTTTATCTTTCATAAAGTATTAGAAAGTTTTGGTTTTGTGCTAATGTGAAACAGGAAATGTTGGGGAATGACTAAATAATTTGCTTGCTGGGAAGCAGAGACTAGGATACAGAACTCGGCGCAGATTCCCACACAATATGAAAGAACAGCTGTAGAAAGAAGTGTTAAAAGTGTGAATGAGATAAAGATACTTAGTCCCAACAGATTTGTGTGAGAACAGCTTTTGTGGAATTGAAGCATGAGGAGGGTCCCAGAATGGACTGGGAGGATCACAGTTGTGGCTTCAAATGCTGGTTTTGGAGAGCGTATGTGGTAAAAAAAAAAAAAAAACAACGATGAGGGGCGGAGGAGGTCTTTTTAAAACGATGCCTAAGAGCCTGGTTTAAAATGTTAATGATGTGGGAGATTAGAACATCACTCCTTTCAGATAGCCTTCGAGGCAAGCTACAAGATTGAAAATGAGTTGGAGAGAAATTGGTACTAACAGTAGCCAGTCATAGTCATTTAACATTATGGTATTAATGTTCTGAGTACCAGCAAAGTGTAGGTTCATTTTGAAGAATAGTTGGTGGGAGATGCTGACTGTCCAGAAAAAACAGGCCTCTTTGTAGCCTGAGGATTTTGTGTTTAACATTTTAGTCTGAATCTTTTAATGTATTTCATCATTTTCTTTGATGACTCTTTTGAATTAACTGCTTCTAAACCACTATAGTATATATTAAAGAGTTAACGCTTGCAGGGAACTTCTGTGTCATATCTGGGCTTTCTACTCTCCGCATTTTCTTTACTGAACATTTGGGAGCAGATCAGCTCATGCAGTTGCCAAACTCTTAACCGTGTCCAGAATTTGGAGATTATTTTTCTTCCATTTCCCAGAATAATCTGTTGGGCAGTATTTTCCACTCCTGGCTGCTTTTATGTAGCGTGTGTCCTTCAGGATAATGCTCTGGAACCCCACCACAGCCTTGTTAGATAACTGAAGAGTCTAGAAGAAAATGCTCACTGGGGAATGTGAGCACCATTTGTAAAAGTTACAAATCAGTATAGGTGGAGGAAAAGATTAATTTGTAGTCTTAGAAAACAGTTTGGGCCACAGAAAGAAAAATCTCACCTTGGTAGTAAGGAAGAGTTTTACCGTGAGTTATGGCATTTACTCATTAAAGAGCAATGACTGTATAAATGATCACTCAAGGGATTTGTGGACACTGTAGAGAGAGAAGCTGTCTCCACCACCCATCCAGTATGAGGCTGAAGTGGCAGTACTGCCCTTTCCGAGAATTTCCATCCACCATTCCAGTCTCATACCATTCATTTCACCCACTGTGAATTAGGACTAGCAACAAAGCCTTTCTGGGTTTCTAGCCCCCATGCTGACCTCAGGGTACTCCTTTAACCATTCCACCCATCCAAAATTAGACCAGAGTGGCAGCATCATTCCTCATAAGGATTTTCAGGCCTCCCCCAAGTCTTTGATCCACCACCAAAGACATACTTTTTTGCATATTACTACCAAAGGATGGATTTACAGAAATGTGTAGCATTTTGATCTTCTTGTCCTTCCTTATTCACATCAGCAGTCCCCAGCAAGTTGTTCACACTTTTAATATTACACACAATAGTGGCAGGACAACCGCCCGTTCTCTGTCCTTGCCGTTGTGGTTTCCATGGGCTGTTGAGTTTTGAATGGGCGCTACTCACGTGAGTGAATATCTCCTTATAACAGGAAAAAGTAGAACAGTGATTTAAATATTGCTCCTGATTTTTAAGTAAACTGTTATGTTATAGCATACTTCTGCGTAATAGCAGGCATCCGTCTTTCTGGCTGTAATATAAGCATCTGCTATTAAGAAAGAAAAAAATTGAAATAATTGTTTCAAAGACCACAATAAAATAGTGATGACACTAAGATCTCTTTCTTGGGTGTTGGTAATCCAAGTGTAAGTGGTGGTGTGCAATAGCCAGTCCAACAGTACTGCCGCCATGGATCGGATTTGGGGTGTTGTTACAACATTGCACTAATCTGCCAGTACACAAGTCTTCCTCTCGTTTCTTCCTACTTCAGGTTATAAACTAATTCAAAATTTTGTTTATATGATAGTTAAGGTGACATCCAGTTCACTCTTCTAGTCTGTTTTTCTTTTAAAATAACTTGGGTAATCGTGATGCACTTGATGGCAGATTACATGAAGAGTGTGATGTTTTGTCCATTTCATGACACGCTGTGGTAAAAAATAGCATCTTTGATCCATGAAGGTGGCAGGAGATACCATTAAACCCATGCCACAGCAGTACAATTCATCAATTTGCCTTGTTTCAGTGAAGAAAACCGAAGAAAACTTCTGCTTGATACCCTGGATTACCTCCCTTCTTGATCCTTTGAAGAGTATGCTCATTTATTTAATGTGGAACATTTGTAGGATGACCTGTCATCCTGTAAAAGTAAATATGGGAGTCATCCTTCTGAATTTTAGTGGAATTGTATTTTACCTTGTAGGGAAACTAGCTCACAGGTCAGTTTGCTCACCTGTTTAGGGATTTTCAGGTAACGGTGGTTGCAAGGATGACCATCTCTCAATTACGTATGCTAGATCTTTGTGCTTCCTAGTAGCTCTCTAGCAGCACGTTACTGAAATGTCGTGAGGAATATTTCTGTATAAGCCGTGGAAACTTGGTAGTGTGGGACTTATCTTCACCCCTTTGCAAGCAAATCCAGGGGAGGAATGGTACTGAGGACCATGGGGTAGAGGCCGTGTGTGAAGAGGGTGAGGCCTGGCTGTTAAGAGATAAGGCACTGTCCTTAATGGCACTAGTACCTATTTTTTGGGAGGTGTTTTAGTCTGAGAGGAGCTGCGATCTTTTGCAAATGTCCTAAGCTACTTGTGCTGCCTAAGAAGTAATTTAACCCAGATCAATTCCTCTGATACTGCCAAAAAGAAGTTACTTTCCAGTGGGATAAGCTGCCGGATCACCATAGCTGCATAAACAGATATTCTGGCAGAAGAGGGAATGGTGTGAAAATGACGAATAAAAACAGCGAAGGCAGAATGAAGAATGCACTGTGGGGTTTTGTTTTCGGTTTTATTTTTCATGCATTCATGCTAGCTTGAAGTATTCATCCCACTACAGCCTTAACAGATCTCTCTCGTTGCTTTGGCATCTACTGCATCCAGCAGAGAAGAACAGACTGTTTACCTTCAGGAGGCTTTTTGCAGTAGTGCTGCTTTTGTTCTCTCCTTCTTTACATTTTGACTTCATTTAACGTGAGGCCAGTTAAAACTATCTGCTATGGCTCTGACTTAAAACCAGCAAGAGAATGGAAACCCTGCCAGTGTGCTAGCTTGGGTCCTGGCTCTGGCTTTCAGACACGTGCGTAGGTCTGCATGTGCGTATTCCTCTGAAGTCAGTGGAGATGTCTGTGTTTGTAAAATTAAACCCAGGCAAGTAAGCAGAGGTGCAGACCCTTTAGTTTCCTTTGGCAAACGACTTGGATTTTATTGTGCATTTAGACTGGAAGCGATGCTATAATCCCTGCTTTTGATGAAGTAACTGCGTCGTGACTCATGCTGGCTCAGCCCTAGTGCCCTGCTCACCTCTCAGCTTGCTAACACCAGCTTTGAAGTTGCCATCAGGAGCGCAGAACAGCTGGCAAGAAGAAATGGCACTGGAGAGAGAGAAAAGCAGCAGCTACTGTTAATGTATTGTTTCAGAACGGAGTGTGGGTTTTAGGAAAGCGGTGTGATCGTCTGCCTACATACACATATATCTGTGTATGCATGTAAGCATACACGGTAATTCTGACCCAGTTCTACCAACTTCAATTCTGAATGTGTTTTTGGCATAAAACTTTTGACAAATGCCCGTTAAACATTTCTGAAGTTGAGTCGGTTAATATTCTACAGATGTTTCTCTTCCTGGAAACCCTGTAAGAGTCAGCTGCAGTATTTGTTTAAAGGTACTCTGTGTTATGCTCTCAGTCATTGCTCTGTGTGGAAATTGCTCTCTGGTGAATTCCAGCATCTGAAGAACAATGTATGTTTTACATTAGGAGAGCCATTTAGCTTTTTTCTCCCTCTTGGAAGGGACTCAGGTATCCAGCAGGCACCGAATCAGCTCTCACTCTACAGTTATGCTTCTGAGGATGATTCACGCTTTCCATTTTGGGTTAGCCGATAATTATGGTGAATTCTTTATTTTGACAAAAGTGAGGCTTTTTATTTACACTTACAGAGCATCAACCAAGGGAGGAGTTTATTTCAGAGAAAATAGTGGGAAATTTTGCCTCCAGCCTGAGGAAACCTTCAGACTGTCACCTTCGCAGTTCAGCCAGCCAGGCACGAGCATTAGAAGAGCAGCAGTCCCTGCACCATACGAAATCCAGCCAAGAAGGGAGTTATAGATGAGACGTGCCTTTACAGACGAAGGGTGCCAAATGTGAATGCTCACTATATTAGATTTCCTGCAGGAAGCCCTGCAGGACTGCACCACCTAAATAATCACATCCTTCGAGTAGCTAAGTGCCTGTTAAGTGCAAACTGGGAATCCTGGCTGGAGGTGGCGAATCGCCTTATGGGCTGCGAGCGGAAATACAAGTATAGCTGTACAGTTTGTTGCTGTCAAAGTGTTGTAGGGGAGAAATGCTGATGGACGATTTTCTGCATGTTGAAAGCTAAAAAGAGCTCGGGAGCTGACAGGACACCGGAGTCGCTTGTTTTAGTACTCAAAAGCCAATAAATCAATGTAGTGATACCAGTTGCTACACGTTCTGCTTATTTTTACAAACCTGCCTAATAGGTGTTTTGTCTAGGCTGAGCTTCAGCCACTACCTGTTTGTTCACAGCCCAGCCTTAGATAGCAGTAAAGCAGGCTGAAGTGCTTAGTCCGGTAAAACAAAGTAAGGAGGACAGCAGCGAAACCCAAGCCTTCTTTGTTTTAGGATTGTCATCCAGTCCAAAGTGCAAGTCCACAGGGTCTGAATCTGTCAGATGCTGCCTGGGGGTCTGTAGAAAGAGGGAGGCCATCCTGAGGCACGGCTTGTGCCTGTGGGCGTACTCTGACTTGCTTTTACTTCACAAAGAGCAGAGAGTCCTGCAGGCCTCAGGACTGCAGCGAATCTGATCAGAAAAGTACTTCTCCCCACTTGTTATTCTCTGCCTTTCTCCTTTCATTCTTTGTTCCTTCACAACTAACGTTTTAGGGCACTGTGAAGGATGCCATGCTCGTGTTGTCAGCATTATGCAGAAAAAAAGGGGAAGGAGCTCTTTGTTCCCCGGCAGACAGCCCTCAGCACGGTGTAGCAGGGCAATCCCAGGTGGAAAAAAGGTGACTGTAGCACAAGCCTTGTGCTTGATGGTTACGATTATAAAGATCGAGGCTTCTTAGTGTAATAAAAGGATGCAGGCGCCCTGCGATGTGGAGCAGCGCAAGAGCATGAAGTTGAAGCTAATGCTGCAGAAAATGTAATGCAGTATGATGTATATAGTTCAGTGTACCCCAGCAGGGATCTCTGAAAAACGTTCTTGTGTCTGTAGCCTGAGTGCCAAAGCCATTCAACTTCGCTGTGTGTTCATGCGTAGCATCCGCAGCATAAAGAAGCACTTAGTGCATGGGGGACGTAACCTACATTACTTATTAATTTATACAGGATCGGAGTCTTTCATTGATGTACTGCTGCTTACACCAGAAATTTTCCTTTACAGAAACCCGGTGGAACAGCCCTTGAGCAAAAGTAATAAAATGCATGCAAGTGCATGGGAGTGTAGAGATGAGGAGCTCCTCGCTGTTGTGTGCCAGTGGTGAAATCATGTTTGGAAAAGGAGGCAGCTGTCTGCTGAGAAGGGAAGGATGGAAATCACCTTACAAACGCAAAGCTGCTATTTATTTGTTGACAGTAATTAAAATTGGCCAGGGTGGTCAATGTAAATGTCTTGTGCAGGGGAATGGTGGTGATTAAAAGGGCTGGAGACACTGCCACCCTCCCCTCACCAGCTTCACAGAAAAGGGACGCTATCAACAAAGTCACTGTGTGGAGTGCGAACATACCCACGTAAAACAAGTCAGACCAGCAGAAGTGTAGCTCTGCTGTTACTGTGGTTTTGCTCTGCAGGAAGAAGGGAGAGGCTCGGGGTCATGCTTTCTCCTTTAGACATGCTCTGAGACCAACAAGGAGGGTGCTGCAGGGGAGCTCGCAGAAGTCCAAGTTGTTTTTCAGTCAGATGGGCAGCAGGAAACAAAGTGCATCCTTTGTGGGTGGATTCATTCCAGAAATTGCCTTTTGGCAGAATTAGTGGGGAAAAAATGCGGCCATGAAAGGGCAGCGCTGCTGCTGGTTTCCGCAGATGCTTTTCATTGCCGTCCCGTGGTGCAGTGAGTTCGTTCCTTGTCTGTGCTTCCATCTCTGATAAAATCAGTAAGCAAGCCGAATTAACACCAGCATTTAACTACAGAACGTTTCACACAGACCTTGGTTATATTTCATATGGACCACACTATGAAAAAGAGATGATTCTTGCCATTTATGTCTCATAGTGGCTTACTTCTGTGCTGGGACAGTATCTTTCAGTACCATAAAGTTTTTACAAATACTGCATTCAATTGAGAGAGAGCATTTCAGACAGACTTAGGATTTTCCATGATACGGAGGAGGGAGTTTCCTACACTTTGCCCAGTTCTTTTCTTTTCCTGAAGAAATATCTGGACTTGTATCTTCCTCAGAAGATTTATTTTATCCTGTGCCTCCTTGTTCTTAACATATCTGCAGAAAGCAAAGACCAAAATGGAAATGCTAATGACTCTGTTCCAGTAAAGGAAAATCATCCCAAAGCACAGCTATTAAATAAAGATCACTGAGGAAAAGGAAATGGGTCCCTTGCTTTTATTTCTGAACTATTAGTACAACTTAATGTTTTAAACACTAAAATGGATTTCAGGATTTTTAGAAAGCTCACTTTGGAGAGCAACAAAAGTATTGTGAAATCCTTGGTATGTTAAAAGAGTTTTCTGGTTTGTTATTTAAAATTCCCCTTGACAGGAGCAGAGCACTGGTCTCTGTGGAATTTCTCAATTCATAGGGTTTGCACCAGTGCAGGCAAATGATCTGCTCATCTCCATAGGTCTGCGACCTCACCTCAGAATTAGTAAGTGTTTTGTATGCCAGGAGGTGTAAAGTAACTACTGGACACTGTTTATTTTAATAGAGAAGAAGAACAGAGAATTTTAGTGAATTTTAAGGTGATTTTTTTGTTGTTGTTGGGTTTTTGGTTTGGTTTCGGTCTGGCATTCTGTGTATTGAAACGTGTTCTTTATGTTCCTGTGTTTCACAGCAGGCATCTGATAACATTTTTGTGTAGCGATGGATGCAGTACAGCATCCTTATCATTTCATCTTCTGCTCCGTCAGTTCTTTTCGTGGGGTTTTCCCTGCACCATTCACTGCTATATTCCTACATCGTAGAGTTTATTTTCAATATGTTTCATGTTGCTTAGGCAAATAGCTCAGGTAAATGAATGCGTGGAAATATCTCCTTGAAGAGAGCAAGCAGGACTTCTGAAGAAGTTGAAATAGGGAAAGAATTGCGTGTTGGATAAGATTATTGTTAAAATACTTCTGTTAATACTGAAATCTTTGGCATATGGAGAGCACACAGCTTTTCTGACTGTGTATGCTCTGTGTGTGTGTACACACACACTGCCTTAGGAAACACCCTTAGAGATGCATTATCCTCCCGTGTTGTCCCATACATCTTCCTAATTCCTCCGTCCTCCATGTAGTAATGGAGAACTTTATGTAAAACTGTCATATAAAAATATACAGATTCTCACTGTGTTATTAGAACTGAAGGTATTGCTTTAAATAACGACCACATCCTCTGTGGGTATAATTATTGTTTTATGGTAGTTATATTATTTAACTAGTTTCATGTAACAGTCCTCAGGAAAATATTATTAGTGATTTTTTCAAAGATATATATGGTCACAAAGATAAAGAGCTGTAAGCTTTCTGTCTTCATCTTTATTAAATTTTCTATCTTGTTCATCCTTATGACATTTTGATAATATCCAGGCTAACTGTAGTAGATCCCTTGGACGTGGAAAGGATAAAAATACATGCACTGGGGATTTCACGAGAGTTGGGTATTTTTATTTAAAGCTTTAAGTAAAGGAAGTCTTCTTTCTTTTTCTTTTTTTCTTTCTTTCTTTCTTTCTTTCTTTCTTTCTTTCTTTCTTTCTTTCTTTCTTTCTTTCTTTCTTTCTTTCTTTCTTTCTTTTATCATTCTTTCTATCATCTTTCTGTCTTTCTATCTTTTACAGCATTTCAGCTCCCTCTGCATTTCTCTTTACTTCCACATAATTTTTTAAAGATCTCCATTTTGAGGAACAATTAAGACATACTAATAATGTCCCAAATATGTCCTGCTTTGTTATCAAAGTGAATTTTGTGGCACTTTTAGTACTTTGATGGTAACATCAGAAAACATAATATGTTGTTTGCCATGTTTTCTTTCTTAAAGTTTGTAATTTTCTACAGTTCTAGTTTGATGTGTAATCCCTAAACCATACAGCCAAGGAGATGGGTCTGAATAAGGTTATAAATGTTACAAGTCGTTGAGGAATAATACCTGTATTCTCTTTCATTTTCCGTTACTGTTGCTTTCTCTCCCATACGGAGCCGGCCGCAGTGGTTAATGCTCCAGAGGCGTGCTGACGGCAGGAAGACAGGCGCTCCCTGGTGAAGTGGTTAGCTTCTGAAAAACATTTCAGAAACCCGTCGCGGAACCCGTCTGCATTAACAAGGAAATCAGGGCCAGACGGCCCTGGCATGAGTTTGGTGATGGCATTGTAGTCTGCCTTACAGGCCCAATGTCATCATTTTTGTCACAGCTGTTTCGATGCCTTTTCTCAGCGTGGCTTTCAAGCTCTCGGTACCACAGTAACCCTGAACTCGTGGCCTGCCTCTAAAAGCTGCGTTAGAGGAGGCAGCTGCCAGAGGCACGTTAAAGGACCAACCCAAAAAGCTGCTGCTGTAGACAGCGTGCGTTCCCACCAGCCCCAAATACCGTGCTCCAGTACCGACGTGGCAGCCTGCACCCGGGAAAGGCTGCGAGTAGCCCAGTGCCACTGGCTGGCTGCTGGCAGAGCCTCGGCCTCCCCTCCCTGCTCCCGCTGTTTGACACAAAATGCTCTTAAGGAGAACCCAAGATATAAGCCAGAGTAAATCATGTTAAGCTCTTGATAATGCACGCTCTAATAAAAAGAGTTTAGATCTAGTTTCTTGTTCGCGCTCTCAGTTAAGGATTGCAATCTGCCTACCTAAGTTGCCTCACAAGTGAAATGAGAAGGCGCTTAATGTGGTCTGCATTGCTGTCAATGCGTGCCCAGCTGGTGAGTAGCACTTCTGACTGCTTCAGATTATACACTAGTATATCTGGTTTATTTTAAACACTTAAGCCATTCAGGTTAAAGGATACTCTCTCCTCTTATATAAAATTGTAAGCCTCTGAACTTTTATTTAGGTAAATACATTATTTTTTTAATCAAAATTGACCCTTAGAGTTAAAAAATAACACATAACGAATCCTGATGTTGCTAGGCACTAAATCAGGTATCCTTTCTGCCATCTTTATGCCTGTAGTTAGTCTCATTATGAAAATGTTTTTTATAATATTTCTCCACTCACTACGCAGTTCAGGAATCTGTGTTAAGGCAGTATTAATCCATGTTTTTTTCTCTCCCTTCCCCTTATTTTCAGGTCATTGGAATACTGGATGTGTTCACACCAGATATAACACTGGAGAAATTTAATGACTTGTAAGTTTTGAGTTGTTTTTGTTTGGGAGCAGGGGAGTGTTGCTTGTTTGGAGGACTGGTTGTTTGCATTTTTTAATAATGGGGAATTCCAAACCCGTTGCTTCATGGCTTTTTCTGAATCCCATCTTAATATAACTGTTACATGCATCTTCAAAAGCAGTAGGTTTTCAGACTATCGTTAGAACCAGTCATCTGTTTTATCGGGTGCATAATACTTCTTTGAGGCCTTGGTAAATCACAGTTTGATGGATTGCCTAGCCCACTTTTTAAGATCTGATTTTGTACCCTAAGGCCCAGACTGATCAAATGATGGAGCCATTCTTAACCAAGCAAGCAGTCTGAAAGTCAAGCCTGCTATATAGCATATCTCCAGTGTGGTCCATCCTAATTCTAAAATTAATTCAAAACTGCTGTTGCTGCTGGTTTTTTTTTTTTTTTTTTTTTTTTTTTGTGAATATCTGAGCTCTGCTCTGTTGTGCTCCCTGTGTGGTTTCCCACTGCTGATTTTACAGTCTCTTACATCCAGCTGAGGGTGGTCTGCACTCCCTCTTGACTAACCCCGTAGGCCAAAATGATCCAAGCAGTACATGAGATAGATCATTTCTAGCACCAGGCATGTACGTCTCTCTGATGTCTCCCTTTTGGCAGCATCTCAGACACCAGATACGTAGTGTCTGTATGGATCCTGCTGCAGTTCTTGTGAATCCAAGTCACTACAGAAACAGTGGTCAGAAATCTCCATTAAGGCCTCTTGGGCTTAATGGAGATTTCATGTTACATTTGTAGAACTGTGCTGGGTTTCTTCAAATGTACCTGCATTTAAAAAACAACCCAGCATATTTGTATGCTAGTAGAGAAAGCTATCTGACAGGAAGATGAGGAAAATGAAGCACAGAAAACATGGACTAGGTGTTCATACATTTAAGCCACCATTGAGCCAAAAAAAGATGTTGTCCATATTGCCTGTAGTGCTAGCTTATTACATAACATGTGTAATAAAATGCACGTGTGTATGGTTAGCATTCAAGGATTGTGTTTTAAATGTGAGCCTAAAATCATCCTCCAAGTTTTGGAGGTGCAAGTCAAGTAGGTGAGACACATTTATGGCTAAAACTACAACCTAGGACAAAATTTACTTTCAGGACTTCTGGCAAGCTGTCAGAGATGCGCAGGGCTAGATGTGTGTACATTTGAAACAAAAGTGGAGAAACAGCTTTTGTGAACGGAAGGTCAGATGAGTTATTTGAGGGAGACTTTCCTTTTGCTGAGTAGCCATGAGATGTTATCTGTGGCCTGTTGTATAAAGATCAAATTCGAGCTGATTTGTGGGTAGACGTAGCAGAAGTAAGGCAGGTGGTTTCACCAGAGCCAGCCCCCAGGTCTGATCTTATCTGAGACCTTGGGTTTCTCAGCTAACTTCTAGCCCTCCTGTCCAGAGGGGAGCATGCTCCTACTCTACCTGCTGCTCTATCACCTGCTCCTTTGCTCTACCACTTAGTATAATGATGATTAAAGACAAATCCCATCTCCTTTATGAAGGAACAGTCAACATCCTTTCGCTGCTCACGCTTGTGTTGATTTTCCTTCAGAGTCAGAAGCTCAGCTGACTGATGTAGTGTACAAAATTAGAGATGCATAAATCTTCACCAATGGAAGTCCTACTGGACAGCTGCTCTTCATCCTCTTTAACTGTATTCCTTGCATTGTCTGCTCTTGTGTCATACAAAATGTGCCAGAGCAGGTTGCTACTCCTCATGGTGTAAGAATGTGGGGGTTTTAACTGGAACTGCAAGGAACTTAAATGCGTTCAATAAGCATCAAGTCCACACTGAAGCGAATTGTTAACCAAGCGCCTAACCTTTTCAGATTATTTGAGGACTTCAGGATTGTAAATACGTATTTAATAATAAACATAAGTTTGCCAAATTTTAAGTAGAAGACAAAGTGTTCAAGTGAGCTCCTAATGTTTTATCCTATTGTTCTATTCCAATGCGTTGTTCGTAAACTATTACTAAAGTTTGAGTTTACAGACTCAGGTGGGAATGGATTTTCCCTCCCTTACATTTTGTTTCCCTGCCATTTATCAGTTTGACTGTTAGAGATTTGAAATCATCAAATTGTAAACTTAGCACATTGCGTGTGTGTAAAAATAGTCTTCCTGCCCTGTTCTTTACAGTGCTTGGTGGTTATATATTGTGTTGAACTTTGTCTGTTTACCTAACTCATTATCCATCCAGAGCCCTGGGATCTGTGCAGGTGATAACAGGCTAGCAAAATCCTAATGAATGTTGAAGGTCACTACCGGTAGTAAAAGACATGTAGATATTTATTTATTTCTCTCGTCTCACCTCCTTCTACCTCTGTTTTTTTTTTCTGTAACACTCACTAATGTCTTTTTCTGTCTCATTTCAAATATTCATGACCTCTGGGAAAATGCATTTAATAAATATGAGTGGGGGGATATCTTAATATGCTTTCAACATCCAAGAACATCAACAAAGCAGAGGTCAAACTCAGTTTTTTAGGTTACTGGGTCTGTTGATAAGCATCTTGTGGGTCATGCTTGAAGAGAGAGAAAAAATTTCATTCTTTTCTCCATATTTGCTATGTCCTATATAATTACTGAATCAAATTGCACATATTTTCTGTCCAAACAGTAGCAAATTTGTCTGTGAATGCTTGGATTGGGAACCTGATGCCTGGTCCCCAAAGACTTGGGGAAAAAGGTTTGGTACCTAGGGAATGCTGAAAATACTATCTATAAGTCCAAGTGTCCCATTTGCCTTTGACTTTATATTCAGTATCTATTTGGTTTATAATTATAACTCTAATACAGTAAAAGAAGTTTTTGAGCGGGTTTAAAAGTAGAAATCAAAAGAAATACTGTTTGTATATTTTAACCAGAGGAAACCTATTTAAGTCTACATAGTAAAACTTGTCTCCATGAAACAACGATCACATCTAATCCTTCTCTTGATGAAAATGCATCTGCTTTTCTTCATACTGTGAAGAAAACTGGTGACTTTATCCTCTGGTGCCAGACGTGACTGGCTTTGCCTCTGTCCAGGCCTGACTTTAAGGACAGACTCTGAGTTTCCTACAAGCAATGCAAAGAACAGGTTTGTACCTTAGGCGAAGACTAGCGGTGAAGTGCCGCCTTGACGTTCTCAGGCTTTCTGTTGCTGATGTCCTCACCAGTATGAAGTACCAAAGATAAAGGAGGTTATGATCCTAGATGAAAATTAATCTCTGTTACATCTGACCTCGTCTATTAGAATGAACCATCTAGGCAGTTTGGTTACCCTGTGATAGTGAGATAGATAATATCATGTGTGAATGTCCTAGTTTTCTGCGTAGATATCTTTGAAGTGTCATGTGGCTCTTGATTAGGTGCCTTTTATCTAGTTCAGTGTCTGTACTCTCCTGGCAACTAGCAACTTTCCATAACCACTGACAGGGTTGTGCGATACCTCTTCATGACAGTCTTAAAAGATGAAAACTCAGAAACTTGGAGGGCCTGGGGGGAAGGTGGTAGAATTGTTTGGTAAACAGAATGATCTATAATTTAATATTGTCACTGAACTATAACATACAATTATACTTCAGTTTATTTGACAAACAGACTTATTCTGTCCTTTTTTTCTTTCCTTCTTTCTCTTTTAGCTACCTTGTCATGCCATTTATGGGAACAGACTTAAGTAAAATAATGAAGCATGAGAAACTAACTGAAGACCGAATCCAGTTCCTTGTATATCAGATGTTAAAAGGCTTAAAGGTTTGCCACTTTTATTTTCATTTCACAATCTATTTTCCTAGTAAACCATTATAGAGAGCTATAAATACTTATCATTTGATAGCAGGATAACATTTATCTCGCCTGGTTTGGTACAAGTATTTACATTCTACGTAGCAATTGTTTTGTGATAATAAATGTTACCTGGTGGGGCTGGTTTTGGTTTTGGTTTGGTTTGGTTTTTTTGTGTAACGTTTTTTAGTTTTTGGTTTTTTTTTTATGTTTGTTTGTTTTATTTTTGTTTTGTTTCATTTTCAAGCAACAAGAAAAGATCTGGGGTAGTTGTTCAAGGTCTGTAATACATTGATCCAGGATGACCATGACTGCCTTATTTCCATAAACCAGAAAATCCTGCTGTGACTTTTAGTTGCCTTCTTCCCCAGTAGTGATTGTGGTGCTGCTTTGCCACACCTCTTTCTGTGGCTGGTTGGAGGGTACAGAGTCTGCAAATGAAACAGCTGTAGAGTTCAGAGACAGGTCTTCCCTTGACTTGAGACAAGCCAAACTTAATATCCTGTTGGCTAGACATGGTAGATCAGAGTAGATCACTGCTGTAAGTGTAGTATCTTTCTGTGCTCTGCTGAAGAGCATATATATATATATATATATATAAGGGATTGGGATGTGGGGAGTGTGTATGTGTATGTATATGTTAATACCATACATACGTGTGTGGTATATGTGCGCCATACATATCTATTAACCTGTAGGTGTGGTATTTTGGAGTGAAACTCTGTCGCAGAGACAGAGTGTGACCCTCACTGACTCCAGGTGCTCACACTGGTTGTGATGACTGTTCAAGGACCACAGCAAATGTCACTTTGGTCCCTGTGTGTTAAGAGTCCAGTTCTGCTAAGCACTAAAGCTCACTGCTGAATGTGAATAGGTAAGTCATTCTCTGGAACACATCTGTGTTATTTATATATTCAAATGCCTTTCTGAGCAAGAAACAAGAATTCAGAACAACAAGAATTCAGAATTCAGGTGAGATGTTACTGTTGTAAATCCCTTGACGTAGCTTTGCTGGCTGCAGCCAGGCTCTCTTGCAGTGATGGCCATTTAATTCCTTTTGCAGTTCTGAAGACATGCTTTGTAACAAGGCCATAGAATGGCTCTGTCTAGGATTGAATGTGGTTCCTTTGGTTGTTCCTCGCACGATACTGTTTTTGTTTTATGGTCCTGCAACACACAGCATATAGGCAGACTTTCCTCTGCACATGTACAAAGCTAAGTGGAGTCGGCGTGCTAGAAGGGGGGTTGTGTTGGATAGGGATGTGCTTGCACAGTGGAAATCCAGCAGCGGTTTTGATGCAGGGAAGTGTGTCACATCAATCAGGATGCTGATTTGTTCAGATCTGTATTGGTATTGCCAAACGCTGTTTAAATAAATAATACTGCAGGACAGCGTGCTGTCCCTGGACAAGAACATCAGTAACAGTGTACACAAAATTCCTTTGTATCTCTGTACTTAACAGATAAAGAAGGACAGGTAAATTGTTTTATTTTCATCACAATACTTAGTAAATGCATTTTGTTCTTGACTCCTGTGTTAGTCATTTCTCCTTCACCCTACCTACAGTTTTACGTTCTTCATTCGGTAGATTTTAAGTGATACGGCCTTTAACATATACTAAGCAATTACATTTTATCCAACCATTTGGCATTTAAATGTTGCAATTCCATTCTACAAATACAAACTAAAGCCGGGTTTAGAGAAATTGGCAAATTCGCCTCTGATCCAGGCTTTGAACCTGCAGCCTGGTCTCAGCAGCTGTATTAGATCTTCTGTTAGCAGTGGTTCACCTGAATGTTTTGTGTCTTTTCCAATCTCTATCTCACATTTTTGAAGAGCACAACTGTGCTAAACTCTTATGCTTTGTCATTCCATATTGTGAAGCAAACATTTGAGAACGGTCTACATGTGTTGCATTTGGTTTCTTCTTGCACCAATTCATCCAGCCCCAGTAACACACCTAGTTGGAAGTATCTTTAAGAAATTATCCGGTAAGAATGCTCCAGGGCTTTTTACTTCTTGAGATTCTTGCAGCATGGGCTGTGCTAGGAAGTGGGTTAAGCGGAAAACAGTATTGCTAGCATACATTAGAAAAAGAAAATGGGTCAGTAACTTGACTTCTAATGCTTCTTTTAACAATATCAGTTAATTGGCTGTTTAAGAAAGGATCTGACAATATTTTGCATGTAAATCTTTTTCAGGTCTAACGTTTCTGAATTAAAGACAGCCCATCTGTGTTTACTTTGGTCGCTTGCTTTGGAGGCGGGTGGAAACAAAGCGTATACTCAGTGCTTGGCTGAGGCATTGTAGAGGAAAATATTTGCAACACCTGGGAAGGAGGAATATGCAATTCTGTAGATCTTTGTTGTAAAACTATTTCAACATCCCACCCAAGCTAAGCCTCTCATTTCATAATGTGTATTGTTTTTCTGCACATTTTTTCTTTGATGGACTCTCTTTTGGCAGGGGGTGGTGGTGGTGGTGGTGATACAGCTGTTAACTTCAGTATGCATTTGTCCTTTCTGTAAAGTACTTGGATATGCTTGCAACTTGGAAGGGCTTTTGTCATTTTTTTTTGTTTGACAGAAAAGCTTCATATTGTTAAAGAATACAGAAGGCAAGCTGAAAATAAATGTCCTTGTGTAGGTGGAATGGGACTGGAGTTTTCAGCTCTTTCAATCCTGGGTCCCTTTTCTGCTGGAATGCCAGTTGGGTTCGTGTTCCTAGAGGTCTGAGGATGTGGGTGGCAGTCATGTTTCTTTATTTGTACACTGAGAATAAAAGGATAGCTCTTGGGCTGTACAAACACCTACCTTTTCAAGCTTCTTTTGCCATATTCATGATAATAGTTACCTCCTCCAGTCCTCTCCTTTTCTCATCCCTATTTACTGTCTTTAGTTTTGTGTTCTTCTTCCAGCTTCACCATTTTCCCTTCTCTCCCCTCACCCATTTCCTCTTCAGTTTTTCTTTCCCTGCCAAGTCACTCCTCAGTTTCATTTTGCATGCTGCCTAGAATACTTCTTCCTGAGTCTTTTCTAATTCCCTTTTGATTAGATTTTTATTTTGTGTAGATATTACATATGCAGACAAGAATGCTTAGAATTTTGACAACTGTTGGATAGCTTCCTAGCTATCGAGGATTTATGAATGCTACCAAAAATTGTCTTTAGGATTATGCACAAAGCTCCTGTGTTCCAAGGCACTTTGCACATGTTAAGCTGGATTCTTGAATCAAATACTGTTCAGGTAGAATGGTAATAACACTGTGAAGGGTGTGTCTGCTATGGTCCGAGTGCTTTTACGGCACGAGCAATGAATAATCTGGCAACAAATGGATAACAATAAGGAAAATCAGCAAGAATAGGATCCTGTTTCAGAAGGCTGTTGAACTGAAATGGAAAATTTTATGAGCTAAGACTAACATAGTTCCAATGCTGTTACCTACCAGCAGATAAGAAAATGCTGTTAAAAATACTGCTAAAGAAACATTGCAGCTCAATGCCAGTTTTCCAGTTTACAAAAAAGCTAACATTTGCAAAAAGTCCTATTTCACGTAATCTCAGTAGTCTTGTATAAAGAGAAGTGTTTAGAAAATATATAGGTTCTCCCCAAAGTGTTAACATGACTTTTGGTGCTGTGACCACTCATAAAACCTTCAGTGGGGTGAGAACACCAACAAAACCATGCTCTTCCCCCAGAACCTTAACAAAAACTCAAAAGGGTGCAGTCCTTCTAATTCCTGTTTCTACATGCTACGTTCTTATGTGCAGAAATTTCTGGGTCTGCTAGTTATTTCCTTACTGTGTACAGTCACACCAGCAAAAATAGCCTGTAGAACATTATTAGCATCTGCTCTGGAAAATCAGGAGGCTTCCGTACAAAGACATTGAGATGATTTAGAATGTAAGTAGTCATTGTGATATCTTTGATAAAGATGGCTATTGGCAGAAGACGCCAGCTTTTCATCCATTTGTTGGGAGCCTAGCTACTTATAGATAAGTTTCTTTAAATATATATATACTTGTACCCTCTCTGTACAGCTGAAAAACTTCCTCTTTTTGCATCTGCTTCCTCCCATCCTGATGCACTTCGTGCACATCCATGACAGAAACAGAGTTTCACAGTTCTTCATTTGCTGTAGTGGTTTTACAGCCTGTGCTCTGGGGAACATTTCTGTTCTCTCAGCCCCTTGTGGTCGCCCCAGGAAATCCTGTGAAGCACTTTGGCAATTCCGAGGGGTGATGTTAAGGCTTGCCTGTTCTGAAGTAATAGGCAGAAGAAACTGATCTACCCTATACTGCAAATGTAAAATGCTGAATCTGGGACTTCGGGCAGCCAGTGGACAGAAAGCTTTTCAGAAAAGGACTCAGGCAGGGCAGTTAGCTTTGTGCCGTTGTAGCAACAGAGCCCTGTCACAGTCTTAGCTGTATGGGTACCGTTATAGCTTGTAGGTGAAGGGAAGGGAATTTTTTTCCCTCTGTTCAGGAAAAAGTTTGGGCTGCCTGGAGAAGACAAGGCTTGGAGCACCTCTTACCAATGTTTATATGTATCTGATGGGGGGAGGTAAAGGAGACAGAGCTAGACTCTTCTCACTGGTACCTAGTGAAGGTACCACAAGGTGAAACACAGAGAATGAATGCCTTTTTTGCTTCAATCTTCACTGCTAAGATCAGCCCTCAGGAATCTCAGACCCTGGAAACAAGAGAGGAAGTCCGGAGAAAGGACAACTTTCCCTTGGTCAAAGAGGATCAGGTCAGAGATCATTTAAGCAAACTTGACATCCACAAATCCAAGGGCTCTGATGAAATGCACCCACGGGTGCTGAGGTAGCTGTCTGATGTTATTGTCAGGCCACTCTCCATCATCTTTGAAAGGTTGTGGAGAACAGGAGAGGTGCCTGAGGACTGGAAGAAAGCCAGTGTCAGGTCAGTCTTCAAAAAGGGCAAGAAGGAGGACCCCAGCAGCTACAGGCCAGTCAGCCTCACCTCCATCCTGGAAAGGTGATGTAACAGCTCATCCTGGAGTCATCTCCAAGCACGTGGAGGATAAGAAGGTGATCAGGAGTAGTCAGCATGGATTCACCAAGGGGAAGTCATGCTTAACCAATGTGATAGCCTTCTGTGATGGGATGACTAGCTGGGTGGATGCGGGGAGAATGGTGGATGTGATCTACCTGGACTTCAGCAAGGCTTTTGACACTGTCTCCCATAACGTCCTCATAGACAAGCTCAGGAAGTGCGGCCTAGATGAGTGGACAGTGAGGTGGACTGATAATTGGCTGGATGGCAGAGCTCAGAGGGTTGTGCTCAGTGGTGCAGTCTAGTTGGAGGCCTGTAGCTAGCGGTGTCCCCCAGGGGTCAGTACTGGGTCCAGTGCTACTCAACATATTCATCAACGAGCTGGACAATGGAACGAAGCGCACCCTCAGCAAGTTTGCTGATGACATGAGGAGTGGCTGATACCCCAGAGGGCTGTGCTGCCGTTCAGAGGGACCTGGGCAGGCTGCAGGGTTAGGCCAAGAGGAACCTCATGAAGTTCAACAAAGGCAAGTGCAGGGTCCTGCACGTAGGGAGGAATAACCCCGAGCACCAGTACAGGCTGGGGGGTGACCTGCTGGAGAGCAGCTCTGCGGAGAGGGACCTGGGAGTCCTGGTGGACAGCAGGCTGACCATGAGCCAGCAATGAGCCCTTGTGGCCAAGAAGGCCAACGGTACCCTGGGGTGCATTCGGAAGTGTTGCCAGCAGGTCAGGGGAGGTGATCCTCCCCATCTACTCAGCCCTGGTGAGGCCTCACCTGGAGTACTGTGTCCAGTTCTGGGCTCCCCAGTACAAGAGGGCCACGGGGCTCCTGGAGTGAGTTCAGCAGAGGGCTGCTAAGATGAACAAAATACTGGAGCACCTGTCGTACGAGGACAGGCTGAGAAAACTGGGTCTGGTTAGCCTGGAAAAGAGAAGACTGAGGGGAGACCTCATCAATGTGTATAAATATCTGAGGGGAGGGTGTCGAGAGGACGGAGCCGGTCTCTTTTTAGTTGTGCCCAGCGACAGGATGAGAGGCAACAGGCACAAACTGAAGCGCAGGAAGTTCTGGCTGAATATGAGCAGGCACATCTTCACTGTGAGGGTGGGAGAGCACTGAAACAGGTTGCCCAGAGAGGTTGTGGTGTCTCCTACTCAGGAAATATTCAAAACCCGCCTGGATGCCATCCTGTGCAACGTGCTCTAGGTGACCCTGCTCGGCAGGGGTTTGGACTAGATGATCTTCAGAGGTCCCTTCCAACCTTGGCCATTCTGTGATTCTGCAGTGCCAAAAATTACTAGAAACGGGATCTTATGTATAGGAATAATGAGAAAAACTGCACAATCTTACACAGTACGCAAACCTGGTGTACTGACATGTAGTTATTTGGGGATGAGTAGGGCAAAATGCAATTTTAATTACATGAACGCTAAAAAATCTTCTGTGTAAGGAAGTAAACTTTTTCTAATTTCAGATTACTTTAGCATCATGAAAAAGTACTCTCTCCCCACTCCCCAGGCAACTTCTTAAAGTCAGAACCTAATTAACTAAAAAATGCTTTCTTTTTTTTTTTTTTTTCAGTATATTCACTCATCAGGCATAATTCACAGGGTAAGTGGAAACAATATGAAATATGTTTATATTCTGACAATGTGACTGCAGTTTGTGTATAAGCATGGTCTTAAGCCTGCCTGAACTTAAATTTATAGTGTTTAAGTTTGATTGCGCCTTAGGTTTCTTGTTCAATAGAAACAAAAGGTGTTGTGGCTACATCAGTGCAAGTTGGGCACTTTAAGTTGGACATGGAAGCTATGCAAATTGCCAGACTAATGCAATAAATTGATATTTTCATTTCTGTAGCGGCTGTGATCATGAACTAATTGTACAGTTGCTTAAACTTTTTCCAAGCTCTCTCTGGATGATACTTGAACTTCTCAGTTTCATTGCAGCTCTTCGCGCCTTTGTTTCTCTCCAAAGCCCCTCTGACCTTAAAGCATTTGTATGAAACAGCTGGATGACTTCAAAAGTTCAGAGAGAAGACTCCTCTAAAAGTCTTGTTTAGATTAGATCTTGTTCAAGGGGGTTGGAACTAGGTGATCTTTAAGGTCCCTTCCAACCCAAGCCACTCTATGATTCTCTGGTCATGTCCTAATGTGTGGCAAACTAAAGGTTTGCAAAAGCTGAGGGAGAAATTATTTCTCATTTTTTCTTTCTGTTTATAACTGTGAATATATAAGTCACTGACATTGGAAGAACTTCTTAGTCATTGAGTCATTGCCCTTTGTTGCTAAACTTAGAAGTACAATTTTTGAACATCATTAGAAGTCTCTCCAGTAGTTAAAGAGACATAAGGGATTTTTTTTTCAATGTTGTAGTCGCCATTCAGTGGACTTCTTTTGCTAGGAAATTAATTTTCTCACAGAAGACAGTACAGGCTCTTACGTAGAATCTTGTTTGATTCCATCAGTACTTCTGCTAGTTATAGCAGGGTATGTATGGAGTCTTTTAAAGTATACTTTCATATTCAGTGTGTATAATCCAGAGATAGTGAAGGAAATTTATTTTACTTCATCTATGTATACATGAATCCTTAACTTTGTGGTGTCATTATTAAAGGCAGCGAATTTATGTGCAAACCTGATGCACATTAAGATGAATGAGTCTTTTCATTGACAAGTATTTTCCTAGTTTCTGGCTACTAAACAAACAAACAAACAAAAAAAGTTGATTTGTCTGGGGGGAGAACACAAGGGAAAAAACCTTACTCATATTCAAGTTTGTGTGTTTGCTTCTGTTATTTGTTACATTTAATTTTCTAATTTAGATTTATGAGATTGTTTTGTTTGTTGCTGTTCTAAACAATTGTAGGAAAACCACTTAGCCTAAATGAAATAAATACTTTTAAAGTGTGCTTTATTCTATTTGCTGTAAAAGAAATAAATAACATCCATTTCAAATGTGATTACAGGATCTAAAGCCCGGAAACCTGGCAGTAAATGAAGACTGTGAATTGAAGGTAGGATATGTTTATTTGAAAAAAGTAGCCAACTGTATCAAAAAACACCACAGAAAACACTGAGGGCAACAGCTGTAGAAGTGCTAGCCAGTTTCACTGTTAGGTAAGGATTTCAGTCCACAAGCTCAGAGGAGTCGTGGAGAAGGGAAGAGGATCAGATGGACAGTGGTAAACAAAAGTGACTGGAGACGGATCCTTATAAATATTTTCCCGTTTGTCTGACTTCAGTCTCCACAAAAATAATTATTTATTTGAGAAATAAAGCCCCGAACACTGAAAAACTATTAGCCTCCTATTTGTACATCCTTGACTGAAGTCAGTGTATGTTTCATACAAATGGCAGAGCTGATGATCAGTTTCTGAGATCCTTACAGGGCCAAGCACAAGGAGTGGCTATACCACAAATCAGAAATGTTGTGCAGGATGTCAGAGCTGGAAACCTGAAGTCCAGGTAGGACACCCTGAGAAATTAGTACACAGAGTTAACAGGGAAGAGCTGCGGATTGATGCCAGGATGTACAGAGTTGCTGGTAAGGAAGTCAGTGCCACAGGCTTTATTTGTGGTGGTGTTGGAGTGATTGGTGGCTTCAGTCCTTCCAGATGGGTGACAAGCAGTGTGAGAACTGAAACTGAACTTCTTTTGGTTTGGTGTTTATGTGGCAGTCCACGCAGTAGCTGTGGGCCCATGCATGTGTGTAGCTGTAGTTGTCAGCCTTGTTGAGAAAGATTCATGTCATGGTTACAGCCATATAAGAGCTGTAATGGAGAACTATTTTTATGATACATTGCAGCTAATCACTTCAGAGAGGCACGAGAGGAATCAAATACTGCTCACTATGAACAAGAACATCATATTTCTTTGAAAGTGATTCCTTCTGCACTGTTAAAACTGACAGTATCAATTGCATGCAGACTAGCGTATTTCATAGGAGGAATACATCAGTTTTGATTTTTGCTCTTAATTGAAGTAGTAAGAAAAAAAAATCATTGAAGGGAGTCAGTTACTCATTCATCTTCCTGTAGTTCAGCTATTAACTGTTTTGTTGGTATACTGCAAGACAGGTGCACTTTATGGCATTTCTCACATTACCTGGTTGCTGCTTATCTGGAGTGGGGGAAGTGTTGGCGTAGACCATGCCTCCCTTTGGCTTCCACCTGCCTGGGCTTCCATCCAGAGGTGGTGGAAGGATGGTGCACACCCCCACCCATTCACAGTATGGAAAGCTGGCATGCTCTCCTGGAGACTGGGACTGTAGCACCCATTGTGGAAGGTACCTGTCCTGAAGAGTACACTGCCACTCCTGCTGAATTTTCCTTGGAAATGTCCTCAGTAAAGTCCGTCTGAATAGTAATTCTTCTGCATGTTTGTCACCTCAAGCCTCCTTCTAAATCAATGAACTAAAATACTGAATCTGAACTGTTCTGACTTTATTACTCAGTTTCTTATCTGTACTGGAAATCTTCCAAAGTCTGTTAGAAAGGATATTTGTACTTCAGAATTAATTATGCAGTGTGCCCTGACCTAGCAAAAATGCATCTATTTAGCTGTGTAGAATGAGTTTGTTGAAAAAAAAAAGCAAACTGTTCATTATCAAGTATGATAATAAACTAAGTAGTGCTCAACATTGCTCATTTTAGGAATATAGTTTATTCTCTCAAGTGTAAAGATAGGGGCCTCAGACTGCTTCCAGTCCTGTTAATTCTGTTCTTGTATTTTAATAGATCATTATTAGTTTTCTAGATTTTTTTGCCACTTACCTTCTTTTAACTCTAGCTAAGGTCTAATGTGGAAGTCTAAACAGGACTTTTCAGTTACTTATGAAATCAAGCTATGTCTTCTATCCTGTGCTTGAATAGTGACTGGCATATACATCCTCATAAAACAACAGTAAATTTGAATGGGGACTTTTGTGTCGTGATATGTAAGTACACTTAGGGCTTATGGCCAAAGCTTTCTCCCTAAAAAGATCAAGACTTTCTGGGAGTAGTTCTGTTACGTGAGAATTCCAGATTTGAATGAATACATACAGAAAGTCTAACTCTACAAATAGGAGATACAGAGGAAGATCAGAAGTTTTGAAGCACTCTCTAATTAAATAAAATAAAAGTTGATGCAAGAGTGCAAAAATGTTTTTTTTAGCATCTAACATAAAAATTATATACTTGCAAGTAGCTGTTGTAATACAATTGCTTGCTCTTTAGAGACTGAGGAGAACAGACCTGAATGTTCAGGGTCCTGTCTTTTCAGAATTTCCTTATTTCAGACAAAAAGACGTTGTCTTTCTGGCTTGTACATGGGCGAACTATGAGTGAGTCCCAGTGTGGTAAAAAAGAATCTAGAAAACCAGTTGTTCCCTCACTGCCCACCCTCTGTCCCCCATCTGTACAATCAGATCATGAGATGCAATGCAGGTCTAAGACATTCCTTCATGATCACTGTATTTCCTTACTTAACACAACTTATTTTTCTGTTGCTTTGGACATTTGCAAGCTTTTAGATAAACTGAGGCAAATAATTCTATACCAGAACGTGATTTAGTGAAATGGCAAGGAGAAAATGTAGCATTAAGCTTTAGTTTTTGTTTCTTGACTCTCAGGGCAAAATTATGCTGTCCCTGGTTTTATGGTAAGTTCTGGTGTCATATACAGAAGAAATGTGCTGATCTGTAGCTAGGAAATACTGGCCATCAAAAGGCAACTCCAACCTTTAAACAGAAAGCAAACTATAAAATGTTGAGAAGTGCGCATAAAAATACCAGGGCAAGGATTTAACTGTGGTCTCTCTTACGCTGAAACAGTTGATCTGACTTTGACTGGGTGTGAGCATTCCAGGTGTAATACATAGGATGTGACCTCGTCCTGTGAGCACACTTGAAAGCCAGTTTACGCTAGCACAAAAACATCCTGCCAGGGTTATCCGACCCTTTTTCCCCTGTGTCTGTGAGCCCTGCAGCTTCCCATGCATCAGCTCCAGCAGCTGTGTGGCTGTAGGCAAGCTGGGACAGTTCCTTGAATTCGTAATTAGTTAATAAATAATCAGCTTTATTTTTCAGGGTTTCCTGGCTCCCTTGTCAGATTCTCTAACCTGCCACATAGGACTCAGAAAAGTGACAGTGGAGGGTGCCTTAGGGGAAATCACTGCCTTTTCCATAGTCTTGAAGTTGCAAATTATTTTTGGTATGGTTACTGAAGCAAGTTAGGAAAATGAAGTTCGCTGAGTAGAAAGGGAACTTATTCTTGAGAAGCCATGGGGTATTTGCTCTGTCTTTCATCATCCCTGCATTATAAAAGGGGATTTCAACTTGCTTTGGAAATCTCTTTAGAAGTTCTAGGTGAAAACCTGGAGATCACGCAGAGCATGAGAGTAACACTTTTTTTGTGAAAATTGTTGTTAAATGGTACCACGTTGATATTAAGTTCTAGCAGGATACATTCGTTAATGAGCCTAATGAATATTTTAATGAAAAGAAATCCAAAAGTTAATGCTTAATGCACAAAAATTCTTGCTTCCATTTTCCACCTTTATAAAAATACAGACCCAAATTCTGTCTTAGCTGTCTTGAACTCCAAATGTTACAAGCCTTAGTTTGAAAAAGGCCTAAAAAGTTGTGCCAGACTAGCCTTTTGACAGGCTTTTGACCTGCTACACAAGACTCTGTTTTCTTCCACCCCTCTCCCACTCTCCCAGTGTTACTGGGAAGGTACAGTGGGTGTTGTATGTGTAAGCTGTATATGAAGGTGTGTATATTGCAACTGCAAATATTTTGGGAACAAAGTCTTAGGTACCCGAAGTTCTGAGGGGGAATTTTGGCTGCAGTCATCTGTATTTTATTGGCAAGAATAAAAATCTCTCCCTTTGCATCCTGTTCCTTTTTTTAAATTGCTAGGTAGGTTGTCAGTGGTTATGGGGAAGTTATGGAAATGATACTTCAAGTGTGGCAATAAAGTTATGCCATGACCTTTTATACTCTTGATCTGTGAATGAAAATACAATTTTCCTTTCTGTTAGCACCAGGGGATGATGAAACTGTCATGTTGAAAAGTGAAATATTTTAAGATGTTTAATTACAGTGAGAGCATTACAAACACATCATTCTGCTATAGTAACACACAGGTGCTCCTAGTAAAAACTTCTGATATGTCAACATATATATGAAGCCTGCTACACATGGAAACGAACGGCCCTTCGTGCAGAACTGCATACTTAAGTATCTGCAAAGGATGATTTATTTTGAGTAGACTTTTCTCACCCAAGACACCCTGCTTCTTGTTAGTAGCGTGAACTTGCTGGTAAGCTGTGAGCAGACTCATTCCAGGAGTGCTGCTCAGTGCTGGCCATGTCTTTTGGCACCACCTTTTGATGGTCCACACAGGTGGGCCTTTATGGTAGCCACTTTTGTAGAGGTTGACAAAAAGCTGTGACATTTATTTGTAATCTTGCTGCTGTGTACATTGCTATATCAAGAGGTAAGTATCAGGGAGTCTTAGAAACAAGCTAAATTGTACGTAATCTTCTAAAAAATTGTACTAGCCTTGCATTTCTTACAGAGGGTTGTTCTGTAGTTGTAGCAGTAGACTGGAACTCAGTGGGACTAAATAATGGTCACTCCCTACACTTTATCCAGACTTTCAATTTAACCTAGAGAAAGCTTTCCCTTGTATGAGTTACTCGTAAAATAAAAATAATGATACGTCCTTATTTCAGAATATTATTGGAACATGCTCTTCAATAATTGTGCCATTTGGGATATCACAATAGTTGATACCATTTAGGATGGGTACTTTTCTTTTAGCTCTAAGAAGGTACAATAGCCATTCCACAGCTAGGATTGAATGTGACCAGTATCTTTTGAATCATTAATTGAAGAAATTTTTTCTTTACTGTTTTTACAGCTTTAAGTATTTCTATGGAAGTATCTAACAGGGAAAAAAAAATTGTAAAGCTCCTTCCTACCTCTGTCTTGATTCTTAAAATGAGAACAAGACACTTCAATGAGAAAAAGATGCAAAAATAACCCAATCTCTGCAGGAAGCTCCAAGTCTTTTATTTTCTGCATTTTTAAAATTTGTATGAAATAGATAACTGGCTTGTCTTGGATGTTCTTTGTGCTTCACTACAGATTCTGGATTTTGGATTGGCCAGGCATACAGACAGTGAGATGACAGGTTACGTGGTCACAAGGTGGTACAGAGCCCCAGAGGTCATACTTAACTGGATGCATTACACGCAAACAGGTCAGCATCTCTTTGGAAAAGTCCTAATAGAGCTGAAGCATTCACTGAATCAGGCAAGTCTGTGTTTCTGAAGTGAGTGAGAAATTGGAGGTGGACATTACAATTTAATTATGAAAAACTTACTTGTAGATAAATTGCAGACAGTCATTTGGGGTTGTGGTTTTGGTTTGGTTTGTAGTTTTTTGCTTTGTTTTTTGTTTGTTTGTTTTGTTTGTTTGTCTGGTTTGTATATTTTCTAAGACTCACAGAAAGTTCCAACGTGATTGGAAACAAGCCTGCTATACAAACATGTGTTCTGCACTGACTAATCTTTCTGCAAAGATGTGCTGATTACAACTTGAACAGACGGGGAAATGGCAAAAGGGGGGAATTTAAGTAATGCTGGGATAACCATAGAAGTTTTTGAAAGCATGGAGAAAATACTTACCACATGCATCTGCTTGTTAGTGAGAAACTGATTCTGCCTAATACCAGATTATCTTCTGTTTGCTAATCAGAAAGTCTGGTAGTTTTCCCTGTAGTTTATCGTACTCTGCAAGGCACTCATTTATATTGTAACAGGCTGTAAAGGTAAACATTACACTTCTTGAAAAATATATTTTAAATTAAACTTTATTTACACTTAGATGGACAAATATTCAGTAATTTAATGCTACTGTTGATTTTTTTTTCAGTTGACATCTGGTCTGTGGGCTGTATAATGGCTGAAATGATAACAGGGAGGCCTCTGTTCAAGGGCAACGATCGTATCCTTCCTCAGTGAATTTATGACACCAAAGTAAGAAAATGATGAGAGGCACTGATGTGATACAGTGGGTCTGTTGAAAAACTGATGAGCATAAATTGAAAATAATATTATATTGGATAGCATCTTTTTATTTAATTAGTTATTTGATATTTGTATGAATTTTGCACATCAGCAAATTAAAACTCATATTACTGAACATAGAGAGAAAGAGATCATCAGGTAAAAGGTTCAGTGATAATAGAAAAGGTAAATATTGATTTATTTATTTTTTTTAGTAATAGTTTCCACACCTCAGAACACACAGATAAAGTGCTGGTGTAGCATATGGACTTACGTGCACATGCTAGTCCATTTCAAGCTTTTTGAGACTTTTGTCAGAAAATGTTATCTAAGTAATACCTAGTAAAATATTTTAGATTTAGAGAAAATTTGATCATATTTCATTGCTGAGGAATTAAGACAACAGTTAAGATTCAGCCCTACTTCAACCTAAGGTGATACTTTGTCGGCAATAGTGGTTGTGACAGACAATGGAAGACAGCATTAATAGAATACAGCAAGAATTTTTAATTGTTTTGTTTAACAGTTTTGTATCTTTGACAGTTCAGCCTAATCATTTTTCACTGCTTGGAACCTTGTGGAGTTCCAGTCAATAAATTGCTTATCTACAAATACTTGGTTATAGAATCACAGAATTACAGTTGTTTAATTTGGGTTTTATATATATATTTCAGTATTGTGTGTAAGGTTAGGGCTTCATTACATGGATTGTATTATTCTTGTTTTGTGATGAAAAACATTAAAAAGGAAGACTGCATTCATAAAAAAAAAAGGAACTATGGAAGAGTAGAATGGATGAAATTATTTCAGCTGTAAAAGTTTTAAGTATGCATTAGGTCTTAACAAGAAAATAGTAAAATGCATGCCATAGAACAGCAGCTGACTTACACAGAGCATTTCTCAACTAGTGCTAACCCTTGGCATTCTGGTACGTAAATAAGCAAATGAGTCATAATTTTCAAGTTGTCCTGTAAATTTAAGAGTGGAAAGACTCATATTTTAGTTACATTGGATTGTGGATATTTCAGAACTGTTGGATGAAATTATGTGTCTTGCGTTAGGAATAAAATTACCCTAGCGTATAATGGTGACCTTCAGGCATATGGATCAGTATTAGCTATTGTCAGGGAAATACAGCTTTCAGTTCAGCTGTGGGTAGATGAATATTTTTAAAAAAAAAAAGTGATTTTTTTTAGTATTTTGAATAGGTTACACTCCTAATTTGGTATGGTGGTGCGGTATTTTTTATTTATTGATTTATTTCATCAGCATGACCTGCCATTTCCTTTTTCTTCAGGGATTGGTGGAATCTGCACATGCTTTGAGCTCTGACCTAGCTTCTAGCATCTCACCTGCTACTCTTATCAGAATAGCAGATGAGGTGCAAAGCTGGTCTCTACCCCATTAACCTCTAAATATGATGTTTCTTCTTTAAAGCAGCTAATGATGTTGCTGATTTGTTCTGTGCTGGTTTAGGACACAGAATACAAGGAATGTACTGATGCCTTATCCCAATTACTGATCACCAAAATATCAGCTTGTGGAATCAAGCTAAGCAAGTGGGAAATGATGAGGAAGGGAATTAATTTTTTTCCTCTTGAACTTGTTCAGTGTGGAAAAGAACTAACAAAGACTGGTTTCCTCTGATTTTTGTTTTGTTTAACATACCACCCAGAGTTCCCTGTGACTTTTCCTGTCTCTGCAATTGCTTTAATCCCTCTTAGTTACCTCACCTTTGGGTAGAGTAGGGCAATGCGTACAATACATGTGTTGGTTGTTCGGATACTCCAGTACTTTTCAACTGCTTTTGACCAAAAATACAGAGGAGGCCTGATGATATTAAAAGAGTTTGCAGATGATTCAGTTGTGTGGTCCCAAGTTTTATAGTTTATTCTGGATGCTTTCAATGTCTTTGCGCTTTGGAAGAAAACTGGTGAGTTTTCACCTCATCTTTTGTAAATCTTCTGTTTAGTTGTTGCATTGTTATTTTTGTTTTATCCTCCGATAGCAAAGAAACACAATTTTTGCAAGTTTTCCTGTGGTGAAAGACTTTGTTCCTTATTTCTGGTATTCAGATCTGGACCAACTCACAGAAATAATGAAAATAATGGGTACACCAACTCAAGATTTTGTGCAAAAACTGCAAAGTCAAGATGTGAGTATTCTGCTTTGGCAGTTTGTTTTTCATGTCTTCATTTTACTTAGGCCATTCTCAGTTCTTAAACTGGCTGAGATAATGTGTGTTGACTACTGAAATCATCTATGGTAGTACATATCTGCCTTACAATGCTTTTCACACCCTAAATAACTACTGGACATTAAGGGGAAACAGCAAATGATCAAATCACTGAAAAATCTGTATATTTAAATACTTCAAAGTATGCAGTGTGGAGTATATAAACAGTTGAATTGATGCATTACTTCCTTTACTGGAAAAATACTGAAAATATGAACCTATTCAGAGGACCTAGTCATTCTGTAGGTGTCTCTGACTTCTTCTTTCCTATTCCTGTGTAGATATCTTTCTAGAATCCTTAAGCTCCTACTATAAAGAACCTAAAATTAATCATTAGACTAACTGTACAATTTAAATACTAATGAATTACTGTAAAAGATACACTTCTAGAGAATATGATCCTCTTTCAAATGATGCATACATATTTATTCTAATTAATATATTAGATATTGAGTTGCAATTATGAAAACTTTGCATATCATTTCTTAATCACAATTTTAAGGTGCGATTTTAAAAAAAGCTTCTTTCAACAGTTTCAACAGTTTATGACAAAAAATATTCTATTTGTAAATGTGCTACCAAAGCATTGTTAAGTTACCTACTAAGCACATTGCAAAGGAGGCAAAGTTCTAATTTAATATTCATGTTTCTTTTAAGGCAAAAAACTATATCAAAAGCCTCCCAAAAGTCCAGAAAAAAGATTTTGCATCCGTCTTGAAGTATGCGAATCCTTTGGGTAAGACAGTTTGTATGGATGTGCACAATTTGTGTTGTTCTTGTGTTTGCATTGGAGGCAGCAGAAGTGTCAGTCATGCGATAGGTTACGTGGTGGTTGTCGTGATATTCTACCTCTTGCTTTCCATAATTCATAATTTCGATTCTAGTGGCTGATCTTTGCCAGGTTTAGAACCTGCCAGGAATCAGATGATTCGAGAGTCAAAAAATAAGTATTTTGTGCTTTAGGCTCCGATCCAGGCTATGCTTAATGGTTTTACTGGAGCAGCTTTCCCAAGAGCCGTGGGGATTTAAATATATGTAATAAATTTTTCTGTGTATTATATTTAAAATATAATTCTGGAAGTTCATTTTGATCTACAATAGAAATGCAGGCAAATAGAAAGCTGACATTTTAGTCATGGAATGAATACATCCTGAGAAACATCTGTGCATTCCTGCGAAGAACTGGCTTGTATTTGATGGATATAAGCTAGAAGAATGTACCAAGCGTGCATGACTGTGCCATGACCTGAGGCAGCAAGAGCTCTGCAGTGGCTCTGCCCAAGCTTTGTCCATTCCCCAATGCCCTGAACACTCACAAAGCCAGGCTTTATTAACATGTAAATTAGGATAATTGAGTCTTCTGTACTTAAGAAGTTAAAATGATATATTCAGACACAGTAGGATTATAAAGCAGCTCTGACCATGGCTAACTTGCTGGCCTTCTTAGCTGCAGCAAACTCTACCCATTTCCATGTAAAGAAATTTCTTCCTATCACCTCTTTGGCCATCTGGCTGCTCCTTATGTAAAGAACAATTGCTCGTGGTCTGGGAGAGAAGGTTGGAGAGGCTGGACTTGTATTGTTAGGTGGATTGTTGGACTTGGTGATCTTAAAGGTCTTTTCCAACCAAAATGCTTCTGTGATTCTATGAATCCACAACGTGGCAAGTGGGCATTGCGGTGTCCTGGCCCATGCTGCTGTCCCATCCTCCTTTCAGGTGCTCCACCCAACTCAGAAATATCCTTACAAGACTCTTACAGAGTGAACACCCAATGATTCTGCTTTGTAAATCTTGTCTATATGTTTAAAACATCCCCAGGACAACATTACTTTGTGCAAGCTGGAATCAGTGGCGTGATTAGAATGCAATGTTATTTGCTGTTCAATAGCTGTAAGCCTTTTGGAGAAGATGCTGGTGCTGGATGCAGAGAAGCGAGTCACAGCAGCTGAGGCTTTGATGCATCCTTACTTTGAACCAGTTCACGATCCTGAGGAAGAAACTGAAGCTGAGAAATATGATGACACGTTTGATAACATGGATCTACCCCTGGATGAGTGGAAGCGTGAGTTTAGTTTTGTGATGTTTTCAAAACTGGACGGATAGAAAGGCCATCCAAAAATGGGAATATTCTCCTTTCCAGCTGACTTTCTCTGCTTTTAAGGGAACAGAATAAGTAGGTAGCAGTAAGATAGAGAAACACTATTGGTCAGCCAATGTTTCCTGTTATCAAGTCCTCCAGAAACTATCGGCAAAGGTTTTCTTCTCTTCCTCCTAACAGTGGATCCTCTCCTCTTTTTCTCCATGTGTCTTCCTCCCTATCTCCTGCAGTGCAGGAAAGAAACCATTTCTGTAACATGTTCCTTACAGGGCATAGGACAGGCCAACAGGTTCCTCAACTGTTGGCTGTATAGGACTGCAGCTGTTGCTGGCCTTAATTTTCAGTTAGATGCTTTCACTCCCCGTGAGAGCCTGTCTCAGCAGAGATTTAAGTCTGAATCTAGTTTTCATCTTACTTCAGAGATCTGTATTTTGGCTCTGAGATGAGGACTTGATTTATAATTCTGCTGTGCTCCTAGGCACAGTAGTTTACTTTCTGGCCATATGGTCCACGGTGCTGTAATGCTGGTGCTCACACCCCTTGGAAAGCATCTACAAGATTTCAGTATTGGGCTACTTCTTCAAAACTGAAGTGGCAAAATAGTGGTAACATGGTCCCTGATTGCCTTACTTATTGTATTCTTTCTCACTTTTTTGCCTGAAGAGGTCTCTGTCTTCTTCACCTTGATCGGGACCTAACCACGCTGGGAGTTGCAGCTCCTTTTCTGACCAGACAGCAACGCTATGTTTCTTCTGTTGTTTTCCAGGTATTACATACAAAGAGATACTGAACTTCAAACCACCGCAAACATCAGAGTCAAAGGAGACAGCAGTGTAATTGTATGACCTGGTCTTTTCAGAACTCAGAAGAAAGCAGGAAAGTTGTAAATGTTTGTGATATTTCAGGTGTATAAAACTTTTATAAATAAACTGGATGTAATCTGTTTCATCTCCACTGTAAGAAAGAGCAGTGTCTTTTACTCTGCGTGTGGAAGTGGTGCCTCTGGGAGTAGCATCTCTGAACCGTCCAGAAGATTATTTCTGCCCACAGCTTCTCCCTTCTGCATGAAAGGATTCAGACTGTGATAATCCTGTGCCATCCTTGAAAGAGCAGGTAGGGCTAATTCTTCAAATCAGAGACGAGTACAAGTCAGCACTGTAAGCAAGCGGAGACACAGAGGGTGTCAGTGATGTGCAGCGTCTGCTCTCCAGGGCTGTTGAACCATCTCAAATGTAAAAGGTATCAGTGTGACTTCCTCTGGAATATTTCACCTTGATGAGCTGCCTGTGGAGGCTAATCAGCTTCTGTTTCCTCAGCTAGTGTAGTGGGTAGCAGAGACACAGCCTGAACGGAGGCCTATTTCCTTAGTCTTGTCTGACAACCAGGTCTGACAGATCTATGCAAGAGGCAAGAAGCAGACAAGTGTCAGTGTCCTAGTTTTTTTAAAGTAACCGGTGTGGTAGGACAAGATTTCCCAAGGTCTCTGGGTGAGCAGCCACTAGGCAAGCAATCACTTTCAAGAGTTACAGTGTTTTTATCTCAATACGATGCAGTCGCTTTGTATAATAGACTGGGGATCAAGGATTTCCAGGGAGAAACTCTTTTAAGACTTTCTGAAATGTTATAAGCTCTCTAGCATCTTAGTGTTGAAACAATCATTGAAAAAGTGCATCTCCTCAGAGGACACACTGATTAGATAATCAGCAGTGCTGATCTTGGAAATACAGCTGCATGCAGGTGACATTGTAGAAAATAAAATGAAGATAAAAATATGACACTGCAGCAAATCATGCTACCTGCAGCAAGCTGTTTTGGTTTTGGTGTGTAGAGGTGTTGCCAGGTGCAGAACAACAACCATTCTTTTTTTCAGCCTTCTCAATTCAGCTTATCTGGTGGGGAACCCTCAAACCTTCTGCTGGGAAGTACCTTACCAGAAGGAATCAGATTCCTGATGACCTACAGGGGGATGTCGGATGCTTCACGAGCTCCTGTTACTGTCTGGCTTCATTTATTGTATTTTCCTAGGTGCTTAGTTCATAATAATCTCTCAGATGTGGGAAAAATGAATTAGCAAACCTTTGGTGAAGAATTTCTTTGTAAGATCACTTCTCTTTGTTAAAGGTAATCTCTTTAAAATTGACTGCTTGGATATGGATTATTCCCAATGCAATCTGCTGTTTGTTGTGTGTTGCTACTAAATGAAACGGTTGTGAAGGAAGACAATTTATATTAGCAGGTAATAACTGGAAAAGAACTAACAAATTACTTGTGGTTTGGGTGGATTTTTTTTTCTTTAATAACTAGTTTAAACCAGACATTTAATCAAGGCATGGTTGCTCTGTTTCTTTCAATGAACGTTTAACTTAAACACCTGTAAATAATGAGGTCTGTTTAAAAATTATTCACAATAAGCATTGATTAGTGGAGACAGGCACCTAGAGAGACTAAATGGTAACAGAAACCTTGAGTTATTGATGTATTTGACAGGTTATTAAAAACTGTAGGTTCAGGAATGCATGAAAAAAAGCAGTGAATGTAATTTGAAACAAAACATTTTTCCACCCTAGAGGTCACTGAGGAAGGCACAGTTGGGTCATCCCCCATTTTGCACTATTGACTTTCTGCTTGGGCTACGCTTCCGTGTTAAATAGGAACTTTTTCACTTACTATGCGTTTTTTAAGATCATGTGGTCCTCTTAAAAGGCATGGGAGAAAAGTGCCCGTTGTAGGCACTTAGTGGGTTTTGATAGACACAGTCAACAGCTGGAAAGAATGTCAAAACTTCTTTGAAAATGCTCCCTTTATAATTTACATGGAATTTCAGCATCCTAAGTTGTAGCAAAAGTCTTAAGCCCTGAGATAATGCTCGTGGCTCAAATGTTTGTCAGACTTCAAGAGATTTTTTTCTTCATTGCAAACCTTATTTGCTTTTTCTTCATAAATGTCAACACTTCAGTGGGCATTTTACACCACACACACACACACCCTAGCTCTAGTGAAATCGAGCCCTAAAAACTTCCAGTGGCTCTGGGGAACTTTGCCTCTTTTAATCTGGACTTGGTACTGCAGAAGCAGCTAGCCCACGTGAGAAAGACATGAGAAGATAATGTGAGGTTTCTCTGTATTTTGGGGAATACAGAACTCCTAAAATAACTGCAGAGAAGACCTTGGTGCATGTACCAGAAAAGACAGACGTACTGCTGTGCTGTCTAGTCAGTAAACAGTATGTAAGGAAAAATAACAAACATGGGAAGTTTGGTACATCTTGGCGTGATGGTTCTGTGAGGAGCCCGGAGCCTGAAGAGACTGCTCAAAATAGCGGTAGAGATTATTAGTAAAATAGCTCATTACGAGAAATGGGAGGTGAAGACAGAAACATTTTGCCTGGGAGGCAGCTGCTGCTTCAAAGGGAGAGACAACACTTCCTGGGGTTTTATTTGCTATTTCTACTGGTGCTAAGCAACTCAGGAATAAGAACCCAATTTCTGTTTGCCTTAAGGAGAACTGTAAATATGTTCTGCATGTACTTGAAATGTATTGTGAAAAATAAAGGTTGGGGTTTTGTTTTTTACACAGTAATGGTCTTATTCCCTATGTATATTCCCAAATGTATAATCAGTACTGAAAATAGTAATTTCAGTAGAAGGGGACTGTATGAAACCTCATACTGTGGGTACATTTCATGTAATGTGAGCTGCTGATGTAGTTTACTTTGGAAGTCAGTCAGACCGCAGATCCTAAGCTTTCTCCCCTTTTCCAAACTGCATGTCAGCCACAGGGCGGATTTGATTGTACTGCTGCCACCTAATTAGTTCCTAGAGCATCTTGGGTGTTGCCAGACGTCTCTGCTTTGTTCTGAAGGATGGGATTTGCACGCTTAACCACTGCTGCGTTCCTCAGATTGGTTTTAAAAGCCGAAGTCAGGTTGACAGTCACCAAACATACACACCTTCAAGTTGAGTGTGGGACCTTTGCCTCGAAAACCTACGTGCCTCCTGGCTGCTTCAGGTTAAGATTGTCCCGTTAAGTGTCCATTGCACTGAAGACTTATTGTTCATGTTGAATTTTGATAACATGATGGTGTGGGCCAGACGCAGCTCACCATTTCACTTCTGGATTGTTTTGTGTTGTATTATGGGATAACACTGAGGTGAGTGCTAAACTGTGTCCTGCAAAATGCGTTCAGAAGATCCACCTTACTGTTAATTTGGAGCTACCAATCATACGAGCTGGGGAGGGGGGGATTCTTTTAGCTCCTTACTTTGTGATCTGCTGTTCAGATAAAACTACCAGATGCTTCTGGTCTGCTTCAGCTAAGGTTATGTAGAAAAAAAGGGTGTTAGATGCTAGCGTTCACTGGATCTTGACATGAAATACTCCCCTTGGGCTCTACGTGGCCTGTGCAGGTACCAGGGAAAGATCAGGGGCTCATAACACCTGCTGTCTGCTGATTGATTTTCCATCTCTTGAATACATTGTAGGGCAACCGGCTGTGTAAGCCGAGTAATACCAGGAGCGGTTTCATGGACTACAGCGCTTAAAATCTCCTGAGTAGTTTTAAGAATTCAGAAGGGTGAGCTGGAAAAAGATCAAGAGAGGAGGACTTCCACCGTGCAGACATCCTTGGAAACTTCACTACTACCAGTTAATGAGCAGCTCTTGTGCACAGCTCTCGTGACTGCTTATTTGGGGTAGGAACATCATGGTCTAAAGACTGCCTTGCCATCTAGCAACCACATGCAGCTCGCAGGCACGGGAATGATGCATGCTTTAGAGCCACCACAAACAGCATTCCTCTGCGAGGAGGTAAATGGGGACAAGGAAAGTATTTAAGGACTCATTATTTTTATCTGCTGCTGTTCTGCCCTGCAAGCAGAGTTCCCTTATGCTTTACCGTGCTGTATTTCTGTACTGGAGTTTTCTAGCTCACACCGTCTGTTTCATCAGTATGCAATGAGGTGGATTTCCCAGCAAAGTTTGGGTAATCCAGGCATGCAACTTCTGTGCCTTTCGTTGAAGTGTGTTAAATGCACAGTTATCTTCAGGAGGCAAAATGCAGCAGCCAGTGAGGCAAACCAAACGACGTGTAGTGAAAGCAACTGCTCAGGTCCTGTGTGAGAGTTCTGCAGTGTTGCTGCAGAATTGGACACGTTGTTTGGACACGTGCTTGGCCAGGGCAGGGAATGGTGCTTAGGGACATGGTTTAGGGGGTGATACTGGTGGCAGGGGGATGGTTGGACCAGAGGATTTGGAGGCCTTTTCCAACCTTTGCGATTCCATGAATGGCTCTAGCGTGTTTGGGTGGTGCCCGCAACAGTGGGACTCCCATCGGGTGAGACTCGTGATACCAACGCGACCAAAGGCTGCCACTATCGGTTCAGTCTGGTATTAATGAGAAACCCACTGATTACTGAAGCAGTAAAATTACACAGGTTGTGGACACCACAGGCTTTTAGTCCACTAGGGGCCTGGGTCAAGGCAGCTTTTTTGTGGCGTTTCAGAAGCTCCATTTGTACACAAGGGTTCCTGCCTCCCAAGAGCACAGCTTGGCATCTGTCCAACCACAATGCTGTTCTAGAAAACTCCTGGAATTTATGGTTTTGAGTCAAATTTGAATTGTCTTTTCTTTTTTTTTTCTATAAAAACCATAGTGTTCTACTGTAAGGAGAGAAAATATGGCTGATAAGTCGAATATGGAAAATGTGGTTAAAAGTTTTCACCGAAGCACCCCCCTCCCCCCCCGCCCTTTCAAGATCTAGGGTATATTACGCAATAAAGTTCAGTTCCAGGGAATCCAAATTGCTTCCCAGAAAGAATCCTGAGCCATGGATGGAGCAACTGAGCCCTTCCAGTTAGAGTGTGAACTCTTAAAGAACCCCAAGGAGATTTTTCATGTAACACAGAAAATTAACATAAGATAAGCGTTCAATAAGGAGAACATACACAAAGTGTCTGCTAGTCCTGAAGCTGGGCACTTTTTTAAGAGGTTAAAATATTGATGAGGGAGACACAAGACCACAGGGAACTCACCAGAAACATCATGCAGAAGGGTATGTTGAACTGCTAGAATGAGAGGATGGATTCAGGCAAATATTTTATTACATTTGTATGTTTCCATTAAATGTAATACATCTCCAGTGGGTGTGTTAGCTAGGGGTTTTAATTATGGATTTCCAGGCAAAAATTTAAATAATCATATTAGGGTTTCAGTGTTGTTCCAGTAGTCTCAATCTTTCCGTATCATTACTGCCATCAATGCAGCATATCTAGGTGATCTCCATTTCCCTGTCAATGTGCTTTATCATATAGGCTTTATGCCATTTTTCATCATGGGGTACTGCTTTCATTCAGGAAAATGGCCAAGGCTTCTCCAGGAACGCATTAGGATGGGGTTACTGAAAAAGATTAATGCTCCTGCCCCCAGCTCTCGCAGAAGGTGGCAGGTGTGGGGTAAGACAAGGCAGAGTGCAGGACGTGAAAGAACTGTTTTATGGTTGTGGTACCCAAAATGATCCCCACAGGAGCAGATCCTCCCCCTGCCTCCATTGGAGCCTCCTGTGACGGTTCCCCATAATTTAGCCTGGAGCCCTCAGCATCTGATGCAGCTGTGAGCACTCTGCTCCCTGCGCTGGGCACGTGGGCTCTGCACTAATAATCCCACCGGTGCCAGGAGCATCTCCAGGTGCTGCACTTCAGCTGCCTGTGCTGTTAAATTGCTAACGCGGCTTTGGCCTGGGCCCTTCGCAGTCTTCCAGCATCTCCCCGGGCACAGCTGGCGGTGGCCATGTGCACTCCTGACCAGCAACGGGATGCAGTCAGCTGTCTTCAGAGGGCAAATGTTGTAATAGCAGGGAGCCAGGCAGCTCCTTGTGACCTGGTCTTAGGTCCAGCAAGCTCTGCCAGGCACAGTTCATGTACTAGCACAGGCACAGAGCTGATAGTACCCGGAAAACTGTGTTTGCCCCAGATGGATGGATGCGTATGACGTTAATCTCTTCGTGCTGCTGTCCCCTCGCAAGTAAGTGTCGTGACAATAAAACTCACTCCAATACAGCTTTTCATACGTGATGTATTTATGCAAAGGGTAGCAATGAGATAGGAAGGAAAACAACCACAAGAGAGCACAGAAAACAAAGAAAAGCATCTACAGGATGATTTTTTAAAAGTCATTATTGGATAAAATCCTAAGTAAATAATCGGAGCCATCAGGTTAAACCACAGGAGTGAGAATACAGTGGATTTGAGGTCAAGTTGCACGCCAACAGAATGGGAGGACAGGGATACAAAAAAATTCCCGTCCCATGTCACGTTACAGGCTTTAAATGTGACTCACTTTGTGGCTTCTAAATCAAAGAGCTCTGTTGATGCTCTAAATTCAGGGCGCTGAATTACCAGAGCAGGTGCGAAGCTATGGCCGTAGGTAAACAAGTGAATATTTGGAATCTCTCATTTTGGAGTAAAACAAGTGGGATTCTCTCCACTAACAGAGCTCATTGTAACTATAATTGCTATAGCTACTCAGTGCTGCCATTTCAAGTCTCTTAAACCAGAACATTAACTACTTTTCCTTTGATTTTTCAATTGCTTCGGATTTCAGAGCCTTTCATGCTTTACGGCGGGATTAGTGGTTATGATCGCCTGGATTTGATACGATTAATGTTATGAACTTGCTGTGCGTCTTCCAGCTTTGGAATTGCTTTGCATAGCTAGTGTTTGGCAGCATTAGCTGAAGCACTTTGAGATATAAATTATTTATGTAAGTGGAAAATTCGCTTTGCACCGTAACGTCCCGCCTCAGCAGTGGGATAAGCACGGCTTCCCGTGAGAAAATGCTGGAGAGCTGAGCTCAGCTGACAGCATTGCTGTGCCCCAAAGATGTGCCAAAGTCATACCCAGGAATGCCTGAGGGTGCCCTTAGGGTTAATAAAGGCTTCTCTGATATGATCATGGTCAGCTGGTCCATATATCCTTTGCAATCAATTAGTAGGCTTAAAGAAGATTAAATCTATTTTATCTTATCCAGGAATGTTAGGCCTAAAAAAAAAAAAAAAAAGGCAAATCATTAAGACTGATTCTAAAGAGTCTGAACCAGAAACGTGCCATTCCTCTTGGATATTTATTCTTGGAAAGGGGAAAAATGAAAACTTGAAAGAGAGCAGAAGGCGAAGCAGTGATTTCCCTCGTTTTCCACTGTTTCTCTACTCAAATAGTGTTCTTGCCAAGTAAACTGAAAGCTAATACTTCTCTCCCCAAAAACCAGCCAATCTGCCTGCTGCCTGCCTGCAGGGAGGGGATGCTGAGCCAGGTCTACGTGGAGCTCAGGGCTGCCCTCGCTCAGAGGAGCCGCTTGACCCCATCACAGCTCGCCACACGCACCTGCAGCATCCCTTGCTGCAGCCCGGGTGTTAGGATGAGGATGTTTTACTCAGCCTACCTTATGGCAGGGCCAAGTCCCTTCCATTCTATGTCTTTTTTGAAGGTACGTCCCTAAACCAAATGTTTTTATAGAATATCCTGAAAGATAATTCACCAGTGAGTGCAATGGGTGGCCTGTGTACATTGGCCACCTTTGTCAGGCTCGCTAAGATCCAGACATGCCAGGAGGACTGCACTGAAATCAACAGGATGTTTTACAGCATGCAGCATAAGCAAAAGGGGCAGAATCTTGGCTTTAAGGATTTAATCATGGATTACGGATCTGCTGTTGTCCTCCTTGGGTACAGGATCAGCCTATCAGTAAAGCAGAGAGGACGGAGCCAGGCTCTTTTCAGTGGTGCCCAGGGACAGGACAAGAGGCAGTGGGCACAAACTGGCACACGGGAGGCTCCCTCTGACCACCAGGCAGCATTTCTGTGCTGTGTGGGTGGCTGAGCGCTGTCAGAGTACTGTCCCCTCCTCGGAGATCTCCAAAAGCCGCCTGGACGCGGTCCTGGGCAGCCTGCTCTGGGTGGCCCTGCCTGAGCGGGGGGTTGGACAAGGTGGCCTCCAGAGGGCCCTGCCAACCTCAGCCTGTGATCCTGTAAATCTAGTACTTCTATTCCATTGCCATGGAACGTCAGGAAGAAAAATACTGCTCAGTGTGAAAGGATGGCAAAATCTGACGCAATTAGATGTACATGTATATATATAAATGTATAAAAATACAGAGCATTTACCCACACAAGTTCTCAGGTCACACTCTCCAGCTGTATTTTCTAAAATTATTTTTCTCTCTCACCCAATAATAAAGCTCTCCTGCCTTGGTACGTGTAGCAGTAGTGATGCTGTAGTAGAGATGCAGAGAGAGTATGTATGGAGAGTGGGGACTGCTTTTGCCAGTCAGACATACCTGGGGGAAAAAACTGCCAGGCAAAGCTGTCAGGCAGACACACTCCCTCTAAGGTCTGAAAATAAAGCCTCACGCACAAATCTTTTGTCTCTGGATGCTCTTGACTCTAATTTCAAAATACCTTCCCCTCTAACCTATTTACTCCTCTATGGTTTCCCTAATGAAAAGGGCCTCCTGTGGACACAGCTATCAATCCTTGGTCACCGCAACCAGCAGGAAGCCCTTAACATTATTTAGGGAATGAAAATGGCCTAAAATAAACAAACAAACAAAAAAATCAGCCTCTCCCAATTAGCCTTCAATTTAATTATTTCCTTGGATCAAATCTCCATTCTTGAGTTTCATAAACCAACCCTAAGTAAACCACAATCCTAAAGATCATCTCAGGCACTGTTTAATTTTGAGCAGTTAGTAAATGGTTGCTCTATATTTTTTTCCTTATTTGTTTGCTCAGCTCTTGTGCAGCTGTTTAGGATGGACTAATCTTGGTTCCATTTCCCAGTAGCAGCCCTGGAAGAAAAACACCCTGGGAGGAGTGGATGGCTGTGAAAGCCAAATGACATAACACTGCACAGACAGGCAAAGCAGCCAGATTAGCAAATGGGCACTGGAGTCATGGACCTCCTAATCCTGGCCTGCAGGCTGAAGGGCTCGCACCCAGGTATGCAAATCCAAATAGGGTTTAATCATTAGGGTGGAGACTTCTTTATCAGTGAACTTCTCTTTGAGATAGGGTAATAGAAACCAAATGTCTTTGATCTCAGCAGAGGCTGTGTGTGTGACACAAGCCATGGTGTAAAGGAAGGAACCTGCCCCGGCTGCCCTCTGAACTTTCTGGGAGACCAAAGGCCCAGGGAAAGAAAGGTTGTTTTCTTCTCTGTCTTTTTTTAAAGAGTATTTTGTCTAAGCTTTCTATTTGAAAAAAAAATTCTTTCTTCCTTTATTCCTTCCTTTCTTTCTTTCGATTGAGTTCTCCCCCTTTGCAGAGAACTCGAAGCCTCTCAGGAACACAAACGGGGCTGTCCCACGAAGTGGATCAGTGGGGATGGAGCAGCTGATTTGACTCTCAGGCCTGTTGTTGGAATTGCTGCAGCAAAGCAAACGCTTTCTGTAGGAGCAGCTGCTGGGCTTTTGGAGATTTTAGGGGCCTGTTGCTGTTTAATTACAAAGTGTTACCAGAAGGCACTATGTAACCCTGTTAGGATGCAAATATAAAGATTTAGTAAGCGTACAAGATGCCAGATCTACTTACTTTTACCTGACTGTTCTAATAGATGTCTTCCCAGATGGGCAAGAAGACTTACTGTCTAACTGGATACCATCCCATCCCAGTGTGACAACAGAGGGAAAATCATAAGGCTTTGATTGAAAAAGAGGTAGTGTCTGTCAAGCCGTTGCCACATTTGACATCTCGGGCTGTGCTTCCACGGCTGCCCATGAAGATCTGACGTGGTGCTCTCTCTTAGCTGCAACTGGTGCTTCTCAGAGCTCATCCATACAGAGATACAGAGCTGCTTCACTTCACTAAGCTAGGAAGTAATACCAAACCAAAAAAAAATGAGTATTCATTTCCCACCTCAGATGAAATGGCTCAGCACAGGGGCAGAGATCAGCCGAGGATGCTGGATGCTGTAGAGCTGCATCTCAAACCAGTAAATATGCTGCTGCTCACTTGAGCGGGCAGTTTGTCTACATTAAGCTACAGAAATTAAAAGGAAAGCCAGCCCAGGGTATTCTTCAGAGGTCTGGATGCCACATCTGGAATCAGCTCGCGTGGTGGTGGAGCTACAAATACCTGACTGAGGGGCTGGTGCCTCTGGGGTGAGCTACGGGCATCGCCAGCCTGCTGTTTTCCCTTGGCGTGCAGAGGTGTGATTTGGCTGCACATTTGTAATCAAAATGGGTTACGCAGAAGGCCTGTGCTTTAGTTAATTGAAAGCTGGAAAATGTTTTGAGTTGAGAGCTCCTTGAGAAATAAGGGAGAAAAGTAGGTTAGTGACAGTCATAAGAGTAAACGTGTCATTTGGCAGAGCAATGACGGGCATTAAAAGGCTGTCTCCTGCGGTCATCCTTTTCCAGAAGGTGTCTGCAGGAGAGTGCCTAAAATGGGGAGACTGAAAATAAGTAGAGAACATCCAGACCTTCAGTAAGTATCCCTTACCCATCTCCTACCGAGCTCAGATGACAGAATAGAAGTAACTATTCCAATCAAGCATCTGCAGAGCAGTCAGGTAACGTTTATATATTGTATGCCTTTGAGTGGGCACACTCATTTGTGAAGCAGTCACTCTCTTAAGTAGTTTGTAATTATCGCAATTATAAATCTATATTCTTTTCCCTGCATCCCCAAACAATTTTTGAAAACTGAAACTATGCACACACTTGAGTTCAGGGCACATCCATTTGCATTAATTAAGCTGCCCAAAGTTTACTATACTTGTATGTATTTGAAGGAAAATTTTTGCAAATGCTTTTACGAAAAAAAAAAACAAACTCTTTCCAAAACTAGTCAGACATAGAAACTTAAAAATTAGGCAAAGATTTATCCAGAAAATACTTTTTCTTTTCAAAATTTTAAACTGTAAATCTATACCCTTAAAAACATGAGTCATAGCTCTAAAAAAAAAAAAAAAAAAAAAAAAAGCTGCCAGGAATCCAACAAACAGAATCCAGAACCTGACATTCACTTGATTATTTATTGACAAAGCTTTGTTTTCTTCTCAGTCCACCGAAACCACTTGCAATGGGGACACTTGATTTGATTATATACATTCAAATACATCTTCAGTCCAAGGAAAGAGATTACATTTTGCCATCATTATTCAAGAAAAAAACTCTTGCTAATGCCAGAGGGAATTTTGCTTAGAGAAGAATTGCCTGTAATGCCTCAATTCCTATATTTTAGGCACATTTATTTATTTGTGAAACCTTACAGGCACTATGCAAGCTTTCTTCTTTAGCAATGCCCTTATGATGAAGTCTGACATTTACACAGATGCTTCGGGTCCATTGTTTCCAATGGCATCAAAGAGAAGTGAGTGTGGCCAGCCATTTAATGGTATAATGTCAAATTCTGGTGGCCTTTCCTCCAGGTAGCTGGAGGAGGGAGAAGTTAGATGCAAAATGCTGTCAAGTGAGTTAAAAGGGATCGGCTCCAGGCCTGCTGGAGTCAGCTGAGCACTCACCCAGCCTTTTACGTGCTTAACTGATAGAGCTATCTCCTCTAACAGCCAGAAGCCAGACATAATTTTCAAGACTTAATGTGTTTCTGCCTTATCGTGATAATCAGTAGCTGGCTACAGGCCGCAGACAAAGAAAGTATTGGGGATAGACAAGACAACCCTGTTTACTTTCTCAATGGACTACAAATAGTTGGTATGTACTTGCTGTTTACATGTAGGCAAGACAACTGATCCCCTATGGTCCTATGAAACACTCCTGAGCCTACTTTTACAGAGGTTTAGAAATAACTTGGCACATTCTCCTCTGAAACTAGATTTTTATTTTATTTGTAGCTGCTTGTTACAGATGCCTGAGAGGGAACGCAGCTCTGATACACAGAGTCAGCAAACCAGTAACAATGGAAAAAATAACCCTAAGAAGTTTGATTTTTTACAAAAAAAAAAAAAAAAAAAGAAGCAAGAAAGGAATGAAGAAAGAAGGAAGGAAGGAAATAAAGAAAAAAAAGGACAAAACAAGAAAGACAAAGACTAAGAAGGAAGGAATGAAGGAAATGAAGGAGTGAAACAAACAAACAAACAAGTGGCTGTTACCACTGGCTTTGTGTGGAAGGTGCTCACCTAATCCATGATCAATTATGTAAATATTGAATTCAGACAGCCTGTACCATAAAGCTCTATCATGTAGCACGCTGGATATTGTCTAAATCTAGCTGCAAGACAGCTTATCTCCCTGTGCCCTTTTTCCATCCCTGACTTATCTGGTCTACTTCGGAAATGCTACTTACTCGGGTTTTGTATAGCCTTCACCATATCTGTGCCTTTAGGTGATGCTGTCAGAATCTGTGTGAGTCTTTTCATGCCTCCTCCCAATCCTTGCAGTATCTGAATGCTTCATATTCAAATGCATTTATCTTCCAGCACCCCCAGTACTGTCACCCAGAAGTGCTGTCACCTAAGTCTATGGGCGAGGGGAGTAAAACTTACAGGTTAAACAGGAAAGCTTGTGGCGATGTCAGAAACTAAATCTGGGTCACACCAAGCATCAACTTTCTCTTTCGCTATTAAAACAAACTCTCCTCTGGGTTAATCGATTACCAGGAACAAGGACAGAGCTCAACATGCCAGGGCAGTGAGCCTGTTACAGATTTGTAAGGAAATCCAGTATTTCTATTCTTTAAAAACTAAAGCAATGCTTTAAAATTCTTTAAAAATCTTTAAAAATTAAAGCCTTTGTGGTGAGTAAATTAAAGAGGCGTTTTCAAAAACAGCCATGATTCTTCCTCTGCTGGTTTACAGATACCGTACATGGCCTAAGAGTTTTTTGATACAATAAAAGAAAACATGAAATAAATGCTGCCCCACAGAATAAGCATGTTGGTCCAGCAAAGCTGCCTTCACTGCAACAGCTGCCTCTCTGAAGCCTCCTTTTGGGACTCTGGGTGCATAGTTGTAAGCTTTGGCCCCTGTCTAAGAGCCTTGCACTTCTGCAGTTACACTTCAGATAAATTCCAGTTGAATATTACAACCACTGTTTAGATTAAATCCACAAGTCCCTAGACCTGCTAGTTTGCTCTCAAATTCCTAGTTTCTTTGAAGAAAAATTCAGTCCCATTTCTTATTAGGGTCTGACTGGTGGCTCCGGGTTAATCTCTGTCTGTCTCCCTGGGAACAGTCAAAGGAGGCAGAACAGAGGTGGGCAGGGTCTCCAGCAACTATTCGTGTTATCAGGGTCCATCAGCAGGTGACCATTTCTCATATCCAGGAACAATAAATACGGCCCATGGCTAATGGACTGACTGCACGGCTTTCTTCAAACATTTCAGAGAGAATTAGCTGGACTCCAAACTTTGAGATGAAAGTTTCCCTAAACCTCAGGTCCTATGCTTTATGCTGCCCAGTCAAAATACATACAGATGCTGCAATTCTCTTGATAGTTTGCAAAACTAAAAATATTTCATTTTATTTTGTATAGCCTTTATTCAGGCAATCTCTGTGTATGTATCACTACAATTAGAAATACCCTTCCTCTGTCAGCTATTGTGTAATTTGAATGTTTAGCTGGCGTGGCAACAGTAAATCACAGTTTACTGTATTCCCGGAAGCAATATGTGCATGTATTTACACGATTTTTTTTTTTCCATGTAATGTCAAAGAACAGCTGAACATTTGCAAAAAAAGAGAATTCATGGCACAGCAACACAGGTGCTGCAACTCATACTTCTGCCAAGCATCCAACGTCTGGTGGACCTGAAACACTCTCCAAGCAATGGCAATCTACTTTGCATGCCCATCTGTAATAACTGTGCTACATGACTCTTGCTAAAAATGATAAATGATAATGACTTGCTGTCAAAACAAGTTTCAAGGTAACACCTGCTCATGAGTAATATCAAAATAATTAAGTCTAAACAGAAGCTTAGCCAAAATCTTTCCCTCGCTTAAAACTGACTTTTCAGTGTGGGGAAAGGAAGTGTCAAATTATCAAATTCCATAGTAAATAACGATGCTGAAAATGACACAGTCTAGGCAATCTGGCCCAGCTAACATCTTGAACCCCATGACTGTCAGAATAGAACAGAGGCAGAAGCTCCCCCAGATGATCCTTTTTCCTGACAGAAGGCAGCTAACGAAAATGACAGACTGGGATTATGGATAATGCTCTGGCTTCACTTCCAGACTAAAACCAAATGCAGCGATAGGTATCAAGCAAAGACATTTGTATCTGTTTTGTTCTCAGAGCCAGTGACAATTATTCATCTGCCAAGCATATTTAGATACACAATGCTTCACCACCTCTGACAAAGACATGAAGTCTTCCTGTTCCCTGGGTGAACTTCAAAAGAAGAAAGAGAAGCAAAATAAATGGACTGCCACTTCTCTGGTAGTCTGCACTGCTGGCTAAAATCATGGAGGTTCTTCTTCCACGCCCTTCGGTCCCCCAGGTTCCAGCTAAAGTGCTGTGCCACAGAGAGCTGCGTGATGTCTTACGTCTCCTTATGTCTCCGGAGTGGTCAAGCCATCAGCCTCCAACTATGCCACTGTACTCACAGAGTAAACCAATTTTCTTCAGCATTATGAAATGATGACCCAGTGAAAGCCAAGTCACCAGAAGCAAGGAATTCAAAGATAGCTGACCTCCTTTGTAACATATCTCAGGCTGAAAGAAACTTTAAGGTACGGCTCTGTGGTGGCTCATAAATGACCAAGCTCCTGAGAAACCCTGGTAGGAAACTGACTCAGAGGTACACAATTATTTATTTCTAAGACAGTTCCTATGGTGACTAAGTTTGTCAGGAGAGGTATTAGCTGTTATTAGATCATCTTTTTCTCACACTCTCTCATTATCCCTGTGTCTATTCTGTCCATTAATGATGTCCCACAGGGAGCTCTCAAAATCGGGTCTCTTGCATCACAAGCCAGCAGGCATGATTTCAGGCGTAGCGTGAGCACAGCCCTAGCATGAGGGCACGTGCCCAGGCTGCTTGCAAGGCACACAGCGGATGGGAAGGGCAGAGCGAGCCCCATTTGGTGGCACCGTGGAGGATGTTCCTGCAGGGCAACGTAGGCACAGCTCATGACGGCCAAAATGGCAGTCACCTGTGACCAGGGCCACATGGGTGCTGCCGCAGCCAACTTGCTGCTATTCATGAGTGGATATAGATCATCTCAGTAGCTGTGTAGAGTTATTTTGGATGTAAACATGTTCTTCAGTTCGTATCCGAGGGCCATAACTATGCAAGTGTGCTCCCTCCAATGCATGTTGGCTATGGAAATTCCTTTTTGTGTGTCCAGGCCTACAGAGCCCAAACCGGCTTCCACCAGAGCCTGCTAAGTGCTTCTGCAAGGAGATCCCAAAACATACTCTTGTTACTTTCTTTCTTTCTTTTTCTTTTTTTTCTCCATCAGATGACTCTTTCCAGACCCTGAATATATATATGACTCAGAAGTGTGCATGTAATACCATGCTATACACACAACGGAAGGGTTTCCTTTACCAGAGATCTTGACACCTTATTTCAGGTAATGACCAGATGAGAAAAGTACAACGAAATAATGTTATTAGGGCCAGAGAGGAATTTGATTCATTTCATAAAATTATGGGGTGACTTGGTAAAGACATTAGCAACATGGATGGATGCAGAAATCTGCTGGCTAAGAGTGAACTTTATACATAAAGCTCAGTTTCACTCCAGCTGCTGAGTGCTGAAGTGACGCTCATGTCAGAGATGTCCAGGTGCCTTTTTTTTTCCAACGTATTAAAACAGATACTGTAAATTTGCCAGTAGCTTAGAATAAAGAAAAGAGCTAGAGAGGAATAAGTGGGGTTTTGTCATTGGTTTCAAAGATGCTAGGACTAATACTCTAACATTTAGATATAAACATGTAAATGATAGGTAGCACATTGTCTAAATGTACTACATCTAGGTATAACACAAAAAGCTCCCGTTTCTGAAAACTGTATTTCAGTCAAGCACCAGCAATACCAGATGGTACACTGTTATAAAGGTACTTTGGTCTAATAATCTAGGCAGATACCCACGTACATATTGTTAGTATCTAAAAATTTCTGCTAAGAAATCATGTGATAAGAAAGGGAAATTAAACCAAAACAAAACAAACTAGTTGAAAAAAATATTTTCATCAAGCTAAAAATTTCCACAAAAAGTTTTGTTTAGAACTCCAGCTCTTTTAAATATCAAATATTCTGACTTTTCTATTCATAACAGGCAAGCTACACATTACCCAGATCGACTCCTTAACTGATTCCCCAGCTTCTGCTCTATAGCTAAAAGCCATTTATCAGTCATATACTAAAACTAATGAAGTACTGTCAGTAATTCTGCTAATATTTATTGTAAGAAATTAAATACTATTTTTATGCTACAAACAGAAAAAGTACACACCTGATATTACTTGCTTTCACAAATTTGCTTTCACACAGTTTTGCACAATTATAATTTATTAATAAAAATGTAAAATGCTGAGTTATTTGAACAATTTTAAGTGTTACCAGATTCATTTGAAATAAGAAAAAAATCCATATTTCTTTTCCTTCTAAAGAAATACTGATAGCCACAGTAGTCCTACAATATGTTTCTGTCAGGAAAGATGAAATCCACCACTGACCTTGAATAAGTGAAAGAAGCAAGTTCTGTAGTCACTCCAGTCAGTAAAAAACAACAGCTGTATGTTAGGGTGTCTAATAAAAATAATAGAAGTTGGAAGATTTAGCATGTCACATGTCTCTTTTTTGGTGCTTGAGCAAATAAAGAAACTACCTCTGCTACATTGTAAAACAGTGGAAGAGACATGAGCAATTAGCACAAGCAAAACATTTTCACTTGATAAGTCAATCTGGGCTGTTTTTTCTGCCCAGTCAGCAGTGTCTGAAAACAAAGGAGACAGAGCAGCCCTGGGAGACAGCTTGTCTGCCCAACCACTTTTCTGGGGGATCTCTTAATTTGATTTGGAAAGCACATAGCAAGCCTCCTAGGTGTCAAAATTTAATATGCCACATAGCACGCTGCAGCAGCTGATGCTGTCGGGCACGTGAAAGCCTATAGCAAATCTGTGTCTTTAGGGAACATACTTCTATACCTCGTCTCCACCTCCCTGGTTATCACAACAATCACTTGAATAGGCAATAAGACCCAGTCTTGTCTCAAGTGATTTGATAAGCAGTTGATAACCAGGGGTTCATTAAGCTCTTGGGGTATATAAGCCACAAAGTTTTCAGCATGCCCCTGTGCTCGGGAGGTTTGACAGCTCCCTGTTTGGCAACCCAGGACTCACTAGAAGATGTTATTGATGGCAAAAATACTTATTTTCGCTCTGAGTGGTTTCCTAAGAGTGGCAATGGGCTTCGACATTGGATTATCCACCAAATGTGTAGAGATACCCGAGGAGATGGACATGTGCCACGAGATTGGGTACTCCGAAATGAGGCTCCCCAACCTGATGGGACACACAAGCATGGCGGAGGTTATCCTAAAATCCACCACCTGGCAGCACCTGGTGCACACAGACTGTCACCCTCACGTGAGGACATTCCTCTGCTCTCTGTTTGCACCCATCTGTTTAGATACGTAAGTACCACGGCTCCGTACAAACAGCCAGCCTTTTTGTCGGAACAGGGATCAAATCAGACGCGTGTTTGTTGTAATGGAAATGTGATCTCTACTTTATCTGAAATAATTCTGTTAACTTTTTCATACTCACTGTGAATAAAAGTAATGAAAACATGTTCCACTTAAACTTTAGTTTGCTTCGGGGAAATGAATGCTGTTGCCAAAAAATGTCATGTTTTAGTTTGTTGCAGCTGAAATTTATTCTTGTTCATTTAGGGTTAAATCCAGGTGACACTGAAACCGAACACCCATTGTGAATAGACTCAGGCTCTTGCCAAAGCTTTTCTCAGATAGTAAGAAAAGCATTTAAAAAGCTTAATTCTATAAGCACAACCCAGTCCAGTATACAGACCATGTGCCCAATTTGCACATCCACCACTTCTATAACTGTATTATTGCTGAAGGATGTCAAATACCTGCATGTGTTTTGCACAGAAATCACTGCTGAAATAACTTGTTATCACTGACTTTAACTGATTCAGTCTGGTGTTTCCTGCGAGGCAGATTCATCCATCCTTGTAGGAGTATGTGTGTTGGTGTCCGGGACAGCTGCGCACCCGTGCTTGCCTGCCATGGACACTCCTGGCCAGACAGCCTGGACTGCGACCGATTCCCTGCGGACGAGGACATGTGTCTGGCATCGCTTACAAAGGAATATAAATACTTGCACAAAGGTAGGTGGAAGATGGCAGAGTGGCAGGGCGCTGTACTTTATGCTCCAGAGGAACAAGAAGATACAAGAGGCACAGTTCCCAGTCTGCGATTTTGTATAGTTTCAATAAAATGAAGTGTAGATAATCTACTCTTAGTGGTGGAAATGATTATCTCCCTGCACAGCTACAGGCAGTATCATGCTCATGACAGCACACTGTATTTGATTTATTTTGAAGTCTCTTTATAGACTTACCAACTTTAATAGGGATCTGAGAAACTCACATATGCATTAAATTGGTCCTCAGATCAGCTTGGGAAAGTTGGGAGGATTTATTATCCAATTTTTCTTATGGAAACCTGAGTTAGAATGACATTAATGGTCAAATGTTCAAATGTGCTCAGGCTTATATAGTTATGCAGGAAACAGTAGAAGTAGGTTGCTGCTGGCACACCCAAATCTGTATGTTCAGTCTTAGTTCAGCTGAACCCAGGATCACTGACAAAATTGCTCACCCGACCCATTCCTCACCCACCACAGACATATTAAAAACAATACTCTATTTGATACTGATATTTGATGCTAATGATTGAGCTTGTCAGTCTGAACAAGGAGTGAATGGGTATGGAAACTGAAACTCCTTTTCTTTCTTAGCCATGTTTTCAGAGAAGTATGTGGATGTTCACATTATCACTGAACAGCTGTGTGTTTTCTGTACCATACCTGTAGTTAAGCAGTAGGCTCTCAGTAGGCTCACAGTAGAAAACTAATACAAAACATTCTAAAAGGTAGTGATAAGACTTTACAATTTCTTACCAGTCCTACCAAAGCCTGCATGCCAGACCTGCCCAGCAGTGGAGGAATTCTTTACACACAAAAGAGTTCTTGAAGTTTTCTGTGACAATAACTTCGGTAAGTCCTTGTGAATACAGCTGATATTAAAGAAACTAGCAGCTCTCTTTCAAAAGTGCTTTAAAATTAGGATTAAAGTAGCTGACAGTTTCTGCTGGGATTTCAAAGTCTGCATCCTGAGAGCTTGGTTGCTGACTGAACTTTAGGTTATTTCTCAGAATATGTTCTTTCTGAGCAAAATATTTATTTTGCATGAAAGACTTCTTTATGATCTACTCTACAAAAAAAATAGCTTTTCTGTTCTTGTTGAGCTGGCTACATTGTAGTACAACATGCTTTATGGAAAATATTTCTGGCAAAAGCATCCAAATTAGCTTATTTGTCTGTTATCAGTATTTAAACCCAAAGTAAAGCTTTGGTTGTTTGACCAGTGAATGTCCTGTTACTTGTGTGTGTAAGTTGTTCATGATACATAGCTTACTGAAAAGACTCGGAAAAGACTCGGAAAATCGTAACAGTCAAATTTTTACTTTGTGTTGTCTTATTGGAGTGACAGGCAATACTTTTGAGTTTGCCCTAGAAACATCCTGGGAAGTCCTTTGAAGTCAATGCAGAGGCTGTCAGCGAATTAAGCTGGCCTTAGATCAGGCACTGCAGAGAAATTTCATGCTAAGAAGTGCTGGTGGAGTTACGTGGGGTAGGTAGGTGCCTGTAATGAAAAGGCAGTATCTCGAAGGGTGGTATCAGCAAGCACTACGGGCTATTTTTGCTGAGGGGTTCATAACACAGACAAAGTGAGTTTCAGCAGAATTTTTTGGGCAAGGTGGGCAGCCTTGTGCTTAGAGCAATGCCAACAGCTTACAATATCTATCCACAAAGTCATCATCATATACAGTGATGGCAAAAATATATTACCTTTGTGAAAATATGTTTTCCTAGTTGTCTGATTTAGTGAACAAATTCTCAGCTACATAATCTTTATTAAAAAAAAAAAAAAGTTTTAAAATCTATACTGGTGCTGGATAAGATGTCACCATACTTTATCACCAGAAATTATCAGAGTATTTTAAGTAATCTTCCTGCTTTCACTAGTAGTGTGTATTTCTGCATTTGAACAGATGTAGTGACTTATATTTTTCCTTTTTTTCATTAGCAGTGAAAGTAAAGCTATCCAAAAAAAGAACATTACTTGGTGACCAGGAGTATAACATTGAATGCCAAGTGGAATTTATTACCCAGGGCTCACTCTTGCCTTACGAAACTCAGAACATGATACAACAGTGGCTGCTTATCAATGAAAACTGTACACAGAAGATGACTCAAATGCATCGTCCTATGGTGTATCTCCTTGTGGGGAAGGTTGAAGAGGGTATCATTTTAGTGAATCAGGTTTATCGCTGGCAGAGGAGGGACTCCCAGCTGACTTTGGCCACTCAGAAGTGGAGATACCATAAGTGCTTGTAAATATTTATGCTAATATTTGTAAAAAGATTATTATTCTTCTTATGCCAAACCTGTTTTGTAAATAGAAATGTACTATAAATGCAATGTAAAGTCTTCATGTCCTTTTAAACTGTATTATAAGCTGAACTTAAACCCAGTGTTATCATAGACTTCTTTCTGTAGTGTTCCAGCTATTTGTCAAGTTTGAACTTGGTCAACTATTTATAAATGTTTGAGTTATTGCAAAAATCTTCTGTAATATGTATAAAAACTGACATGAAACAGTTTTAATCCAGCTGAGTACCTTTAGTGTTTTTTTTTCTGTAGCATGCACACTGCTATTGAGTTACCTTTCTCTTGCTTAATGCTTCATTAATCCACCTCATTCTCTGCGACTGGAGTATTTTAACAGAAGGTGGCCCTCTGCTGGGCATTTTTGCCAGTATCAACATGGAATAAATCAGAATAAACACAGCAACACAATATGGTTAGCCAGCCCCAATCACAAGAAGAGTTGGTTATTTGGTGTCATTTTACAATGACAGAGTTGATGTCTCAGTGGTAACATCTCAGAGCACAGGCTAAAAGCATTTTTTTGAATCTTTTTGTTCTTATGTGACCATCTTGAATTTGACATAGTTTAACTGAAATCTAAATCAGGGCTTCCCTATTAAAAGCCCCTTTTTCATTTTCAGACACATTAAAAATGTCAATGCAGAGACTTTACCAGCTGTAGAAGTGGCCTGTAGGAGACCAATGGTATGATAATATTCAAGAAATGCAAAATATTCCAGTGGCCACATGATTAGAATCTTCAGTTGTGGTGCAATACACTGATATTAAAGATCATATGAAGACGGACACAGCTTTACATAATTTTAGACTAATTTTGTAAATGTGTGTAATTATCACAAGAACAGGTATTGGCAGTACATAAACTAGATGCTATTTCAGTAATACAGAATCTGTTATGGTTGTATTCTCTTAAAACAAATATGGGTAAAGTTATGGTCAGTAGCTTTTGAAAACTCCCATCTGTAATGATCAGAGTTCTTGATAAGTCCCCAGTAAGTGCAGATTTGTGTACACGCTCCTGATGACACCTGGTCCATCATTTTCTATGATGAACTAGAAAACTAGTAGAAACTGAGGAAAGATGAAATAACCTGCATTCAGTTTATATTGTATAATGAAGTTACTGTTTCAAAAATGTAGGTTATTAAAAAAAGAAAGGGGGGTGGGGGGCAACCCTGAATGTTATATACAGACTGGGGCACGCGAGCTTGGAGAGCAGCCCTGCAGAAAGGGATCTGAGGGTTTTGGCTGACAGCAAGTTGGCCATGAGCCAGCAGTGTGCCCTGGCAGCCAGGAGGGCCAACCGCACCCTGGGGTGCATCAGGCCCAGCACCGCCAGCCGGGTGAGGGAAGGGATTGTCCTGCTCTGCTCTGCGCTGCGCGGCCTCACCTCTAGTGCTGTGTGCAGGTTTGGGTGCCACAGTATATGAAGGACATGAAACTATCAGAGAGTGTCCAAAGGAGGGCTACGAGGATGGTGAAGGGCCTAGAGTGGAAGACATACGAGGAGCGTCTGAGGTCCCTTGGTTTGTTCAGCCCAGAGCAGAGCAGGCTGAGGGGAGGCCTCATGGCGGCCTGCAGCTCCCTCACGAGGGGAGCGGAGGGGCAGGCGCTGAGCTCTGCTCTCTGGGGACAGCGACAGGACCCGAGGGAACGGCATGGAGCTGGGACAGGGGAGGGTCAGGCTGGGGGTTAGGGAAAGGTTCTGCACCCAGAGGGTGGTCGGGCACTGGGACGGGCTCCCCAGGGCAGTGGTCACAGCACCAGCCCTGCTGGAGTTCAAGAAGTGTTTGGACAAAGCTCTCAGACACAGGGTCTGATTTTTGGGTGGTCCTGTGTGGAGCAAGGAGTTGGACTTGGTGATCCTTGGGGGTCCCTTCCAACTCAGGATATTCTGTGATTCCATGATTTTCTATCATGAACTAGAAAACTAGTAGAAACTGAGGAATAAAAGTTGGGACAACCTATATTCAATTTATATTGTATAATGAAGTCACTGTTTTGAAAAATGTAGGTTATTCAGAAGCTTAGCTCATTTGATCCTGCTGAGTCTATGATGGTCTCTACTGGAAAAATGGTAAATATTTAAAGAACTCTGTCACTGCTTACACACGCCAGCTGCTCCAGAAGGGCGTCTGATGGAGGTTCACGTCAGCGCAACGTGCAGGCCCAGCAGTGAGCGACCCATTTAAAAAGTGCTAGAGAAACATCGCTGATCTTCAGAGGTCCCTTCCAACCTCGGCCAGTCTGCGATTCTAGTCTGAACTACTGAGGGGTAGACTCTTGTTACTCTGTAAAAACAGAGAAATAATTGTATTAGCTCGAGGTTTACTTATATATTTATTCCCCTTTACTTGAGAGGAAGCCCTGCTTTGTTTGTTTATTTGCTCTCATACTTGTTAATGTAATAAAAACTTAATAATACATGTAGTTGAACTATGTTTGGCATGCAAGTACTGTTCGAACAGTCAGACCTACTTTATGGAGCTCTTGCAAAGTAAAGTAGCCTTGGGGCAAATCTGTCATTTTACACGTGTTTTAAGGTCTCCTGTTCTACACCAACGCTACGTACAGCGGCATAAGCGCCAGCAAAACAAAAAGCAGGAATTTCAGCCGAGAAACTTCCATCCCTCAGCTGCCAGCCGCTCCGATGCCACATGCCCCCGCGGGAGGTACCCGCAGAGCAGCCTCGGCCGCCGCCCTGCGCCCTCCCTTTAGGGTTGGGGCGTTCCTTAGAAAATCTTCCGGCACCTCCGGGGGCCGGCGGCGAGGCGGGGGCTGCCCTCGGCCCGCCCCGAGCCGCCGGGGCGCTGGAGCCGCGGTGCCCGGGGAGCTGCGGGCGGTGTGTGCGGGGAGGCCGGGGCCGCCCTCCTGGGGGCCGGGAGGCCGCCTGCAGGGCCCCGGGGGCTGCTGGAGGCCGCGTGGGGTGGCTGGGGTTCCCCACAGGGAGGGAAGGAGGTAGCAGGTAGGGAAGGAGGGAGGCGGCGAGGGAGGGAGGGAGGCGGCGAGGGAAGGAGGGAGGCGGCGAGGGAAGGAGGGAGGCGGCGAGGGAAGGAGGGAGGCGGCGAGGGAAGGAGGGAGGCGGCGAGGGAAGGAGGGAGGCGGCGAGGGAAGGAAGGAGGCGGCGAGGGGCCCAGCTTGCCCGCGGTGCTGGGTTGACAGAGCCGCCGGCTGCTTCTGGACTGCAGTGAGGTGGTGCTGCGTTTTGAGTCCTTTTTCTCTGCATCTGGTTTTGTTTTCTTAAATAAATACCTCTAATGGTTTTTTGTTTGTTTTTGAAAGAAAGAAGTTTTAAACGCGGTAAATCCCTGTATTGTGGGATCTGCGGTGTATGTAATCATATTATTCCGTGGCTTTATACCTGAAGTTTTCATGAATGCTTGTTTTGTTTCATGTCAGCTCTGGCAGGTGACTATCCCCATGTAATGCCTGGGAGAAGGCATGCACAGGCCTGACGTCAGCTCATCTGCAGCCTTCAAAAGGCCCGTAGCCTGGGCTAGAGGGGCTTGGAGAGCTCGTGCAACCCCTCACCTGCCCCAGAAATACCTCTGCTGAGGCCTTGAGTGTTGAGATAACCAGGAATCCTGCCTGTGTGAGGCCAGCATCCAGATCTCTGCCGTCAGTTTTTGCACTCATGCCTTGCTAACCAGTCTTGTCGGGGTTCCTCCTAAAGGGTTTTCTTTGATTTCACTTTGTACTTACAAAGTCAGAAGTGCACAATCCTCATACAAGCAGATACGCTGTGTACACATATTCTCACTAGCTAGTACAATATTAAGCTTGTTTTATTATACATTTGTTTCTAGCCTGAAATATGCATCTGGGGATTTTTGTTTTGTTCTATCTATAGCAATGGCTTCAGGAACAGCATTGATTTATGATGAGGAAATGACCAGTCATAAACTACTTTGGAATGAGTAAGTCAATAACGTCCTGTCCTTCTTATGAATAGGTTCTTATTAGGCTTTCTAAGAGAAATATCAAGTGAATGAATTCTTTGTAAATGTATTATGAAAAGTCTAGTGATAGATATCCTGTCGTTTTCCTAGTAAACAGAAAGTCTATCCTTTTGCAGAAAAACTTTTTTAAAATTCTTAATTTGTGTCCAGATGCCATAATATTAATCTGAAGTTGGATTTGAGAAGCTGTAGCCATCCAGTCCAGGAAGCCTTAATAAGACAAGTCTTCAGCTTTAAGCATCTGAGCAAACCCCTAAAAAAAGTATCTCCAAAATAAAGTATTTTAAGCTAATTAAGTTGTTTATAAAGCTAAATATCATTGGATTCAGGGAAAAATATGCGGATATACTTACTTAGCTGAAACTCTTCAATTAAATTCTGTTAGAAATGTATATGTGCTGCTTGCTTATATTTATACGAATGAGACCAGTACCTGTGTTGTGCTTGAAGTAGAAGTCTGCTGTTATCTTCTCTCCCAAACCTATTTCTCCTTGGTTGACCTTCACTGTAACCTACAGTACATTTTCATTTTATTGTTCCTGTGTCTATAGTAGCCAATGCTACTTTAAGTGATGAGAGAAGAAGCAAAAAATGCTATTGTGATTCTTTTTATATAAGAGCAATACACTTCTTTTTGCTTACAGATTTTATATTATTATTTTTAGCACAATTCAAAACTGAAAAATATTTAAAGAATTCTTTTTTTTAGCTTGCTTTTTTTTTTTACTCTTACACATTCCTGTGAAGATATTGAATCTTTTCACAATGGGAAGTTAAAAGTTAGGCATTATTATTAATATTAGTAAGCTGTGCTGATGTGGTGCTATAGTAATATGATTATCACTTATTTCTAGTCCTATCTGTGATATCGAAGTGCCAGAAAGACTGTCAACCTCCTATGAGCAGCTTCAGTTTTACCATCTTGTGGAAAGATGCGTCCATGTGCCTGCCCGAGAAGGAACTGAAGAGGAGATCCTGTTAGTTCACAGGTCTGAAACTTATTTTCATCACCATTCAGATTAATCCAATGAAATAACATCTGTCATGTCTACCTCCAGATTATATTTTGCTCCATTTGAAAATGGAGGTCTGCTCTAAAACGGAATGACTTCCAGTAATTTCAGTGGCAATGTGTCAGACTTGTTGTTGTACAAACAATATATGTATACGTATGGTTTAGGTGGTGAAGTATGAATCTGCTGTTCTACTAAATCCTCATTCTCACTCTGGGTTCTTGAGCAATGAATGCTGTTTTATATATAGTATTAAAAGTAAGCTTCTAATAAAAATTGGAACAGGACATTAAGAAAAAGTGGAAAAAAAATGATATTTCTTTAGAAAGATGATAACCGCCTCTTTTTCCCAAAGATGTGATGGTAACCAGATTCAGCCAAGAGTTTAGATTACTCAACAAGTCCATGGTGCTATGGCAGGCCTGATGTTAAGCTAGGAAGTCACTTCAGAGGTCGGGGTCCAGGTCCAGATCAGTGGGGTTCATGGCTGGTCACAGATATGACTACTCAATGCAACTACAGCGTAGCCAAGAGTGAGAGCCTTACCTTAAAGCAGCTCCCAAGGAGGGGAAGCCTTTGCCAAAACTTCTAAGCAAAGCTGTTTGGAGAGTTGTTTGGAGAGTTTTCCTCAATGGAGGCTCCTTCTAGCTCGCTCTTTCAAGTCCACCAGCTGTACCATCTCTAAACGGGTCCTGAACCCAGCAGCAGAACCCCAGGGAGGGAAGGGTTGTACTTGGGGGCCCTGACACTTGTGACAGGGACCATAGCTTGATCCTGAGTCATGCTTAAATTTTCAGATTCCAGAGCAGTATTTTTCCTCAGAATGTATGTGTTAGAATGCAGTTAGTTCTGTGTACCAATGTAATTTATTTTCATAGTATATATGCTGCTTCTGGAGTACTGAAGAGACTTGATGACTGTACCCTGTTTAGATGTTTCTTCTAGATTACATGGGGCAAATAAACTCACAAAGGTCTTGTTTTGGTTTCCATAGGTAAGCTAAAGATAATAGACCTCTTTCCTTTTTAAAGCACTTTCAGGTTTAGACAAGTATGTAACTCCTGCAAAAATGTTTCGTTTGCATTCACAGTCAGGTATGAGGCTGATGATAAAGTTAAACTAGTAATTATACAGACACTCAGGTTCAGACTGGTTTATTCCTGTTAACACCTTCGTTTTGTAGCCATTGTTTAGCTTACTTTCCATTAGGCAGCACTACTGTGTCTGTCTCACTTTGTTGTGAAATTCTGCTTGCTTTGGTGTTCCACCTAGGGGAAAGCATCTATGGTCATTGTAATCCTGGCTTAGGACACATAGCAGAGTCGATGTTGTCAGCATCCATTTCCAGCTCACTCCACAACAGCAAGAGGGCAGTGACAGAGAGTTATTGGAATGCTGATTCTAGTGCCTTAGCACTTATTGCTCTCTTGAACTAGTGAAAAAAAAAGAGTTACTACACACCTGATAAGGGATTCATTCAGATAATCTGTTTTCCATGAACAGAGGAGGACTAGAGTTGTAATTCACGTGCTGATGACTGCCAGAATCCTAGTTTAGTTGTTGTTGGGATGGAATCTTTATGTAGCGTGCGTTGCAAAACAGATCACTGCATAGTGAATAAACAGCCTTTTTGTGCTAACAAGACTAAGCCCTTTTACCACTGGAAAAGGGAGAATAATAATTGTCATATTCTTATGACATCCAAGAACTCTTGCTTTCATAGCGCTCCTGATTCTCTTCGCTGTATCCTGCAACTGGTGTTCCAGAGTATTGGATGTGTGAAGTCTCAGAGAAAAGCCCCTTTTAACATATGTTCTGTTTTCATTACATTTTGCATTTAAAGCTATAAGTTGATTTGCTTAATTAAGTGTTGTGTTATTCTCTCTCTCGTCTGCAGTTCAGAACACTTGGAAGTTGCAAAAAGCACGCAGAAAATGGGTGAAGAGGAACTGAAAAGAGTGTCTGGGAATTATGATGCTTTTTTCTTTCATCCGGTGTGTAAATTAAACTACTTCCTCTATTGGGAGTTGCACATATTTGTATTGTTGCATCTGTGTGACAATTTGCTAAGTAGGGGAACATTGGCAATAATTTTTTTTTGCCGTCTAAATATATTTGCATGTATTTATGACATTATTATAATTTGTTTCCAATTTCATGTAATGCTGTAATTTAAACTGGTTAAGTGTTCTGACATCTATTCTGTAATCGCATTGTACCAGAATAGCAGCACACTGCTCAAATTTTTTCTCTTTTTTCTCTTTTTTCTCTTTCTACTACATCATTGTAAGCCATTAGTGGCCTGCAAATCATGTTTTAATAACAGTCACTCTTAAATGCTGTGCCAGATAATGGAGGGGAAGGCCTTTCTGTTTTGCTTCTGTAAGATTTTGTTCCTTATTTTCAGAGATGCCATGTTAATTCAGTAGAACTAGTTAGTTCAGTATATACATCTCACGTTTCTTACCTCCTCCAGAGAGAACATCCTCGTAAAAGATACAACAATCACAGATAAACCTGGTAGAGAGCACATTGGAACTTGTGTTGTAAAATTCTGCTTTTAGCTAACTGCATGCAACTTCAATAGGGTAGACTTATGTCTATTTCCTGTTGGGGTGCAAAGCATGTCGTTTGTGATTAGTCTAAAACAAGCCGATGAATGATTGATGCTAACTATGAGATTCTCTTTTTCAGAACACTTACCGCTGTGCCAGACTAGCAGTGGGAGCAACTTTGCAACTAGTGGACTCTGTGATGTTAGGAAAAGTCTGCAATGGAATGGCATTAGTAAGGTAAAAAATAGGAGCAAGTCTTCACTTCGTACCAAAATTGCCTTTGTTGTGAGTAATGATATAAAACTTTGTTTTAGACCTCCAGGTCACCACAGTCAGAGAAATGCAGCTAACGGGTTCTGTTTATTCAACAACGTTGCTATTGCAGCAGAATATGCAAAATTGAAATACGGTCTACAAAGGTAGGTGCATGGACCCTGGAGAAGCTTTTCATGCGCAGTTATGGCATTTAGATAACCATTTGACATGATACCTTATTAGATTAATGTCTAGACCTTTCTGGGTGTCACATACCTTTTGGGTCATAAAATCTTATTTGTTCATCTGTATTTCCTTTAGTTCTAGGTGCTCTGGTTCTGCTGAATGTTTTATTTTACTAATCTTTGTAGAATCCTCGTTGTTGACTGGGATGTGCACCACGGGCAAGGAACTCAGTATATATTTGAAGAGGATCCAAGGTTTGAAGGATATTTTATTCTTTATGTTAGCTAGTTAAATATTGCTTGCTTCTGTAGAGAGTAAGATTCCTTATCTTTCTAAAACTAGAATCTTACAAAACATTGTTCTTGCTATTTTACTGACTGTTGTTTTTCACTTGTTATCAAGTAGAAGGAAAAATCTATCAAAAATAAATATTTAAATCTATTCTACTATAAAGGATAACAAACACAAAATGAGCAATATGGCTATCTTAGTTTGCCAGTAGTAAGATCTCTCCATAGGAGTATTTAGGTAATATCTCCGTTCTTTCTATTCAGGAATTTCTCAGTTTAAATATTCAGGAAGTATTTGGGTAAAACAGATGAGCTTTGTACTGTTTTCTGAAAAAACACAGAATTAGGTTCTAAAAACAAGTCTGCTCTTCTGAAAATGTCCTGTCTTTGGTCTGAAGGGAGTACATACAAGACGTTCTAGCAATTGTCCTAGGTTAATTTTGATATAGGACCTCCTGTACCAACTTCTGCAGTCCAGGACTGTTTAGAGAAAGAAAGGGCAAAGGCTGATTCTGTCTTCATGCTTTCCCTCAGTAAGTCTGCTAAGTTCAGGACATAAAGTCAGTCTTGGAACCTTTTTGTGAAGTTAGATTTGTTTCTTGTATGTTTCAGTGTTTTGTATTTTTCCTGGCATCGGTACGAACATCAAGAATTCTGGCCATCTCTCAAAGAATCTGATTATGATGCTGTAGGTTTGGGAAAAGGAAAAGGCTTTAATATAAATTTGCCTTGGAATAAGGTAAATGTTGCTTACAGCACAATAAAGGAAATGCAAAGCTTTATTTCTCATGCATTAGGTAACACTTTCTGAGAAGTGCACTACTTCACTTGGTTGGCAGATGTCTTAGCACAGTGTACCTCATTTCTGTCAGTGGAATATCTGCAGAGAAACATGGCTCAGAATGTGATTATTTATTTTTTTTAAAATGAGGGAGGGACAGACATGCACATTGTTTTTTTTCTTCAATATCTTGCCTAGCCATCAAATCAAAAAGTGTTTCAGAAGACGATTACATTCATCTTTGTTCAGCGTAGAACTGAAGCTCATACTTAAGACTAAAAATGCTGTATGTGTATGCACTTAAAGTACATGGAATTTGTTTTACTGTCTCGTATGGTTGCCTCATCTTTAACTTATGATACTATCTTTCCCTAAAGTCATGAAGAACCTCAGAAAAATCTGTTATTCCAACAGGAAGATCTGACCTATATTTCTCACATTTTGCAGGTTGGGATGGGAAATTCAGATTATCTTGCCGCATTTTTTCATGTGTTGCTTCCAATGGCTTTTGAGGTACTTTTTTACTGCTTTGTTTTTTTGAATAGCAAAATCAAAGGCTATTTCATAAGTACCAGTGAATATCTTGTAGAAGTGCAGTACTCGCCAGTAGCACAGTTAACACGTAATTTCTGCTGGTATGAATGATGTCCTGATCAACGTAATAATGTTTACGAAATGTTAGTGTTGAAATATTCAGTACAAAGCTCTGCAACTTTTCCATCAAGAATGAAAACAGTCTAAATGGGTAAAGTTACTTTTTAATTCAAGGAGAGTATTTGTGTTTATGGTCTGGCTGAAATAATAGCTGAATGTGGTGTGGTTGAAATCCAGTGCAAAATACAAAGGAATGTGCTGCAACTCTGTTTTATTACAGTTTGATCCTGAACTGGTTCTTGTCTCCTCTGGATATGATTCAGGAATTGGAGACCCTGAAGTAAGTAACTTGCTGTGGTTTGTCTTGTCAGTCATAAAGGTGTTTGTAAAATATTCCTGCAGCTTTAATGTCCAGTGAAAATTCTAGGTGAAATTCACTTATGACCAAGCTAAAAATACACGTATGAGTCTTTAAGCTGACCCCAGCTCATTAAATACTATGAGACCTGTAAAGACAAATTATCCAGGCATAATTACTGCATCATTTTTTGCACCTTTAAAGCAGTTGGTTCAGCATTTTGTTAAATACAATCAGAGGTGAGTGTTCCAGTATTCTGACTCAGTCTCATGTATTTCAGATTGTCTGTTTTGTTTTTTTTCACCAATGTTTTTGATTCGGGGTTTCATCTCTTACAAATGTTTTCTTTGATTTAGGGGCAGATGAATGCCACTCCTGAGGTTTTTGCCCACCTTACCCATTTCCTGATGCAGTTAGCTAATGGAAAACTGTGTGTCATCCTAGAGGTAAAGACTTGAAACTTAGCAAAGTCATTGCTTCTTTTTATATCTATTTGAGAATCAGGAATACAAAAATGGCAAAGATTTGACAATGCCCTTAAGACAACACATTTCTTCTAATGCCTAAGAGCTGTGGTTTTTTTTGTTTTTGTTTTTTTTAACTTAAAACATTGAAATGGAGCATATGGTCATTGTTCCAAAAACACATCCTTAACAGATGTGTTCAGTTCTTGTGTGCAGTGACTGTAGACTGCTGCTCTGGACAGTCCCCAATGCATTAAAATGTATTTACTGAATAAACTGCATTACCAATGTTTCTGCAATTTTGTCTTACTCCAGAAGAGTTTTAAAAACCTATAACATAAATAAACAGAGCTCTTGCTAAACTTGCTTAGATGTTTTTAATCAAAGAAGTAGATCTTTTTGAAGAGCTCTCTTTTAAAAAAAAAAGTTTCCTCATTTTGAAACCTACATTTCTACTCCCCTTTTGCATGTTAGAAAAATGGTAACTTTTCAGGTAAATAACTTTGTGGATTTATTACTGCCAACAAGGTCTCCAAGACTGAATTGTTTAGGAATTGATTAACCTCTGCTTTGCTTGACCTGTCTTCTGTCATCCTTTTCTTCAGCAGGTTATTATAGATACTTCTGTCTGCTAGCTGAAGTACAGATAAGCATCCCCTCATGATACAGATGATGTGACGGCTCTGCAGGTGCTATGCAGGAAGCAGTCTATCGTCTTTATTTCAGCAGTCTTAAATCTATCTTCAGTTCTTCTCCACCTTCTGCCAAATCATCAGGACAGGCATATCTTAAGTGTCAGGCTGTGGGAGATTTCCCTTGTGCAGATATTTTAGAGGACAGTGATAGCATTTACCTACTCAGGACTCTTCCAAAAGAATTGTAGAAAGTGGCATGCAATGGAGATGGATGTAAGAAAGAATGTTTTTAGGGTTTTCAGGGCATCTGTTTTCCGAAACAAACCACAATAAAGTGAGTTGAGTCATGGGATGCCAGTGAAGTTCAGCAAGTAGCCTCTAACTTAGTAATTTTCAGTATGAAAACAGTGACTTAGGTATCATCAAGTAGATGCATATCTTCTTCCATTTATGTGAATTCAGATATATTTCAAAAGTTTATTTCCTGTGATGATTTTCAGATTTCACAACTACTTGTTCCTTATGTGGTACCAAATACTTCTTTTCTAGGGTGGATATCACTTGAAGTCCTTGTCTGAATCAGTCTGCATGACTGTAAAGACTTTGCTTAGAGACCCTATACCTCAAGTAACTGGAGAAATGGCCCCTTGCCTAAGGTAAGCGTGTGAATAATTTTAGACTAACCCTTGTGTTTATCAAAGAGACTGAAGATATGCATGCTTTGAATACTTTGCTGACACAAGGTTTTATATGATGCTTTATAGGATATTATTTTCTGCTTTGGATAACTTGCTTTCTGAAAAAATCATCCAAGATGCAGTTTTGCATACTTCTGTTTCTGAAATGATTTTGAGTTTCAAGAAGTTCTTAATGACTGACATAATCTTATGCTATTTATCCTTGGGCCTTGTTACCCTGCAGAGATCCTTCTCAGTGCTGAGACAGTCCTGCTGTAATCAAGGCAATGCCAGTTAGTAACAGCCAGCATTTTGGACAGTATGTAATTTCGGAGATTAGTTCTTCAGACTCCAGGACTACTTTAGTTGCAATAGCTGGAGCTGGCCTTTCTGCCATCGGTGAGAGCTGATGCTGTGCAGAGCCACTCGTGATGACTCCTTGAGTTTCTAGAGTTCGGAGCATTGAGGCCTGGGTTGCTAAAGCACTCAGCTGTAGTGTATCTGACCTAGTGAAGCATTCCAAGCCTTGGGCCTGAATCAGTCCTACATCTAAACAGTGTTTTTCTCTCTTCCTGTCTGTACCATCTCCTCCACATCTCCACGTTCTGTCTTCAGTCTCTCTCCTACCTCAATAGTTGTCCCATGTCTTTTTTCAGCAGTAATGCTACTCATGCATTTTGGTGTGTAGAAGCCAGCATGCACTACTTGACTATGTTAAGTAAAATTGAGATCAGTCAGGGAAGCAGCGTAGGTTACAAGGGCTGGTGGGCAGAATTGGATTTGGTATACCCCAGTGGAACAGAGATGGTTCCTTTGCTCCCAGTGCACCCGATAGTACTCGTAGCACCTCTTTTTTTCTCCTCTGCCAATTGTAATCTATCAGGTTGCTATCATCCTAGGTAATACAGAGTCAATTACATATTCACCCGTTTTATCAGTCCAGCACCTGAACACCTTACAGATTATCTCCATATATGCAGAATTTGTCCTGGATTTCCTGTGATGTGAATGATGTTTGTATGACAGGTAGTATAAAGGGGCCATTTGCCTGTAGTGCTAACAGTGGTAATAAAAAAGAGTTCAAGAATAGCAAGGAATGTGATCTACTTGTTTTCTGCCCCCCTTTCAATCTCTCTGAACAGGTAGCTTTTGAGTGAATTTAACTACCTCTGTACATTCTGTAATCTCTGATGAGATGATAAAATCTCTGACAGAGCAGAGAAGGACATAAAATCCTGCTTTTCCTGAAGTCAGGGACAGCTGTGCTTCCTCCAGCAGCAGTCAGGATTTCACTCAATGTGTGTAAATGCGTTTACTTAAAAGGCACATGCTGCACATGTTCTTCACTTCCCTTTTATAACTCTTGCATCTAATCTTTCCAAGAGATCTGGCTATTGACTCTCATTCTCTTTATTTTTCTGTTCTGTGTTTTCGGAATAGACCAGAGCTTGTTCATTTTCAGTTATGTGTTTTGTTTTTCATTGAGGTAGATTGTGTTTCCTGTACTTTCGTTGCTGCTGATACTGTTAAACCTGTTTCTCTTATAGTGCTATTGAATCTATTCAGAATGTGAGAGCAGCACATAAACCCTACTGGAAATGGTTGATGTATGAAGGTAATTAAATGTGATTGGTAAATTAAATCATACAGAAATCCAAAATGATTATTTCCTCTGGTTTAAAGGAATTGAAGTACCAGTGGTTTGTCTAATGATTGGTGAAGCACTGTGAGGCTTCATACAGGGCCAAGCCCTCAACTGGTCAGAAAAACAAACAAACAAACTGAAAAACAACAACAAAAAAAATTTTATTAACTGATGAAGCTGTCAAACATCACACCAAAAAGTAGTGCTTTAATATCTTTGTTTGAGTATGCTGTTTTCTGTGTGGAGAAGAAAATGGAGGTAAGGTTTATTATTATTGTTTGTGACCTGTCATTAGATTAAAAAGAAATGTAGCATCGTTGAAAAAGTAACATCTGTGGCAGGAAACATTGTAGTTAGTGCATGGAAATAAGTACACCCACTATGAGTATAGGTGTACTTTGTTTTGTAACTAAATGTAAGTAAATATTAACACCCTGCTCCAAAAGAAATGCATGTGAAACCCCTCTTTTTTTTTTCCTCTAGACACATCATTTTTGCATAATTTGAGCACCAAGTCGCACTTACCAAAGACAACTAATACCAATCCCTCTACAGACCATGAAGATAAGATAACTAACAACAGTGAAGCTGTCAAAATAGAAAGATTTCTGGAATTGCACATGAGAAATATTCTATTTCCAGTGCCTCCCATCAGAACAGCAACAACTGAGTCAAAAGCTTCATCGTACTTGCTCCCAGCACCTGTTTGTGTGGTGAAGGAAATGGACAAAAACAAAGTGAAATCTCTTGTCAGGTTGGTCCTATTTATTTAATTCCCATCATGATTGTAAGGATGAGAGGTCTTGGTACAGACTTTCATCTAGTTTAGTCTCTGCCATGGTCTTCCTGGCCTCAGTCTATTCAGTCATAACCAGAATTACTTTGAAAAATGAAGAAATCGGTGTTCGTTATCAACCATATCCTTACAGTCCTTTATAAAACTAATCAGAATATTTGAGAGAAAATTATTTCAAGAGAGAACAGTGCAAATGTGTTCATTTAGAAAGAGGTTTTGTTAGGAAGATGCCTTAAAGCTCTGTGTTCACTTTTAGCTGAAAAAAAAAATCGGACCAGACTGGTCTGATTTGAGAAGCTTGACTTTCTAAGTTAGCAAGTCTAGTTCTGTCAGAATTCTATTTCATGAATATATCATCAGGCATCTTTTGTTTTCTTTCCAGTGCAGAATGGAAACAGGTTTAGGGAGCTCGAGATTGTCAGGCAAGAGTGTTGTCATCTTCCTGCCAGGGCTAGGTCTTTGAGAGTGAATGTGTAGCAGCGTCTGTACAAAATGTACCCTGTCAGCAGTAACTGCAAAGTACTGTTAGACAGTGTTCTCTTCAGAAGCATAGCCTAGTTTTTCTCCATATAATTTATTTTACAGTGACTTTTACGCAGACCTTGTGAAAGAGGACAAAACCTTGCACTCTCTTGGCAGTATGTTGGCCATCCTAGATAAAATACTGAAGAAGGAGGTAAGAATAACGTGCTTTAATCATGAGGGTTGGAGGAGGGGGTGTATTCCTCTGATTCCTGCTTCTACACTGTCATCTGGATATTAGTTACTATGTAATTCACAACCCCACTAACCTCATCTGGACTGTGCTAGATAACGAGTGAATATGCAACATGAGAAAACATTTAAGAATAGTTGTTAACCCCAAAACGTTGTTCTAATTATCTTTGGGCCAAGATATTGTCCAGCTTTGCTGCAGTCACAGCTTGTGAAGCCTTAAGAACTTTCTCATCGCTTTCAGACACACAGTTGATGCAGACATTCACTCTTCCAGCTGCTGGAGGCAGAAGGCTGTGTATCAAGCACCAGTGAGCAGCAGCAAGAAATCAGAGCAAGAGATCTCAATTTTTTTCCTGTGTGAATGCAGAGTTTTGCCTTCAGTCTTTAGAAGAGACTTTACTTCTGCATTACCCTGTATTATAAGATGCCATTCTACGCAAAGCTGTACACCCTTATCGTTATATATACACAATAATTTACTCGGTCCTTTGTTTTCCTGCCCCTGATCGCTTTAATGGCATGGTTTACAACACCAATGTGTGCTGTGATTCTAAACAGAGTAATTCCAATTCAGTATTCTAATTCTTGCAGGGTCAGGAATGAAGATAAGGCAGGCTTAGACGTTGCAAGTTTATATTTATGTATAACAATTCTGAAAAGCAAAGAGAAAAACTGTAAGTTAAAAAAAAATACAAGATTTTTATTATGTTATAATAAATCAGTCTTTCTTTGAATGACAAGCTCTCTTTAAAGTGTCAAGCCAGTGAGGAAGACTTACCTGTCAGAATGGCCTCTTTCTTAAAAGCCTTCTTGCTCATGTTAGCCATGACTGTAAATTTCAGGGACAAGTTTCTAACGGTATAAGCTGCACATACCTCCAGGAAAGCCTATAAATAGATGCAAAAAATTACTGGTAAAAGGAAACAGAACTTGTCATGAGTTGCAGATGCTAAGCTGAGCTTTTTGTGTTGACAGATACAAAGAGGGAGAGCATGCATTATCTTTTTGCTTACCTTCCATGTAGAGCTCAAAGCACTACAGAACACAAATGAACACTTAAAGGTTGATGGCATAATACTGTCATTGTGTTTCCAGAAAGGAATAGCTTGCATAGGTTAAAGGAGGAGTCAGAGTTCAGGGACAGCCTCTTTTTCATTGTCTGTTTTTCTGGTGCAGTTTGCCTACTGGCCAAGTGAGTGTATCCAGTCCACAGACTATTGAGAGGAACGGTGAACACGACCTTCTCCTGCAAAAGCTTTTATTTACAGTTGCCTTTCAGCATAGCACCATGCTTCTGAAATAATACAACAGCTTTTGGCATAATGATCAAATGTGGCCTCTTTGTTGAAAACGAATTACTAACCTCTTAACCTCAGGATCCCTTTTGTGCAGCTTTGTTTGAGTGATACATATAAACAAGTAAAATTACAGTTGGTACAAATAAGGAATAACATGATCTTCTGCAGCATTAATTATTTCTGAATAAAAAATATATTTTGCAGGTATGCAATGGAATTGCAGATTCACCCACAGCTTCTGTTTCTGTTGATGTAGCACTAAGATATTCTGTTCATTTTGGATTTCAAAGGTGAATTTGAATCTTTTGCATTTGGTACCCTTAGGCAAAATGTAAAAATAAGGTAAAAGTGTATGAAATATGGAAAGTTGCCTTTGAAAAGCTTAATTTTGGAACAAATAACTTCTCCATGTGCATAGCATTTTCAATAGGCTGTACAGACAGTGTTGTATATGCCAGCAAAAATCTCTTGTGTTACCAAAGGCACAACATTTTTAAGGATGACTGTTGTGCTAGCCTTGTTTTCTTTGCCAGATTTCAACTGTCTTTGCCCTGAGGGCATTTTTTTGGCTTATTTTTTTTTCCACCCACAGGACTGGTGGGAGGGAGTTCCCTTGATCTCATAAATTTGTTTTCTTTTTACTTCTAATGAACCAAATTCAGAAACAATGTACATTCTGTTTTATGTCTAATCTACATGTAAACTCTTTAAACAAATTGCACTAATTGGGGAAAAAAAATACTTGCAGATGTAAATACATGTATACATGATTTTTCTTTGTGTTCTACAGAGTGCTTTGCATATTTGTTGGAGACATGCAGATTATACCAAACACAGAAGATGGGTGAGGCTTCTTTTTACTTTAAGGAGTCAAATCCCATAAGCTCTGTAAATGTTCATGAGTGTCCATATGTTTGATGAAATCTGCACTAAGGAATCAGTCGTGAGCTGATTTTAATTCAAGTTTAACCTGAAACAAAATACAAAGCAACCCAAAATATATCTCTAAGACAAACTTCTATCTCTAAATGACACCATGTGAATTTTAATAGCAGGTTTAAAGTATAACCCTTCTATATCAATCACAACTTGGATTTTTACTGAAAACATAATATTGAAAGTACAAAGTAATAAAGAAAGCAAGTATTTAAAAGGGAAATTTAAAATAAGTTGAGATATGAAAGAAATATACATGATATTAAAATCACTGATAGAAATGAAAGTGTGTATGATCAAATTAAAATCACCAATATGAAATACGCTATTACAGATATACAGACTGTGGTCTGAATCTGCCTGCTTGTGAACCACACGTGAGGACTGATCAGGATCTGTTGTAGCCCTGCAGTAATTGCAAGAGGCATATAGAATCATAGAATCATTAGGGTTGGAAATGACCAGCAAGATCATCTGGCCCAACCGTCCCCCTACCACCAGTATTACTCACTAAACCATGTCCCTAAATACCATGTCCAACATTTCCTTAAACACCCCCAGGGACGGTGACTCCAACACCTTCCAAGATGAACCATATCTCTAAGAGTATTTTCTTAGTTTGTATTAATTAAATCAGGAGTCGAGCTCTGTGCGGGAACCTCTTAGTTTAACATACAGCTCTGTCCATCCTGCAAAAAGGAGAATGTGAAGTTCACTCTTGACAGTTTTCAGCTAAGCAACATTGATTTCACATGTGGATCATATCCCTGTTGGAGATACTCCTGTAGACGTGTACTATCAAATTAAATCAGTCCGTTTTTCTGTCTGGGAATACCCGTATAAATCATGCTGTAACTCATGTGTTTTTGTTTTTTTTTTCATTTATTATCTTTTAAAAATTGCCTTGTTTAGGAAAAGAGAACAAGGATGTGATTAGTAGTTGTAAAGAGAAGTAAAATAAGGAAGGAATAAAATCATGCAGCAAATAAGGAACTTTCACAAATACAATAGATCTAGTAAAATTCCAATGATTTCATGGCCTGCTGCTGTTCCTTCTCAAGAGCAAAAATAAAGTAGTCCTAATCACTTTTTTACTCATTTACAGAAGCCCTAATAAAACCAGACCCATTTCTTCTATGCCTCAAATCTTGTGTAGCCATCTACACATCACCAAGTGGGTGTATGACACTACAGAATCAACTTAGTACATTTATATTCAAAACTTACTAATAAACAGTTTGCATATGTTGCAAACTATGTGTTTGTTGTTTGTTTTGTCCTAGTATTTCAGCACTGCGGTTTCTGAAAACGTGGAGATTATGAGAGGGAATGGTAACAGGCATTTAACATATAGCAGTTTAAATTATGACCCAGCGTAGCATTAGGACATGACAGGTAGTATCCAAATGTTCTACAAAGCCACACTCCTTAAACTTCCCTCTTTCTGATGTTGTGTCATCTGCTTCTTTAAAAATCCCATGTCTGTCTCACTCATAGACTTTTCACTCACTGCTTCAGATGAAAAAACATAATAAGCAACACTTCCACCCAAAAAAAAAGCACAAAAAGGAAAAGGTCAGTAGGTCTCAAAGAGATCAGATGGAAAGCAAAAACATGAGAGTTTTGCAACAAAAACCTAGCACACAGTTATGGTGCTGGTAACTAGCATAAGCTAGGGTCTGAGAACCAAAAAGCAAAATAACTTGGTTCTTCATATACGTTAAAATATGTGCTCTGTAATTTCAGAGTATAGTGTGCTTGCGCTGAGTTCCTTATTGACAGTCATCTTTACTTCTCTATATCTTTCTTTGCCAATTCCCATTCTTCTTAAAAGTGATTTGCTTATAGTCTTTAATACTTTTTAAAAGTATTTTTTAGTATCTTGAAAAAGGTATGATTTCAATTTTAATTGGTGTTTACATGATGGCACATTATGATGCAAATAGTTATTTGCTCTTGAGATATGACTTAGTATTTAAGGAATGGTGGAAGAAGGGAGATATTTTTATCTCACTGGAAGTTGTTGGTGAAGTACTGAGATGTGGCTTTTGATTACAGAAAAGTACTTGTGATAAATGTTTGCGAGAAAGAACAATCTGGAAAGATCGGCTCTAAATACTTTATTTCTCTGAACTGGAAAGAGGTAAGATTAACTTTCTGGAAACAATATAAGATAAAAACTTTTTTTATAACAGAAAGATTAGAATATATTTACAGATTAATAAAATGGCACTGAGAATTACTGCTCTCACTGTAATTTGCACCTTTGAAAATACTTTCTTTTTTGATCTTTCCATGGTGCTACTCCTTAACAGATCTTTAGTGTGTATTAGAATGCATAGGTTGGAGGGAATATCCAGTGGCTACTGTATTTTATCTTCAAGAAGGCAGAGTTACCACGTAAGACACTAAGAAAAATACGAATAATCAATATTGAACAAAGCTGCATGTTTAATATAAAGATTGCTGCGAAAATAGATCAGTATCCTGTTTCCTAGGTCAGTAAAAAGCTTTTTGAGGTGCATGTTATGTTTTTTTATCCTCTATGGGAATTAGGGGCTTTAAATTTGTGCTAAACTCTTTCTCATTGCTGTTAAAGGATGCTGACAGGAGTGACTTCTTTTCTGCTGTACTTGGATTCATTCTTCCTGTAGCATACAGTTATCAGCCCAACTTGATAGTAATAGCTGTTGGACCAAACAGGAGCATTGGAATAAGTGGAATTTCTCTTCTTTTTGGTTTACTACAAGGACTAGCAGAATCTCGAATTCTTGCGGTGATTGAGGTAAGAAGTGGTGCTAAGCCATGCTACTTCAAAGTGCGCAGTGCAGAACCCAAATCAAGCAGCAGCATGGCTGCTGTGTACTGCTTCGAGATGCTCCGTTGAAAATACTGGCTGGTTGGTACCTCTGAGTTCATTCCACAAACAGCCCAAGTTTCTCTCTGGCTTGAGACCAAAGGCAGACAGACACACACCAAGGTGTAGGCAGCCCATGTGACTGAGAAGCCGAGGCACGAATGCAAGGCCTGAACTAGTGGTTATATCTGTACACAACAGATACTGTTGTGACTGTTTGCCTCAGTTTGGAAATTAGCTTCCCTTTGCACGTGAAGTGCCAGTGAGCATGTCTTCCATGAACTTGTTTAATCTCTTGAACTCAATTTACACTCTCGGTCTATGCAGCATCTTGTGACTGTAACAGTTTCTCTGTGTTCTCTGTGTGTCCTGTGAAACAGTAATTTCTGGTTGCTTTTGTGCTTTCTAGTTCTTTATTCGGAAACAGTGAATAATTCATGTACATAATTTTATTCTAAGCTGTTCCCCAGTAACTATCCAAATAAAGACATACCATTCATTAAGCTGCCAATTAAGTGGATTTTAACATATTTATTCTGTAGTGCTCTCAAATGCTATCTGTTTTAGTTTACAATGTTGATATGTAAATTGTCTAAGCCAATATAACTTGATATAAAGTATACTGAAATAGTGCATGTGCCCATTGCTAATTAGGAGTACGAAATAGAAAATCTAGTTGATAGACTGAAGGGTAAATTCAGAGATAAATAGAAAGCTAGACAGACATCTTTAAGAATTGACTGAGACACTTCCACTGGTGCTCTGCAGGTAGCTCCAGAAAAGGATTAATGTGCTGAGATATTCTAATGCAAGTGCTTGGCTTTTTAGAATAACTGAACAACTGTTTTTACATTTTAAAAATAAAATAGAGAGCAGTCTTCCAAATAAATGTTAATAATCTTCATGTATGAGGGACACCAGAATATAACTTCTGAGAGCAAATTACATCGATTTAGGAATGTCATTGTGTCAGGAGTTCAAAAAGAAATCATTACTCAATGAAGCAAAATGTGTCACTGTTTTCTGCAGATAGAAAGTAAATGATGCAGCAGCTCTATTCTTCCCTTTCCTTCCTTTTTAACATTTTCTACATTTAATCTAGCATTATTTCTTTTTAGTCACAGAAGTAAATCTGAGATTCTTTCTCTACTTGAAAAAAAAAAAGCTTTAAAGTGATTAACATAAATTTACCTTTTTCAGAAAAAAAATACCTGTTTTGACACCTTTTTATTTGAAAATTGAAAGTTGCTCATTCATGTTGCTAATACTAGCAAGTTAATCACAAAAGCTTGTTTGAAACTCTACCAGGTATTATTGAAATGCAGAAAGTTTGTATTGAAAGGGTATTTTCTATTTTCTTCTTAAACAGGACACAGATGTAAATCTAATGCAAAGTGTAGCCAAAGCACTAGCTGGTGCTTCTGTGCCTCACATTGGAGCTTATGTACCTCTCACCCAAGAAAAAGTACGTAAAATAAAAATATTAAAAGACCAACTTCAGCAGGAATGGAAAATGCTTCAGTGCTCAGGTAACTCATCTTTAGTTCTTATTAATATATATGTTTTTAAAGAGATGACAAAATACAACCAGTTTCTCTTAAGTCAATGGGACATTGAAGTTGGTGAGAGCACGTTGATCTAATGTGAGCAGTATGAAACTAGGACTGCCTTTGATTCTGCCCACTGGGACAGAAGGCACTGAATTTCATAGCATAGGAACTGTACCCTTGGGAACTCTGAATGTTGTTACTCCAAAATTTTATAATATTTATCCTGACATAAAACTACCAAAATATGTGTTTAAAGAATGGTTAATAATGTGGCTCTGATTGCTAATGTGTTTTCTGAATGCAGTGTTGAATCAGGTAACATTTTTAAATAACTGGAAATAATTTTGATTAACTCAGTGATTAGTTGTGCTTAAAGGACATCCACAAGCAGTTGAAAAGCAGGTATGCCAATTGTATAGGAATCATGCAGGTATTAGGCAAACAAATTTCTGTTGAATAATCTTTGGCTTTGTTGTTAAAGCAGAAAATTTATAAACTTAAACAATGGTAAAGGTGGGCATCTCTCTTTGAAAGAAAGAGCTCTGCTTGCTTTCAGAAAAGATTGCCAAGAGCAGTGGTCTGGTTCTAATAAAGGTGTTCTTATGGACTTGGGAATTTTGGTATGAGCTTGATTAATAACTGTTAATCTTATTGTTCTTTTCAGTGAAGGATGGGATTTCAAGTAATTGACTTCAATTTAGAACCGTATTACCCAACAGAAGGAAATGTATCACTATTAATTTTGCCTTTTAAATCATCGGTGGAAAAAATGGTTGATCTCTAAACAGAGTAAGAACCATTCACAGTTGTCTACTGTTTTTAAAATACTTAAAATTCACAATTTCAACTAGAGCATTGTGCTTGTAAATTCTATACCCGCACCAATTATGCAAGACTGACACTTGAAGCCTACCTACTCCCATGCTTCATTGCTACAAATTGGCACCTGTGTTATTTGTGACTGCAAAGTCTGATTGCACATGCAGTAGCTTGACTGTATGAATGCTAAAGTAGTCCAGAAGACAGGAATCTGAAATGAGCAATCGTACAAGCCAAACATTCCAAAATTACTCAACATCAAAATGCTTGCACTGCTGCCATTACCACCATTTCATTGGAATGGAAGTTTAAACGTAACAATGAGTCCTTTGGATTCGTGAATTTTTCCTATGACTTAAAGGATTCACCAAATACAGTCTGTTCTTTAATTTCTCTGGTCACTCAGTTGCAGAAGTTAAGAAAGAAAAGCAACTACACAGCTATAGTTTCCTAGATCATACCTGTGTGGTTGAGACTAAATTTGATTTCCTGAACTATATAGGGCATGTGGAAAAAAATATTTTGCACATATAAAATTACAAATACATAATTGAATAAAGCAGTGTAAAGATTAAAATAAAGTTTACAACTTATATACATACTGTAAATATTCTGTGGATAGGGGACTTCATTCTACCCTCATTTCAAATGCAAATTTTCTCTATATAGCAAATAAAAAGCAACACCCCACCCCCCAATTTGGTAGTGGCCTAGGGGTAACATCATGTGAATACTCAAAATTATTGCCTCAGGAAATTTATTTAGCCATAATGTGTCTCATTTTTCAGCGTTCCAGGTACATTTTGTACTCATTTTCAGGAGTATTTTTCTGTGATTATGACTTCAATAATGTAAACTTTTGCTTTGAAACACTTAAAATTCTGTCTATGCATAATTAGACAGGATTCCTATAATTGTTGCTACTGGGGTCAACTACATATCATTTGAATAATTAGGTCAGTCTTCACAGTCCTGTTTTTAGAACTGTTCCAAGTGACACCCTTCTAGTTCAAACTGGTTTTTCAATTATGCTGAATGGGAAATGACATTTAATCCTTGAAAATTTTTGAATTGGAAATTATTTCAGAAGAGACTAAAATTTATGTCAAACGTTTTCAAGAGAGAAAGTTGAAGAACACAAGACATCCTGTTTCAGTTCAGAATTTCTTTAAAGTAAACTGAAGTTCTTTTTGGAGTTTGAAGTTACTCTGAATTGAAATCTGAATTAGGTTATCATATGTCAAAATGGGCTAGGTGGGCATCTGCCTAACTTGGGCTTCAAAAACTTTTAAAAATCAGAAGCATTGTAAGTGTATTCTTCTCCCTTCTACTCCCCTGGAGAAGAAAATCTGTGACAATTCAGCATTTCTGAGGAAAAAGCATTTTTCCCAACTGCCTTCATTAACTATTGAATTTCTATTGTCAGTCATGAGTGTTGTATTTTGTTACACATATATATTTAAGATGTCCATCAAAATTAATAAAACGTGAATCAAAGGGCAAACCCGTGTATTTTCATAGACCTAGGCTGCCACTACTGCTAGAAAGCTGCGCTTAGAGTCATTGCGTTCCGCGGCTGGGGCCCAGACCCAGCTAACCCCCATCGTCTCACAGGTAACTAGTGATAGGACTAGAGGGAATGGCCTCAAGTTGTGCCAGGGGAGGTTCAGGTTGGAAATGAGGAGACATTTCTTCTCAGAAAGAGCAGTCAGGCATTGGGACGGGTTGCCCAGGGAGGTGGTGGGGTCCCCATCCCTGGGGGTGTTGGACGTGGTGCTTAGGGACATGGTTTAGTGGGTGACATCGGAAATAGGGGGATGGTTGGACCAGATGATCTTGGAGGTCTTTTCCAACCTAAATGACTCTATGATTCCTCCTGGCGGTGCGACCGCCCGGGGGTATAGCAGGAACGGGGAGAGCGGCGCGGATCCCCCACAACGTCCCCGTGCGGGGCGGCGGCCGGGCCGCCTCATAGCCGCCCCCTCAGGGTTCCCGCCTCATGGCCGATCCCGCCTCATGGCCGCCCCCTCAGGGTTCCCGCCTCATGGCCGATCCCGCCTCATGGCCGCCTCAGCACCGCCCCGTCCCGCCCTAGGGCGGCCGCTTCAGCACCACCGCCTCCCGTCGCATCCCCGTGACGTCCCTTTGACGTCCCGGTGCCGGTGCCGGAGCCGGGAGGCGCGGTGGAGCCCGGCGCAGGTACGGGCGGGGAGCGAGGGCTGCGGGGCTGCTGACCGCCAAGCGGCCGGGAGGGGCTGGGGGGGGGCGAGGCCCTCAGGTGCGCGCCGGGGCCCGTTGTGTTCGTGAAAACACTCGCAGTGGTTTCTTTATAGCTCGTGTCCTAAATACGAACTGGGTCGGTGTTCTTCTTTCTCGTTTCAGTTAAAGCACACCCGCCAGTTTCTTGTATGTGTGTCACAAACGTCTCCATTCCTTCCTGATGTTTTCCAGGTCCTCACATGAAACCAGAGCGCCGGTGTCGGACTGTAGTTGCTGTAGCCTGGCAGTTGGGATGGAAATGGAGAGCATTACGCAGCTGTTCAGTGACTTGTGTGAAGCACACTTGGCAGGTTTGCCGTGGAAGGTCCACCTGGGCAGGCGGAAGATCAGCAAGAGGAGGGCTAAGCAAAATCTGAAAAGGGTTGCGTATAATGCCCTCTTCATGAACCTTTTTCAAGACGAGGCTCGTAAGCTGCAATCTAACGTTTCCAGGCTTCCCGTGAAAAACAAAATTTTGATGCTGTCTTTCAACCTAAGAGTTGGTGGCCTAGGTGCTCAGGCCGACAGACTGGAGAGTCTCATGGAGGAGCTGGAAACAGCAGATTGCTTACCGTTTACTGAAGTTAATTCTGTCTTGGATCTCCTCGTACAGCTTGCTGGGACAGGTCCTCCTCAGCTCGTACCACAAAAAAAGGACTATTTCCTAAACAACAAATATGTTGGGAGAAACGTCAAGTATCAGGGTTATGATTATTACGATGTAAGTGTGTTTGAAGCTGACATACAATCTCTAATAACAAGCGAAGAATGTCAGTTCAATGACACGATTCAGAAGACGCTTCAGATAATGGAGGCTGCTCCTGGAACTGGACTCCCTGCCATAGGCTTGTTCTCCCAGAACTATCCTGCTGGTGACAAGTTTGAGAGAGAAACGCGTGTCTCGCTCTTCGGCGCTCTTGTCCACAGCCGTACGTATGATATGGACATCAAGTTGGATTTGCCGCCAGTGCCTGACAATGCAGATTTGTCTGGACTTGCAATTAAAGTATGGGATCGTTTGTTTTGGACTCAGAGTGTATGCATGCTTTCAATAGGCCATTTTGAAACTGTCTTTTTAAAATACAGGTGGTAATTTCATGTGTGATGGAAACGTGACAGTGTTGGAATTTAAGCTGAAGCATAAAGTCATACGTCTATAGGCTGTATGACATTAAGCCATCAGCTGTACCTGTGCCTTCCCCACGCTAGTAATCTTTTGCTTACATTTTTGCCTGCTTTGTATATTGAACTCCTTTGCATTGTCACTTGTCTGTTACCGTTCAGCCTGACTGCTTAAGCATTCCTGTCTGAATGTATGTGCTTATGTGACCTAACTTCTTGTATTTTCTTCTTAGCTTGTTGTATCCTAAACCATTTTTGTCAGTTACTGTATTTCATAAAACCTCCAGGGTCCTGCTGTCCTTTGACTTTTTCATTGTGTACAGTTTCTGCTTTATCTTTTTTTTTTGTCCATTCTATTCATTTTTGCTACTTTATATTCTCATAGAGGTACTAGATAAATATACTTTTTTCCCCTTCTTTCTGTTTTTTATTGTGCTGGTAAGGTTTTTAGTATTTCTCTTTTTAATCCACGTTTTGTTTGCTCTATTTAGCATATGGATAGCTCTTGCAATTTCCTTAACTCAGGGTCTTAACTGAAACTCAAATGCAGACACATTAAAAAAGAAATCCCCTGTACAGATATGGATGTAAGTCATCACTGAGGGAAGGCAGAAATTTTTTAATGAGTGTTGTACTCTTTCCGTCAGACTGCAGGGTTTGAGATTTCCTGAAGAACACTCTGTGTTTCTGCAGATGTAATTGTGATAATCTTTTACTAAAACTGGGGACTATTCTGCACATACAACTGTTGAGGATGTGGCATATAAGTGTTTGAACACTTGCAGATTTTCTGCATATGAATAAGCATAAGAGAACAAACTATGATCGTTATATTGAGCAAAATGTGTACAAATTTGAAGAATTAGGGCTTTAATAACCTGTTTAAAAGACATTCTGAGCAGTACTGTTTAATTAGTGTTACATATTGTTGAATATCCAAGAGCTCAGATTCTCAATTTGTAGAACTATAAGCTTACCAAAGGAGTAGATTTTAATTTTAATATCAGCAAACTTGGTGTATTATTCTGGTGTCGTTGCCCTTTTGTGTGTAGATATTGGTACCTGTAGAAACATAACAAATGAAGGAGTGCCTACAGGAGAAATTTAAAATAGATATAAAGGGGTGGGTGGGCACTGGTTGAGCTATGTTGAGTCTCTTGATCACAAATGATAGCAAAACATCTTCGTTATTAGCACATATTTCTCCAGTAATATCTTTTCACATACAAAGCTTGAACTCTCTCTGGCAGGTTCCTCAAAGCATAGACCAGTCAGAAGATGAGGGATTCCAGTCAGCGTCCAATCTGACTCCCGATTCTCAGTCAGAGCCAAGCATGACTCCAGACATAGACTTGTGGGATGCAGTGCTTACCTACGGACCGAGCAAACGAAGATGCTGGGAAAGAATTGGGTAGTACGTGTCTGATGTTATTGGCAAACTTCCTGTGCATCTTATGCAAATGTATGAAAGTGGATTTCATCTTAATTCCAAATGACCTCAGTAGAGGAATTAAATACACAACAGGAAAATTGTGTATTTAATGGACAGAATTCAATATATTGCAATAATGACTGAGAGTAAAAAAGGTCATGCGATTTCCACAAACTAGTTCCTAAATTTCAGCTGTTTTATAGAAGAGATTTTGTCAAAAACACTGAAGGGCTTACAGGGACACTTGCTGACTATGTGAAAGGCAACATTTTCCTAACTAATCTGACTCTTTGCGCTATGCAATTTATTTTATTCTCAAATGATTTTATATTTTCAATTTCTAAAGAAAAATGCTAGTTGTAGAGTGCTAGAAGAATGAACCCCCTATTCCCCAGTATTGTGTTCCTTTTTCTTTTGTCTGTAACCAAAAGAAATCATGGTAACTGATGTCCTGGTGGTGGTGTTAGACCTGTAGTTCTTTTGCCCGTTGGATGGAAGATGCATCCCCTGAAAGAATGTTCTAGGTAGTCCTGTTAAAAGCTTGCTAGCTTCCCTAAAAAATAAATAGATCCAGCAAATATCTTTCTTACATTTCTGCTGAACAGTAGTGTGCCTGATACTCGGAGCAATTTGTTCTGTATGTTTTCTGAAATTTTAAGTAATAGTCGAGTGATGCATCTGTCGCAATGCCATGCTGTGTTTTTTCCACTCTGAGCCCAAGAAGCTCATTTCTGTTCCCTGATTTTTCAAAGCCACCATAGCACGCTCTGGCTTTGCTCAGAGCAAAAGACAGCTTTTCTTGTTACCATTTAGATTTTAAGGGTCTTAGAGTCAAATATAGACCAGATACCTGAAGCTTTCGTGTAATAAATACCATTAGAACTTGGAATTTTTGGAAGAACTGACAAGAAAATTTGTTGTGGAGAGAATGGTAATCCTCACAGGGAAGAGGTAAAATGTGCTCATACAAGTCATTATAGTATTCTGAGCATATTGCTCTCATTTTCCTAATAAGGAGACTGCAGCAGGGAAAGCCACAAACAAAGCTGGAAACTCTCTGGCAAGGTCTCTGTTTCTGAAATGATGTTCAAACTATCTGCCAGTTTCTTCATTGTCTTGAGTTAAGGCTATGGTTTCATTGACTGCATGAACATTCCTTTGACAATGTAATATATTACTAGTAACCTTTTCTGTAGTCAGTACACATTACTAGCTGCGTAAAATTGTGAAATGCCCTTTTTAATTTATTAATTTATTTTTAGGAGATACATTTCTTTCTTCTCATGTAGTTACCTCTTAATGTTTCATTTACTCTGACAGTCCACCTGGTAAAAAAGAAGAACCGTACCTTACTGAGGCTGGGAGAGAAGCTTTTGACAAATTTTACAAACTTCGAGAAGGGGAATTGCAGCTATTTAGTAACACAGTACTACAGCTTCCACAACTTGTGCTAATGAAAGAACCTGAACTGGTTAAGGATGTCTTGAATGTCCTCATTGGTGTGGTATCTGCTACATTTTCACTCAATCAGGTATGGAAAATTTTTAACTACACTTCTTAGTTGCATCTATTTCTTTTTGTAGATATTTCCTCTTCAATGCATTTATTTCTTTTGAGATCTTGAAATTGTGGATACTGCTAAAAAGTTGAATGTGACCTAATTGCAGTAAGGTTGTATTTATATATTGCAATTATGATTTATTGCAAAAGGCAGAAGATACTTGTCATTCTCTAAGTGAAAATAGGTTTATGAATTATTGAAATTAGAAGCATAAATAGTTTTGTAGATTGGGTTTTCATTAAGAAATGGGGTAAGGAGTCTTATTCTGTATATTTGAAAATATCATTCGTGCTCTTAAAATTTTTGCTACAATTTAATATGCTTATCACATTGTCCTAGATATGTACTCTGAGTCACCAGAGTATCTAAACTGAAAATGTGTCTGCATACATACATATTTAGGTATGTAAATGTTTGCTATTTTAAATCAGAATACAGCTGTGAAATATTTGAAGCTGTTTGTTTTTTTTATTTCTCCTTGTTTCCTTTTAGGCGGCCCAGACATTTGTGATAAAGGAGGGAGTCTATGTATCTGGAACATCGCCGGAGACGATGCACAACCTACTCTCGGAAGTTGCAGAATATGGAACCTATTACACGCGGCTAAGTCGTTTCTCTCTTCAGCCAGTCCTAGATTCGTCATACAACAAAGGGCTTGTGTTTCAGGTAGCACGATTGAATTAAATCATCTAGATTTAATGGGCCACTTATTTTAGGTTGAGAAGGTAACTTTGATTTCATGTAAGGCTGGAATTTCTGCTTTCTGCAAAACTGTAAAGGATTTCAGTACAAGTATTTATATTTACTCATCCCAGGTCAGCAATGAACAGTGCCATTGTGAAGCCCTGTTTAAATCAGAGCTGTGGGCACTTAGGGTTTGCCTGCACTGAAACAACAGATAAAAGAACTTCGTTACCTGTAGTATGATTTGTTTAATCATGTTGTTTTGTTGAAATCTAAAGGGATATAATTTTTAGACATTTTAGAAACATTTATACATTAAAACATACAAATTTAAAATATATTAGCTTTCTTAATACAGTATGTGTGTGTATATATATAATATATATTACAGGTATACTTTGAAACTGAAATAGAGAAACATGATTTTTAATAGCTTTAATTACTTTTTCTTAGTTCAGAATTAAGTGCAAATTTTCCATGTCAGCCCTCTGTATCTTATGCTGAGCTGGATGCACACTGTGTGGTATCAATTGAATTCATCTCTTTCTAAGGCAGGGCATTCATCTAGGATTAGTTATGAAAATGTATGCCTTCTTAATGCTTGATTTGCAGTTATGCTAATAGTTATGCTAATAATAAAAAGTCATATTCAATTCCTAGTCGTGCTAGAAAGAGTTAGACATTTCAGAGGAGCTTTTTTCCATTATCCAGTCTAGGCATGGAAGTAAGGAAACAGGTTTCCCTAGGTTCACCATAGAGCTGTTAGAGAATGGGAAGCTCTTCAAAAGGGCAATTCCGTGAAGATGAACCAAGAGGCTCTATTGTAGTGTGCCTGGGTACAGTACATCTGTGCACTGGATGTAGAAAGAGTATAAAGGAGTCATCTGGCTAGTTGGAGTGTCTGAAGTTCTGTGGACCCTTTCCTTTGTATACAAGTCCCTCTCACCTTCACACACAAAATATTTTACTAAAGGTTTGTTTTCCTGCTGATACAATTGATGCAAGATAAAAGTAGGCTATTACCAACTTTAAGACTTTGTAAATATTTTCTATTGATACTAGGCTTTCACAAGTGGTCTGAGAAAGTATCTTCAATATTACCGAGCCTGTGTTTTGTCAACGCCTCCTACTTTAAGTCTTCTAACAATCAGCTTTCTCTTCAGAAAATTAGGTCGTCAGTTGAGGTAAGAGAATAACATTAAATATGTGAGCTTTTCATAGAAGAAAAAATACAATCTATTCTTTCTTGTATACTGTAAGAGACAATGTGAAACATTCTTATAGACTCTCAGTATTTTTCCTGCATTTTCACAGGAAGACTTCTTTATATCCCTGAATGTACTAGGAAAAACATGTAAAGTCTTACATTTGATTTCTTTGTTATCCCTTTTATCATTCAGATGAGACCATAGGGTTGTTGTATGATACTCAGCTATAGCAAAGTTCACTGTGATCTCAGAGTCTTCTGACTGAATTTCTTACATATGCTTTGATGTTTTTTATAGATATCTAGCTGAACTTTGTGGCATAGGAACAACAACACTGGGGATCAGTGGCGGAGCTGGTGCTTCATTCCCTACGGTAATCATTGATTTGATGTTTTTATGTTTTGTTCTGGTTACAATAATGACAATGTTTTTCAAAAATAGGTAGGATTTTACATAAAATACTTAGTCTCTGCACTACCAAATATATGACCTTCAGCCTTTACTTAGAATGTTGGGGTGTTTTCTCCAGTATTTAAAAGATTTGGAATTTTGTCCTCTATTGTCAAATCCTGAAGTAAAGAAAGGACCCTAAATAAGCTTTAGAGTGCATTTGATTTCATCCTAAAGGAGATGTTTGTAGCAAATCAAATTGATCCAACTCTATAGTCACTGGAGAGAAACAGGTATGTTTGAAGTGACAATGAGTTATCTAGCTCAGATAAAGTCATCATAACTGCAGTTATGATCTAAAGTAAGGTGAATCCAGACTTCTCTGTCTAGTGAAACAGATCTAAAGGTATGGATTCAGCAATCTTTTGCGATTAAAGTTGTAGTGGAATTTTTCATCTAATATTAGAATATTTTTTTCTTTTTTTTAGGGTGTGAAATTGCTTTCATATCTGTACAAAGAGGCTCTCAACAACTGTAGCAATGAGCATTATCCGGTTCTTCTGTCTTTGTTGAAGACGAGTTGTGAACCGTACACAAGGTACGTCCATGCTGTTCTGTGCATAGCTGTGTTTAAGCGCAATTTTAAATTGCAATATGGTCAGTAACTCTGCTAACTGCTAACAACTGCTCTTAACATTTTCAGACAAAATATAAGATATGACTGTATCTGCTAAATACATATTCAGATCCGTTCATTTTGCTGAATGCTTCTTTCCCTCTCTTTTCCAGCTCAGTAACAACATATGGGTTTTATGTAAAATGCTGAAATTGGTAAATGATGCATTTCTCTTGGTGTTTTGCAAACTAGGAAAGTTCATGCTTATTTCCACTGTGTTTATGAGCTTTTCAGTAAGCACAAAAATAATAATTAAAAATAATAATGATAAAAAATAATATTTTTCATTAAGTAGATATAAATAATGAACAGTAGGAAGTAGAGTTCCTTGGATTGGCACAGTTTTGTTATGCACTACACATCAATTTAGAAATCGTTATTTTATATACTTCTGAAGAGACACTACTGATTTTTTTTTAAATAGCTATTTACAGGAATTACAGCTGTAGTCCATCATCAGTTTATGATACTTAATAAATACAATAATATTAAAAAGAAAAACAAAATCTGTCAAAATGTTCTAAACTGAAAATTAGAACACGAACACCCTTCTTAGTTTTTCTTCCTTTAATTTAAAATATTCTTCAGAGAAATTTAATTTCAGATTTCCTCAATTTAACAGGAGATTTATTGAAACAGCTTCTGCCCTGCAACTTATAGCATGCAGTCAGGTTTCTGAAATACCAAGGGCGGGATGTCATGGCATCACTAGGAACCTGAAAAACGTGAAATTACGTGTACTAATACATAGTTATGTACAGCACTGACTCCTGAATTTGTTGCAGATCTTTATATTTATCAAAACATCAATTATAGACTATCAGGGCTGCCATGGAAGGAGGCATCCATCCTCTGAAGAAAGTGTTATCTCACTCATTTATCAACCTGAAAGAAATTAACTGATAGAAGTTGTTGCTCCAATAGATAATAGAAACGTCAGTTCTAATACATGAAAAGTTCTTTTTACTTAATACCTTAAAATTGAACTGTGGTTCCTGCACTAAAGGTTTCCTGTTGTTTCACTGGCCCAGCTTCTAGAAAGGATGTTAGTATAGGAACTATTAAGAAAAGAGAAGATTAACTTCAAGGTGCTCTGAACCTTTTTATCTATAGCTTCAGGTAATTGCTTTTTTTATTTCTTTAAAAGTTTGGTATTGCACAGAGGAAATACGAAAAAGCAAGAATATTCTAAAATAGGTGTTCTCGTTATTGTTCACATATTAAAAATGTCTCTAGGTCCAGAGAAAAAGTGCTTGGTATTGTATCTTTGTTTTACACCCTTTCAGTTTCTTCCCACCACATCTCTTTAAAATAAGTCTGTCCTGCTTCTCGCTCTCTCTGTACTCTGATGAGACTGAAGTGTGTGTCACTGATGTGACTGGAGGTTTTTAATATATACTTAATAAATTTACATACAGGAATAACTAGGGCAGTGTTCTTTGTTCTTAACTAATTATCACTGAAATATTCTATATAAAGTTGGTTTCTTTTAAGAAACATGTCCTGTATACACACAGTCCTGTATATATCTTTAAATATCACTGTGACAGCACTTAATTGCTTTTTTTTATCCTGTCTATAGCTTATGTGCTTTGATGTTTTAAAGAATATACTTATTTGGTCGTAATAAAGACGAGAAGGCAAGAGGATTGATTTTCAATATTGTTTAATTATATTTCTTTTAGATTTATCTATGATTGGGTATACAGTGGTGTATTCAGAGATGTTTATGGAGAATTTATGATCCAGGTGAATGAGGATTATCTTTGTTTCAGAGGTATGGTATGCATACAGAACATTTCTAATGTACAGCAATTTTGCCGTTAATTAAATTATTAAAAATTTATATATATATATATATATTTGATATGCAGATAAACATTACTGGACTCATGGTTATGTCTTGATTTCAAAAGAAGTAGAAGATTGTGTCCCGGTATTTCTTAAACATATTGCTAATGATGTATACATATGTGGAAAAACCATAAACTTGCTGAAATTGTGTTGTCCTAGGGTAAGTATTGGTTTAGTTCTTTCCTATTATATTGAAACAATCACGTCTCTTTAGAGTACTTTTGCTAGGTTTTTAGCAAGGTTATTCCTTTATTGGTAAATGGTATTGCATAAGTAAGAGGTTGATTCATGAAAGTCAAGTATTTGTTCTCAAGTATTTGTGATCTGATTATCCACTGTGCTTGCTAATATCTGAACTACAGAAATACACATTTTTAACAGCATCAGATTTATCATATACAATGCACAGGCTAGATTTCTTGTTTTCCGTTGTAAAAGCAGGAGTGATGTAGGCTTCCAAGCAAGTGCCTTCCATTTTTCACTAGAGATACGTTAGTTACTAGGTCTTGACTCAGTTCTGCATAGCTCTTGTATTTCATCTCTACCACTACCTTTCCAAAAAGAGCTTAAATAGTTGTTTATTTGTATTTTGCAGAACAAGTTTTGTACTTGGTAAGAAGAACATGTTAAAGTACTTTTTGTCTTCACTCTTTTCTGTGCGTGTGTACCAGTGAAACAACCACTGAGGTGTCTGAAATCTGTAGGCATTCTTTCCCAAGTAAAAAGCGTTCTCTTTCTTTTAAGGTCAGAGCAGCCCGGTCTTGTCAGAGCTGGGCAGCTCAATATCAGATATCAGTCATAAGCCTGATATCTCAAGCGAGATGCCCCTCTGCTAGTTCTCCTAAGTCTGCTCTGATAAGCATTCTCAAACCATGACTCAGGTGCTCCAGTAGTACCAGGCTCTTTGCAAAACTCTCAGCAATCATTTCCATCATAAATGACAGCTTTGTTGGTCACTAACGCAGTATTTTGCTCAATCATTCCCCCAGGATTTGGGGAACCCAGGTTCAGTCGTCTTCCATCTGTGTGAAGAATGCCAGTCATATTTCATCCCTTTCTATGATAACACCCTGAACAGTTGTTTTTTCATTTTGCTTATGCTAACACTGGTCTGTATCAACAGACTGGGGAATCCAGTGTGAGCGTGCTTGCACACTGTTTTTGTAAAGCTTACCAATCTGTTTTCTTCACCAAGTAAAACTGCATCAGAGATTCAGGGAGGGTAAGGGGGGAGCAGAAGAATTATGCTACTTAGCTTAGAGAATAGGTACTCTGATGTGCACTGGTGATACTTTTAAGAGTCATGTCTTGTGTAGAGCTCACTCCTGTAGGTGTTAGTTACATTCCAGACAGTCCCTATTAGGTGGGGATCTGTGGGGATTATAAGTGGTGTTATTATTAGATATTATTAGAATGTATATCTTCTGTGGAAGGTTGTATCCGTATCTTTAAGCATTGTTAAGTTTAAAAGAAAAATTGTAATATGAGCTCATAATCTAACATTTTGCAATTTTAAAAATGTATTTAAAAGTAAATTTCTCTTTGTTTTTCAGCATTATATATGTTGGTCAGATATACCTGTTCCCCGAATTTCAGTTATTTTTTCACTTGAGGAGCTGAAAGAAATAGAGAGAGATTGTGCAGTGTACGTAGGTCGAATGGAAAGAATTGCCCGATACAGTTCTATAAGCAAGGAGGAAAAGGTAAATGAATGAAAAAGTAAAGACCTGATTGTTGGGATTTCTTTTCTTGAATACTCATTCTTCATTTTATGTTGTAACTTTGAAAGGATTTATATTCATGGTCGTAATTTTCTCATTGGCCAATTGCTGTTTGAACTGTTAGTGCAGCAAATAGTCTTCGAAGACAACTTACAAAACGTGAGGCAGTGTGTTGTTATTTCTCAGCATTTTCATGTTTTCAAGGAGGCTTGGAATTCCATCTTAGTTCTTTGCAGCAAGAGATTTGCCTTGCTGCTGAAAAGCACTGAAAATACTGTTAGATTCTAATTTAACAAATGCAACAAGCTAATTAGTGTTCAGCTAATACTCCTTTTATAATTTGCATGGCTAATCATTTTGTCAGGACACTTTTAGTTCTGTCTTTCATATTGCATCAATGTATATGTATATTGGATTGGTTTGGTTTGATGTAAGGTCTAGAGATTAATAAGCTTTCAGTAATAATTTTAACTGATTATATACTTTCATTTTAAAGAATTGCTGGATTCATATTTGGGTACTGTAATCATGAATTAATTTTAAAGTGTGCTTCTGTCCTAGCAGCAGTGTATTTTCAAGTCTAAAATAATAGAAATATTTCTACCAGTTGATTTTTTTTTCAGTTGGTTGATTTTTATATTTTTTTAGGATTTGCGCATGGAAATAGCCAAACAAGAGTTAATTGTTCATGCTCGAGAAAGTGCTAGCAAAGTACTAAAAGCCATTAATGGTAAGCTGTGATGGAGTTTCATGTGTTCCTGTGTCCTAGTGGGTTTGTTAATGTAAAATAACAGTATCTTTATTGAAATACAGATCGACAAATATCAGAACGAATGGCTTTGGATGCAAAGAAGCGCGAACAGTTTCTGAAGTTGAAGGAGCAATTTGCAAAAGACCAGGAGGTATTTCTAAAGGCTAAGTGAATTTCTTAGACAAATCATTGAAAGGTTATTTTGAATTACAGTATTTAAGTTGAATGGATAGCTCACGAGGTGCAAATAAGAACTTTGTGCAGATGCATACATCACAGCTGGTATTGAGAGTGGCTTTTAAAGGTTTTAAATATTTATGCAGCGTCGCCTTGCAATAAAACAAGAGGAGATTGATGATGATTTCAGCTATGCCCGAGAGCTCAGAGAGAGAGAAAGAAGACTGAAAGCTTTAGAAGAAGAACTGGAAAAAAAAGCAAGGTAACTGTATCTTACTAGTCTTCCCAAGCTTAGATACTCCGAAACCATCATAAAGACCTCAGAAAAAAATACTTCATTTTGCAATTTATGGCATTAGCAGTTCCCAGACATTGCCCTACAAGGGTAATGTTTGCAGTTAAAAGATGGATGCAAGGAGTTTTTGTGATCTATGAGCAAGTTTATGATTTAGCATAGTTTAGCAGTTCAAGAGTTTGGGACCCACTGATTTGTGCCAGTCATGTCCAGTCCATTTTTTGTTATGAGGTTGAAGAAAAATCTTAGGTACATTTTAGAATTAAAAGCTAAGCCCACAGCAAAAATGGTCACATGTATGTTTCAGATCAGAAGTAAAAAGCAGACAGAGGAGTTTGCACTGATAATTAATTGTTTTGCTTTTGTTATGTATCTAGTTTTATTTCATTTTATACTGTTAGATCCAAAAATACTTACAAAAATGAAAGACATACAAGCATAGTTATAGGAACACATATATGCTAAGAATACAGTCCTGTTCCCTCTTCTTGTTACTGCTCTGTAAATGAAGCCTCTGTGTTTTACTGTTAAAAATTTAATTCTCAGTTCTGAAGTTCCAAAGGGGCTTATTCTTCAGAGGAAGAGGAAAATTAGTTTGTGGAAATCTGTAACTTAACTTTGTTTTTACTTTCATTTAGGCAAGAATTAATTGACCATTATAGCAAACTTTCTGATGATGCAGCCCGTAGGGAACAAAGAGCTTTGTGGAAAATCCAGCGACACAAGTTGGAAACAGCCCGTATTAAGTTTCTGTTGGAAGATCAAAAACGCATCGAGGTATTTTCTGAAAAGATTTAAAGAAATGTTCTGTAGAAAATGTAGTACTTGGTACATTGTAAGACTTTTGTTTTGTCGTTTTTACTTACAGGAAATGCTAGAAAAACTTCCAGATGGAAACTACAGGAGAAAATTAGATATTATTCCTTATAAACAGTGCCATTTGGCTTTAGAAAGAAACACCGTTGTGGAAGATCCACATTCACAAGTGAGTTTATTTGCTTACATAAACTCCAGGTAGGTGTTGCAGGTTTCCCTCGGGGAGTTCATTTCGTAGTTCAGTTCCATTCAGTAAACCGAAGGTTCATTACAGCAGCAGGGTGAGTAGGTACCACAGTATTTGTAATACATGTGAAAAATCAGAAAATTTAAAATTTCACATGTAATAAAGTGGTACCCTAGTAAGTAGCTTGGTTATGTAGTTAGCCATACAGTGAAATAATCGTTTCTCTTTTAGGTATCATCTGTGAAACCTCTGCATTCTAGTGAGCGAGCTGACAGAAAAGCATCTGAGCCTGGACTGGAATATGTTACTTCTACTGACAAAACATTGACCATGCCACAGGTGACGAATAATAATGCTGGTCAGCATTTTCAGCCTAAAGCTGCAGGGGCTGAAAGCAATCCCCAAAGTTCAGAGCAAGCATGCAGCCCTCTGTACGGTGCTGATTCCTCACCTGAATCCAATGTGAATATAGAAGATTTCTTATCAAAGCCACAAGAGGAACAACCCGTTGCCATTAGCATGCAAGGATCCTTGCTAGATGAAGCATTTCGAAATATTAACTCGGATCTCTCTGAGACTTCTCAATTAAATGAAAATCAGTCTGTCTTGAGTGGAACGCTGGAAGGAGAAGGCAATACATCAGTACATCAGCAAAACGAGTATGATTTTAATACAGTCCTCAGGCCATCTGCTGCTTGGCAGGGACACGTTAGAGTCGGAGAAAATGTGTTTGACGTGGAGTATAGAAGGCCTCGGTGGAATATCCACGGACATGCATCTGATGCCAACATTAGAGTGGGAGAATATGTGCCTCAGGTGGACACTTACCAGCCACGTTCAAATCCTTACGGGCATTCTTCCGACTCCCATATAAAAATCAGCAGCTACACTCCTGAAGTTGAGTCTACCCGACCCCGGTGGAATATTCATGGGCACGTTTCTGAAGCTCATATTAAAATTGGGGAATATGCTTCAGGGGCAGAGCTCTCGAGACCTAGGTGGAGCATTCATGGACATGCTTCAGAAGCCAATATTAAGATTGGTGAGTATGTGTCAAATGTAGCTCCTGCCAGGCCTCGGTGGAACATCCACGGCCATGCATCTGATGCCAATATTAAGATCGGTGAAAACGTGTCAGAGGTTGTCTCAGCCAGACCTCGCTGGAACATCCACGGGCATGCCTCACAGTCACACATCAAAATTGGAGAACTAGTTTCGGACACAGAGCCTTCGAAATCTCGTTGGAGCCCGTTTGGTCATGCATCCCAGTCAAGTATCCAGATAGGGAAGTGGGCTCCATCTACAGAAGATGATCCGATACCTCATCGTAAAACCATTTCTGGCCCTTCATCTGACTCAACAGTTCAGCTGCTTCTGTACAATGAAGAATTATCTCCTGCTGAAGCGAGTAGAAAGGAAGGAAAAACATCACAAGCTAAGGAAAAGATTTCACCAGAGTCACAATCATCTGACAGTGGTCCAGTCTTTCCTGATGCTAGTACTGAAGATGACAAAAAAGAATGTACACCAGAAGAGAAACAAGAGGGTAAAATAAAATTACATTTATTCGGTCAGCATTTAAGAGGTCTTAAAAGTCACTGTAAATGTTTATGTTCAAAATGCGTACTTATTTCTTAATTCCTTGTGTATGTTTTTAGATGCTGTTAGAATTCGGAGGCAAGAATTTAACTTAGTCTTGTCTCCTATATAAAAGAAACAGAGAAATAAAAATAATTTTTAAAAAGGGCCTGAAACTTCGTGAAACAGGACCTCATGTGACCCTTGATAGAGAACGTGCACAAAGCTGCCTGGGTTGGACTGCGGGGAGGGACTGCTACTGATGTGGCTGTTTTATGACAGTCTAGATCCATTAGAGAAATTTTGAACAACTTTGGGAGCAGATCTGAAGTATGAACTAAGTACTATGAGCAGGTCTGAGTAATTGTCTTTATTTGTAATTACAGTAATTGCAGATGGGGTCAGCAAGGACCCTTCTCCAGATTCCTCACAGAGTGTACAGGTAAGAAACAAATTTAGTAGTGCAGAAGACTTCCTGTTCCTACAAAGGATTAAGTGGTCTGGTAGTTAAGGTAGTAAGTCAGTCTTAATTCATTAATCATTGTAATACTGTTTGGGTTTTGCACATCAAAACAGTATAGGCAAGTAAGCTCTCTTATTTTCAAATGGAACAACTAGTCAGTCACCTGTAAGAACACATGAAGTGTGAACAGACAAAACCAGCAGCTCTCATAAGAGTTATTTTTCCATTTTTTTTTCTTTTAGGCAGAAGAACCTGAACAATCAGTTCCACCGGATACTGGGCCTCAAGAAACTGTGCTTTCTGAACCTAGTGCTCCCGAAACTAAGGATGAGGAAGAGGAAGATACGTGGAAGAAAGAACAAGCTTATTTGAAAGCCTTATCGGATCAGTATTGTATTGAAAAATACCAAGATAGTTATGATTTGATGTGTGAGTAGAACTCATGGAATAGTAGATCAAGGGGAAGATGCAGTAAACTTGAGCAAGAAAGCTGAGTGCCAGAAAAACCATCTGAATTTCCAGTAAATTATCAATATTATGAACTGCAGCAGCTAAACAATTTGTTTCTAGGCACAAAGATGAGAAATACATGTTGACACGTTATGTTTTTCTAATGTAGAGGGGCTTGTGGAGATTAATAGAAACAGATCATCACATCGCTTAAGTATAATAACTTACAATGTCTGTATATTTTTAAATTTAGCAGAACTACCTGTTTCCCATCTCCTGCATCATGTGATACCAAGATCATACACTTTTCCTGTGGACCCTATGGTACAGTCAGCAACAGATGAAACAGCTGTACAGCTGAGTGAGCTCCTGTCCCTGCCAGTGCTGATGAAACGTTCTATTACTGCTCCACTTGTCTCTCAGTGAGTACCTGTTAGAAATAGGGAATCCATATTATACCGATTAATTCTTCACACTTCATGAAGTATTCTTCATTAGTTCTTTTTTGAGACTAGAGTTGCACATAGATGTGTTTTCCTGAAATTTCTCTTTGCTTCCAGAAGTGGTCCAGTGGGTGTCCAAAAAGTTCAGATTTATATTATAAATAGTAACATAAACATATATTTTTATGCGTAAATTAAAAAATTGAAGGTCTGTTTTGACATACAAAGGCTTAGAGGGGAAGAGTTTGCTATCAGAATGCTGGATTTTGCAGCAGTTTGCATTGCAGTGTATTATTTATAAGGTTTGTGCTTTCTTTGGTAGGTGAAAGATGAGGAAACAAAATCGTTTATGTGAAAGCTTGTGCATATTGAGTAGGATATATTTTACGTTTCTATGGGAACTCCATTGTCCTCAAGGCTGTTTTGAAGTTTAATAGAAGTTGTTTTTGTTGCTGCTGGTATATATAAGGAAACCACATATGTGTTGGACCATCTTATAAATCTATCTAATGGTATATAAGTTCTATATAGAAAGGTCTAATTCACCAGCTTAGTTTTAAACATCCGTATTGGCTACAAGAGGTACATGCATACAGGTGAATGTTTTCAGCAAAGCAGAGTACGTTAAGTCTGAGCTGTGTGCTGGCAGAATTAGCCTGTCCCTGGTAAGCAAATTACATGATTTAAAGTTTAAGCCCAGTTTTCTGAAGTGGTAGGTTTTAATTCCGGCATATTCTGGATGAAGATTTTTGATCATAAGCTTTGTCTCGTTCTCTTTTGGCCTATGTGAATGTCATCCTGTCTCGGATATCAAAGTACTGGAGCGTCAGCCTGAAGTAGCCACAGCTGAATGTTATCAGTAAGAAGGAGTTCCTTGTAAAAATAATACCTTTTCTGTGTTTTCATTCTTAGTGTTTCTCTTGTGAACAAAGCAATAGTTGATTACTACTTTGTGGAACTGAACGTAGAGAAGCATTTTGAAGCACTGAGACATTTTTTATTAATGGAAGATGGGGAGTTTGCTCAGTCACTCAGCGACCTGTTGTTCGAGAAGGTATTTGCTGTGTCTTCTTAACCTTTGTTTTTTGGTTGTTTTTGGTTTTAGCTTAACTCCTCTGGATTCATTTGGATGGAAATGAGAGAATGGTATGAATTAGAATGCTAGCTTGTCCCTTTTAAGCTCATAAGGACTGAGGCAAAAGGTCTTTGCTCAGATCCTAAGGAAGAGAGTAATGTTTCCTATTCCCCAGCAATTTTGGCACACTGAGAGTAATAATTTCTAACTTTGACAGATTAACAGTTAGGGAAGGAAATTTCACCGCTTTCTATGAAAACTGCTGCATTATTGCTCTGCCTACTCCCATCTGCCGGCAGCAAAGTTGTAAGAGCCTGTTGCAACTTGCTTGAGACGCAGTGCAAAGGCCCGTGTTGTAAAATGCCAACTCTTGCCACAAATACCCTATAGAGCAGAAGGGAGGGCATCTGAAGAGAGTGCTGGGCTCTCTGATGAGACTGCATTCTTGTGACTTACCCCTGTGTTCAGGGGGAGGCAGCAAGGTAGGAGGGATAGCCGGGGTTAATTTATCCGGTTGCCGGTATCCTGTATCCCAGGGTATGTACGCATATCCTTTTCCCAACTAGTGAAAGCACTCTGGGGTTTAGGCTCTGAGTAGCTTGATTTGTGTGCCTCTGAGGGTGCTGAGTCGGTGAGATGGGCAGGCTGGAGTCAGAGAGCCAGCACCAGTCCTCTCCCTGGCTTGCTGCCCCACTGAAGCCTGAAGGCTGCGTTCCCTGCAGCAGGAAAGCTTCGCAGCTCCCAAACCACAGCAAACTGCGGTCCAGCATGTCAAAAAGAAATCAGTGCAGGTATGAGATTACCTCCATGCTGTGGACAAAAATAGTTCAGAAGTTTCTTCAATAAGCTGCTTGTGCATCCCTACTGCAGAAGTAGAACCTTCTAGTCAGAATGGTGGGGCAAGGAGGGCAGTCACCACTTTAATTCGCCTGTGTTCAAGAGACAACACTCTTTATTAATACTGTGTAATTAGGATTTCTTCTTCCCATAGCTTGGATCGGGGCAAACACCTGGTGAATTGCTGAATCCACTGGTTCTTAATTCTATCCTGAATAAAGCGTTACAGTACAGTCTTCATGGTGACACCCAGCTTGCTTCCAATCTTTCTTTTGCCCTCAAGTACCTTCCTGAAGTGTTCAAGCCTAACGCGCCCGATGCTCTGAGTTGCTTAGAGCTCAGGTACAAGGTAAGAAAATGTGTAGAAAGCAGTAGTACTGTAATGATACCGTGGTTCTTTGGTACTGTGGTTGAATATGTTCTTAATAATGGCTTCAAGCCTGTCAGAGTTTAAGAAGCGTTTGGACTGTGCACTTAGTCACATGGTCTGAATTTTTGGGCAGACCTGTGCGGTGCCAGGAGTTGGGCTCGATGATCCTTATGGGTCCCTTCCAACTCGGGATATTCTATGATTCGATGATTCTATGATTCTGTAATGGAATACCTTTAAGAGTGGAGTCAAAAATTGTGTAATTGGAATTACAGGAATTACCTATCCTGGCCATTGCATTACGTTATGAATATACACGCATTAATTTATATGTCTCTGAAATGCTCTGAAATATTCCAATAATTTCTAGCACAAAAATGCAGTACGATCAGCACTCGGTTATTTCTTTTAGGTTGACTGGCCTCTGAATATTGTCATAACGGAGAGCTGCATGAATAAATACAACAAGATCTTCTCCTTTTTGCTCCAGTTGAAGCACATGGTGTGGACTCTCAAGGATGTTTGGTTTCACCTAAAACGCACTGGTAAGTATAACAAGTGCTGTTTAAAATGCTTTTAGCACTCTGTGCTAGACGATTTATGATAAACATGATTTAAAGCAGTCATGTCAAGCTTCAGAAGTCACAGTTTAATAAAGAAACTTCCTTGGCATTTTAAGCAGGCTCTACTAATAGAAATGTTCATTCCTTTAAGAATCCTGAGCTTAGACAGTCTCAGTGGGTCCTGATGATAATATATTTCTGTTTTTATTTTCAGCTCTAGTGAGTCGCGCATCAAATTCTGTTCAGTTTCGACAGCTCCAGCTGTATAAACACGAAATGCAGCATTTTGTGAAAGTTATCCAAGGTTACATTGCTAATCAGATTCTTCACGTTACGTGGTGTGAATTTGGAAACAAACTGTCTTCTGTTGGCAACTTGGAAGAAATTCACAGAACACATGCTGAATACCTCAACAAAGCAATCTTCAGGCAAGCGAGCACGCTTATTTTTACTTCAAATATTTAAGTTAATGGAGCTGCCAGTCTACCCATCTGTTTGGCCTAGCATATGTGTGCAAAACTGACTTCTGACTATAAAGACTACTAAGTCTTTGTATAAGTAGTCTTCATACATGAAACTGCCTAGAGTAGAAGCCTTCTTATGAAGGGAAATAAACATCATGGCACATAACAAGATCCATACGTTGATGCTTTTCCTCAGCTACCCATCCTTAGTCCCCCAGATTCCTTGGAGCTGTCTCCAGCTCCTGTTCACCCTGTCGCTGCAAGCCTCAAGTCCACCCAGGTTGGACAGCTCTAATCTGAAGACTAAAGGCAATCTTGCCACAATTCTTTTTTCTCACCCCTGTCCTTATCATAGCCTCTGTAAATGAATGCTATTTCCCTTCCGCACGAGTAGTGGGCACAAGTAATCCTGGCTCAAGGACTGTAAAATGCTTCGTCTGTACATTTAATATGCCTTTAATGCACGTGCAGTGCCCAGGACTAGACCATGAAGGAACAAATGTGACTCGATGCCTCTGTCCAGATTCACAAGCAGTGCGAGAGACCTCTGTCTTTTAGGAATCTTAGGCTTTTAGCCCTTTGGTTACTGTACACGAGGAAGGAGGGTGGTGGGAGTTGGAGGAGAGCAGCTAGAGCTTATTTGGTTTCTTCTTAAAGTATATGCACTAGAATGATAGTGGGGAGGCAGAGAAAAAAGAAGGTAGAGAACAGAAATTATAGACAAGAAAAGAAACCTGTGTCCTTTCATATATCTTTTTTTTTTAAATTTTAATAAGAAATACTTACCTACAGTTGCTGTTTGGATACCGGGTGATGGGATGAGAGGGGATTAGAGTTCAAAGAAACTGACAGCGTGTATTTTCAAATATCAAAAGAGATGATATTTATATCTCTTTTGCAAACGTACAAGTCATTCTAGAAATCACATACAAAAGTGCAAGTATCAGTTTCTTGGCATAGCAAGCAAACTATGTTTAGGCCCTTTTTAAAATCCCTGTTGCAGTTGGCTGCAGACTTGTGTATTTATTGTTTTTTAAAGCAACTAAAGAGGAAATGTAAAGGATTGTCACCCCATTTTTTTTTCTTCCTGTGACCCGTAAATGATGTCAACTACATTTAACGTTGTTTTTGTTTTGGTAGAGGTCTGTTGACCGAGAAGGCTGCCCCTGTGATGAACATTATACATAGCATCTTCAGCCTCATTTTGAAGTTCCGCAGCCAGCTGATCTCTCAGTCGTGGAGCTTTGATGCTGGGAAGCAGATGGCTGTTCATCCCAACTTTGGTTTGATGCAGCAGTCGTACAATACTTTCAAGTATTATTCCCACTTCTTATTCAAAGGTAAGAAATTGCGTAACTTCTGGGACAAAGATAAAAGAAAACAGTCAACTGAAAAAATATATTATAAAGAGCTTTTGGAAGCATGGTGCATATAGTAGGAAGATGTGTGTACTTACTGTGTGTTAGAAAATGTAGTTCCCAAATGAAATCTGTGTTACCTGCAAAGGTCTGCATATCCATCAATTAAAATGTCCACGCAAGGCGTCTAACAGATATCCCCAAACTGACCATAAATCTTTGCTAATTTGCAAAATAAAGATGTAGCACTTAGCTCTCCACATACGTGCTTACATTTCTCTTTCCTCTGGAATTGACTTCTGGAACTTTTTATTGGCAGCAATGAGAGATAGGTATAAGTAAAATTACTTCTAAGCTTTATCTGTCCGCATCAGCTGAATATTACTGTTGTTACGGGATTTGAAAGTTCTGACTCCCATGTTAGACTAAGGCTCAGAGAGCCTCCCCGCAGTATTTGAAGCTTATATCCAATGCTCCAGGCAAGTATTTCTCAACTGCACAGATCAATTCCAAACGTTTTGTCCTTTAACATGATAAAATTTCTTCTTGCTGTCAGCTTAGTCTATAATATGAAGAAATGTATCTTTCCTTTCCATTTCTCTTTCAGACCTTGCTTATGTTTTTAGTAGATGTTACTTCTCCTTCCCCTGAGTACAAAGGTCATTCACGGGGTTTGGTTTCTTTTAGAACCCCCTTAATTCCTGGAGGAAGTGGAATGTTTCCTTAGTTCTATTTTTCTAGAATATTTTCTAGTCAGTTTATATTCTTCAGGAAATGAGCTGCCCTTCTTATTCTTTAAGGGTGTCCAAAAATGGTGTCAAAGGACCAAAAACAGATATTTCAGGATGAGTTAGAATGGCTGCTTCCAAATTCAGCAGGAAGTCAGAACACCTCTGGGAGCCACCTAAGCCCATACTACGAGATCTATGGTTGCTTCATGGACAGAGATTAATAAAGCGTTCTGTAAGGAAACCTGCCGAGTGACCCAGTTCTTTACACCCTCTTTATTTAGCACTACAAAACCAATGTGTGCTTGTTCATCTACACTTGTTCTTTCAATCACCGTGTATTGTAAAGTACTCTCTTTCACAATGCATCGATGCAGTATCCATTGAAAGCCAATGCAAAGTAGTCTGGCCTTCAATGGCGGTGGTGCAGGCCCTGACTTCTAACTGTACACCTTCCCTTCTTCCTTGCATGCTCCTGCTGCTTGCTGATTCCCTTTATGTTAGTGCATGGGATGTTCACGAGCTTAGGAAGTTTCAGTTGCCTCCTTTGCTTTGTTACTAAGGACGTTTAGAGCAGTCAGTTTGTTTATTCATAGAATTTGAGGGATTTGTCCTAAGAATTTGTTTGATATCCTCTCTCACACTGGACTTTGCCTAAGAAAACTTCAGCAGAACGTCTCTCCCAGAGTTCACCATAGGACCTAAACATGCTTCCTGGTCAGCTGGTACTATGATAAGAACATCCCATCTTGTTGTAAAAGCAGCTTGCAGAAAGCATATTCTTCATTGGAACAATACAGTTTCACTTAAAACCAACATGTAATCTTCCTCTTGCATCTTGAAATTTTTTATAATTCCAGAAAGAGATACTGGACCTGTCTTATACAAAATTACACATTTGTATCCATTGTCCTTAGATTTCAACAGTAGGCTGTTTTTTTTGTTTGTTTGTTTGTTTTCCTTAAACAAAAATGCACAGATACTGACTGACATTAGAATATTAATCTTAGTTGAAGCTTATTTTATTTTTTGTTTTTCTTCCAGTGGTAACAAAGCTTGTAAATAGAGGATACCAGCCACATTTGGAGGACTTTCTACTGCGAATCAACTTTAATAACTACTACAAAGATAACTAAGACCTTCAGAGTAAGGATCGCTGATTGCATGGTAAAGCTGAAACAGATAAACCTATATGCTTATAATTTATAGAAGCTTGTGTAAATGCCATGCAAGAGGCATTTTTCTCCAGTGAAATAACCCATCATCTAATAGCTTGAAGAATATCAGCACCACATGCAGAGAACAATATGTCTTAAAATTCGTAACACCTTCCAGTTGCTTGACCTACTGAGAATTGATGTTGTCATTATTGCAAAGAGAAGATGAGTGCCAAGTCTTAACAGGGGAGAGAGTGCAGAACTGTACATCTGTGAATGTGTAAATGTTGTATTTTCAGTGTTGTTATTTCCGCCAATGTAAATATATGTATGTGAAATAAAATATACTTTCTAAAATTTTTAGACCAGTATGAGGTACGAGGGTTCAGACAACCTATTTCATGTGTTTTATTTTCACGTTGATCTTACTTCTCAGTCTAAAGATGATAATTAGTTTCTTGAAGGCTGGTAATTACAGGGGAAGAAGGGGCCTTGATAAAACGCAGTGAGATCTGCTCACTAGGAGCTTGGTATTTGACTATTCAAGCACTCATGCCCAACTTACTTTCCTTATTTCTGATTTAAGCTACATATCTTATTTTGCACTGATTCCGTAAAAGAGCTAGAACAGAAATTCAGCATCACTAAAGCGAAACAAAACTCCAACTGCTGCTTCCTGCTGCAGGATCACGTTTCACTCTTAATAATTTTTCTGCTCCTTGTTTGCTTTCTATTTTTCCTTTTAACATTGTCAAAAGCAATGATTGAACTTTTAACTTCATGGTACGAAAGTGGTGTAGAGAGGCAGTCTGCCTGGAATTTTTCAGGTCTGAAATGTTGATTTTGAGACTATGAGGTCACAGTTGCTTAAAATGTAGATACAGTCATCAGAATCTCAGTTTCTGATTAGTGCTCACTTAAAGGTACAGACACAGCCAACATAACAGTACTATGGAATATTGACTATGATTATTTTTAATGTATACAGTTCTGCATTTTTTTTTCTTTCTGAAATATCAGCTAAGCATTAGAGCCAGAATGCATCAACTGTAAAGCTGACCTGAGGGTTTTGCTCCTGCTTTGGTACCAATGCCAGGATCAAAGATCAAGTAACACCCAGGTGTAACACATCTTCTATTCTGTTTCCCTACCTGTGCTTTATTTTACTCATTTCCTTCTGCTGTGCAGAGTCAGAGAATGGTTTGGGTTGGAAGGGACCTTAAAGATCATCTAATCCCAACCCCCTGCCCTTGGTCAGGGACACCTCCCACTAGACCACGTAGCTCCAAACCCCATCGAGCCTGGCCTTGAACACCTCCAGGGATGGGGCACCCACAGCTTCTCTGGGCAGTGTGTTCCAGTGCCTCACCGCCCTCTGAGTGAAGAATTTCTTCCAAATATCTAGTCTAAATCTACTCCCTTTTAGTTTAAAGCCCTCCCCCCTTGTCCTGTTGCAACATTCCCTGATGAAGAGTCCCTCTCCTGCTTTCCCGTAGGTCCCTTTAGGTACTGGAAGGCTGCACTCAGGTCTCCCTGGAGACCCATGGATGCCTCTCCTCAGGTCCCACGGAATTGTGCAGGTAGGTTCCTTAGCTGGTCTCAAACCTGATCTTCTCTCATCCTCCCAGAATAGGAATGATCGAAAGAGCAGGTGGCTTGCAGATTTATATATTTTGTTGCATGTTTGTCTACCCGAGTTGCTGGTCCAGAACTAAGCTGAGGCAGCTCTGTGTGCATGCACAAGTTCCCCTTCTGTTCCGACCGATGCCTTGTCCTGACACAACTCTCCACTAGAGAGCAGCCAAACGGCTTCCACAGGGAGCAGCTGATGTTTGGGACCTTAGAGCTCTGCACTGCAGCGTAGCTAGACGGAGAAAGTCGTAGTGTTCCCCTGAACCCAGTGTAACTGCAGGAGGAAAGCCCCCACCGCCTACCTGTAGCCAACTGACCTGCCTTAAGTGCCGAGCAGGCCATTGATACCGCATGCAGATTGCGTGGGAAGAGGGAAGAGAGACAAGGCAATTCAGAGCCCCAAAACTGAGCTCCTCCTGCCATTACGTACGAGCAGCCGCCACCTCTCATGTAATTTCTAAAGGAGCTCTGTGTAATGGAGGAAAACAGGAAGGTTAGCAAGAGCTAAAAAAAAAATATCAGACTTCTCAAATGCCAGCCCCGAGTACTGCTCATCCTCTTCCCACTGCCTACTGATGCAAGATTCCCCAGCATGGTGTTATAAAACCTGCCTTAGGTTGCTGCATTCCAGCTTAGTCCATTCCCTGTTAGTGAAAGATACACTAAACTGACAAAGAACAGCTAATTTCTTGTAAATTTATCCAAAAAGTTCCTTTTTTTTTTCCCTCCTTAATCCCTTATGCTTCTTGCATCTTCCTATTTGCAGTTTTCAAACATTTACAGAGCTAGTGAGTTGGGGTTGGACTACATGACCTGGAGCGATCTGTTCCAGCTGCTGTGTGCCTTTCAGATCAGCTTCAACGCTGCTGCTTGAATTCGTTTGCCTTGCATGCCCACTCCTTGCTCCCTGCTCTCTAACGCTGAGTGTAGTATCCAAATTCATCCCTTTAGTACACCTTCTGAAAAAAAAAAAAAAACAAAACAAAGATTTTACAGCAAAGTTAGGCCTTCAGGTGCAGCCTGGACGTGACGCCTTTGTTCCTTACAGACAGAAGACTTCAGGAAAGAAAAAAAGTACAGCAGTGAGTGTGGGCTGAGCCCGGCCTGCAGCCAAGCAGCCGCGCAGGTGCTCCCTCAGCCCCCGCCACCACACGTGGGACGGGAGGGAAAACAGGGAAAGAAAAACAAGGGGGTAGGAGCAGGGAAATGCTGCAGAGGCCTCACTCCTCACCTCCCACAAGCAGATCGGTGTCCGGCCCTGCTCTGAGCGATGGCTCCCTTGGCAGACACCCCGATTCCTAGTTTTTTATCACTGAACAGGATGAGCTAAGGTGTGGAAGGAGCCTTGGGGCCACTTTGGGCCACATCTGTCCCCTCCCACCTCCTCACCCACCACTCAGCCTGGGGGCCTTGGGGATGCTGAGCGAGAAAAAGAGAAGGCCTTGACGCCGGGAAAACAGGGCCCAGCCGCAGCCAAAACACCGGGGCGTTACCCTGTTATCTGGGCTGGCCGAGCTGCAAAGGCCAAACAGCCCCTGGGGGGCTGTGGGGAAAGTTAACCTCCTCCTGTCCGGTACTATTAATTCTAATTTGAAAAATACCGCTGGTTTCGAAACAGCAGTTCAGCGATATCAAGAAACCCCTCAAACTGGAATAACTAACACATTTTCAACTCAGTGATATTGGATGGGCAGCTGAGCAATGCGGTGGTTGTAGCAGCGCTCTGCTTTTCTGCATGGTAAAGCCTTTGAGTGCTGGACTGAAAGGAAAGTCATCCAGAAACCTCTGCAAGGCTGAATTTTGCCTCAGAGCTTTGGAAGCAGTAACTGCTAATTGCGGAGGAACGGTGGAGGACGGCCAGCCTGCTTCCCTGAGCGCGTGGGGCTGGGCAGAGGGGGAGCTGGCTCAGTCCGTCTTGGACCTCTTCTGCCCTGGTTTTGTTTTCTTTCACTGAGGAGAGATCTGGTACCTCCTGGTCTGGGAAGAGCTGAAAGGCTGCTCCTCTTTTTTTTGGCAGTGGCAGGAGAGGACAGAGGGGAGACACCAGTTTTCCAAACAGAAACGTGATGCCAGTCTTGCTACTGAATTTGTTAAATCACAAAAAGAGCGTTTCAGACGCGATGCCGGCGGCGCTGACAGGGAAAAGCAGAGGGAAGCAGCCAGCGGCTGCCCCGGCTGCTCCCAGCACTGCCCACAGCATCAGCCAGGCATCCTTTTCGCTTCTGCCTGCAGCTCACACACCACAACAGGGAGGCTGCTTTGGTGACCGAGCAGGCTTTGTATCCCCTGCCAGGCCGGGGGGTCAGCACGGCTCTGTCATCCTCAGTGAGATCAGTTCCCAGGGCTTCGTGGTCCCCGGCTGAAAAAATAATAAAGACATTACTTTTTTTTTTTTAATGAAACTTTTTAGCAAAAAAGGCAGCAAATGCTATTTAAACATCAATTTAACTATATATTGTTATACCGTATTATTAAAATATTAATTTTATTTATTTATTAAGTCCACTCAAGGATTTAAAAAAATAAAAAATAAAAAAACAGTACATGAAGTAAGCTTTGCAGGTCCACTTAGCCTACTAAAAATGTTTCTGCTTACACTTGCATAAAGTGTGATTAAAGCTCACCTCTGGATTTATTTGCTGAATGCGCAGGTTTGGCAAGAAACCTGCAGTGCTGCAGACTTGTCCTTGCCCAGCCAAAACAACAGCAGGGGAGAAACAGGAACAGCCCAGAGCTTCAGATTTTTGCCTGCCTTGGCTGTGGAGAAGGGCAAGTGCGACTTTTCTCCTTGTTTTTCTGCTCCCCTGTTAATTAGGGAGCTGCTGTAAAAGCTGCACAAGTGGTTATTTACCATGCCTGCCCCTTCAGCCCTCTGTCACTGCTGCAGGGAGGTTTGGCTGCCCCTGGCACCCCAAACCTGCCCTTCGGGTGCTGCATAGCTCATGACAGCACAGCTCTGCGACACTACACAGGCAGCCCTTGTGTCCTTTGGTTTCCCCACATCACCGTGCCACTGCCCTCTGTCACACAGCAGCTGTGCCCAGCAGTTGCAAGGCTGACTTAGGGGTGCGGGGAGAACTCAGGTGCTAAATGGGGGCAAATGCCCAGAGCCACATCTGGGCAGCTTTTGAAGATCTTCAAGAAGGCAGACTCCGCAGCCTCTCAGTCACCCACACACAGCACAGAAGTGTTTCCTGAGGGAACCTCCCATGTTCCAGTTTGTGCCCATTGCCTCTTATCCTGTCCCTGGGCACCACTGGAAAGAGCCCGGCTCTGTCCTCTTTGCACTCTCCCTTCAGGTATTTATACACATTGATGAGATCCCCCCTGAGCCTCCTCTTCTCCAGGCTGAACAGCCCTAGCTCCCTCAGCCTTTCCTCATAGGGGAAGTGCTCCAGCTCCTTCATCTTCTGGCCCTCCAGCAGACTCTCTCCCAAATCAGTTTCCCATGTTGTAACTCTGTCCATTGCCTCTCATCCCTCCTGTGCTCCTGAGCAGAGCCTGCCTCTGCCCTCTCTGCATCTCTCTGAACATTTGCTGTAGACAGCAAGACATTTCCCTTTAGCCTTCCCTTCAGGCTGAAGAAAAGTGGTTCTCTCTGCCTCTCCTATGCACAGCCTTCGACCATACAACACGAGCTGGGCGGTTCTGCCCAGAACCAGGTTTTGACTACACCACCACCAAGCCTCAGAACAGTTACATACTACTGCTTATCTGGCAAACAATGCAATACTTCTCCACCTCAAACCCACACTTCTTTGTCTGCCCACTCCCACACCATCAACACCACTAAGGAAAAGGCATAAGCTTTGCTTATGGAACCCGTAAACGATCAAGTGATCTGTTAAAATATCTCATGCAATGTAACGGGGAGGTGGGGTTGGTTTAAAGCCACGTATGGAACTACATCAATCCGCTGGGTTTGCCAGTAACCAGCCCTGGAGTAAATGGAGAAGGATCCTCCCCAAGGGATGGCTGCCTCCACTGAGCCTTGGCGCTCGCGGGGAAGTCTCCTGTACTCACAGGCTCTGGGAGTGAGAAGGTGGCCTGAAAGCTGCAGAGCTCATTTATAGATTACTCAGTCCTGACAGTGAAATGTAGCCACAGGCCAGAGCTCCACCCCATCCGACATGCTCTATACTAGATGGTTTCCACTCCAAAGAGTCCCATTCTCTATGACTGCTGAGATCCTTAAAAAAAAAAAAATTTCAAACTGTATGAACTACTTGATCCTATTTCAATGACTTTTTTTTTTCTTTTTTAAAGCATCTTCACTTTCAACCTAAAAGTCTATTTCTTTAAGCAGAATTTAAAAATCACATCCTGTATCTGTTAAGACCAGGTGGTTGTTTTACTTTTTCTTCCTCCCACCCCTCTCCTTCTTACACCCTTGGGATTAAAGAGGTGTCAGTGTAGGTCTTACAGCCATGTAACTAAGAGGGAAGTTTCCCTTTGAAAAAGGAAAAAGGTCCTTACCCTGCTCCAAACATACTGCCAAAAAATGCTGGTGAGGCAGAAGACTGGCTGTGATAAGTCACTCCTCAGAAAACACTGCAAAAACGCTATGTGAGATTGTGGTGATCCAATCTGGCCATCCGACGTTAACACAGAGCTAATGTTTCTACAGCAATAAGTCCGCTGAATGGTATGGTTAACAGAAAGAGTCTTTCAGGAAATAACAGGCGTGAACAAGGATATCAAAATTGCATTTAGATTTTTTTTTAATAAAAGAATTAAAGAAAGTAGCAGCACTTGTTTGAAAAGAAATAAACAAAACCTAAAAACATTCCAAAGTGAGAGTTGACAGTAAAACATCAGACAATTGTAGCTCTATAAGCTTATGAAGCAGAGTTATGGTGATACCTTGAAGCCTTGAGAGGAGTCCCACTGCCAGAAGACTCTCCAGTTTTGAGATCTGGGTACCACCTGCTTGTAGGCAAGGGTAGATCACAGAATCACAGAACTGTAGGGGTTGGAAGGGACCTCGAGAGATCATCGGGTCCAACCCCCCTGCCAAAGCAGGTTCCTTAGAGCAGGCTGCCCAGGTAGGCGTCCAGATGGGCCTTGGATATCTCCAGAGAAGGAGACTCCACAACCTCCCTGGGCAGCCTGTTCCAGTGCTCCGTCACCCTCACCGTGAAGAAGTTCTTTCGCATGTTGGTGCGGAACTTCCTGTGCTCTATCTTGTGGCCATTGCCCCTTGTCCTGTCCCCACAAACCACTGAAAAGAGGTTGGCCAAATCCCTCTGTCTCCTACACTTAACATATTTGTAAACATTAATAAGATCCCCTCTCAGTCTTCTCAAGGCTGAACAGACCCAAATCTTTCAGTTTTTCCTCATAAGGAAGATGTTCCAGGCCCCGTATCATCTTTGTGGCCCTCCGCTGGACTCTTTCCAGGAGATCCCTGTCTTTTTTGTACCAGGGAGCCCAGAACTGGACTCAGTACTCCAGGTGAGGCCTGAGCAGGGCAGAATAGAGGGGGAGGATCACCTCCCTTGACCTGCTGGCTACGCTCCTTTTAATGCACGCCAGGATCCCATTGGCCTACTTGGCCACCAGGGCACACTGCCGGCTCATGGTCAACCTGTCGTCCACCAGGACCCCCAGGTCCTTCTCCTCAGAGCTCCTCTCCAGCAGGTCATCCCCCAGCCTGTACTGATACATGCAGTTGTTCCTTCCCAGGTGCAGGACTCTACACTTGCTCTTATTAAACCTCACTTGGTTTCTTCCTGCCCAGCTCTCCAGCTGGTCCTGGTCTTGCTGAATGGCAGCACAGCCTTCTGGTGTGTCGGCCACTCCTCCCAGCTTTGTATCATCGGCATACTTGCTGAGGGCAGACACTATTCCCTCGTCAAGGTCATCGATGACGATGTTGAACAAGACCGGACCCAGCACTGACCCCCGGGGAACACTGCTAGTCACAGGTCTCCAGCCAGACTCTGCACCGCCGACCACCACTCTCTGAGCTCGGCCAGTCAGCCAGTTCTCAACCCTCCTTACTGTCCACTCCTCTATCCCACACTTTCTCAGCTTTGCTAACAGGATGTCATGGGAGACAGTATCAAAAGCCTTGCTGAAGTCAAGGTAGATGACATCCACTGCTCTCCCCCCATCTACCCAGCTGGTGATGCCTTCATAGAAGGCTACAAGGTTGGTCGAGCACGACTTCCCCTTGGTGAATCCATGCTGACTACTCCTCATAACATTCTTCTCTTCCAATTGCTTGGAGATGACATCCAGAACAAGCTGTTCCAACACCTTTCCAGGGACAGAGGTGAGACTGGCTGGCCTGTAGTTTCCCGGATCCTCCTCCTTGCCCTTCTTGAAGACCAGAGTGACATGGGCTATCCTCCAATCTTCAGGCACCTCTCCTGTTCTCCATGACCTTTCAAAGATGATAGAGAGCGGTTCGGCAATCACCTCTGCCAACTCCCTTAGCACACGTGGATGCATCCCATCGGGACCCATGGATTTGTGTCCGTTGAGCCCACTCAGGAGCTCCCCAACTACCCTCTGGTCAACCACGGGGGAGCCCTCCATTTCTCAGCCCCTTTCTCCCCCCCACCAGGGTCGAGGAGTCCCGGGGGGGAGTCCCTGAAGCAAAGACAGCATTCAGTATCTCCACCTTCTCGACATCTCCCGTTACCAGGGCACCCCCCTCGTTCAACAAGGGACCTACATTATCCCTAGTCTTCCTTTTACTGTTTACATACTTTAACAAAAAAAAAAAAAACACCTTTCTTATTATCCTTTATCTCTTTTGCAAGCTTCATCTCTAGGTGGGCTTTAGCCTTCCTCGTCACATCCCTGCGGGCCCTGAGAACACGTTTATACTCCTCTCAAGAGGACAGGCCCTTTTTCCACATTTCATAAACCTTCCTCTTCCTTTTGCTTATCAATGAGCTCCTTGCTCATCCATGCAGGTTTCCTGCCCCCCTTCCCCGATTTCCTACTCTTAGGGATGCACCGATCCTGAGCTTGGAAGAAGTGCTGTTTAAATGTTGCCCAGCTCCCACAAGCACCCTTGCCTTCTAGTAATGTAGCCCATGAGATACCCCCAAGCAGATCCCAGAAGAGGTCAAAGTTGGCTCTCCAAAAGTCCAGGGTAGCAATCCTACTTTTAGCCTTACTTATTCCACCAAGTTCCATCTTGAACTCCACCATCTCATGGTCGCTGCATCCCAAGCTGCCCCCAACCTCCACATCCCTAACAAGCCCATCCCTGTTGGTAAGGACAAGGTCCAGAAGCATCCCCCGCCTTGTCGACTCCTCCACCACCTGCATCAGAAAATTGTCTTCAACGCATTGTAGGAACCGTTTGGACTACGCGTGCCTAGCCAAGTTGCTTACCCAACAGATGTCTGGATAATTGAAGTCCCCCATGAGAACCAGTGCCTGGGATCGTGAGGCTACTACCAGCTGCTTGTAGAAGGCCTCATTGACCTCCTCCTCCTGATCTGGTGACCTGTAGTACACCCCCACAACAGTGTCCCCCATACCAGCCCACCCCGTAATTCTCACCCACAAGCTCTCCACTTGTCCTTCACCCTCCCCCAGGTGGAGCTGGGTACACTCTAATTGCTCCCTCACATAAAGGGCACCTCCTATCTGTCTCCCTCGGAGACTCCCAGGAGCCCCTCGGGCTGCGGATTTCTTGCTGCAGCCCAGCCACCTGCTCGAGGAGTTCCTTGAGCAGGGCACACCTGCACCCACGGCAGCCCTCTCTTCCCTCAGGACCCAGGGGGCTTCCAGATTCTGGAGCTCCCCGCAGTCTCCAGCCTGGACTGCCACTTCCCCCCTCAGGAGATCCACCTGAGTGCCCACATGAGCCCAGAGAGGCCCTATCTCCTCAGTTTGGGTTGCCACCTCGGACCGGCTGCTGCGACAGGTGCCCACCATGGCGAACTCTAGGTTCTAAGAGGCAGAGTTCCCTGAGGAGAGGAGGGGAAGAGAAAGGGAGGTGGGAAAGGGAGGAGAGGATCCTCCTCGCACTTCTCCCTGCCCCACGCGAACTGCCTGCGCTCACTGCCAAGCCGGCCCTGTTAGTTCGTCATGTTCGGGGCGCTCCCTAGGGCCTGCTCTTACAGCGCCAGGGGGTGTGTGTGGGGGGGGGCTGCCGTCACCCCGGCTCTGCCCGCAGCACGGCACAAGCACAGCTCCTGCCTGCTCGGGGCTGGGGCTCTGACCGACGGCTCTGTGCCGCGATACTGGGGGGTTAGGGGTTGGCTCCGTCCGTCTCCCTGCCACGAGCCCTCCCTGCAGCCGATCCGCGTGAGGTGCTGGTTAAAATGGCGGGAACTTTATAGCCACAGGACCAAGTCCAACCGAAGTGTTTTTAAAGAACACTGTTGGTGCTAAAGAGTCACAAATTCATTTCGAGTACAAGTCGTTCTACACAAGCATAACATTTGTTTAATAAGAATTACTTTCAACTATTTCATGTACAAGTTATAAAAAAAAAGCAGCAATTTATGATTCAACTATTTAGACTCCCAAATGTTATAGACTCTTATTTCCTTCTCTCTAAAGAACTGATCAGAAAGATAAAGTTCTTACCTAGATTAAAATTGGTTTAATTATCCCTAACAATCTCCCACTGACACATTGTTCCAGAAACAAGAATGGAAGAAGCTGTCTATCATCAGGATGAAACTATTGTCAAGCCCGTGAAGAGCACAAGTACTCCATTTGGATTCTGGTCATCACTTTTATTCATACAAGGCATCAGTATTACCACATGCACTGAGAAACCAAGCATTTTAACGCCAGCACAGTTACAGAATCAGAGAATCATTAAGGTTGGAAAAGACCTCCAAGATCATCTGGTCCAACCATCACCCTACCACCACTGTCACCCATTAAACCATAGAATGGCCTGGGTTGGAAAGGACCTTAAAGATCACCTAGTTTCACCCCCCCTGCTCTGGGCAGGGTTGCCAACCACTAGAGCAGGCTGCCCAGAGCCACATCCAGCCTGGCCTTGAATGCCTCCAGGGATGGGGCATCCACAACCTCTCTGGGCAATCTGTTCCAGTGCCTCACCACCCTCTGAGTGAAAAACTTTCTCCTAATATCTAACGTAAATCTCTCCTGTCTTAGTTTAAAACCATTCCTCCTTGTCCTATCACTATCAACACCTGTAAACAGGCATTCTCCCTCCTGTTTATACACTCCCATCAAGTACTGGAAGGCCACAATGAGGTCTCCCTGGAGCCTTCTCTTCTCCAAGCTAAACAAGCCCACTTCTCTCAACCTTTCTGCATAGGAGAGGTGCTCCAGCCCTCTGATCATCTTAGTGGCCCTCCTCTGGACCCGTTCCAATAGCTCCACATCCTTCCTTTGCTGGGGGCCCCAGGCCTGCATGCAGTATTCCAGGTGGGGTCTCACATGAGCAGAGTAGATGGGGACAATCACCTCCCTCTCCCTGCTGGCCACCCCTTTTTTCATGTAGCCCAGGACACAGTTGACCTTCCAGGCTGCAAGCGCGCACTGCTGGCGCACATCCAGCTTCTCGTCCATCAGGATCCCCAAGTCCTTCTCCCCAGGGCTGCTCTCAAGTTCTTTTTCGCCCAGTCTGTATAAATACCTGGGATTGCCCCAGCCCAAGTGCAACACCTTGCACTTGGCCTTGTTGAACCTCATGTGGTTCTCATGGGCCCACTTCTCCAGCCTGTCCAGGTCCCTCTGGATGGCATCCCTTCCCTCTATTGCACTGACTGCACTGCTCAACTTGGTGTCATGTGCAAACTTGCTGATGGTGCACTCGACTCTGTTGCCTATGTCGTTGATAAAGATGTTGAAGAGCACCAGTCCCAAGACCGACGCCTGAGGGACACCACTTGTGACCGGCCTGCACCCAGACATAGAACCGTTGACCACAACCCTTTGGCTGTGACCAGCCAACCAATTCTTTATCCACCTAACAGTCCATCCTTCAAATCCATACCTCCCCAATTTATAGAGAAGAATGTGGTGAGGGACCATATCAAAGGCTTTGCTCAAGTCCAAGTAGATGACATCCATTGCCCTTCCTTTGTCCACCGATGCCATCATTCCATCATAGAAGGCCACAAGATTGGTTAGGCAAGATCTGCCTTTCGTTAAGCTATGCTGGCTGTCTTGGATCACCTCTTTATCTCGTGTATGCCTTAACACGTGTTCCAGGAGGATCTGCTCCATGGTCTTCCCAGGCACAGAGGTGAGGCTCACTGGCCTGTAGTTCCCTGGGTCTTCCTTTCTCCCTTTCTTAAAAATGGGAGTAATGCTTCCCTTTTTCCAGTCACCGTGGACTTCACCTGACAGCCATGATTTTTCAAATATGATGGAGAGCAGTTCGGCAACCACATCAGCCATCTCTCTCAGCACACCAGGATGTATACCATCTGGCCCCATGGACACGTACAATTTCCTTAGGCGGTCCTGGACTTGTTCCACTGTCACAGTGGGATGGAATCCACTCCTCTCACCCTCTCCTCATGGTTCAGGGTCCTGACAGCTCCCCACACCTTCCTTTCAGGTAGTTGTAGAGAGCAATAAGGTCTCCCCTGAGCCTCCTCTTCTCCAGACTAAACAACCACAGTTCCCTCAGCTGCTCCTCATAGGACTTGTGTTCCAGGCCCTTCACCAGCTTCACAGCCCTTCTCTGGACAAGCTCCAGGGCCTCGATGTCCTTCTTGTAGTGAGGGGCCCAAAGCTGAACACAGTACTCGAGGTGCGGCCTCACCACAGCAGAGTACAGGGGACAATCACCTCCCTGGTCCTGCTGGCTATACTATTGCTGATACAAGCCAGGATGCTGTTGGCCTTCTTGGCCACCTGGGCACACTGCCGGCTCATGTTCAGTCAAGCATCAATCAGCACTCCCAGATCCTTTTCCTCTGCACAGCTTTCTAGCCACTCTCCTCCAAGCCCGTAGCGTTGCATGGGGTTGTTGTGGGCACAGCGCAGAACCTGGCAGTTAGCCATGTTGAACCTCATTCACAGAATCACAGAATGGTAGGGACCTTGAAAGATCATCTAGTCCAATCCCCCTGCCAGAGAAGGAACACCTAGAATCACAGAATATCCCGAGTTGGAAGGGACCCACACGGATCATCGAGTCCAACTCCTGGCACCACACAGGTCTACCCAAAAATTCAGACCATCTAACTAAGAACACAGTCCAAATGCTTCTTAAACTCCGACAGGCTTGGTGCCGTGGCTGTGTCCCTGGGGAGCCTGTTCCAGTGCCCAACCACCCTCTCAGTGAAGAGCCTTTTACTGATATCCAACCTGAACCTCCCCTGTTGCAGCTTGACTCCATTCCCTCGGGTCCTATAACTGGGCACCTAGATCAGGTTACATAGGAATGCGTCCGGGCGAGTTTTGAATGTCTCCAGAAAAGGAGACTCCACAACCTCTCTGGGCAGCCTGTTCCAGTGTTAAGTCACTCTCACTGTGAAGAAGTTTCTTCTCACATTTCAGTGGAATTTCCTATGTTTTAGCTTGCACCCATTGCCCCTTATCATCGGATGTCACTGAGAAGACCCTGGCTCCATCCTCCTGACACTCACCCTTTACATATTTATAATCATTAATGAGGTCACCCCTCAGTCTCCTCCAAGCTAAAAAGACCCAGCTCCCTCAGCCTTTCCTCATAAGAAGGACGCTCCACTCCTTTAATCATTGTGTCTCTTCACTGGACTCTCTCAAGCAGTTCCCTGTCCTTCTTGAACTGAGGGGCACAGAACTGGACACAATATTCCAGATGCAGTCTCACCAGGACAGAGTAGAGGGGGAGGAGAACCTTTCTCGACCTACTAACCACACCCCTTATGATACACCCCAGGATACCATTGGCTTTCTTGGCCACAAGGGCACAGTGCTGGCTCATGGTCATCCCGCTGTCCACCAGGACCCCCAGGTCCCTTTCCCCTACACTGCTCTCCAGCAGGTCAGTCCCCAACCTATACTGGTGTCTGGGGTTGTTCTTGCCCAGATGCAGGACTCTACACTTGCCCTTGTTACATTTCATTTTCTCCCCGCCCAATTCTCCAGCCTGTCGAGGTCCCACTGGATGGCAGCGCAGCCTTCCAGCGTGTCAGCCCCACCTCCCAGTTTAGTGTCATCAGCAAACTTGCTGACAGCGCACTCCATTTCCTCGTCCAAGTCATTGATGAGTATATTGAACAGCACTGGTCCCAGTACCGACCCTCGAGGGACTCCACTAGATACAGGACTCCAACTCGACTCCGTCCCATTAACCACAACCCTCTGGCTTCTTCCCTTCAGCCAGTTCACAGTCCACCTCACTACCCAATAGTCCAGACCACGCTTCCTCAGTTTAGCTGTGAGGATGCTGTGAGAGACTGTGTCAAAGGCTTTACTGAAATCAAGATAGACTACATCCACTGCTTTACCATCATCTATTCACCTGGTTATGTCCTCAAAAAAGGGTTGGTCAAGCACAACTTCCCCTTGGTGAAACCATGCTGACTGCCCCTAATGACCCTCTTATCCTTGCTATGCCTATAGACAGCGCCAAGGATAAGTTGCTCCATCACCTTTCCAGGGATGGAGGTGAGGCTGACTGGTCTAGTGGGGCACCCCCCTGGTAGGCTCACTGACCAGCTGAGTCAGGAAGCTGTCTTCCACACACTCCAGGAACCTCCTAGACAGCTTCCTCAGGGCTGCGTTGTATTTCCAGCATATGCCTGGGAAGTTAAAGTCCCCCATGAGGACAAGCACTGGAGATTGAGCAACTTCTGCCAGCTGTTTGTAGAATGCCTCATCCATCTCTTCATCCTGGTTTGGCGATCTGTAACAGACCACCCCAGGATGTCCGCCTTGTTGGCCGCCCCAATCCTTATCCACATGGACTCTACCTTATCATTCCCTACCCCGCTCTCAACAGCATCAAAACACTCTCTGATATAGAGCCATGCCACTGCCCCTCCTCAGTTGCCTGTCCCTTCTGAAGAGCTCATAGCCATCCATTGCAGCACTCCAGTCATGGGAGTGGTCCCACCACCACGTTTCAGTGATGGCAACTAGGTCATAGTTTTCCTGCCGCACAATGGCTTCCAGCTCCTCCTGTTTGTTGCCCATGCTGCTTGCATCGGTGTAGATGCACTTCAGTTGCAACACTGCCCTCACCCTCAACCCTGGGACTGCTCCTCCAGGCTCATCTCTACAGAGCCTCATTTCACCCTCGTCCCCCCTTCATACCTAGTTTAAAGCCCTCTCTATGAGCCCTGTCAGCTCCTGGGCTAGAATCTGTTTCCCCCTTTGAGACAGGTGGGACCCCTCTACAGCCATCAGGCCAGGTGCTGAGTAAACCTTCCCATGACCAAAAAAATAAAAATAAAAAAACCCTGCAATGGCACCAGCCTCTCAGCCATGTATTGATCAGCTGGGCTTTTAGTATCCCTCCCTGCCACTGAAGGGATAGAGGAAAACGCCACCTGCACACCCACTCCATCCACTAACCACCCCAACCCCCTGAAGTCCCTTTTGATAGCCTCCAAGCTTCTCTCAGCAATTTCATCGCTGCAGCCTGAATTATCACTAAGGGATAACAATCGGAGGGGCGAACAGGGACAGGAAGTTTCCCCACAACTCTTCAGGCCCAACCAACCAGACAGTTTTTAAGCCAATGAAGTGTACACCCGTCCAGGCCTTGAGCAGCCACCTCCTTCAGGAGAATGCTGTAGGAAACGGTGTCAAAAGCCTTCCTGAAGTCTAGGTAGACCACATCCACAGCCTTTTGCTCAACAACTGGGCACATCAGTGAGGCTGGTCTTCTTCTGGCACTCCTCCAAGCAGTTTCCTATAAAGGCAAAGGCTGCCCTCAGGAAGTCCAGGGTAGCAGTTCTGCTAACCCCTCCCCTTACTTTTCCAATAATCAACACCACTATTAATTCATGATGGCTATACCCAAGACAGCCTCCAATCTTCACATCACCCACAAGTCCTTCTCTGTTAACAAGCAAAAGACCCAGTCGGATGCCATCCCCAGCTGGCTCTCTCACCAGCTGTGTCAGGAATTTATCTTCCACACACTCCAGAAACCTCCTACACTGTTTCCTCTCTACTTTGTAGTATTTCCAGCAGGCATTTGGTAAGTTGAAGCTCCCCGCAAGAACAAGGGCTAGTGATTCTCCCACCTGCTCGTAGAATATATGATCTGCCTCTTTGGCCTGGTTAGGTGGCCTGCAAGAGACTCCCACCATGACACATGCCTTGTTGGCCTTCCTGCTGATTCTTACCCATACACACTCAGTTCTGTCATTGCCATTGCTCAGCTCCAGACAATTCAAACACTCCCTAAAATACTGGGCTACCCTCCCACCTCTCTTTCCTAGCCTGTCCCTTCTGAAGAGTTCGTAGCCATCCATTGCAGCCCTCCAGTTGTGCGAGCCATCCCACTGTGATTCTGTGACAGCAACTACGTCATAGCCCTCTTGCTGCACAACGGCTTCCAACTCTTCCTGTTGGTTGCCCATACTGCGTGCACTGGTGTAGATGCACTTCAGTTGGGCTAGCGATCCTGCCATTTTTTTTGGGGGGGAGAAGGCTTAATTCCTGCACAACCATTCCTGGGCTCTTTTGTGATTTCTAACCCATCAACGTCCCTTGTGCCTTTGCTGCTTCATGGCTCTCCATCCCCTACCTCAACAGGGGCAGCACACCAGTGAAGTTGGTCTGAAGTTTCTTCCAGTTGAATTCTAGCAGAAATATTAAGAGCGTAGTCGCAGCTGGTGAACATACTGTATCTATTACAAATCACAGAATCATTAAGGTTGGAAAACACCTCCAAGATCATCTGGTCCAACCAACCACCAATGTCACCCACTAAACCATGTCCCTAAGCACCATGTCCAACCTTTCCTTAAACACCCCCAGAGACAGTGACTCCACCATATCCCTAGGCAACCTGTCCCAATGCCTAACCACTCTGAGAAGAAATGTCTCCTAATTTCCAACCTAAACCTCCCCTGGCACAACTTGAGGCCATTCCCTCTAGTCCTATTGCTAGTTATCTGCGAGAAGAGGCCGACCCCCAGCTCCCCACACCTTCCTTTCAGGTAGCTGTAGAGAGCAATATGGTTTATATTTCGTTAAGCCAAAAGCTTGGGCAGAGCTCCTTGAAAACACTGTTCTTCTCTGTGTCCCAGAAGGAAAGATATAAACTGAGAAACAAAATCAGCACAGTTATGATTATCTTGGAGCAACTTTTTCCCCCTCCAATTAATTCCTTTTGAACAAAAGACACCATTGGTTCTCCAAATTTTTCATGAGTATTCTTGAAGCGTCTTTCGAATTGCCAGCATATACCTTTCTCATCCCTCAGTTCTATTTACCCAGCACTGACTTTTTAGGTTTTCCATTAAATGGTTTGGTTTCAGTAGCCCCCAAGTTCAGAGAAAAAATAATCCCTGATGACAGTAATTTCATCAGTCAAACTCGTACAAAAATAGGTTATTTCTAGCAGACTAGATTGTTTCTAACATACTGCACCAGCAAGTATTACTTATTGTTGCCCACTTCTTAAAGGAACTTCCTCTTTCAACTACACCATTCTTCCATGGACTAGATGAAAACACCCTCAGGTTTATCCTTTTCAGTAAGGAAATGCTGCAGTGAAGAGTTGTTAGAGAGATTCTAATTTGTCACAGACATTCATCATCAGCTTCTCTAGGTCAAAGGCAAGACAGAATCATTGTTTACATTCAAAACATTGAATATTTACCGTGGCAGCAACAAGAACAAACTGATTATTAACAGATGGATAAGCACAGCCCAACTCTTCTCCCTGTTTTTCCTTAACTCATGCTTTGAGGAAGACTTCAAAGAGCACAATTCAACCTGAGCTAATACCAAACTTGCACAGGGTCGGAAGAAGAATTTACCAGAGTGCACTTAAATTCACAGTGTAAAAGAGTAGCCTCTTTGGAAAAGAGAAACCTTTGCACTAGGCCAAACTTGCCCAAGATTTCAGGTATCTGAACCAGTGACAAAGCCTTTTAGAAGTAAGTTCAGAAAGCTAACTAATGCCTTTAAACTATGGTTATTTTGCTGATATTGCAATAGTGACAACTGAATTCCCCCTGAAATCTCAGCTGAAACCAACAAAAGACTATCAACAAAATTTTCAAGCAGGTCAGCTCCCATCCTCCTCCCATTATCCATTATAGTCTTTTACACAAGCTCAAATAGTATGTTCCCGAATGGCATCTTTCGGCGTAAACGTTTTCCAAAGACCATGGAAGCAAAGTAAGTGGTATAAGACCAAAGTGGGAATGGAAGGACCCCACTGACCAATGTGGACAGACAGCTACCCCACCTGCATGCTTTTTGTACAAGGGGGCTATATTGAGAATACACAGACAATAGGGTCACTTACATATAACGTTGATGCTAACGGGGTAACTGACCTTGCCTGAGTCAACTGGCTTACAAATTGCACCCATGATTTTAGTAAATGTTTACACACGCATCATATGCAAATGTAAAGAACCTGAATGAACTTGTCTATCAAGATTTTCAAGTGCAAATATACAGTCTCCCTTAGTTCTGCTCTTTATATATTATACCTAAATAAAACAAACAAACAAAACATTTGATTTCCCTCCCCAATCCCCTGCTTGCACATACTCTAAAAACAAAGATTAAATATCAATTTAAGTGTTCACAAGAAATGAACTACTTAAATGAAATCATGGCTTAAAACAAGCAACACTGAATCTATTCCTCCACTGAAGAGGACTGAAAGTCCCTGCATAGAAAAAAAAGCAGCAAATAAATGTTAGAAGTACTATTAGTTAAGACATCAGACAAAAATAGATCAGATTCCTGACTTGCTATTTTTGTCTTCACATAACAACTCCATTTGGATGTTCAAAAGTCAGTGTGCTCCAACACAAAATATTGCTTTCTACTTGCTGTGTGGTATGAATAAAGCAAAGACTGTCTCAAAAACAAATATTAGTGACGTATACAGACTGCCGATTGTTATTGGTTTGTTCCAATGATCCATAATCGCTCCAAATTAAGCACAGCTGAAGACTGTTGCAGGTGCATCCAAATGTAGGGTTGTTTCTATAACCTAACAGCACTTTGACGTTCGCCTTGCTGAATTCTTCACTGCTGAAGGAGGATCAGAGTCTTCAGTTTACAGCAAGAAATAAAACAAGGCAGTTACGAAGATCATGTAACACAGAGCTCGGAAGCCCACAGTGGAGGTTTACTGCAGTACGGTAGTCTGCTTCTGGTTGCTTGAGCACAAGCAGCTGCTGCAGCTGTTGCTTCCTCCTCTTCTGTGTCTCCCTTCACCTCTGTGAAACTTTCTGTTTCTTGGAATGGATTCTCCAAGAGTTTCAATACATTTCTTACCTAGAGAAAAAAACAAAGTATGGTTACGATAATTTAGAAAATGAAGGCAAAATGATATACAAAAGAACCTCAAACCAAGTAATGATTTAGTATATTGTATTCATATATTGTATTTAACAAGCAAATTCCAGACAAGCCAAATATTAAACAGATGAACAATATCTATATAAATAAGCTGAAAGTAATACCTGGCTGAATTTGTATCTGCATGGAACTCAAGCTCAAACAACTTAAAACGCATGTCTTAAATACAAATTATTTTGTCATACTTCTCAGAATGCATTAATTCACCCTTACTTTGCAAGTAGGGATCTACATGCTGATCTCCACAGATGAAAGCCAAGGCTTCTAAAAGATACCATTCAGCAGTAAGGAAGTTAATCCCCAGCCATCTCCCAAGATAAAACCTTTGTCTTCGCTGCCTTCAGAATGGCTAAGTGTCCTGTCTTAGGATCAGGTTCAGATTCATATTTTCAGTTCCTTTCTTTGCTCTGCAGCCATTAAAACCACAGCTCACTCACAAATAGGAAGGCCTTCCAAATAGTAAATTCCCAATTCCCTTACAAACATGCTAGAATGAATCTCACCTAATGTTCAGCAGCAGCAGCACCACCACAAATCCATGCAAAACTAAAGAGATATTAAGCAGTAGTCTTACCTCTGAGAAATCCCCATTTTCAGCTGCTTCTATGGCATTCTGGGCAATATAATTTCTCAAGATATATTTTGGATTGTTGGAATTCATAACCTTCACACGATCAGTATTCCAGGCATCAACATCACTAATGCCTTCTATTTCTTTTTGTAAACGGACTCTGAAATTAAGCAAGTAGAAACAACTGGTTTGGTTCAAGAATCACATGTAGAAGTCTACTTGTTTCCTTGTTTTGAGATCTGTAGTTTGCAGTTCTTAAATATTACATCACCTATAATCCTCTCAGTTTATAAAACTCAGCACAACAACAAAATAAAAAAATGCCACTTCTTATATCATTTGAAAGCAGCATTACAGTCTATCAGCAGGTCATGATGATGCTCGAGCAAGCAGCACACACACTGCGGATTCCCCAAAGAGACACTGAGACACCTTGCCCCACACTGGTGGTCTGTGTGACACTGCTCTGCAAAAACCTTCACATTAAAAACTTGGCTTTTAAAGTATTTCTGTGCTTGTTTATTGGTTAAAACATTTGATGTTCTGATAAAAGAAAAAGGACCTGATACAGCTAAGACTGCCTGATCTGCCAGCTGGCAGGTATACTTGCTAAGATTCTCTGACCCATAGGAAAATGAGATCACAGCCAACCAGGTGAGGAAAGAAGTTTTGCTGCATGGATTAGGTCAGAAACAAGTAATGGTCTTCAAGGCATTTTCTGAATAGAAAGTCTCCAGCTAACACTGAGCTCTTAAGCTTCTAAGTTATACCTGATAAAATAGTCTGAACTTTTTCTGGCCTTGACTTCTTTTACAGTTACTCTTTGATTAAGAATACTTCTATTTGCTTTCTATATTAGTATATATACTTTTTTTCCTTTCAGAAAGAAAAAATGCAAAAGAATAAAACATGTAGAGGCCAGCCAATTCTAGTTACCGAGCACTTAATAGCTCACAATTGAGATCATGCTCCTGTTAGAATCAAGATCATTCTCAAAGTGCTTTTAATATCGACTTTATGCTAGTTCTTTTCTACAACACCCCCCTGTCCCAAAATCTAGAAAAAAAAAACCCACTAAAACACACAGAAGTCCTTTAACAACTCTAAATGTGTATCTGTGAAAGTTAATAGCATTCTCAGTTGCCTGCACCCCCCCGCCCCTCAGTCTGTATACTTTCAGACAGTGTTTTTCATGAGACATATACATCGTTATCAAACAAAACACAGAGCAAATATACTGCTAAGAATACTGGTAAACCTTACTTGTATTTTTCCAGCCATTCTGTCCAGTGTCTTTTATTTCTACTGAGTAAATCAGCTGCTGTTAACTGCTGCAGTTTAGTGAATTGTTCAATGCGTTCTAATTCTTTATTTATATTAGCTTTTGTTCCAAATAGTGCAAACAGTTGAGGATTAGACTGAGCCAACATCAGCATCATTGAGAGTTGTCTGGGAACAAGAGGAAAAAAACACATTAAAGTTGAGCTGCCTGTCAAGAATCATCTTTTTGCAACCATAACGTAGATACAAAAACATTCACAATGAATTGTGATTTCAATGGATAAGTTAAATACCAGTACTTCATAATTCACAAAACAAATTTATAACAAATTATGCTTAGTTTACTGTTCCCTCCTCCTTCTTCAGCGTGTTTAATTCACATTCCTGTGATATACAATGTACAGACAGTAGATCTGAAACTTTACCAATTGGATTTAGATGCACAATTCTCATCAAAACACCTTAATTTGAAAGGAATTTGGAATAAGGAATTTGACCTTACACCTAGGTACCAAGACACCAGAGAATGCATACTTTTTTTTTTTTTAATGTATTTTTCTAACATTAATACTGTAACAGCATTCAGAATATGTATACATCACCTACTAATCTCACCAATACTAAGAAGAACAGATTATATGGGGAAAGATACCTCATTTAAGTCACAAGACAAGTTTTTCTGTTTATTTATTTATCTAACCAACCTAAATTGGTTCAGGGAGGTTCAGGCTGGGTGTTAGGAAAAGGCTCTTCACCCAGAGGGTGATCGGGCGCTGGGACAGGCTCCCCAGGCCAGTCATCACAGCACCAGCCCTGCTGGAGTTCAAGAAACGTTTGGACAAAGCTCTCAACACATGGTCTGATTTTTGGGTGGTCCTGTGTAGAGCCAGGATCTAGACTTGATGATCCTTGTGGGTCCCTTCCAGCTCAGGATATTCTGTGATTACTCTCTGGCATCATACAACTAATTATATCCAAATCATATTTTCCTACTTTTAGTAAGCAGAGAGAAGCTGAGTGCTTTGATTTTTTTTTCAATTACATGACGTATTATCCACATGTGATCTACACATCTGACACACCCAAGTCCATGATTCCCAAGTGTTGCGATAAAAAAAAAAAAAAAAGACAAACTTACAGGGTCAAACACATTCTCCATTTTCCACTGCTCCAAAAAGCAGAAAACTGCTGCAATTGCTTTTATAGGGCAGCAGTTGAACAAAATCTCCTATTTTAACACACTCAGAGCAGCTAAGCTGCAGAACATGAAACATCAAATGGGACATGGACAGTACCAAACAGGTTGCAGAGTCTAAAGTGCTCATTTCACTTATACTTGGCGTAGAGCTCTGTTGGCTCAAAGTGATTATTGGCCAACTGTACATAGGACAGTACACTGGCAGCACACAGGAGTCATTATTGTTTAAATCCATTTCTTCTATAAAATATTTCTGTACTACTTCACTATCTGGCACTCTCTCATTGGCTCAGTCAGCAGGGAAAGTGGAGAAAAAGAAAGGAGAAAAACCAAAAACACAGACAACCTTAGCCCAAGAGCCCCCTTCTGGAAGTCACTGCTGAGTACTCACTAGTCACAAAACACACAGGAATTTACATTTTGGTAGATCACGATGCATCTGTTTAACAGTGAAATTTCCAAATTTAATATTACTAGAAAAAATAATATTACAGTTTATTATAGTAATGATGAAACTTAAAGCACTGGACAAAGTATTTAAGTAAACAACAGTATTACCTTGGATCCATCTGAGGCTTGAAAGCAACTTTCAATTCTTCCATAGAAGCACACTGACTTGCAAGCTTTTCTAGGAAATCTTCCAGTCTTGAAGGATCAGAATCTACTGAGAATGAACTCAGCAAGTAGAAAATGTTTGTGAAGTCTCCGCCTGAAAGAGTGCATTCTGTGGGTAATGGAACTGACAAACGGGCAGGAACACAGGTCCCACAAGTCCTTCCCAACCCCCCGCAGCAGTGTGGGTAGCCACTCTAGAGACAAACATACTGGTCCCTCAGCGAGGGTGCAAATATGACACAGGGGGCACCCTGTAAAAAGGCAACAACTGCCACACAACTCGCAAGAATGCAGTTATCCTTCAGTCTTTTTTTCTCTCAGATGACAATGTAGCCATGCAAGGCTGCTTTCTTGTAAGGTCAGGGTGAAAATTACAGTTTGGTGCAGTTACAAGGTACTTATGGTCTATTAAATAATAACCTGATGCAACCTTCACCAACCTGTGAGATGCATGGTTTCGAGAAGTTCAGACACCAGCTTACTATCGTCTTCTAATTCCAACTGAATGAGCCCTAGTTTCTTCCTCATCTTCTGCAAATAATGTTTTTCAAATTCTGCATCATATTCCTCTTCCAGGATGAGTTCGCTGATTTCCAAGGGCAGCTCTGGAACTAAGGCTTCAGCGAGCTTCCCTAGATTCCACTTGCAAATCTCTGGCTGCTTGTTGTAAGCATAGCGCCCTGTATTATCAGAACCATTGCAAATGTGCTCGGGGTCATATCTACAAATGAAGAAATAGTTAGCATTCTTCTTGCTATCTGGACACGAATACCGTGTGAAGCCCTCTAGGAGACTAAAAAGCCCTGAAAGGGAACAATCCTCCTTAGACTGGAGGAATCCCACATGCTACAAGACCAGTCTAACAGTTAGAGATGTTGTCAACACAGTTATATTTCAAGGTTGAGAAGAATTACAGGACAAATAGGACTAGCTTAACCTACTTTGCTGTAAAGTGGGTTCATAAATCTAATTGACAGCTAATATATTAAAGCCATAGTGAACATCAGCAGGATTGTTCTATATAGCAAATTGATACACACATTTTGAATACTGTCCACAGGCCACACTGACCTGTCCATAAACCCAAAAGGGCCATAGTCAATAGTTAGTCCAACTATGCTCATATTATCTGTATTCAGCACGCCATGGCAAAAGCCAACACACTGCCATTCAGCAACCAGTCTTGCTGTCCGTTTCGTTATCTAAAAGAAAAAACATTTTCATTTTTCAACACAATGTATAAGCATTCATACATTTACAAGCATTTGCTAGTCCAAATGGATTTTTCTACTGCTCTGATGGGAGCAGGCTCTGGCAGTATGCCACATACACAAATATCTTGAAGACAGCTTGCTTCTCTCCTCCATTTATCAACTGCCTGATTCCTAAATCTCCCATTTCTGTTTGTTCCCTCTTTTACCTTCCACACTTAACTTGAAAGTCAGTTGCAGAGCTTCAAAACACAACTGGAGACAGAACACAGAAATACGGTAAACCAACATCAGACTTGCGTCCTTCTCTAGTCATCATGCAAAGACACTCTTTTGCTTGCTACTTATTTTAAAGACCCTTTAACTACAGACAGGAGAAAACAGCAAAAGTCTGTCAGATAAAATGAAGAACTATATGTGACAAAACTCAATGTAAAGTCAGCCTGCTGCTTTACTTCGTATGTAGGAGTGATTTACAAAAAGGTAGGCTGTTCAGACAAAAATGATACTTTGCTAGCAAGGTTCAGTCCTGATAAGCACTTACGCCAATCTGGCAAGAGTGGAAAAAAACCTAAGAGCTCACCTTTTAGCTAAACACATATTCCAAGAATGGCAATTTTATTGAAATCTAATTCTTCACTGAACACATGCTTTACCAGAGCTTTTTAGTTGCTTAACTCAGTGTTATCTTTTGTGGGAGCCTCAACTGTAATCAGTGCATGTGCTCCAACTGTCAAAAATAATGGAGTAATATTTTAAAATTATTTAATTTAGCCCGTTTGTCAAATGCAACTAGATGTGCCCTACAAAATCTAAAATTCAGGAAGCTAATGTGGCTTTTAAATAAACCTGGGTATTTCCAAATACCTTACTGAACTGCCATAAACAATTTCATGTAACCATTAGCTACAGTCTTTAAACCAAAATGTTGTCATAGCTAAAATCACTTATCTTCCCAAAATAGCTATCAACACACAGAAATTTAAAGTGAATATTCTCTCCAGGCTGTGGTGCAAGTGCATTTAATTAAGGTTTGAAAATGATGTTGTTAACAGAGGAAATGTTAGTTTTATGCACCTATCTTCAAACCCAGAATTCTTCTACTTTTCTTTTTTAAAAATGTGCAGTCCGATGAAGGAGGAAAATTAGAAAATTCTTGCTGTGGGGTAATCTAACAGGTAGTAAAAACTGTAAGTGATTGTTAGAACAGAAGTTTTTGGTTCACTTTGAGGTCTCAGGCTTCTACTTTTCCAATATGAGTTACTCTGCACATTTCTCCTGAATTCTGCTTCACCAGGTAGTTGGAAGTCAGTTGCCAGAAGGCACTCGAAGTCACTACATGTGTACAAAACTGATTATAAACCAGTAAGGGAGACACACCCTATGCGATGGCACTGTGCCAGAAAGATCATAAAATTTAGGAAAAAGGAAGAAAAAACCCACAAAAATACAGGCTGCCACAGACAGGATAAAAGCATTCCAGCAGTAAAGCAATTTGCGACTGCTGGGTATCTTTCTATGAAGGCATCACACTGCCAAGGTTCTGGTCAAAATAAATGCAGCTAATGAGAGCACCTGAAAGCAATTAAAGCTTGGATGCCACTCAAAGATGGGTATATTGATTAGAAGGAGACAGCTTTGTATTCACTTTGACCTTCAGCTTTTTTTAAATCACATTTTTCTACTGCTAGCCATACTAGAAAACAAGTATGGTATACATAAACAAGAGCACTCTCTTAAAAAACACGTTCATGCAAGTTTAAACAGCATCTACAAATTATTTTAAAAGTATAGATAATGGTGGTTATTTTCTGGTCAGCACTGCCAAATGCAATCACTTGTACTTTTTTCCTCCCGTTCTTCCACAGTACAAAAAGAAAAGATAAAAGCATGTTAGAGAAGAGCCGACAGCACTACCCTACTACTAAAAAAGATAGCAGGGACCGTTCAGATGGAGATGGCTATGGAAAATCTCCACTAAAGGAGGAGACAAAACATGACAATACAATGCTACGACAGACCCAGACTGGGGGAGCACAGCAAAAAAGATGAGAGACTGAGGAAAATAAGGAAAGCATGCCAAGATGGAGGCAAGAAATCAGTAGTAACTGGGCCAGGGAAAGAAGTTAGAGGCAGAAAGAGGTGGGACTGACTTGTGACAGTGAGACACAAGGGGAGCTGAGGGGAAAACAATTTGTTCACACACACTTCTGCAAAGATCCTGAAGTTCCATATTTTTTTTCTGCTGTCAGAAAGTGAATGTGCCATCAGCTACAGAGCAGTACAGACCGTGGTCTGTGACAATCTACAGTCATCATCGACTCCATTAATTCACATGTGAAAGGTCTGTCAAAGTTAACCTCTTCAGCACCCGAAGGTGAACTAAGCAACTGCTTGCTTTTTAATAACTAATGCAATTATGCACAAACTCAAAACTCAAACAAGTTAGAGAAAGTCAGATTTTAAGCCTGCCTTTTGTCTCCTCATTGCTCTGCTATGAACATGCATCACGTTGCTGTCACTAACAGATTATTTCAGATATCAAAGCATCACAACTGTTTTTAGTCAGACTCGTCAAGTATATTAGACCGTTACAAATACTCAGTAAGCAGAATAATAAGTATCACCTTCCTATTTGGATAGTAATATTTGAACTTCAGGTGACCTTTTGACTTCAAGTGAACTTTTATAATGGTTCTCCAGTAATTGTTAAGATCTAGATGTATACATTAATTGAAAATGCTTCAAAACCGTTTCTGATAAACCATCCAGCCTCTCCTCTGGGCACAACAGAACCACCCATCACTACATCATTTCTGAGATACATTTATCTCACTTGATCTTACTGTTCCCCAAGTTGGAGGTTTTGCAACTTCACCAGGAAAGTAGTCTCACTGCTTGACTGCCTTTAAACATTCAAATTGTAAAGTATGAAGTTAAAGTGACTTGCAGTCAGCATTTTTTTTTTTTTTAATAATTTGGAAAATAAGAGACAGGAAGTGACTCAACATTCTCAACATTTTATGAGACAAAACCTTGCAAATGCTATCTCAGTACCATTAATTCATCACCTGACTGTCAGAGCTAGGATTCTCCCTCGCATCCTAAAATGCTCTTAGCAAAATGAAAAAACAGTTTTGGGAAGCTCACTGAGAGCCAAGAAATCATGCCTTACTATTAAAAAGGTAAATGATTAACTGTTTTTATCAGTTTGGTCAATATCAGCACTGCTTTCATCAATAAATAGTTGTATTAAGAGTGTTTTCTCCAAAGAAAAGAGCAGTTCAAGCAATCAGAAGATACAAGGTATTAACCCACCCCAGTACCTAAGATAATTTTTTCAATTTTTGAACAAAGAGGAATTTTTGAAGAGCAACTTAGCTTTCTTACCTCTTTGAAGAAAGCAGCATTCCTCTGAATACTGTTGTCTGAATAAGCCTCCTGGATTTCTGGATAGAAAGTGCCGATCACATAATCGAGCATTTGTATTCGAATATCATTTCGGTTGACACTAGGACCCTTGCGTCCTGTGTATTCATCAGTAGGTTTAAAAATTTCAAAAGAACCAAATCTGTTGAAATAACAAAAACATGTTTTAGTATTAATTTTTACTATTATTTGAGCTAATTAACTTCATCCGATATTACATGTAGTAAAAAATTTGCTGTCATTGCAATATCATCTTTAGAGTTTAAGACCAATCCTTCAACGGACTGAGAGAAAAGACCTGAAGAATTCTCACACTGAAACTAACGAAACAAAGTTACTCAGTGCAAGGAAGCACATACATCCACATGTAAATACACTGTCAGATCAAGACCCTAGCTAGTACTGAAGACCAGCTCGTTAAAAGTTTCTTAAAACTGCTTCTACAGAAAAATCCTTATCCTGAGGGAACATACAGGAACACGACTTAAAATACTAAACTTTACATCATGTACATATGATATGTTTTTCCATACACACATGCACAGATATACATGCATTGATGTGTATTCCTTATGCCTCACTTTTCCCTAACATGATGTTGCCTCCCAAGAAACTACGCACCATCCCAAAGTCCTGTTTTGCATTGGAACAGGAACTCTGTATGCTTCTCAGGCGAGGAAAGTACTGTCTTAACGGTTTTACAAGATACCCCCAAACTTGGGAAGTATTGTGTCATTAGAATAGCTTGGAAAGTAAGGGTAGAGCTATAATCTACCAATACTACCAACATCTAAAAAAATCCCCAACATCTACATATTCCTCGCAGGCATAAACATGAAAAATCTCTTTCGAGATCTGCAGAACTTTCTACCACACTCACACCCCCAGTCCCTAGTTAACGTTTACCTGCCTGTGTGCAAGATGCCACCTCATCTCATCCACTGGGCTAAAACAGCTGCTTTCCACAGCCTCGCAAAAAAGTTACAAGATTCAACAACAAGAAACATGCAGATGCTACTGTTATAGAAATACAATTAAAATGATATTTTTGTGCTTCATTTTAGAAAAATAGTAAAAAAATAAAAAGTAGGCTTCTTTCTACCTTAGGAACGTAGAAGCTATTCTCAGAACAACTGTACACCTTTCTTTTTTTGGGTTTCCATCATAAAATATGTCACGAACAACTTCCGAGTCAGACGTCACGCAGGTTCCAGCCCTCGTTGTTGGTATTCCTAGGTGAAACATGGCCTCGCTACACAGGAACTCTCGTATGCTTGACCTCAGGACTTTACGACCATCAGCTTGTCTGTAGCAAAGAGACAGTGACAGGACTTAAGTCTTTTGGCTATAAAGGAAGGAGGACTCCTGCTTCCCCCTTAGCCATGGAGAAACAAGAACCGAGTTGTGAAGTGCTCTGCCCAAAATCACACAGCAAAATAGTGCCAGGTATGAGATGAAAACCAGATCCTCAGAGATCTGAGGATCTCTAAGAGTTCAGATTTGATAAACACACTAACTACGAGGACCACACATAATAGAAGAAAACTTTTCTAATTACAGATATCCTTTCTAATTGCTTTGTTTTCACAGATGCGGTAGAGACTTTCCGAAAATTATAAGAATCTGGACAAATATAATGTGTCCTACAGTATTTAAACTTACAGCTGTATTACATAACACATCACTAAAATAAATTCTGACCAGAACTGCCTTTCAATGCTAGTAAACTTTAAAAAAAATCAACTTTTGTAGTATTTACCCAATACTTTTGGGGTCCTTAACCAGTACACTGCAGAAGTTAAACAAGCACTGTAGCTGTCCGCTAACAAAACCCTGTTTTTATTGTTCACGGTGCAAGAAGAGCAAAGCAGAAAGCAACCAGTGAAACAAGCGACTTTTAAAGTTCACTTCAGAGTTTCCTATTAATAAAGTGGCTACCGCTGAGCCTTTTAAACACTGTTCTTTGGGCTTTTCTGGATGAAACGCCTAGGAAAGGATTCAGCCCACTCGGGCTGCCTCAGGAGCCGCAGCCTGACAGCAGACGCAACGCTCCCGCCACACCGGGAATTTTCGCTGAGTTTTGCTCGGGAAAAACCTCCCCCCGCATCATTTCGAGGTGCACAGGGGCTGGGAGCAGCACCCCCCTTTCCAGCCAGGTCCGCGCACCCCAAGAACCGGCCGGGGGTTCTCTTACCGGGAGAAGGGGGTGAGGCCGGCGCCCTTCAGCTGCATCTCCCAGCGGCCGCCCCGCGGGCCCAGCACCTCGCCCAGGTACATGGCGGCTCCGTCGCCCAGCTGCCCGGCGAAGCTGCCGAACTGGTGGCCGCAGTAGCAGTGTGCGGCCGGCTCCGAGCCCGGCAGCAGCCGGTTCCCGCTGAAGTACAGCGCCGCCTCGGCCTCCCGCTCCTCCATCTCGGCCGCGGGGCCGGCGGCTTCCAGCCCCAGCAGCGCCAGCGCCGGCAGCGACATGGCCACCAGCCGCGGGTTGCGCAGCGGCGTGGGGCGCACCCGGCAGAAGCAGGCGCCGGGCACAGCCCGCGGGGCGCTGTCTTCGGAAGGCTCTACGGGCAGCGAGCGCAGCGCCAGGTTATCGAACCGCAGCGCTCCCAGCCAGCCCCCAGCACCACCGCCGCCGGCCCCCAGCCCCGCCGCCGCTTCAGCGCCGCGCTCGGGGCTGCCAGCCCGTGCCGAGGACGCCGTTGGGTGCTGCATGGCGGCACGGAGGGCGCCGAAACGCCCGGGAGACCCCAGTCCGACCGACAGCAACGATCTACGCCTCCCGGAGCGCAGCGCCGCCGCCATTCGGCGCCTCCCGCCCCCGGGGCGGTGCCGCCGCCATTTTGCGCCTCCCCCAACGGGGCGGTGCCGCCGCCATTTTGCACCTCCCCTCTGCGGGGAGCACCGCCCGCTGCGCCTGATGCGCGCGGGGCTGAAGTTGCTGTAAAAGTCGGTCAAAGAAACTGTCGGTTTTTGGGAAGACAAAGACTTTTTGAGAAGACCCATTTTTTAGGAAGCAGACATTCTTTAGAGAGCAGGCATTCTTTAATTGCGGCGCCGGATGCACACGGATCACTCCACATGGTGTGCGCGATGAATTGTCCAGGCTACAGGGGTTATGTACAGTCAAAGCATATGTATTCATTCGTTTTCCAAAAATAAAAAATAAAAAATTAATATATGCACGTTATTTCCGAGAACTCGTTTAAGTAAGCATGCGTGTTTGCTTCTGCTGGTGGTCTTTCAGGTTCTTCCCATGTTTGTTGCTGGGGGTGTTTAAGGAAAGGTTGGATGTGGTGTTTAGGGACATGGTTTAGTGGGTGACATTGGTGGTAGGGGGATGGTTGGACCAGATGAACTTGAAGGTCTTTTCCAACCTTAATGATTCTATGATAGTCAACTTAGGCATGCATGCTAAGCTAGGTCATACAGACATCCAAGGACTTGCATACCACGAGTTCCTCACCTATCTTTTCAGACACATCCTCCAGCCTTGGGTCATCATTAACACACAGAGAGCTTCTAAACTTCTTTTTAACTAAACATAGTAAAGGTTTGGCCTCTCTGTTCATAAAACATCCCAGATTTGGCTCCGTTATTCTATCAGCGAGAGATCCGTCCGTCAGCCCGGGGGGGCGCAGCGAGGGCGGGCGGCCGGCCCCGGGGGAGGCGCTGGGGGTGGTGCTGAGGCGGCCCGGTGTCCCCCGGCACCAGCACCGCCACGCCCCGGGGGTACAAAGAGCCGGGGTGCTGAGCCCGGAGCCGCCATCTGGTGGTGGAGGAAGAGGAGGAGGACGAGGGGGTGCTGGGGACCGGTGTGTGGTGAGTGAGTGAGCGAGTGGGCGGCGGCGTTGGTCGTGTCCGGGGGTTTCCTCGTAGTGCTGGTACAGGCAGCGTCCTGTCCTGTCCCGTCCTGTCGCAAGCGAGGGGTGCGAGCAGGCTGGTGGCACCGAGATGTCATGGCTAAGCAGGGGGACGAAGTCGAAGGAGAAGCCGGAGACGGAGAGCTCTCTGACTCAGGAGGAGAGGGGGCTGTTGGTGCAGGCTATGCTGGAGCACGGGGGGGATCCTTGGGATTACAAAGTGGTCGGCCAGGATCCCACTCTCAAAGCCGCCGAAAGGCACTGGGTAAACTACATTGCCGCGTATCATCCTAAAGGAGAAAAGAAGTGCTCGGCCCTGCAGTGGCTGCTGTTCGATCTGGCCAGTATCTTGCAAGCCACGGTAGAAGAGAAGGAGCAATGCATAAAGACCTTGCAGAACAACCTGCAGGTGGCCCACAACGAAATCCTCGAGCTGCGCTGCGATAACGCTCTGCTAAGCGAGCAGGCCGAGCAAGTAAGAAAAATGAAAGAAGAACTCAGGGCAGAGAATGCTGATAATGCCCGGTTAAGAAAGAAAGTGCAGTGCTTGGGTAAGCTGTTATCCCTCGGGAAAGGCTTGGACCAAAGGAAGGTAGCGGCTCTGAGCGAGACAAATTGCAACTCGGAGATGTGGGATGGGGATACCTGGAATGTGGAGAACCAGGAAAACTCTGCGGTGCAAGGGGTGGGGGCCAGAAAAATAAAGCCGGCGGAGGGAGATGGAAGCCAGGGAGCGGGGGATATGTCCAGAAAAGAGAAAGTTTGGAAGAAACAGAGGGAGGGATGGCCTGTGTGGGTAAACCGAATTTGGACTTTAGAACAGCACACCCCTTTCACATACGAGGCGGCAAAGCAGGTGGTAACAGCCATAGGGCTGCCCTGGCCCAAGGTGGGGGCGATCATCAGAGCCTTGCCCCCTGAAGAGGCACTGGGGGGAGAGATCTTAAGGCTGGTGATTAGAAATCTGGGAGAATATGAGCCTCTCAAGGACAACATGGAAGGGGCGCCCTGGAGAGACGTCCGGGAGGCGTCAGCCTACGTGTGTGGGAATGTGGTGCTCCGGGTGCTAAAGCAGCAGGAGAAGCCAGTGACCGCTGACTTCGACATCCTCGGGGTGAATGTGGAGCAGGCAGACGTAGGGGTGCTGGCCTGCCGTGCTCCAGAGGTGCATAAGGGGTTTTTCATCAGCCTGGGGTCGATTTTAATTGGCCGTCCCCTCCATGAGTGCATGGCTACGTTAGAGAACTTGGGGACCCTCGTGGGAGCGGAGGGAAAAGAGAAGGCAAAGAAGGACGTGGTGGGGGTAAAGACAAGGACGTACATCCCTAGAGGAATAATTTGGAGATATTTAATAAATCAGGGAGTGAATGAAGGAGAGCTAGATAGTCAGCCCACGGGAGTTTTACTTGCCAAAATGAAAAAAATCCTTCAGGAAAAGGGGATGAAACAAGAGGAGATATGGGAAAAACTGAAGCAAACAAAGCCGTCGCCTCCTCCTTCTATCCCAAAGAGAAAACTATACCCATCGCTGAGGGACCTTAAAGATTAGGAGTCCCAGCCCCTGGTGTCAGTGGGATTAACCTCCACCTCACTGACTTGGTATTCAGGGGGAAGAGACTGTGTGGAGGTGCAGTGTCTGTTGAAGGGGGAGTGGGAGGTTACAAACACTTTCTTAGTTGATACGGGATCAGAAGCAGCATTAGATTACTGGGATCCCCCGCTCCTGGGTAAATCAAGCTGGATGTTGGGAGTAGGAGGGGGGAAAAATGTGGGGGGGGAGAAGAAGTAGAAGTGCATAAGGGAAGATAAATTGGATGGGCAGATAATCCTGGTAAAAGTGTGGGGGGGCAAACACTTTAGGAAGGAATTTCCTGTCTTAGTTTGTGGACATCTGTCCGAGGGAAAACTTATTGTACCGCTGCTTCAGAAGATGAAAAGGTGATGTGAGTTGTGAAGTACTGGCATGGAAGTGAAAACAAAATTAGAGGCAATATGTAAAGTTGTTCCAGCTGGAGACCCCTCCTCCACTCCCAGTACTGCTACAGTGCAGAAGCTCGGAAGGGTCGCAAGGAGTCTCAGGAGGCACAACAAAGGTGTAAGACAACGGGATTTAAAATCCCTATTTTCATGATTCCTGTAGAAATCCAGAGATGTGGGGTATGTGGACGGTGGAACCCCCTTGCACTGAATTGTAAGTTTGTGTTGGGTTATGTCTTCTACCCCTGGGAAAGCGGAAAGTTTGAACAGTGTCAAATCGGTTGTGTGGGCCCCTTAGAGAGATCAAAGAGGGGGTTGTACCAATTTGTGTTTGTTGCTATTGGTGGAACAAGAGGGGTAGAGGCCATGGCAGTCTGTGCAGCTACTGCTAATACCACTTTGGTGTCTGTGCAAAATACTGAACATACTTGGTCCTCCATTCATAATTAATTCAGAAGCCACTTGATGTATGCATCAGTACAGAATTTCCTTGAGGGGATGTGGCTGTATCAGTTAAATCTTATTTCCTACCATCTGCAGTCCTTCAGGATGGTGGGAAACGCTGGTAGCTCCATCTAGGTGAGACTGAAGCTAATGGACAAAGGAGGAGGGCTGAGGTGGGACGAAGCGCTAGTTTGTGTGCTGGGCCGTGCGAGCAAAGAACATGCTAGGTACCAGTGATTGCCCTTGTGAGCTGTTATATAGCTGTGGCCCAGAAATTGAAAAAATGGACAGTAAATGGGCTAAACAATTGTGTGCCTCAAACACCAACTCGATCCTGGAGCAGTCAGCTCAGCAGAGAGCATGGGCTCAAGCAGCTCTGTGGAGTTACACAGCTTGTGAACAGAATACCAATATAGAAAAACATGACAATCAAACCCCACTGGGAAATGTGGTCCAACGCACACCCCCCGTACCAAGGGGAAGGCCTAGAGAAAATTCAGGGGTAATAGTGGCTCTGTTCTGGGGAAACACTGTACTAGCTGGAAACAAAGAAAGAAGCTTCATGGGTAGATGGGACTTGCTGCCAGGAAATCAAAGAGAATGTTTTTAACTAACTAACAAGGGAGATTGAATTTTTTTCAGAGACACAGATGTTGCTGCGGGATTGATCACAGGTGTGGAGCACAGACAACCTCTGCAAGAACCATCTTCTTCGAGGTGCCCATCATCGTTTTAAGGAGCATCACAAATACCATTAAAGCATTGCAGGCTTCTAGGTGTAAGAGCAATAGTTTGGACATGGAACATCACTGCTGTTAATAACTTTAATTCCTTCATGAAAGATGTCAAAGGAATCTTAGTATGAGACCCTGAGACAATGGGAATGCTTGGCTTCTTGGTAATAAGCATTTGTTAGCAGGCCTTTCAGAAATAATGGATTTTTCTCTGTAAGAAAACAAGGATTGAAAAACAAGATGGAACTAATAAATTCACGTTGGATCCCAGTATGGGTCAGCCACAGAAGTTGCATGGATCCAAATGGTACCTTTGCAACCCGTATAATAATAGGGGGTGCAGTTATATCGCCTGGTTACCTAATTGTTCAGATGGTGCAGATGTACTTTTGGCCACTGAGCATATCCAAAACTAAAACCATACTGTCCATAGGTAACCACAAATTTTAGTTTGAGAAGATAAAGCGAAATGGTCCAAAATTAATATTAATCCTGTAACCTGGGGAAAGAATTAGGGAATTGACATGTGAGGCATGCACTGTTCTAGAATACATCCAAGAGTGTAACTCATATAAATGTAGGTTGTGCGCCTCGTGGTGGTGGAGTTTCCATACTTGGAGATACTCAAAAGCCATCTGGAGATGGTCCTGGACAACTGGCCCTGCTTGAGCAGGGGTGTTGAACAGGATGACCTCTAGAGGACCCTTCCAACCTCAGCCCTTCTGTGATTCATTGTATGAAACTGGTGAGAGTTTTGAATCATGTTCAAGGTAAATTGTTCACAAGGTTGTTCTGCCTGGAGAAGGGAGGGCTCTGGGGAGACCTTACTGCAGCCTTTCAATAGCTAAAGGGAAAGATTGAGAGACTTCTTACCGAGTAGAGACAGGACAAGGGGCAATGGCTTTAAACTGAAAGAGGGTAGATTGAGATTAGATAAAAGGAAGAAATTCTTTACTATGAGTGCAATGAGGCACTGGAACAGGTCGCCCAGAGAAGCCGTGGGTGCCCTGGATGTGTGCCAGGTTGGATGGGGCTTTGGGCAACCTGGTCTAGTGGGAGGTGTCCCTGCCCATGGCAGCAGGGTTGGGCTGGGTGATGGCTGAAGGTCCCTTCCGACCCAAACCATTCTATGATTCTAAATTGGTAATAAATTTCAGACCTCTGTTTGATGCAACAACAGCATCAGCCTCCTCTTCAGCCTGGAGAAGAGGAGGCTGAGGGGGGGGGGACCTCATCGCAGTCTACAACTTCCTCGCGAGGGGGAGTGGAGGGGCAGGTGACCTATTCTCCGTTATCACCAGTGACAGGACCCGTGGGAACGGTGTCAAGCTGAGGCAGGAGAAATTTAGGCTGGACATCAGGAAGAGGTTCTTCACCGAGAGGGTGGTTGCACACTGGAACAGGCTCCCCAGTGAAGCAGTCACTGCACCAAGCCTGTCTGAATTTAAGAAGCGATTGGACTGTGCACTCAGTCACATGGTCTAAACTTTTGGGCAGACCTGTGCGGTGCCAGGAGCTGGGCTTGATGATCCTTATGGGTCCCTTCCAACCCAGGATATTCTATGATTCTGTGAACAGTGGTAATTGCCTGCGATGGCCAAATTTGGCATGTGGTAAAAGCAACCACCAAGTTTAAAATAACAACAACAAACTGAAGGATTAAATAGCATCATGTCCATCTATTGCACTCAAGCTCAATTGTTAGCTATTGAAAGAACAAATTGGTGGCTAGATGCCTGTGTAATGGTTTAGCTCCTTTCTCATGGGGAATACATGGAGATCCCGTACTACACGGGAATTTTCACCAACCACTGCTGGAAATGCACAACTAAATGAAACGTACGTACTGCTTTTGTACAACCTGTTGGGGACCACGGGAGGATATTGTTATACACCAGTGGAGGAAGTCAGCATGGGGACTCCCGTGGTAATTGGTAGGAGGGCAGGTTGTGGATGTGTTGGCTCACCTCTAGTGGGACAGTGGGAGGATAACGTGACATCTGTAGCTGCAGTAGAACAGGGATGAGGTGTTGCGCTTGTCTCCATGCCTGGTGGTGTATATTCACGTGCCTGTTCTCAAAAGCTGGGTTCTGTTCCAGACCAGAGGACTAATGACATCTGTCTGCGAACTGACGGTCCTTGCTGGGATGAGGTACTCGGACAGCCAGACAGCATGCAGAAGGACGCCGAGAAACCGGAAAGCAGACAACAAATTGCAAGTTGATGGATCACCCTAGAAAATAAGGAACTGTTAGAATCAGAGACCAATAGCAAATTGTTGACTGTACATTATTGGTATGACATTTACACGGATGGGTCACCAAAAGCTAATGCTATGCAGCACGTGATCACATAATCCTGTACTTGCTACTGGTTATGACAGCATTGTCCTTTATCCTTCTGTACATGCTCTGCTTCTTTCAAAAGGAAGGAGCGCACTGACATGCCCAGGTGAACATCTCACATACGCTGCTGTCCTAACCGCCGTGGTGGTTTCCAGCCGGAAGGGATTGAGCTTACGAGCATCCAGAGTGGTCTGCACGTCCTTGGAGAAGGTCAGTCAGGCCAGGGGGTGACTTGTGAGTGAGAAGTCCCGCTGGAGCACACGGCCCTGGCAGCGAGTGGCCTAGGGCAGTGCATGGCCGAAGTGTGGAAAACAGGCACTTCTGCTGCAGCTCTCGGGTGTGTGAGCTGCCAGACAAGGTCTTGCTAGTGCTTGGTTTGAGCTTGCAGAAGGATCAAGGCTAAAGTGGAGTAGTTGTGTCTAATAATTAAATGAAGATAAACCCAGTGGGAAAACAACCAGGCGAGGGGGGACATGAGGAGCCGGGCTGCCTGCAGCAGGTATCCCCGTCTGTAGCACTGTATAAGGCTGTGCTTGCCTCAGTAATGGTGTCATGAAAAATACATTTAGGTATGGCGATAGCAAAACTGGGACCAGTGGGGAGAAAGTTGGGGGCAGGCTGTTTATTTAGGAGGGATTCGGGTGGGGGAGAGGCAATGCGAGGGTGACAAAAAGGTGGGCCTGAATGAAGGATGAGGTGCAAAACCCACCAAAGACGACCAGAGGGCACGTGCCGACGGCAGCAGCGTCACCTACAGCTGGTAGCAGACCCACGCACTGGAGGACGTCTCCTGGGATCACCGCCCAGGCTCTCCATCTGGTCTCGGACGTGGTGTGGAGGAGCAGACCTGCGCCTAAGGACGTACAGAGCTGCACCCCGTGCTGGTTCTGCGTGTGACTCCCTGGGTCTGAGATCTACGGCTCATAGCTTCATGGCTGTGCATAATGGTCTGCGTAACTGTGTAACTGAGCAGTGGTATGTCACTTGGATTACCCATTACTTTTCTGTTCTGCCAGTTTCCTTGTAGTGTGTTCATCAATAAACAGTTTGCCTCAGGTATGGCTTGGGTAGCTGCTCTGAAGAGGGAGAGACAAACCTCGGCACACTCACAGAGTGCAGCCCGTGCCATGAAGTGCTGTGTGCCACAAGCCTTCCTCTAATGTACGTGGGCAGCAGGAGGCCTGAGCATCCCAGGAGGCACGTGTAGGGCAGGATCTGGACGACACGTGCCCAGGAGTGCTGCAGGTAGTGGGCCTGCACACCAAAATCCCTCGGTGTGTCATAGCCAGGTTGAAATTGCTGGCGATGGAGAGGAACCATCCAGGCTCAAAACCATCACAAGAAATGAGCTAGGGCTTCTCCTGAGATTAGGACTTACTTATGCAAGGGGCAAACTAAGCCTATCCTTGAAACGTTACAAATGAAGCAATCCACATTAATTCCAAAGGTGTTACAACAATGATTCTTATAAAAAAAAAAAAGTAGAATTCAAGTGTATTAAGGAAATTCTCTAGCAGTGTAATCCTATATTTTCCCTGAAGTACCCTAAGGGAACATAATCATACTTTGTAGAAGATACTTTAAAAATGTGAATGGCATAGGCTGATACACTGGAGCGGGGTCACCAAGCATCTGCCTCTCCACCATCAGTCCTCGCACCAAGAGGAAAGCTGAAGGAAAGCGCGCCAGGCAGTCCTTACAGACGGGCTGCTCCTGGTTTGGGTCGCTGTCGCTGACCCCAGGCACACCGCTGATGACAGTCAGACACCAGCCCTCTGCACGGTACCCCCCAGCTCACCTTCTGGGGGCTATCCTCAAGGTCCCCCGGCCACCGGCGCTGAAACGCGCACGGCATACCGGCTGAGGTCACTAGATGGCACTAAACCATCGCTCTTGTATTTTTCAGCTAAAGCGGAGCGCGAATAAACCCGCAGCGCTCGGTGCCAGCTCAGGCTGTAATCACAAGGTGAGAGACAACACGGGGATGGAAGCCGGGAGGGAAATGCAGGCAGATGGAGAAGATGCTCACTGGTAGTGCACACCTACAAGCCTTCAGCACTCGTTCCATGGTAAATCTTAATCATTAAGGTTGGAAAAGCCCTCCAAGATCATTTGGTACCCGCCCCCCACCCCCACCGTCACCCACTAAACCATGTCCCTAAGCACCACGTCCAACCTTTCCTTGAACACCCCCAGGGACGGTGATGCCACCGCTTCCCTCAGCAACTCGTTCTTGGCCCCAGAGGACTCCAGGGACTTCACAAATAATCCCTGGGGCTGGCAGGCGTGCGCGTCACTCCCTGCAGAGACACTGCGTGTTAATGGCATGCACACACTGATCAAAACATCCCTCTGAATTACTTTGCCCAGTTTGTGAAACCAGCTTTGTAGCCAAAAGCAGGGAAGTTTTACCAGTGAAAGAATAGTGCTTGGGTGGGAGGAGATGCCCCTTAAACTGAATTCACGGTCTAAACACAGCTTTTTTTCCTAGAAGTCTGCTTTTTTTTTTTCCACTTTCCTTCATGCATCAGTCTCAGTGCATCAGTCCTGAGTATTTTGGATGAGAAAAGTGTGAAAGTGGTAGCGTTTTTTTCCTTTCTCAACCTAACACACCACTAGAGCTTCCCTTGCAGCACTTCCAGGGACAGGCAAAACACCAAGAGATCAAAAGCGAGCACTGATTTGGCATGCCCCTGGCGCAGAGCAGGGCCCAAGGGAAGGTCTTGCCAAGGAAGAGTGCACACACCACCAGTTACCAACCTTTTGCTTCCTGGGAGTGAGGATAAGGCCAGCCCCACCTTTGCTGCTGTACTCTCCCCAGAGAGGGGAAGCTTCATTTGCCCCACTTTGGTAAGACCACAGCACGCAGAGGACAAGGGGCACCTTCCACCTGTACAGGCACTAGACCCAGTTCAGTTTTTTGTGCTCCTTGTGTTCTGTGTTTGAACTCTTCAAGGCACATTTCAACAGCACTCAGCATCACCCTGAATTCTGTCCATCAGTCAGAGCCGGGGAGGTGACCCTTCCCCTGCAAATACTTCCATATATGCATCTCACAATAAAGCCACTCTCAGAACACTCAAGTCTAAAATTAAAGTTTATTTCAGGCTTAGAAACAGGAAAATATGTACATGAGATCTTTGAGTTACACAGGTGACTGTGCTTCTTTTCCAGCTGTAGTTCCCATTACTGCCTGGCACTTTGAGATAATTAATTTGAGATGTATTATCTGTGCTTTTCAGATGCTTCACGAAACAAACAGCTTCCGGGGGAAATCTGGGCACTGCTAATTCACCTCAAAATCAAAATTTTGATATGGTTGAGCGTAGAAAAGAACTCATCATAAGCATAGCCTTAGGCAGCTGTATGGGGGCAACGCCGGTGGCCATGCAGGGTGTGCGAAGGGGGCTGCTGCCCCGATCCCTGCTGCCACCTCAGCAGTGCCCGGGAGCCAACCTGCTGTGCGGTGACACGTCAGCCGCCAGTCTCAGGGGCAGTATTTGACAGTAACTAAAAAAGAAAGTGCTTACTCAGTACTTTTTTTTGCAGCCGCAGCTCAAAGTGCAAGTGCTGGAAGCTTTTGCTGGATCAAGGACCACAGAACTGCACCCGCAAACCTTGCTTCACACTTGGGTACAGGCAAGAAGTCTGGCCACTGACCGAAAAGCATGCAAGTAGTGACTAACGAGCCAGTGCCTTGTACGTGCAGAGTGCTGCTTAGATGCATGCTTTCAGTATGAGTACAGGGTCTTTTTTATTAGCAGCTCCCCCCACCCCTTCAAAGCAACGCTTATTTTATGCTACCTGGCTCCGTTTGAAAGTTCTGCTCCTAACCCCACACCTTTTCCACTCGAGGACTCTTTGATTCCCATGCAGAGGGCAGCACCACAAGCACCAGTAACCATCTGTGCCCGATGCCAGGCAGGCGTTTGAGCGCTTTGCTGGGCTGGGACTAAGGCCATTGGCTCCTTGCACGACTGAGCCCTGGAAAGAAGTTAAAAAAGAGCAACAACCAAATCCACTCACCATGCCTAACTCTGGACTCCAAATTTGGATGCTTCCATTGAAAAGTTAGTCTCCCTGGGCGTTCAGCAGGGCAGGGAAACTCATCCTTTTCTTTACTGATAACATGCAGCAGGCAGAAAAAGTCTAGTTTCCTTCTTTCAGCATTAAAGTCAGATGCCCCTCAGTGGGAGGTATTTATTCCAGCTGAAGCTCTTGCTCAGAAAAACGTGGTGGATGGTAAAATTGCTGCGTACTAGACCTAGCTAATCAGTGCTTGTTCCCAAAAATACTAATATGGAAAATAAATGCCTTCAAGAGAAACGGTGGTTAAAATATTTTATTTTTTATATCATAGAACATACTGCTGTTTACTTTAAATCACTTTAGAGTAAAGGCACACATTGTTAAAAATACTTCAAATTTACATTACATGTACAAATGCATAAGCAGGTGTACATGTCACCAAAAAAAATACAATATGGCTTCATAAGGTTGAGGTGGGGCTGGGACAATTCAACATATTTAAATTTTACAGGATGCTCTTAACACTGAAAGGACTGACTAGAACAGAAAAGAATGGACCTAAAACACTGATTGTTACATAGACAGTATAACACATTGAATATACAACATCGAGCATTCACGTATGGATTCGCAGGACTGGCAGTTCTGCAAATTCATCAGGCTTTCAAGTGCCACTGAGTAAACAGTGCAGGCATATGATCTGCCAGTTTGCAATAGTGGGAAGGAATCGCAAATTCTCTGTCCACAAACAGCCTCCCTTAAGAATCTGCTGATATGCTTTGAGAAAAAAAAAAAAACAGACTTGAGATATTAACTGCAAAAAGGACTGAATAACAAATGGACAACTTACACTTCTAGCTAAAAAGCGTAACACATTAAGCCTGCAAGAATGCTCCATGACAATCATTTAGCATTAGTCCCACCCAAGTTTAAGGCTCATATCTAAAGTTTACCGTAGATTTGTTTTCTTTTGTGTAAAATTACCTGAGCACAGATATCAAAGATCTGCAGAGCTTTTAAAATATCTGCAGATACCTTAAAAATCTGTAGATCTTAAAGCGAGATATCAATATATTGATCTCTACCAGCTTAAAAGATCTCAAAAAAACAAAGAAAAACACAACCACAAAACAACAACCACCTTTTGGTATTTCAGTAAAGCCAGGAGAAGAATGAGCTTAAGCTTTTGCTTTCATCTCTTAAAAATGTACATAAAGTGTAAGAGAGTTCTTCAAATAGGACTGCTTAATTGTAAACAATACATTAAACCTTTACAAAAAAAATCAGGAATCAAAAGTCAGGCAGTCACTCTAGTCTTCTATAAATTGTTTATAAACGCTACTTTTCATCTTGCTAGAGATAGCTGGTGGTTTCTTAAGCACTGACAGATGGAAAATAAAAGGACCCAACTCCACTCCAAGAGCATGTTACCATTGACACTCCTCTGTGCTGAAGCAGTGTGAATTGCTGCCGTTCTCGTTTGCTGAGGTGTATTCCCTGCACACCACCTAAGGGCCCAGATCCAGAAAAGCACCTTGCATTGTCTTAAGAGCTCTGCAGGACTGGGTTAGATTTAACAGGTTTAAAGATAAACACGTGCTTAAATGATTTGCTGCACAGGGACTCATAAAATTTGCAAAGTGCAAGGCAGAAAAGCATCAGGTTGCATGGACAGACCAGCTCCCAGCCATCACGGAGAGGGGCATCAGACCCTTAATTTCATTTAAAAAGCTTGAAAAAGACAACACTGCATGGAAGATACATGTACATACTTTCAGCAAACAATAGACCGTTTAGGATGATTTCCAACACAAGGCTCTGGAAATTCACTCTACTAAAAACAGTTCGTTGATTTTATCGAACCAGCAAAGAAACACAAAGCGCACGATCACCTTTTCCTCCTCTTGCCTCAAACACCGGTTCTCATTTTCCAATCCCAAAAGAAATTAATATAGATAAAAACCCCACTTCAATCAATGAGCAACTGTATGTGAGCCTGAGGAGCAAATGGGCTTCTTCTGTTCAAATACACCAGGTTAAAACTTTGATATGACGATTAAAACTATTCGCACTGCTGAACTGGGACTAGCTGATTGCAGAGGGCACTTTACAATCATCGACAATCCTGTATAAAGGGTACCAAAACCTCGTATTAAGTATGAGACGAGGATTAAAAAAAGAAAAAGAAATAGATGGATGACAGATGGCTGTTCCGGAAAATTTATAAACATCGCAGCAGTCTGAAGTACCCATAATTCTATGTATAAATAGCAAGTAACCCAAATAAAATGCTACAGCTAGTTTGTAAAAGCTAAGTTGAACATTGCTTTTCTATTAAATAGATTAAAATATTCATCCACTGAGAAATCACATCGATAAATAAAATATTTTCATGTATCAAAAATGAGGGGCAGGTACTATCAATTCCAGACTTCTTGTCCCAGTAATGGAAGGTCCGAGAAACAAAAGTAACTTGTACAGTAGTTCTAGCCTCTTAAATTTACAACACTGAATCCAGCAGGATTTTGCTAAATAATACAATTTAAATAACCTAATCTAAAGGAACAGAGTGTCCTGTAAACATCTGACAAACCACATTGCATTCTGATGGTGTGGCTATACCTTCTCTACGCAGGAGAAAGACGATTCAACTGGTGGCGGGAATGAGGGACGCAATCAAAAGGCAACGTTTCTGTTCTTCAGTAAGGCTTGTAAAAAGTGGAGCAGTGTACGTATGACAGCCTGTAAAATTCTGAAATTTTTGGAAAGCTCTTAAGTTTAAAAAAAGCCTAAATGTTTTTAAGTATAAAACACACATTGAGAAGATGTCCTTCTAAGTTATGTTGTAAAAGTGGCTGGCACCAGAAATGACCACTGAGTATTATTATACCCAAGGAAAAAAAAAGACAAAGAATCATTCAAGACAAGTGTCCCTGAATTTCAGAGCAGACACAGCCAAATTTGGTTACTTTGTGTTGTTCTGTTCCTCTGGGAAAAAAAATGTCATGAACATACACTCTTTAAGCTGTCTGTACTACATCATCATTAATATATATTATATATACAGTACTTATATATATAATATATATGCTTGTGTACATATTTCATTTGCCTCAATCTGGAATCATGTGGTTTCATGCAACACACCAGGAATCAAGCTTACTCATTAGATCATAGCTGGTGTAACATCAGTATCAAATCTTTTATTATACAGCAATTCAGCTTTGCTCAGCAATCACCTCTGGGCTAGAATCCTCATTTCCCTCTTCGTTCAGTCTGGTTCCCATCTGTTGCCTCCATCACTCTTGTCAGCCACCTTCACATTGTGCCTCCGCTGGGTGTTCAATGCTGAGACCTTATTTCTGTCAGCTTCTGCAGATAGCTCTGTGCTGCTGGCATCGAGAGAATGAACTGAACTGTCCTTTGACCTATCCGGTAGCAGCCATATCCCATCAGTCCAAAAACCGTTGCTTTTACGACAAGTTTGAAAATCTTACTTGAAGCTGACGGAGGAGGCACGCTGCAGCAGAAGATACAAAACAATGTTAACGCCTGCACAGCTGGAAAGAATGGGCATTTTCCGACCAAACCACGAATTGTTTCTCCCCTCCCTCTTAGTGCAGTAGACTGAGGGAACAGACGCGTCATGAATGAGCAATACGCTCTTTCTTCTTCAAGGGCTACATCCAAATTAAATAATAATAAATAAAGCTATTCCCACTTGTGTTAATATAAGCTAATATTACCAAAGCTAATATTACCTCCAAAAGAGCTGGCTTGAAAATGCAGCCACGTGCAGAGAGCCCTGTACCTACACTAACAGGCTCCACGGTACCTCAGCTCACCCCACACCTACAGCAGGCATACATTGCAACCCGCATAATCCCCTCGGTGACAGTTCTCTGCATGCCATTTCAAGGGAGTTCTTGTTTATTTATATTGAGAAAATGTTCCCAACATATTTAGAAGCAATCAGTTACAGGAGTGCAAAAACATTGCGGGCATTCTCCAACCCTGTCAGATGCGCTGACATTAGGATACAACTGAACTGGGTTTAGATCCATTTGCTTAAATTAGGGCAAAGTTACTACTGGTAAGATCTTGCATGTTGAGGGAATATACAGGAAGAGATTCAAAAACATACATATTGAACAAAGGATAGAGTAAAGGCATCCCTTTATGCCTTCTTATATGCTTTTCTATCTACTCTTTGCCATTTCCAGTCCCTCAGTGCAATTTAAAGATCAATTCAGAGCCTGAAGCAAGTAGTAAGATCTGTTCAGAGTCAGGTTCAATGACAGAATCTAAAAACTGGAAGTCTGGGAAACGTGTATGTTTTGATTCAGATGATTTCCAAGACCATTTTGTAACACATAACACAAACTGTAAAAAAAATATTTAAAACTTCTCACTTCAGGTAGATGAAAATCTCTGACAAAAAAATGTAACTGCTCTGCCACTGCACTGCAACAGCATAAAAGGAAAAAAGTTTAATGAGAAACAAATCCTAATATAGTAATCTTCTCTGCATAATTTGCTTTATATTATTTTAGAAAGTCAATTTAATGCAATATTCAAGACTTAGGGAAGATACTGGTAGTTCTTCCACTTAGTTATGCCTTAGCATGGTAAAGTCAGTCAAAGTCATCAAAGAGCATGAACTTTGATGAAAAAGATCCTGTATGTAAACATGAAGATGTGGTCAGACTTGGGGCTGTTCAGTTCTGAAATGCCAGTAATACAACCAGCATTAGCCATATAATTGCACATTCTTGCAAGCTCATTTTACAGGTTATTTGAGAAGGTGCAGAGGGATATGGATGTCTAGTTTGTAAGTCTGAGCTCGGTTTAGCCTCGAGAAAGACTTAGGCAAGGCTTTTGCACTCTTTCCATTTGTGGATCCAGATACCCAGAGTACCTGGATTTTACCCTCTAAAGCTTATTTTAGATGCCCAGGTACTCCATTCAGCCAGGGCACAGTCTCTTTTGTATTTCAGAGCCTCTGATGAAACAGGAACACTGAGGTGCTTACACAAACATAGTAAATGGCTGTGATAAGATAAAGCACTAATATTTGAAAGGCTCCACTGTCCCAAACCACTGCAGACCGGTATTACCAGATCGTACTATAATCCCTCCTACATTTCTGACGTCCTGACCTTTGTGGCTTTATAGAATACACAGTCTGAACATTTTGGTTCTTTAATTCCTTCTTTTATAGGGCACATACATCTATTTTAACAGTTACATTGGAGTGAGTTCTGCAGGTGCGTGGCTTAGATCAGCCTGTGTTGTGTATTCATTAAAACATACTATTACTTTTATATCCAGTCAAAAAGTCGGTGATAAGCAACAGCAATAATCTTCCCAGAACCCACAGAGCCTGATGCAACAAAAGCTTTGAATCTCACAGTTTGTATTTATCTAAGCTAGACTGGAAGCCTCATTTTGTCACCTTCTACAGATCTCATTTGAAGTCTCATTTGAAAAGCCTTACACATGGATCAATAGGTTTTCTTTCTAAACAAAGACATTTTCTCATCTTATTTCCCTCACTAGCCAACCAATTACGTTCTTTTTTTCTTTTGACAGTTTCTTTTCCTTTGCTGCGCACACAATCTGCACAGCAAGTCAGTGAGCTGACAGGGCAGGGATTACAGCAGAGACATTTCTTTAAGCCACGACAACCAAGAAAACCCCAAACAACCACTCATTGCAGATTTTCAGCAAGAGAAGCTGTTACGTCAGGACACAGGAAAGGATGACATACCTCATTATTTCCTGGATATTTAAGTCAGAGTTCCAGTTCTTTTCAATTCCAGGTACATGACCCATCCCAACCACACCAACTACAACGGCAGGGATATATCTTCTAGGTTCAGCTAGGAAAGAAACGGAGACAATGGAATGCATCAGTAAAAGAAGTAGTTTCAAGCTATAAACAAATAGGTAATACGCGAGATTACAGAAGAATATTTTCTAAGAAGCTCCTCCTCCTACATATTAAAACTTTGTCACATACTGAAGTTAATACATATCTCACCGACTGCCTCTTTTGCTGGAAGTCTGGAAGAAATCCAGCATAACTTCTGTATTGTCAGGAAATATTTGTTCCAGTAAACAGAACTGGCTACACTCCACCCTGAAGCTGGAGTATGAGCCCTCTAAATTCATTTCTTTCCTTCCCTGCACGGGTCATGTTTCTGTAGCGTTTATTGGGAACAGCCTTGGTCCCTGCTGTCTCTTGAGCAGAGCTTTGCTCACAGCTTTGGACAGCTGGCACGCAACCAGATTGTGATAAAACATGGGCTAACACGCACAAAGAGCCAGAGAAGAGGGCTTGAGACCATGCCTGGCCCTGCTAAGCTGCCCAGTACAGACCTGGCTGCAGCAAGTAACAGCAAAACCTGTGCTATTTGTGTGCAGCAGCCAGCCAGCCACCGTCAGACCACTTCAACACATGCCAGCGCTCGCTCGCCCCTCTGACCTACCAGCAAGCTTGCACAACATCCAGTGAAGTTGAAGTGTTCTTAAAGTTTTGGGATTTCCTCTCTCCCAGTGGAAAAACCGGCACCATGACACAATGAAAATAATTAACAGAAAAGCTTCTAAATAACGCACAGCTTCTTAACAAAACCACCTCAGGCACTGTCTTGTTTACTAAGAGATTGAGGCAGAGGACTTATCCGCCAGATGATACACTTACACTACAGTCTTTTGTGGCCCCATCTTTTATTTCAAATCCTTTTAATCCATATAAAACCCCTTCGGTTTCACAGACATTCACTAAACCAGTGATCCAGAGACTCTGACCTTAAGGCAAATTTAAAGAAATCAAAAATGCAGGTAAATTGCTATACAATTCTTGTGGCTCATGACCCACCAAGGACCAACAATTACACAAAGTTTTCAGTCTGCTCCTTAGATCGAGTGACTGAATGCATTCCTGCCTACTTCAGCCATGCCACCTGCATTAACAGTGGATATTGTAGCGTTTGGGGAAATTTCATGAAGGCAGCATTGAAGTAATGCTAGACAAGGGAGATGCAAGAACACAAATGCAATCCCTTCACCACTTCTGCAATCACAAGACAGTGCCAGAGGTCTGCACTGAAGTGATTAAAATCAGTAACTACTGAAGTATGCATATATGTATATACACACACACACAAATATATAAAGACAGGCATGTACATATGAATAAAGGACACGCAGATCACACATGGCAGCAAATTACTTCCAAAGGCTAGAGAAATAGAATTATTCCGTATGCTTACAACTCGCTGAAACATGCCGAGTCTGTATTTGTCACACACACTCAGGAGCTCCTAGGAGCCCAATTTATCATAAGCAAAGTATGATGAATGTTGAAATTAGAGTTAATTAGTTTAGCAGGAAATCTGTGCCTGAGCAGCTATTGGTGACAGTGAATTTGGTGAGACAGGGAACACATGCCTCGTCTGTCCCATGCTGTGCTGTAATACCAGATGCCTGCCTTTTGAAAAAGTTGTCAGGCTAATCAGTGTTTTCCACTTTTAAATAGCATAATGAGAAAAGAATCATAATTCGGAGCCTATTGCTCTGTGGAATTTCTTTACTTCTATAGGAGGTTGCAACAGGAGTAATATGCCTTTTAACTTTTCAAGCAGTGTCAGCTTCCGTGACATGCAGCATCTGTCTCGGATAAACCCGCAGAACATCACAGATTTCCCAAGAACAACTGAAATCTGTAATTGCACACAAAAAACACATTGCTGGTTATGTTATCTGCTTTAAGACAATTACTTTCTGAAGCTCGAGGTAGTTCTATCTGCTTTGCTGCTTGCTTCAGCATGTAGGTCAAGTAAATATCTCGTTCAGAGACAATCGTTCGATGAAGATCAGGGAATTCTCCAATCATTTCTGCCATCATCTGCTCCAGCAAGTCCTTCTGCTTGCATTTCTCCACATCATCTTTACTGAAAGAAAGGAAACTTTTCTCAGTATCGATGTTATGCTTCCAAAGCCCAATACAAACCAATAAATAAGAAGGTGTTGCACACATTCACATAAACCCACGCTGGACAGTTGTCCTCTCCCAGAGCAAAGCAGTCTGCACAGGCCTGTAGAGCTGGATACTGAACAATGCCTCTACAGTGAGGGCAAGGGAAAGAAGAGAGGTCACTTGCCTTCAGGCAGTTCAACTGAATATTCACCCTTCCCAGTTTAAAAAGCTGAAGTTTAAAAAACTGAGCAAAAGCACCAGGGCTTCAAAGGAAAGAGCTATCCCAGTGCCCCACTTCTACTGTATATTCATAAGCTTAAAAAAGGCAACACAGCACCCCTGAGGAAGCAGATCTGATCTCTGAACGCACAGAGGCTCTATTTAAAGAACAAAACCACACGCTGTCAGGCACAGTCTGCAGGGATGGAAGGAGTTCTGCAGCCCTTCTGTCAGTCACAGGCCTTCAGCAGGGAAGTGAAAGTTATTAATCAATTCCCTGAACGGAAGAACAGAAGCGGGCAGGAAATAAGAACTGTGGGAGTGAATTTAACGAGCTTTTGTATTGTTATTGTTATTATTTCAAATAGGTGCTGTTAACCTTTGTTTGCAGCCACAGCCGTGGTACAGTCATGGTTTGTGGCACCAGAATCATCTGTTTTTGCATCACTGTCTATTCAAGAAGGATGCCCAAACTTTTTTTAATACACTTGAGATCGGAAGGTACTACAAATGGCAGAGACAACCGAAGAAAGCCTTGCTAGCTTTCAAAGATCACAGAAACAGACTGACACAAGTCTGATTTTCAATCACTCCATTTTCAGTAGAATCTCGTGTTGATGGCTGAGTGATCTTATCTACACAACCGCCCCCAACAGCTTCCTAATTATAACCACCTTTCCTTCTCAACTCCTTCCCACGTTACTTTTAAAGTCACCAATGCTGCAAACCCATCAATTGTACGATAACAATTGGGATATTATGTTAAAGGTATAGTTAAGCACAATTATCTTATTTTTTCAGTTGAAAACTGAAATTACCTTGGGATGAACGAAAAATGTGAGAATTTGCTGAGAAATACGCCCTCCAATGCCCCCCAGAAGCCTGCAAATAGCTTCAAGTTGGTATTAGACTATTAATTAACAAAACTAACTGTATTTAATAGACTGAAAGCTGGCCAAACATTTTACAGATGAATGTAACAAGTATTTACAGGAAACAACAATTAGGTAAATGCTAAAGCTGGGAAACAGAAGACTCAATTGTCCTTACTACAGTTTGAGCCCTGGCCCAATTTCAAGTGCCTGAAAAAAACTGACAGATTACTTTATGAGCTGCATGGAGCTCCCGTCACAGGCACGGAGATCCAGGGACCACGTGCACTGGGAACCCATTTCTGGCAAGCCTCCCACCACTGCAAATCTGGTAGGAGCAGATGGAATTTCGGAGGACAGCTGTGCACGTTCTCACCCAGTTCAAGCAAGTTATCTCACACCTACTTGCGTCCAGAAGCAAAGAGGAAGCAAACTTGGCACAGTGGTTTCTCTAAAGGGCAGAGGAAACCAAACAAAGCAAGAGAAGAGCCATCTGAGAAGTATTACTGTAAGGCAGGAACTCCTAACAGTGTCCCTTTATAAAGGTCATGTTCATTTAGAGTAAGACACACTGCCCACAAACTTAAAAGTGTTTTCTCTTGTTCCCCAAATCTGCTCAGACAGCAGATGTTGACTCAGTTCTCGAGCTGCCCTGATCCAGATGTGACTTAACACAGGAGGCCCAAGTCCTCTGGAAAACTTAAGGCAGTTTAAGTTAACATCCTGAGGCCCTGCTTTCTCTTACATTTACAATATCCACACACTAGTACTGGGAAAAACTTTAATTTCAGCATTAAAAAAAAAATTAAAAATATATTTTTAGTTATTATTCAATTGTACACAGCACTGAATCTTTACTTCAACATGATCCACAACCTGGATGTAATGTATCAAAATACCACTAAACAAAGATGTAACAGGATCAGAAAGCCAGCTTTCTTTTAAATACTTCTTTTAATACTTCTTTTTAATACTTTAAATACTTCTTTTAAATACTTTACTGACATGTAGTTTGTATATTTATCTACCTCACTAATTTAAGGTTTTACCACATGAGGTTGCGTACCAAGACCTTTGAGCTCCTACCAAGTCACACTGCAGAGCTGAACAATTCTCTGATAAACATACGGGATGTTTATTCATACCTGATTGGGTCAGATAAGAAGCAAAGGCCCCAAGCAAGCTTGACTTTTTGCCAGAAAGAAAGTGCAGCAATTGCTCTCTTAAACGTAACAGGGATGGGTCTGTCTCCAAGATGAAATTTACAGAAAGGTACTTTACTAGCCTGGAAGAGAAAATATAAATTACTAGTCAACCTGTACTGAAAGCACAGTATGTTGTTATTAAGATAATGTTCATGTTATTACGTGATTTACCTTAAAAAAGAACAAGTAGTATCATACTTCAACATCAAGAAATATTTTGGCTTTGCAATAAATAAAGTTTTCAATATATTCCTTCATACAGGAATACATCAGCTAAAAGATGCTGTAGGTATTACAGTAAAAAAAATGTTAAGTTGCAGTTGCCCTCTTCCTATGGAGCTCAATATCTCTCCAGGTGTGAATAAAGTCCAAGGCAAAATAATTTTGGACATTTTGCTTTTAACCAGGTTTGTTATCCTGTCAAATCCTATCACTTTGTCACGATAAAATACATTCAGGAAGGAGCTTATGAAACAAAAACTGATGCTAGATACCAGATGGCAATGGCAGGTGAGACTTCGCTGTAGCTGAGGCTGACAAATTTCAGCACACCAGAGAATTTCTTGGAAGATTTTTACTAAGCATACCTGTTTAAAAACCTCAAACACGCTTTAAAGAGGACAGAGTAATAAATGTTTCTGGATGAATTAGAGTTAGTTTTCATGGACTGAAATCCTGACACCACAAATGACCAGCATCCATACCCAAAATTCAAAATAGTTATCCAAGAGGAACAAAATAAACTGAAACAAATACCACCAAAAATATCACTTATCATTTAGTCTTTTTGGAGTTGTTTTCACATCAGCTAGGGCTTTGAACCTCTGTACCTTTGAGTATACTTTGAAGCTGAAGATGGTTTTTACCACTTCACAGACTTCAGCACAAGTACAGCCAGAGTGCTCCTTTCTAGTCACTAGAAAATGCCTTTATTTTACCGACTCTGAGAGCAAAAGGCCAAGAATTTGACCTCGGAAAAAACATTTCAATTTCACACCTCTTTGAAAGCCTCCCTGAATTCTCCTCCTGGGGCCATTCCCAGCTGTTCTGTGATGTGAGCAGACACTTTCAGAAGCAGCATTTGCATCAATCCAGACATGACTCCATTCTGGCAAAAAAGGGAGAAAAATGTTAAAAAGAAATATCAACATACTGTGTGGATTTCTTAGAATAATGTACTGTTCACAGTCATGAAAAACATTAAATATCTTAGTGAAGAAGAGCCATTGAAGCTGCTTTTTGGAACAAATTCACTGATCAATACCACTCTTTTGTTTCAGCTTATATCAGTTGTAAAGTGGCTTTTCACTTGAGCGTGCAGCCAGACTATCCTCCCTTTCAATAACAACCAAAAAAAGGATGGGAAGGGACAGGAGAGCAGCCAGATTTATTTCAGTTTACATTCATTCTACCTGATTGAGGGAAGTGTCTGAATGGCAGAACTGCTCATACAGTACATTTGTTTTTTCTTGATCTGGTTACAAAAAGCCAAAACATAAAAGCACATTCCACTGAACATACAATGAACGCACAGTCGTGTTATAGCGATACCGAGGGGGAAAGAGTGGTCTAATCATAAATACTTCCATAACCCCTGTGAAGCATGGGACTGAACACGAGTTAGGTTAACAGCTGCAGGAACACAGAAAGCTCAGGGTTGTAGAACAATTTGACGTGCACGACTTCAGCACATGAAACCTTACAAGGAAAACCTCAGTCTTGTGTCTGACGCACTCCCACAAGCACACTGAAGGCTCCTCCTTGCACAAAGTCTCTTATAAAATAGAGACTTAAAGTCCAGAGTTCTTTATTGAAGAAGAGGAAGAATCTCCTACATACATTTAAGCAAAATTTCCCTTTCCTAGCCTTTCAAACAGGGATGAATACAACATTGGAAATCCATCCAGAGCTGTTCTGTCCAGCTCTGGCTGTCCTGCACCCAACTTTTGTTCTCACGACAAAGACCGAGTGGCTGAGTGTTAGCTGTCTCCAAGAGCAACCCACCCCTGGTTACACCTCCTTTAATTTGGCATCAGTCCGTACCACTACCAAAAGGAACATGCCCCGCTACCTTGCTACAGGTTAATTTCCTGCTCTACCAGCAGCTTCATGTGACTAAAGATGAGGTTACATAGGACAGCTTGAGTGAACAAGACTGCCTGAAGTTACCAGGGGAAGGTCCTGGTCTCCCCTCCCTGCTCCCACGGACACGCTCAAACAACCCGCCCAGCGCAAGCTTCGATGCTTACACCACCTCTCCACAAGTCATAGGCAGTTTCTGCAGATAAGCAGATTCAAGAGTCACGAAGGACCAGAACTGGCAGAAGAGAGCAGCTGTTTTCAAAGCCAGTTGAGCATCTGCTTCCCCGTGCTACAAAGCAGCAAGCGAGGTGTGTTACAGGAACAACTGACTGTCGTGCAGTCGCCACCAAATGAATATGCTAAGCGGAAAGACAGGGCACTGGGCTCCTGGGGAGAGACGAGGAAGAAAGAGCAGGGAAAAGAAAGGTCTTCAGCATCCTCGAGACTGAGAAAAGTCTGGGAGACGAGGGTTTCCAGAAGTTTAGAAAAAACAACCTAAAGAAAAAGAAGAAAACGCAGCCTGAGGCCATTTGTGGGCTCACACACCCTTCAGGATCAGGTATTTGAAGTCTGCATTTCACACAGTGATGGCTAACAAAGGGCTGCATCTCTGAAATGTGTCTGAGCTGTTTCTGCTCTTAACCTGCATGGGACTCAGTGCCTGCCATATTTGCTCAGCATCACCGAGATACAAGGTGACAGGCAGCAGTACGGAGCAGCAACCAGCACCAACCGGCCAGCCAGAAAGTGCTGGGGATAAAGAGCAAAATGCAGGAATAACAGTGGGAGCAAAACACAGAGGTTTTTAGCAATACCAGATTATTCCACACCTGATAAAGGAAAGATGACCACAGGAGAGCAATAAATCCTGCGTGGCTGGCACCCACAGTTCACAGGTTAGATGCGACAGCCACAAACACAAAGCAGTGCACGTACGGAAGGAAACAACTGCACAGGCAGAGGAATGCAGAGCTATTAGCACACAGGGCAGAGGATGTGAAAATCTACCAATTTTACCAGCCTGGCATTCCATAGTCAGAAAGCAAGAAAAACGAGAAGGATTATCAGAAAAGGAACAAAATAGGAACACGTGCTACTGTACCATCTTAATTGGACTTGTGCCTTGAGGACAAAATACGCGAACCAGTAAACGTGCAAAAGGAATACCAAGCGTAGGGGAAGAGGTTAAACACTGCACACTCCTGAGGTTTGGGAACGGATGACTGAGCAAGATAAGAGCATAGCTGACACCATGACTAGCGTGGGGACAGCGAGTAGGATGGGAGAAGAGAGGAATAATACCCTGGCAAAGTGTGACTGCAGGTTCTGATGCTTTTCTCCAGGCATCTGCTACTGGTAACTGTCAGAGGCCTTCTGGAGGACACAAGCCTTCCCTCGGGCTCAGCACAGCCACGCTTCTGCTATGTATGGAGAACACAGCCTAGGGAGCGGGGCTTGCAGCTACCCTGACTCTGTAACAAGTTACAGATCCAACATCGTAACTGCAGAACTGCGGGCAGAAGCAAGCAGCGTGTATTTTAGACCTCTGGATTTCTTCTTTAAGAAAAAAATAAAACCAACACTAAATGGCACAGATGCAGCCCTGTACAAACACAACCTGGCTACATGGAAACTGGAACTGGTTTCCCTACTGCTGCAAATCCACTGGAGGCTTAGACTTAAGGCACAAGTGACTGCAGCCCCCGTGGGTCTGTATGGATATACTCTTCACCTACCAACTCACAGCGTATTTTATTTAACAGATAGTCCTGTAGGTTACCTAAGCACAGAGGGACGTATTATGCTGTGCAAGAGGTTTTTTCACTGGCCAGAAGCATAATAAAAATCATGATATATTCCTGCACAGGCAACTTCATCCTAAAGTAGTAGGTTATAAAAACAAGTCAGGTTGATCTAAGGTTTTGACAAAGGAGAAAGAGTGTTGGTGGCAGCAAAGAATAAGGTTTCCTGCCTTCTCCTTTGTGCCAGGACCGGCAGACAGCCACGTAGGGACATAACGCAGCAAAAAAGCAAGCCTTATTCAGGCTGTCATGTGCCCGTGAGCTCTGCTATGGACAGAGGACAGCGGAAACACGAGGCTGGGGAGAAGAGACGACAAAACCAGCCTTACCAGTTTGATTTAAGCCAACTGCTACTCTGCAGTTCAGGCAATCCAGATTTGAGCCAGATCCCAGTCTGCACGAGGTTGCTTTGCTTAATGGAAAGCAAACAGGTGGCTCTCTGCAAACCACAGTAAGGGTTTTGAAATCGGAGGTGGGGCTGGAGGGAGGCTCTTTTTAACCCACAGCAGTTGTTGGATAAGCTGTGAATCCCAGTGATCCACTGCAAGCCTGCAACAGTTTCATCTTAACACTCTCCTCACTTTCCAACTTTGGTTACAACTAATAAAATGTAATTTTACTGCTTAAAGTTTATACAAGCAATTATAAAAAGACACTTTTTTTTTTTTTTTTAACTGATTTGGTGTTCCAGGATGACAGTAACAAGCAGTTTTGACTTTTGGTGTAACTTCTGGGCCTGGATGATAAGTTTTTATTTGTTAATCTGTTATTATTTGCATTATCCCTTGTGAGGAAAGACATTAAGATTGAGCTGTGACAATAGGAAAGATCCTTGTGTTCTTCTCTGGTTTTGGAGCCAACACAGCCTGCAGTTCCTACTGGCTGCACAGAGGATCACTTCCAGTCCCGGTAGGAACTGCTCCTTACAAAGCTGCCATCATGAATTTACAACAGAGAAAAAAAAGTCTGCTATTCTATTTTTATTGCCCTTTTCCTCTTAACAGAGAAAAAAACTTAATACAGCACAAACTGCATTTCGCTTTGACTACAAATAAAAAAAAGCTTCCATGCTTGTTTACCAGGTCAAAATATACTAGACTATGCTGCTCTGACTGTTGTGAAGATGCATTATTTCGGTTACATGCATCAAAACCATCCACTTTCCCCCAAATAAACAGATGGATGCGATAATTCATGCAATATGCAGATGTTTTGCAATCTTCTATCCTTTGATAGAACATAAGGAAAGAAAACAGGAAATGCACATTATTGCCTAACTGTATGAGTCAGAAAGACTGCACTGAAACACTACGTGCATGTACACAAACAAAAACACGTTAAACACAGCACACTTGTCCCTAGCCACTCCACACACTTCCTACATGGAGGAATTCTTTTCCAACAAGAGCTGCAATCCTGGAAATTTCCCAACGACATCAATAAAAATAACAATCTATGAACTTCTTCATTCAAGTGGACACTGGAAAAATCTTTTGACTTGCCCAGATATTGCCATTTCACTCAAATATCCCATCACCATTTAAAAATCAACTTCATGCTCTTTCTCTGGGCTTAACTTAAAATGACTTAAATACAAGCTTACGAGGTGAAACTGAGAACTACAGGACAAAACTTGTTTTGCCCTCACACATCCAAAAGAGCACCAATCTGCCAGACCAGCTGTAGTTTGAATAATAATAATCTACTCTTTTCTGCCCGGCTTTTTCAGAAGTCTTCATCAAGACCTACAGCCAATGAGGAGCTACTCAGAAAATGAGTGGAATGGAATAAAAAGACACAAAGAGAAATACACTAAGATGGAGGAATGCAACTAACCAGGTCCCTGCAGACAGTATCAAAATTAAGTGCTCCTTGAATACTTGTGATACAGTTGCAGATTGCAGGGATAGCAGCCCTATTTAAATGGACTAGTGGAACACTGCAATTAAGTACTTAAACTTGCGTCCTACGAGCAGAACAACTGTTAAACACAGAAGAGTCCTCCTGAGGTCAACATATGTCCAATACGATCCTGTAGTGCAACTTAAACCCTCAATGTTGCAGCTAAAAGCAAAGCACCACACTTAACTTTGCCACAGTAATGGTACTCCCCAGGTGGTAAGTGAACTTCTAGGTCCACCCCGGCAAACACCATTGGGGTCCCAGCTGCTGGGAACAGTGTTTTCAGTTGTAACTTGACGAATCACTCCTAGCACAAACCTTTAATTCTCACTGCAGGAACCCATACCTGCTTTATAGCTTGTTGCAGTTTTTCCAGATTTATTTCTTTGGCTTCTTTTAGTAATGTCCTCTCATCCATCTTTAACATGGAAACTCTGTACTGGCACAGCTCCACCACAACCACATCAGGCTGTACTTCTTGTATTGTCTGAAAAAAATGATTTTATTTACACCAGTTTAGGAAAGATTAAAGAGAAGCATAGCCAATATTGATACTTTCATGAGAAAAAGGACCTAAAAGCACATTCCAACAATCATTTTAATTAAAATAGCCATGAAAGGGTAAGAGTCCACCAAACAGCTATTTATTAAGAAAAACAAAGGAAGAAAATGAGAGTGAATTGATTTAGCTACTGGATGCTTTGGGACAATAAGAGGGAGAAAAATTATGCTGGGGAAAAAATAAATCAAGATGTTCAGCTTCCTTCTTTCACATTAGCGAAGTCCCTTTAACTGTAATTTGTGACCAATTGCAATCTGATTTAGAATAAGCTTTTTAAGAGCCAGAGTTTATGGTTCTGGCACAGGATTCTTCTCCTTCTGGCACCCAGAGAATAAAGCCAGTCTAAACTGCAGACGTTGCATGAGGTACAGTATGAATCAGCTCCTACTTTTACTAGTGCTTTGGAGCTACTTGTACATTGGACTCCATTCTCAAGTTTTGGGCAGCATGGTTTTACAACTCGTTATACACTCCCTGCACAAAGAAGCTGAGAACTCCTTTCTGTTCTAGGCTTTGCATCCTCTCAGCACATTCCCATCACAGTAAGCATGCAAACACTTTGCTGGTGTTATTCCATATTCTTTAGAGGACAAAAAGAAAAAACTGGAATTGGAAAGCAACATATTGCACAAAAAAAATTGCTAAGATGATACAGGTATCTTTCAGTTCATCCCACTGTGCTGTCAGCCCTCCAACACCTACTTTGAGAAACAGAACCTGGAGGTCGCAAAAAAAGTCAGAGAGCTGGACTTTGTTCTGCTTTGTGACATACTTCGTGATAAGTTAACAACATCAACGCCACACTGCTGAAAGGCTCCCACTTCATATCTACCTTCACTACATCCTTTTTGCTGCTGTCACTGAAGTGGGCTGTTCCAACCACATACACCTTAGAACCATCCTCGGTGTCGAGCTCAGTCACAGTGCTCGGTAAAGAAGGTTTTTTCTGCCTCTTCTTCAGCTTCATCTCCAGAAGGATTTTAAATGCCTCTGCATCAGCTAGAAAGGTCAAGAAAAAAGAAAAGAGCGCATGACTATGAACTGCAAGTAAAAAAGACAAAATAAAAATGTCACCACTAAACAGCAGAGCAGAGCTAAAAGGCCACGATTTACCACTGTAATCTTACATTCAATTCTGAGGCTACATCATTGAGAGTGCCACCACTGGAGAGGCTGCCTCCAAGCATGGGTCTCAGTCCAGGTTTCCTACCCTGTGGACACTGGGACAGGTTGTCCACGCAGTTCAGTAAGGGAAAGAGAGAAGCTGTGTGGCAGGTGAGGTGGATAGAGAAGCAAAGAATACTTAGAAAAGGTATACACTAGATCGGGAAAGAAAAAGCATTTTTTAAATTCTAGAACAAAAACGTTCCCTTTCGTAATTTTATCTGTATAAACAACAGCAACATATGTATACTGACAAATATGCTGGTAAAGTCACCTGTACATACTGGAGGGAGCATGTAGGATACCTTCCAGTACCAGTCTTAGCCTTTTGTGTGGCTAACACACCAGGGATCAGTATACAATTGGCAATTAAAACTTAACAGGCATTTGGGTCAGGAAATCGGTGGTTCTTCTCTGCTTTCAACAACAAACTGATTAAGACCCGAACGGTACAACATGAATTCAGGCCATCTGTAAAAAGCTTGCAATGGAAAACTGGAAGATCTATTGATTCCATCACAGTTACTTGTGAAGTTCCAGCAAGCCTCATCAACTGAGATGGAGAAGCTTCAATTTTACATCAATGGAAAATACAGTAACTTTGTGTGAGTTTTCTTTAAGTTATAATGGAACTTAAAAAAAAAAAAAGTATCAAATAGGAAAATAGAGTTTTGTTTCCAACCAACTCTGTGGCAAGCTGCTGCAGAAGTTAGCAGAGGTTTGAAACAGCAGAATCTAGGAATAGGATCATAGTCCCAGCAGAAAAAGGTAAGCAAGCAGTTTACAGGTGGGATGAGAAAGACGGAAAAAAATTACAGCCTCCCACTATATATTCTTTCTTCTCATGACTCTGTAGGACAGATCTGGGGCAACGTAAGTACACCAAATATCTCACAGGACTTTATGGCAAAACCAAACCAAAACAGAACAAAAGCCACCCTCCAACATCCTTTTAGTTAGCTTTTTAGCAGCCTACTACTTCCTGGTCAATACCCAAGAACATGGTGTGTTGCAATCAGTATGGTCTGATCGAAGACCATGTTGCTGCCAAAGCAGATGGTGATGCTAAGGAGGCGGTGGGGAAGACATGACTGTAAAAGGAAGGAGAAGGGGTAAGGCCATTGCATTTGTAGCACTCTCAGTCACACAGTCATAAAAGCAGCTATTTAGAGCAACCAAAATCTACCTAATCAAGTTTCTTGTCTCCCACAGCAGTCAAAAGAGGGTATCTATGGAAGAGTATAAGAACCAGGGAAGCATGCATGATACTTTCTCCAAATACCTAGCGCCTCCAGCCACTTATGGTTCAGATTCCCTGAGCTCAAAGTGGTTTCTACATATTCAGTAACCCTTAAAGGACTTCCTTTCCTGTTAACTTTTCCAGCCTCCACCTCATACATATATTCAGAACCAGACTGGATTACGTTTCATGTGAAGAAAAACCATTATAACAGTGAAGTAACGGATGTTATCAGTAAGGATATATTCAAGGGAAACATTCTCAGGAGCAGCTACAGTTTTTTTATGAAACCAAACTCATATATAGAGGAAAAAAAGCAACATAAATTAATTTGCTTCTTTAGGTCTGAAAGCCTTTCCCATAGCTTTACTTAAGGCTCTGTTCGCTCCCATGATTTTCCTCTCCAATCTGCAGTCCCAAGGGATTATTCAGCAACTTCAGCATTATAATAATGTTGCATGCTAATTTGCCCTAAGGTGGTTCTTCGCCTATTATTTGCCAGAAAGCACAATCTGAATGTTCCTATTGTTCAGAAAGGAAGACTGCATATATTAACGTCACAACATTATATCAATAAACAGAAAGCAAATCCCAAGCAGCCTTTATTTTTTCCTCCTGAGAGAGGAATGTCTGTCATTATCTGGTCCTAATCACTAAAAGGTAAAGGCTGATACTCCTCCTGGGCTTCACAAGACAGTTTTGGCTGGAATACTTCTATTCACACATCCTGCAGGCTTGGCCTTCATATCAAAAAAATTACTGTGTTGGAATGGGCAAAGTGTTCCATCTGTAACTGCTGATTCCACATTGTAACACTAGATGACAGAATACTGAATCAAACCTGTACTTATCTATCTTTGGCTCACAGAGCAAAGACCAAGCCTGAAACAATAAATGAACGTCTCTCTTAAATAAAAAAATGGTTTGCCCTTTTTTTTTGAAAGCATGGGAACAGCGAACTGACCATCAATACAGCAGGTCATTGCTCTTTTCAAATTTGATTTTTATGCATGATTTGTAGAAAGGCCCAGCTGAACAGATTAAGTCATGTATGACCTCATTCACATCGCCCTTTTGCACTAAGAGCCGCATCCTTACTAGGTAAGGAAAAGGCAGGGACATTTAGCTGAACATACTACCAACGTGGCACACCCTCCCCAGTCAAACCAGAAACATACAGATATTCTGCGATACACTTGACGTTTCCTTTGGTCCATCTTCTGGTGCATCAGAGGAGGACATTGGATCTGCAGCAGCCTGTATGAAACAAAGTCAAAAGGAAGCCGGAAATTATAATGAAGTGTTAATACATTTTTTTCCCTCGTGGGTTTGCTTGATTTGAACCTACATACAATATTCAAGCAACTAAATAATTTAAGCAGTCTCAACAGTGCAAAACATTTGTGGTTTTACAACTGTTTTTCTCCTAGCTATGTAAGTATGAGAGATAGTATTTATACCTGACGTGGAATTTAAAAAAAAGTCTGACTCTAGAACAAAAACAACAAATTTATCTCTAACAGTACTATAGTTCTGTGCACTGGAAATCAGAATGTGCACTGATAACACCATTGCTACTTATCAAATGGTATATTTGACCTAACTACCAACCAGCCAGCATTCCTTTTGTCAGACTTGACAGATTAATCACCTCCCAGGAATACACATATACATCAGAAATCAGAAAGATTAGAAATTAAGTGTCTGCATATTTTTCCTCCCGACAGGACAAGATAGTAGTTGAAAAGACTTCCAAAGACAAACTTTAAAATACTATCCCTAGAAGTATATGCCAGGTCTTTGACTAGCAAAGCCAGTCTTATTTGTAACTAACGTGCAATTTTTAAAACCCTTGCATAGAATTCAAACAATTCAGCCTATGTCACCCAAGCTGGAGAAGCAGTTAGCTTATAGTTGAGCTTTCTTTGATTCTTAAGTCCTTTTCTGCACTATCTTTAGGCAACTGCATTAATTCTAAGCTGAATCAAGATGATTACCAGGAGAATTTGGAGCTCCTTAACAACATTAAGTCAAAAAGTTAGAGACAACATGTGAATCCATAATGACTCAAGTACTGCCCAAATGAAAGGCAGTATTAGCGAGTATTAGCAGGTGGCCAGACTCTCCTGAAGGATGTCAACTTTTTAGTGGCAATGACTGGTTTCATTAACTTTATACTTAATCTGGTCAGTTTTAAAACAGGAGTGTACAAAGCACATCCAATTGCTGAAGGCTTTCAACAAGAGTACTTCTCATATTCCATTGCTCCACAGCAATTTTCAGATAATAAATTCTACGTCTTACCGTGGCCCCACCAAAATTAAGGCAGAATTTGTCATTGCATTTCATGGAGTAACACCAAAAAGTACATCTCTACACTACAAAGTTTAAAACGTAGCAACACATTATCCTTTCACTATAAAGCAACGTCTGTTCATGGACAACTGCAAATTGCAATTACACTCACAGATCTAATTTAACACCAGCTCAGATTCTGATCACAACATATGGCTTGACTCTAATGCTTGCATACGTAACTTTAGTCAGAAAAATATTGTGAAAAAATGTATCAATATAACATATGGAATTAGCTCTGTCACTTGTGCTGGCTTTGTCATCATAACAACAGTGGAGTGGAAAAAACATTAAGGACCCTATTAGGAGTCTGCCTTTCACCTCCCCTTTTTATTTTTTTTTCAAGTTAACACATGAACCCACATTCTTATATTTTGTAGCAAAAAATTTTCCTAAACTTCACCTACTACACCGGAAAAAGGTTTTGAGATGTCATAGATATGAAAGAAGAGGAACAGAACATGTAGAAAGAAGCACTTGAATTTACTTGGCAAGGTACTTAAACCATGTACAGTAAGATCACTTATATACAATCAAGCTGTGTAATTTAATCACAAAAGACATATTTTCTCCAAATGGTTTAAATTAATAGGCTAGTCTGTTTTGTGCCATGCTTCGCTTACAAGTAAATTAACACAGAAGGCCTTTTCTAATTCTTGCAACTGTAGAGAAAAGGACCCTAAAAAGAAGGATGTAAATGTGGCAACACAATAGCATTGAGCCCTTCACCCCTGTTCTTAAAATAATGTCACATCAGTAGTCTTGATCCCTGACTTTGTAAGCCTTCCTGAAGCATGAACAGGACTGATTCAGAGTCTCAACCTTCCCTTCAATTATATCAAGAGGAAAACCCCCTTCAATTCCAATACCTACCTCAGGCTGTTGCTCCTCTTGCATCCCTGGAATGCAGACTTATTTTCACCAACCTCACAAGAACTGTAAAAAGTAAAAGAAATGGATGAGAATTAAAAATTGATTACAAGAGCCAAAATATTCATTTAAGAACTGGGAAGGGGGTGAGGTGAGAAGCAAAGGCATTGCTATAAACTCTTTAACAGAAGCTGAAAAGCAACAAACTGAAGATGTTTCAAAATTTGTCAAAAGTCCTTTTTAACACTGCTGGAAAAAGAAAAAAGCAGTAAGGTAAAGCTAAATTGTCTCATTAATCCAATTTTTGAGTTGGCTCTAAAACCAGAGCATCGCCCTGTTTTTCCACACACACACTGAGAACGCTTGGAATAAGAATGAATTTCATGGGAACTCAGAATTTGCTTTTTTTTGCTGTCCTAGATTCTGCAGGAATGCCCTTTTCCTCCAGCTCATTTGTAAGCAGTCAAAAACACAGGGTGGCTGTCAGTGAAACGTTTCAGCAAAAGCAAAAATCTTGGTCAGCCAGGTCAGTAGTTCTGCCTTGTCCAAACAAACTGTGTTAAGACAGCTCTTAGGTGAATTTTAGGAATCAGCTATATTTCACTGCTGCAAGGAATAGGAAAGCAGTCTCAGTCTTAATACTCAACTAGGAAGCCACACACATTATCTGGTCTGTGTCACGTTATCACATACGAGCTTACAAATATGTCAGGGCCAGAACATCAGAGAGAGCACGTCTATGTGAAAAACACCAGGAATCCCATTTTCAAGCCCTTGGTGAATAGTTTCCATTCTTTGTTTTAAGACTCATTCTTCAAGTTCGGAAGGTATTCCTGAAGCTGGCAAAGCACTAGGGTTTGACTTTGATGGTATCCCAAGGGAATTGCACAAGATGCTGAACTCATGGTCAGTGCTCATTCTGCTTATTCTCACAACTACTCTGCTAAAATCAAAGCATTTGTGGAAGAAAATGACACCACAGCATTTTACCTTACATTACCTTACATTACCTGTTCCGTACACACAAACGGTGTTTTACTACACAACAGACCAATTTGGCTGCACGTGCTGGGCAGCCTCGCACACACCAGTGACACCTTGCTAGGTTTTATTAGATTTCCCACCTTCCCTGCTGTCTCTGCCTGTAAAGAGAATGAGCAGCACCTCATCGAGACACCTGGCTCTTCCTCCTGCACGTGTATCTCAGGGATGGTCAAGAAGACAGTAGTTCTGGCCAGCAAATTGGGACAACACGTTTGTAGCCCTGCTCTGAGGAGCAGAGGGACAGATTTGGCTCCTGCCCTGCACATAGGTAGAGGAAAGCTGCCTAGCACCCAGGTGGATGCATTTTCCAGCGCACAAACATGGTGGCAAAAGCCTCCCTTTCCCCGAACACAAGAGGTTTGCTGAGTCTGATCAGTGCTCTCCACCCTGGTTTCTAGTCTTGATTTTGAAGCAAGTTGCATTGCTTTCTAGCTTCGCTTAAAAAATGCTTCTCTAAAAAGAGCATTTGGCTGGACTGCTAGCTGCGTGCACGTGTAATTCAGACAGCTGGCACATCTCTACATGGTATGGAGAGGCTTCAACAGTTCACGCCTTTGTATTGCCCGTACTAGTGGTCACCAGCAAACTGGAGACCACAGATGCAAAGGAGATGAGAAACCCAGAGTGACCAAAAACCTGGCTTTGCACACTCTTCGGAGCAAAACCCCCAAGAAACCCAGCAGAGCTCCATGCCCTCAGCAGGTAACAGCTGCAGACACAGCTCTTGAGCTGCGAAGTAAGAACCTTGTAAAAACAAAAGCTGCACGCTGCACACAGTCCAGAAGGTTCGGTAACACACCATTTATTCAAAACATGCAAGAACCCTGTGCAAGCAACATTAAGACATTTTTTTCCAACTGCCCTATCGCTTTTGCTACAAAGCACTGTATAAATTTAACCCTGTGACCTTGCCTTCCCCCTTTCTAAGGAGTCAATTGCAGGAAAGCTGGATATCAGAGCAAGCTGAAATGGTGGGTGAAGCCGAGTTGCTCTTTCCTCTGTGAGCATTTTCACAATTTGTGTGTCCTGCAGACAGCTCTACACAAGCACGGCAAGGGGCCCATGGCCCGGACAGGCACAGGCCAGCCCACTGACGCCTCGGCCTGGCCGGAGCCTCCTGGTGGCACCGCGGGCTGAGGTGAAACCAGAGCCTGTCCTGTCTCTGCTGGACCAGTTTAACTATTCCTGGACTTGTGCAGCAAACCAAACTGGAGAGACACGACTTTCCCCTCCCCAGGGGGTTTTAAGCTCCGGTGACCGAATACCTGTGCAAACCGCTGTGGCAGCAGGACTGAAGGAACCACATGTAGCAGAGGTTTGCTGAAGCCAATGTTGTCCTCTGAAAAAAAATGGACATCCAACTACATCACTTCAGGGTGCACTTTGAAACCCAGCCCTGAACTTGGCTCTTAGTTGGTTTACGTGCAAAATACTGAAGTGTTTTTCTGTCAGTGGATTAGAGGACCCTAGGCACAAACTGAAGTTTAGGCTTGGTTGAAGGCCTACCTCAGTATGAAAACATGCCTCTTATCGACAGCAGTGCTGTTAAATATAGTAAACTGCGAGTTTCAGTTGAAGAATAAACTTCTACACAGAAGCACCAAGTGATTTTCCACCCAGTGAGTGACATTTTAGAAAGCCTCACCCTGCTCTCACCACAGGTTAAGTGATGCATATAATACTGAAAAGCACACTTCTCTGAATTTACTCCTGACAATTAGCACTTTTTTTTTTTTTACCTGAAACATACAACCTGTGGAGAAGGCAAAGCTGGTCAGCACGGTTCCCAGCTCCACCGTAACGGGGTCCTGGCCTCTGCAAGGAACCCATGGCACAAGGACATGAGGGGCAGAGCGAGACTGGTCCGGCCGCATGGACAGGCAAGCCTGTCACCGCTTTCTTCTAGCAGGTTCCTAGGTGCTTAGACCTGCTTCACCTTCCACTGGAGATGAAGTTTTCCACACAGAAGACCTGTTTTTGATCTCCTTCCCCCTCCCTCAGGACATGCTTATGAACTCAGGTTATTCAGTCAACATGAAGAAAATTCCTACAACTGGCTGGCGACAGCAAACTGAGCTGAACAACTGCCATGAAAATCTGTGTGTTCAAGCTCCTGCTTAGAGTGAGCCACAAAAGGCACAAAACACCCCAGCACCAGAGCACAGACAAGGCCAGGTACTGAGCTGGCCACCACCCTCAGCGACAACATCGGAGAAAGAAGGCATGTTCTGGGAACTACTCCGGTACCTCGGGCTCCAGGCTGACCTAGCTCACCCACGTGGAAAACCCACCATCCCTGTACCTCTGCGTATTCGGAGAAGATATCTGCATCCCACAATACTTGAGATATTAATACTGAAACCTCTGAGAAAGGACTACATGTACTCTGCTGTTACAGACAGAAGGAACTGAAGCATGCGAATCTGTAAGCACTTCCTCCCACCGTGTCCAACAGCAAGAAAAAGGGTGCTGATTCAGATCAAATCCTGGCAAACATCTGGAAAACTAAAATTCAAGCATTTCTAAATCTCTCTGAGCTTGATTTTTCAACCTTATAGCTTATTTACTTATTTTAAAGTTCAGCTACTCTTATTTCTTTAGGAAGTTAACTAGGCAGTGCACATTCGTCTGTGCTTGCTAACCCAGAGAAGGATTTTAAACAAATGTGGCAGGGAGGTAAGAGTCTCAGTCACGACAAAGGATATCTGCACAGCACCGCTCCCCTGGGGGGGGGAACACAAAAAAAACAAGACTACCAAAGATTAGGGGTAGGGGGGTGGAAGGGGTGTAAAAGAGGAAGTGGGCAGAACCTGCCAGGCAACAGAAGCAAACTCAACCACAGGTCGTAAAGCCATAGGCAAAATAAGCTGTTTGGACAATTCTTTATTGTGTTCCCTAATACATATACCGCAAGATCTCAACCTCAAGTTCCCCTACTTACCATAGGATTTGGCAGGAACATGCAAAACTAATCAAAACCTTCTCCTCCAGCTACTCCAAAGGCCCGTACGATGCCCTCATCAGATAAGTCACATACTGAAAATCTTAGCTACGATGGTGCATTTCTTTCAGACAGAGCAGGAGATGTAGCTCCTAGGCACTCCTAAAGATCAGAGATTACAAAGTATTTCTGTTCTCTTATCTACCAGGAGACTGCCTTATCCTGGAATAACTCCCGTTGACAATGCCACCAAGAAAATTCCTGGAGCCAGAAGAAACAAAACAGAGCCTGACCTGGAGCCTTCTGAAGCAGCATGTCTGGGTTTTGCCTCTGCAGTTTTCCTGAAAGGACTACTTGATGATTGAACCCCTGATTCAACCACCTTCTTCCCCCTCTAGCAGGTGGTATTCTTGTGTTTGTTTCACCTTCACTAGCCCTAGGGGGGCCTCTATTCACTGGGTGATTAAAAGATAGTTCTTCATGTATATATATGCATATATATGCGCAAACACAGCCCTTTCCTCAAGTCTTAAGATGCCCAGGCAACGAAACAGGAGTTTTTGAGAACACCTAATGACCTGCAAGACCAAAACCATCTTACTGGCAGGCACCTATTTCCATTTCTCCTCGTCCCACCTGCGCACACAGGGCAACCACTCAAAGTGACAACAGCACTGGGGAAAAGGGACTATACCCTTCCCCATCACTTCTGGGATTATTTTCTTTCTCCTGCAGTGGCTGACAAAAAGCAGAGTGAGAAAGGCCTCCCCGCCAAACTACTTCATGTCAGTCCTCCAGCTTTCCTCAGGTAGAACAGCTTCAGCAGAGTTTCCTCTGTGTGAAACCTGCTCACGAACTACTGGCTCATTTCTCATGCCGTGTAGTCTGAGCTGACCAAAGCGTTTCAGTTCTAGCTGCACACTTAGGCATGTGAAACTCGTAGCTCCCCGTCTCAAAGAGACAAGGGGTACACTCACAAACCAGGGGCTCTGTCATTGATCGTTCCAGGCTCTAGAACACAATCTGCCAATAAAGAATAAATGTCCTCTCATTTTATTTCAATTTTATTTAATTCCTTTTGGCTTCAGTGAGAAAATTCAAATACATCATCAGGTATGGAAAGGCAGTCCATCGAGGTAACCTCCCACGGTAGGACTGAATTTGATCCTTTGTCTTGTCTAAGTTTGCTTCCTTCAGACAATGATTCAAGTGAATCAATAAAAAAAGCTTTTATAAAAATCCCTCATGTTCCTACCTATACAACAACCTAGTCAGCTCCTCCTTAAAAAGATTTTTATTGAATATTTTCTTCCTTCTGAGCGAGGCAGAAAATCAGACACAGCATTTGTTTCCTTCATGTTGAGGCTGCAAAAGGGAAATAAGGTTCTCTGCAGTCTTATACAGTTGTTCCGTATTTTCTGTGTGACGCACAGACATCATCAGAATAACTAGTACGAAATTATGGGCCGCAAAACTTCTACAACTTGTTTCACCTAGTATTGAAAGGGAAACCCAACAATTCTTACAGTTAAATTTCCCTCCCTTGAACAAATCTGTTTGTACCGTTGCTTTAAATACTTACAACGTTCAGCAGCGTTGCAGAGGGTATCCGCAGCTCTCAGTACGTGGAATATTAATCCTGCAAACTCCGAGATGGGATTATACGTACTTCTCTGTTTTGCAAATATGGAACTGATGCATATGCATGCTTAAATACATCTACAAATCCAGCCTTTGGTATCTAAGCAAGTACACAGGAGACTATTGGAGCATCCTAAGCATTTCAGTTTTGCAATGTGAATTTTCCATTGTTTTTAAATCCTTCAAAGGAGGATTGCTCCCCTATCCCACCCTTGGGACAGGGCTTCCTCACAACAGCCTGCCAACATAACTCATTCTTGTTCATCTAGAGTCACTGAGGGAAATACAAGAGTTACGCTGAGGACTGAACTTGCTTCAAGAGCAAGCTGATGAGCGCTAACAGGAGGTGTTCTCAGTGAGCTGAGAACCTGGTGCACCTCGCACCGGTCACACTGCGACCAAACCAGAACTGACCCGTGCTGGACTCCAACCACAGGTGCGCGCACACACACACACACACACCTGTTTCATGAACAGCCTCCTGACCCAGATCTCCAGCGCCAGTTCTGCTGGCTAGAAGATGGACTGTTTGCTCCTCAGACACGGCAATAAAAACATACTTATGTCTACGTACACTCAGCGTGCTGCATTCCTTTCATATTCTAAAGCTGCAGTTTCTCTAGCGATGGCTATCTGGCTCAGCTGGAACAGCCTACGTGCTTCAGGTTCACATTATACACTGCATAAACACATCTCATTTGAATGCTGCTACCCATTAACAGGACAACTCATTTTATGTAAACACAAGAGGCGTATCAACACCTCAGACCAGAAGATACAACCTTTCTCCCAGCGACAAACCATCACGCTCATTACTCACTATCCGGAATGCCTACAAAGTATCTTCCACAGCTCCCATTTAACCTACCAGGAAGGCTAAGCCAATCGATAGATCCGCGCCTTTGTTTCAGCACCATCTGCAGCAGTGGAAGCAGACTAAGTGTTGAAGATTGATGAGACTTCTCCCATGCTTATGCTCAGAAATCTTAGTAATGTTTACAAACAAACTAACACTGGCTCCAAATGGTGTCTCTTCTCTGTTGATAGACTGCTTGTACTCAGAAGGATGCATCAGCTGAAACGAGGCTGCCAAATAATGCAACGGCCACGAATTCAGGAATTGGAGCTTATTCCAAAACCATCACCAAGGTGACCTACTCTACGTATTGCACTTATTTCTCTGACACAACCCACGCCTTTGGAACTTAACTGAGCAACTGGTTCTGTGATCACAGATGGTCGGAGATTGCGGGCCTGGTTTCTCATGACTCAGAAGTTCATACATCTCCAAATACAGATTTTACCCTTTGAGCATGAATGAGACGCTCCTGCAAAGCGAACTGTGCTGATGTACGCCGCCTGAACTCAGGTACCTGCATGCCGGGACCAACATCCATTTGCATACTTTGGAAGCAAAAATAGAGAAGTCAGAGAGCTAGATTCAGTTCTTTCCAAAGGAGGTGTTGGAACACGGGAATATCTGGCCCAGGACCCTGATGCACTGAAAATACTTCATCTGATGCACTAAAAACGCTGTCTATCATCCCTTGTCACCGAAAGACAAGAAGGCATTCCCGTGTTTGTGTTTACAGAAACTGCTGCTGTTAGACTGACTGGGGCTACTCGATGAACTGAATGAATCGGACGCAAATCAGAACGCTAATGCAGGGCAGAACTGAGCATAAACAATGGGACAAATCTGTACTGATTGAAGAGGCTGTAAAGAGGCTGCTAAATTTAGAAACGTGAAGCAGAAAGACCCAAGTGATGCAGCCCAAATCTGGTCAGCCACTCCGAAACTTGCACTACCTTAACCTATAGATTTACTCGATCTCCTTTTTTATTCTCATATGAATCATCTGGATTCAGGGAAGGGTTGGAACCAAAACTATTTTATTAGACTCTCCTAGATCAGCAGACTGGGATAAGATATCCAGCCAGCTTATCTCCTCCCTCCAGGCCACTCGAAACAACTCATCAACCAAACAGCACTCTCGATTCTGGGAAACTCTCTCCAAAGGTCTCCCAAGCAGGGCAATGGGAAAAGTGCACGGCTGCTGCATGCACAGTTTCTGTGGAGCCCTATGAGAAGCAATTCTGTTCATCCCCTCTATTCATTATCTACAAGCAGCCAGAAAAGGAGGCGGGCAGAGAAGTTCTGCTATGGACAACTATCTGGTGGCTTGGAAGACGTTTGACTGCAACTGTTTCCACAAAACAGTTGCAGAAGTCTTGTTGAACTCTGCCTACACTTTTATTCCACTGTAGCTATGTGTTAGTGGCTGCCTGGTGACATGCTCAGGAGCTGGGTCCCAGGAATACTGGCAGACGTTCATAGTCATTACTTTTATTACAAGCACTTAAATCCAATCCTTATGACTGTAAAATTGGGATTTTGTAGGACAAATTTTTGACCAGCTGCCAAATACGTTATTTATCAGTGCTCTTCTGTCTGCCCCTTCCACCCTAGTCGCCAAACAATAGCTGGGATCAAGGTGATCAATGTGATCAGCTCTTTTCCAAAGGGATTAGGCGATCACAAAAGCTGCAAACATTGCTACACGATGCCGGCTCACACGCTAGCGGCCAGCCAGGAGACACAGCTCTGACTGCACCAGGGGGCTGGAGAACCAGGGTCAGGTTTCAAGGCAGCCCTAACCCAGACAAAGCACCAGGAAGGCAAGCTCACTTCAGCCCAGCTGCCAGGAGCCCCCCGCTGACACTAACCCTTCGGTCCTACAGGCACACGCTAACCAGGAACGCCACCTCTTGCAACGCCGCCCGGCTGCTGCACCACTTGCTTACAGCGTGAAGCTGCCTGAATCCAACAAAACCAGTAATTAGAATAATAGGTCTTCCCTCAAAAGATTATTTCTACCTCCTATCTGCTGCCCTCAGAAGAAACAAAACCCCTCCCTCAGCAATTCCCGGTCCTGTTTCCTGACACACAGGCCTTTTTTGGTCTCACCAGTACTGTCTGGATGTACTGAAGGACGGCTCCCAGTTGTGCAACACGCGAGCTATGAGTCCTAGCGAGGTGAGATTCAGTCTCCACACATACCACGCAGGTGAGTGGAGACCATTTTTCAACTTTGTCAGCGTTTGTGCTGCTGTTCAGCTCCAGTGCAGGCCTCTCTCGAGCACATACACCCTTCCTGCACAGACACACGCCTCTCAACGCAGATCAACGCCGTGCTATCTGTACAGACAAGGTTATTTCACAGACAGCCTGCGGGGCGCAGCAAGTGGAAGACAGGAGCTGCTGGAGCTCCAGGGCCATCTCTCCCGCAGCTTGATATGTGGTGTCACCAAGACACTCAGGTTCTTACGGAGGTGCTGTTCCCGCATCCCTCAGTGACTTCAATCAAAATGCATAGCACATCAACTAAAGGTGGAAAAAAAGAACAAGGGAGGAAGCAAGAGAACACAGACACTGACTTTGAATTTTCTTTTTTAAAGAGAAAAGGAAGAATTTGGCACTGAAGACACGCATGTTTTCATACAAATCTAGATTCCAGTTAATATTAAAAGTCAGATGTCCCCCCCCAGACTCATTTTATAGATGGGAGAGGGGGAAATCACTTCTAGAGTTCAAGTCCAAACGCGTAACTACAGTACTAACTAACTTGCTCCCAGCACCTGAGATTTGAGCAGCCCTTTACACAAACCTGCGGCAATTGAAGGTCTGACCTCAGCATCGACTCATATTGGAAACCTGTTTGCAAATACCTACCCAGTAACAACCACTACTAACAGAACACGTTGGTGTGATCTGGTACCAAATCTTCTGCGAGGGACAACTGGTGCTTCCAGCCAGCATGGACTTACCCTGGCAGGACAGGGAAAGCTGCAGAGCCCCTCATTCCTGCCAGCACTGGCTGGTAAAGTATGTGCTGGATATCACACCAGGCAGCTGTAGCTACACACCACTCCCATTAAATCTGGAGCACTCTTATCTCTGGCCTTCTTTCTTTCTTTTTGTTTTGTTTTAGTTTTCTAGGACTGCCCCAAATCTCTTCACTTTTGCCACGCAGCAAATAAGGAATGCTTTCTGAAGAAAGTGCTATTAAAAAAAAAACACACTCAGATGAGTCTCTCACAAGTAAGATGCCAATACCACTGTGTTTTATCCACGGCTGTGGTGGTGGCAGCAGCAGTATTTTGTTGTATTTGCCTTGTAGAAGGAAGACCACACTGAAAAATACCTACAGCTCTCCTGTCACCAAATTAAGCAATATCTGAGCCCACAGTTAAGACAGAGCGTCAGACACTGCTGAGGCTGTCTGACAAATTCAGTCAGCAACTCGAAACTTGAAAGTCCACCGTAAGCCACTAATGGCAAGGCACAAACAAAGGCCGCAACCATAACCCAGTGTTTTCACTTAAACTCACGTAGCTTAAGACAATTAAACGTATGGTTATTTTTCCCCGACTGCTTAAGGCCTACCCCCCTTACACGATACAGCAGTGAAAATCCTGAAATCCTGATTATTTTTTTTTTCTTCCCATTTCTCTGTTAGCTTTCCAAGAAAGAGCGTGAGCCGGAGAGGTCCCCGCACCGCCAGGCACCTCCACAAAATGGAGAAACGAGGCCATCCCCGGCACCTCCGGGATTTTGGGGACCGCTACCGACAGCGGCACCCGTGCAGAGCAGCAGCTCACTTTCAGAGGCACACCTCGCTTTCCCAGCCCAGCAGCTGCAACTTCGTACAGAGTTGTACCAAACCAAGCCGAGCCAAGCCAAACCAAGCCGAGCCAGGTCTCTGCTCCCGAGTGCCAGCCCGAGCCAGGCTCGCCCCCTCCCCGCCCCCTGGCCCCCGAGACCACCACGCTGGCGGAAAACGCCCAGCCCACGCCGGGCACTGGGGCTATTTTCGGCCGCGGGTTAATCACCGCTATTTTCGGAGGGCAAGCCCCGATCCCGCAGCCGACACCGACCCGAGAAGCCCCCGGCAGCTCAGAGGGGACCCAACCCCAACACGCCCCAGCCGCCAGCCCCCCGCCGAGGCGTTGCCCGTCCCTCCCCCGGCTCCCTGCCGCAGCCCCAGCGCCGGGGCGCCCCGCACGCCGCGAGGAGCGGCCGCAGGGACGCGGCAGCCGGGGGGACACCGGCCGGGACCCCCCCGCCCCTTCCCCGGGCCCCCCTCACCTGTGGCGCCCGCCCGGGGCCGCCGCTGGCGGAGGCGCTGCCGGGTGCGGGGGGGGCGGCGGTGGCGGCGCGGGGCTCAACGTGCGGCATTAGTCATTCATACAGGGGGCGGGCGGGTGGCCGCGGGGCGCTCTGGGAGATGTAGTCCAACGGCCATCGCTGTGTGGAAAGGGAATGGCGTGGAGGACTACAACTCCCAGGTGCGGCTCGCCAACAGCCCAGCCGCCATCAGGCAGCCGGCCGCCCGGCGGAGGCCATGGCGGGGCCGTGGCGCCGTGTGCGCCCTGCCTGAGGGCAGCGCCCTGAGGCGGCGGGGGGCGCCCGGTGAAGGCAGGCAGCGAGCCGTGCCCCCCGGGACCAGCCCGCCGCTCCCCCCTGCCCCCTTACCGCTTCGTCCACTCGCGTCGCCCTGCCCAGCGGAGCTGTGCTGCTGGGCGGTTAATGTTTCACCGCAGAAACCCAGAAATCCGGGTTGTGCAACCCGCTCGGTCACAGGCGGGCTTTGGCGATACTTAAAACCGCAGATAAATGTTGTATGGATCGGGAAAAGTTCCAAGAAAGACTTGTCAGAAGTGACTCCCAGATAGCGATTGGTGTCGGACACTGCCCTTCTTCCTGCCCTGCTCTGCTCCCGGCGGGTCACGGGCAGTGGAAGTGTGACTGAACCACCCAGTCAGTCTGAGCACACGTCCACCATCTGAATACAGTTTCACTAGAACAGATTTGTGGTACATTTTCTGGTTTTAAATAGTTTGCTCCACGTGTATATCCTAGTCAGGGTTATTTTAGGACCGGGCTGAGGTCTGGCAGCACGTGGCACGTAGCGATCAAGCACAGACATGTTCAGACAGTTGGGAATTTCACTTTCCGTTTTGTGTGATAATAGTTTCAACTTGCTGTAGAAGCACACATCAGGCAGCTGTATGAAGGATAGCACAGACTTTCAAAATACACATAGTCAAGTAAAGGCATAAGATACAAAACCCTGAACTTATGGAAAACAAACAAACAAACAAACAAAAAGCCATCCAGTGTCTTGCAGATTGGGAAGAGAATTTCACTTTGGGCATTTTCATCTGCTCACAGATTTCAAATACTTTTTTTTTTCTTCCTTTTTTTTTTTTTTTTTCCCCGAACTGATGTGTGAAGGCCGCTGAAAAGTTGGGACACGGTTGTCCTGGACAAGAGCAGGCTGGTCACTGCTTTCAGGGACTGTGCCATAAGATTTTCGTGGCATCTAAGTGCACCCCGTTCCAAGCACTGCCCGTTCCAGGTGCACCTGCTCCCCGCTAACCACAGCTGATTGCTTCTGAGTCTGTTCATAATCCGGCCTCTTCCAGGGATCAGCTTTGCTCAGCCATAAGCTGTCCATGACACGGGATTCACCACTCGGCTGTAATGTGCCAGGTAGCAGTTACATCCCTGTGTAGCGTTGACTAAGCAGCATGTGACAAAGCTCAGCGACCTGAATCCTGTCACACACCCGTAATAAGTCCCTTACACAGCCAGTCACACATTTTATCCTCATTCTGATTTGCTCAACTGGACAGTGTGCCAGGCATACCCTCAAGCCCCAGTTATTAACAGTGCAACATGCTGAATTCAAGCTATAAGTTTTAAATGATAGCTTGGCATTTTTTTTAGCTGCGCTTCCCACTGCAACACCACTAGCGTCTTGTGCAAACTTTGTGAGCCCTTTAATAGACTACAGCCATGTTCCCAGGCTTCCCACCCTTCACCTGCAAAGATTGAATGATTACATTTGGTTAGGGCTGGGGAGCACTGCCTTAGCCTACAGAAAACATCTCACCTGATCTGATCTGACTTGGCAATTCCTTTGCTTGTGGGAATACCATGAACTCTGCTAGCCTGCCTTTTTTTTTTTTTTTTTTCAGTTCATGATGCTGCACCCTGATTATGTCAACAGTATCAGTGCTTTCACTAATAATTACTTCAGGCACTGCCTTGTCTGCTGGCTCAACGAGAGCTGGGGTGGTTGAACATGCCTTTACAGCGACCACAGTAAGATGCAGATCTCTACCATGAAGCAATGCCACTGGAGACTCTGCCTGCGCTGTTTCAGCCTGGTCTGTGGCACGCAACATATTTGAAAGCTGAGAGGGAACACAGAGATGAGACGAAGTTTATCAAACAGAAAAGGCCTTGTTACTGCTGTGGCCAGCGATCCCAGGGGCGCAGGGCTCCATGGCTCTGTCACCAGCAGTCATGCTAGGATGGTTTGAGGTGCCCTCTTGCCCGAACTCGCTAGTGATCCAGCTGGCATCACTGTCTGCTAAGTGGCCTAGTATAACACATCAATCTGTTTCTTAAAAGTTTGTGAACAGAAGTATACAAAGATACACTTTATATATCTTCTTCTTTAAATGTCATCATGCTGTTATTGTGAGGCTAATGGTGGATGCCAATAGTGAAGAGAGGGCTTGTCAGCTTGGATTTCTCCAGTGCTTCAATTCTACTTAAAACACTTTTTTTTTTTTTTAAACTGAAAGTGAGCCTCACTGAATAGTTATCAGCCACTGCATGGTACATTTAGGTAATTTTATAAATGTGTGGAGAGTCAGAAAGGTTCCTTATGCATATGACGCTGCTGTTAGGCGTAGGTGTTTCCGAGATGGGGTGGGAGCAAGATGGGGAGCTGAGTGCACTTCTCCCTTCCCTCCCTCTTTCATTCTCTGCTTTGCTACCTTCCTTCTACTTCCACCCTTTCCTCTCTCTCTTATTTCTCTCTCCCTCTTTCTTTTTCTCTTTAGGATGAGAGCAGTGACTATGACATTAGCTGCAGTTGCTCTATTCTTTTCAGTGACCCCTGCTTCACAGAAAACAGAGACCTTGTGAGACATCTGAATCAGCCTCTGAGCAGGTTGCAGGGTGTCACCCGACAGCTTGCAGGGTGAGCCTTTGTGTGTTCTGTTCACAACAGATTCATAAGAATTTGCAGTACCAAAGGATTCACCCCAAACAGTCCTACCATTAAAAATCCTTAGCACTAGGAAGGTTGTTCATGTGTGCAGCACTGGTGTTGGCTCGGATGCCACGCCCACTGAGTTCTTGCCCTCCTCGCTGCAGGTGTGTACTACACATTCCCCATGTCTTTGTAGCAGTCTTCACCTGTTTAAATGTCTTCATGTCTTAATTTGTCTTCTCTAGGCCAGTGAGTCTTAACACTTTCCTTGAGTTGTGGCCTCTAGACAGCAGAGGTGGGCACTGGGCTGGGGCTGGTGCTGCGCACCATGGTTGGGGGTGCTACCTGTTACCTGTTAACCATGCCTGGAGCTGGCTTCAGGATCTATGTGCCATATTTGCATTTCAGTTGCCTGCCTCATTTCAGGGGTTACTCTGTGAAGTTTGAAAGGCAAGATCTTAAAAATGCTTATTTGATAAGAAAAGCGATTGTGTTTCTCACCATTTCTCCTGTCATCTGTGATGGCTAAAGAGTTTGTGTGGCAGTTTTGTTAGCCTGTGACTGACAAAACAGAGGTTTCTGAAGAGAATATAACCCTTGCCTTCACTTTTTTTTGTGTGTCATGACTTTGGGTCGTATGTGTCCATCCGTGTCATATGTCGTGTCCGATCTTCCATCCTCCCCACTACCACCACCCCCACCGCCAATTCTCCAAATGTCTCCAAGTTTCCGTTCCAGTGCTCTCTGGTCCCTACGTTTCCATCACTTGCTACTGCCCCGGTTTCACCCCTTCCCCGACAACACCACGATGTGACATTTATAAGTATAAATGGGGGCTGGGACACCCATGGCGGGCCACCAGACGATGGCACCGCGCCGCCTCCGCTATGAGGAGAAGGCTCCCGGGGCAGGGCGGGCAGGGGCCGTGCTAGAAACGCGAGCCCGGCGGTGCAAGCGGCGACTGGAAACGGCCGTGGAGGCCCGGGGGGGACCGGGAGGGTCTCGTCCTGCGGGGATGGTGGCGAGGGGAGCGGTAGCAGCGGTGCTGCCCCGGGATCAGGCCGCCTCGCCTCAGCCCCGGGCCCGCCGCGGAGCCGCGGGGCTGTGGCGGCCTCTGGTGGCCCGCGGGCGTCAGCGCCCCCGCGGCCCCCGCTGCCAACGGCTCCCTGAGCTCCGTAACGGGGGGATATCCCCCGCTGTGTTAGCAATCAGAAAAGGCAGCCGCAGGCCCACTCTAATACACTTCGTTCCCTAAGCACAAAAGCACGGTGTATATTTATGTTGCTCCTTGAACATAGCTAGAACTGGCTCCGGTAAAATTGGTTTGGGAAATCAAAAGAGCCAAGCTGCATACTGGGTTGGCTTGGCCTTCTCCAGACTTTACAACTTACCCTTAAAACATTTACTGTTCTTGGGGTTGGTCCTTCACAAATTGCTGCTGTGAAGTGAAACTGGGGGAAGTTGATTGATACAAGGCTTTGGTGCTCAGGCCAAGCCTGATGCAGGCAGGCATGCAACCTGCTGTGTCCATGTGGAATTGGATGTTACTGATGGCAGAGGGGGAGGAAGGGCTGCAGCCCCCTTGTTCCTCCTCTGAATCTTCCTATTCCTCTCCCCATCCCCATTACATTCACAGCAGACCTACACAACACAGCACTGCAGTATATTGGTGCTCCAAGTAGCTGTAAGTAACACAGTTTGGGTAAGAGAAGCTGTTAGCTGTGTCAGTACAGGGCCATTTTCAGGATCATTTGTGGGGGAGGCAGTGAGGCAGGCGAAATGAGCAACGCCATGTTGCTGTGACAGCCAGGCAGACGTGAGAGATGCTCTGGGCTTCCCTTGTCCAGGGACTGATACTACAAACTGGGAGAATGATTGCCCAGGAGGCAAACCAGATCCTCTGCTTCTTCACAGGAAAGGCTAGGAAAGCAGGCAAGCCAGAGATGCGCCCCTGTGAGGAGTCTGGGATTGCACTGGTTAATATTTCAGTTCACTGAAGGTATCCAGAAGTCCCCCATCAGAACATAATGTTGGCAGGCTTTAGAAGACAAGGAGAGACAATGTTATATACTAAAACAACAAGCTGTTATAGATGGTCTTGTTCCTACGCAGAAACAATTAAATCCAGTGTTGTTTTCAACAACAAAACAACAACCCAGTGTTGTTTTCAAATTCTAACAGTCTGGATTAGAGTCACAAAGCAGAAAAGTTTGGGCTAAAGCCAATTTACAAGCCTTAGGGCACACTATTCTGACTTACATTTGAAAGCCATATGATCTTATGAGAACCTTTTAGTGTAATCACTCTCAATACATAAACAAACAGGTTAAAGATAAAAGCAGGGCTGTGAACCACTGAAAATCACTGCTGGTGTCAATATGAGATGTGTAGACAAGGATTAAAAGGATGGGTCCAGAACCTTAATTTAAAGCTGCAGTGAAAAGATTGATGTAGCAATGGGACTTTTCCATTAAATTATTTCCTCCTCACCAGCACACTACCAGCCTTGTAACGTATTTGAAGACTGACAGCTTGTCCTGCAACAAATTGAGCTGGGGAGTGAAAGGGCAGGTGCTGCCTGCTTTCCACTCACCCCAGGGGAATGTTCAACGTAAACAGTAAATTAACTTGGAGTAGGTGGTGCAGTGGCTTCCCCACACACAGTGTTCCTACAGGGGATTAATATCAGATAGTCAAAGGGCTGTTATCAACTTGCCTGCTCATCAGCTCTGAGACTGCAAGTGATTTAAGACTGGAGAGCATCAATACTGTTAACTTTGTATTTTCCTAAACGGTGTCATTTGATTGAAAAAAATAACCAAGCTTGACAACATGATCACAATCCCTTTATTACTACTATCTAGAAATATTCTGACTCACAAATCCCAGCTGCTTTTCCCTTCATAGACTAGATGGGGAAACTGGTTGACTCGTGAAAGGTCCCTTCATAGTGTCTTTAGTGCCTTCCTCCTTAAAAAAAAAAAAAAAAAGTTGCTACTAAAATCATCACCCTGCCTTGATATTACATTGTGTTTGTGTATATGTTTCAATAGCAGGAATAGTTGTATAATGCAGAATCAGAACCTAAAATACAAAGTTACATCTATCAGGATATCTGGTTATCTCCCATGGATTGGAGTCTAAATGTCTGTTCCTGTGCCTGTGAAATTAAACTTGTTCAAATTTTGTACAGAAAATCCTGGGACTTACACCTAAGATAAGAATGAAGAGAAGGAAGGAGACATTGTCAAGGAAGAGATATGCTTCTTGTTTTGTTGGGCATAAGCTGAAGGTGTGGAGCAGGCAGGCCTTGACCACGCTTATGATCTTGACATGGCAGTTTCACTTTAAGCCAAATGTCATCTGAGAAGGCAGAGAACTTACAAGGGAAATAAGTTTGAAAAGGACTCTGTTAGGGAAAAAAGGAGGTGAAAGCTCCTATGTTACCACAATGGACAGCTTCCTTCTACCCTTCTTTAGGGCTTGTGGTTCACAGAATCACAAAATGGTTGAGGTTGGAAGAACCCTCTGGTGCAAACCCCCTGCTCCAGCAGGGCCACCTGCAGCAGGTTGCCCAGGACCAAGTCCAGATAGCTTTTGAATATCTCCAAGAAGGTTACTGGTATAGTGGTTTAAAAGGTTACCACCCTTCACTTTATGGTTACTGCCCTTACTGAACTTGTGAGTTTTTATGGAAACCTATCCTGCCTGGTGTGGCAGTGGCCTAGAAGCACCCTTGTAATCTGTCTGTCCATCGCCAATGAGAATCTAGGAACTAATAGCAACAAGCAGAAGACTGTGAAATACTACTACTCAGCTGTGAAAGAAGTATACTAGACACAGTAAGGAAGAGAACTTTGCAGACCCACAGATAGTAAATACCAGTGCCAAGAGCTTTACTTGGCATGATGAATGTCCTGTTGATACATCTCAAAGCTGCCATTACAACGCAGAAGAGATTGTGATACAATATTTACAAACAATTGCAAATGTCACTAAACCTGATTTAAATAAGGAATTTATTTTCACATAAGTGGAAATCCCATAACAAAAGTGAAGTTCTTCACAAGCAAACTTATCCTGGGGATGGTAATAATGACCAGAACTGCATTACAGAGAGCAGTGATCTGCTAGCTAAATCTGATTTTTTTCCTAAGTACTTTGAGTAACTGAGCATCCAAAGCAGTGTTACAAAGATGGTGAAGGGCCTAGAGGGGAAGACGTATGAGGAGCGGCTGAGGTCCCTTGGTTTGTTCAGCCCAGAGCAGAGCAGGCTGAGGGGAGGCCTCATGGCGGCCTGCAGCTCCCTCACGAGGGGAGCGGAGGGGCAGGCGCTGAGCTCTGCTCTCTGGGGACAGCGACAGGACCCGAGGGAACGGCATGGAGCTGGGACAGGGGAGGGTCAGGATGGGTGTTAGGGAAAGGTTCTGCACCCAGAGGGTGGTCGGGCACTGGGACAGGCTCCCCAGGGCAGTGGTCACAGCACTGAGCTGCTGGAGTTCAAGAAGCATTTGGACAGTGCTCTCAGACATATAGTCTGATTTTTGGGTGGTCCTGTGTGGAGCCAGGAGTTGGACACCATGGTCCTTGTGGGTCCCTTCCAACTCAGTATACTCTGTGATTCTATGATTTTAAGAAGATGAGGATCTTGGATTCCCAGGTTGTCTTTTAATGAGACAACTTGTCAACAAAGCAGTCAGACAACAGCTAAAGACAGCAAATTAGAGATGTGGCAGGTGACTATAGCATCTAGGTGATTTGAAGGACAATGAAAGGTAAATTAAAGTTTCTATCACAGTCTATAGGTCTTGATTCCTGTGCTTACTCTGTCTTTGCTTTATCCCACTACTTACTGCACAGAAATTTGGTCTCACTTTGAATGAGTGACTATTCCACACAGGGACGAATCAAGTGGTATATACCTAGGGGTATGTTCTGCTGTATCTACTTCCTTAGGAAGAATTCAAATATAGTTCTGTAACATAAATCTTCCTTTAGCTCAAAAGTAAAAACATTTTTTGAATCTTTAAGATTAAAGGTGGGTAATTGTATTTTTTATTTTAGACAGCAATTAGCCATCCTTGAGTTGACTGTAACATTCTTTGTTCCTCATCAAGTGTGAAGAAATAATTGTGTATGGTTAAGTTTCACAGCAAAAATTTGAATTAATTATGTAAAATAATCTTTTTTTTTTTTTTCCCCAGTGTTAGATATTCTAATTTTCTCTTTCCTTTTATTAGTTACAGTTTGTTTTACCAATCTGGATTAATTTATCTGCATTATACCCTGTCAAAGGAGATGACATGAAATTTCAAAATGAGGAACTGTGCGCTAATTTCAGGTAACCCATCTCAGACATTTAAGGTTTGATTTTTTTTTTTTAATTTTTTTTTGTCAGAGTATTCAAAATTAAGATTGTAAATTAAAAATAAACATGTTCACAACTCACACTACTTTCTGTCTTCTTGACCAGAAAGGATAGTCTGAATGGGAAGGCTGTGATTATCTCCACCTCATTTGTCTTTTGATTTCCAAATCCAAGTCCTGTCCAACATAATTTACTTCTATTAGTATACTCAAATACCTTACAATTCCATTTTCAAGGTCCTTCTCCCACTGTACTACCATGTCACCCCTTCTACCAAGATGAACTTTGTCCTTTGGACAAACTTTTTTCATTGCATTTGCAACAGTTCTTTTTTTGGGGGGTACTGTCAGCAGGAGCATGGAGAGCACAGGAAAATTACAATTCCAGTACATGGCCAAAGGGGATGAGAGTAGCAAAGAGCAGATTTCAGGGAAAACCCTGAACTGTGCTCAATACAGGGGACATCTTCAACAGTTCCAAAGAATATGTAGCATGTTGATTGAAGAGGTGTGAAGTAAAGGAGCAGAGATTTATAGTTGGCCAAATTTAACCAGGTCTATGTGAAAATTAGAGCAAATACCCTTCTTAGGCCTTTCCCAGCTTTCAAGTGTCTAGTCCAAAACCTGGAAGTGCTATAAGGAAATATCTGAAATACTATTTTTAAGGGAGAAAAATAGTGTCTTTAACCCTGAAGTGCTTTAAAAGAGTTTGTGTACAACCATTGTTGCTGGAAGCTAAAAAAAAAATATATTTCAGACTCAGAAAATTTCAATCTACAATGGAAAATTTTAACCCAGGATAGTTAAAGACCAGCAACCATAAAAGTACATGAAAATCGTCTTGAAAAATGTAAAGTAGTCAGCAGTCCTTCCTATAGGAAACTCCAAGAAAACTTCCCGTAATCCTCATGTTTTCTATCATGCTGATAAATGCTTTATGCATGCAGGCAAGATATATCATTGCATGAATAGTGCAACATGCATTTTTCAAGGAAAATCATAGTAATAATGTTTAAGATTTTACCATCATAAGAGAGCCGAACAAGATTCTTCATCTCTGAGAGTATCAGAGGCGGCAGGCAGGCTGACAAATTATGCCCTGTTAAAAGCAATGATCCCCATGTGATGAGTTGTTTGCATGTGGACTGTTTCCTTTAAATAAGGTGTTCCATGACCTTTACAACAGGCAAGAGTGATGCTTGCTTGAGGACAGCACGCTCCAGGTGAGCGATACAAGGAAGCTGTAAAAATCCATGGATCTGGACCCCAAGGCTTGGAAAATCCTCTGGTTCTCTAATGTTGCTGAATTATAGAAATTCCATAACTGTTCACCTCAGCAAGGACACAGGTTTCAATGACCCCAAGATAACAGTCTGTGCCCCATGGCGTTCTTCAACCTCTGAACAGAGTGTGTGGTCACCCTGCCCTCTCCTGAGATGGCATTATCTGTCAGAGCCTGGAAACATGGCAGAGAGAAAGTTGTGCTAAAAGCAGACATGGAGGTGGTTATGTGTGCTACAAGACTTCCTAATTTACCCTAATTTATTTTGGTTTGGATTTGCTAGTCCATAATTAGTATAATGATGATTGTTTAAGGTAAGATGGGAAATGGGGTTTTAATGAAGCAAGGTCGCTAATTTTCAAAGCTAGCAAAGGTGGTACAAAATTAGACCAACCAAGTGAAAAGTGGAATAGATTTTTGCTGCTAAAGATCTTGGAAATCCCCCTTATATGAAAATCCATATATGTATGTGTAGGTAAGTATTATATGAATGATGACCTGTCAAGTACACCTAACTGCTTTCAACATACACATTACATAAATCCGAGTATGTGAAACACTTAATGACCTCAGCACCTAATGCAACAAGTGGAAAGTGAGAATCAGTAATTAGTTTTTTAAGATCAGGCATAAAATTTGGCAATGTTTTAAATTGCTTTGTCTTCCTATTGCTCTCTAAAATGAGAAGCCTAAAGACCTGCTTCTTTTTTATTCCTCTGACATGGTATTTTTTCAGTCTTTTCTATCCATCTACCCTGCATGCTGTTTGGATACACTAGTCTTGAAGCATATCCGATGTTCAGCACATAAACATAGTTTTCTGTGCGTTAAGCGGAAAGTGCATTTAATTTTCCTTGAGAGATTTGCTCAAGGCATGGGTCATGTTATTCTTTGGAACTCCTGTGAAGCTACTGCTAAAATTAAATTTTGTGTTTTATTTTAAGGTTAAAAAACACATTAAATGTTAATCATTAGCTCAAAGGAACTCTGATCCTTGCTATTAATAGTAAAGTAGCTGATCTGTAATAGAGATTGTGTACCTTAGTTTCTAAAATAAGCTCACTGCAAAAAACATACCACTCCTGCTATTACTGTTTTTTTGTACAGTACACTACAAGAAACAGCAGGCTGGGTTCTGCCTCAGGATCACACTTGCTGCAGGCTAAGACATTTCCTGCTCAGATATGCCAGCTCGGAGTTACACCATGCTGATTCCGGTCTGCTCAGGCTGCGTATCGCACAGTCCCACTGACAAAACAGAAGCAGTTGATCCAATATTTCCTCTTGGATCAAGGGTTTGTGAAGGTGCCAAGGGTATGTGGTGTTTCATAATCTTCTAGGGACTCACAGTTGGAGAAGTGTTATGGAAAGTTAACACATTCCCTTCCCCGTGTTAATGGGAAGATCAAGGGGAAATTCTCTCTTCGTCCTGGTTCATCTTCTTTCCCCATCCAGCTTGGGCTTGCACCAGATCCATGCCGCACAGCACTCACTGAGAAAGTGCAAAGCTATGACTTCTGTCCCACTTGGTTCAATTTAGAATTAAGATATCATTTGGTTTTACTTACAAAACATTCCAGCTTGATTCTGATACCTGTCTTCACACTGAATAAGCTACTTTTCGTATTGAATTCAATGGAATTTATGGTGTAAGATATTAACCAAAATATCAAAACATCACAAAATCAGATTTAACAACAACAACAACAAAGTCTTTTTGTCCTGTATTTAAGGAGCTTTTAAGCATGTCACAGGACAAGAAAATACCTACAATACAACATCAACAGTATGCTGGTATAACATCAGCAGGACACTATGGTGGCATTACAGGAGTTTAGTTTTCCCCAAAATGCAGGTACTTTGGCAGCAAACGTACCTCTCTGAGTGGTGACATGAAAATCTCATTCAGTTGTCTAAAGAAAGCAGAGCTGCCCTTCTTCTGAGAATCTATAGGTACTGGAAAGAGGTTGATTACCTCAGGGGTATCATCATCACAGCTGCAGCAAGGCCCTTCTGGCACCTCATCTCCCTTTTAACAAAGCAAGTCTCCTCCCCTACAAATTACTTAAAATAAGAAACTAGCATTTGGTAAATCAGAACTGGAACAACCTGAACTGCGGTTTCTCAGGTCCAAAGAACAGCTTCAGCTAGATGGACTAAGCAAACACCAGCCAGAACATCACACTGTGTGGTTACTTCAGCCTTCCCTCAGAAAGTGTTATTTCACTTCCTTCCAGTAGCAAAAGAACTTGAGCTCAAGTCTCCCTTTTCTAGGTAGGTGCTCACAACCCTAACTTCCTGCAAGACAACAAAGGGAGGGGAAAGGACACGCTTCTTTCCCCTTGTGCTTTGCATTAGTTGCTAAACCAGTGTGCCCTTGAGAAGACCTACAGACGCAGACCTGGTGAGCACGGCAGGAGGAAGAAGAGCTGGTTTTGTGGATCTGCTGAGACAGAGGTGAGAGCTGGATACAGGTTGTTGCTGCAACCACAAAGAACTCATACAGAAAATCACACAGCTAGGACAATGAAACGCCATCCAAACCCAGACTGCAACTGGGACAGGAGTTTTCAGAATCTAAGATCAGGAATTGATACTTTCATCCCTTTTGTGAATTAAGCTTGAAGTAGCAGCCGCCCACGTAATTTCAGATGTAATTTCAAATTTAATTTTCCTACAAGCAATCTTCAGCACTCAAAGGAAATTTATACTTTCATCTTTAGAATAATTCTAATTCTCTCTCCTAAGGTGGGGGATCAAGAAGAAAACTACAGAGAACATGATTAGAGAAGTGCTGGGATAAACAAAAGTATTATTTTTGTGGAGAAAATACAGTTTTCTTGAAATATGTAAATCTACAGTTCAGTTCAAGCAGGATATCTTCAGACCTTTTCATGTTTTATAAAACTTGAGACAGTCCTAAAAAAAGCGAACACATTTTCCACAACAATTCTGATTTTCAAATGAGAATTCTCAAACACAAAAAGAAGTATTTTATGATTAACTGTAAGCTGATAGTGCCTTTTTTTTTTTTCTTTTTTTGAAGCTACCCCCTCTTCCTGTACTGTACTGGTAGAAGTCCTAAGCACCTAATCGTGCAGTAAAAAGGAAAATCTCTGCTTTAAGCAGACTGCTTTTCTGTGCCAAGTAGTATTGCGAAGCACTGCCTAATTAGATCTCTGCTATCACCCACATATCCTTCAGACTCACTGTTTGGCAGGTTTCTTCCTGCCACTAAATACCAGTTTTCTCTAAGATATGCTAGTTTGCAGTTTCCAAGGTCAATCTCACCACAGTTGCTGCCCATGTTTGTAACCACTCTTTGATAACTGGTGTTGCTGCTCTCACTGGTGGGTTACGCACCTCCAAGTCCTCTCTTACAGAATTTCCAAGACACTTTGCATTCCAAGATGACATGTAAAGGAATATCACTTCTCTTTCATCAAACTGTCAGTCCATATATGACATGCAACATCAGGAACATTTGTTCACAAGTATGATTTCGCGAGATTCTGTAACAGTTTTCTTTCTAAGATGCCAACATGTTTTATGATTCTGCCAATATCTGAAAAATCAAGCCATTCTAGTATGGTTATTTTTATACACTGAAGGTGTTTCATCATATACAGTTTTACGTACACTCAGGGAGCCCAGTCCTGCTTCCTTTACCTACCCAAACAGTCCCAGTGGCACAGCTTATGAAAATGGGCAGAATTTGGCCCCATCGACTCCTTTAACCCTGATTTAAAAAAAGCACAAGTGTTGATACCATCTGACATCTTCTAATCTGGAATGCTTAACGTGATTTCTGGAGGAAGTTCGGCACTTAACTGACAGTGAAACTAATAGTCATAATTTATTAAATATTTCATAATAGTACTAATAGATGACAAAACTTCTTTAAGGAGATGCTTTTAGATTTACATCTCCTTTTCATCACCCTCCATCTCTGACACATGCCAGAGGAGCCTGGGTGGTGACAGATCTGCTCACATGCCCTGTATGCTCCCACCTGCTCCTTCCTGGCATAATACACCCTCAGATATCTGTGCAATCCTGTGCTGCCTAGCGGCCTTAACTGTAAGGAAAATTAATAACAGAAAACACATTATCTACGTTCCTTAAAGTGGATCTTTAAGGTCTTTAAGGATCTTTTAAGTGAATCTTCAAATTTGGGAAATATTCAAAAAGAGAATTCACTGGTTTGCCCTGTTGAAAGGGGCTGTAGCCCCTCATTAGGATTGTCCAACGTAGCAGGGGTAGCCCTTCTATGGGTTTCAGCTGTCTGCAGTCAAAGAACTAGTTCTGATAGCACCAGCTATGAGAAATGTCTGAGAAAATCGCTAAATTGTGAGAAAGAACTGTGAGAAAGTACACAGAGCTGTGCCAGATAAGAAAGGCAACGCCGCAGCGGGTAATGTTGAGATGTGGATAGCCAGCAGTTCAAGGATTTGAAAGGAAAAACACTGATATGAAATGGTGTACAATCCTGAAGGAAAAAACAGGTGGTTGGAAGATGGCAGCTCAGCAATGATCAACCCATTCCAAGGACAGCAAGGACTTTTCTCTGCATGACTGACAACTGCCTGGCCAACAGAGATTTACTGCTTCAGAGGAAACATTGCTTCATGAAATGTCACCTTCAGAGCCTCCCAAAACTGTATGTTCACTTAGGTGAGAAACTGTAAAAACCATCACCCTTTAGCCATCGGTTATCAAGTGCCAGACTGGCAAACCTCTAGTTTGTCTTTGTCACGATCTTTTATTATTCACTGGGGATATTAGCCACATGATTTAGTGTAAAACTGGGTAATATAATCCACTGTACTGAGGGATACTTCTAGAGTATGAAGTCATCATTCCTGAATCAACTTGACATAAAGATCTGGGAGTTTCCTGAGAAGATCTGAGAATCAAAGGAAGTAGCGCAGAGTTGATCTGTCAAGAAACTGATGAAGAGCTCATTCTTGTAAAAAAAAGCAAGAGGAGATTCCGTAAAATGCAGGAATTATAACATACAGACCCTTGCTACTTCAATTATTCACGCCTCTAACAGATTATGTCCCAGTGATGATTATGCTGTATTAATGCCTCAACAACTATGAATTTCTGAACATATATTAATGTGTTAAACTGATATAAAAGGCACCTCCTTTCCTCCCATGATTCTGTAACAGAAGGAAGCCAACAAAAAGTTTTATTCAAACTTCCACACAGAGATTACCATTGGAACACAATTAAACCCGAGATTTCAGTACTAAAGGAGTTTGATAAAGAGGTGAGCAATAGGATAGTTTGACCTAACTTTTTGGTGTGACTATAGAATATACAAGCTAAAACGTACAAGTTTTATTTTACTCCAAGTTATATCAGTGGAAGTTGAAAGGTTTGTCTCAGGATGAGGCATTATAGAAAAAATAAAAAGAGATTGACAGATTGAAGTGCACAGACATCTAGTCAGCTGCATAGGTTTAAAGATCTTTCATCAACTTACAAAGCTGTAATAATATATATTTTATTAAAAATGTTAAAAAAAACATTTTAACAAAAGCAATATAAACATTTAATGGAAGTCTGGTAGTATGTCAGTATATAACAATTAATTTATTGAGCTGCTGAAGACATACGAAGGTCAAGTTTGTGTCTTGCAATGCCTTTGAGTCATTTTTGTTTTCAGATGGAGATGGTATGAAACCTTTGTAATCTTAAACAGAAGAGTACTACACACCCCTTGTGGTGTTGTCGAGAAATGCTAAAGAGAAATTGGTCATTTAGCATGAACTAGCTCTGGGGATGCTAATTCTATCTCTGCCTGAGATTCTGTTCATTTACAGTTTCGTTTTCAGCTCTTGCTTACCTGGCATGTAGGAGCAGACTATCTTTTGCAATGAGACTGTGCTGAAGGGGTGGTGTACAGAGAGGTGGACTCGTACCGCTTTCATGGGCCACTTGTTACGCAGCATTCACAGACATTCTTGCACAGCCATTTTATGCCTTCCCTACTTCTCAGTGCTATCACTGGCTAAATCAAGTGAATATTTAACAGAGTCAGGCCACCTGGAAAATAGTTTCCAACTGGGCAAATCAGGACAGAACGAACCGCTGACTGTGTACAGTTAGTTAACATTCAGGTATGGATTTAGTCTTGTTTCTTGAAAGCATCCTAAATACAACAGGTTGTCTAACAAATAAACAGAAAACTCTCTTTTACAATATTTTTATGCTTCCTGTGGATTAGCTGTATCTTGCTCAGGTGCTCCACGTAATGCATACTAAAAGTTGCTCTGTCCCTTGCCCAGACCCATCCTGGGCTGCATTTTATCCCAGCAAACGCTGATTTTGCCCGAGGAGCCCCTTTCCTCCGACGGCTGGGAGGCAGCCCAGCCTGGGCAGGGCAGCCTGAGCCCTCGTCCGTTCCCTTCTCCCCTCGGGTAGCGCACTCGGTTGTTTAAAACACAAACACCTCACGGCTCCGGAGGGCTGAGACCGTCCCGACCCGCCTCATGGGTGCGGGGAAGGGCCTGGGCCGGCTGTCCGCCCTCCGGGGCTGGCCGCGCCCCTGAGCCGAGGCAGTGAAAAAGGGGCCGGGGTGGAACAGAGGCACCACTCGCAGCGGGTCCCCGGCCACCTTCTCCTCCTCTCTCCTCCCTTCACCTCCCTGCCAGAGCCCCGGCCAAGGAGCAGCGCCCTCAGGGAGCGGCGGTGCTGACACTCGCAGCCGCTCAGCGCCCGCCGCGGGCGCCATGACGGCACTCAAGCTGTCCCTCATGGCCTTCAGCTTCGTCTTCTGGGCGGCCGGGCTGACCATGCTCATCATCGGCCTCTGGGCCAAGGTGTGGCTGGGCGGCTACCTGGCGCTGTCAGCCAGCGACTACCCCAACGCCCCCGCCATCCTCTTGGCCACGGGCACCGCCGTCATCGTCTGGGGCTTCCTGGGCTGCTTCAGCGCCGCCACGGAGCACCGGGGTCTCCTGCGCACCTACGGCGCCTTCCTGAGCGCCGTGCTGGTGGCCGGGCTGACCGCAGGGCTCTCGGGGCTCCTCTACCGCCAGGACGTGGCGCGGGGTTTCCAGGAAGGGCTGCGCCAAGCCCTGAACACTTATGGCGAGGACGAGGCGAAGGCGGACGCCCTGGATGCCTTGCAGCGTGCCTTTGCTTGCTGTGGCGTGGAGAGCTACCGCGACTGGCTCACGACACCCTGGGCGCTCCAGCAAAATGGCTCGGTGCCCCTCAGCTGCTGCCGGGGCCGAAGGGGCTGCCAGCTGAGCCCACCCAACGTGTACGGGTTGCACCGCGATGGCTGCTTCGGCAAGGTCTCGGCCTTTGTCAGCAGCAACATGTTTTCTGTTGCCACTGCTGCCCTGGGGCTGGCGGCGCTGCAGGTGATCGGCATTGTGCTGGCCTGCCTGATGGCTGCCCGCATCCCTGCCCACCCACTGGGCATCGCCACCCCATGCTGAGACTTTCCCCTAGTGCTGCTCCTTGTCCCCTCCAGCTCCCTTCCTTCCCTCAGGTCCAGGAGACGTGGATGTGCCCCACCACCTGGAAAATCTTCTTCTCATCGCCCCCACTTCTACCTGAGCCTCTTCCTCCCCGCTCCATTTCTTTCCTGGAGCCTGTGTCAGGTACATCAACACCGCAGGCATCTCCACAGCCTCCTGTCCTGGCTGTGTCCCCTCGATGGCAGCAGGTCACCACTGCCCTCAGAGTCTCTGGACCTCTCCTGCAGAGTGGAGAGAGGCAGCACGGACATGCTCTGGGGTAGCAGGGACAGCAGGGTCAAGGCTGACCAGTTTTCTGGGTGACGCAAATGCACTGAGGTACTGAAATGGGGGCCAGGAAAGAGGAGATGGTCTGTGCGAGCAAGAGAGACATATCAGCATTTCATCGGGTGAGTGTTCTTCTGAGACTGGGAACTGCTGACAGCTCGATGTTGCTGGAAAATGGGACTGCACAAGTGGCATGTCTGGTTTGGGGACACCAAAGCTGTGCCAGCAGGTGCCATCGAGGGCTACTCAAGGGACTGTCCAGCTGCATGCACCCCAACAGTGTTTCACTGTCTGGTGAATTCCCTGCAAAGATGTCCAGTTCTATACATTCGCTGTGTATGGACTCGAGCTGTCCGGGTCCTTTTCCTGCAGTGGTGTTTCTGATGCCGGTCTCCATCTGGAGGTGGAGCTGTAGCTCTAAGTACTGCTCCCTCGTGCAGGATGTACTTTAGCCAGGGCTTTGCGGGTTATGTTTTTGCAGGGCTGAGAAGACCTCAAACCCTGCTGGAGAAGAGGATGGCAAAAATTGTAGGATCTGATCAGACTAGGGGTGGCAAGAGGAGGGAAGAGTGCATTTCCCTTCAGAAGTTTCTCCTGAACTTTTGCTGTTAATTTCAGGGTGAGCAGAACAGACTCAGTTTTATACAACAATTTCTAAAAACCAGCCTCTTTGACATTTTTCCTTTTTTCAAGGATCAGTCTCTGAAGCTCCCTACCTACTTTGTGAAGCAGATATAACCTATATAACCTAGAGGAAGCAGAGGACCCCAAGACTTGTGGGGTAGCCCTGGTGTGTGCAGGACAGGCAGCACTGTGAATTTAAAGGATTTTGTTTTTCCCAGCCTCTTTGGGTTTGTATTTGGAGCTGTAGGAAGAGCAAGCCCTGCACTGCAGAGGGTCCTGAACTTTCAGAGCTTCACCCCTGCTTCTTCCCTCTTCCTTAACATCTCGCAACTGGCCTTTTACCTGTCTCCCTGCTGGCAGCACAAAGGCATGCTGAGCACCCTAGCAAACTGGGGAGGGAGGATTTCAGAAAAGAACTGGGAAACACAAAAGAACTGCAGGAGTTAACATCTTTCAGAAATGTAGCTAGCAAACCGTGGAGAATGGACAAATGCCAACAAATATGAGCGGGACAGGAAATGTGCCATGAAGAAGGAGAGGACTGATAGCTTGGGAGGGTGAAGTTCCTCAGGGGGTAAGAGCTCTCATCACCCTCTTTAAATTCTCACAATTTCTGTCCTTAAATGCACCTTGTCTTGGTATTTCTGTGCTTTCCCCTTTCACTCCAATACTGAAAATGGACTTCTAGGATTTTATGACAGTGCTTCTGGGGTTGAAGCCAGAGCAAAACTTGTATTTCACTCCAAAATATTCTGATTTCAGGTATCTTTGCTGCTTGTAAATGGTTCATACCATTTAAAAATACCTGGAAAAAACTACTGTCTTTTGTGATAGTGAAGCCCTTGACCCCTGACAGTCTCCTTTTGTTTGAGAAAGGGATTGGTCAATTATATGGTGAATTTGTCCCCCCTGTAAAACTGTAACTATTTCTGACCTGAGGACAGTGCTGCAATTTGTCCTGTTAATTCAGATTAACTGCTTCAATCCAGAATGCTATCTACAAGCAAAAATCTATAAGGAGCAGCAGTGAGTATCCAGCACTCACTGCAGTCCAGGCACACAAAACTGTTTTTGCTGCTATATTTATATAAATGGTCTTTGCTTGTGGAAATAATTTCCTTGGGGTCAGTTCTTTTGACCAAAGATCACAATATCAGAAGTGTAGAAAGAGGAAATGGGTTTCATCCTGATAATTTCTGCGTTTTGAGGTGGTGGGGGGTAAGATGCCCTCGTCTCACAGGGTTTACAGGGCCTTGCTTAAGATACAAAGGCTGTAGTATGCTTTTTGGGCAAACAATTCCTGTCTGCATGAATGGAGTTTAGGATTCTGGATTAACAGTTATGTTGTGTTTGAGTATTAGCTGTGGCTTTATTTAACTGTCCATTTGCTAAGATGTTAGGTGGCTACATTAAGTAGTACAATAATCACATTCCAGGTGAAGAGTGCAATGTAAAAAGGTTTTGTAGTCATTTAACTATTCATCTGCATAGATGAACTATGGAAATGTGTTGGAAATCTCTCTTTATAGAGAAAATGATGCTTCATTTTTTAGCATGGATTTTTTTTATTGTTTCTTATTTTACGTAAAATCATTTTTATTTTTGTTTGTGAATGTCCCTGTACTAACACATTTTTGTTGTGGGTTTTGTTTTGTTTTTGAATTGTGCACTAATGGAATTCCTTTTGTATTCTGGAAATCATTGTCATTTTGTACAGTCATACCAGTGGGCAAAATGTATAATCTGTGTGGGAAGTGGTACTTCAGAAATAAAGTATCAAGTGTTACGAGCAATGCAAGTCCCTGTTTTGCATCCAGGTCAGTACTTGTATTTCAGAAAGGCTCTGCACAATTCAACAAAGTGTAAATGAAATGTAGTGTACACTGAAATGTAAAGACAGAACTATACTGTGTTTTTTTTTAATTATTATTATTATTTAGAAAGATCAATTAAAGAAACAATAACACAAACATTGTGGAGAGTGTGAAAGAGGGAGGTGGAGTTGCATCGTATTTATCACAACAGTTTTCACCTGAATCAATCAGATTTGAAAGCTTACAAGAATATGGCAGTGTTTTTTTTTTTTTTTTGCTCCACTGATTACTAAAATTATTTCTGGTATTGATCCTGACTGCATTATATGACAGCTGTCAGTCAGAATGAAGGACGCTGCTAAAACATAATCAAAAACCTTGTGTAGATATTCACTTCAGTGCACTTGCTTTATTCTTAAACTGTTAAAATAACCCTTAATCAGAATAGGAGTGATATGACCAAGCTTTAAACATACCAGTGCATGTTTGTGTGGTGGCCAGGCCTGAGTCTCAGGATATCGACTTAATGTGATGAATAATTCAAAACGTAAACCATCAGTCTACACTCTTGGTCTACACTCACTGAAATAGAATAAACCTTGGCATATGATCAAAAAAAGGTTATGCATACTTGTATCAGTGAAGATTTCACAGACCAGCTGTGAGTTTTAGTTGACTGTTTATTGCTAGTTCCGAGAATAATCAGTAACATTAACTTTTGTAAATGAATGGCAGAAATGTCATTCTTTTCTAGTAACTCCCAGATGAGCATATTCCCAGTAGCTGTTACAGTTGTCTTGAATTCTTTGTGTTCAGTTACCAAACTTTAATTTAATTTTAAAATGATTTAGATTAAATGTTATTTTTGTTCTGGATGGTCAGAATAGCTGTAACTGGAAAATGTTAAAGCAGATGGCACCATCCAACCCTTGCTGGAACACGTATTTGTCTTCTGTCATCCTGTCAGCACAAAGTCACTCATCAAAATGGTATACTTGAATATGAGCTGATCCCACCATTTACACAAACATTAGCTGTTATTTAATCGATTAAAATACATACTAAAATAAGTATAGGAGCAGGCTATGTTGCAACTGTAGAAACAACAGTGCTGTTGTTTGGACGGGCTGAGATTTAGGATTAACAGGGTGGTAAGATTAGAACCTTGTTATGAAACAGGGTCTATTTTATAACGATGATCTAGAATGCCAAGACTATGACTCTTTCAAATTTCAAGAGTGTTTTGATATTTTTTGCTACATCAGTTACTTACTCTACGTGTGTGTAGCTAAACTTCACATTACAGATAGCCAGAACTAAAAATGGGCTTTGTAATGGATCGGGAATCCTGAGAGGAGATGGCTTTCCTGGGCCACTTCCCTGTCACATCTCAAATTATGTCTCAAGCAGCTGAGAAAAGTAAAGTTGAAGGAAGCCACTGCAGTTTTGCTGAGAAACCAATGAAAGTATCACAATTTAACCCTGTTTTCTTGTGTCCTCCACTGTCCTGTTCTGCTTTATGAGGCAGTGAGATTCAAATATCAAAGGATATGGTGTTCCCGCATTATCAAGGAGGACATAAACACATGCACACAAACATTTTCAGAAGCTTTGCATTTATTGGTCAAATATGCAAATTTGTTTGTGGATGAAATAGTAACAAAAAAAAAATCGGGGCTATCTAAGCCCCATTATGTTCTGTCCTTGTTATTATCTCTCATTTGCAACGAACACTCAAGACTGTCTATTGCAGAGAGGAAATCTTTTGTAAATGATTTTAATCCATGTAATATAATTTAGTAGAGAATCTTATCTGGACTACAGGATTAAAATTATCAAATTAAACATTATTTCAAATGCTCTAATTCTATAAAGATTTCTCTAATCTGCTTGAAGCTGTTTCTGTGAAGCCTTGCTTCTCCTTTTCTCCTGTTCTGTTAATGTCTGGAGTCATCCTTGGGCTGGATTCACAGCAGCAAGCTTTTGAGTTAAGTAGTGTTTGAAGCTTGAATCTTGAGATGCATGCATCTTAAGGTACCGGCATTTTAAAGCGGTGATACGCTGTTGTAATAAAACCTAAGAAAAGCAATCTTTCCTATCTAGTGTTATTCATTTCCAATAGCTCCAAATCTTCCAGCTCACTAAGTTGGAGTGCTGGGAGCATCCCTGGTCGATTCTGGGACTGACTGGAGAGTTGGGATTGGTAGTATCTTGGTTATAATATTAGTAAGAGTAGACCTACTGATTTCTTACCATTTTGAGTGTGTCTTCCAGGGCTGTTTCTGTGCTGTTTCATTTCCTGACTGTGCAGTGAGCACTACACTGGGTTGCTGCTGCCTTTTAGTGATTTATAGGCCAAGTAACTAAAATGGTAGTGTTGGGAAAATGACCTGCACAGCACAGTGCTCTACTTTCTATGTCTTCAACATTCCTGCCACGACATAGAGGAAACCTCTTCAGGTAATGGATATCTTTTATATTGTTTATGACATTTGTTGTTGACAAGATGTTTTTTTGACAAGACTTCTTGAAAAGACTTTTTTGAAAAGATGTTCTTCTCCGTAACTGTACTGGGGTCATATGCCATGTTCCTTGGCCTAGTGTACTTGTCTCCCTGTAACCCCCAGATCCTGGCATTCTTGCCAGATGGAGGTGGAGGCCAACTGCATTAGCACCTTGAGTTTTGGTGCAGAGTTTGCCCACAATAATTACAAAAGGAAATATGAATCCAACAGCTAAATATGCCTATCTTGTGACTGGAAACAGATCTGCTTGCTGAAACTGATGAAGAAGACATCAGGATGCCTAGGTAATAAGCAGAATTCTGAAAACAGCTGCTCCACCTCTTTCCAAGGACATTTGTATGTGATTCTGGGCAAAATTTCTCCGTGACACTGTTGTCTCCATGACTTGTTTCTGGAGCTGATTGACCATTGTCTTCAAGTACAGTCCCATTTTGGAAACTCATTAATCCAAGATATTGCAAAATATCCCACTAGTGTGGCACGTGCACACTTTCTTGTCCATTTTGCCCTTCCAAAACCTGTTTCTGTAGCTCCCCTTCTTATTCACACAGTGTTGTTAACTATAATGCTCATCTAAGCTGTTGGGTTTTGGCAGATTTCAGGGTACCTTGAGCCAACTCCTTCCCACCTCAGGAGTCCAGCAGTCCTTCCAGGTCCGAGTTCCTGGTTCGACTGGTTTTTGAAAAGAAACCTCTTTATCTGCCTGGCTTTACTAACGGCAGCGTTCTAGCTCTAGTAGTCACCTTCCTGTTTTTTAATCATATGAAAAATTTGGCAGAAAGTCATGATTTTCAGAAAACTATTTTTCTATTAGGTAACATTTATTTTTTACTAATGCAAACAAACAAAACTATACATCTTCTTTGTTGGCTTGGTGGTAGATTTTGTTATTGCTATTGCTAGAGGCTATTTTTTTTAAGGAAAAAAAAAAGTGGTTTTGGATGAGCTCTGGTGATTATTAAATTGAATTAATGAAGTTTAGAAGGTACCAGTGAGCAAACTCATCAGAAAATAAAAATGTCAGCAGATATTTTCTGGAGAAAGTGGAGATAGAATTCAGGTCTTTCTTCCAGACATGTTCCAGACTCCCAGACACTGATCTTCATGGTTTGAAAACAGTGTGGAGATTAATTTTAAATCTCATGATGGAGGTCATTAGGACATATACCCCCTATTAAATTAACTGCTTAATGCAGGTCTCCCTAACAAATAAAAGTGGAGATGTGAGTGCTGTTCTGAAGCCAGCTTTCTAACATGCATTATAAATGTCATGCTTCCAGTGTGTCAGGGATGCCATCCTTTATTTCCATTCTGTATGATGTTCTTTGTGTCCTTATAACATTCACATTTATTTATTTATTACTCAATTTTTAGCTCAAGACACTTTTCATCATGTTCTTTTCCTTTTGCAGGAGGCTTAGCAGCAATGTTGAAACACCATCCTGTCCCTGCAAGCGATGCAGTAAGATTTCTCTAGTACTTCCTATACATTTCACCTTTTTTTTCCAAAAAAAAAAAAAAAGAAAGAAAAAAGAAAAAGACAGTACTAATTTTCATCAAGCTAACACTGTAAAATGTCTTGTTTGGTTCTAATTTACAATATGAAACAGATTAATCTGCTTGCCCACAAAGCCTTCTATTATATAAAAAGCACTGCTTTCCTTAAAGCCATTTGTTTTTTTGAATTTGCTCAATGTTACTATCTAAGCTTTAAGAATGTAATTCCCCTGATGCTGCTTCCTCTTCAGCTTTTAATTATGACATTGCAGTAGAAGGAGCATGCTGCTGGTCAGCTCCGTAGTTGTTATATTTTTGGGAACTGCATTTCCTTTGTTCTTCCCCCTAGCTTTTGTCATATTGATTATTTCTATCTTTCTGGTATTTACATGATTTCAGGACATGCTATTCTGCTTCAAATGAGATTTAAAATGCATTTGACTGCCTAAATCTCAGATCAGTTATCTCAAATCTAACTTGATCCAAATTATTATAAGACTGAGTCTTGGGACTCTTTTCCAGAGCTGGTTGGCACAAAGCTGGAAGCCACTGGGAACTTAAAATAAAACTTAATTTCTCAAAAATTGCGACTCTATGTTCTTTTGTTCTACAGTACTACTGATGGAGACCTGTATACTTGATTATAAAAAACGCTATTGTGCATCCTATACAGTAGTGTGTGCAGATGTCCATATATCATTTGCCCTAGGGTCAGCCACTGGACATTATGAGTGGGCTGGCAGAAACAGAGAGAGCACCTTCCAGCGTTTCTGGAAGGCCTCTGCCCTTTTTCTGCAGTAAGGCCAAGGAGACCACTAGGAACTGGACGGTTTCACCAAGGACAGTGCTCATTCAGACTACAATACAAGGAATCAGCTGCTCTTGCTGGCCATGTGGATCAGCCCAAGAGCAGTCAGGGTGCATGGTCCAGGAAGACGGCACTAACCCATCATGACTCAGCACACAGAAGGTTTGCAGTGTATACTGGGACCCATTACAGCCAAGGTGTTTATAAGAGGTTGGTCTCATTCAGTGCTGCGTTCCTGATAATCAGCATGGCTTAGTACAAAACTCTGTGCAACAAGCAGCTGAAACAAATTCTTGTTGTGTTCCTACCCCAAAAGAAAAAGCTTTAATGTTAATATAGAATTTCAAATCACAGAATCACAGAATGGTTGAGGTGGGAAGGGACCTCTGGAGATCATATAGTCCAACCCCCTGCTCAAGCAGGTTCACCGAGAGCATGTTACACAGGATGGCATCCAGGCGAGTTTTGAATATCTCCAGAGAAGGAGACTCCACAACCTCTCTGGGCAGCCTGTTCTAGTGCTCTGTCACCTGAACCGTAAAGAATTTCTTCCTCATATGGCGATATTTATATTGGCAAATATTTATATCCAATTTCTTAATAGCACTAATTCTTCTACACAGTTTATGAAATGTCTTGCAAGTCTCATCCTTAGCTATAGTACACCTCCCATCTGAGATAAGACAAGTTTGGATTTTATTTTTCCAGTTTTGTGTACAATTGGACAAGCAATACAAATTATAGTTCTAGGTACAGTAAACCTTTGTTTTGACAGTTTTTACAGAAAGCATAACTAAAACCACCAGATCTTCTGTTTTATGCCCCTGGTTCGTAAATTGCCCCTTTGTAGATCTAAAAGGTACTCTGTTCCCAAGAATGTTTGCCTTGTGTAAGAGGCACTAAGGACATTCTGCTAAGCCTGTACTCTTACTAAAAATGCTTTGTTCTTTATATACACATTAATTGAAACCAAAGCTTTCATTTCTTTTAGACCTTAATGTTGTATTAATATTGTATTAATATTGTATTACTATCATCCAGAAGTTTTGATGATATTAAGAAGACTGCATCCATCCTTTCCAGAAAGCTGTTCAAAGGTTTGCACTTTCTGTGGAAGACCTAGACATGATATTATACCTTTTTTCTTCCTAAAGTTAGTTTAGACTTAGCAAGTCATAGAGTATAGGAAGAAGTAAAAAGGCAGTTTTGAGGGATCCCGAGAACTACATATATTTTTAGTAAATAAACAGTACCTTGATGTCCCACTGCCCCTCTGGCATTTATTGTCATTTCATGACACTGTGTTTCTTCCATGAAATATCATTATCCCACTCAGAGACAAGAAGATGCTTTATAACCCACTGATGGGGGGAGTCAGAGGTTTCTGTGCAGAGTAGAAACTGAAGAGGGAAAGAAGGCAAGCCAGAAGGACCTAAGCATATGGCAGCAGGGGTCTGTCAGACCTGTAACAGCCTTTAAAGGAAATGAGTGAGTTCAGGATGTAGAAGGGCGACCTGTAGGGTTTTCTGGTTTTGACACGTGGTGTTACCTGGGATCCTGACTCCAAGCAAGCCACTTATGAGAGCAGATGTCAAACTGAGTGTCTGGCCTAAGCTTGGGATTTTTCTTCTCAGGGCAATTTTCCTACAGTTAATAGTGTGGGCACTTCTCCTACAAGCTTTCTGAGACCTCCTCATTCAATAAATCTGCTCTGACAATACAGCTGGCATCTCTAAAAGCAGTCAGCTACAGTACAATGTAGCAGCAGGAAAATCTTTATTCTATCACTGCCAGTGCCAGTCACAGCAGTGTTCTTCAGTGATTCTCACTGAATTTCATCAGGGCCGTGCTGCTGAGCTGCATACAAGTGGCAACAGGGAAAATTAAGTGTTTGCATTTGTCTTCCTGTGGAGCAAAAGCATTGGACGGACACCTTATGTGACAAATGCATCCCCATCTCCTGGACAGCAAGAAGGAAACAGACCTCACTGCCTATGCCACCACAGCCCCCCAGATCCATGTTCATTTATGCAGGCCTTGAAGGAACAGCAACCTCCTGGTGATTTTACAGCTTTTGGTGCTGTGTTTTTATAGTCTGTATAAACAGACACAGAGTGGGTCGATGCAGTGTGGCGGTGTTGTGCTGGCACCAGAGAGATCATAGCTGGTGTAGAGCTCTTTGCTGACACGAGTGAGTTTATGTTCAGAAATAAGGAGTATTCTGAAATGGGAATGTTAAGTGAGGGTATCAATTCATCAGAACAGACACCAGAGAGAGGAAAATACCACATTGTTTTCTGAGGGATTTCTTTGGAAGTCCATTGCTCTAGATTTTTTTTTATTTTTATTTTTTCATTTTCAGCTTTGCAGAAGAGGACCTGGCAGCTGTGGAGGATGAATCAGAGTCAGCAGTGTGCCCTTGAAGCAAAGGCATTCAACCGTGTCCTGGTCTATATTAAAGTGCAGCCAGCAGGTCCAGATAAATGATTAATTCTCTGCCTCTGGTACTCGTGAGGTTGTATCTGGAGTACTGTGTCCAGTTTTGGACAAGAAAATGTTGACCAGCTGGAACTCATCTGGTTGAGGGCCACCAAGACTGGGAGCTGGAGAGTGTGATATATGAGGAGGGGCTGAGGGAGCTGGGTTTGTTCAGCCTGGAGAGGAGCAGGCTTGGCGGGTGGTCAAATTGCTGTCTTCACCTGTCTCGTGGCTTGATTTTAGGGTGCCCAATATGCAGTTCTCTGGGTATCAGAGCTGTTTACATTTGCAGATCCTGTTTGGTGCTCCGTGTTTGACCATACAGTGGTTGCTCATAGGAACTGAGACACGACAGTCACACTTCAGGTCTGAGGCAAAACTGAGAGGAAAAGAACAACCATTACGTGAGCAAACACAGCATGTAGGATACTGCCAACTACCACTGGGAAGTCACAGCATCACACCTCAAGACAGATCCTGGCAATCAAACATTGCTTACAGGGAGGACGAATGCTTAATTTCAGTCCCATTATGTCAGGGAAGAGAAGCAGTGATTATTTCACTACCTTATCCAGCCATTTCAGGACAACTCAGTTAATATTTATGTCCAGAGATTTTATACATCATTCATCATCTCCTGTTCCTATTCTCAGGCCAGGATGACTGACTGGAACTGTGCTGAGCGGAGGCACTCCGGATGAGGAGTACTAGTTCCCATTGTGCAGTTGTCCTTCCCTCACCCGCTCTTGTGGAGGTTTTCCTCTCAGGAAGGACTGAAGAACTATGGCATAGCCAGGAGCAGAAACCCAGAGGAGCCCAGGACAGACGTCCAGCTGGTGAGTCCCCATGGCTCAGTGAAGCACCATGCTGTCTAGCTGGGGCAGAGCACACCCTGGCATAGCTAACCCTGCTTCTGGTTTCAGTGACGGCTCCCGCAGAGCCAACTGAAGCATCTCTGCATGCCGCTTCTGGGGTTTACTCACTGTGGTCACCGGCTTGGATGGGTCTGTACTCATTGTGTACACGAGTCAAACCGCTGCTTCATAGAAGGACTGAATCAAACTTCTGGAAAAACATAACCAAATGTTGAACAATAGTCACTGAATGGTAACAGATGTTACTACACAAGTCAAGTGTTCTTGATGCCTTGCCTCAGCATGCAGCAGATTTTGGACTAGAATATAGCTAAACACAGCCCTGCGTTTTTATTTTCTATATCATGGGAATGTGTTACACACTCTGAATAGGCCAGGATAAATGCAGTTTATAAATGTGTTATAAATCCTAACCTGGTAAGAGAAACTTGATATTGAAAATATGCTTTTGGGCATATTTCATCTACATGTAATTTACAATAAGCTTCAGCAGAATGGCTGGAAACTTGCATCACGGTACTGAACTGACTAAACAGTATGCCTTGAGGTTATAGTTGGGCACTTTCATTTGTGTGAGTACATCTTAGAAAGCAGGAGATCAAAGGTGTCATCTCAGGAAGTACCCTTAGGCACTCTGCTGAACTGCAGTGCTTGCTGAGACAATGCTTCTTCGGAAATAGGAACTTTGCAGACACAAGTGGGAAGGTTTCCCTTTGGTTAAGTCCTTTGCTCAGCAGTAGACTGCAAGCAAATTTAGGGAGTAACATTATTGTTGAACATTGGCAAAGCAGTGCTTTGAAGGGATTCATGCCTTTTATGTATACATTTGTGTGCACATGCGAAATATGAGTCAGTAATACAATAACTTTTTCTCACATAATCAGTGCTAGGCACTTTAGCTGGCCATCAAATGCTCAGTGAAGATCACTGATTCTACAGTAGAAATAAATAAAAATTTAAAAAAGTCACTGATACCCAGAATTGATCAAACCAGTTTCCATCTGACAAAGGAATGTGCTGGTGAAAATGGCAGCCTGCACACTCTTAATCTGGTTGTTTGTATAGTTAGGCAAGCAGCAGAACTGTCTCTCTAACAGAAATAAAGCAAGGTTAATATCTTGAGGGCTTTGTTAATTGACAAGTACAAAGAAAGTAATTAAGAATTAAGTTACCAGTATGTTGTTGGCTCAAAGCCCTATCAGAAGAAGGTATTGGAAATATGGACATCTTTTACGCCACTCGCTACTCTATGGCAGAGGCAAAAAGGACAGTTAGAGGACACAGGCAGAGCAGTAGGAGACATTTTCTGTCAAAAATAGCAGAAAACCAGACACATACCCATGCCTCACGTAGACCAATACCATTGTGGGCTACAAAGATGATGTTGTGAACATGAGAAGGAATGACTTGGCTGTTCTGGGCCACAGATCATCTCACTAGGAGCGATGAACTGGTTCCTGAAATCAGAGCCATTATGATAGACTTATTCTGATGACACCATCTGACACAGTGCTTGAAAATCTGAGATGCAAAAAAAAATGAAACCAGCTCAAAATAAAAGGCACTATATACTTAATTTCTTTACTGTCTGACAGAGCCCTGATACATTCTCAGCATGAGTAAAGCTAAATCATGAAATCAAATTAGCACTTTTCAAAGTAGAAAATAAGAAGTAGGAGAAGAAAAATACTTTAATTTGCTATTTAACGCTTGCAACAGATAGAATAATTGAATAGATTAGTGGAACATCTCTGTGAAAACATGGTTATTGAGAAAACATCATATAGAGAAATCTAGAGAAAACATCAATATTGTGCAAGTTTAGCACATTAATTCCAGGAACCTTTTCATAATGCCCTTATATAATAATTTCCTGTTCTATTGTTCTGTATTCTAAACAAACTTCTCCCTTTGAAACATGCAATTACCAGCTTCAAAATCCATATTTTGTTAGAATAAGTAGGGAACCTAAAGCCCCTTATATAAAGAACAGACAAGAAGTCAGTTGTTCACTTAACTCCCAGGCATCTCATTTCTGGGCAGAGTATCTATGTGTTTTGTAAAGCTGACTGTAAGAAAATGTTTGCACTTTGACAGAGCGGGTATTTGTCGGGAACATTAATGCCATTTCTGGCAACAAGAACGGTCCTATACAGTTTCATGCTAAGCTACTTTTTTCTTCTTTTGCAAATCACCATCCTGTACTCTGTGGTGACACCATGAACATAACCGAAGGCTCCAAATACCAAGCGGGTGTGGGAGGTTGGAGAAATCACTTCAAAGCCTGGCAGTGCTGCTTGTCATTCAGATTAAAATGGTGCACAGGCACATTTTCATAGAGGGTCGTTTTCACACAACAGAAAACCACCAATTTGATATAATTCTATTAGATATTATAAAGCTGACATGAATATTTTACTTGATGCAGACATTGGTCAGCTCTTTCAGATTTTGTGTTTGAAAAGTAATTTTTATCTCCTTTTTTTGCAACAATCAGGCTGAGCAATTTTTAGGCACCCAATAATTATGCAACTTGTGGTATTTATCTGATGGGCTAGGTTGGACTGTTACAGCCTGATGTTATATTGATTTTCTGAAAATATATTTGTTAATGTTATTTAAAGGACAGGAATGACTACAAGGCTGTAAGCAACTCTAGCAAATTTTTAACAGCGTAATGGACACAGTGAAGCCCAAGAGACCATGCTATCAAGCCAGCAAGCTGGTTTCCAAGGGGTAGACCAGGCAGATGAATGTCACGCAGTGTCCTTTTGGAGTTGTGGGAAACCCCTCCAAAGCCCCCGTAGAACAAAAGCAGGCCCCAGCTCTTTTGTAGGCCCCAGCTCAGAGCATCACCAAACCGAGGCAGTCTCAGAGACCTCACACTAAACAGCCTTGGACCCTATAACGGGGGAAAATGGCAAACAGGAAACCCCGCTGACCACAGCTGTGGAAAGAGGTTTGTTTGCTCCAGCAGGCTGGTCCCTCCTCACAGAGTCTCGGACGGCCTAAATCCTGCCGAAGCCTGGTCACAGGCAGATCTTTGCAGACCCTGCAGTGCTCTGTATGAGCTGCCCTTAGTGATGTTATATGGTTTCTTAAAGGTTTTAAGATACAACACATCTATAGAATGCCTTCCCTTTCACTGATTTGTATTTTGTTCTCTGATTTGATTCCTCCACCTCCCCCCCAAAATAATAATAATAATAATAAAAATAAAAAGTCATCACTTTCCTGTTTCATTGGACTTAAGTTAGGCTCTTCTGATTCTGAATTTTTACTTCAGGTATTTCTTCCATGCAGAGATGAACATCTTTTTGTTTTGGTTTGGACTTCCCAGGCTGATATACCTTTGGGAAATTTGAGCTGTCCTAAGTGAATGCCAGCAAACGTCCTTTGGGACATTTGCCATGGGTCACTTACACATGTGTTCAGGCATGGCATGATTGAATATCCATTATTTCAGAGACTGACCTTGCCCATCTGAAAACATAGAAATAAAAAATGTTATACCTTTCTTGCAGCTAGAGACACAGAGTGCTGAGTTAAAAAAATATAATAAAAAAAATGGCTCCAGCACTGACGCATTTGCTGCAGACTGCAGATACATTCTCTATATGGGCTGAGCTGTCACCTGCACTCAGTTTTGTCACCTGGAGCCACTTATATCAATTGTGAAAGGGATCTCATTGTATATTTATATAAATTCACTTGATACAAAGTCAAGCTTTTCCAAAAAGGAATTTAACTTCTGACTGATCTTAAACAAAGCCTACCTAGAAAAATCCGCTTAACTTCCCTAGGAACTGCTGGGGCCCTAAGTATCTGTAAGTGTACATATTTCAGTACTTTACAGAGCGAAAATGTGACAGTGCACAGAGATGCAGGAACTCTTCAGTAAGCACTGAATCGGGCTGTTGGATGTAGGTGGGGTCCTGTGGCACCACACAGAGGTACCAGCTCTCAGCAGAAAGCAGCATAGCCCTGAGAGTAGAGCAAGCCATGCCCACACAGAGTCAGTCTCAGCATCTGTGCCGTGACTCCCCAGATCCTTAATATTGCCTCTCACTCTTCAACATATCTGCTCTTTTCTGTCTGTTCCACATCATTCACTCCTCTCCTGTGATGGTAACACTCCACTGCTTTCAGTCACTTAAACATTCCCCTGAGACTTAAAAGAGATGCTCTGTTAGCCTTCAGTCCTGGGTAATTTTCACCAGGTGTAATTACAGTCTGACTTGTCTCCATTCCCCCTGAAACTTCACTTTGAAATTCTCTGTGGCTGCTTCCTATTAGAAAAGCCATTTCACTTCACTCGAGGTGATTGCACTTCACAAGTGAGTAGAGTGATTTCTAAACACAGCTTGAAAATGCCTTCAGCTGAGGGTTACTCTTGCCTTTTTTTTTCAGGCAGAATTCAGTAAAAGTGTTGGTCAGTAAAGGAGCTGGAAATTGAAGCTTGACATGTACACATCTGAGAGGAATCTGTCCGATAAAGAGAAAAGTAAAATAATCCCTTTTTCTTTTTGAGAGCTGACTTTTCCCCTGGCAAGGTAAATTCAATTACAATAACTGCACTGATTTCATTGCAGTACCACTGGGAGCACTCTAAATCCATAAAATAAATTAAACACAAAGCACATATGATAGATATATGGAAAATTATTCCAAGCTCTTTCTGTGCAATATTAATATATTATTTATCAAAGCTTGTGAGCTTCCTCACAAGTCAGGGATGAATGTTTTTAGCCACAACTGGCTTGTGACAGCAAAAGAAGAAGCGTTGCTGCTCACTGTCAGGAGAGTGCCTCTTCGCAGAAGACTTAGTAAGAGGGGAACTTCTACTGCCTGTCCATCACTGAGATTAATTCAGATCCCATTACATAAGCTTTGTGGAAATACATTTTCTCTGTTTCTGTCATCTCCAGTTGAGATAGTTTGGGATTTAATTTTGAAAATTTAAAATTTTATTTTTTCCCGACAAACTGGTTATAAATCTCTTACTAGCTGAGAGCGTACAATGTGCAAAGATGTGTAAGTATATTAGACATTAGCAAATGGGTAATCATGAAAAATGGGTATGAAAAAAATTCAGAAAAATGACCCTGTCTGCAAGTGTCTTGCAAGTCTAGTGTTATGATTATCTCTCAATAAGAGATTGCATAAAAGGTGATTTTAGCTTCCAGATGTCAAGAATGTATTTGTTGATTCTTAAGTCTATCTTCAGGCAAGTCTTGAATTTTAAATGCTGTCACTGGGTGAATGCATAATTAATGCAATATGCAATTAAGGTAATGGCTAATTAATTGCTCTTATAGTTCATTTAGGAAGCCTGTTATTAATACTAGTTACCTGGATAATACCTGAGATTGTTGCAAATGCTTTTAACGACACATTAAATCAGGCATGATAGAGTTAATGAATTACAATAGTTTCTCTTCTGATGACACTAGTAATGGATTCTGTAGGAATATTAACCAACAAAATTGGACATTTAATGAGTACATTCAGAACTGGTTCATGTTCAAGCTAGTTAAGTCACATACAAAATGTCAGCTTTTGGATTAATTTATCAGAGGGAATAGGAGGCTGCTCATTTCTGAACCTTTCATTTCCACTTCAACCCATTGATATCATCAAATGTAATTTTTGAAGTTAATGGAGACATTTCCCTACGTGTACCGAATGTAGCTCCCATTGACAGTATTAAACTCTCCTGGGGAGAGAAGGGGAGTGGGAGGAGCTGGTGTGAGCTAATTAGAAACACTCATTATGTATTATTACATGTAGGAAAGGTATATGGTGTATACTTAACGCATGCCTACAGCAGTGGTGACCGAGCAGACCTGTCAGACTCCCATCAGGTAATGAGCGAACGCGGAGCAGCACCTTCTTAGCTCAAAAGAATTCAGACTGCAGAGCCTGAACTTGCTCTCTGGCTTAGGGAAGGTATCAGACTTACTGGCTACAAAATCTTTCTCATTGCAAGGTTAGTAACGATTAGGCCAGGTCTGACAGTAAAGCAGAGCTGCTGCTGAGAGACCCACCCTACCTCCAAATACTGGACCATAAGACAGGGGAAAAAAATCCCTCCACTTCAAAGTTTTTATCCACTGATCTAAATTTTCCAACTAAATTTTAATTGTATATATTTTTCTAGGAAACGAAAGGCCTGGGCTGAAGTCCATGCTTCGTATCAGCTACGAGAAGGAGGTGGAACTGCTGCAACCATATTGGTGTAACTGCCTATACTCATACAGCCCACCCTAAAAGGCTCAGGGGTGGAGATCTTTCTTTTTAAGCAGCCTCAGGTGGTAGCCAGAACATTGCTGGAGGTGAGACAGGTGCCTGCATCCTCCTTTGGGAGTCCTAAAGCAGTCCCCAGGCAACAGGCATGCATGTCCGTAGTGAAGCCAGACAGACCACAATCCTGATATCCCACTAAAGCGACCACCCATTAAACCCCTTTCCCAAACCAGCATCAGTTATCCACACCTTAGTACCGTGGTGAAAGAGGGGGGAACAAAGAAGGGGTGATGCAGGACAGTCAATAAAAACTTCTTTCAAACAGGAGTGCTGAGTACTTTGCAGCCCGGTGTTTGGTTTTGACATTTATTTTAGGCATAGCAGATAGTGTTTCTTTACTTCACCTGTGCAGTCCAGCTGAACAATTAAGTGGTATTTTGCACAGGCTGATTTTATGCTGGGAAAATGTGAGCCAGTTTTGTTAGGTTATCACTGAATTTTCACTTAGTAATTTTGTGGATGTGCCTGCTGTCCTCTCTCAGTTTTTCCATTCCTTTTTCTGTGTGTGCGCACCAGGTGTTTTCATAACAACTTTTTTTTTTTTGCAGAAGACAGAGAAAGAGCACTACTTGGGAAAACATTTCACAACTGGGCTATTACTTATATTTCTTTTTCCCCTGACATTTATTAGATTAACGAGCTCTCAGATTTCTGGCTAACCCTGAAAATTTATTTGTTGGTTATGAAAAATGTCCTGTGCCTGTTGTGTCTAAATACAGCAGTTTATATCGGCCCCCCCTGCAGCTCTGTGACCTGGAACTAGTGGTTCAGTTACATCCCTGATATACAGGCTTCAGCTGACCAAGTCTGCTGGGGTAAAGGCCCCTCAGCAGGTCGGTGGGCTTTTAGTCACGGCTTTTCTGAGGTCTAGGACCAAGAGATCTGCTGTGCCTGTCTCGCTGAGCTTGAAGAGAGCCCATCCTGACCGTCCCACAGGAGTCACGCTTGGCATTGCAGCAGGAACAGCCCCTGGTCCAACCCAAGCGAGTGCAATATAAATAATTCAGGCTAATTTAGAGGAGTGTTGACTCCATTTAATTTGTAAAGCTTTTGTCTTTGAACACTAATTAATAGAAAAGGATTTAATATATCAACATAAGAGCAGATACAGGTTAACATTTCAGAAGGCAATTATGGGAGCAATCAAGAGGAAGATATTTTAATGGAAACATTTGGAGGTAATATATCTTTGGAATAATGGTTTTGCTAAATATTAGGAGTTACTACTCCAGGAGTAAGAGATAATGGCACCAGCATTACCCAGCACACAGAGAAAGTCGATTAGCTGATTGCAAACCTGCTAACAGAATCAATGTTATCTTATTCATACATTTGCTGCTTAATTAACATTCGGGGGGAGAAAATGGAAATGATGCCATAAAATCCTCCATTTGCATTCAGGTACACTGGCAACATTTATGCCATAAAATCTTTATGTATCAGCCATCCACGCTAAACAAGTCTTATCAATGTTCCTCGAGAGCCAAATGTTTGGGGTTATTATTTCTGCTCTAAATTGGTAGAGGAAACATCATTAAAGCTAGCTATTTTTGTAGTTGTGTATTATTCTGAACCTGACAGATTGCTCAGCACAATCATAGCTTATTTGGACACATTTGGTATAACTTATCACAAGGTCTTTGGCTCCCAAAGCAAAACTAACAAATTAACATTTAAAATTTCAACATTGCAATGGGGATGTTAATGTTCATGTCTCTAAGGAGTTTCCTAATGGAGTCAACTTCACTGACTACAAGTGTTTTCCTTTTAAAAAGATCTTTGAAGAATTGTGTTTTAGCTAGAAAATAAGGGCACAGCTTCACAAAACTAGCAGGGAAGGTAGTCTGTGGTAATAAAACTTGTACACATGTCCATCCTATGGTAAAGCAAAGCTTGTTCTTCAGTGATGATGGGGGCATTATTCAACATTTAGTGTGGGGTAAGAGGATACACATGCACAGGTATCACACAGAGGTAATTAATACACTGTAAATCCACAATCTAATTTAACTTCAAGGCAGCACTTGCACTAAATTACTGGCTAATGAAGTAGTAGCTAGTGAAACCCAGGCATGATATCTGTAGGAACTGGCTTTAGAAGAACAGTTTTCAAGTGCAGAGAGGGATATGGAAGAGAAAAAGGGCAGAACTTCAGAAGATGACTCAGCAGGCAGGGACATCACGGTCCTGGGAGGAGATGATGGACTTTGGTTGAGGGGAAGGGGGCAGAAATAACTGTGGCTTATACCAATAAATGATAAGCCGTGGCTGTGTGGCCTTAGTGTCTGACTTCCCGGTGCCTGACTGTTGTCTTTGGTTGCTCTGGGCCCTGACTCACCCTTCTGAGTCTTCTGCTCATCACCTGCTCTCTTGTGAAAGCCAGCAGGTCAAACAAGCTCTCCAGTGCCCCCTGGTACTATACAGCCAAGGCAGCAGATTCATGGGCTTTCTATTCAGGGGAGACCTTATTGCTCTCTACAGCTACCTAAAAGGTAGGGAGCTGTGGGGAGCTGGGGGTTGGCCTCTTCTCACAGGTAACTAGTGATAGGACAAGAAGAAATGGCCTCAAGTTGTGCCAGGGGAGGTTCAGGTTGGAAATGAGGAGACATTTCTTCTCAGAAAGAGCAGTCAGGCATTGGAAGGGGTTGCCCAGGGAGGTGGTGGAGTCACCGTCCCAGGGGGTGTTCAAGGAAAGGTTGGACATGGTGCTTAGGGACATGGTTTAGTGGGTGACATTGGTAGTAGGAGGATGGTTGGACCAAGCGATCTTGGAGGTCTTTTCCAACCCTAACGATTCTATGATTCTCAGTGGGTAATGTTAGGGCCTGCAGAAACAAAGCGGGCAACCCTCCAGTACCAGGGGGTGTGTTTTAATAACTAAAACTTTAATGCTGGTCAGTGCTTGCCTAGGAGTCCTCCAAGCAGGGGCAGCTCCCGCTGACTGCTCAGAAACAGTGCGATGGCTGTAGGTTAGCTGGCTCCTTGGCCGGAGCTGCCACCGTATTACTGGTCTATGACAGCTGCCAAGTGTAACAGCTGTCCAAACAGTAGGTACTAACGTGTAAGAAATTATGAAGTTACCTCATCAGAAGTCTCCTGTCTTGATTTTGCGCATGTAACCTGTCATCGAGGGTCTTGCAATTTATTGCAATTTAATGCAATTTATTGCATTATTTGTTAGCTCAGACAAGAAACTTTTAAAAAGAAGCAGTGAATTACACATCACAATTTGTTATACAACTTACACAACTTAATTATACAACTTAAAATTTGCAGAAATTAGATAATCTTTTATGGATTTTGTTTTCAATTTGAATTCAATGCTTAGGGTAAAAAAAATTCAAAAATCAAATTTGCATTTGCAGTGAAAATGACATTTCTATTTTAACATGTATTTGCAGAGGAAGTCAGTACAATAAAAACATTAAGTTTTAATTATAACTATGTAAAGCCTAGGGCCAGAACCTCCAGAGGAGATACTTGGTCTGCTGCAAAAAAGAGGAGCGTGCCTCCAGAGGATATTTTATTTGCCAGCCCACATTTACTCTAGCGTTTCTCAGAGATCGTGTAACATAGACCTGCATTTACATAGTAAAAGGGAAAATAAGGAAAACAAATAGCTCTTGCTTTATGGCCAAACATCTCTTTCCAGGACTTTGCCCTTGGATCTGCACATGGTTCCTGTGCTGTGGTTACTTTAACATGAGACTTAGCTTAAACAAAAGGACGTATGGCAGGAGACCAGGCCTTCCCAGCACTTGAGTAGAAACCGATGATTTAGAGCAAATTAGGTAGTGGCAGGCCAAGCCCACAACTCTTATAAGTAAAGACAGCCTTGCAGAGAAATACTTTGCTGCTGTAGGATGTTCTAACAAATCTGTGGGAACGGGAGTTAAACAGTCTTTTGCAAAGATACTGGAGTAAAATAGAGAATATGTATATTTTTTGCTGGCTTTTCCCAGGTGTGTGCTCCCTTTCCACAGTAGAGAGCCCCTCAATTTCACAGGGTCTGAGAGTGGTTCCCAGGAGGGCAGCTGGGCTGCCCAGGGACCCCGCAGTCAGGGGCCTGCGTGATGGCAGAGGCCTGAGGTAGGCCGCACGCAGTGCGTGTTACTGCCAGTTTTGGTGGACTCTCTCCTGTACATCCACGTTTCTCTTGTACTGAGGAGCCCAGGTCTGGACACAGCCCTCCAGTGATGGCCTCGCCAGTGCTGAGGGGAAGGATCACCTCGCTCCTCCTGCTGGCAACGCTTTGCCTAATGCAGTTCCGGATACCATTAGCCGCCTTAGCAGCAGGGTGACATTGCTGACTCATGTTCAATTTGGTGTCCACCAGGACCTTTTCTGCAGAGCTGCTTTCCAGCTGTGTGCCCCCCCCAGCACGTCCTGGTGCCTGGGGCTGTCCCTCCCCAGGTGCAGGACTTTGCATTTCCCCTGGTTGAGTGATGCTTGTTGTTCCTCGGATGATCCCTGCTGCTCATCCCCTCCCATCCCTGCTAACCTGTCCAGCCCTGGGGCATGGTGGCCATGGGTGAGGGCTGGCCTTGAGCCATCCCCCACTGCCCTCTTGTCCCCATGGGCACTGGCCCACCTCATGGCTGCTGCTGGAGAACAGGGGCTTTCCCTTCTGTCACTTCATGCTCCACAGGCTCCTCCAGCTGCTTTCAGTGTAAAGTTGCTCAAGGCCTTCTTCACAGGTGTTATGATATTCTCTGCCATGGCCTCGGAGTCATCCTCATGCAATTTTAAGCTTCTGCCAGAAGTTTCTTTGACTCTTCTCCAGCTCATGTTGTCCTCTGAAGCATCCCTCTGCTCTGCTGGGTTACCTGTTTCATCACGTCGCACTCTGTTGTTTTGTACTATTTCCTTCACTTTCATCTTTTTTCTGTACTTCTAGGCACTCCTTTATATTGTTCATTCTTTCCAACAAAAAGGATAGACCTGTCAGTGTGAAGTCTGCAGGACTGTACACACAGGACAAATAGTACAGAGTTTTCCTAGTTCTCATTCTGGCACATCCTTTTCCCAGGCTTTTGTGGATGAACACATCCATCACTTCACAAAAGAAGTTCTTGAACTGCTCTCAGAAGCTGTTTCCCTCAGCAACAAAATGTACCCAGCTGTCTCCTCGCTGTGTGCCTCAGGCCCTGGGCACAGGCTTCTTATCCCAGAGCATCAACTGTGGTAACTGTCATGGCTTCATTGACATGGTATAAAAGCTTGAAGAGCGAAAAACAGGATAGTCTTTTAAGCATGTAGTTTTTCTTTACAGGCAGGCATCTGCAGTGCAGGATGTGAGGGGGGAGAGGGTGGGGTTCTGTCTCATCTCATGCGAGACATCAGATTTTGCTTGTGAATCATGAATTCCTCTTCCAGGGACTTATTGTGCATTCTGTGCACTCCCTGGATGTGTTTTTGGAAAGATAGATTGGTGAATGCCACTAGCCCTGAGATTATAAAGCAAAATGATTTCTAGTTAGCCAAAAGAATCAGTAAACTTCTTTGCTTTCAAGCCCAGTGGGAGGCCCAACAACTTCTTTTTTCAGATTAAGCTGGCTCTGGCTCTGGGCAAATTCACTCTGTGAATAAATAGCAAGTCAGTAAAACATTAATTCATGAGCATCAATAACCACTGAGGACAGCAGGATTGGCTGGCTAGCATCTACATGCTTGTGACCTGCAGAACCCTGAGATTCTCATTGGCGTTGTAGCAGTCATTCATATTTTTTTCTGTTTGCATAGTGTTTCAAAATGACTTTAAAAATGTTGAGAGCAAAAGCTGAGAAAATTGTTGCTTGTAAGTAATATACATAGAATGCTTTTCCATTAGCTACAGTCTGTTTACAGGCAGAGTGGAATGTTCTTCATTAAAAGCCAGAAAATATTGGAAGGTGTCTGAAAAATAATTGTCCTCCTTAAAACTCCTGCTGTGCTCTGTGGCTTGTATTTTAGCAGAATGATTTTACTGAGAAAACCCATTGTTTTTTTTTAAAAGCAAAGCATTCTGCGATCGATATTCTACAATGTTTCTAGTAGGAAAAAAAAAAAAGTGTTTTCTTCTGGGAGAAGAATTCAGAGAGCTTTACTGAACCAACCAAAGACATCCCCACTTACCTGTGCTGGAAGACAAGGCACTGTCCTACCTATGGCATATCTCAGCTCTAGTTTATACACTTTAGACACAGCCTAAGTAGCTTTGGGACAAGTTGTTTCACTTTACTGTGCCTCAGTGCCTTTATCCATAAGCTGGGGACAATGATGATGCCTGTTTTCTAGAGCTTCTTGAACCTTCTGACTGAAAGGTTAAAGGTGGATTTTCACTATTCCTATTAATACTTTTTTATCGCTGAGATATGAAAGGAGACATTTTCCTCCATGCAGTGCTAGGTTAAGTATGTTTAAGGCTGTCTGCAGTTTTTAAGTCACTGGCTTTAGGAGCCTGTACTTTCTTTCAGCCATGAGGTAACCTGGTGGCTGGTCACCAAGGACAAGCGAGAGGAACTTTAGGACTCTGCTTGGCTTGTCTCAGGGTTCAACACTGGCTTTGGGAGCCACAGCACTGGAGTTGTGCAAAGGATGCACAAATAGCTGTCTGTTCTATTGAACACATCCCCAGCACAGAGAGAGAAACTCTGGTTTCAATTTTTGGTGCCAGGAGTCATCACAGGCACTGTGTGGAAAAGGGCTCTCCAGATGAGGATCTGATTCAGTACCAAAATATAAGCTAGCCAGCACACTTAATTCAGAAGGGAACAGAGCATCTTCACCAGCATGCCCAGCATCAGGAAATCCCAGTGGAGTCAGAGAGATGCATAACATGTTGCTGGGCTGGGCCTAATGCACGATAATGGGAAATGAAGAGACTTGCTTGTATATTTACAGGGCAAAGTAGGGAGGGTGAATGTTTTCTGTATGCAACAGATACGTATTTGCATGTATGTGTGGCATTTATAGGTATGTAGTTGATATATATAAATATGGATGTGTATGTGAATATGCGTGTTTACTTGGTACAGCTAAATGTTAGGAACATCAGTACTAAAAAGCATTACTGCACTAAAGAAAAAAAACCAAAAGCACTTCTCTAGCTGGCTGTGAGAGAAATGGCTGGTCTCCTGCTAGGTTTGTACAGCCTAAAAATAGTTCAAAAGATGCTTCTGACACACTTATCCCTACCGTTTGGTTGCCAAATATACTCCGAGTAAGTACTCCGAGGAGAGGATGCTCTGTGCTCTCGGCGCGCGGTACTTTCCCCGTGAAGCAGATGGAAAGCAGCCACCGATCCGAGCGGGGCGGCAGGGCCCGAGAACAACGTGAGTCATCCGACTCGTCAAACTGAAGCCATTAGCGCAGAGACCAGGCAGATGGCGATGACAGCGCGAGGCACGCTGAAGGAGACATTTACGAACGGGCCTGTGCCTTGTTTTTCTCATCTTTGGCAGTTCAGCTGAGGTAAGTTCCTCTCAGCGAGCAGGACACTAACGTTTTTGTCTCCTTCAGCAAGGCAGTGTTTGCTGCATGCCTTTGGTGTTATCCACCCTGCAGCAGCCAGGACTGAGCTGCTCTCGCTCTCTGCATGCCCAGTGACTTACTGTGCCCGGGCCTCCAGCCACCAGGCTTTTACCAGGTAGCTCGGGGGTTGGCATTAACAACCGCCGTACATCTGCAGCTTCCAGCTCGTGAAAGATGGTGGGGCAACAACCCTGCAGCACAACGGGTAAGTGTGAATAAGGTGCCTGTTCTCTCAGTTCAGGGGATGAGAAAAAATATATGCTCTTCTTGCTCTGAGTCAGTCCAGTCAAGTCTGATACTGATTCCTACAAGGGCACCATCAGGCCCTAAATCAGTAGCAGAGTGTTTCGGCAATAGAAAGACAGTATGTCCGCACAGATGTGAGTCCTCGTCTTGAGTGAACAGGGGGCTTTACAACCTAGGTGAACAGCCATTCCTAGGGAGTGCTCTCATGAGACTGGCACATCTATCTGACCCAAGAACCCAGCCCTGTATATTCTGCATGATGAAAATCCCTATAGTTACTGGATGTAGCTCTTTTCAATACACTACATACACAACTTGTATCCTTTGTTTTGTGGACATAGCCCACTTTGCCTGACACTGGTACGTTCAAATATTGGTATCTAACTATCTACAGGCCAGCATGGTTGACCTTTTGCTCAATGTGTGATACCAGGTGGAGGGCAATGAGGCAACCCCGAAGAGTTCTCCTCGTGTCTGTAACATTGTCAGTTGAGGTGCCGCAAGCTGGAAGACATTCACCGTGATGACTTCTGGCAGCTGAAAATATTGTGGCATAAGGGAGTTGCATCTCTTTAAATCTGGCCTCAGGGTCCTATTCTTTCACTCTGTTTTTATTAATGGGTTCCTGATTTTCTTGAGACAGTTCTCCATTTTTTTCCTTTTTATTGGCATTTAAGAAGTACCGAACAATAATGGTTTTAATTTGCCTGAAAAAAAAATATCTAACTAATGGATTGTCTAGATGAGTGAATATAATGTAGTGGGGCATTTGGCTCACCTCCAAAGTCTTGATGTGACACTGGTGAATCCGAACGGATGGTGGCTACCCGTTGGCAGGGCAGAGACCTTGTTTGCAGTGCTTTCAAGGGCTCTGCTCCAAGGGTGCCCACCTGGAGAAAGCTTCCTCTGCTTATGCGGGTGCAGATTTGTTCTTTAGAAACTTCACACAGGTTATCAACCGACAGACCATAGCAATGCCCTGGGGTTTGCACTCAAATGGGTTAGAAGAGGTGTGGTAAACCTGTGGCCCTTAAGCCACAGGCCACTTGTAAACAGCTCAAGTCCTCGCTCATCCCAAGGCAACCTGACACAGACGGCTCTGCAGCATGGAGACCTCAGCAAGTTACAGCCACATCCTTCTTCAGCTGTCCCCAGTGCTCCCTCCCCTGACTGTGCCACATGTCCTGTGGTTTGCTTCTTGATATTTGGCTGTTTGGGCCCAAAAGGTTGGGCATAACTGAAGTGATCCATGGGGGAACAGTGGCTTTAAATGTCCCCCTTACTGCTTATAATAAAATCCCACTTGTACTTAACTAAGCTAGGAAATAGTACACATTAAGCTATTCAGAATAATATGTATTTATTTTCAGTGCTATTTTTATTAAATACTGGTATCATATATCCATGTCTGAGGTAATAAATTAAAAATAAATTCAAGATTTCAATCCTGTATTTGTGCTGCGTAGTTCTTCTACCATTGTACATAATTTTGATGCAAACACATGTAGTCCATAATTCTGAATGCAGCTAGTAATATTATTTTAACACAGTCACTTTTTGTTTCACTATAATTTTGCTGAGAATGGTTATTGCATGATACACTTTTAATAGATGTTTTAGTTATACTAGAATTTTCTATTAAATCACACATATCAAAGTTATAGGAAGATGGGGATGAAGATGTGCTTTGAGCCAAGGAAGGCAAATATTGAATCAGAATGTTAGCACATACGGCAGGATTATTGTCTGCTTGCACTTGAGTCCAGATCCAGCAAAGCCACTTCAGTATGTGCTTAGCTTTAGACATATGCGTCGTTTCAGTGACATCCATGGCCTTAAGTGTTTGCTGAATCAGGGACTAGCCAAGTCTGCAGACCTAAATTCATGGACTTTCTTTAACTGTGTGTTATTTGAAAACAGTTTTGCTGGTTTCTTATTTTGCAAGATGTTTTGTAACAACCTCTGTAAGATTTTTCATCAGTGAAGCACCCATGAAAGTTTCTAACCTGGTTCATAAATACACTATGAAAAAATAAGCGGCTACAATGACTCTCTTCTACACATTTTGTTAAAAGCAACACCTGGTTTGAAAAGTTATTAAAGTAATTTTTCCCATGGTAAAATATATTTAAAAAAATAAACTCTTCATTTCATCATCTTCCATCAAACATATAAGCTTGTTGAAGGGCAGGGCATACCTCAGGTATTTTCATTTATAAATGCAAGAGATTGAACGTATCAATTCTTTTTGCACTTAAATGCTGGTGGTAGTAAGGCCCTTTCAGCTAAGTCTCCATCGAGCCCAACATTAGTGAGCTAAAGAAACAAACAAACAAAAATTTGTTTGCATATAACTTTTTCATAATCCTGAATTGTGAAAAAAAAAACAACACCCACCTCTCTGCTAAGAAAAAACTCTTATTGAACTGCTGCCATTAAAAAAGTATACCTCACCACCATGTCGTTTTAACTTCAATCAGTGATTCTGAATGCAAAAATTTAAACACTTGCTAAAATTACTGTGGCATGCCATCAGACTCTTAGTGTTCATAAATTGTGCTAAAACCAATTGAATCTGGAAGCTATCGTTCAGAGCTAGAGCTAATGGTTGTCTTGGCGTTAAAGGTCTATTTCCACCAGATTTTACTTATTCTACTTGGTAAATGATTGACAGTGCTCATGATGTGATCCTGAAAAACCCTTTGGTACTATTACCAAGAGCTGTTATCGCAGTCTGTATGAGGACTCTCCATGCTCATGCAGTGCAGCGCGTTGCGGAGGGGACCACGTTTCTCACTGCAGCAGCCTCAGACCCGGCCCCGAGGGAGCAGGCGTGCAGCCGGGGCCTTCAGTACTCCACCGAGCTCACGATTGCCATTGGCTCGTCAAACGTTGCCAGCCTTATCTGCTTGGGGGTGGGGATGGAGAGGATTTCCCCCGTGTCAGCCGGTGAGTGAATCCCGTTGTCGATTATGTTTGGGACTTCCTCCTCGTGATCTTCGTAGAGCGTGTTGATGTGCAGCAGCGGGTGCGTGGGGTTGCAGTTCAGTGCGGGGCCCGGTTCTGCTTTGACTGGGTTCAAAGTCATCGTTGTCGTCGCAGCAGTGGTGGCTATGTGGTTGTGGTTGCATGTGACAAAAGCCCCAGCAGCGGGCCCAGTTCTGCATGTCTCTGATGAGTACAGCATCTCTTTTGCAGGATGAGGGGCATCTAAGAGAAACCAGAACAGCCAGTTAAAAGACAGGTAGCCTTGCACCCTCCCCGTCCACCACAGAGCACTGTCCTGAACCAATAAAGGCCATTGGCAGTTCTGCCACTGATTTCAATGGAAGCAGGAGTGGACCCCAAAGTGAATTTTCTTGGGACCCTTTGAGGAATCCAGCAGGACTGCTTTGTAACATGAGGACCATAAGCTCAGGGAAACAGGACAAACAACAAACGGGTTTTGTAAATCTCACTTTTTTAGGCATGCTCATGCTTCCAAACGTGAATGGTATTTTTGTAAAATGAACAAAAAACAACTGAAAAGAATCTTTTACTCTCCTCTATGGTCTGGCAGGTGTTTTAGAAATGTTATGATTTAATGTTTTGACAAATGCTATGAATGTTGAAAACCACAAGATGGAATACAAAAAGCACTGATATTTTCAATGGGAAAAAATAGTGGTTACAGATTGTAAGCCACTTGTCTTCAGAAAGAACTCAGCAATTTGGTGTCTCTTTCTAGAAATTAGGAGTCTGCCTTACCTGATGGACTGCAATGTTGGTCTAACTCAAAAGCAAAGCTGAATACTTTTAATTAGAATGGAGAGTAACAGAGCCCCAAAACTACAGTAATTATTTTTCACTCTTAAAATATTCAAGCACTAATTTAGATGAAGGTAATTGAGACCAGAAAACCCCAGTAGTTTTGAGGAGTTGAAATCAGAGCAGGTGACCGGATAAGGAAAGCTGTAGAATAGCTCACATGCACATTGGGGAGTTGGAGGGCTCTAAGGAGCATACGGATTTGGAAGTGACAGAAACGTTTATACCTCAAATCACTTCTTTGCTGGGCAGTGGGTGACGGTAGCTGTCAGTCTGTCGAGGCCCAGAGGGAGGTCTTAGCTTGTAATGAGATGAGAGCCATTGCTTTAAGTACGTACAAATCTTTCTTTAACTTCAACTGCATAGTGCTTCTTTCTTACGTGAGTAGCTTACAAAAATAAACAAGAAGATACCTATCTCTGTCAGTTTATCTACTGGTCTATCACTTTTCTTAGTGATTACATGGCTTTCCCCATCACTCTAGCATCTAACAGTTGTTGATTTATTTGGAAAACTCTTTTGAGGCAGAAAAGGGGTAGCATTTACAGGACACACACAGGGAACTGAGACACAGAAAGAGCATCTCTTGTGAGGCCACAGGGGATGTGAATGGCAGAATTCCTGAATCCCAGACCAGCACCCACACTTCAGACCATCCATCCTCTGGTCCACATCAGACAAAGGGCAATTTAAAATGCCTCTTGGGCGAAGAACAGTATAATCTGAGTTGTGCCTTCATAGGTGGCAAATGCCAACCCCTAAAAATTAGTAGTTACTGAGATTTTTTTTTTTCTACAGGTAGCTTTAACTACCTTTAGCACAGTTTGTCACAATCTCTTAAGAAGTTGCTGTTATTGGTCAGCATACTGGTTGTCTGCCATGGCAGTTTCTATATGACTTGAAAATAAGGCAGGTTGGAAATATACCAGGTGCTGGTGGAGCAGGAAGAGTGTCATGGAGGCCAAGGCCTCCTCATTTCCTTAGCAAGGCATGACCATATTCATAATTGTGAAAATCTGCTCATGTTTGAAAAATTACCAGTAGAAACAGCCTACAGGCTGTTTTGTACAGCTCCACCTCTAATAACGCTTATCCTCCATATAGCTGTATTCTGATAAAGAGAGAGAACCATTGTTTCTGAGACCTACAAATCCTAACATTATTACTTATCCCAAAATCTAGTGAGGTAGGTCAAACTGTTCAGGAACGCTTTGAGTTCCTAAAGGTCACTAGGAAAATCATGGTCTGTGGAGGTGGTACTGGCATTACAGCATACTGTACCTTTGAGAGAGGAGGTAACGTGTACTATGACGTTCTCTTCCTGGTTTAGGAATCCACCTTCTTGGCTTTTTGATGTAGGCATCGAGGGGATGGCTGGAATCTCTGGCTTGGGTTTTTTACTACTAAGTATATATGGATGTACATCCAAGGAAAAGTGTCGTGTGTGCTTTTTTTCACTGCCTGTGCTTGGGATGGCGTTTGACTCAGTTTTATGAGCTGACGATTGCTGTGAGGTTTTTGCAGTGGATTCTAGCAAAGGAGCGATAAGGCTATCTGTCGCCGTTTTTCTCCGCACAGGCTTAGGCTTTTCAGGTTTATGGTTTTCAACCTTCATAATGGCTAACTGTTCCTTGAATGGCTGAGGAAGTGGATTGGTAGTTGGGATCCATTTCATCTTCTTCCTTGGTCTCTTAATGATGAGCTGCTCGTTACCATCAATGTCCGCTGGGTCGACGCTTGGGTCTATCGTTTGGATCCCTGAATCACGCATGGTCGGAGTGGCATCATGATTAGACTGGGCCAAGGCCGCAAGCAGCTGGCGTACCACATTGTCATACATCAGATCACTTTCATTTGTAATAAAATCCAGACGGTTCAAAGATTTTATGTGGTCCCGATTTTCATTACAAAACATGGCCAAAATATTGATGTCACAAAACTGGGACTTCTGCCACTGTTTCTTGGTCTTTATTCCAACTTTGTTCAGTTTATCAAATATGAAGTTGGACTTACGAAATATGAAGAGGTGAATTAAGTTGATAAGGATGATCAAGTTCATAAAGCAGAGGAGAACGATATCTACACCCGCAATAATCCGCTGGAGCTGGACAGATGGCAGCTTACAGTTCACTCTGATGTGCAATTTGGAGCTGCTTGTTTTGTCTGGAGGCTCTCCTAGTGCACATGTAAATTCATTTTGCTTCTGTGTAGCATAGTAGGTGGATAAGTATGTAATCGGTATAATGCTTAAAAAGATGATGAACAGATGTCTCGCGAGATAAAGCTTAGCTAAGAAGTTACTGCGTCCTCTCCTTTCCAGGTATTTCTCAAACAAGTTCTGTTCGGGGCTTTTTTCCTTCTCTGCGTTCTCAATGATTTCTCTTTTCTCTCTCTCTGTGATCCCTGGGCCTTTGGACTGGATCTGCTTCTCTATTTTTGGTGCCCGTCCTTCAGCTGCACGGTGGTAGCAATTATCGATCTCCTGGAGCAAAAAATTAAGCTCTGAAGTCAGTCGGGTGGAGGCCAGAAATTCCCAGCCCAGAGCTGGAATGTACATTATCCCAGCAAAAGCCAGCAGTGCATAAGGTAGGAACTTATGCTCAAACAAGGAGGGCCAGTGGCTGGCATCAACTCCTGGCAAGGCATCTTTTAATTCTGTCCAACAATATCCTCTGGCATACAAGGCTTGATCGCGGGTGAAGTTGTGTGGTGTGTAACAGTATATTGGCTCCTCTGTATAACAGAGAGAAAAGTCACTGCTGTGCATTTAACCTACAAAAGGAGCTCTGGAAAATAAACATTTCAAATGATATCAATTTTACTTTACTGTATCTTCACATGACTGTTAAGCCCACAATGTCTATTAGACAGCTCAGCCTGCTCACATCTTCACAAGCCTCCAGGCAAAACTATTTACCTGGAAGCTTTATAATGAACCTAAGCTAGAAATGTCAGCAATAAATACATATTTTGGTTTTAGTTATCTCCCTGAGAACAATATCCTAAGCTAAAGTATGGCCTAAACTCTGGAAAAGTTAAAAGACCTGATATCCACTATGCAATAGCTTAGGATGTTATTTTGGCATATGTGCAAATGCTGAAAGGCATTTAGGTGAAATTTAAGGTTTATCCCATCTGAATATTCTTCTAAATAGAAAAAAGTTAGATATATGATATAGTTAGTAGATATATCTACTCAGTGATATAGTAGAAAAAAAAAATAAAGACATATAAACATTTAGGCAACTGTATCCCAGTTAATGGTCTTGAATTAAAATGTGACTGACCAAGACAGAATCTGGTGTGTTAATTGTATTTACCACTATGAAAAATTAATTTTACATTTGAAAATGTAACATCATTTTTTACATAGTGTGCAATTAAATGGTGGATCTCACTGTCCTACAGCATTATGGTAGCAACAAATACAGTGGATCAATAAAACATGTAGACAAAGTAACGGAAGAAAAAGTATAGCAAGAATTATTTAATACACAGATAATGATCCATTTTTTTTCCTTAGCATCATCTTCAAGCCACAGGCTGCTGGGCAGTGGGAGGGTTCTTCCAAGAAAATAATACCATATGCTTGTCTATTTTAATACTACTTCCTAAGCACTTGAGTTTTGCTACCATCAGAGACAGGATACTGGGCTAAAGAACAACTGCTTTGACACAGTAGGTGTACCATGTTCTTATGTAATTACATTTTTCTAATAGACATGAAAATAATGCAGAAAAACTTGTGAAAGATAGAACAGCATTAACAGCTCCGAAATCAATGACCATTATCAAAATACCCTCTTCAAAGAGGAAGACCATATTTTAATGTTTTGGCAGGTAGAACAAAGTGAATATACAGTGTTCTGGTATACCTTTAAAAAAAATCCTAAAATGAGATCCATAGGAGGAAGGCATGTTCTCTTGAATTGAGAATCGCTCAAGAACACCAAGCTGGCTCCAGTTCTGAACGCAGTCACAATTCAGATGGAGAACAGCTCACTTGAAGAGTGGTGGTACTGTTCTTTTAATAATACAAATCATGAAGAGAAATAATAAAATATTATGTCATTCAAAAACAGTAAGTAAAATATTAAAAATTAATAGGCAGGCAAAAAAGCCCTAATCCTTTTGGCATAACAGAAGACTCCTTAGTTGACCATCTAACTACTCCTCACATTCAAGCAAATTCAAAAGCATTTACTAGCACTTTGGTAAAATGTGGATGTGTAAACATATTCTCTGGTCTCCAGAGATCTACATGGTTAGAACTGCACAAAATATTTTTAAAGTGATTCAGTGAAGATTCTTTTCTAAAAATATAACCAATTTGGACAGACTTGCTAGAATAAATGATACTACCCAAGACAGGATGCAAAGTGAGTAAGTCCTGTGTATTCTCTAAAATCACTTCTGAAGACTATTTTAAAATGATCTACCTTCAGGCTTTCTCAGACACAGCTTCCCGTTTAGAATAACATTGTGTATTTAGTCATCAGTTACAAGAAAAATATTCATTGCCTCTCGTCTTCAGCAATTACATGCCCTCCTAACCCTACCCATGAAAGGATGCATACAAAAATATTTAATTCCTACTATCAAGGAGTTACTCTATGATTTCCCAGGAGATTCAGAAGATTCCTATGTGAATATATTCCCGGCAAATAGCTTTGAGCATTTCTTGTAAGCAGAAATATTTTGAATGGTGTGTCCTAAGCTCAGTAGAACCTGCCAACATAAAACTTAGTTTCCTGTGTAATACATAGATTCATTTCTCCTGGGTCTCAGCACCATGAATAGTTGGGAAGACAGCAACAAGTATTCATATAAACCATCCATAATTACTTTTTTGGGATTCGTGTATCATTTGCTACTACCAAATAAAAAGTAAACAGTTCTCACTGAGGCCTGAAAGACTAAGGTGACTTCTGCCAAAATTGTATGTATATAACAAATATTAGTTTAATGTATAAACACATTGAAATGTCTTAACATTTACATTGATGTTGGACAGATCACTTGGAGACTAACTGCACTTTGTCCACTGCCACTGCTTCAGTGAAGAACTGAAGTTTCACAACTCTGGTTTGGACTCAACAGTTTCATTGGAGGCTACTTCAAAAATGTGGCTGCCCAGCCCAGTAAAGAAAGCAAATGACATTTTATAGGAATTTACTAACTTTTCCTGTTAAAGATATTTAGCTGCTCCCACTGCCTGGTAAGTTGAGAGAGATCTCTAATTTATCAGGATAGCTGAGCATGGTGTTCCATTCTTAATGTTGTTATTTATTGATGCTAGTCCCATATTTTCTCTGCATATTTATTAAATTGACATGATTTTCATTATGGGTCAGGTGAATCCCAAGACCCTTCAGACAAAACCCCATCCTCAGTGAAGCCAGTGGGACTTCTGATAACTGCCTGAAGAGGAGGCGGGGTTACACTTCAGTTTTATTCAAACAGTGTTTTCTGACATGTTTGAGTCATACTCACTGCTGGAGAATGTCACTGATCTTGTTAGTTACTCCACAGGGGACTTTACCTTATCCTTCTCAGCAAAGGACATGACTCACAAAGCAAAGCATCAGTCCTGGAAAGCTCATTCATCTAGAAAATCATCGAGAAAACAGAGAGGAGGGGAAGACCCTTCCAGACAAAGATTCAAAGCAAAAGACTAATTTACTTGGTGCCTGGAGGAACCTGTCTCTCTTCATTGACAAGGGGATGCCAAGCAAGATCAATGCTAGGTTTAAGTTAGCTTTTGTGAATGCTCCTAAGGCAATAGCAGCATTTTACCTTGCATTTAACACCATGAAGGTGTTTGATCCTATCATACTAGGGCATGGACCCGTTTCTCTTCTACTGAAATGTGTCAATCAGAAATAAATGAGAAAGGAAAGCATCACATCAGTAACTAATCTGGTTTGTTATGAAAGATGGCATCAACATATTGCTGGATCTCAAAATGCAGATCTGTTGAGGATGGAGGAGTACCAACTTGTTCTCACATACACAGCTCACTTAGCTGTGAGAAACCCATAATGCGCGTTCAGAAGGCACATCAGGTGTATTTTTTTTTCTACAATGATCTGATAGATAATCAGCATTAAAAAACAGCTGTGTTAAAACCATAGCTCCGATATTGGGTCATATACTATAAAAATAAAATAAAAAGTACGTATTTGAAGTTTATACTCATAAATATAGAAAGTTTTTCCCCAAACTTGGCAGTTTAATTGCATATGGCATAATTATTCAATTGTGTAGGAAACGATAAAATGACAGTAGAATAAGATACAATAAGGAAAAACGTTTTTAAAGCTTAGGGGATACTACGAGGGCTGAGTGTGTTGGTCCTCTTCTGAGTGTTGTCTGGGCTTAGGCCATAAGTATAATCTGTCCCTACACATTCCTTGATAGCTACATTCTTGTGAGTCCAGGAGAAAGAAATTCCTACCATTAAAAGATAAATAAATTATGGAGAGCAAGGTCATCATCTCCAAAACAATCTTTTGCCTGTTCCAAACAATAATGAAAAGGTGGTACAGGGTATGCATGTATCTGTGACTTGTACATGTGTGCAACTACAACAAAGGTAAAAAATAAGATACTACCCAACTAGCCTGTAATCAGTATTGAGAGCTGGAATACTAAACTCAACATTTCTTCATTAAATGTGATGGCCTACTGCAAGATTTTCAGGGCTCATGCTCAGTAAAATCTCAGGAAGCTCAAAGCCTGAAGGTCTGCCATTAGGTCCACCTATGCAAATGTGTTAACTGCATTCCAACATATGACGTTCAACACAGTTGTTTCAGAAAAAGAATCACTAGGAATACCCAAGAACAAATTCTGTTTCTGCAATAATTGCTAAAAGTCGCTGTCATTTCCATGAAATGTTCCTTTTGAATAATTTTTTAGGAAACTAAGTAACCCTGTGTTAATGCTGTTAAGAAATAATGCATTGGGGAAAAAGTCCGTAATATCAATACATTATAAAGTATATTATACTTAATATTATACTGAGTTGAGTATAAAGATGCATACTAGGAAGCTTAGCTTCCCTTTTTCGATATCATTAGGTGATCATAGGAGCAGTACATCAGATGTTTTCAACAGCTGTACATAAATACATTTTATGCTGCTCACTGTTCATGTAAGTAACTTCTAGAAGTCCACAAAACTAGTCTCATTAATAAAATATGAGACATCTCAAATTAATCTTTTTGGATATACAGACAAGATAAAATAGTCAAAGCAGAATTAGTTAGTTGTGGAATATAAAAATTCTGTTATGCCACTAGAAAAAATAAAAACCCTTGAGAGCCAAGTTTTTTCACATGCTCCATTCTGTACCATCTCATCCCATCAGTTTAAGTACTACTTAGAGAAAAATTACTTCCAGGCAGTACAGTGGTAAAAAGGACATACTTCAGGGGAATGAAAGAGTGAACATGGTTGAGAGAAAATAAGCAAGGTAGGGAGAGGGATGAAGGCAGGGACCGTGCTCAGAAAAATGTTGAGAAAGAACCTAAAGAGACGAAGTGGAAGGCAAAGTATGGAAGCTAGGTGCTGCTGAGTCTGCTGCCTGTTAGTAAATACTCTGAGAAATGCTTGGGGCTTTCTGCAGGTGCAGGCTACCACTTCTACTGTTCTCAATCCAAGGTCAGCCACCTCCTCCCAGTGGTTCCCCAACCTCTACACACTTCAGCATACACTCAACAGCCCTCTTCAAGAACCCCTGAATTAAATACTCTTTGTCAGGCTGCAAGTGTTAAACATGTTAGATAAATTAATCCTGCTTAATTTCACCCTGGAAAAACAATACTTTAAGTTTTGAAATTCCTCAAACGAGGGGCTGGGTGGCTGAGGTTTGGGGTTGGAACCCCTGTGCAGCTTCCCATTGCAGAAATTAATCTCAGATCTGAAAACAGAGTTACCAACAGAAAATCTGCTAATTGCTGCTCTGGAAATTATACCCCAATGCAGAATCACAGAAACGCTACAAGGAACCTTGAAAGTTAATGAGTCCCACCTCATACTCAAAACAGGGTCAACACTGAGCTCAGACCAACTCGATCAGGGCTTTGTCTGGCTTGAAAAACTCCGAAGGCTCAGGCTGCACAACCACCCATGCAACCTGCTCCAATGCTTGGTTGTTCTCAAGGTGATTTTTTTTTTCCTCTGGGTTATGCCTAGCAAGAATGGCTGATTCATGCAGGTACCACTTTTTTCTCTTTTGAGAAACGGCCATTTCTGAGAAGGAATGCAAAGGCTCACACTGCAATACAAGCTGTTAGAGTTCAGGTCCCAGTTTTGCATCTCAGCCAAAGGAAAAGATGTCAACAGCACAGTCCACCAAGGAGGCTGTGTGACTGTATGCATATGCCTATATATATTGAAAAAATAATAATTTTGCAAAAATGTGAGCTCGTATGTTGTACAGAGAGGCAACACTGTCAAGCAAGACACAGACAAGCTGGTAGTTATGTATTATTCTCCTGTATCTTTCAAAGTTTATTTTTTACAAGTTTTCCTAGAAAAAGTGAGTGAATTGGATCTAACACAAATATTCATTTGTGTTTTTCAAATAAAGTAACAATACCAGCCTCTTAGTATTCAACACAGTAAAAAAATAGACCCTGCTTCTAAAAATGACTTCATGCAGTTTCTTTGAAGCCAATGGGATTACTCATAGTGCATAAAATTAGGCATGTGAATCTCTCTTTGAAGAACTGATGCTGTAGGGGGGTCAATTTCGAGCTTCCAAAGTTTTATTACGAGCAATAATCAAAAGTTAAATAAATAAATATGGGCAACACATTTACAATGTTTTTGGTAGACATTAAAAATACAGGAAAATATTTTTAATACACAGTATATACCCCTATATAAAGGGGCAAATGACCCTTCACACCTACCATATTCCCTGTGAAATAAAGTATATTCACCAAAAGCAAACTATAAACCATAACAATAAATTGTGTATTTTCCTGTGACCTCCACCTTTTAGAACTTACTCTGGAAAACCAAATCACACCTCATTAACCCTCCAAGTAGATTGCATGATTCCAGCGTTCCAAACAGTGATTCAATAATGCAGGAGGCAAAGAACAATTTCCTAACAGCATACAGGAAAAAAAGGAAAAAAAAAAGGAACCCAGTTTACAGAAAATATAACTGAAAAAAATGAAAGATGAAGAAATTCTTGTGCTTGCTATACCAAGACAAAGGTTAGTATGTCTCCTGTTCAAGTAATTCTTTGAGGACCCAAAAGTAAACATGCTGCCTGACCGCCACGGTCATACACTGGTTGTAGGCAGCAGAGATGCTGCTTAGGTTCTGCCATACAGGCTGGGTCTCCCAACTCCTGGGCAACTGCCTAAACCCTCATGCTCTGTCAGACAGGCTCACAGGGAACGCCAGTGGGAAGGAGACACCAACTCTGGAGACCTAAGTATCAGGTACGTAAGTATCAGGTAAGCATACGTACTGAGTTAAATATATTGCAGACTCACCCTGGGCCTATGGCTTTTCACCCTCTTGAAGAGGACTGCTAAATCATCCTCATGTGGGTGCTCAGCCTGCCTACAAAGAAAAGCTGGTATTTCAGTCAAGTTCTCTGAAGCGCTCCTCATCAGGTCCTCTCCACTTGACTGTAAGGAGAAAATCAGTGTTTAGGATCTCTGAATCTTCCTGCCCCATCAGATGCTAGAACACGAGTTTATAATAGCCAAGATAAATGAGAAGCTCCCTGAATTCAGCCACAGATGTTGGTATTTGACAAGTGTAGTTCTATCATAATGCTTTTCCCTATGTTGTATCACGTAAGTGTAAGCAATCAGACGTACATCCCTCATTCATCTCAAGTACTAAAAGGAATGCACAAGAAAGCAGGTAGCAAACTGTTTATTTTGAGAAACAGAAATAATTTATTTAGTAGTTTTCAGTATTTTTTAAAAGGAAAAGAAGAAATGTCCTGGATCCTCTTCTCTCTGGAAAAACAGAACAAAAACATTTACATTACTAAGGCTGAAAATGTAGTCTAGGTAAGAATGATGTCACCTAAACAGTAAACAGCTTTTCCATCCCAGACAGAAGCTTCCATATGGAATATGTAACTCTAATTTGGATGTGATTTTAACAAATGCTAGCTAGTATCCAAATTAATTCACAGGAAAAACTCCTTTAATTTAACAGGTTTATTTCAACTACTTTATTTAAAGGGTATTTAAAGGTTAGAAATTAGTACAGCATGAGGATGGATTCCTGAAATTACTTTTGTGTATCAATTGTAGTCATACTGTCCTATTTAACTCAATTAACTCATATGAATAAGAAAAAGCATTCATAGAACTCAGCCTTAGCTTAGCAAGCTGATTATTAAGAATTATCATTTTTATCAAAACAAAAAGACAATACCTTTACCTTTGTTAGGGAATATTCTTTCCAACTCTGAATAAAGGTTCCATGCCCATGAAGTCTTCCTAAGGTACAAATTTCTCCATGATCAACAAGGTAAGGTATAGCCTTTTTTGACCACTCTCTGAAATCACTTGTCCTGTTTAAGAAAAAAATCTTAAAAGAAAAGTCCCTAAGGAAATGAGACAGGAAACCATCTGCTACTAAGTTTTACTGACTCACATTCTACAAGGATTAGTTGTAATGGGTGAGATAAACAGCTTCAGAGACTAACAGGCAATTGGTTTCCAACAGGGGTGTCCCCATATTTATAATTTGGGGCCATTTTTATTGCAAGACTGCTGTTCAAACTGCATGTATTTTGAATTTGCAGAATCACTATATTAGTACTGAACGTTCCCAGTGGATATATAAATTTGCAGGACTGCATTCCCTGTATGTAACATACATTAGCTCTTCTGAAATTAGCTGGTATGCTGAAGTTCACTTACCAGCAACCTGAGGCTTAAAGACTTGTAATGCCTGCCCTGCACAATTCAGGAGAGAAAAATACCTAGTCCTACTTGGTTCGTATGTTGACGTCTGTTGGGGAAGATTATTCCAGAAATGGCAACCATTATGCAGACAGTGCAGAAACACCTAAATGAAATCCCTTAGGATGCTCCTAGGGAGAAATGTTTCCTCAGTAATGAGCTACTATCCACCACGTTGATGGCCACGCAGTACGGTGGCAATGTTGTCAGAAAGAGAGCTTCTCTGTAATGACTGAACTGTTGAGCAACACTGAGAGCATTTCTTCCTGTGGTCAACAGAGCCTTATGTGAAAACAAAAGACATCTGGAAGGAAATTACAATGCTTGCACTTGCACCTAGAGGTGTGTTTCTGTATTATAATTTGCTTTGTACTACGTTAAGATGTGAGGAAAGGCTAGATTTGACTTTAACGGAATGCATTCACCAAAATATAATTAATGAAATTCAGCCAGATAGCCCTACAAAAGAGATCTGAATAATATTTACTTCTACAATTATCCCTAATATAAGGAGGTAAGTGGAATTTGGTATGTCAGAACTTCTGTATAGGGGTAGAAGTAACATGGGAAAGTAAGTGTGTTCGTGTTACTCAAAGATCAAAAAATATTTTTGGGCAATTCAAAAATTCTCCTCTAGAGGTGGAACCCCAAAGCATCTACACAGGCACCCAGACACTAGGATGATGCGAACTAGATTAGCACCTAAAGCAAACTGCAAGAACACATAAATGCCAAAGTGAAATGAATACCTAGTGAAACTGATGACACACAGACAAGGGTGGCTTCTTAATGCAAGGGTCAAGCGCAAAATACAAACACAGGAAACAACAGGAAACAGCACGTTTGTTCTACTGCATTACTGCTTTTTAATGGTCAGAAATGAAAAAGATGGCTTGTTTTAAGTACCTCTTGGCATAAACACAGCACCTGGAAAACTTCATATTAAAAAAAAAGAGAAAAGGAAAATGCAAGTAGTTAGTTCATTAGGTAATTATATTCTTTTAGTATCTTAGTATTTGGAGGCAGAGATGACTGGTCTACTGGTTTTTGGAAAACTGGTCCCTCCATGTATAGAGAAATTGGGGGTTGTGAAGTATCAGACCTGTGCTGATCTATCATGACAGCGCAAAAGAGAATCAGCCTCCAAAGTCTCCCAGGGACCCTGCAACTTCCAGCGTGGAGGTTTCCTGCCCTCCTGAACAGTTTGTGGATCCCACAGAAGACAAGGCACCTCAGCCTCAGAAATAATTACTTCACTGTACAGCTGAAATGCTCCAGAAATAGTCACTGAGCTCCAAGCTGCAAAAAACTCACCATGCATTCAGCAACTGGTGCCAGAAAAGAAAAGCAAACAAAACCCCAAACCTTACTATCGTAAGAAGTACTACTGTGTTTCCAAGTTCAAATGCAAGAGAATAATATACAAAATCCCTTATGATGGAAACACCAGCACTATTTTCAATGTTTTTTCTTAGAATAAATCCTGTATCATGTGAAACAAAAGAAGCTTCTTCAAGAATGATGCCAGTCTACTGTGAAATAATTCAGCTTTATAATTAAATGTGTATACCTACTGAAGGTGCCTACTGCAGTCATCTTTAGTGTTCAAAAATCCCAGGGAACTCAGGGATGATACAGATTGTTCTTGAGGAGTTTTACCAATCTAAGAAGCAATACAAGCTGAGACTTCTAGATCATGGATGCATAATTTGTCTAGTTTAGAGAGAAAAAGCTTCAAAATACTTCATGGTAGCTTTTGAAAACAGTCTCAACCTTACTCTTATTTATTCAAAAGGTTCCCTCTTGAATAAGATGAATTGTACAGCTCTTAAACAAGACTGCTTTTGACCCACCTATCTGTTCAGATTGTTGAAGTTATCCTGAAAGTATGTATTAAACTAAATCTTATCCAGATTTTGGACCTCTTCACATATGAGACACAAGAAAATGAAAGGGTTAATAGTGTATACAGGGTCATCAAAGTCAATATGAAAAAAAAGACGACATGTATGTATCAATGAAGACTGAGAGATGGAATTTGTGACAGAAAAACGTCTGTGCCCTCTGGGAATTGCAGTGGAATGATTACATATGCGAGGCTCATGCATTTCCTCAAGATTACCTTTCTATTTAATATTTAATTGCATAACTGCAAATCTTTAAGTGACCAAAAATCACAAAGCCAGCTTGCATATTTCACGAACATTGTGTTTGTGTTTTGTTTTGCCCTCACCCTTTGGTAAGAATTCCAACTGCAGTGCAAACTGCCAATGGCTGAACCACAGCCAGCCCGTGGCTGCTTGCACTACTTCAGTTCTTTTAAAAAATACACGATTAGAAAGCACTTAAACACAAGAGGTGTGAGAAGAGAATTTAAGGAGTGTTTCAGCAGCTAACACCACTTCAGCTAACTTCTGCATCCATGTCCTCACATGCATACATAAAACAATCTGGTCCAGTACTTTTAGCACTAACAGTAACCATTTGGGAAAACGTCATCTTCACTTTTTTACTATATGTGGCTTTAAGTACAGCTACAGAGTAAAAATGGAAAATAAGCTCAAAAGCCAACTAACAGTCAAGTCAGGAAGTGAGCGTGTGTAAACATGCTGCCCACAACCTGAGATAGAAATACAAATTAGAAAAGCTGACCGGCAATACAAAATGAAATTCCATCTTGTAGTAGAGAAATCCTCAACATGTACTACTTCAAACATACTTTTGGGTGAAATGCATAAAGAGACACTGAACTCACGCATACACTGTACTACACAGTGATGTAAGCATTGCTTATGCAAAATGATTACAAATCAGAAAATAAAACATAAAACTTGAACTGACCCTTCAGTCATTTAACTTACTGTCTCCTTCCATTACTTCCTCATGAGAATTTTCTAGCAGAAGGGTGGTAGAGGGCTGAGCTACGTAACTGCTAAGAGACATAGAAATACAGTATTTGTGAGCAACTTTTTGGTATTTGGTAGGCACTGTTTTATAAACCTAGCAAGAAAATCAACACCAAACCTTGGCTTTTGACTGAAGTATAAAAATCAACTGGATGACTGTTTTGCTTTATTTTAATAAAGTATTGGCATTAAACAACTTCTGAAGGAAAAGCAGACATGACTGCAATACAGAATGATTCACTGTGAATAGAAAGCACAAGGCACTGTACAAGGAATATGACTTAGCAATTGCTGTGGCTGACAACATGAATCCTAAAGCTTTTGAAAGTTTGGAAACCAAAATATTTCAATATTGTGAAGATAACACAAAACAGTAAGAACAAGGTACTCCCCTTTGGGACCCACCTCTCACCAGTCCCTAACAGAGCAAACCTCCCACTGACATTACTTGTCTTGTCTCTGAACACAGCATAACACTGAACTGGAGCATTTAAACCACTTACTGAAAACATTTAACAAGAGAAACTAAGCAGCTCATAAGGAAAGCCAAATGTCTCCTTGTCCATGGTGTCTTGGAATCTAAGCAAAGGCCATGAGATGTTTCACTACAGAAGGCTGCCGTTCACTGCCAGTGTCACAGGACGGACACCACACTTGCTGATGGAGAGAGGTGTTCAACACCCAACAGCGCTCTGCTTGTGGCTGTGGTTTGCAAGTACTACCTCCATGGTAAAACCACGGAGAGTAGTGAGCAGGATGAAAAACCCATGGAACACCAAACAGATCCCCATCAAACAGATAATGAATGTTGCAGTCTAATACCACGCATTTTCTGCATTTTGGAAAGGAAGTAAAAATGGAAATGCAGTGTATTAAAGGACCCCTTTATCTAAAGTCCCCTTTATCTAGATCTGTGCCTCCCCTGACTCACCAGGCCTTGACAGGAAATACTGAAACATCATAACTAAAAAAAGCTGCTGAACATTGATGCAGATTACAGCTGGACTAGAACTAGGTATCTTAGAGTCTTACCTACTAAACTTTAATTAAAGTTTGGGGTTTTATCATTTTTTTTTCACTAAATATTAGCCTAAGGCTGGTCTGCTTCAGCAAGAAAACACTTTAAATGATTTCTTTCCAAGTAAGTAGGTAGGTAACTAAATAAAGAACCCCAAACCCTTTATCATGTGAAAGAGAACAACCCAGCCGGCTCCAAGGCAGCTAAACGGGAAGAACAGAAGTGGCAACCTCTACTGACAGGCTTGCAGTTTGCTCCTCTGCTAGCTGGCACCCAGCATGGTTATCTATCCCTGCACTGGGACAGTACAGTACTAACGAAAGCAGAACTCTCCACGCAGAGATTAGTAGTTGTATTTTACTTCTAGTTTGCATGGGAGTAACTAATTCTTCAAGGTGCTAGGGAATGAAAAATCAGGCTTCTGGATCTTCAGATATGAGAAATAAAACCCCTAAGGAAAAAAAATACAAGCACAGACCTTTGCAAAACACTGCGCATACAAAGCAGGAGTGCTGCAACAGATACCGAAAAACATACAGGGTGTACTGGGGGCATGCCACTGTTCTGAAAGAACTTCAAACACACTGGTATTCGGATTTAAATAAAATAATAAATTGTGATCTTTAAGGCAGTAATTTCTGAAAGAAAACAGAATGAAACCAAGTAAATTCCCCCGGGACTACCACCTGTACGCACTGTAGCTCTGAACAAGAACATCACTACCAGAGAGGTTTCCTTTGCTGACACTGCCTGCTGCAGGCACCCTTCCAAGCAGCACACAGAGGGCAAATGCCTCCACAACCTTCCCTGAGATCCTCAAGGTTCACTGCACACTGGCCCATAAATACAAGATACCCTGATGGTATATAAAGTCTGCCCATGGGTGAGTTTTAGAAAGGGAGACTATTCATTTGGCTCTTGGGGGTGCTTGTCTGGGCTTTCTTTGTGTGAGGTTGCTGACCACTGCTCCTGAACGACTTTATCGCAGAGTCATAGAATGGCTTGGGTTGGAGGGGACCTTAAAGATCATCCAGTTCCAACGCAAGGCCTCATCCAACCTGGCCTTGAACACCTCCAGGGATGGGATATCCACAGCTTCTCTGGGCAACCAGCTCCAGTGCCTCACTACCCTCCCTCCTAATGTCTAATCTAAATCTATCCTCTCTTAGTTTAAGACCATTCCCCCTTGTCCTATCATTATCTACCCGAGTAAAGAGTCCTTCCCCATCCTTTTTATAACACCCCTTTAAGCACTGAAAGGCTGCAATGAGGTCTCCCTGGAGCCTTCTCTTCTCCAGGCTGAACATCCCCAGCTCTCTCAGACTTCCATCACAGGACAGCTGCTCCAGACCTCTGATCATCCTCGTAGTCCTCCTCTGCATCTGCTCTAACAGGTCCACATGTTTTTTGTGCTGGGGGCCCCAGACTTGGATGCAGCACTCCAAATGGTGCTTCACAAGGGCAGAGCAGAGGGGGACAATCCTCCCTCCCCTGCTGGCCACTCCTTTGTTGATGCAGCCGGCCTTTTGGGCTGCAAGCACACACTGCTGGCTCATGTCGAGCTTTTCGTCCACCAGAACCCCCAATTCCTTCTCCTTAGGGCTGTTCTCAGTGAGTTCTTCTCCCAGTCTGTGCTCATGTCTGGGATTGCCCTGACCCAGGTGTAGCACCTTGCACTTGGCCTTGTTGAACCTCATGTGGTTCACATGGGCCCACTTCCCAAGCTTGTCCAGGTCCCTTTGGATGGCATCCCTTCCTTCTGGTGTATCAACTGCACCACTCAGCTTGGTGTCATCTGCAAACTTGCTGAGGGTGCACTCAAGCCCATCATCTACGTCATTGATGAAGATATTGAACAGCACCGGTCCCAGGAGAGACCCCCAAGGGACACCGCTTGTCACTGGCCTCCACCCTGGACATAGCGCCGTTGACCACCACTCTCTGGGTACAACCATCAAGCCAATTCTTTTGCACAGTATAAATACTGCACACAGATTTACTTTAATTACTTTTCTAGGTGCACCCTTCCTGGAATCACACTGGTTTGTTGGAAAAACATTAAAGGAGAAGTGGGAGACTCAGAAATGATAATAGAAGGTGTTAGCTGAGGGACCTTCTTTTCTCTTATGAAAGAAAGTTTGGGAAGTGCAAAGAAAGGCTATAGTAATTTCTTTGCAGAGGTGCCAGTGCAAGCATTATACAATTTGTGATTTAATTTCTCAAAAACAATGTAAAGACCAGAACACTCAAACATGAGGATGAACAAATCACTTACACAAACAGCAAATACATTAACCTAAACAACCACTTTGCCCCTGCCATTAAAACAACACAATTCATTAAGTAACTTTATCTTCACCCACAGGAAAACTACACTATGTAATGTATTATCCCACGGACATAACGATTTCTAAAATTATAAATAAATGATCGTTTTAAATCCATCTGTCATAACACACGCACTCTTTGCCTTGCATGCTGATGCTGGACTCAACTTTCACACGGAGTGCTGTCGCTGGGCCCAGAAGCCTGGCACCGCACCGTGCCTAGTCACTCCTGACTAGGCTTTAAGATAAGCTGGATCCTCCATGAACTCACAGGCAGATCAGCAGTATATAGGGTTTTATCTCCTCTAGGCGCTCATCATGCAACTCATCCGATACTAAGCCGAAGGGTTTGTGAGAAACCACGCTCACCGCACGTTCACGCCCTGAGCACGCTCACCTCTCTTCCGAGAGCCTTTACCAGACTCTTCAAGTAAGGTGACAGAAACCAGAAAAAGGGGTTGTTCTTGGTTTAGCGCCATGAAGGTAGCTTTAAATAGCTTGCACTGGATATTATTAACAGCATTAGGAGGAATTATAAGCATCAGTTTTTATTTCCTACTCCGAGGCTGTAACTGATGCACCGAAGGGCACAAAGAAAAGGCTGGGAAGCTACTATGATACTAACACCCAAAGCAGCAGCAGGAACCTCTTGCCAGCGCTTTTGTCAGCAAAGTTTGCACTTTTCATATGTATTATTTAAATTGCATACAGGAAGCAATATCCAAAGCATGAAAAAAAAATATATTTTTTAAAAGATCAGTGGCAGCGCGTGGGTGAAACATAACACAAACAGCAGAGCCAGTAATAAGCACATAACTCAGCAGGACTATTGCTGTTACCATGGTCAGTGTCTCTGGACAACCTTCTTAGTAAAGAAGTTTGAGTAAATGTTGTTTTGGTAACAGGGCTGTAAACATCTAAATCAGGTCACATTTAAAATTAGGAGGAGTTTTGCTCTTGAGTTCATTGGAAGCAGAATTGAATCCACCAATCCCAAGCTCTTTTACTGCACCTGAAAAAGAAGTCTAGTTTCATCGCTCCCTTTCAGCTCCTCTTCCCTGCAAGAAGAGGCCGACCCCCGGCTCCCCACAACTTGCTTTCAGGCAGCTGTAGAGAGCAATAAGGTCTCCCCTGAGCCTGCTCTTTCCCTGCCTAAACAACCCCAGTTCCCTCAGCCGCTCCTCACAGGACTTGTGTTCCAGGCCCTTCACCAGCTCCATAGCCCTTCTCTGGACACGCTCCAGGGCCTCAATGTCCTCCTTGTAGTGAGGGTCCCAAAGCTGAACACAGGACTCGAGGTGCGGCCTCACCAGAGCAGAGTACAGGGGGACAATCACCTCCCTGGTCATGCTGGCTACACTATTCCTGATACAAGCCAGGATGCCGTTGGCCTTCTTGGCCACCTGGGCACACTGCCGGCTCATGTTCAGGCAAGCATCAACCAACACCCACAGATCCTTTCCTCTGCACAGTTTTCCAGCCACTCCACCTCAAGCCTGTAGCATTGCATATGCTCTTATAGGGTCAAATGAGCACACGAGGTCTGTGACTAGACAAATGACATTGCTTTTGGTACTTCTGAAAAAAAACACCGACAAAACAACTGCAACATTGAAGACCACAACTGTTGTCCTAGAGAATAGTCTTTCATGGCATAAAATAAACCCAATTGCGGAAATACGGGCAGATATGAGTAGTGAATAAAATTGCTAAACTCCTTCCATAAACTTGCATGGACCACTGTATAGACTCTCAGAGGAACATCCCCTGTATAAATCTCTGAGTCTCTAAGAATTGTGTCTTCCTCCGCAATCTGCAGCCTCGGAGGACTTGTTCATACAGAGCAAGTTCCTGCTGTCTGCGCAAGCAGTGATTCATCACAGATCTCTGGTAGGAAACTCACACTACAATAAACATAAGTGAAAGGGCACGACCTTTCTGGCACCCAAGGTTATCTTCAGGTCTACTAATATTCAAATTTGTAAATCTCAAACAGTATGATGTAAGCACTCTTGTTGCCTTCTGTAGGCTCGCCTTTTCATTGGTGTTTAGTTCTCTACAAACCAAGTAGAGGAAGGGACCCAACACTTTTGCATTCTACAGGAAGGACCCACGAAAGTGACCGTATCCTGCCTTTAGGTCACTATGAAGAGACAGTTTTCAGATGTTCAGCGAGCTCAGTGTGCTCTGAAAATATGGTCTCTTTAAGATATCTCTAGATGACCATGAAAAAAATGAGGCTACCATCAACTGTGGCCAAAGAATTTAAGATATATAAATGTATATTAAAAAAAATATATTCAAAATGTTTTAACTATAATTAAGAAAAATCTTCAACCAAGATGTTCTTCACAAGCAGTTACTCTTCTAGGTAATTTAATCTTACATATCCTTTATGCTTGCTTTCATTGTAAGTGTTGGAAGTCAATCCCAAAGCCACATGCAAAGAGCCTGATTTTGATATGTTTATGGATCAAACACAGCTAATTCCCACTAACCATACAAGCTACAGACTTCCAGTCCGTACATAAAGGCGCTAATAATTCCAAATTGATCTTTAGGATGGAGCCTCAGGGGACCCAAAAGAAGTCCCATGCTGTCAGCTCCACTCTTGAAGGCAATACTTCAGAAAGTAAAGCAATGGTTACCTGCCTTGCTAGTGGCCCAGAAGATGTCACAGCAATTTACCGGGTGAATGATTTTTGAGGCTCACCAAGACTTGAACTAACCTCCCAGACAGACTTGGACTAACCTCCCAGACCGGCAGGACAATGCGTTGGCTGTGATGGGCGATCAAACTAGGCTTTTTAACCTGTGAAAATTTTTATGCAGGCCCTGAAATACCAGAGATATCACGATATGGGAAAGCCCAAGAGGCGTGTACCTGTACGTAATTACCGCAGCAGCCAGTATAACAAGGCGCCCCTCCACCTCGTGGGCCAGTCAAATACCCGTGCTGCACACAGCTGACTCAACGTCAGGACCAACGCTTAGGCTGTGCCTCGTCTTTACACCTCTCTGCCTCCTCATAACGAAGCAGAAAGAGGCGCTCCGGTGGGACGTTGACACTGAGCCGCCTGCTCCCCTCCCTCAGCACCGCTGGCCCTTGGGGCACCCCGCGGCCCCTCTGCTCCCGCTGCCCGTGCCCTCGAGGAGCTGTCCACAAAGGGGGGAGCCACGGGGGACGTTTCTGGGGCCGTTGTCGGGGCCCGCTGCCCTTACCAGCAAAGTTCTTGGTGAAGACGAGCGTGACGAGGAGGATGGGGATGAGGACGGTGCCGATGGTGACCACGCGGTCGAAGGGCAGCTCCAGCTTCAGCTGGAGGAGCAGAGCCGCCAGCGCGCCCGCCTTGTCATCCTGCTGCCCGGGCAGGATGAGCTCCTTCAGCTTCTCGCCCGCCAGCAGCGCGGTGGCCATGTCGGGGTGGTTATCGATGATGTGTTGCATAAGCGGCGGTGGTGGCGGCGGCTGCGGGCGGCCTCACGCCGACGGGGCCTCCCCCGGGGACGGGGACGCGGGGACGGGCGGCGGCCTGCGGGGACAACACCGACAGGGTGGCGGCGGGGCCGGCGGGGCTTGGCGTGCCGTGGGGTGCTGCGGGGTGGGGTGCGGGTCCCGCACGGCCTCCCCCGCCCCAGCCCGACCTCCCCGTGTCCCCGCAGCCCCGGGGAGCGGTGGCAGACCCCCGCCCCCGGCGGCAGCGGCCACCCCGGGGTGCTGCAGGAGGGCTGCCTCCCCCCGGAGCTCCGCAGAGGGAGGCGGGGGGGAGCCGAGGAGCCGCCGGCAGCCGTGCCCCCGCCGTGCCCGGGCATGCGACAGCACGGGCTGGGGCTGCCCCCCGCCGAGCGCTGCTGCGGGCGAGGGAGGGGGCATTTACCTGGCAGCTTCGGCTCCCTCGGTTCGCAGGGGCTGGCGAGCACAGGCGCTGCCTTGCCAACAGCAGCGGAAGCCGCAAATAAACTTACACCGGCCCTTCCTGCCGGCAGAAAGGTCCCCGCGCCGCCGCTTCGGGGCGGGGGGCGAGCGGCGTGCGGGCGGTGCTGGTTATCGCCGCGGCTGGCTGGCAATGCATGGAAACGCCGGGCTGCAGCGTGCGGGGCGGCTCAACGGGGGCTGGCAGCAGCAGCAGCGGGGAGGAGGAGGAGGAGGAGGAGAGAGCAGCACCGGAATGAATTGCGGGAGCGCAGAGGTCCTTTAAGGATCTGATGCGAGCAGCTGGAGCCTGCCAGGCTGGGAGCAGCAGCAGGAGGAGGAGGAGGAGGAGGAGGAGGAGCAGGAGGGGGCAGCAGCCGCAGCAGGCACACGCCCGGGGCGCTGCAGCGCGCAACACGTTGCGGCGGCCCCGTCCCTGCGGGAGGCACCGCTGGCGGCAGCGCGCATGCGTCGGGGGCCCGCGGAGGCCCGCGGAGGTCGGCGGCGGGCGGAGGCCGGGGCCGCGCCGCCTCCTGAGTGGGGGAAGGAGCCGCAGCCCCCGCGGGCCCGCAGCCGGGGCACCTCAGGGCGAGGTGTCCCCGCTGGAAGGGTTTTAAAGCCCCGGTGGGGGCACGCTGCATCAAAGGAGGTGTGTGCTGCATCACAGCTGGCAGCTACGGCACCCAGACAAAAGCTCCAGGTCGCAGTCCCTCGTTCCCAAGTTGTTCAGGGAGTTTATATTTAGCAGTGCTCGGATGAAAACCAGAGATACGCTTAAATAAATATCGCTGACATTTTTTTTTTTTCTCTCAAAGATTTGCAGTTGTCATCTGCAACACAGCATGAGTAAGGCAGAGATTTTCATCTTTGCCTTGAAATTTCCCTTTCCCCACTCACTGTGAACAATACGATGATCCTTGCTTGCTGTTCAAGTTTAATTATTCAAGTTTAAATATTGGATGCAAACTTAAAATAATGGTTCTTTGCAGGGGTCCTTCCATGCGGGCAGGGATGTAATGAGCCAGGCAAGAGGGATGCCCTGATGGCGACAGCCCTGATGAAGGAGCCCAGCCAGCAGAGACAAAGCTGTCATTGCTGCACGCTCCTGAAGGGCACTGGGGGTGAGAAGGGACGAGAGCTGTCACCATCACTTGCTTCATTTTCCCAGCTCCTCAACCTCCATAGGCTCCGTGGCAGCAGAAGCAGCTCCGAGGACCGACATGCAGTGAGGAGCTCTGGAAGTGAGCTTCCTACCCAGGATGCCGGGTGGATGTGCCAGATTCTCTCACCATGGCTGTGTTTGGGCTACACATGCATTTTATCAGCCTCTAAAATACAGGCTTTCCAAACTAACAACAAAGAACTTGAACTCCTTAAGCACTTGCTGCTGCTGCAGTCAGAGGGACCACACTGAGCGAGGTGGGCTGACAGCCCGGACCAGTACAGCTGATTTGCAAAACTTCTGCTCAGACTTTCAAAATCGCAATCATTTCATCATGCTTTTCCGTGCTGCTGACAGTCTTGTCCTGCTTGTTGAGAGTGTTGCTGAAAGACCATTTTCCTAATCCTCACTTTGTCATCTCCTTTTCAAATCCTCTATTTCCCATCCATCCAGTTACTTAATTCAAAACAAGCTGCTTGCTTTTTGTTTTCAGAGGCCTCTGTGGTGTTTCTCCTTGTATCTTCCCTAGCCTAAGACCTTACCACTTATTTGCTGTCAAGATGTTGACTTTAGGTGCTTCCTCATGTTTTCACATGAGGAAAGAGTTCCAGCCTGTAGTAACCACCTCTGAGGATCTGTGTAAATATCCAGGAGCCATCTAGTCCTGTATCCCGTCTCCAAGAATGGCTGTAATGGGACACGAGGCAACTTGTGTTGATGCCTTTCCCATAGTACTGTTCCATCTTCCAGCGGTGTCCAGGGAATTCCTTGAGCTTGTGATGGTGTAATAACACCAAAAGAGTCCCTTCTTGTAGTATTTTTTCTTGTCTCTCCTTGGGTCTGGTGTCCACAACATCCCTTATTAAGGAGTTCTATAGGCTTACAGCCTGTTACATGAAAAACAACTACTTTTGTTTGTTTGAGAGTATTTTAATTCGATGGGCCCTGGTTATGGGAAAGTATTTGGATCAATCCCCATCCATCTTTTTCATGACACATATGCTTTTGTAGACATCTGTTGTATCTTTCCCCTAAATTATATCTAGTTCCACATTTAATAACCAAAGAGTCCTACTCCCATAGGAAAATTACCATAAATCAGTCACTTGGTTTTTAAAATAAATGGTCTCCATGAGTAATTTAAATTTCTCTTCCAAAGCTTTATTCATTGTAATACCATTATTTGATTTAATCATATCGATTTTGTGATCTTGCTTGGCAACATTATGTCTCTGTAGCAAGCCAAAGAGACAATCAAGATGGAACGGTACTGTCAAACCAAAACGTGGGTAAACAAAGACCTGTAGTAGGGCAGAGATGGGGACACAGAAAAATTACAGTCATAATTTATAGACAAACACCATGGCCAAGTTTCTCAGCAATAACATACTGGTATGTATGCTGCTGGATAATCTAGACAATAATCAGGCTGTGATAATAATCCTGTGCTAATAAATATTTCACAAGCTGCTGGTAGGGTCGGAATTTGATTTAGAGATCAAAGTGGAAAGGCTTGTGAATGAATTCTAATTAATTCTAACAAAAGATCAAAAAAGGAGTATTATTTTACAGTCACAGTTTGAATAAATTACTTGGTTTTATCATTTAGAATACATTGCTTCTTGAAGGTAAAGTGTGTGACCTTTTAAAGCCTTGATTTCTGAAGTTCTGGAAGTTCAGAAGTTTAAAAGAAAATGAGCAACAGTGAATGATAGATGGCAAATTCTGACGGGGACCTGTGGCCTCCAGAATTATTTGCCCTATACGAAGAGGCTACACCACCTCTAGGTGCAGGGCGAGATTTATCTATTCAAACTTGAAGGCATCTGAGCTAGATGTTGCAGAGCACTGTTCTGAATCATGTAGGAGGAGAAGTAATGTAGCAGCGAAGTTCATGTGACCAAATGCAGATGTCCTCTTCAAAACGAGATGAATCACTTCCACATTGTAGGTGTCCAGAGTTTACATATAAATCCCACTCACTGTCTCTTACATTACATCTTGGCCCAGCTCAGCCATTTCCTCAAGGGCGACTGCATGCTGTCCTTGTCAGTTCCTAGTCACTTGGGAATCGCTGCCTTTTTAGCTGGCTGTTTTAACATCAGTCACGCTACCACGACTCCTTCATGCGGTCCCCTGGGGTATCTTTATGGAAAGGATAAGGCTTCCCTGATGACACAGGAAAGGAGCAGAGATGCTCTCGCTGGGCTGGGTTTTCAGCCGGCGCTACCACGGCTCTGTCGGTGCTGCCGCCTGCCTACGTGAGCCGCCGGCACGCCTTTGGATGCAGTGCAGATGCACCCAGCGAGACGAGGCTGCCTAGAGCTGGCAGTGGGAACCGGCAGTTGGCAGTGGGTTGTGACAGTGGGGCTGAGCACGGAGGTGAGAGTTCTGGCAGTAAAATGAAGTGAGGGGCCAGATGACAGTGAAAAGTGGCAACTGGCGGTGCCGTCTGGCTGTGGCTGCTGGCACTGAGATGAGGCTTTGGCAGTAGGAGGAGGCTGTGTTCTCCTGTCAAGAAAAAGTGACTCCTCTTAGCAGTAAGATGTAATGCTGTTGCTGACGTTGGTGAAGCTTTTTTTTTCTTCTTCTTTTTTTTTTTTTTTTTTCCCAGCAATGCACATCTCCTTGCTAATGGATCTCAACTTCTGGGCTCATTTATGTCTCATCTTCTCAATCCCTCAGGTCCCTGGGGAATCCTGCTCAGCTGGAGCTCAAAAGTTTGTGCTTACTTTGCTGTACAGTGTTTCTCAAGCAGAAGCGAGTGATCAAAATCAAATTTTGCTCCCTTCCATTCAGGTCTGAAGAGCTTTTCCAACCAGCCCCATTAAAATGCTTGGAGAAGCCGTACTGAATCCAGGTCCCTTTCCCTTTCCTTTCCGTTGAGCATGGGTAACACATTCAAGCAAAAGAGGATCGTGCAGGTGACAGGAGATTGTGCTGACGCTGCAGGCTTGGCGGGTGACAGCAGAGTGCTAGGCTGGCTGGCTGCTCGCCCTCCCTCCTGCTGCTGCTACTTCAGCTTCTCTCTTCTGCGCAGAGGAAGGAAGAGATCGCTGCAGGAGGACATTGTGTGGCCTGGGCTCTTTCCGCCTGTCATCTGCCTTGTTCTGCCTGCCGGCCCACTGGCAGAGACCAATTTCTGCCTTCTTTACGTCCGTCCTTTCCTGTGTCCTCTTTTTTAACACAAAGACGTGTGGTGAGGCTTTGAAATAGAAAGACGTCCTCTTAGCTTCGTCTGCACTGTCTGCTTGTCATGCACAGGGGGTCCGCTTGGAAGCAGTGGCAGGTACAGGAGCACGCTGTGGGCAACAGGCCCTGCTCAAACCCTGGGATTCAACACCATCTAAAGCCTTTTGTGGGAGCTAGGGTGGTGACTGCAACTATTCAAGGGCAAAGATACCATGCGAGCACAAAATGGGTTAGTCTGCTGCTCGGGAATGCAAGCTGTCTCTGCATAAAAAGGGAAACTGTTGGATTAATATGAGTTAGACGGGGAAGTCAAGGCTCAAGTAAAATAAGGTAGTTCTGTCCAGAAAGTATATGGTATAGTTGAAATGTAACCAGGGTGAAATGTAACCAGCATGAACCAAAGGGTCTGAAGGGGGTTTTGGAACTCTCTAGATAACAGTATGAGTTATTGGATCCATATTGGATCAAAACTGTCTAGATAAGTGTTAGAAACACCAAATTTGGGTAACGATGCAGCAAAATTGGGACCAATGAAAAAATATTTAGGGACTTGCCATTAAATAGGTCCCATTTGTGTGGAGGATGAGAGGCTGGAGAGCAGGATCTGGGAGTGCTGGTCGCCAGCAAGTTGACCATGAGCCATCAGTGTGCCCTGGCAGCCAGGAGGGCCAACCGCACCCTGGGGTGCATCAGGCCCAGCACTGCCAGCCGGGTGAGGGAAGGGATTGTCCTGCTCTGCTCTGCGCTGGGCAGCCTCACCTCAAGCACTGTGTGCAGGTTTGGGTGCCACAGTATATGAAGGACATGAAACTTTTAGTGAGTGTCCAAAGGAGGGCTACGAAGATGGTGAAGGGCCTAGAGCGGAAGACGTATGAGGAGCGTCTGAGGTCCCTTGGTTTGTTCAGCCCAGAGCAGAGCAGGCTGAGGGGAGGCCTCATGGCGGCCTGCAGCTCCCTCACGAGGGGAGCGGAGGGGCAGGCGCTGAGCTCTGCTCTCTGGGGACAGCGACAGGACCCGAGGGAACGGCATGGAGCTGGGACAGGGGAGGGTCAGGCTGGGGGTTAGGGAAAGGTTCTGCACCCAGAGGGTGGTCGGGCACTGGGACAGGCTCCCCAGGGCAGTGGTCACAGCACCGAGCTGCCGGAGTTCAAGAAGCATTTGGACAGTGCTCTCAGACACAGGGTCTGATTTTTGGGTGGTCCTGTGTAGAACCAGGAGTTGGGCACCATGGTCCCTGTGGGATGGGCTTGTGCCCTAGTGCTGAGTGGAGAAGGGAAGACAACAGAACTGTAACATAATAGAGCTTTCATACAATTTACAAGATTTCTTTATAGTGACGCAATTGTGGATTACTACTGCTAGTACTAATAGGAGATAGAATTGTAACTCAGTATTGCATTGTTTGTAGTGATACAGTTGGGAATGAATACCACTAATATTATTATTATTTTTCATTAGCCAATTAAGGTGTTATCAGCCTCTTACTGGTGTGTTTCTTTATCAATAAGCATCATAACTGTCAACCAATTACATCACAATTCTCCAGTCTAAAGGAGAAGAGTCAGACATGTAATATACTTTGGTCACTATCTTAAAAGCTATTTTACATGCACAAAACTAAAACCATTTCATTTCCCAAAGACTTCCCAACTACTTACCCAAAACAACCAAGAAAATGTGACAAAGGAATACTTTTGTGTCCTGTGACATGGGACTTTATGCAGCATTGACCTCATACTTCTATTGAAATATCATTGTGATGTTTATCATTGTGGAGTTAAGGGGGCTTACAGTGGTGCAAGCCAAAATGCTGCCCAGAGTCCAAATGTGGATGCTTTCTGGCAGTTAATACTGCAGCTGAATACACTGGAAAAGCCCAGAGGTTTTTTTGCCTTTTGCAAGGTGCTGAAATGTTTCTGCAGCAAAGACCACAGCTATGTACAGGTTGCTAATTGCAGGAAATGTAAAGAGTATTAAAAAAGTTGATGCGTGGGACCTGGAGATGAATATACCAATGTGAGATTGATGATACTTTTAGACAGAGCCCACTGAAGTAGAGAAACTAACACCAAGAAAAAAAAAGCATCTTAATTTGAATTTAATTCTAGCAATTCATATTACTTCAGAGGAGACTAGAGACAAAAATGTATTGGGTATTTAGTTGGTGGTGTCTTTTTATTTTTTTCTTTTTATTTATTTTTTTTCTGTTACCAGAAGATTGCTTGTTTCTTGTTTTATTCAAAATTTCAAAATCTGACATAGGAAAGCCAAGCCCTCACTTACCTGCTTTGCTCAATACAGACTGCAATCAGCAACACTTTTCCAAACTCCATTCTGAAGCTTGCAAGGAAAAGGCTTCATCCTGCCAGGCAGTGGTATTAGCCATCACATGGAAGGCCGTCATAATTCCTGCTCAGTGTAGCAAGGAGCATTTAAAGTTGAAGTAGACTCATACTACAAATGAACAAGGAAGTGCAGATGAGGTGATGATGGCTTTTTTTTTTTCTCATTAAACTTGAGTGAAGGTGTAAGAGACATGATTCCTGCTGCTAGTCCTGCTCATTCATGCATCCCAAGATAAAATACACAAATACCTTTCAGAGCAAGGAGCAAAAATCTCCAGGACTCATAAATGGCTGGTAGTCCGCATCTCACTGTGCTACATGCAGTACCTCTGTTGCTTATCCCCTCTCCCTGGTCCCATTAATCTTGCACTCTTTGCTGCACATTGGCTCTGCTTCAGCAGGACAGATGGAGAACAACACTGTTGTAGCCTATTTTGTAGCATGATTAGGCATTTTATTGAGAAGTATGGCTTCAAATTCTTCAGGCTGAAGAGGACCTAAAGCTCACATTTCCCACTTCCCAGGGAGGCATTCTAACCCCTCCGATATCACGTTATGTCCTCTGGCAGGGAATATTGGAATGGCATTAAAGAAAAACAAAGGAAAATGCTAATGTGATCTTACAGATGCTCAAAGCATTCAATTATGATCAATTGTGTTGCTGTTTCTGTGCATCAGTCCTCAAACAATGGGTATATTAAGAACAAGAAATGTTTTAACCCTACATCTTGGCATACAGAAGTATGGGAGGGACTCCATTTCCTCCATTTCTTGCCTGCTTATTAAGGACTTCTACTTGGATGGGCTTTGCAAGGAGCTCTGAGGTCTGCAGGATAAGCTATGCTGCAGGAACCCAAGCGTATTGCTGTCCCCCTGGAGGAAGGACAGAGGGGGCTGTGAAAGATACTGCCACAGACGCAAAAGACAGAGGCCGTTTCAAGGTGGAAAAATGCAGGAGGAACACAGCAGAGAATTTCACACGGAATAAAAAAAGGAGAGAGTCAAGGTGAGGAACTGCAACGCTGGTTCACAGCCAGCCTAAACTACTTGCAGCATGTTCTCTTGTGGGTCTGTGATTCTGCAACAGATTATGAGTACACAGCTCCTCTCTCCCCACACCGTGGGTCAGATCTTGGTGTGTTGTGCTGGAGAGATACACGGCCTTCACTATTAGATTCCTTTGCAAATGCTCAGAAGGGAGTTAATCTAGCCTTCCTTATTTTGTTACCACGAAGTGAAGATAATTCCAGGGAGGTGGATGGCTCAAGATAGTGAAGGCAGAAATATTTTTCCTCCAGGTAGTCTCCAGCCAGCTCTGCATTACATGCCCAAGTAAAGATGTGAAAGAGAGAAGAAATGAGGAGAGGCGAGGAAATAAACGAAATTCCTGCTTTTTTTTTTTTTTTTAAATGCAGGTTGCAGTCTCTTTGATAGGGACTGTTAACATATTATCAATCAGCTGCTCTAACTACCGTGGCTATTTTAACCTTCTTGGATACATTAGTAAAATTCATACAGGTCTTTAACACTTGATATTGTCCATATATTGTCCATTTAATTGTATGGAAATGAGAAGGAGCAGCTGTGCTGACATATTATTATTGATGCAGTTGAAAACAGTGAGTAATCTACACAGTTCAGTGATGCAGATCCCTGTGTCCCCAAGCCAGCAACTGGAGAAATTTACATTTTAATTGATATTTTATTCTGTAAAGGAAAGTAAAAGCCCTCAGCTACCTAAGTCCTTACAATTAATTAGGCACAAAGTAGTCTACGAAGATTAACATCCCAGGAGTGTTCAAAAAAACAAAACAAACAAACAAAAAACCCAAACCCACAACCAAACCAAACAACCCCAGAAGGCAAAAGAAGCACTTCAGATCTGTAACCTATCAATGTAAAATGTCTAACAGCAGTTCACAGCCCACAAGGCAGCACATGTGTTTGCAGTGAGCAATAACTCAGTTGCTAGGCGTGGCATGGATTTGAGCACATATGGTATCCCTAATTTCCCTTGCCTGTTTCAACCTTAATTCTGTAGTGCTTATGAGGGAGCACTGTTTGCTTAAGGGATCCATCAGTATGTAGGCTCTGCCCCACGCAAAAATACTCGCCTCTGGTTTTCCAGCTGTGGACCATGACACAGCAAGCCGTGGATATACCTACATGCCTCTGCAATCTTAACATCCAGGTGCTTTTCAGGCTGGTACCATTTTGCTTTTGTGCTCCACATGCACTGGGCAACCCCTCCCAAATCTTCTAAATGAATTGGAACTGCAAAGTGAAATTGCCGAGAGCCTGTTTCAGTACTGGCATGGATTTCTTCAGTCATGTACCATGGCCCTGGAAGACTGGAGTACTTCCCTTACAGCCATGACATCCTTCAGACACTGTGGAGCCATTGCTGGCCATCCCATGTCAGCAAGGCTATATAATCCCACCTACCATGCTGCGTCTTGTTCTGCTGCTCCTGAAGTGCTGATGGATGAGAAAGCAGTCGCAGCATTCATTTTCTTTGCCAGATTTATCACACGCTCTGTGTTCAGCCTCCATACTCAATGCCTTCACATAATTATGAACTGTCTCTCTGATCTAGTGTCCCAAACCACAACTGCCAGCAAGCACAGAACCAAACAGTACTCAGGCCCACCAAAGCCATATGCCTTGGCAGCCTGCTGCCCTTGGGGCAGCTAAGAAAAAAGCAAGTCTCACAATGCACCACAGGGGAGTGTCCTCCTGGGAACAGCTCTGCATTCTCATGGAGAGGATGGAGTTGTCCCTACCGACCATCACACGGACCAGCAGTCACCACGTGGGCACCGATAACCATTGGTAGGTGCCTGCCAGGCAAGACAGAAAGCGTGGGAGCGAAGGGAGTTTACCTGCCTCGAGCTTGGCATCCACACGTGCAAATGTGTGGATTATTTCCTCACATGCGCTTGCCCTGTAAGGTCAGTGACTTCTTGTGTGCTCACAGGGGGCAGGCAGCCTTCATCACACCTTTGGGCAGACGCTGCTGGGCGTGAATTGCTTTGGGCATCAGGCTAACTTCAGTGTAAACTGAACCAGATACTGGAAGGACTCGGCATCCAGAGGACTTCAGCTGATGACATTCCTCATTGTTAGAAGAAAATATCACAGAATAGATATAGCAGAACCAGAGTATGATCTTCAAGGGCTTTTGCCGTCTGGTGTTTGCAAATGGGCATGCACAAATGGAGATTTTCTGGCTTTTATTTCCAGGCACGGGCATATTTTCTCATGGATGCCAAAACATATGTTTCTGGAACAACAAGATTGGAAGAAAACTCCTAAAAAAACCAGTGCTTTGCTTAGCTAGTTATAAAGCTATTTTTAATAGCAATATAGCAACAAAGATAATGAGATAGAAATTCATCCCTTTTCACTGTTGAAGAACTCGTAATCACCCTTTGAGCTTTGAGTATAGCATATACATGAATATTTTGGCTTAGTTTCAGCTCAGAGGATTAGAAGTGGCTGAAGTGAAGAAGATGAGAAGGGAAACATTCTTGCAACATTTATCAAAAATTAGAATCCAAATATACATGAGAAATAGAGACAACAGTCAAAAACTGTGATCAATATTGGTGCTACCTTATGTAGCACTTGTGAAAAATATTTTTGTCACCGTGAGAACCAGCTTGAGTCCAGAAGCATCTGCACTGTTTGCTGCAGTAGGACTGCTGTGTCACTGAGATTTTCCTGACAGAAGTGCATGAAATTTGGCACAGCTGAGACTCCCCTCAATGTCTACACGCACCCATGTCTAGTACCTGCCCAGTCCTGGATGCCCCAGGTCAGTTGGGTTTGCTGTGTGCTGGCTGTGAACTACTGCACAGCGCTGGCATCCACAAACCCACGGTCTCCCCCGTTGCAGATCTCATCTGCACATGTCTAACAGGTTTTTCTTCAGGATTTCCAGCAGCTGGGGCTGAACCCTTGCTATAACTGCACTGCCCAGATTTTGGAAGTCGTGAGCAAACAGCGAAGTCCTTCTAGTCCATCCAGCAGCTCTGTCCCAGCTCTCCATGGGGTTTTCTGGCTCAGGGGCAGTGCAGGACAAAGGCAAGGAACCTGCAGGGCTGGGGAGGGCAGAAACCAGTTGCCTGGGAATCTGGAGTGCCGGGCACTGTCCTGTGGGGTTGTTGGTGTGACTTTGTGGGTTTTGCTGCCTGCATGCATCTTAGGTTTTACTGCTACCTGGAGTATCCTAGCCTCTTGTGCCACAGTGAAACTACAACTCCAAATCTGAATAATAAATTCCTTGAATTTATGTTCTCTGAGTATTTCGACTAACTTAGCGTTAAAAAGATGTGCAAGCAACTTTGATGTCTAACATTATCACAAAACAACGTAAGCTGATAAAGGTTTGAAGTAATGCTCATTTTGTCCTGTTCCAGACAAAGTTACTAATTAGAAGTCCTACAGTAAAGCTGCAAACAAATCCTCCCAGATGCATTATAACAGATTTCCACTTGCTTCAGACAGTTTAGACAGATTTTGTATTTGTACTTGACTTTGTCTTATTTGAGAACATTATTAAGAAACATTCTTCTCTTCACTTTCCTAATGAGGGTACAGAGAAGTGGCAACATGAGAGGCAAAGGACACAAGTTTGAACAATGGAAATTCTAATTAGGCGTAAGAAAATAAAATAGTGTAATGGCAGCCAGACACTGGTTGTGCAGGGAAGCTGTGGCCTGCCTGCTGGTTGTGTCCCTGGTCCTGTAAACACTGATGCACTCTCTGAATTGGATTGCCCTACACAGTCATACTAAAAAAAGTGGAAATATCAGTAAGGCTAAGCCACTGCACATGCGTTTGCAAACAGTCTGCGTTTGTACATCACCAGCACTGTGGCTGAGCTCTCTCTAGGTGCTGCTGTACATCTTGCTGTACCCTGGGTGTAATAACGTGGTGGTCTGCGATATTAACTTGATTGCACCGAGCTACTTACCTCTGAATAGAGGATATCAGTGATTGAATAGTTTCTGATTTTGCTGCATTTGTATCAGAAAATACTCATTTTGGCATAAGCCCCTGCAGCTGAAGTTAAACAGTATGCCTAAAGCTACAAGCGAGTTACTGACCAAAATCCTTTCATCTGTGGGGATGAAGACAATGGGCAAAATTCCTTGTATGGACTTGGAACAAATGAAACCCCAGTGGCCGAACAGCTCCAACAAGCTCCTCCGGCAAGGAGGGCAAAGCTGCCAGTCACGATGCAGAAAATGGGGCTGCACGAAATCAGCATATTCTTTAGCAAGTAGCAGGAAGATGCGATTTGTATATGGCTGCAATGGGGAGATAATTTGTATTCGATCGTTATCTGATAGAGCTTGTTAAAAATAACTAGTCACATGGAAAAAAAATGGCAAATTAAGGGAAGCAGTTCATTTGCAGACACATTATTAAGGAGTGAACTGAAAATAATCTGAATTGGTTTGAATTTAAAAAACTGCTTGAACCCTGAAGTTCTGCTAAGTCTGGAAACCCCCCATCACTTCATCCCTAACTAAACTGGGTGAGTACCACGACACAGGGAACTACAGGCCAGGCAGTCTTCCCTGAGGAGAAAGTGTAGAGAATGTGCTGCCTATGGTATCGTAACTAATGTCAGTCAAGAAGGTAAGGGCAGTCCTCGGATGTGGCTTCTTCCCAATATCAGATCACGCAGTATTTTCTGCTGGTAGGGACCAGAGGCTGCCCAGCTCTGCACAGCGACGTAGCTTCCCCGTAGCTTTTTGTAACTGATGTATTTTGCTGAGAAGCTAAAGAGAAATCCAGGTGTTACACCAGGAATCCAGAAATCTGAAGCAAATTTTACGAAATATATTGGGCCAAAATTAGAAACTTGTTTGATAAACTCTCAAAAAATGACTTGAAGTAATAGTCTTTTTAAAGGCATTTTTAAGATACTGAATATGTACTTAGGTGACTTCAATACAGAAAATTAAAGCATATGAATAACTTTTCATGCTGATTCACAAGCTGCTAGGTAATACAAACAGCATAGATATTTGATAGAGAAGGCTTAAAGGTTTAGGGTATTCAATAAAGCTTTTGCTGCAGCAGAATTAAATTAGTATATAATGACATTTTCGCATTAGAAGAAAAATGTCAAGTAAGCAAAAATCAAGTGAGAAAAGTCAAGTCAAGCGAGACAGGTAATGTCTGCAGAAAATGTGGTGCTGCCCTTAGGGCATTCAGCCTAGTGTCTGCAGACTGCAGTTGTTCATCATGATCCCGAAGCCATGAAAGGGAAATTAGTCTTTGCAATATTAGATCGCAATATCTTATCTAAACATATGAGAAATACATAGTTTTAATTAGCAAAATAAATGAAACTGGAAAAAAAATATTAAAGGAATGTCATAGTGGTAAAAGTCTTCACCAGTCATCCTGGGTAAACCTGCATAAAACTGACACGTTACCTGAAGAAAGGAACAAGATGCCTGTGGAAACCTCCACCTGCCTCCGCTAACGGAGCAGCTCTACTGAAGTCTGATATACACGACAGGAAACCGGCGGCAGGGGGGGTTAAATACAGCCGTGCATTTTCTTTGATCACGATGGATGTGCTCAGCCTGATGCACTGCAGAGGCCGTGCAGCCATTGCTTGCCTTGGTCGGAGCGGGAGGCGTTGGGCTGCCCAGGCCCTGCCGGCCCAGATGTTGTCGGTGAGGTGGAAGAATTGCTGAGGTACCTGCCTCCTTCGTCTGGGGCACCCGACCGCTCAGGCCCTACCGGATCGTTCAGCTGCACACGTCTACCGCAAGGCACGCAGGCAGCTGTTACAAATCTCACATTTAATCTGTGATGTTCTGATCAAGAAAAAGGGAGAGGTTACACGAGTACCTGACAAAACGTCATCGTTTAAAGGTTTTCAGCCTCAATGCCTGCAAATTTTTGCTGATGTAATGGCAATCCACTTCCTGAAAACTTTAATTGTGCTTTTAAATTTTATTATTTCTCTATCCAAAACCTATAGTGGGACTCCTTTTGCTGTCTGTGGAGACTGGATGATGTCCTTACACAAGCCTGTACCTGCACTGCATAAAGCAGTTTTTCAAAACATGTTTTTCAGAGCATCAAAAATGCTTAGCAAAAACACATGCAAGCAGCGCACAGATCCTGAAATCCCAAGATTTTTAACTCTTTGTCTGGGATAAACTCTAACTGGAAACTGGGATTATTTTATTTCTCATATTCTTAACCAGTTCTGCAGTTCCCAGTCTTTAAAAGTGAATTATATAAAGCAATAACCCACAGGACCGACTGCATGGAGTCTGAGGGCTTACTCATACTTTCAATACACCATTAGTTATCTACCTTTACATTTGGACACAAGATACTGAGTCAACATCTTCCTCGAGCATTGTCAAGGTTTCTGCATACATCCCTAGCATACGGCACAAAAAGGAGATAAGAAATTGAAACTTTTGAAATAAGTAAGTTCCACCATCGCCCTTTGCTTTCCAAAGCATTTTCAAAAAGTCCATCAAGTCAGTGAGGTTACTCACAGGAATAAATGATGTTGATTCTGGGCACGGAGCGCTCAGCCCCATCTAGGCCTGAATTTCAACAGCATTGCTCACATGAATGAATTTACTTCTTTGTTCCTGGGCCCTATCCTCAGGTTACACTGGATGATCTTTGGAGTGGTGTTCTATCCTTCAGCCAAAGCCGTGTTGACAATTTATATTTGGGCTTTTTTTCTGAGTCCAGATAGCTGCTTCCTCAGACCTGGGGGCTGCAAGGAAGGCATGGCTTGCTAGGCTTTCCAGCACCAAATCCAACTGAAAACTCACATTATGAAAATGTGGAAATGGCAAATCCCTTTTGCAGTAGGAACCCAAGGAATTCCTGAAACAGGCATTTTGGAACACAGCTACTCCATGATCACAGGCACAGCTTTACTCGGTAGGAAATGATGATAAGCTTGGCGCATCGGGGACTAACAGAAGACAGGAGAATGTACTTTTAAAGCACTTCATCATCTTCACGAGAGTTTAAAAACATACCTACCATGTGAAGTAAGATTTGAACTTTAGCTAGTTCTTTGAATAATTTATTCTTAAAACGCCCGAGGAATCATTTATACAAGGAACAAGGATGTGTTTGAAATCTCTTCAATGTGCAGTTCAGACCACTGACCCCAGCCTGCTTACCACACATCTTCAGTGACAGCGTAAGCAGGGCCAATGCTCATTCAGTTCACGTTAGTTCCTCCTCAGCACGTTACGACTAAAGGCAAACCCGTGCTATACACAGCGGTATGAACACGAGGAGGTAAAAATGACAAACAGAAGGGAAAAGTCTCTTGAGCTGTTAAAAATTCTTTTCTTGCTGGAGAAACACTAATTCATTTTATTTCAGGGTATCTCTATAAGCAGGACAACAGAGACTGACTTCTGATTCCAGACCAAATCTTATTGACTTTGATCCCAGGCAAATCTGCATATAGTCTGGATAAAGATTACACAGGAATTTACAAATGACAGCAATTACCTATCTGTAACAAATTTATTTTTATTTCTACTATTAATAAATCCTATAAAAGTTAATTCTGCTCGTTTGCAATGTTTCTTCCCATGTATATTTCTACAATGTCATAAAAAAATCACTTTAGGTTTTCTCTTACTAGATTTTTCAGTGGTGGCAGCACTGACTTCACACAGAAGTGAGGTTAATGCACAGGGTACCGCCATACAGCCACATACATTGATAAGCACACCCTCATTTTAAAGACAACTTCAGAACATCCTGAAGTGCAGAAGTATAATATCACAGTTACCGTTTTCAGTGCAAATAAGACAGCAACATTCAGCTGGAATGTATGTGGGAAAACTCGTTATCTAGTTAGTGCTACCTAGTACACCGCACTTCTGACAAAAGCTTAATAGTATTATAATAGATGAAGGAATCTGAATGAAGAGTATGGCAAGCAAATTGCTTTTAAAAATCACTGCTGGCTTAAGTAAAACTAATGAGCAGTTTAAGAAAGTAGTTTGGTCTCTGTTTACTAACCTCTCAGCAATTCAGTCATGCTTTCTCCTTGGGTCTTTAGTTATAAATCGCCACATCTGACAAACATCAAGTGTTAAACCAGGCAGCTCCAGCACAACCTCGAATTCTGCCCAGAACAGGAATTATGACAGAGGTTAAAATGCCTTTTGGTCACTGTCCTACTCCGTAAAGAATGTTTTTGTTTAGTAGCTCTACAGGAAATGTATGCTGGATTTCTTCTTCTGCCTCATTTATCCCATCTGTGCTGTTTGCACATTAATTTAAGGGAAGCCAAAAGGGAAATTGTCACTACCCTTCTGTCCCCACTATCCTGTTCTCCCTGGTACCCCAGGGTACGCCTGCTAGCAGCGGAACAGAAACCACCACAAGACTTCCCAAGATATTTTCAGCCCACGGCCAGGAGCTGCCCGCGTGCATACTTTCACGTTTCCCCCAACCTCACTGCAGGGCTGTGTAGAGGGGCTGCTCTGCCCCAGCCCCACCGCAGCAGCGGCCACACACTGGTACTGTTTTGTTTCTCCTCTGGTGTGTTGTTGGGAACACTCTGATTTCTTACAAAAATACACGCTTCTGCTAAGCATCGCTGTACTAAAAAGTGCACTGAAGCGTTTAATTTTGTGCTGCTGTGCTCCACAGAGAGGTAAACAGGTCTGCCTCTACAGCAGCAAGCTCTACTTCTTCAGCACGAGCAGAAACCATGAAATTCCAATGTTTTAATTCTCCCAAACACTTTTCTCTCCTTATACTTTTTTAAATAGGCCAATAGTGAGAGGACAAAGAGAATGGTTTTAAACTAAAAGAGGGGAGATTTAGATTAGACATTAGAAGGAAATTAGAAGAAAAGCTGTGGATGCCCCATCCCTGGAGGTGTTCCTGGAGGTGTTCAAGGCCAGGTTGGATGAGGCCTTGGGCAACCTGACCTAGTGGGTGGCATCCCTGCCTACGGCAGGGGGTTGGAACTGGGTAATCTTTAGGGTCCTTCCAACCCAAACCAGTCTGTGATTCTTTCCATTAACTTCTAGGAAAAGAACTGCCTCCTGTGCTTCTAGGGAAAGAAGATGGGCACCTGAGGCAGGTTTTTGCTCACTTATCTTCAGTTGTCCAGAACTCAGCTCATCCCAGCTCCTAGCCTCCCTCTCCAGTCAGTGCAGGGAGACAGGCACCTTCGGGGGATTCATTCACATATTCCAGACACATGTTAGGATGCAGTAAACCACCTTATTTCTCTCCATTAGCTAGAAAGGTAGCCTGGACGATCTAGTCAAAACACAGCTCTCAGCCATTCAGCTGCAGCTGTGCAGATACCAGGTAAGAATCTTCTGCTCAGTTCTAGCACTTCCCTGTCGCCTCCACCTTCCAGATAGACAAGAGGAGAAGTTATATATGAAGAAAATCAGAGCTAACCCTGTAAAGTTTAGAAAAAGAGACTATTTGTGGGGTGTATTTTTTTTCCTATTTTCTCTGCTTACCATTTGTTGACTGTATTATTTCCTTAACTCTAGTCTCTCCTGGTTCTTAAGTTCTTCTTCCTCGACATTACTATTTCTTAGAAGAACTATTCTGTTCGTTTGTGCCTTTTGGTCAAATTCCAAGCCTTTCCAAAATGAACATTTCAACAGCACTTTGTCCTCTATTTATAGACAGTCGTCTGTTCCATGGTCTGCAGTTTGCCTTCTGTTCCTTCTACAGCACATCACATCCTTCCTTACTGCACTCCAGTGAGACACAGCAGTGGAAGTGCTTCCTTTTACCCTTACAGAGCATTTCTCAAGAAACTGGTACCGATATATCTTTAGGGTACCGTTATATCTTTAAAGAAGTATTGAGATGTAAAACCGCCTAAAGCTGTAAGCAAATGTAAGACATTTAAAAGGATTATTCCATACTCCCATTATTCACCATATGCTGGAAGACATCCCCCCCCCCCCCGCCCCCCCCCAAGCTTGCAGCCTTATTGCATGTTCCTTACCATTACAAAACGAGCCAATTGTTTAAATAATCAGCCTGGTAAAACAGAGACAAATGAATTGTTTCTAATTCTGTGAATGAATGCTGTATTTTTTTTTTTAAAGAGTCTGTTTCTTATTAAGATGCAGAATACTTATTTTTCTGGTATCTGAACTCCAAAATATGCAGCCCAATGTCCCTTGACAACTTAAAGCTATTTTATTTAAAGAAGAGTGCGTTAAACTTTCACAACATTATAAAATCAAGGTTCCAGAAGACAGTGTACAGCAGGTGCAGCTGGTGCATACTCTGATTCTATTTCTTGCCCCATTGATCTAACGTCCTTACTGGGAATGGAAAAAAATCACAGGAGGTGTAGAATACAGGCTGCAAGTACAACCTGATTTTATTTATTTTTTCCTCATTCAGGTACAAACTGTCCACTTTTCAAGAGAATGAAGAGCAAGAAAAAATTAACAGGGCTCCAACCCCCCATTATTTGTTAAAATACACCCACCTGCTTGTGCAGCCTCTTCAGCGCAGCACCAGGTAGCACCCAGGCACACACGTGTATCTTGGACTGCTTGAGCTGGCAGGCTCAAATAATTTGGCTGATGCTGGAGGCCCGCAGCCTGACCTTCAATATGTTGCTATGTAATTGTTAGGGATGTGACTTTTATTAGATAAAGCAAATTTCTGTTCTGACAAAATATGGAACTAGCAGGAGCAGAATTATTTGCCCAGCAACTCCTACGCCAATGGTTTGGCCTGACCTGACCTGCATCACTCTGAACAGATCGATGACAGAAATTCCATTAAACTACAACTTTAAAAGGTTGAAAACAACAGAAGACTAGAATGAGCCATAGGAAGGACTGTGACTGATGAAGCCTTCATATTCTAAAATGATATTAAAGAGCATGCTTTTTCTTTTACTGGAGGTCTAAATGCAGCCACTTACAGGTTAAGGTATCTCTTCCAAAAAGAAAGAAACCCACTGCGGGAACTCCTTGCCACAGCACAGAGTTTAGCACTGGACTACTCGTAGGGCTGCAACAGCTACAACAGAACATACTTCTCAAACCTTCATTACTTTTTGAAACATACTGAGAAAACCAGAACAACCTGGTGAGTACACAGTTGAATACTACATGCTTCAATTCTGTTAAGAAAACCTCTGGGATTTATGCAATGTCTTGACTGGTCTTTTGACAGATTTTAAAACTCTTAACTATTTATCTTAAACAGCTCATGAACTGTTTGCTTTACAGACTACCTCTTGCTTTTTGTAAACCATCAGTATCTAATACAGGGCAAGGAGGGAAAAATGCCAAGGTGTTCCTGTGCTCTCTGACTCAATGCACCTCCATCTTAATCCTCAAGAAATGGTGGCACCACTCTGGCCTCTATCATTTCTTACTAAAGCAAGGAATTAATAAATCTCTTCTTCAAGGAAAGCATGAGCACACTTGACAGTAGGTGTAAGCAGCAGTAGGGCTGAGTAGCAGTTGTAAGACCTGGTGCATCGTAAGTGCACATACTGCTTCATGATTACTTCTACAGTGCTGTACGGTGAGACTTAGAGGACAACAAGAGCAGAATATTCAGTTCAAGGGAACAGCACAGCACACAATTAAGGTGATTGCAAGAGTACTGCTAAGCCATCAGCCAGCCCATCAGTTATTTTTCATTTCGTTGAAGTAAAATACAACTTTTTATTCTACCATGCATTTGCAGAAACGCCAAGCAGTTTTCGCCCCACCTTCTCCTTTTTAAATCCATCATCTGAGGCATTCTGACATACACCAGACAGCTGGACTGCAGTAAAGAAATAAGAGAACCCTGTATGAACTCAAGTACATACAGAGTCTTTAGACCAGAAAGTAGGGCTTTTCAGCCTGCTTGGCTTAAGGTACTCAACATCAGCCAACTGGAATGATTCATGCATCATTCCAGTTCACAGTGCAGATATATTACTGTAACGCTCCTGTAACGAGATTACAAGACATATGTTCGTGGGACAGACCAGTCTCAGAAGGCATTACAGAAGTCTGAGAACAATGAGCTTCTCAAAAAAGTTACAGAATAAGAAAAAATTAACATAATTATTCAGTATCTTCTGAAGCTTGCAGGACTTGCATACACTTCTGAACAGAAGCATAAAGCTATACACTTTTTTCCAAAAAAAGCAGACTAATTACCACTCTTTTATACTGTTAAATGTCAACTTTTTTACTTCTTTAGAAGTATTACAAGTGTCTCTTGGATAAACTTCAAAGAATTCCAGAACATGTGCCTTTCCCTGAGGCCAAAAGGTGTTGGATTCGCTCAGAAATGGATTTCTGTTAAGCATTCTTAGCTTCAAAATCAGAAGAGGACTGAATGCATCTTCAACACTGGAAAAATCACTCACATCTGTCAATTAAAGGAAATAAGAGAAATGAATTTTGACTACCTTTACATAAATAACAATTTTAATAAAAATTTTCTTCTAGAATGTCCCTTCTAGCAAGATGTAATACATGTTTAGATCAATCTTTCAAACAAATTTCCTTGACTATATTAGAGCCACCATAAATACTTTCCCCTGCAGAACCACATCCCCACCCCAGCTCCCCTTATGTTCCCTAAATACATCATGCATCATTTGGGGGTATGCAAAATACTAAAGTCAGCAACACCCTGTACTTAATGCTCAGACTTTTCTTATGGAGTGAGGGAAAATACGGTTACATGTTATTATGTTTACAGTACTTAAGAATGCAAAAATCAGATCTTAATATATTGTAGCAGAGGTTTTTATATGTCATCTTTCAAATGGTATAGAGCAATTTATGGTATTTTTAAAGCAACACTCACTGGTGCAGCAGTTCCAGCTCAGAAGGCAGGTCACAACCTACATAAGCCTTGTTCATTAAGCTGTACTCCAGCAGCGCACAAAAACAGGGATCCTACAAGAAAAGATTAATGTTTAATATAAATCATGCTACTGTGTGTAATGAATTTTCAAACAAATTAGCATAGCACATGAATGCAGGAGATTTAACTGGACCTCTTCCAGAAACAGAGCGATGCAAGCAGTGCAGGTGTGGAATAACATCGGAGGAAGATACTGAGAGCTGCACTAAGTTACATTTATTGCATGTAGGTGTGGGGAGACTAAGCTTTCTATTTAGTTTGTTTCTGGAATACTCTTTTCCTTCTATCTTATCAGGTATTAAGAAAAGCCCATCTTCTTTCTATGGAAGGACCATGCGTTGAGTTCAGACACTTCCCTGGCAGGCTGTTGTATCAATTGGGAGCAATCAGTTGAATGGAGAATGCTTCCTCTCTCCATTTAACGATGGCAGTAACTGCGTTTTGTGAAGGAGTCCAACTGCAGTAACAACATTCAGAACATTCTCATTGGACTTACATGCTGCTGGAGAACTTCGGCATTGAGGTTCTGACCTCTGCTAGACAGAAAAAGCAGATAGGATTTGCCTGCACAGATCAGCAATAAAGTTCTCTTTGTGCTTGAGAGTCTACTGCACAGGGGCCTGAACTGTCCATCCTTACAGGAACCTCTGGAGTTCAGGTAATCCCAAATGCAGACTGAGGACAGCATACCAACTATGAACATAAAAGATGTTCTCTAACATCAAATAACCCCATAGATTAGTCATTTACAATTGTCGTTTATCTTATCACAGCAAATACCACATGCAAATCAAAGATAACAAACAAACTTACCTTCACAAGAACATGAGGATTTCCCACAACAATCAGCAAAGCTTTTGCTCTAGTAATTGCTACATTAAATCGCTTTGGGTTAGAGAGAAAGCCCAAATAGTATTTATCTTCCATAAATACGCCTTCATGAGATCGCACCTAGAAATTAATTATGGTTAGCTTCAGAATTGGAATAATGAGAAACCAATTTTCCTAGCCATAGCGTAACTTCAATATATGATTTGCTCACCGCAGCAAACCACAGGTCGGTGTGAGCAATACACAAGCTAGCTTCATAACTACATTTCCCACAATGGATTTTTCCAGAGAAGAGCTCTTCTCCAATAGCCCACTAACACAACTTCAGCAATTTCAGAAAAGTGGCATATTAGCTTTATTTTAGTATCAGGAATATCCACTGTAATTTGAAACACAAAATACTAACATTACATCCTGAAAAACACCAATTTTGTCTTTTCAGTAGAAGAAATGGTAGTTAGTGATTTTCTAAGTCCTACAGTTCAATGATATTTCAGAGTGTTTCATCAGTAAACTTTGCCATAGCCTAGAGGAAAATGCCACTGAAGCAACTAATGTGCTTTATAATGATTTCTCATCAAGTTTTCACCTTTATTTCAATCAATATTTGAACTCATATTTGATAAAATAATTTTCCATCACCAATAATGAGTTTGTATAAATAGGAGCACAGTGTGTACCTACAACTATTTTAAGATAGTTACAATGCTGGACTGAAAAGCCACGACATGATAAAGCATGGAGAGAAGCATGCTTCTGCTGCCCTTAGGAAAAAAAAAAAACAAGCAAGCAAATCCCCCAAATACCTCCTCCAAGCAACAAGACAACCCCTCACCCAAACCAATTTCTTCCCTCCTTTTCCTCCCCAGTCATCCAGTTTTCCAGAGCTGGTTGTTTTAATAGCTATTTTGTCCTCCTCTCTCTCAGAAATCCTATGCAGTGCTGTTAAAAGTAGTCCAGTACCAGTCCCATCTTCAGCCACACATTCCTGGTCTGCACTGCCTCCTTTGACCAGCCTGTCCTCTGTGCCATTACCCAGACTCAAAGGGGCTCATTCTGTAATAGTGCATGTTCTTAAACAGTTCTAAAGGATCCCAGGTCACAAACGCCTCAAGAACTCCACATTCCAGACACACACCTTTTACTTTACTTTGAGACTTACTGCACCAAAAACATCCTACCATTTGGACCGAAAGCAAGCATACAGATTTTGTTTGCATTCTGAAACCAGCTTCACACTGTAGAAATAAAGGTCTTTAAGGGTCCACGTGGGCCCAAAATGCCCACCAGAAAGAAGTCTAAAACCCCAGAACACCATCACGTACACCAAACTGCTATCACTGTGATGTTCAGTGTCAGGTTAGCTTTTCTCTAAGGTTTCCCACCCACCTTCTCTGCTGACTCAGCACAGCTTTTTACTCCTGGCCAGCAGCTCAGGCTGTACGTACAATATATTCACCAGAGCATACTTGGATGTTAGCTCAGAACATAAAGGATCAGTATCACACATTCCTGTACAAAGACATCTGCAAAACACCTCAGGATTGATCAGCTGACTGCTTATACTTCTTGACTCCACACTAAATTCTCCTTACAAGCACCAAGAAAAACTCCGCTATCAAGAGCCCCATCCAACAATTCCATGCCTGAGGAGACAAAGGACAAAGAAGTTGCTGTATTTTTTCTCCATATGGGGTTTTCATGTGAATCCACATACCAGAGATGTGTGCAAATGCACTGGAGTAACATCTAGCATTTAGAGGGCAGGAACTGGCACACACCTGCACCTAACCAAAAACAAAGGGGTGGTAAACACCTTTGTGTGAGTGGAGCTCCTCCTCAGTCTTCTGAGGCCTGGTGTCTCAGCTGCTGCAGACTGTTTTCAGGCTGTTGACTGGAGTGTGGTAATCAATCACTGTGATTCACTCACTCCTCTAATATTAATAATGCTTCCAGTTTCCATCCTCTCTAAGCACACTTAACTGAAGGTACATAATCTGCATGAAACTCTAGAACAAACTCAGTGTGAACATCCAAAAAGGTTTAAAGTTTACTTCTAAAGCCCAGACGCCACCTTTTTCACATGTGCTTAAAATAAGCACTTTTCCCAAATACTGCAACAGACTACCGATAAATATAGCTTCCTCCTCCCCTTCCCTCCCTAAGCCCCACGTCAAAGGAGCCAGAGAATTAAGAACATACAAATATTCTACACAGGACCAGTGCAAATATACATACCGTTGATAGGATGGTAACCATGTGCTCCTGCCCTTGAAACTCTTCCACCGTGCCAACTTTAACATCTGACAAATCAATGCTTCTCAGGAGAAATCTGATTTTTTCCACCTACAAAAAAATTTGAAGAAATTTATTTTCACATTTGAGAGTGGATTACTTCAAAGCCAAAATATATGACACAAAAATAAGTAACTTAACACAGACAGGTTGTAGGGAATGCCCACAACAAGGTTAGCCATCAACCACTAGTGAAATTTAAAAATGAAACAGCAGCTTTTTTCTGAGAGGTCTAACACTTCTTACATGACTCAGCAGGTGAAATACTTCTGTCACATGTACAGAAATTGACAGTTTTTTGATAAACCCAGATTTTAATGAGAACAACTTAGATCTTAGGAGTTTATCCATTGGAATCCTTTTTGCAGTGTGGAACATATCCAAAACCAAGACTTAAAACAGGTGTGGTAGGGCAAGCAGCTTCCCCCACCCCTCCAGAAGACCATGCAGAGATCCCCCCTCTACTTGCCAGCTGTACCATGCAGAGTGAAAAGCAGAGGCGAGGTGTGACCATAGGTGCTTGCTCTCTTCTAGAGGGTACAAGGCAGTCTTGCCCTCCGCAATGCTGATATGTTTGGGATAAGCGTATCATCACCAGCAAAAAGCTGCTTGGAGGCTACGGCTGAAGTGCTCCAAATTTAGTGAAAAATGAACCATGGCTAAGCCAAGGGTTACAGTCATTATTTTCACATCAGCATTCTTGCAAGACAAAGTGACTTTCCTGAAGCAGACATTATTAGTATGCCTTGCACCATAGGCAGATGAAGGACACAATCATACTCCCTAAAACACTTCACAGCTTTTAATACAAGAGGCTCAGCCACATCAATACTGTATATAAGTATTTGAAAAATACACAGTAACTGTAAATACAGGTGGGTGCATATGCTTCAACAGAGGAATCAGCACAGATAACTCTAATTTGCAAGTCAGAGTTCTTCAAAACAGGGCTGGTCTTTTCCACATGCCTTACAGTGTTCCCCCCAGCCCTCGCATGCATGTCCACAAAGATTGAGATGTGCACATCAAGAAAAAACTGAGCGCAACCTATCCAGAGCATCCTCTGGAAATAAAAGATTTATTCTTATTTTAAAAATTAGAGCAGACATATACTCACCAGACTTGACCATAAACAGTTTTAAAAAATAAAGTACTGAATTTGAAGTTGCCACCTGACATTCTGTGTGGGTTCAAAGAGCAGTACAAGCTTCGAGTCTGACTGCTGGACTGCTAAGTCCCAATCCCTGTAGTTTACTTGAAGTCACAACAAAGTGACATGCCATCTACTTGCTACACTTCCGTTTTGTTCTGCTCCTCAGCGTGGACAGTAAGTGAGGATATCAGATACCTGTTCCAGCTGTTACATATTAAATTCTTGACTTGCTCTCTGCTCCCAGCAACTGAAATACCTGCTTTGATTCCCAAAACTACAAGCAGAACTCTCCCTATCATTTCCTGATTTATAAAACTAAGCAAAACAGAATGCCATTAGTGCTATCTAGGTTTACAGTTCAATGGAAACATCATTAATGATTGATAACACACTATGTAATGACACACAGTGACATTCTGATACAGGCCTTCCTGCTCTAACAAACCACAACAATGCAAAACCACAACATGGAATACACTAACTCTGAAGTTTTTAAACACTAATTATACCTGTTTACGATACGGTGTGATCACTCCAATATCAGTCACAGACACTGCAATGCTTTCGTTTTTAGCCAGGTGGCAACAGTACTGCATCACTTGAACTGCTTCAGTTGGATTAAACCACGAGGGGCTGTGACCTTCGCGTGTTTCGTTGCCCTGGATTAGGGGAAGCAAAGTGAGCAGGATGAAGACCATGTGCTGATATGACTATGTATTTAATAGATTAGTCTCAAACATCCTAAATGCAAAAAAAAAAGTGTGATGTAATGTTATATACAAATTCCCTTTCTTTGCTCTAAACCCCTTCCAATGAATGAAAAAGCATCACAACTTTTTTTTAAAAAGCTAGATTTATATGATGACAGTGATTTCTATGTGACAAAGGATGCAAATCTCAACTCAGATTGACAGGTGTTAGCAAGCTGCTAATCTGCTTTTCTGCAAGGCAGAACTCTGCAAGTAGTTCAAAAAGCACCTCCAAACAGTGGATATACCACTTGCTATTTCACTAATTCTTGGAAGACCACAGAAAACTTCTCTTCCTGACATTCTATTCCCCACCCCCCCACTACTTAATCTTTAATGATCTTCCAGTTGTAGGGGATCGTATTCATTCTAATGCAGCAAACTCGTATCAGAAGCGATCTAAATCTAACGGAGCTGCCTGCAGCTCCATGCTGCTTAATTTGCCAACTTAATTTTTTGTATTAAAGTGTCGCCACAATATACTTCAATCTGCAGCTGCTCAAGTTCTTTGCAAACATTTGACTTCAGTGGTTTTTTCAAAAACCAAATAAGTACTGAAGAAGTAGTTGTTTCAAAAACAAGAAGCCACACTTCTTACAAAAGGTTATTTTCATACCCTTTCTGAAATTAATTCTAAAGAATAAAACTTGTTGTCTAAAACGTCAGACAACTTCTATGAGGCCCCTTTGTTTATACCTGACTACATGAACATTTTACGTACCCTGACTCCATGAAAAATTAACGGAAACCCCTTCCTGGGCAATTTCTCCCAATGCAACAAAGACGTTACTACTGAAGTGTCTGCACAAACTTCCAGCTCTTTATGATAAAACAGTTTAGATGGTAAAGCAAGCAACGCAGAATGCGACCTGTAGTTCTTTATAAGCTTTGTGATCTGCAGCGACAAGAAAAAAAATTGTAACTGAAACAGGCAACTATTCATCAAGCTTCAAAGTCTGCTGCAGCTCCTATGTTGCCATCCTGTAGTGTTTAGCTTTTCTAAAGCTGCCAAAGAACTGCATTAAAGGGAAAAAACTGTGATTGTGATCTGTAATTGTGATTTAGCTAGAGCTAAACATCACCCACTCCCTGTCCCCCCCAGCAACTTAGGTCTGCCATCAGGCTTCCTCCTCTGGCCACACAATTATCACATCACCTTTGGTTTTAATTTTTCAAAGTACAGTACCACAAGAATGAGAAGGCGCCTTAGTAAATTAAGTTTACATTTTAGCCCTGTATTTCAGGCTGACAAGAAACATTTGTGCTTACTTAACTAGCCATGCTACCTCTGCCACTTGAAATGGACTTTAGGTACTTTACCATAGAAGAGCATTAGGAAACTGTAACGACATTCTGAACTGCTTCTGTACTAATCAAACGGACACAGAGTCTAGCAAAAAAGGATGTTTTTAGTACCCCATGTAGGGAAGACATGTTCAACATGCATGTGTAGAGCTGTCCACGTTCAAGAACTTACTGCCCCAAATAGTGCCCTTGTCCCCAGCTTTTCATTCTCTACCTTTCAACCTTCAGAGCTACAGAAGACCACAAAGCAAGACTGAGCTTACCTTGTTTAAATTTAAAGTGTTTACTCAACAAATGTCAAGTAAGAAGTAATGGTTCTGATCATTAAAAAAATCTACTTATGAGGCTCTTCGATTCAAATCCATACTTTGGAATGACATTAAGGAGCTACTCTGGTCAAGGATATATCAACAGGTTGCCAGATCCTGATTGTGAAATGTGCTTATGCTCACTAAAACGTGTTCACCAACTGTCCTAAAAACATTTCACTAACGGCAATTTGCTTTTGATACACCAGTTCATGTACTGGGCTGCTAGACACAGTTCCAGCTCAGAGCTGAAGGGAATAGTTTAAGTATTTCTCTATGCCATGGAACATTCAGTTATTCCCAGCTACCCTGTAAACACTGTTTTCTTACGCTTGTATGACAAATATCCAAAGCTATCCTTCAGAGGAAGAAGTGGTAAGGAAACAGGAAGTTTCTTTTTTCCGCCTTCCTGAAGTAAGTTGTTCAAACTTGTCCATTTGTGGAGAATTACGTTATGAATTTATGGTAAGTTTGGACAATGGAGATGGAAGGAAATTTTAAGCTGTTATTTGGAATTATGCTGTGTGCGCTACATTTGACCAACTCTGAAGGGTCTGTCTGTTTTCAAGCCAAAAAGGGCTTTAGGAGGTTAGAAGGCTGAACATCCTTGATATTCTGAATATTTATTCAAAATAATCAAGTCTTCCTAGAAAAACAACTGTTTTAGTTAATACTAAGCATTAAGGAGTAAAGAAAGATGGCAAGGAAACATCAGCAACCAGAGTTTCTCCTTCTTTACAAGAAATAAACTGAAATAACTTAGTTTTACTCACCAACAAAGGATTATATGAACCACAGGCACTGAAGGCATCCTCATCTCTCAGATACATATCCCTTGATACCAGTCGTTCCAGCAAGGACAAATTTAATCCAAATGCCAATGCAATTTTTGATTTTATTACAGGTCCTAACTGCTTTGGATCTCCAACAAGAACTATCTGCGTATACAGATAAAAAACCACCTTGTATTATAACAGTTATTAGAAAACGTAGTTTCAGTAACATGCACACTTCAGAATTGTAAGATGAATTTATGTCAAGTACTCTGCTTTCCTCACAGACTTCTAATTTGTTTACACAGGCTTAGGCCCAGGACAGAAGTATGAAAAAATGGCAGCTTGCATTCTACAACATTCACAACAATAAAAACAGCAAGCAAAAAACTTGTTCTTCCTTTCAGAAGATGATGCTAAGAGAATTACCTGTCCATTAGCTTCTGAAATCAACCCGATAGGAATCAGGCTCTCTGGTTCACATGCTTGCCCAGCTTCATCCAAAATCACATGTGTGAAGTGTCCAAGCCTAGAATTAAATAACATGAACTCAAAAGAGGGCTTTTTTTCAGATTAGTTCATTCTGCCACCCTGTGGTTGACCTCAGCAGCTCTGTAAGCTTCCTTGTCATGTGCACCAGGAACCTCCCTCCACATATACAGCAAAGGTTAAAATATTTCAAAACACAGAAGGTAGAAGAAACAACTCAGTAACTGATTCCTCATCTGTGATTTCTCTTCCGTACTATCATATACACAACCACTGCTTATCTTAAAGTATTAGTTAGGGCAAGGCTAAGATACTTGGAAAAAAATCATTGTTTTCAAATTCCCTCAGCTATTTAATTAGAATAATGCACTTGGTTTACGCAAAGACAATCACTAGGCCCTGTTTCCACCAAACAACTCTTAAGACAGTTAGACGCTTAAAGCGTTCTTTAAAAAAGTTAAAGTTTCCTGTGATTTTGCTTAATAGCACTTTATATGGAGGTTGTTTACAGCTAGTTTTCTCATCAGGTCACCTTTACTAAGTAAAATACAATTTTTAGTGTGAACTCCTACAATACTTTTAAGCCAACATGACTGTAAGAAGCAATATAATTTCTAAGGCTCCAACTGCTAGTGGTGGAGAAACCACTGTGTCAAGACTTCTTAATTTTATTCAAGATATTTCTTAAACTCACTGTGTGTGGAGAAAGTCTCAGCTGAAACATTACTAAAAACAAGTTGTCTTCCTGGCAAACCTCTTAAGAACAGAGGTACATGCAATGAACTGTATTAAAACAGCTGAAGTTGCAATATAGAGGGTATCTCAGAGGGTAAGGCTTGAGATTTTGCAATTTCCAGCTATCTCAGCAATACTCCTGTCTATAGTACAGTACCTTACTCCTGTTTGATAAAACATTCCTGCACTGCTACAAGTGGTAATTATTATCCTGAACCAAGATGCTTTCCAAATATCTTCGCCATCTTTGCAGTAAAGTTTCACTATGTCATCAATTTGCTGCAGAAACAAAAAGGTATTTTGTAAAACAAATATGCTACTCGATGTTTTCATTTGAATAAAAAGCACTGAAAACTATGTTGGAAGCCAAACAAAACGTTTAGATTTAGACCCATAACTGAAATGATTTCTTCATGAATGTGCTTAAGCAATGTATTTGCATTTCCTTCATCTTAGGGATCAAAATTTTAAGCTGTATTTCATATACATATTTTCCAGTTCATCTTCTGGAAGGGCTAGATTGGTTATTACTTTGGATCCTAACCACCAAGCCTAACTAGCCTACCAAACCTTGACAGTAACATTAATAAATCAGTAGTTTAAGATAAAATATTAGACGTGAAATAATAACTGGTAGTTATCTGTAATACTTACCTCTAGTGATCTGCAGCTAGCATTGATTCGGACCATAGCTCCTGGTTTTAACAGATTGCTTTGATGCAGCCTCAAGCAGATCAGATCTGTTGCAGCATTTGATGGAGCACAAACCAAGATTCGGCTGTCTGGTAAAGTATAATGTATCTACGTTCAAGAAGATGGACATAAAGTAAGGTTAATTTGGAGATGCAGCAATAGCTAAAATATGCTCATGTTATGCCACTGAATACAGAATCCAGATGGGTTTTGAACACACATTATACTCATCCACACTCCTGCAGTTCAAGAACACTAGTCTTAACATTCATAACCTAAGCGTACCAACAGCAGAAGTATTTCGTGGTTATCATACTGATGTATACCTGTGTTTCAGGAATGCATTATGCAGTACTGGAATCATGAGTTAGGTATTATTCACAAAAGCTTTAAAGATATAAAAATAGGAAGACTTGAAAGTAAGTCATTCAGGAATTCTGTAAGATTCCTATCAAAATCTTTCATTATTTTGCATAGCTCAGCAAAATTGCTTAGAAGAGCATTTCATGAATTCTTGTTTGGGAAAAAAATGTGATGGTACTTACAGAATTACTCTAAGTGCTCTAACACTGAAATGATCAGATATGACCCAATTGTCATCTATCACTACCTGTAAAATAGCTTCGACTACCGTTACTGTTTTTCCAGTTCCTGGTGGTCCAAAGAGAATGTAAGGCGTTGGACGACATTCACCACTCACTATCCTTTTCACTGCCAGTTTCTGTTGCTCATTCAACGTAGGATTGAAAAATTCACCAGCTCTCTGCTTAATTGCCACAGTTTCATCAACTATGATCAAGATAAGCATATATTAAACATGAACGTAAATATTTTTAGCATACACAGGTTAAAGCAACTCCAATTCATGTTATAAAATTTTTTCTTCGTTTTATGTGGTAACAACTAATGAACTCCCCCCCTCAAACTCTTATTTCCTAGAACAGCACAGAGAAAATAAGATGTTTATATTTCAGAATTGTACTAGATCTTTCATAAAATTGAAGGACAGAAAAGGATTATCATTACCTACTGTAACAACCTGTAAAAACTCTATCCAATAATTTTGACATCAAGTTCACTTTCCTTTTTTTGTCCTAGGGCAGCAAAATTTCGGTAATTTTTCAGGGATAATACTAGTACTTGATGACCAGTGGTGAAGTCGTATGACAACTGTAATTTTCCCCCCCTCATGCAGTCCAGCCCTAGCTTCCACAACAGAATCTTATTAACACATTAACAGAAGCACAATCTAGGCAACCTACTCCACAATTTAGGTAACCTATTGCTACAACATGATAAAATCACCCTATTTAAACATCAGCATACTTAATTGCTGAAGTGATGCCTCTCAGATAAGCAAAGGAATGATATGTACTTTCTGAAACCTTTTAAAAATCGGTATCATTTTTTCCAAAGTAGCTATCCCAGCAATCCAGTTACAAACCGGAAACTTGGAACATGAGTGAACATTTTCCAGTAGATGACTTGGAATAATTTATTGAGTACAAAATATCACTGGATGCTTGTTGAGCTGAAGATGTTTAAATACTCCACAGAAGGACTCCAACAGAAATTCCTGCTAGTACCGCTTCTCCTTAAAAGAGCACGAGGGCATCTGAAAGGCACCACCATACTCAGCCCCGATTTGGCTGAAGCGATTGCAATGCTGAACTGTTATTCTTTAATAAAGAAAGAAAGTAATAAAGCATACCAAGTTGGCTTGTTTGTGCAGTAACTGTCACCACGTCTGGTATGTTCATCTGCCTGGATGCCATACATTTTGTCCATCTGTTCTGCAGTTTTTTGACCTGAAATCATAAAGTCAAGGTAAATGCATTTATAATCTTACAGTAACAGCCAATTATCTTCACCAATATTTTTGAAGTTGCTACATTTTTTCCCCATTAAACAGACTATCTGTGAAGAAAGGAAGAGTATGAGAGGAAAAGATCCAAGGAGTTTCCACCTTAAAACTAAGGTTTCTAGAAGTTTGAGTTTATGTTAAAATTAAACATACATTGCAGAAATACTTTGCACGCTCACATAAGGATTGTGAAGTCATGGTTAAGTAGCTTCCTTCAACAAAAGCTAACGTTCACATTCCATGCGTTTTGGCAAGATAATTTCAGACTGCAGCACGGGAGGAAACTGTAGTGAACATGGCATCAACAGCACTCTGGACCAGATGTTACAATTCTCTTAGTAATACTCATCCCAATCAAGTGAACTGATGAGCGTTGGCGTTGATTACTTCCTGTAAAGGACAGAGGTACTTGTTTTCTAGCCATATTATCCTGGAATTTTTGCTGCTTCCCCAGAGTCATGATGCCATGGAAATACTGCAAGGCTTATGCAGTCCTTCTGATTACTTGCTCTGCTGCTTATCCAAGGGTACTAGCAACTTGAATACTTCAGGGGATCATACAGGGATCTCTGGGGTAAGATGAGGGGTCCAAGCGATGTTCTCCACCGCCCCTCTATAGTTAAACAGCAGGAACCCAGTAGAACAGGCACCTTGCAATAACTAGCTGTGCTGCAGCTCTTATCAGTATGGCTCTGTGTTTATGTGCAGGAGCTCCATGGCTGCACATTATTCATTGCAAAACCAGAGGCATGCCTGAGCTGTCACCACAAGAGGACTGAACAGCAATGATATTGTTTGATGGTCTAACAACTCCCTGCCAGGAATGGGACAATGTGGATGGACTTCCCACAAACAACTCGCACTAGGCTCCTGATCACAAGTTGTGCTGCTCACTGGAGATTTCTATCATTCACATACCTATTGCAATTCACCCAGGAGATTTCCAGAATTACTAGTGAGTGGATGACAGCTTCCTGACATAAATGGCAGAGGCACTGATCAGGAATAAGTCCCTGCTAGACTTGCTGCTCACATACATGAAAAACGCATGCTTCCACAGATCTGTCTCTAGTGCAGATACTGCAAGGTAACTGCCTCAAGATCTCAAAAGAAGGCTAAAAAGGTAAGAGCAGTCAGAACTTTGGACAATCTAGAGCAGACATCTTAAACAAACCGTCCTGCTGCACAAGATCATCTGGAATTTCAACAGAAGGTCTGCTTAGCTAAACTTGTAGCTTCTTGATGAATTCATAAAATGCGAACTGGAAGGTTAAACTAGGACAGGCAAAAATATAAAAACACTGCTTGGAAAGCTGGACAAAATCTGGAGAATCAAAGCCCAGCTGATGTTTAAGTGTGGCAGGAAGGGAGTAACAAGAACAGACTCTGCAACTGTTGTGTGGAAGAGACAGTCCAGAGATGGATGAGAGAAGACAACTTACTGATGGATGTTATAGGAAAGAACGCCCTTGAGCAGTTTGGGAATGAGGGGGAAAAGTAACCTAAGCGCACCATGCTGTGAACTACTTTGAGACACTAGATGCACCCACATTCATAGAGTGGCTGTGACTCACTACAGTGATACAGTTGTGGATGCTGCTACCTACTAAATGGAAAAACAAACAAACCACCCCCCACCCTCCCCCCAAAAACCAACTTGTCATTCCCACAAAAAATTAGCAATGTCCCTGACAGCAGGATGAAGCTAACATTGCTCCAATTTAAGATGGACAACAAAATCACGAGAACTACAGCTCATCAGCCTTGGTCCAGTCCCTGAACCGATCACGGAGCATATCCTTTTGGATTCATACATTTCGAAAAAAGGGTGACCAGGAATGGTTCACGCAGCTGTAACAAGGGACAGAGCTTTCTTAACAGGTGGCCAACTCAATTTCCTTCTCTAATGAAGGGACTTAGGTGGACAGAAGAAAGCAGTTATTGTAATACTCCTGACTTCAGTAAGGCTTTCAAAATGATCTATTTATCACAGCATTCTTATTAGTCCAAGGACATTACCTAGATGAAGAGACTGTTAAATGAGCTGAAAATTGGCTGAATTACTGGGTTCAAATTGCATTAATCAATCGCTTGATACTCACACTTGTGAACACGCCACAAGCTAGGAACCCCAGGGTTGTTGTTGGGGCCAATATTATTTAGCATCTTTGAGAACTATGATGAGACCGAGTACACCCTCAATAAAACTGCAAACAAAATTGGGATTCATATCTGAAATGCCTGATGGCTCACCTCCAGTTCAGAGGGACGAGAAACTTTGCAGTTAGACCAATAAAAAACTCACAAAATCAGTAAGAGGTGGAAAGCTCTGTACCTGGGACTGAAAAACTGCACAAACCACGACAGGCTGTGAACCCACCGTCTGAGTAGTAATCCCCAGGCCCTTTCCAGGATCCTGGGTTACTGCTAGATGTATACAAACCAACAGCCTGTTCTTAAGAACTGAAAGAACTTAGCTTTTTTTTTTTTTTAAGTTTAATTTGGAGGAGGTAAACAGGAATCTAATGCCCATAAGGGCTTAAATAAGACTTGGAAAAAAAAAGACAAACAGTTCTTTGTAGTAGCATACTATATAAACAACAGGTTACAACCACAAGTTGTGGGTAGAAAAATTGATACTGGGAATGGGGAAAAAAATGAGTGGAAAGGTTCTGAGACACTGGAACAGGTTACCCAGAGGTTCTGGAACCTCTGGACAAAAACAGATGAACCCCTACCCCAAAGCTGACTTGATCTGGTATTGGTGACAGTTCTGCTTCAAACAGTAAAAATGACTAGGTAACATTCTTAAGTTCCTTTTAAGAAAGATATTATAATTTCTTCCTGTAATTTAACTAGCAGCTAAAAAGCACAGGTAAATTTCCTCAGGCCAGGATGATTATCTTATCATAAAATGTTTCCTGCCACAGTGAGAAGACTTCACACATCTATTAAGAAGTTGCTATTAAAACCAGTTTAATGCAAATCTGACAATTCAAATTATAATCATACATGTTGTTACTAGCACTTCTCATTCTAGATGGGAGGGTTAGCTTAACAGCATCAGTTGTTACAAAAATCTCTCTCCAGGTATCAAATGACCTTCTGTCATCAGAAAGCACAGAATTACAGAATGGTTGAGGTTGGAAGGGACCTCTGGAGATCATATAGTCCAACCCCACTGCCAAGCAGGGTCACCTAGTACATATTGCACAGGATGGCATCCAGGCAGGTTTTGAGTATCTCCTGAGTAAGAGACCCCACAACCTTTCTGTGCAACCCATTCCAGTGCTCTGTCACCTTAAAGTAAAGAAATGCCCCCTCAAATTCAGCCGGAACCTCCTGTTCTTCAGTTTGTGCCCATTGCCTCTTGTCCTGTCACCGGGCGACACTTCAAAGAGACCGGCTCCATCCTCCAGACAACCTCTCTTCATATCATTATGCACATTGATCTCATCCCCTCTCAAGTCTTCTCTCCCCAAGCTAAACAGGCCCAGCTCTCTTAGCTTCCCCTCATATGAGGGATGTTCCATTCCCCAAATCATCTTCATAGCCCTCCACTGGACTCACTCCAGGAGCTCCATGTCCTCTAAATAGATAGAAGGCTATCACATTGGTTAAGCATGACTTCCCCTTGGTGAATCCATGCTGACTACTCCTGATCACCTTCTTATCCTCCACATGGTCAGAGATGACTCCAGGATGAGCTGTTCCACCACCTTTCCAGGGATGGAGGTGAGGCTGACTGCCCTGTAATTGCCTGGGTCCTCCTTCTGGCCCTTTTTGAAGACAAGCTACATCAGCTTTCAGAAGCAGCAGAATACGACTGATTCTCTGATTTCTAACAACAGCTGTACAGTACTTATCTGTTACCAATATGAATGCCGTTAAGCATTTTAATAAACATTTACAGAATATTTACCTCACTCTCTTGCTGGGAATATTGTTCAAGGCCATCATCAACACCACAGTACTCAGTAATATTTTGGGTCTTGATAGCTTGTGGTGACCGTAAGAGAAGCCGTTCTGGAAATAAAACTTCAAGTTTGGAGAAGAAAGAAAGGAATTTGAAAGCCACATAAGCACTTCACACATTCTACTGATACCAGCTCGCTCAAAGTGTTCAAAATTGATTTACAAAACCTATCACAGAACTGGGAAAGATCCATGTGAAGTTCATATGAATTGTTCTACTCTACCATAAAAAACAGGGTATCTGTGCTTTTTATTTAGCTCTGATGCAATGTAAAACTGCCAGTTCACATATTATTGTTACCACAGCATGATTTAAACAGTTCTCATTGGTTCAAACTGTTGACAGAAGTTTAAGTTTCCACTCATGTCCCCTGTGATGGCCAACAACTCCTCTAGTTTTTTTTATAAAGTAATTACAGGAAACTGTAAGAACACATTATTATAATGCATTTTTCTTAGTATGCCCTGATGTGAAAGCAATATAAAACATGAGACTCCTCACAACCAAACCCCTCCAGACAGCTTAAGTTAACTGAAATATACCTTTTTCACCCAGACAGGTAGCTTGTTCAACCGCCAACTGGCACCGTCTGCTAGTAATCCTGTTGTTAGAACAGCAGATCAGCAGTTTGTGGATTAGAGTAAAATTCCGACATTCTGTAAGCTGCAAAAGCATACACCCTACAAGGCATCCAGTAGTTTTTCTGTGCATCACTGCTTATAAAAGTGGGAGTTTTTACACAAGTACTGTAGTGTATTTACTGAAAAATACACTGCAGAAATGTTAATCAACGGATATGCTATGAGCAGCACTGATACATATATTCTCTCGCCCTTCGGTGAGATAAAGATTACCTTGCGCTCCTGATTCAGATAGTCTTTAAATAAGTTTTTGGTAAAACCGATCTTTAACAGAAGATTAAGCAGCTATATACAGCTAACATGCCACAAATAAAGCAAAATTCAAGGTTTATGAATAGTCTTGCAGCCATATTGGTATATTTTTCTTAAAAAACAAAAAAAATCTACCACCCACTCGACAGAAACCCATGCAACCAAAAACCCAAGAACAACAACAAGAAAACGAACATAAAAATCCCATACCACCCCAATAACTATTCCACTGCCTGGCATTGCAACAACCATTTACATGTTGAAACATTCTTGTCTTGTGTCTCTGCTTTGTAGGTAGTGACTACCACTGCAGTCTTATCAAGGAATATAGTTGGAAAGAAGTGAAAGAATTGGCACTTGAGTTCTTAATTGTGCCCTTCCTGTATCTATCCAAACTACCAACTAACAGTCTCATGTATTTTCAAGTTGCTTTACTAGGGGAATCATGAAATGGAGCTTTTTGGAAGTCTATAAAATACCTGCAGTGAACAAATTCCACATCCATGGGTTCCAAGTTGTAAGCCTGTTCAAAATCTGCATTAAATTTAAGAGTAACGTCTTCATTACATATCTGTTGCAAGAAAAAGAAAAGTTTACTGATGAAGGCCTTAGTCCTTTACACACAACAAAAGCATCTTTGAAAGCACTAGGAGTAAAAAAAAAAGCCAATACCTAGATTTACTACTAATACATTTCTAGATTATGTTATGAGCACTTTTAGGGCAGGTAACAATTATAATCTAGATAGAAAAAAGGAAGCCTACAGTCTTCAAAACAACCCACCTAACAATAGAAATACACCATTTAGAGTGTAGATAAAAATCTAGCTTCCCCAAAACAGGTTAAGCTCCATGACTTGTGCTGGCTTCCCCTCTGAATCCTGCAGACTACCGTATTTTCAACAGAAAACACACCCCGCTTACCTCGGTAATATAGGCAACGTACTCTATTACATGCTCAGAGTAGACTTGACTTTTCAGTATCACCTTATCACCTAATTGACAAAAGACAACATTGTTACAAGGAATAGTAAAATTATCACCGCAGTACTTCATTTGTTTCCCTTTTGCATGGTTAAGATTGGAATTTGCAGGATGACGGATGCTAACTAACTTCAGCAAAGTAGCTGGATCCACGAGTACCTCAGAAGGCACTAGTTATAGAACTGCACATACCAGTTCAGATCACATTTTAAAAGTCACCTAATATTGATGCCATCAGACCTTCAACACCTTCTGAAAACTGAATCCTGTGTATCGTAACGTTTAATTCATAATTACTTTCCCAGTTTTGATACACCTATTGCAAAAATAAACATTGCACAGTGTTTTTGTGGAAAACTTCCTCCATTTTTGTACTTAAGTCTAAAAATATGAGAAGGCTCCTAGGAACAGACATGTAATGCTTCTTCAGATAGCAGCCATTCTAAGACTTAGGCATTAACAGTGCAGTTCACCTGTACAGGAGCCTAGATTAATTATTTTGTGTTCAAATACATGAAAGACTTCCTTAAGCATATGACAATGCAATGGAGTTTGCACTGCACTAAAAATACAGATCAACAAGCTTTATCTCACATCAATTACTACCTGTATTCAGGTGAGGTCTGCCTTCTTCCACTCCTGGTACTTCTAACACTAAAAAGTTCCCATTCCTCTTCAACGTAATGCCACTCATGCTAAAATCTTTTATCTCCATTTCTGCATAGATCTCTTCAAGCCACAAGAGAGTAGAAAATTTTGCTTTGTAATTATTTATATTAAGACCCTGGAAAGCAGAACAGTATACATTACAGTTGCAATTTCTATGCTGAGATACAGACCCCACCAACCTTAGTATTACGTGAAACAGTTCAAGTTAGACTGCAGAGCAACCAGGCTGCCAATTAAGGTGACTAAATACAGCATCTTAATACACTAAGCTAAACTCCCACAACAGTCAATGCAGAATTGTGTATCTTTGGAGCTCTGATAAAACAGCCAGTCAGCTAAAGCATTAACCATGTCTTCCCTAACTAAAATGGGCATTTCTACACCTGAATTCAGGGGCAGTTTCGAAATTGAATTATATGTTCACCAGTCTCAGAAAGCTTAAAAATTTAAGTACACTGGCCAGAGATGGGTAAAGACGGAGTCACATCAGTCTCTGCCCTGTCTGATGATCTTACAGCTTACATCAAGCTGAAAGAACCTGAACTTTCCCCTTCACAGCTTAACACACTCTCACTGAAGACGTGTTCACCAACAGCACAAACCTCTCTCTAAACCATGACTGGCGGCAAAGAATGCTTTCAGTTCGATATATTTTCTCTCAAACATTATTTGAATGAGCAGTACTTTCTGGTGCAGACTTCACAACAGTCACCAACATTAGATGGAACTTAAGATACTGTTAAAAAAAAGTTACCATTACCAGCAGGCTTTCAGTACAAAATTATTTCAAATACTACTTTTTTCTCTAGACAGTATCTCTAGCACACTACCATATGTCAATGACTTCAGGGTGTTTTGTACACTGTTTAGAAGGCAAACAGCACATTTTACCTAAATATCTGCCCCAGATAAGTCCTTAGAAAGTTGGAGGGGAAAAAAAAATAGGGAAGAGACCACCAGCAGTGCTCTACCAGAAATCAGGACAGTTTCTGAAGAATAACTAATATTTTTTACTAAACTTTAGGTTTGCCGTTTTTTTTAAAAAAACAACAACAAAAAACAAACTTTAGATTTGCTTTTTTTTTTCTTAAATGTATTTTAGAACTGCTGTACTCATGGGAAGAAATTGAACTAGCTGTATATTTGAGGATTTAAAAAGAGGTTTTGAACAAGCAGAAAAGAATCCTCTGTTACTGCAATAAGCCTAAGAACTTCTGCTTTCATTTCCTATGAAACAACTGCTGGACTACTGTTCCAACACCCTGAAACCCCTTTCCAATGATGCCTACAAAGGAGAAGTGAGGAGGAATCTTTTTCACCTACTGTAATATCCCTCCCCGGTATAATCTAACTCCCTTTTCAGTTTTTCACATTTACCATTTTGCTTTCTTCTAAGCTTGAATTCTGTGACACACTGAAACCAGTGTAAGTTACAGGACACAGACTGCAGTCTTAGTCTACTTGATAACAGCATTGTATCAGCTTCTATTACGCTAAGGGCTACAAATTTTTGATAAATTAAGGTCAGCTTGAACAGACACACGTAAAATATATTTTCTTATATAAACCTACACTTGCATACCTCTGCTAGGAGAGGCTGGAAGGTCAGTACGTCTAACTTCTGCTCCACACATCTTCTTAACTCATTTGGTATGGTATAATGTGGGAGGAAGCTTGGAAGCTTTCTGCTATTTCTGAAACAAGAGCGTGTCGAATCATTCAGTAGCTTTTTTTTTTTTATTTGAAGGACAGCAAATTAATATACCACATCCTCAAGGCTACAGGAAACCACATGCAACAAAACAGATTTCTTCAAGGTGATAATCATAAGTTTTCTACATTTGGACGAAAGGTACGTGTTCCAATTACTCATTACTTAAAAAAAAAAAGCCTGCTTTTATCCTCTTCTCCATTTAGTGATACTGTTATAACTAAGCAAATACTCTTAAGTATTACAAAAGTTTATCTAGAAGAAGAAAACTTCTGAAATAAAAGTAGCAAAAACATCAACTAATACAGATGTCAGGTTGCTTGAGGAGTTCAGAAGCTAACTTGCTTAGAAAATGATTAAGAAAAAAATCTGAAATAACTGTTACTTGTAGGACACTTACATAGCAATCTAATTTAAAATAAAAAAATCACATTATATAGTAGGAAGCTTCTGTACGAACAGACTACAAAAAAAATCAAGCAGTTCACTACTAAAAAACCCTGTCAGTAAAATCTGAAATTAACATGTTTACAACATACCTATATAAATATGCACAAATGCTTCTTGTTTGACATTTGTCAGCATTACAAAACAGATATAGCAATACTAAACACAACAAGATAAGACAAATATTATTCCCTGCCCCCCTAACTCATAGTACCTTTTGCATTTAGGGGCAACCACTGTTGTCGTCCTTTGCTGGGGTACTGAAGTAATTTTAGGCTTTCTTGAAGAAAATGGTTCCACAGGTGCTATTAGTAGTTCTGCTTCATTTGTTACTGTGGTTTCAATATAGCGTCCAATAGTAAAATCAGAAAAACCAAGCAACAGGAGTTCTTTACTGTATCCAGGATTTCTTCAAGCAAGCAAAAGTTAAGTTCTTAAAATCACCACACTGTCTTTTCCTCAGCCATAATTACATTTTTTAGTAAAACTGTATGTTGTCATTTCAGCAACGAGAGAGCTGCTAACTTGGGGCAATTCCTTACACTCACTCCCTACACTGAGTTCAGTCCAGGTATCATGTTATACAATGAAAAATTTTAAAAATTTTAAACCCCAATTTCATCAAAAGCTTGCGTAAGGAACAGCATCCCTCTCCTCAACATACCAGGTACAGAATTAATACTCCCATCACAAGGAATGTCTTGTAATTACTGCTCCTGAAAACGATGAGCCAAACATTTCCAGTGGAGGAACCTACAGCATATCTCCCCCCCCAGGGTGCAGCAACAGCTTTCGCTCTGCCTTGCTTAAGGCTACTCAGAACTGAGTCCTAACTGCAAACACATCAAGTGGAGAAAGCAGGCAAGATCTTCATCTTCTGAAAAAAATGCACTGTGTATCTGTAAGTGGGGCCTGGGGAGTGACAGAGGAAAAAAAGGTCAGAGGGAATTGTTTCTTCAGATCCAGTTCTAAGGAACTTAAGACCCTTCATGCACACCATCTACTCCAAAATCCGTTAACAAACTCTTCCCAGCACTATCTAGAGCCAAATTCTCTCCTTAGCACCAACTACACAGTCTAATACTGTTACTGTGTGTCTGAAATCCAAAAGGATTCCAACTTACTCTCTCTTTGGCAGGAGTGCCACTTTTTCATGCCAACTAACACTACCTACTCAGGTTAAAGCCGTAGCCTGTTTTCTCCCTGATACACAAATCCAGCGCAAACACCAAACCGTCCAAATTTACAGTCTAAATTTTCAGTCCCTATGGTCCCTTAAGTGGCCAGCAAGCACTTGCTACCTTCACGCTGTACTCTCCCATGGAGAGTTGTGTGGATTGTTAGAAGGTCCTCACCCAGGCTTTGTGGCATTTACAGATCTACAGTGAAATATAAATTGCTCTTTCTACACATCTCTGTCCATAAAGACGTGCCATGCTGGCAGCTTACCTTCCAAACTGCAACTGTATCACCCTAGGAAAATTGCTACCATTTTAAAATCGTAAGGCAGGGGTTAACAGAAGTAGCCGGTAAGTTCATGTATTACCATTTTGATGAACGAAACAATTTGACTTTGTTTTCCCTGTTCAACTTGGAAACTATGATAATAAAAATTGATGGTGGTGGTACACATTTTGTAGATCTACAACAAAAGTAACTGAAAAAATACATGAAAGTAAGCTTTCCAGCAAGAGGTTCCTTCCTGAGTTCTGAAAGAGCTCACAAAACCACAACTTACTATTCTTAGCCAGTTCCATGAAATATTTTGTACAGCAAAGTACTTTCATTTACAAGGTGATTTTCTATTTTTTTTAAAAAGTATTTGCAAACCTCTATGAATTAGACCTTCAAGGAATAAAGCTTTTTCCCCTCCCCCCCCAGGCACAGATAACTTGCACTTAATATCACAGTACAGGGAAGTTTGAGATTTGGACATAGAGCAATGTGAATACAACTTCACGGTGGTAAAACCAGAAGAAACATCATACAACACACAGAAATCCCCTGGAAAACTACATTAGCTCTAGTGTTCATAGAGCAACTGACTTCCCAAACAGAATATAACCAGCTGTAGACATTACCTTTACCTTACTGCCTTTTTCCATAAACTACCCATTCCCACTGTATTTCTTCATTTACTACCATCTTTTCTTTTGAAAAACATCAGAACGAAGTGTTAAAATGCCAACCACTTTGAGCTCCAGTATAGATTTCTACATCATTTGCTAACAGATACTGGCTGCCTTTAATGTACACACACACACAAGAAGTTCCCAGAATAAGGAAGTATTAAGTCAGTTTTTACGATTTGTTTCCATCATACCAGTGAGAACAAAGAAATACTTACACAGCTGTGCATATGATCACTACAAATGTTTTTCCACCTGGTGGTATGACAACTTCTCCAGTAATGTTAGTGTGATTTACTGGCTGCTCGACATCTTCTCTTTGCTCTTTTTCACCATTATAGAGATTCTCATCTTTTACCAGGGAAACGTTTTCTTTTGTCTTTGATAAATTTCTTTCCTGAGGATTGTTTCTATCTGTAGGAAACAAATTCTTTTATCAGGATTGTTATGGCTAGCACAGGCAAGCCTTTTCAAACAAACCTATGGGTCTTCTCATGAGTTAACATTCAGAATTCAAATGGTAATAATTCACTGTACCTGAAATGACTCCATTCTTCATAACGCATGCATTATTCAGTGACTCATGTGTTGTTCCTCCACTGCCATTACAGAAATTAACTGCAGCTTTTGAAACATTTTCTTGATTTATTGCAAAAGATGACAGATGCGCTGATGGACTGTCCTGGCATTTTTGAGGAATCTGAAAACTGAATTGCTTGTCTTTCACCCATCCAGCTAATCTGCAGCTGATTAAGGACTGTGGTACACTCCCTTTATTCCTAGAAATAGTTATGTAATTACGTAATTAAATGCACAGTTAGTAGTCATCTCTGCAAGCTTAATTCTACCTGTAGTTAAATACAACCGTTTGTAGGTGGGTCAGGTTACCATTATTTCATAACCACTACTGGAGAGAAATCACACTGCTGCTAGAGGCCTAGAACCTCTGCTAAATTTTATTATTTTTAGGTCTATCAACCACCCTACAAAGTACAGCAAAAGAACCAGCAACATGCATACAGAAGTACCGTGTATGAGAAAAGCAAGAGCTTTTCTTTTTCTTCTCCAAACACAGGGTAACAAACTTTTAGGAAAAAAACGCACAGCAACAAATAGGTGGTATTCAGGTTGGACTCCATTTCAGCATCTATGTACAGATTTGAACAAAACCCCACCAAAATCCAAGGATGCACCAACATAGTACACCAGCATGCAAGTTTAGGAAAAAAAGAAAAGTCTGGTCTGCTTTTAATATGCAAGTATACAACAGTTTTGTTCTAAGACTGAGGAACGCAGCGTATCTGCATTTTAAACTGAACACACAAGCAAAAGCATTTACATTGATCCTCATTTCAGAAAGGAAACAGTTTGAGGATTGAGAAGAAATTTATGACTGGGTAGTCTTGGAGAACTATCTATAAGACAGAGGCTCAATAAGACTATCCTGACATCACTAAATCCAATACGAAAACCTCTTCAAAACCCCACTATCTGGGGACATATTGGCTTTATGTGGTAAAGTACTGGTGGTGGGGGGGGGGGCTGCAGGGGTGGCCCCTCTGAGCAGAGCCCAGCAGCTGCCACATGTTAGATCATAACCAGCTCCAGACGGCTCCAAAGGGGACACACCGCTGGCCAGAGCCAAGCCAGCGAGCACAGAATTACAGAATTGGCTGGGCCTCTGTGAGAGCAGATTCAAGAACGACTGCTGGGCAACAACAGCTGGGACAGTGAGGAGTGAGAACCAGCCCTGCAGACCCCAAGGTCAGTGCAGAAGGAGGGCAAGAGGCGCTCCAGGCACGCAGCAGCAGTTCCCCTGAGGCCTGTAGAGAGGCCCCTGGTGGAGCAGGCTGTCCCCCTGCAGCCCATGGGTCCCACACGGAGCAGATCTCCACACTGCAGCCCGTGGAGGAGCCCCCGCAGGAGCAGGCCCTGGGCCGGAGCTGCAGCCCGTGGAGAGGAGCCCAGGCAGGAGCAGGGGGTCTGGGGGGAGCTGCTGTCTGTGGGGGACCTGTACTGGAGCAGTTTGCTCGTGACAGATGGACCCTGTGGTATGGACCCAATTGGAGCGTTCTTGAAGAGCTGCTGCCTGTGGGCAGCCCCCGCAGGCTCAGTTTCGGGCAGGACGGCATCCCGTGGGAGAGACCCCACATGGAGCAGGGGCAGAGAGTGACTGAGAAGGAGAAGCAGAGACAAACCACCAGGGACTGACCACAGCCCCCAGTCCCCATTCTCCTGTGCTGCTTGGGGGGAGGAGGTAGAAGAGGGTGGATAGGGGGAGAAGGTGTTTTTGGTTTGCTTTTAGTTTCTCACTGCTCTAGTCTGCTAGCGATAGGCAATGAATTACACTAATTTCCCTATGCTGAGTCTGTTTTGCCCCTGACAATACTTGGTAAGTGAACTCCCTGTCCTTATCTCAACTCATGAGCCAGTATTTTCTCCCCTTTTTCCTTTGAGTAGGGGGAGAGAGAGAGCAGCTGTGGTGGAGCTCAGCTGCCCTGCTGGAAAAAACCACTGCAGTGGATTACTTGAAGGCTGTAAACAACAATATTTAACTATGAAAGGCTTCTGTATGAAAGACAAGTTTACGGATTATGGAGGGGTGGAAAGGAAGAAAGCTCATAACAACCAGAAGGGCTTACTCTATCCAAACAGTCATGCTTCTAGATTCCCCCTGCTTCAGAGTTCCAAAATCAGTTGTTCTTGATACTTCCAGCCCTCCTTTGTTTCTCATTAAGTTTTCATACGGGTCATCCAGATCAACTGGGTTGCAGGGAGATTGTCTGTAAAAAGATTGAATTTTATGTAGTAATTCAATTTAAGGTAGTGATTTTAAAACTAACTCAGGAAGCATCTCTGATTCAGCACACTCACTCAGGAAGTATCTTTAAGAATGACTACAGCATAGAACAGTCACAATGTTTATGAAGAAGCAGGGGAGAGGCTTTGCTTTCTCAGCTAGTTTTACTTCCAAAACCATTATGTTACCTTTACTAGCTGAAGCAACAAGTTGATGAAAGGCTTGTTTTTAACAGCACAATAAACTGAACTCTGAAACTCTGAGTATAAGATAAAAGTGATTAAGAAGCTAGCTGGTCTTTCTTGAAGAGCTGAACCAAATCCAAATGGTGACTGAAGCCACTGCGGATCTCTTTGGGATCTGAACCAAGACACAAGAGAGACCAGGATGCTTAGCAAGAGCCTTGCTGAGCAGCGGAGCTTGATAGAGGAAATTGACTAGCCTTCAAACCTTTTTGAACACATACCCTAACCACTTAGGCCTTCTGCCTGCTGCAACAGTCTACAAGTATACTGAAAAAAGAGTTTAAAAAGCTGAAAAAACAAAAAATAACATTAAACACTACTGTTACACACATTAGTGATGAAAAAAGCCTACAAGATCAGAGCCACATGCTCCTTCCTGTCAGACAGCAACTGTAGCTCTCAATGGTCAATGTCAGCTACCAGCAAGCCTTTTTCAAAATCATTTCTGCTCTACAATTAAGAAAGTATTCAGTTAATTAAAATGGCCCTTGGTTTAATTGTTTCTCCGATATTTATATACCCTCAGTGAGTACCTTAGTCACCTAATGCAATAAAGTAGAAAATTATCACAGCTGCTCTTTATTAGATACAGAGTTTACTCTCAAAGCCCACTAGATGTCTCCCATTGCAGCTTACCCTGGCTCATTTTTAATGCAAGAAAATACATGAAAACTGAGAAGTCAACCCTAGTATCTACTTTTGTAAGATTTTTGAATATAAAATCCATCACTAATAAGCTCAACCAAACAAATTGTACTGTCGTACAAAGTGATGCAAACACTTCCAGCTCTACCTAGGTACAAGGTAAGCCTACTATATCCATTATTTCCAGTGAGAACTAACAGCTTATTCCATTCTTCACAGGTCCTTTGAAGATGGATGTACTGCCCTTCGCCATCTTCTCTAGAGAGGAACAAAGCAAACTGTCCCATACCTGATGTTTTTGAGGTATAGAAAGGTCTGTTTTACTCATTTCGACTCTCCCATTGGTCCACTGCCTATTTCTGGCTGGCATAATCAGGCTGAGCAATCCCACCAGAGCCTTGTCAGCACTGAGTGCTGACTGGAACTCACGAGTCCAGCTACAGATCTGTCCTGCAGAACTGCTACTGAATAGTTACTTCCTATTCAGCATTTCTGTAGGGGATTATTTCATAAGATTGTGCTTCTTCCCATACTAAACTACTTTTATTTCCACATCAGTTCCACTGAAAATAGGTTTCAAACAGTAAAGTCGTCACTAGAAGAACAACACAAATTACTGGAACTTGGCATTACTCTAACTCAACTGTGCAAAATTCCATCCTTGCCTAGCTGTATTCTGAGCACAGCTGCTACTGGTTTTACTCCTTTAGTAAGCACAGATGCCTCCATCTTCTGCAAAGGAAGGAGAAAGAGCCAGGGCTAAAACATAACACTCTGATCTTCCCATCATCATGTCTTCTAGACAACTAGTCAAAAATCCAAACCACAGTATCTCTTGCTTAATAGATGCAAGAAAATTTAAACTGCAAACTGCAATTTATCCCTACTCATTAGCAAGTGGAAAGAAGAAAATAATGAATGTTACCCCTTCTGGTCGACTGGAGCCAAGCAGAGAGCTCTCCAAACATAAAACGACTGATTGCTCTCCACCACAATCACATTCACTAGATCATGAACACGAGGTGAATAGCCATCAGGAAGTCTCAGCGAATCCAAAGTGAAAAATATATTCTCATCCACAGTACCGTTTCTTCCACAGATGCTGGAAATGCGAACCTGTAACAGGTTGTTATTCAGTGTTACTTGGTATTACCTGCTTAATCTAAGTGACATACTATCATTGCTTAGTTTTCCATGCAAGTCATGCTCGCGTTAACAGAGCAACAATCTGAAATTTCAATTATTTATAACAGACAAACATACAGCCTTAACCTAGAATCACTGTGCTTGTCTATAGATTTTAAAATGTAAAGAGACAGAAGCACTTCAAGCATTAGGTTCTACTTTCATGTGCTACGTTTGACTTAATCATGATACCCATCATACAAATTAGGTAAGTTGGAAGACTTCAGTACTAGCAGTCACAACAGGAGGAATTTTCTTTTCCTCCTCTTCCTATGCTTGACAAACAGATATTATTCTATATATAAAATTAAGCTAAATACAATGAGTCATGTAGATCACTATTACTAGAGGGCATGAGTATTTTCAGTAAAATAAAAAAGGGACAATTACTGTTTCAAAGCCACAATACTTGGACAAGTTTAACATAAATTCCAGTCCTCACTTCTTTAAAAGTTTGGCTGCAGTAGGGATCTGTGAATTTTCAACATAACTAAAACAGTAAGCATCTGAATTCAGAATCAACAGCCAGTATGTTAATCAACCTGTTCTACCCAGAACGTGCCTAAATTTTCAAAAAGCCTTCACATATAGGATTATTTCTAAACCAGCAATGAGTTGGTATCTTTTATGTACCAATAGTAGCAATCCTAAAAGTACCCACAAACTCCACAACTTCATGAAAGATTCCCCTTGTCAAAAACCCTCATGTAGTAAGTGGCATCCCTGCTCATGGCAGGGGGGTGGACTGGAGGATCTTTAAGGTCCCTTTCAACCTGAGCCATCCTATGATTCCATGAAAAACAACATGCTGAACGTTTACCTTATCCACTCGCTTATATCTCAAAGGCTTTACAGCAACTGCTTCACTGCTCCATGTTGTTGGTTTAATAAAATATTGTGCTTGCACCAAGTCACCTACCCAAGGCTTGAAACCTATGTGAAACAGAACATCTCATGTTAATTGCTACTGATTTCATTTGCGTTACTCCCATACAGAACTAAATGAAGTTAAACAATGCGACCAGCCAGAACAATGCATTATTTAGATCCAATGAGTTGAGGCTTCTCTTTTTAGTTCTTCAAATCCCGAGCAGGTTACGACAAACTATGCAAGTGATGCCAGTGGAAAGCACACTTGTATACACCAGGACTGCAAGTACATCATGCTCAGTGAGAACGAAGATGAAGCTTTCTTCACCCAACTCCCCTTATTTGTTTCACTACATACACTATCAGAACTTCTTTGGGATGCGGTCTACGTGCTTCAGATTAACAGAAAATTAAGGAAGAACAAACAAGAAAGCCTCTACACACCTTCACAGACATCTTCCATTGTGAAATGAGTATTCTGATTTATGTAGCCACCATCCTTACAGAGAGAAGTAATATTGCCAATTAATATTTTCACATGTTGTTCAGAAGCATTACAAGCGGTACTGTAGCTTCCCCATGTAGTCTGGACTGCATCTACCTATTAATACAATAAAAAGAAAAGAAACATACACAGCTGACACTCACAAGTGTGTGCTTATTTTATAAAGCAGACAGTTAAACAAATTTTATTATGATCCTCAGAATTCCAACTGCTGCTGGAAGTCAATCTTATTAGACAATTCTATACTCACCACAGCTGCTTGTTTTTGTAGAAAAGAATGCGTAGTAAACAGCAAGGAACTTCCCCCTTTAAGAAGTCTGCTGCATGCTTCAGTGGTAGTCAGTAAAATAGTTAAATATTGATTTGCCAAATGTTTGTCACGCCTCTTCTGTGTTAGGTCTACTGTTAAGAGTTTTCTTAATATTGGTAAGAGGAACCGCATCCTCAACCCTGCAACTTGACTGTACACAAGCGGATCTAGAACATCGTTATTTCAGAAAGCAATAAAAAAAATACACGTTGTCAAAATGCCATTTATCAACACCTTAAGCATTTTAGACTGTCCCTCAGTCATTCTTTAATCATTGAAATTGAAAAGAAACATCTGCTTCTTAAATGCTCTCCATATCAGCACCTCAAAAGTAAGTTTAATTGCTTAAGCAGGCCTTTGCAGAACCCAAGCCACAAATTATCAATGTTTACAAACCCTTTTAACCCTGCATGGTTATGCTGGGGGCAAGGATAATAGGAGCTCTGCTGTTAATTACTCAATATAAGCACACTAACATTTCCTAGAACTGTGAATTGTCTTCCTTGCTTCTGTAGGGCCACTACCATCATGGGGTCAGGGGTCCTGGCTCTACATCTCAAATGCTTATTATTCGGTTTCCTCGCTCCCTAGAAGCGCTGATGGAACCAGTAACAACGCCAATGCCACCACACAGATGCACTCAGCTGTTACACAAGAACTGCTGACTCTGTATAGTATGCAGAGAAACTGCACTGTGCAACAGAGCAAAAGAAAGGAGATCACCAGTTCTTTTATGAGGGTAATGAGGATTAGGATGGACAAAAGCATTACGGAAGTATGCAAGGTATCTCTGCGGTGATTAAACAAATTGAATGAAATGCCTGTGGACAACTTCTTCAATGAATGATACATATGTAGTGCAAGCGTACATATCAGATCATTAAGTTAACACAGCCAATAATATTCTCGTCTTTTTAAGGTGGTGTTCCACGAAAGCTTATTTCAGAAAGCACCTACAAATTGACAAACAGAATAAAGAAGCTGATAGGAAACCTAGCATAATGCAGGTAAAAGTAACCAGAACAAAATCAACCCAAACTGGATGGAAAAGAAAAATAGAGCTGTAGTGTTTTTATTTCTAAATGAAGATTAGAAACTCAGAACTAGAAAGTACTTTCTTAATGTATAATGTGAAAAAAGTCACCCCAACAGAAGAGTCTGTGTAACATCATCTTTCTTTTACAGATCAACATTTGCACAGAGATGAAAATCAGTCCTTTACCCACACTTTTCATAAATATTAAAAGGCATTTTACACTTGCTACATGCTGTTACTACATTTGTATAGTGCACTTTTTGGAGACAAATTTTACCAAGAACAAGTACATTATGAAGCAAGAATAGACTGAGTATTAACTGCTTTGTCTCGATCATACAGATCATAACCCAGATGCTGACTGTGGTGGTTTTACTTCAGCTGGGCAGCTGAGCTTCACCACAGCTGCTCTCTCACTCAACTCAAAGAACTGGGGAGAAAATACGATGCAACGGGCTCAAAGGTTGAGGTAAGGACAGGGAGATCACTCAACAATTATTGTGATGGGCAAAACAGATTCAGAGTAGGGAGATTAGAGAAATTTATTGCCTATTACTAGCAAGCTAGAGAAGTGAGAAACACAGAAAAACTGAAAACACCTTTCCCCAATCCACCCTCTTCCACCTCCTCCCCCCCAGCAGCACAGGAGAATGGGGGCTGCAGTCAGTCCTTTCCCTTTGGAGTGACAGAGCCATTGTGGTGGAGCTCAGCTGCCCACCTGAGTAAAGTCACCACAGAATCAGAACGGCTTGGCCTGGAAGGGACCTTCAAGATGATCCAGTTCCAACCCCCCTGACACAGACAGGGATGCCACCTGCTATATCAGGTTGCTCAGCGCCCCATCTCTACTCCAGTTTGCAAACAGTTTAAGGATACAACTATGTATTTTACAGTCAATACTGCTATACTGCATTTAAACAACTATTCTTTCTTGGTACTCTTTTTAATGACATCAAAAAACCACTTAAAAAAAAAAAAGCACATTTTGCTCCAGTCTGAAAGAGATCTTAATACTCACCAAGAAGATCTGAATATCAAGCTCTTCCCTAAACAATTTATATGGGTTCATATGGATAAAGTCTGAACACCGATCCACGTAAGACTACTGTATTTACGTTTAGTGTAAGCTACATACAGAGTTGTGCGTCAAAATAACTTGCACACTTACAGAAATGCTTTCAACACATGAAAATATATGAAACATCCCAATGTAAGTTTTATTCCTTCTTCTCCATCTCCGTTTTCCTCTACCAGAGAAATTGTTCCTGGTTCTAGCTCAAAATGGCCTTCTTTCTATAACATAGAAAGCCTGGGAGAGCTCAGACTTTTAGAAGATGATGTTATATGAAATGGTATTTGCACACCAATGCTGTTTAATGATTACACTTCTCAGGAAGCTTTTTTTTTTCCCCTCTGCCTATGAGATTAAAAATAATCTAATTTTCCTGTGCCCAGAAAAAATGGACTGAAATGCTATTTGGCTGCTTTGAGCAACATTCTCAACTTTGTGCCACTATACAGAAAGTGAATCAAGCTTTAATACAGAGTACAGAACAAGTCTGGGTTTTTATCCAAGTACTTAAACAAGGCCTTTAAAGAAGGGAGAGCAGCGCTGTCCTACTGGAATTAAATATTCTACATTAGCAAGTAAGACAGAAACTTGCAACCAGAAGTGGGAACCTTGAAATCCTTATGTAGGAAGTCCGTTCCAGTCATGATTATTCTTGTTCAAAATAATCTGGATGTATTTTTTCCTCTCATGTCTGAAAAGAACAGCTGTACCATTTTTCTTTTTATTTGCAAGAGTTCACAGACTACTGCATCCTTTGAAGAGATGAGTTTTGTCTCCTTGCTTACTGGATTGTGAATTCCACTAAAAATATATAAAATGAAGGGACATGAGGTTACCTTACAAGATGCTAGGTTTTTATTTTTATTTTTTAATATAAGTACTAGAGCTGGCAATATTTTAGAAATCTTTCATTAGATTTCTTGTGGTATTTCATTTTAGGTCCTACAATCAAGCTCTGTCCTTATTACTCTCCTTTCCTTAGTCTCATTTAATCAGCAAAACTGCACTGGTTGCAAAATGAAACAGGTTTCCAAGGAAAAACTCACCCAGAATTTTGCGTGTAACTGGAGTTCATTTTACTATGTGATGTTGTCTTACATAGTTCTATTTTTAATTTGAAACATCTTTACTTCAGGAATTGTTCATGTTGCTATTCTGATTAAGAGGGGAGAGAACAGAGAAAAATGTACGCATGAAAACATTTAAAGTCTTCTCGAAATCATGTTATAAAAAAAGATGTCTTAAATTCAGGTTTAAAAAAGACCTGGTTTGTTATGAACTGCAAACATCTCAGAAATAGTTTGATATCATTAGTTATTATCAAACCAGCAACGGAGCTTGAAAAAAGTCCACTGAAGTAACTCTACTGCATTTCCTCAATCATCTATAGAACTCATTAATACATAAAATGCATCTAAACACCCAAACATCACACAGTAAAATGCAAATCACTTAGTCTTCTAGCATTTTAATTTTCTATCTACTTTTATTTGAGAGGTCACATTTTCAGCCAACTACATTTTACCAGACTCAGCACAGTTACTGCCAGTTCAGCCACTAAAGAAGAAAAAATCCTGAACATTTGCATTTATTTTAATAAATAAAGCAGCCTCCAGGCTATTTCCATGACAGAAATAGGAGGAACTTACGTGCAAGTCGTTAGAGCAGCCAGAAAGTTTGGCTTCCCCATTACCCCAGCGTTCATCTCATGGAATGATTATCATCACGTTCAACTGAAAAGCATGGTTATTACAAAAAAGGCTTTTGGCCACCATCCAGCATCTTTGCACTGGTTTCCCATTTACAGGTTAAGTAGATACAGGTCTTTCCCTAGAATTAACAGCTACACTGACTGATGGAACTTAGAGCTTTAAATCCGAAGGGGATCTTCAAATTCAAGGCAAATTAAGGGAGAAAGATAATAAAATAAATCTTTCTAGATTACCATCTGTAGGAACATGTATTTTACAGAAAGCAACTCTTTCAGATGGCAAACACACACCTTCACTTCTCCTACATCCACAAAGCCACACTGATAGGAAGACTACTACAGGGAACGGAGCTGTGTTGTACTGAACTGTTCATGCAATCAGTCGCAAGGCAGCCTGTGACGGTATTTGGTCCTTCCTTACAAAGGCTCTACTGGCCATACACACAGCTCTTCAAAAGAGAAGCAGCATGAATACGCAGTTTTAAAATTCTTACGTTTTTGGTCATATGTACATAAAGCTCACACACACATCTAGCACATGCCTGACACCACATGCATCCTTTTCTGAACATTAGATGTTTTATGCAGCAAGGCACGCTGGCAATTACATGCTCTACATGTCACAGATGCATTGCAGATGCCTCCGCACATGTACATGACATCAAGTGGAATTCCAAATGTTCAGTAGTTTACTGTTTTAGCTTGAATTCAGACACATGGGAAATTAAAATAGATGGGTCAAATGCTCAGATTTTAAGGATTGGGGAAAGTGAGAATGAGAAATAAAAAATACACTGTACAACTTTACAGTTTCAGGATTGTTCAACAAACAAGCTCAGAAAACGATACAGCACATTGCAACAGAGATGCCACCAGTTTCAGTTATGATCTGTAAATCATCCTGCTACAAACGTATACCACTTGGCACTAAGCGAGTTGTGGTACACATCAAGATAATGCAAACTGGCTTCTGTAAAACAGCCAGTTATTAATGGACACTGACCAAAATGTCTCTGAAGTTACGAAATCAGGATAGTGCACGGAAAGAAGGCACGAGACATCAAGAACACTACATGCTAATCAGTGCAAGATTTTGATCTCCTTTCCCTAATTATTTACATCATTTGTCAATTTAGCATAGTAAAGGCAAGTAAATAGTAATGATGAGTTCTTCAATCTGATAGCTTCTACTCTCATTAAACCTGTGTATAAGAACTTTATTAATAAAGCTTACTAAAAAAATAGAATACTTTGTTTAACCATCAACTTCCTATTACCTGCAACACGATGCCTGAAGCTACTCTGATGATTATATTCTTTATAAAAAGCAAGAGATCCTAAAATCCTTCATTATAAAACATCCATTTACAAGGAAAGTTAACTTCAAAATTGCAGTTGTATTGAGACTGGCTCCCTGCAGCCAGCTCAAGTCCAGCTAGACTTACTTGCTTTGGCTCACGGTGAGTTTGCTGATGAAGCACACTGGCCCAGTGCTGTACTCAAAGCATAACGTAGCTAAGCAGATGCCAGCCAAGAAGGCTGGTTCTGTACCCCCAGTTACCAACTGCTTCTGCATGGCTGGCAGCCTTTGAAGCAGCAGTTATGTTTACATAAGATCCAAACAAAGAAGGGCTGTTGGACTCAGCTTCTCTGTGTAAGAAAGCTAGATTATCATAGGCATCTGAGTTAAGGCTGATTTTAAAAAATTATAGTAGATTAAAATTGGAAGCAATGGATCATCAAGCCTGAAGTAGGTTTACAGATGAAGCATCAAGAGGTACTGAAACATCCCTTTTTATAACTCAGTGGCACTAAATTACTGAATTTTTACAATAAGAAATTCTGACATTTGTGTTCTTGTTCACTTTTGTTCCAAAAAAGTAAGCTTACAGACACTGGTTTTATTTCCCTATCAATTCACATAGCGATGCCATAAATATGACTCAAACTCAAAAGTTAACATACAGATTTGAGTTAGGTCTGATTAAAAAAAACAAAACTCTGATGCACTTACCTCAACCAACAGTATAATATTTACTACATCCAGATCGACACTCAGAGCATGAGCACAAGAACAATATGCTAAAAAAAATGGCATACATTAAATCCAAAACCACTTATCCCCTGTATGTCAAAGGCTGGCAGTTTTTTTTTTTTTTCTTAAACCATTCAGCATTCAGGAGACTGAAATTATAGTAACTTCCACAATACAGTCTCAATTAATTTACAGAGAAAGTGAGACTACCATTTATATTCACCTCTTACCCTGATGGCCTTCAAGCCACTTGATATTTTGTCCTCTTCAACAATAGCAATAACTTCCTGTCCAACAGCCAGTGGCATGCCATTTGAAACAGCATCTTTTGTGAAGATTATCAAGTCATTGATCATCCCATAATCATGGCAAAATCTTGTCACCACTCCTTGCACGGTTTTTGCTTCATGACCTGCACCTACAGGAAAAGTGTTGGTGTAAAAGCAAATCACTTGGTCAAAGAACCATTAAACGCGTAATGAATGCTACGAAGTAAAAGTAGTGCCACTACTTTTTAATCAAGAAATCATTCTCTTGCCCAACTTAAATACCAACAGCAATTACAAAACAGTTTCACATTTGAAACTTGCAGGCTTATAGAAGAAAGCTCATTAAGTACAAGTGATGTTTGTCTTTGAGCTGTATGGAAAACATACTTTGAAAAACTTAGTATTAAAAAAAACCAACAACCTTTCAGGTTAAACAACTAAACAACTAACAACTAAACAGTTGTTAAAACAACTGTTAACAGAAAGTTAAACAACATTCAGCTAAACAACTTTTCCCAAAAGTTCTGGGCCAACAGCAATTTTCAATATTTTCCACACCAAAATAAACAGTTCTCAGCATTCTTTGCATAAGGAATCCAACAGATTTAAGTTTTCTATACTGAAGAAGTAGGGAAAGTAAACAAGCATGATGCTATATAAATCAATTTATCACAGCTGTTTGTATAATAATTAGTATGCTTCTGAACTGAGACGTGCTGTTCCTCTGGAAACCCACGACTTTCAAGTGTTTTGGGTTAGAAGCAGTATCTACTTACACATCACAGAAACTTTCCCTCAACAGCACTGTACTACAATGTCAGGCTTAAACTAATATACTTCAGCCCAGCTTTACGGTTCTAAGGTATTATTAGCTACACTAACAACCAAGACTATTAATACAATAGTTTGTTTTGCTTTCTGTTTACCTAAGTATGCAAGAAGTACTTTTTAGTAGTCTGAATAAAGCATCATTTGTTAAGACATGTTTGCATTTATCGTAGTTAATCTTGCAGTAAGCAAAGTGTCTATTTAAGTCACCAGAGTGCTCCTCCTTGTTAAGCCTCCCCATATACCTGGTCCAACACAAAACATTTAGTATTATCCTATAATCTAAACGTACTGCCAGTATGCATGAAAAATAAAAGATTCCTACAGCCACAAAGCACAAGGTTTTAAAATCTAAACACAATGCTTTGTTTAAAAGCCAATATCATTTTATGAAACATCTGTGAGGCTCCAGCCCTACAAGAAACACAGTCCTCCCTAGTTTGATGCACCTAGTTCATAAAGGTTGTAGCTTAGAAACAAGCATTTCTGGGGGAGCTTCTATAAAAATACTCAGAAAACTAGTTAATAGTAATATAGTACTTAAAAGAATTTCACAATTAGGTATCCATGTGAGAAACCAAGAGGCACTTTTGTCTAGCTCTAAATGTAGAACAAAAAATTAAAAGATTTTGTTTTAAAAATATTCCTTCTTGGTTGAGCCATTTACACTCACTTCTGGGTGTGTACTGCACAAAAATTGTAAGTAGGTTTCCATGTTGCGCAGTCCACTCCATCATACAACCTTCCTGTTGACTGTTGGTCGTCCCCCCCTCCCCCCCCCCCCAATAATACATGTTATAACCTTACTAAAAGCATCTTAACTGTACACCATTTTGAAGCCTCAAAGCATTGAGGTTATAGTATTTTTGGCAGTAGGATGCAGTGTACATCCTTCAAAAACTACTTACAAACGAAAAGGTTGAAATACATGTTCAGGTAGCTTTGTTTATTCATACATGTGGAATGATGCTTACCTTTCCTTGCTTACTTTTTAAACTTGCATTATGACTATTAGGTAAAGGAACATAGCAAAAATTGTACTTCTTAGATAAAAGATTTTATCCTCAGTCTTTATGTCCTCTTAGAGGAAGAATTGAAAGCTGAAGTTATTTTTCCAGTGACTTCAGGCCTTAAATTTATCCTTTAAAGGTATTAACACATTTTTTTTTTTTGCTGATGTTTGTGTTCTCTCAACAACCTACCTATCAACACCGTAAATTCTTCTAAATGCAATTTTAAGTGAGGAGCATTGGACATAACCCAGAAGTTGGACTCCATGATCCTAATGGGGCCCCTTCCAACTCAGGATATTCTATGATTCTATGATCTTCTCCACGTAAGAGCCCATTTGAAATGAGTTAAGAGACCTTACTTACAAACACGGTATTACAGAGGAAAGCCCTAAGCGCCAACTGGCACAACGCACCCTTCAGGCCTCGCTCCATGCTCTAACCAGCAACAGTGGTTAAAGAAATGAGGAGACACAGTGTGAAGCTGCTGCCAGGACGCTGCCAGGCGGTTAGGAGGCAACAAGCCGCTCCTGTTCCCGCTCTGCCTCCCTTCCCTGAGCAGCCCGGCCCCGACCCGGCCCCACTCACCCCCGCAACAGGCCCCGCACCCGGCCCCAGGAACCCTCAGCCCTGCAGGAACCCCTCTCTACCTGCGCCCGCCCGCCACACGTCGCCTCCCTCCTCGCCCTCTGCCCGCCTCCAGAAGAAGGCGAGCACCCTGGAGAGCAGCCCGAGCATCGCGCTCCGACCCACAGCGACAGCGACACCTCCACCTCAGCGCCACCTCAGCGCCACCTCAGCGCCCTCCCACCCCTCACGCACCCCCACCCCCCACGACGGCAGCCAATCACGCCGCTGGCTCGCGGTCACGTGGGACAGCCGCCGCCACGTGCCCGCGGGCCAGGAGGGGCCAGGGCAGGCCGGGGCGCCATTTTGTGGAGGGCGCTGTTGGCCGGGTTGGGGGTGAAGGGGGTGGGGCTTCGTTCCCTGGCCCTTAGAGATAATAAAGTTGACGTGTTATAATAATAAAGTTGGTGTGTTATGGTATTAAAGTTAGTGTGTTGTGGAGTTACTATACAAATCTTCAAGCAGAGAGCGCGTGTATTCTGTTGGAGGCATCAGGGGATGCAGCCTGGATTTCTGGATTTCTGTAAATGAGGAGTTACCAGGCAAAACCATTGCCTGGCCTGGCCTGAGGGCTCCCATCAGTGCCCGTGTTTTCCCCTGGGAGTGTGGCATGGAACCCACTGACGCGACATGGAGAATGTGGGAGAGTACACACATGCAAATAACTACTGAGTTGTAGCATCAGCTGAAGCAAGTTTCAAAGCAATAGAGCAAGCAATAGAACATTATAAACTTGATGAACAGCAACAACAAGTTTTGTTTGTCTTCCTATCATTAATATAGGAGCTGCTGTGGCTCTAGAGGAAATAAACTTTGACTAACTGTTGCTTACCATTTCCATATTTGATATTTTTTACCAGCTCTCCTCACGCAACCTGCTTTAGGCATTTGGTGTAAGCCCCCTTTAAATTTTATTTAACAAATTGTGTTTCACAAAGCAGTTTCTGAGCTGGTGAGCTCAGCATCCTGGTAACGTCAGCGGGAAGAGCCGCACGGGGCTAGCGGAGGAGACAGTTCCAGGAGGTTTGGCAGAGCAGCCTACGCTTCTGTGGGAAACTGCTTTACGGCTGTTAGTTGGAGGAAGGTGGTGTAGTCTGTCATCAGATTCTGAGACTAGAGTAGCGGTTGTCTTCGGCAACCTTTTATTTTCTGCTCATATGGTTAGCTCGGCGTTATTTAGGCAGGGAAGGGCTAGGAATGCGACTGTTTGACGCTTTTACAGAGTTCTGTATGGTTCCTAGGCTGGAGGAAATTCAGGTTGCCAGTAATTACACACGGGTTCCTATGTCCTGCTCTGGAGTAACTGGGGAGATGCTTACTGGGAGGCAGGATGTGTGAGTATGAGTGTCTGTAGTCAGTGACCTCTTTAGAAGGAGATAAATGCCTGTCTGAAGATCCTGTTCCTGACATAGCTTATAAAAGCCTTCACAGGTTGTTTGTGCTGCTCAGGAATCTTACTGCAAGGTGGAAAAGGCAAGTATTTAATCTGGATGTCATTTTACATGTGAACATGATATGTTTGTTTACTACATCCATACAAATAAAAACATATAATATTTCAATAGCATAAATTGGATAGTATATGTACTATCTATGTGTATACAAACCGGTGTGAACTCTTCAGATGATGATTCATGTGAAAGACAGTAAAGAGTTTCCAAGGAAATGTGTGTTATACTGGGGGAGCAAGACATCCCTTTGAAGCTGTTGGGCCTATATTTTGTTCTTGGTTCTGTACATGTCCCCAGACATAAGCTGGGAAACCAAAGATTTTGAGGAATGGGCTCCAAAGAAACAAAATACTTCAAAGAGATGATTTTCAAAGACCTAAAAATACTACACAGGAAATACAGATAATAAACTAAAATAGTGTAATGAAATAACGTGTGAAAGATTGCATAGGTAACTATTATATATTCATATTATATGTTATGTATAATAGTGTTTATACTATATTATATATATATATTATGTATATTAGTTCCTTATGTATTATATATAGGAATCAGAAACTGAATCAGAAACATGAATACATGTGTGTGTGTGTATATAATAATATATATGTATGGAGCTAATAAAAACTCATCTGAAAAAGGAAGAGTTAGCATGATAAAAATAAATGTCACCAGAGCTATATATTTTTGCATTTACAAATGGGAACAAAGGCATGACCCTGGGTTCACAGGTAGGGAAACTGCCTCAGGTTAAAATGCTTTTTTGTTCTTTAGTAATATAAACCTATAAGTATAGCAAGTTTATGTACCTATTTATCACATTGTCCCTTGGCAGGTCAAATATAATCTTCAACCTAATTTTTCTCTTTTGTGGTTACTGTGGGGGATGCTTGCATGGCACAGCCCTGGCAAATGATCCAGCATCTGCTACAGCTGCTTCAGGAGACTGAATCTGTTCAGTGGTCATTTCTAGCTGTTAAGTTCTTTGTAGCCTCTCACAATTTGATTTGTCATCTCGCGCTATCTTTTAACCTAACTTAGAATAAACATGCTTAATTCGTAAACCCTTTTCAGAAGCCTGTAACGTTCTGCTGGCATTGTTGTATTTTCTGCAGTCTTTTTGTAGGTTTCCTGTGCACCTGTTAGAATTAGTAGGAACCTCTTCATCTAGCTCCCTTTGTACAGCACCTAGCATTACAAGGTGACTTGGGCTCTGACTACCATATCTTGCCTTGTGCCTTTTGTGCATATATAAAAATGACCCAAGACTTTGAATGGAGTCAGAAACATGAAATTAAGGGAAGTTAAAATAAGATCCCCAGAAAAAGGTTTTGAGTAGAAACTGAAGGGTGAAGGTTTGGTGTTTTTTTGTTGACGCTGATGAAAAATGCAGAGAGTACCATAATCGCATACTGAGCCTCTCTGCAAAAGCAAGCCAGCAGATACGGAAAATGCAGAGGAAAGGGGGAAGAAGGAATCTCACTGTAACCTGAGGAAATGCTGTAGTGCCATGCTTGAGCGAGGGGGTTTTCAGGTTCCATACTGGCTGGAAAACTTGGAATTGTGAACAGAGATTCCTGGTGTTGTTGATCCCTGCTCCGTTCAGTGACATGGGATATTACAAATTCATTTTTACTGAAAGATATTAGATGAAATAAATATCTGAATATCTCACCAGCTTTGCGTATTTAAATAAAAAATCAACAAACACCTCCCTGAACTGACACGAATGGTCAAAAGGAATAAAATATGATCCTGTTTTATATCTGTGGTAATTAATCTTAGGGCAAACCCCTATTATTAGTACCTAACAGTCATTGAAAATGATGTGAAGTAAGCACTATCCATTTTCCATTAAAACATAGTCTTTGAGAGGATACAGAGAATGGAAGTATTTGCATAGTGTCTTCTGTGAGCAGAGGAACAGGACTTAATTGCTTAAGACAGTTTTGCTAGCCTACAGTTTCTTTTTTTTTTTGCCCTTTTCTAGCACAGTTTACTGCTTTGTATAGTGCATGATTAATTTCCAAGTTTCAGCCTATTCCAACTGTAACATTTGATATTTTTTCAGTATTGGCTGGCATTTTGAGAAGAACAAAATCTACAGTCAGTACAAATTGAAAAGTAGTGCTGTTCTAAAGGTTTTTTTTAGCATACTTTAAAAGGTGATGCTCTTCAGAGTCCTGAAAATCTAATTGTGGCTTGGGCACAACAGTGTTTAAAGTGTACACAAAAGACCCTGTCATTGCAGTAGTTGTCAAGGTGCCAGCATTTTCAAGATAAAAGCATTCTTTCTCTTTTTTTATTGCCTAATAAGCAAGAGGACTGGATCCAATGTACGCTGGCTGATGCATGTCACTGCTGCCTGCTAGATTTTAAGTACGTTGTGTAGCCATCACGGTGCTCTGTAAGTGTGAACGTCAGCACGATTCCAGTGTGCAGGCTTTATCTGAACACTCTAGAAAACTAAGGTTAGTAGAAAAAGCTAAAGAAGAGTTCTACAGTGAAGGTAAGATTCTCGGTAAGTTTCAAACTTTTAACTTCCCAACTTGTTGGGATACTTGAATTTCTAACTGTAGGGTGTTCTGAAAGAATACTGTGTTCTGAGTAGCTTTTGCTCTTTTGAAACAAGAACCAGATTGTTGAATATCATTATCACTGGCTATGATAATAAATACAACTGGTAAACTATGAAGAAGGTTTTATTTAAGATGCCAAGTAAGGGGTAGTACTTGATTAAAAAAGATATTTGAAACTTTTTCCATTTGTTTGTCTGATTTGGAAGCAGATCTGTATATGCGTAGTACGGTCATTTTCTAGTGTATTCTGTTAATTAAAATTCAGGAGGCATTTTCCTGTTCCCTGGCCTAACCGAAGTTTTTGCTGTGCTTTTGTTCCCCATCTGAATAGATGTTGTTGAAAGCCAAAGTGTAAGGGAGAACTTTTCAAAGACGGCATGACTCACTGAGTGGTGAGAAGATCACAAAGTGTACAGGCAGCTGTGTTCACAAGGCTCTTTTAAACTGACAGTTAACTTTTCAGTCAAAGGTAAGCACGAAGGTTTTTAACGGTTGAAAAATGTGCAGGAACTTTAACGCAAGGTACTCAAGGTATTTGTACAGATTGGCAGGCAGAGGGATGAACAGAAAAGGGCAAAGTGAACAAGCAAAATGGTTGATACTTGATAAGACAGAAATAGTTTGCTGTAGCTGAGTTACTGTGATTATATGAGTTCATCGGAGTCATAGTGATGTCTCTCATTTTAGATGCCCAATAAATTTTACAATCAAATGTTAACATCCAAGCATGTTTAAAAATCTTTTTCTGTCCTACATTTTTTTTAAGGGAGGGGGGAATACTTTGATTATAGAGTTACTTCCAAAGATATTTTTTAGATCTTACAATAAAAGTCTGTTGAGCTGTCATAGGTGCACAAACTTTCATTTTGTTGGTATTTATATTGTATTATTATGAACCATGGCTACAGGATGTAATTTAGTTACCGTGTGCAAGTAAGTTCTTTTAAACCTGCATATTTCAATGCAGCTTAGTACTAGTACTACTTTTTAATTTTATCTTAAATAGACAAAAATAATAGTTGAGCACTGATCTGAATATGTGAAGAAACTAAGTTATATTTTTGGTCTTTCTTCATCATTAGCATTGCCATTATTATTTAATTGCTTTTGCGAAGTGTTATGACCAGGGAAGAAGGTTACAGAGAAGAATTTAGCTATGACAGAATGCCGACTTTGGAGCGGGGAAAGCAAGAGAATGGAAATTATGTACCAGATATCAAATCCAGTGACCTTCAGCTATCAAAGAGGCTGCATCCTTGCTTTATTTATAGAACATGGATCTTTTCTTTACTGATGGGTGTAAGTACTTTGTATATAGAAAATTTAAAAGTGTAAGGGAGGTCTTAGTACCCTGGAATCTATCTTCTTTTGGATCATTAGAGGAGTCACAATTTCATCACTGGTGGTATTGAATATAAACAGTTGTACAGAAAGCAACATATTTTGCAAATTTATAGTGTAACTCTTAGTGTAACTAATGTTGTTCTTTGTATCATTTTGCACTAATTAAATATGCTATACAAAGGCTGTCTTTAATATTAAACAGAGTGATTGTGGTGGTTTTAACCAATTTTGTGGTGGTTTTAATCAATCTATCTGTATGTATTAGCAATGCCTTTTTGTCAAGTATCCTGGTCATATGTGTTATTTTAAGATAAAGTACTTAGCATGACAGCATTTTGGCATTAAAAATGTATATGATATTTAATTGCCGAGTTCTGCTGTTTTCAATGGTCATGGAGTTATTTGATGTAATTTTCATGTAGTGAGTGACATACTTCTGTTCCTTACATGAACATCATAGTGGTTTGAATTTTTGTGTCACTGCTCTAGAGTCACCGGACACTGATCTTTTCCATGCATCATGTTACTCCATGTTCTGAGCCAAGATAATTAAAGTTCATTATAGCAATTACAATTATGTCATTTTTTTTTCTTTTTCTGTCATCTGGTGTGTTTTGAAGAATAATTTTTGTAAGATCTAATATGTTTCACTGTTAATACAGTAATTACTTATTTCTGCACAGTGAATAAAAGTAGTGCCTCATTTTCGAGGAAACAGCTGAACATTTTTCCATCCTGACAATCTGTGAAACTTGGGTTTCCTTTCAGATGTACTGTTACACAAAAAGAAAGAGCAAATTAAGAGCTGGCTTTCTTTGCATTAAAATTTCTCAGTATCTGTATGCTAAGCAACAGAAGCATTTCCTTCCATGGCGAAAAGGACCATGTTCAGGGCAGCAGTTGCAATGTATATATAGATTGACATCAAGGTGGCTGAGGGTATAGGCTGTTCTTGTGCAGAACAATTCAGTATGCTTCAAGCACAATTTCAAGTTGTGTTCTATAAATACTGTTCTTCCAGTGTGCCATAATTCTGTGTGAGTGTGTGCTCATACACACATATGCTATCCTTATTTTCTCTGATCTGTCTTTTGATGAGGACTTTTTAAAGAACCCCCAAGAACTTTGCGACATGAACAAAATATCCAAACAAGAAAGAAGAGCCATTCTGTCTCATCTTTCCCAACCCCTTTGAAGAAATGTATACTCAAAGGAAAACAAACAAACAACAACAACAAACAAGCAAAAAGAATAAATCATTTAATGCTGGAAGTTTAACTCAGATATAATTATGGAATAAATATTCTATTTATTGTTTATAATAAATATTCTATTTATTATTTGGTTGGCAAGGGAACAGCAGGAGTTGAGCATTTATGGTTATGCCACTAGATGAAGGTGGTAAGGGAGTCTGGAGGGAGACTAATATAGGTGGAAGGACCTTCATCAATATATCCTAATATTATTCCTGTTACTGTGTTCTCATTGGTAATTGCCTGGCTGCCCACATAAATCATGAATGTTGGTGGAGCCAAACAGGGAATGTAAAGTAGAGGCTTAGTTGAGTTTTCTGAAACATTTTTTTGTTGTCGAACCCTCTGCAATTACCTTTTGAGTGTATTTGCCAGCTCTGGACACAGTACTTGATTCAAACATGCTTGTATTGTTCAGTATTAGGTCTTGGTAAACAGCAAAATATATTTTTCAGAACTCAACATGCTTTGATATTTTCCTTCAAAATTACTAACACAAAGACTGCGTTATTACATGTACATCAGTAGCTCAATTTGAAAGGAATTCCTCACTTCTTTTTTACAAATAGTTTTATTTGTATTAATTTATATTATTTGTTGCTTTGCAGACTTGCCTCCTTATTACTTCTGGATTTTCACTGTATCTGGGAAATATTTTTCCATCTGAAATGGATTATTTACGTTGTGCAGCAGGTTCAGTAAGCATTCTTAATTATTTGCTGTGGCTGTTTGACAGCAAAATCAGTAAATACTTTGTGTGGATTTCGTTTCTTTTTATTTCATCTGTCTTTTTAATACTAACTTTCTTTATGGAATATACAATCTTATTTAACAGTTCATGAAGTGAGTTTTCTTCCCATGGGTAAGGGAGTAGCCATTTTCACAGTGATCTGTGCTACCATTTTTGTTAACCAGCTTACCATGGGCGGCCAGTAATTATCTGCATGAATGTTTTTTCTGTGCCTGATTTTAAGAAAATTTGCAGTGCTTTATATTTAGGGAATTTCTTGCCTGAATACTGTCAGAAGTGTTTCAGATTGTATTTCAAAGTATTATGTTTTTCGGCATATTTTGTGATAATATCCAAATCATATTTGTCTTACTTATGTATTTATATATATGCTTAACCTACACTTTAGATCTTTGTGCATAAGATTAGTCTGATGTACTTGCTTTGTTCATGGCAGGATTCTGTTCCACCATTGCTTTTTTGGCAACTTGACCTGTGGATTTGTTTTAAGTTAGATGTACGGCTGATGCTTTATTTTAAACAAGTCCCAGGAGTTGCTCCGTGAATGAGTTGTCACTTAGGTTTCTGCTAGAGGTGTTAGAATAAAGCAGAAGCAGTTTTTGAAGTTAATGACTTCACTTGTCTGTTATGCTCTGCAACACTAATGTGGTTACTGAGTTACTGTAGTTACCTTTCTCTGCCCCAAATTTTGTCTCTTTAAACCTTGTATTTATTGAGAATTTCCAGAGATAATGGAGGCAATGCAGTTGGAAGAGCCTAGAGAGCTGTATAGCTCTATAAATGACCACTGACTCGTTTAGGAAGAGCAGCTTTGCTCTCTAGACCTTATTGGCTATCTTGACCAGGAGTAGAACTCAGTCACCTAAACATCATCAAGTGATGTTCTTGAGACTCAGGGGCATCCAGGACTGAAATGTATCTTTTCATGAGGTTAAATAGAGGTTGGTTAGATGTTAAGGAAGTGCTGCCAAAAATTTTAAATGTTCTTGTTAATCTGTTTGTAGTGGTTCCATTGTTAACCATCGCTGCTCAGATGTGTGAAAAGATAATTAGTGAAGAAATGCAGTGTTTGTTACACAATTAATCATTTAACATGGAAATCTTTTCAATAATTTTGGTTTAGTATATTTTTATTTTGCTTATAAATATGTTGCTAACATTACATATTTGTGGAAAATAGAGTTGGATCTGTAATAGTAACATATCAATTGTGATGCAGAGCAGCTAGAGGTTAGAGAAATTACTTTGTGAAACTTCTCCCTTATGTGGGATTTTTCCATCTAGCTCTGCCATTATGCAGTGAAAGTTTCCTAGTGAGAGTAACCTGGAGGTCCTAGGCACTGTTCTTAAAATGCAATATGACTCAGCAGATCAGTTTTTATAAAGTTCTTTGGAACTGTGTGGTTGAGATGGGCCAAATTCTAGTTTCAACAACCATGGCACTCTCTTTTTAAAAGAATGTGGAGGCCAAGTCTAGGAGTAGCTGTGTTTTTCTTTTCCTGTTTAAGGATCTCATGCCTTCTAGAGTTAATTTGAACTAACAAAGGCGTGAAATGCCTCGTGAAAGACTTTCTTTCTTTCCTTTACTCATCACATTGTGCCAGGTAGCTAGTCAAAACTGAGGGGTATGGAAGGCTCTTTTAAACCTCTGGTAATCCTCAGATACCAAATGTAATTAATGAGCTCAGACAAGAGGGACAGTCTTTCCTCAGAGCTTCAGACCTTCTGTTTGTCCAATTATTAACTGTAATATTAAATCAGACCCAATAAAAACCATGTATAGAAAAGTATATAAAATTCTATGTGCAGAATATCCCACTAGTCTTCTCTCTTAATTTTCCCAGTGTATTCCTTCAGCAGTTGTGAGCTTTGCTATAGCAAGGAACAAAATTAATGTGGTAAGTATGAGATTTTTATTGGCAATTATATATATATATTTTTTTTTTCTCCTGTTGTTAAAATGAGAGAGAAACCCTTTCTGAAACTGTTTTACAGATACCCAATTTTCAGATTCTGTTTGTCTCTACATTTGCGGTTACAACAACATGTTTAATTTGGTTTGGATGCAAACTTGTCCTAAATCCATCAGCTATAAATGTAAGTTACCTAAACAATTACTAATTAATGCTACATTTATCCTTATTTAAAAAAAAAAAAAAAAGAAAAAAAAAAGTGGAGATAACATTTAACGACACTGTTCTCAATCTAGAGAGATCGTCTAAGCAGTAACTTTGCCTTTTGGAGTAAGAAAAGACCTGAAAATTGACATCGGATATAAAACCTTCTATGGATAAAAGATGCACAGTACAGCTAATTTACTGGAGATTAAAATAAAAATAACTTTCCTGTCTTGTATTTTAAGTTCAAAAGAATGAATTAGATGTTCAAAGGTGATCCAGTTTAATCAACTGACTGTTTACTTTTCTGTTAACTGTGGTAATTTGTATTTTTTTTAAATAGAGTAGGATCAGAAGAGAAAAAAGTGATTTAGTACCTCTGCTGTAGATAAGTCAATTTTCAGAGTTGAATTCTACTGACATGAGAGTGTGTCACAAAAGTGCAATTCTAGGACATTTCAGATTAAGTGTAATCCTTTCTTGGATCTTCTACAGTGTATAGTTTTGCTTCTGAGGTCACCAGGAAAGAAACTTTTGGTGAACATTTTTCCCATACATCATCAACAAAGAGAAGGCAGCTGTGAATGTTATTCGAAGCACATGTATTTCATGCTGGGAAAAGTTCTGTTTTGGAATCAAAACCTTTTAACACTTGTCTTTGGTAGGCTAAACCAAAAAGTAAAACTATACTTTTTTTTTTTTTTTTTGGCTATGGTAAAATGTTCTGAAACCTCTACACTATATAAGAATATGATGTGTAAGAATGAGTAATATAGCAGTAGGTGTTATTGTTACTTTTGATAAATATACTTTTGATAAATACTTACTCTTGATAAATGCTCTATCACAGAACAGCAGTGCTTGATACAACTGCGTCTTCATACAACTTCGTATGAAGGTCAATGACTGCTATCATTTGCTATTGTTCATTTCTTCTCCCAGCATTGTATCAGCTGTTGTGATAGTAATAGCTCAGCAAGAATAATAGCTCCCTATAATAATATAGGAGATCTAAATTGGTGTTACTAACAAAAGACTTCTTAACAGAAAAATAATACAGAGTTTGCTTTAGAGCTAGCTCTGCTATTTTAATAACATCTGGTTAGCTCCAGATTTCACAGATGTTGAACTTTTAAATTAATTGTGTTTGCTTCCCCGTAAAAAGCGTGGAATATTAGGTCAATACTTACAAACCTGCTTTTAAAATTAGTAACTAATTCCAGGTTCACATTTCTGTGCAGCTGGCCTCATTTTCAGGGACCAGGTACTGAGGTCAGTAAGAGCTGTGGAGATTTAACACCGGACAGCCAGATCACTGGAATTCAAGTGGTATCGGCTTTAGATATAGGAGATTTGTCCCTGTGATTGCTGGGATGTGTTCCTCTGGGTTCTGCGCGTAGACAGGTGTGTAGGCAGGATAACGGCCCTGTCAGCGGGGGCTGTGTCTGCCCAGGAAAGGTGGGCCCAGGGGACTCACCGTGCCCCACACCATTCACGCAAGCATGTTCAGTATGATTCAGTATTTCAGATGGCACCAGCAGCAGTAATACTGAGCCCCAAATGCTTGGCTGAGTAGCTTTCTGGGCGCCCTCTGCTGTCTGTATAGATGCCATTGCCACTGACAGAGGTGGAAGCTTAGAAGATGTGGGTGTATGGAGATGCTGGCGTGTAGCTGCTTGGTTTGGTTACCTAACCATAAGTGTGCGTCCCAGTTAGCTGTGGAGTGGCTCATCCTGCCTCGCGCCAGCTACTGACGCAGGAGGGCATCAGTCTCTTCTAGGTTCTCTGTCATTATTTGTCAGACCTGTGGAGATGGATTGAAACATCTGTAAGATATCTCAAATCATATTAAATGTATGTTTAAAAAAACTTTAGTGAAATGAAATCACTTACATTTTGAACTGAGTTCTATGCTTTACATATAAACCACATTTTTACTACCTGGTGCAGGTTCAGAGCAACTTGAATTAAGGTTGTGATGATCCACTATTTTCTACCCAGTTGCACTTGCATGTTCCTTAGTCATAGAAGGGGGTTACGGATGTAGCTTACACAGTTCTCTGTATCTGGAATGATAGTTATAGAGAGTTTTCTATCATACTTTGAAATCTAACATTGACTTTCCCATTGTTATAGATGGTTTGAAAAGGTATTTACTTCTAGCTTTAGCTGTATTTCTGTTTAAAAAATACAGATAGAATAACACCCAAACTTCAAAACTGTTGATATTTTTACTTTGGTCTAAGGACATTGAATTAATTTTGCAAATGGAATACTCTGATATTCTAGACACATCAGAAAAAATACTGGAAAGATAAAATTTAAATTTAAAAATTTATATTTTATTTACTGTTTTTCTTTGATTTCTGTTATTTTCTTATAGCTAACACTAAATGAGCTAGTGTGTCCATGTAGTTATGGTGCTTCTGGACCCAAATTCGTGTATCTACTTGGCACTGCACTGTATAACGTGGCCTTGCCAGCCCACGTCAGTACCAGTGCTATGTGTCAAAACAAATCTAAATCATGGGAATTTACAGGCTGGATTAAATTGTTCTGCAGGCCACATGTTTGACACCTCTCCTTTTGCCAAATAATGCCTTTATTCTTCATCTAGCACTTTTCCTAGAAGCTTACCACTATGATATTTATTGCTGTTTGTGGCTCTAGCACAACTGTACAGTCTGTTGTGTCCTGCAAGGAACACAGTTGTGGTTTTTTGAAAAGGATGAATTTCAGTACAAAAAAGCCTCACAAATCTGCCATGTATGATCTTTTTCAAAACAACAACAGAAAAGCAAGCAAACAAACAAACAAACCCAAAACCTACGCTGCAAGATGCATGTCAAAGGAGAATTTAGATTTGATCATCCCAGAAACAGGTCTGACATGAGGAAACAATATAGTTTATTGAACAACAGTTTGCTACAATTATATTGGTTCTGAATGGGGTTAGTTCTCCTTAAACTTTCGGTACTTTGCCCAATGGCCAGACCTAACCATCACATATTTTCTTGGGCTGCCACTGGAAAAACGTAGTGCTTCTGAAGACTTCCACAGGGAGATCTACAGTGCCTAACTTGCATGCCTCCAAAAAATGATCAATCAAACCCATGTAGAGCAGGTATTGTCTCACGAAAAGAGGTAGATAAGGATCCGAAGAGGACATTAAGTATTCCATTCACATATTCATGTCCTGAAGATGAACAATGGCAGGAGGAATGGCAGCATCCCCGTTTTTATACAATAACGTAATCTGTTAGACCTGCAGGAGTTGTAAAATCATGAAGAGTGTTCATCAGTGCTTTACTCGCATGAGGCAGAACACAGAGCTAGGACTCTTGGCCCAGTTCTTTGGAATGCGTTTTCATTCAGCACTGCGTGATTTGCTGTGTAGGGATTGGAAGCCTGTGGCCCTTCTTCTCTCCCAGTGGATTTCCTTAGCCCTTGGGCTGGTCAAACTCCCTCTTGTTTGTCTTCTTTCTGTTCCTATGACTGTTCATGATTTGCAGCAGTGTTCTGGTTTCACATGGGAGGTCCTGCAAAATGCAAGAGTACCTAGTAACATCCCCCATATATTAACACTGTCTTTTGGAAGACAATAATGCACTCTTCTTCAGGCAGATTATTTCCATAAGTGAAATAAACATCTTTCTCGGGTTAGGCATTCTAAGTATTATGTAGGCAACTAAGTGCTGTCCTAGAAATTCATCAAAAAAAAATAATAAAATTTTAAAAGGTACATAATTAATAGATACATCTAAATGTCAGAGAAAACAGACAGCTGGATCCCACCCCCTTGTTTACTTTTAATATGGAAGATATAACTCTTTTGTCTGGGATTCTACCGACAGATAAATTTCAACTTGATTCTGCTTATTCTGCTGGAAATCTTCATGGCAACTACCGTGATCATTTCAGCTAGATCTACTGAAGACTGCTGTATGCGAAAGAAAGTAGGTACCCTTAAAAATTGGAATTCATTGTATTTTGCTGTTTTTTCTAAGTAACCTAAAAGATATTAGATTTTTCCTATATTATGTATGTTGACAAGTTACTGGTGACTCTGGTGTATCATATCATATTTCATGGTAAAATAAGGTTTGAACATTTTAAAACTAGATTTAAACAGTAATTAAACGTACTGTACTAAACAGTGATAGCCTCTTTTATCTTTAAGAGTTCAGTGGACCCTCTGCAAAATGAACTACTGCAATTATGCAGCGTGGGGCTGTGTGAATATTTTATGAACAGGCATGGCAAACGTTTTATTCATATTTTGTAGAACAAAACTTCACGAAGTATGAAACATTAGAATACTGTGACTTGTATGTATGCAAGCAATGCCTTTTTGATGCATGAAGTGGAGATGGTATCTGTCATGTACGCTGATTTGGTGGTGTCTGGACAATTAATATTGTCTTCAGGATTTCATAGAATCATTGAATGGCCTGGGTTGGAAGGGACCTCAAGGATCATCTGGTTCCAACCCCCAGTTTGGGGCTATAGATAAAATTGTCTTTGTTCATAATCGCTCTCCCAAATCACACCCTCTTTTCTACATTATTTCCTTTACCTAATAATGAAGCAAATGTGTGTGCTATGCCATTTTGTGTTCCAGTGGAAGCATTGCTTGCTAGACAAAGTCATGTTGTAAACTGTCCTCCTTCAGTTACTGTTTATCCATGTCCGCAAAATCTGAAAGATTCTGAAAGATTTCTGAAAATCTGAAAGAACTTTGGAAGGATCAGGAACAAAGTATGTATTTTGAAGGTGGAAAAGGGAGAGAAGATGAGCATATTTCACTGTTAAGCAGTGTAACAGCTAATGTGGAACTACCTCACTTGTTTTCAGTGGTCTGACACTGATGGTCTAACACTGGCAAACACTGCAGTGTGTCACTGGTGGTTCTGGTGGACCAACCAGACGTTGCCTACCATCTCTAGGATCTATAACAGATTCCACAGGATATTAGAATAAATGTATTGCTTTGCATGTTTTCTCAGTCATGATTTTTATTCCCCTCTAGAATACTGCATATGACAGTACCATTGTTACAAGCAATGTCAGCTTTCCTACTCGAATTCTGAAGTCATACTCAGTAAGTACTCGTTTTCTTTCATTAAATCAATTTGTTATTTCATTGTTGTAAGTGCTAAACTCCTTTAAAGTCAGAAACAGTTCAATGTAGGTAAGAACTGAAAGAACAGATTTAGAGTCAGAAATACCAGATACATCCTAAAATGCTTCCTTTTACAATATTGCAAGATAAATGGTAACTGTCCTGTACAATAGGAAAAAGACTACTTAATGACTTAAAGATAAGTATTGTGAACTGAACTGTTTAGTGGAGCTAATAAAATAGAGTATAAATATGTATAATGAAGCTTATCTTGTTTTCATTTAAGCCAGCAGGAGTTTTGCCATATTTTATATCTGCAAAACATTGACTTTTTGCATATCTAGTAGCACAAAAGCATTCTTTTTTTCTTCCAGTGTGTTCTTTTCTATATGCAGAAGGGAAATTTAGTGTTCAAATACACAGTTAATAATTTGTGTGCTCTACTTTGTTTTAGGTAATTGAGGTGATTATTGGGATTTCATCAGTATTTGGTGGCATAATTGCTTTGAATATGGATGTTCTAGTCTCAGGTCCATATCTTTCGGTAACATTCTTTTGGATCTTAGTTGCTGTAAGTAGAGCAAAATTGATGTACTCTTTTAAACAATGCCTTTGATTTTTCTTTTTTTCTCTCTACTAGAATGTTCTCATTATACTTAATATATTATGAAATGTGGTTGTTCTATTTTGATTTACAAGATGGAAGTGAGTAATAAAACAAGAGTATTGGAAGTGTTCTGTCAGACAGGTCCCAGTTTTTAGAATATTTCAGGCTGCAAAATATAAAATTGAGTATAATTTCAGTGTGATAGAATCCTTAGATCGTTACCTTTATCCCATCACCATTAATGGTCTTAAAAGCCTGAAACTGATTGGTAATCCTTGTAAGAAGTAATAGCCTGCACCTAGGAGCAGTGCATTCATAAAGCACTAAGGGCACGATCTGCCTTTAGTGAAGCCATGTTGTCTGGTGATTGGTGACAGCCAATACAGATTCACTAAGGGCAGATCATGCCCAAAAAATCTGGTGGCCTTCTATGACGGGGTTGTAGTATTGGTGGATCTGCAACTGACATTGTCTACCTGGGTTTGTGCAAAGCATTTGGGGTTCAACAAGGCCAAGTGCCAGGTCCTGCACCTGGGCCGGGGTGATCCCAAACACAAATGCAGGCTGAATTGAGAATGGATTGAGAGCAGCTCTGATGAGAAGGTCCTGGGGGTGTTGATGGATGAGAAGCTCAACATGAGCCGACAATGTGTGCTTGCAGCCCAGAAAGCCAACTGTATCCTGGGCTGCATCAAAAGAAGCATAGCCAGCAGGTCAAGGGAGGGGATTCTCCCCCTCTACTCTGCTCTCGTGAGACCCCACCTAAAGTACTGCATTCAGCTCTGGGGACCTCAGCACAAGAAGGACATGGACATATTAGAATGAGTCCAGAGGAGGGTCAAGAGGATGATTAGAGGGCTGGAGCACCTATCCTATGAAGACAGGCTGAAAGAGCTGGGGTTGTTCACCCTGGAGAAGAGAAGGCTTTCGGGGAGACCTTCTAGCAGCCTTCCAGTACCTAAAGGGGGCCTACAGGAAGGCTGGGGGGGGACTCTTTGTCAGGGAGTGCAATGAAAGGACAAGGGGGAGTGGTTTAAAAGTAAAAGAGGGGAGAATTAGATAAGCTTTTTGGAAGAAATTCTTTACTTTGAGGTTGATGAGGCACTGGAACAGGTTGCCCAGAGTAGCTGTGGATGCCCCATCCCTGGAAGTGTTCAAGGCCAGGCTGAATGGGGCTTTGAGCAACCTGGTCTGGTGGGAGGTGTCCCTGCCCATGGAACAGGAATTAGATGGTCTTCAAGGTCCTTTCTAACCCAAGCCATTCTATGATTCTATGATCCTGTGATAAAGGATGTTGTGCTACCCTGCTTGCAACAAACTGAAGAAGTTCAGAAAGATGACTGTGAACACTAGGTTTATATATGGCTTCTATGTCTGGAAAATTCCTCAGTATAAAGTGGGAAAAGATCATAAATAAGTTCTTCAGAATGCAGAACTCACAAAGTTCAGTGGGGTTCCTTAGCTTTTCATGCAGAAGCATCAAGCTTTGTGGGTAATATTTCAGTCTGTGTAGGTTTAATGCATGATACTCATTAAATGTAAGTTAAATGAATATTAGTTTTACCTCCATTTAAGTAATTGATTACCAATAATGTCATAAAAAGAATATGTGGTTCAGGAAATTCAGGATGTGATCTATAACAAGTGGGAATCACTATTGCACAGTTTGGATTGTGTAATTTTCCAGCAGGTAAATATTTATTTTTTATACTTTATTGCCTTGTGTTACATTTAGTGCTTTCCAAGTGCCATTGCAAGTCACGTGGCTGCTGAATATCCAAGTAAATGTCTGGTAAGTGAGTAAAATCCTTGGATTTTGTCATTAGAGTGTAGTAATACTCATTTGCCCACTTGTTTTTAGTTACTTTTACAAATACAACAGAAATTTATAGCAAGAGTGTAAGTTGATATTCCTGAAAAGAAATCCAGTAGCTCCCTTGGAGTCTTCCATCAATTCTAGGAAAGAATTCTACGGATTTTTTGTTTGTTTATTTTTGGTTTTGTACTGGTTCCTTGGGAATGGATATTGCTAAATGGAAAAGAAATACTTCATATTGTACAACCAGAACTGCCTTCATGGTCTTGAGCTGAGGTCCTTTCCATTATGTGCTGTGCTTTCTGAAAGAAGAAAATTAGGTGTGCAGTCTGTATTGGACTTAGAACCTATTTTAAACAACTTCTTGATCTGCATGACTAGCAACAAAAATAAAGAATGTTCAGTAGAGTGCATTTAATCCATGAGTGTCCCAGATGTGTAGTAAAGTCTGCTTAAAACATCTGCTTGAAGTTACAGTCATGCAGCCATACTTAAGTCAGTAATGATGCATGACCACAACTGAAGTCAGAATTTGATCCTGTAGGATGATACTTGAATGAAAACTAGGCTGCTATTGTATTGCAATAAAATTGCCTCAAAGCACTCAAATCTATTTGCATAGTTATTTTAGGTTGTAAGTCTGCAGTATATGCTGTTAATTCTCATTGTTTCATACAAACTGAAGAATAAATGATGCTTCTTTACTAGGTCTCTAAATATGCTATTGTTTCCCCTATCTGCATATGAAAGACACTTTTAAAATTAGACAAAAGACTCGTCACACATCTTAAATGGAAAATGAATTATAAAACAGCAGTGTTTTGGCTAGGAAAATTAATTTATTCAAAGCTTGCTTCTGTATCTCTGTACAATGTAAATGGCTGTGAAGATTTGTCTCGTGTAATTTTATGCACTTCTGTTATGCTTGCTTTAAGGAGATACAGCTAACAAACCAAAATCGTTATTTGTTTTTGTCCCTCTTTATCATTTATTGTCTTATTTTATTTAGGTTGAGGTTCTGATTGCCATTAGCAGTGTCACCTCTCCATTGTTGTTCACAGCTTCTGGATACTTATCCTTCAGTATCATGCAAGTTGTAGACATCTTTAAAAATTATCCACCTGCTGTTAAAGTATGTATTTTTATGCAGTTGGAAAATTAACATCTACCTAGTAAAGTAGCAACAAAAGAATGAAGATATCCATGTCTCTATTTTTAGCAATCTTATGATGTACTACTGTTGCTTCTGATGTTGATGCTGCTAATTCAGGCATGCCTTACTATTGGAACTGTAATACAGTGTGTAAATTACAAGACAAAAATGAAACTTCAAGATTTATCCTGGGCAGAGTCACAGGTTAAAAAACAAGAATACAGAACAACAGAGGTATGTATTTACACCAGTATAAAATTTAAAAATCTTTATTAAAAATGATATTTTTTGGTAAGGTTTTGTGTTTAGTTAACTCAGATCACAAGTGAAAGCTGCTGTGTAAAACTGTAAAGATGTGAATATAGTGGTGAATTCCAATGTAAATAGATAACATTTAGCTGGTCAAATGATAACTGTGGTATGACAGAATCATATTTGTGACAAGTCCTGTCACGAGAAAAACTATTGTAAGATTAAGGCCCTGTTCTGTTCCTATTTGTATTATGGGCTCCCAATTATGGACAAAGTCCATCACTGTACTAAAATAAAATGGTAGTCCTACTGCATATGACAATCCATAGTTGTTATTTATATATGTCAGCACAAATCTTTAGAAAAGATGATGCCTTGCATGACTGTGCTCTGATAATGGGATAGCCATCTATTAAGAAAGGAGTGGACTTAACCTTTAAAATGCAAACAGGAGTTTTGGACTATGGAATGACAGTAGTCAGTACAGTTGTACTGTGTAAGGTCTGCTGTAGGGGAGTGAATGTACTAAGCCAAGTTAGTTCTAAGTTCCCTAAACTGCAAACGGGAAGTGTTAGGAACGTGGAGCATAGGAACAACACTTGGCAAGCTGCATGAGTGGCTACACGTGCCGGTCAGTATGAAGTAGAGAGCAGAGAAGGGTGTATGGAATCCCAGTTCTTGCCATGTCCTAACTATACTACTGAAGTTGATGATGAAGGTCGGAATTGATAGCCTTTATTTCCCTCCTGCACTTACATGCTTAAGCTGTCCTTTCAGATACAGATTTAGTGAATACTTTCTTAGAGCATGGTGGTACCAGTATTACCGTTACCACTTTTCATACTGTATTTCAGGGCTAGAGTGCTTTTTCAGGGACTGGGGAAACCCAGCTTTTTTCAGTCTGCATAGATAAATTACATCCAGCTCCTACAGTGCCCAACACTATACAGCCTATACAGCACATTTAGCCCTGAGGCTTTCCTCATCTCTTCTCTACAGAGCAAAGCACTATATTCTTAAAGAACAGGGCAGAGTAAATCATCCAGTCAGCTGGGTGCTTGCTCTATGGCTGGTCCAGCATTGGAAAGGTTCATGTGCTGTATTCAGTCTCTACTCGAGAAGGAGCATCTGGAAAACAGCATCTAGAAACAGCACTGGATAGAAAGTGCTGGAAGCAGGGACTGAATTTCAGTAGAGCTATTTCACAGCTGGTAATGGAAAGTGCAAGCTGTGGAATTAAGTTCCCCTCAGGCTGCTGAAGGCTTTCAGTGTTGGTTGCTAATTGTTTGGATCTGTGATCTGAGAATTAAGTTCTGTATAAAAGATGGAGCATAGCAGCATTGCCACTGCTGTAAGTCACATTTTTGAACATAGGTGATGTCATGGCTGAACAGTTCTCTTCTGGGGATTATTTACATAAGTATGCCTTGTTTGTGAGTCACTGATCAATTAGGTGCAAGTCAAATGCTAAAAGGAGCAAATTTTTTCAGAAAAGCAACACTTTTTTGCATACCTTGTAGCATTTAAACACATGAATAATGTTACAGGTAAAGGTGTAGGTCTCTGGCTTTTCGCGAGTCTGTGTCCTTAAGCAAGACATTATTTTCCTTGCGTGTATGTAGATAAATCTTGCTTCAGTTGCACTGTGAGGGCTGGAGTTACGTGATTAAAACAGGAATTTGGCAAAGTTTCATTGGCCCAAATGTCTGAAGTATTATACAATTTACATTATTATATTTGCCTATTGTAAATGTATACCATACAATATACGAAGCTATGCAATTTGCAATGTGTATAATATTTTAATAGTTTATACTGTAAGCATTCATGTTTACATTCTCCCAGACTGTCTCAGATGTTTAATTGCTTAAACTTCAGTTTTTAACCAAAGCATTGTTTCATATTTCCATTTGTTTGAAATTTGTTTCCTTTTAGGTTTCCAATAATACCTTAAAGGATTTTGACAAAGACAAAGCTTGGAAAGCAGTTGTGGTGCAGATGGCTCAGTAGTTTGGATTCTGCAAATGGAGCCAAAACAGTACAATCCAATACAACAAATCAATTGTTTGAATTAAGGTTTAAAAACTTTTCAGTTTATAAACAGCAATATAGTTACGGTGGTAGGAGCCAAGGAGTAACACAGTAAATAATGTCTTTCTAATCATTGTGAAATATGTTGATAATAATTTTAATACATCTGTCTTTTGTGTTGGTATCTGTATCTTAGTCTTGCTTTAAAAGATACCATTGGAACAAAGGTAATCATTCATATCAATTTATGCTGATAGCAAAATAAAATATGACAATATACAGTAGGTTTCATATATGTGCAAGAGATTGTTATAACTGCAGTTATGCAATCTGTAACTGATAAAATGCTTTTGTAAAGTTATGTGTACAAGTTATAATTGTTTTTTGCTTATACTTCACTTTTGTAGGAGTTGTAAAGTTCTTTTGCATCTCATTGCTTTTATATAAATAAAAGTCTTTATTATGTGGAAACTCAAGAATGTGGATTGACATTCTAACTGTAGAGGTGAAAATAGAGTATTTGCTCCCATTAAGCTGCAGTTTCTGAACTGTTAAGGGAGGAAGGGACTTTTTCGGAGTTTTCAAGCACAAAATCCACTAGTTAAAATGAAAAAAATAACAACAAACAGAAACAATCAGCCAAATAACTGGAGCTACTACTGATAGGAAAAGATTTTTTTTTTTTCACACATGAAGATGTCTTTTTAAGTATGTTACTTTGCATTTATTTTCCTTACTCATTTTAAACATAAAGAATGTAGTTGCTCTTTAACAAGCGATATTCTCCATTCCGTTCACCTTTTCCTCCTACCTGAATTGTATGTATACCTGGGTAGATATTGGAGAATATAAGAATTTCCATGGTGATAGATGTTTTTTGATTTAATTGGGGATAGCTGATGAATGGTAGTGGTGGTTTTTTTTTTTTTGTATTTTTTTTCTGTTTGTTTTTGAAACACTCTAGGCTTTGAAGTTCATTCTTTTTTAATTTGAAACCAAATAATTTGTTCAGAACCTGGTGCAAAGCTCACCTTTTTGCTTTTGGGGAGGGGAAATATAGTTAAAAGAAGGTATGTATGGGTGAGGGGTGGAGCCCTTCAGGTTCGCTGGGATGTTTTCATTTGGTTTTGGGAATGCTGACAACAATTACAGCATTTTTATACACAGAGATTACTCTTGCCAAATCTCATGTATTTGTTTACTGGTGGTATTTGTGTGAACATTCTATCAACACCACAAATAGATAATACTTTCCCTGCTACAATCTTACAATTTTTATAAATACAAAAAAGTATTTATTTGATTGTACAGTATTTCTTTGAAAGTCACAAAGAAATAGTGACAGTTCCACCTACAAATAAACTTCAAACAACTTTTTAAATCTCACACATGGATTAAAGACTAGACAAAGACGGTGGTGTAAAAGTTCTTCATGAATCACTCTAGAGTGAAAGGATTGAGAGTCACATGTAGAATAGTTCGAATGTATCTCAACCGTTTGCTTTCCCTTATGTGGTAATGCCTTCATTAAACTGAATCTGTATCTTCAAGAGGTTATCATTTTTATCAAATGATGATTGGCTTTGGTTATGCAGAAGGTAAGATCATACTTCTATCACCAAACTCAGCTGGAAAAGAAATTAGCAGGAAGTGACACATTCTTAGGGAATTTCCTTTCCACAAAACGCATCTACTTACAAGGCAAGGCACTGAGCGTCTTTAATCTCCTTTTGAGTCCAATGATTTGAGATGCTCTCTTCCAAACAGTCAGAACTGAGTAATCTGCTGCTGATCTTCATTTTGCTGTCAGGAGTGCTCAGGAAGAACCTAATGACAGTGTAATAGGTGCTATTTACCTTTCTTTTGGGAAACTGAAGAGTTTTAACAGGTGAAGAAAACAGCATTCATCAAAAAGAAAAAGGAAAACTAAATGGGCTGTGGATATCGCTCTGGAAGTCAAATTTTCTTATCCCATGCAAGAACGAGAATCGTGGAGACTTTTAAACCATAACCAATGTAGGGTTGGCAGCTGACATGAAGAGCTTCTCGTAGGCAGACAGAGCTTCACTGTAAAACCTCACTCTGTGGGTAAATGCTTTTGTAATTCAAAGCAACACCCTCCCTGTGGCCCCTGCTATCCCCAGCCAAAGGATTTGTGCGTTGGTGTTCACCACAGAGCAAATCTCGTTGCTTATGGAGTAAATTAGGGTGTGCTGGTAGATCTGCCTCCGTGGCCCATCTGGGAAGCCGATGGCGAGCTGTGGATCCACCTGCCCAAGGAGCAGCCCGTGGAAGGTCACAGAGACAGCAGCCAGGTGGGTGCAGGAGGTGCTAGGTGTGGGAAGCCCCCCAGCCCTGCCAGCTGGGGCAGGACAAGTGGGCTGGGGGCTATGAGCTTTTATATGTGCGTGGATAGTTTTGAGTTGGTATGAGTTATTTAGATCTTTCATACTGTTCGTCTGCAGCAGCTGGAAGTGGAGAATTTTACGAGATACCCCAGCGCTGAAGGGAATTGTCTCCTCTGGCCTCTTCCCTTGTACTCACAGTGACTGGTATTCGATTAAACTGGCAGAAAATTATCTATTAAAAAAAACGAATAGTTTTCTGCTGATCTAGTTAGCATTCTTAGGACACTGAAAACTTATAGTGGCCCTTTTTTAGGTGTTAGATATGACTTCACTGGAGGTAGATCAGCAGAATATTTGTTTTGTTTTAGTGCTTTCCTTCTCCCTTCCCACCACATTCCTTATCTATGGTTTGCTTTAGTCACATGCCCCAGTTCCTGTTCCACAGGAACGTCCCCCATTTGGAACTTCCCCTGTTCCAAAAAGCACGGTTGTACCTGATCCATACCAGGAACTACAGCTTTTGACTGACCATGTAATCAGTTGGTTTCTTAGTTGGTGACTATTAATGCAGTTAATTTCTCAAGTAAAAAATTGCATGGTTTCTGATCTGGCTTTTGTGTTTCTGAAAAGAATCCATCAGATCAAAATAATAAAATCTAAATTAGTTTCAGAAACCGGAGTAGTCAGGCTTCCCTGGCAACTGATTTGCTTTTATAATAATTTCCTGTTTTTTCAAATGTTAGAAGTACTTTTTGTTTGTTACAGAGTGGGAAGTCCCTCAGGGAGAAACTGACAGTCTGAAGAAAATACGAGCATCGTTCATTTTATGACTAACTGTACTTTAGGTAAAGTATCTTTGAAAGATGAATTTTGGATTTTTTTTTCCCCTTTTATAACCTGTGTAATACCAATATGAGGTGTTTCACAGTAAACTTTCTCTACCCCTAAATTTATAGGTAAAAGAACCAAGGAGTGAAGTAACAATGCTAGAGCTGAGCGTGTCATGATGAATCAGATTTATGCAGAAGTAATGAACAAACAAATTAAGGTGAAAACAGTTTGTATTAGCCAATTAATTTCTAATCGGTATTTTGTTAATTTCAAACTATGAACATCAAATACAATCAAAATTTGCTTTTCATACTTCCCTTTTCAAGGCAGGAGAGGTGTCTCAGTATAAAATATCCTGGTGTGATGCTTACTGGAGCTTTCCCTGGAGTATTTTTTTAACATTTTTTTCTGAATTAACTTTTCTGTTTACAAGTTAGTGTTCATTCTCTTGAAGGTTGTACCTCTGTAGTGAACAGGTTATCATTTTTCCTTTCTGTCCTGTGAAGATAAACTGTTGCATGAGGAAAAAATATAAAACTTATACTTTTTTTTTCTTTAATTTGGATGATTTTTCCCCTAGTTCACTCTATTTAAATATCTGATGTCGCTCCTAGTTTGAGAAAACACCTTGTTACATGTGTGCATTCAGTGCTTGGAAGTGGCAATTCCTTCAAACAAAGCACAGAGTTTTAGGTTTAAACTAGCCCTGCTCTTTTCTGTTCTGCTTCTTGTGAACTGGGGAGGCAGAAATCCAAATATCCAGAATTTTTAGGGATTCTGGTATCAGAAACCACCTGTGTGTCCTGCAATGGGAAAATAAATAGTTCAAACAGGAGGATTGCCTGGTATTGCACAGTTCTGTGCTTTACGCTGTCAGGCTCTGGGCATCCGGAAGGAACTTGGAAACGTGCTTCTGTATTGCCAGCTTTGCTTTCCAGCAGCTGCAACAGGCCAAGGGTTTCTGCAGGGGTTGAATTGCTAGGGGTTGCCCAGCACTGGTTGCTTTCAGAAGCCCCATCAGAGGGGAAATGCCGATGGCATGCCCCTGCCTCCCCTATATCATCTGTGGTAGGGTGTAGCCTGTCTTTCTTACTGGCCCCAACTGACAGTGCAGGGATCACAACTGATTCTTGCTTGTTCCTGTGCGCATGGTTTAACAAATAACCAGGATTAATATCAACTGCTGTGGTATTTGTTTTTCTAGACACAAGCCTTGACTCACTCAGGCTCAGCGCTGAGGATATGTACTCTTCGCCAGCAATCCTGGTTTAAGTTATTTATGTTCTTCTGCTGCTCATTTACCCAGTTTCATTGAAGTCTACGGAAAGGGTCTTGTTTAATTCAATATGGTTAATCTTTCAGTCGTTGTGTTTTTTTAAATGTTCTTTCCAACATCTGATTTCTATAAAAAGTTACAAAAAAATCAGAATAATTTTATCTGCATTATATAAACACTGAAGTTCAAGACTGAAATGGAAAAAAAGAAATGATAGCAGAAAACCTTTGATCTGCTCTATACTGCCTGCTTCTACAGTTTCAGTTCCAGAAAGACACCTCTGACGCTCCAGCCTGATCTGCCTAAAAATACCCAAATCACTTAAATCACACAAGATCACTCTTTGTTCTGAATAAGTTTTAAAGCTGCATTGGTTTCCTTGCGTAGTTTACAGTGTGGTTCAACACCCTCACTTCAACTGAAGGATTGACATGCCACAGCCCAAGAAAGCAGATGTAGTAGTATCTTAAGCCAGCATTGTTGCTGATAACTTTTCAAACCCTATCCTAGACTTCCTGTTTTTCAGGCCTGCATAGCATCACTTTGTTGATAGTTGCTGCTCTGTCAATCTTTCCAGACTTCTCCATATCACTGTCATCTGCTGCTCCATGTTTTTCAATGCAAGATGTTTCCCAGATTTTGTGAGAAAAGAACATGATGAGAAGCAGCTTTCCTTCTTTCTGTAACTCAGTTCATTTTTATTTCTTCTTTGGTCCTGATGTTAATACAGCCTAAAAGCAGAGATCCTACCTTGCTGACCTCAGCTAAAATTTTGATAACTGGGAAGGAGATTTTATTTCAATCCTTCCACATTAAGGGTTGCTTTCTATTCTAGAAGCTGCTTCTGTCCTCATGTGAAGCATCTCTCTGTGTGTATAATGACCCAATACTTCAATATCTATTTTATTCATAATCTAATCCATAGATCTCATACCTAATCACAGAGTATGTATTTCTCTCTATAACCTCTAGTCTGTCCCAACAATGATGCAGTAGGACTTTAAAGGCGAGTTGTAATCTACTCATGGATATTTCAGAGCACAAGGGAATTTTGGAGTTAACCACCTCCCCAACTTCCCTCCCCACCTTCCAAAACAAAACAAAACAAAACACCAAAAATTAAACCAAACCAGAAAAAAAAATAGGATCACCAGAATAAAGTAGATTTTTTTTTTTAAATAATCCCAGAAGATTTTTGCAGAGTTTTTTCAATGAAAGTAGCACAACTGAAAAATTTTAGTATCTGGTGAGGTGGAGAACTGAGAGGTTTTGATATAATTGGATCCAACATAGTTCTCTACAGATGCACTTGGGTCTGTTGATTCATGAATGTCATTCATTGCAATTGCTTGCACTGGGGAGGGTATACTATTTAAATCTTTGTGCCTGCAAGACTTGTTGACAGGTGGGATTTTGTACATTTGATAACAAGTGGGCAAGGCAAGGGGCTTCAGCCTATGTGCTTTCTAAATCTATAAATCTTAAATGCACTAGAGCTTTTTAGGTAAGGACAACTTCTAACTCACTCAATAGCCACATTCCTTTAAGCAGACATATATGAAGAATATTTGTGGGCATGCAGAAAACCGCAATCAGATAAAATTAAAAATTTTTATTGCTAAAATTGAAGCACCAAAGTATTTCAAGTACTTAGTTAGACTCAGAGCTCTGGGCTGGTGAAAAAAGAAAAAAAAAGAAAAGAATGATATTAAGGGAATTTTGTTCCTAAGAACTCGCCTTCAAATGCTCTTTTTTTTCCATGTCTTCTAATTTTCTTTCATCTGTTAGGAAACTGGGTTGATGTGAGCACATAGTAAACTCAGGACATTGTGTTGTATATTTTCAGTGTGGCTTTATTTATATTTCAATTTTATAACATTATACAGATGTCAAAATCAGAGATGATAACAAAGTCAGTATATCTATCTGAACTCAAGTAAGGTAATATCTTTTTAGGTTTTTAGAAAGTTTAACACAGATCTTACGAAATTGATTCATAACAAAGTTTATAACATTCCCCAGCTATCATTAGTCAGCAGCCTCAGAGTCCAGGTGAAAATATTTTGCATCAAATCTGAAAAATTCTCTGTCTTTCAGTACATCAGTATTAATGCAAGCAGTAAATCTGAATAACTAGATAAACATACTCCCTCCACAGAAATCAGAGGAAAGTTTCCAGTACTGCATTCATTCATTGCTGCTTGGATTATGGTTGCTGTGTTAAACATAGTTTGGTGTTTCTTTGGTATTTCTGATTGAAAGGACTGATGGTGAGGGGCTGCTGAGAAATTCCAATGGTCCTGTGTGGAAAACAGAAGGTACTTGTAACTGAAGGAGCAGAAGAGAGAGAAAGTGGTTTAGCCCTTCATCACCATCCCGTGGTAGCTGCTGGGAAGCCAAAGTCTAATGGGCTAGATGCAGGATATGTCTTCACCTGTTTGGAAAGGTGTCTTGAAAGGTCAGTGTTAGTAAACTAGTATTGCTTTAAACACCTATGCCCCTTACAGAAGAATTTTCTAATTTGTTGTATGTAAAGAAATTCATCTCCTTACTGTTCTGTAGGAAAACCATGGGATTGAAGACTATGTATATAAAATATATTATGCCCAGCTTGATTTAGAAGTAAAACTTTGCAACTTGAGCCTGAAAAGTGGAAGAACTCTGTCCTGTCCTTTGGTATAACGTTTTGTATTTTGATGTGGGGAGATGGAACCCTAAGGGAAATAAAATATGAAGCGTCTCCTTCTGAGCAAAATACTGCTAGTTCTAATCATAGTCAGTGTAGGCTGATGTATATATATGGCAACAGATCTTTGAGTGGCAACTGACCTCATGGTCTCTGTTTCTTCCAGAGTCATAGAATACAATTTATGCCCTCTTGATTTGATGTATTTGGGACTCTTGCTTGCAGGTGATGTAGGTAATTCCACAAAGGCAGCAGCTGAAGGGTGACAATTTTGTCTGCCCAAGGCTTTGGCATCACAATTCCATCTCTTTCTATGGCAAGAACAGCCTGGTTCCTCAAGCTCAGGGTGGCAAAATCAGTTTTGTCTGTGCTCTGAGATACTTTGAACTCACTTGGGTACAGTCACAATGGACCAAACTCTGAGAATCAGACACACGGCACAGAGCAGGTATTTGCCTGGAGGCCAGCAGAAAGAGATGCCAGTAAATATGTATTTACACTGGAAAAAACTTGGCACCATGTAAGTGCAACATGTAATTGTATATTAAAGGAGTCACATGTAAAGATAATATTAATAAGGATGTGGAGCTTTGATTAATCAAGTATTGCATATCAGATTGCATTGAATGGATAAGCACAGAGCTAGAAATAATGGTCAAATTTCTGCTTAATTTTCAGCAGTTAAGAAGTTAGATGATGTTACACAACAACCAAGTCTCTATCTGTGGCACATGCTTTGTCTTGTATACTTGCAGAAGCCAATGTCAGTGTCCCTGTTATACACAATGGGAAATGGAAGTTTTTTGCTTTTTCTCTAGAAGTGAAGATTTATTGTGCCTGGGAAGCAGACAGAACCGAAAGAGTTCCTTTGATACAACAGACCATACGTAGGCAATACAGTGTCCTATATAGTATTTAAAATTAGCTTGAGCTTGCTTCATAGTCACAATATTACTGCAGCAAGCGCAGGAACACCCAGCACAAGAAAGATGTGGACCTGTTAGAGTGGGTCATGGCATCCTTTCTTGCAGTCAAGAATGAAGAGGTATCTTCATTTCTTACCATCCAATAATGATATAAAAAGAGAATTTGTATTGTGATCACATAAATATAAGCCCTTGGAAATTGCTAACTATATCAGTGTTAGACTATTTCTGCACAAAGCCGCAGAAAGTATGAACTAACAATCACTTAGTCAGAAGAACATATTTTTTTCCATGCAATATTTAGCTGGCTTTATAACATACATTAAGAGCTCTGATATATGGGCTCTCACTCCAGAGTACAGAGCAGCCAATCCTGCCAGAAGATAACGTTCACCTTGCCAGAGGTAGGATGTCCACAGATTATACACATACAGTTACACCCTTGTAAAGACAGCCCAAATCTGAGTTGGATTCAGAAAATTTAGCACCTCACATCAAATATAGGCAGATACATTCTGCTGTTTCACTGTCTGTCTTCACTCCTGCAAGAGAATATGTGTAAGCAAAATCTACTATTTGAGATATACTGGTAACGTGCATCTTATCATGGTATTGGAGAGTACGGAAATGTTAATCTTCAAGACACCTCATTTACCCCCAGGGCCTTTCAGAAAGGTGAAGTGGATTCATTAGTCATTCAGTTACTTAACTCTAGCATTTAAGCATAATTTGCATAACTAAAGAGTTTGGCCTTAAAGATGCATTCCCTTTCATTGTATGAGAAGAGGATGAAATTTTCTGGCTTTTCAAAATGAGCTTCTTTTTATTAAGTTGCACGTATTCCATGGCTGTTGTAACTTTTACAATGCCTGTAAGATGGATCAGCTAATGGATCATAATCATAACCTATGTTTTATTTCAAAAGTGTATACATACTTATTTTTGTTACTTTTCTAAAATCTATGCTGCTTACATGTACTAAGGCTGAAAATAGCTGCATCCTCTGAAGGCACGGTCTTTGTTTTTAATTTTTTGGAATAAGAGATTCCCTGCCACTGAAGGATGTTGCTGGCATGACTGATATTCCACACGCAGCAAATAATTGGTACCGCAAGGAAAAAAAGTATTTTCATTTTGTACTTGGGGAGCTAATTTAAAGTAGTTTTATCTTACTGATATCACATGCAAAGGAAGATCAGTGGTACATGAATATGCATAACAACTACACAGAGTAGTGAAAAAGTCAAACAATTTAAAGGGGTACATACTGCACTGTAAGCATAATTTATGGAGTATATATCTTTGCTTGAGGCTTGTCCAAAGTTCCATACTCTATCAATCAGCTGACTGGATTATTAAAGCAGCTGATGTTTTTTAAAGCTTTGGACAGAGTCACCAGTGCTGATTTTGCACCACTAAAATGTTTTGCTGTACAGGGAGAATAAGTTCCTGCTAAGTTTTCATTGTTGGTGAAGTGGAAAATAACCACAGTGTGTAGGATGATCTTAGGAGATATATACAGTCTTAAAAAACATACAAACAAACATGTCTTGTTTTTTTTCTTTTTATTTTCTTTTCCCTTGAGAAAAAAAAAAAAAAGGCAAAAAAAAGAAGCTTCTAATCAGAATAATAGGTTGTTTCATTGGACTTCCCCAGAGTCTAATTTCCTCCCTTTTCAGTAGGGGGATCGTTGTTAACTATAAAAACAAAGATTATGCAACAGTTCAGAAAGTATGGGCACAGATTTACTGTCTTCTAAATGTGCAAGACCACACATACAGAAGATTTTAAGTGAATGTTATTATTATTTTTTTTAAAGTGTCATGTGAATGTCATTCTCTCTCTTAAAATGTATTTCAAATGCCTGAATGTTTGATGATATGATCAAGAGGAACTTGGCAGGGTTTCAGATTTAGAGATTGATATAGTTCAGACAAAAGCTAGAGTAAGGAGGCCAGTGCCACTGCCCAAACTAAATATGTTTTCCCTGTTGTCTAAGGGTTAGTCAAAGGATTGATTTGCCAGTGTTCCATTTCCAGAGGGCAAGTAGGCAGAGGAATTCCTTTAGAGTTATTGAGGTATTGATTAGATTTAATGAAACAGAACTGAGAATAACGTGATTTATTTTCAAAACTTCTAGAATAGAGCAGCTTCTGTATTCTTCTTCAAGTGGGTTGTTTAAATGCCAGCAGTAGAATACCACAGGAGGCTGAAGAAAAAGGAAACAAGAGAGATGTGCACACAGATAAAGGTATTTATTGAGAATTATTATATTTTGTAGCCAAGGCATAGCTTGCAATTAATACATTTTTGAGGGACAAATACTATTTTTTTTTCTTTCTTTTTTTTTTTTTGTTTTCCACTGATGAAACTAAAATGGTTGCAATTTGAATTTATTGCTATCACAGCTGCTTACACAGTTGTACACACTTACTTATAATAACTATGGTATAATTGCAGTGATATACTGAGAACTGTAGTGAGGGAGGAGGAAATATCAGAAAAGTCTAGTGAGGGTCCTGAATCCTGTTGTAATTAAAATCCCATTTTTGAAACAAAAAGGTTGAGTAAGTTTAGTTTGTCTGGTGCATCTAGTCCATTCTTTTGCAATCCATTGGGTAATTTTTCTGATGAGAGAAGACAAGAGTTATGGGAACAATATAACTCTTACCTACTGCTGGCATGTACTGGTGTAACTCATACTGCTTTATAACATAATGTAGTTGCACAGGTTGCCCTTGGCCTAATTCTATTCCTGCTTTTTGTGTGGCTTTAGTCTTCTTAAAAGCTTATACGTAAAAATGCCTTCTGACTAAGCAAAGAATTCTTTAGAAAGCTTGAGGAATGAAACTTGCTTCCATTGACAGCAGCACTAATCCTTGCTATCAGCTCCAGTTCAGTTAGATCAGGGATGATGTCTGGGTATTTTAGAGCTGGATAAGCACAGAAACATGGTGTTTATGCATTTAATCAACTGTACGTGGCATTGGTTTATGACCTGGCGCTTCCCACAAGATAATGAGTTAATTACACGTACCTGGATACTGTGAGGTGAAGGCTTGTGTTTTGGATATAACCAGGATATAACCCTGCTGTTTGAGAATTTTTCATATTTGATGGGAAAGGGGGATTGGTGGCAGGTTGCTGATAGAGTAGGTGTCCAGGGAACTGCAGAAATAAAACAAAAATCTACTCAGGAGAGAGGAATATTGATCCAGTGAAGGGCAGAATGAGGCATGGATATCTGAGGAGGTATGTATTGGAAGAAAATTATGAGAAAGAGAGGTTGAACTCCAGTCCTGCCATAATCAGGCACATATTGAGCTCTTCACTATTGGATTGCCAGGACAAATTTGTGTTAATGTTTTCCTATTGCTAGGCAATCCTGTCTTTCAGTGGATGGTCAGGAAGGGCTTGGCAACTGTGAATATTGTCTTACACCAGCAAAATTAGAAATGTGCACAGATAATTTATTGTTAATCTAATCGTGCTTCACTGAGTCAGGAAGAGCTGAGTGGATTTCTCACTATTTACAAAAGCTATTTTTATGCACTTGATATAGTCTGTAGTCAATATAGTCTATATATGCCTCAAGACATCCAACGTGTGAAGAATGGTAAACGTTTGTCATGTGTCAAGTGTCATTTTCTGGGTGAAGGATGGGAGTATAAGCGTATTCTAATTTTTCTCTCAAATTTGGTGCTGAATCTGTTTTGTATATGGCATTCTCCTTGTGACTTTCACTAATGGATGTTATGAAAAACAATGGTTTTTTTTTTTTTCCAACTGAATTATTTTTTACAAACCTCCTGAACTAAGCAAATTGTTGAACTTAATTGCTGAACTTAAACAAATTGTTGAAAGATGCTGTGAATATCACTTTTTAAAAGTTTATTTTCAAGGTTTTGAATGCTTTAATGAGAAGAAGGTTGAAGAGCTTCTGGAATACCGGTAGACCTTGCTTGCCTTGTGAGTGATAACTTACCTTGAGCAGATGGTGTTAACAATTCTGTGCAGCATTTGCTACATTTCTGTGTGCATGGGTTGCACAGAAATGCACTCGGAGGCCCCCTGGGGCACAGAATTTTTCTTCTTTTTTTTTTTTTTTTGTGCTGAAGACATTTACAGAGTAGCTGGCTGTTCTGCCATACTCAGTGAAAATAAATTAATTACTTGATCATTACTATTCTCTTGTTCAGTAAGTTTTCACTGCTGCAGTTAACTGCTTTAAATTCAAGTCCTGGCTAGAAATTAGATTAGGACAATGAATAGGACTTTACATGGCAAGTGTTTATAAAAACAAAACAGAACAAAAAAGCATAAAGAGAGATTCTGGCTGTTTTTAAGCATGCTGAAATTGTTGGTATACAAACTTTATATTAAATTTGTGTTGCTGTCATTGTTCCCTTGGGATTTACAGGAGGGGTCTTCTTTCTAAGTATATTACCAAGTGTACCATAACAATGTGTCTTCTACGGCAGTTTGCCAAGACCAGGAAGAAGTGAGCTGATTTGTTGCCATCTAAAATTTTGTAGTGGAAGGTTTCCTGTGCTGTTGAGATTCCCACAGTGATATATGATACATGCGTAGCAAATGCATTATTTGGTGGTTTTGTGCATGTAGCTGAGGCATGTAGGGAAAAAAGTTTTATGTAGAAACTACTGTTGACCAGGGATAGATCAAAATAAGAGGCTTATGCCCCTGCTGGAAATGAGGAGCATAACATTTATCCAGGCTAGTGGTGGGTGTAGAGTTTGTTTCCCTGTATATTTGGATAAACCCTTTTAGGATACCAAGTTTCACCAGATAAAAAGTAATTTAAGCATCTGTAATTTGGTGTCTGTTGCAACGGTTCAAAAAGATCCATCTGAAAGTCAGCATTTCTCAAGAGTCTAGGAAGAAATAGGTGGTGTTCTGCCCCCAAACCTTATTCTAAAAGCATGTTTAATGCACTGTTTGGATCAGGTCCTGTTTTAAAAGTGTTTGTATCTGCTTTAAATAAAGAGCCGATGCCCACGTATAAGTCTGGGGATTAGAGCACTCGTCTGAGAGGAGGAACATTTGGAGCCAGTGTTGTTCTCACCTTGGAGGGGTTTTTAAATTTCTGTCTCCTGTCTCCAGACGGTCAGTCCTTTGTTGACTAGGCTGAATCGTATGCCACCATGGAAGTGTGTATGTATCTAGTCTCTGCTTTGATATTGTGTGTGATTTTTTATTAATCCAGTCACTATTAAAGCAAAATGCCCTACTTTGTTTTCACTTCCATCGTTTAAGTGCTTGAAGGGAAGATATATTTGCCTTTTAAGAGACAAACTGTGGGAACAAAGTATATCTTTACAGTCATCATCTCTTGAGGGGGCAAAGGGTTTAAACACACCATCCTAGCATTTGCCGATAGACTAGCTCTAGGCAGTTCTGTTCAGGATGCTTGCAGATTTGAACACTCTTCTCAACCTTTACACACTCTCCATACAATAGAAAAGGAGCCCCGGTATCTAACTCAATTTATTATTCCTTTCTGAGGAAAATGTGCCTAAACTGCAGCTTAAGCAGCCACAGCTATTGAAAGTCTAAGAGCACTCACTACACGTAGGCTGCTGTCATCCAAACATATTATGCCTCTCTATAACAAGTATTTTCAAGCTGTAGAATTCAACTGACGCGAGGTTTCATGATTCCTTTTTCCTTTTTGAAGGTATGCAGAATAAGCAGAAGATGCCATGCTTTGTATCTGGATGGGGAGAAATGAATACAAGGAGAAATACTCCATTAGTTGCAGGAGAGGCTTCCTTGCTTTTACAGGGAAGCCACAGCACTGGACACAATACTCCGGTTAATAGTTCTGCCTGGAAGTAAATCACTTCTTAAGTAGGCTAGTTAAGACTTAACTGCGCTTACCCTCCACTCAGTACCTGCCCTGGCTGCGCAGACTCATTCAGGGTAGGAGATAAGCTGTAAAACTGCAGCTCCCAAGCAGCTCTGAATTATTGTGAATGTTTTGTTGTGATGACAGTAACACCCAACCCAGCTCTACTCCGAAGCTTGCTTAACATGTCAAGAAGCTGTTAAGTTATAAACACTCAGCTGTCTTGCGGTTGGTGCAAGCGGCCCTGAGGCGAGGTGTCTGTGGCCTGGTGCAGGCAGTGTGACTGCACACCAAGTTCAAAGGGAAGCCATGGGGCTCTGCAGGCCACGGCCCTTGATCTCAGGACAGCTGGAATAATAATAAGATATGCGTGCCTGCGCTGGTGAGACATGAAAGTATGTAGTGCTGTACCACAGGATACTCTTGCAAAATGTAGCGTGAATGTGGCTATTGTGTCCTGAAGAAGGCTGGGACTTCTCCAGTGTGGATATGACAGGGACATGCCTCCCAGCCCAGGCGCCTAGGCACTGACATATTCATCTCAACAATGTCAGTACATATGTAGCCAAAGTAGAAATCTATGTAGATTTCAGTGCCTAAACTCCTACAAAAAAAAAAAGTCACAAAATCCATGTCTGGATGCTTGGGTATGTCTGGTGATAGGTCTATCCTAATATTTGTTTCCAGATAATGCTGCTTGAACACACTTGAGCTATGCTGGTCTCTTGAAACAGGCCCAGTGTGTAGCCAAGCATGCAAAATTTGTAAAGCCAGAGAGGAATTAAGGAGAGGGAACCTGAGCTGATGGTCCACAGATGAAGCCTGACATGAGAGAGTGCAGAATGGGAAATACTGGATTTTGCTCTGCACTCCAGCATCTACCTCTGCATTTTATTAAAAACCAAATCAAACCAAACCAACCAAGACTGAACAGCCAGACTGCCATTCTGAAATGTGCAAGGTCTGCACACAAACTCTATATGGACTGAGAAGTGTTTAGATTTTGTCTTTTCTATATCCTTGACTAGTGCTCTAATAAAGCTTTAGGGTGCAAATTCTCAATTGCCAAAGTGCAAAAAGCACACTTCCTATTAAAGTTTCTTTTTTTTTCTTTCTTTTTTTTTTTTTTTTTTAAAGAGTTTTCATTTTTAAGGCTGAGGGAAAGCTGGTAGAAGCAGGACAGAATATAATTTGCTGTTATGTGTTCTTCAGTGGTGAAGTAATAAAAGTCTTAAACACAAGACAAATGTTGACTAAAATGTAGGTAAGGTATAGTGAAGGCCAAAGAATAACAGAAAATTGTTATCAAGAAACTTTCTGAGAATTATTATGGACAGTCAAAGTCCATTTGAGCAGGGAGAAAAGAGGTAGTGCCCATATAAATTTCACATGCATAGATGCTTCTACATAAGTGATAGTTTAAAAAAAAAAACAAACACATGGTATGGGTCTATTATACTGCCCAACTTTTAATGAGAATATTAGCCTAATGGGTTTCAGTAACCTGACATAATAAAAACAGTGAATGAACACTGTAATTCCAGGCTACAAATTATGTAAGAATGGAAAAGTAAATTGTGCCAGTTGAGGCATAATTTTTAAAAGCTGTCAAATAAAGTAAATAACAACAAGGTTGTTGCCTGCTGAACCTAGTAGTGGCTATTACAGAAAATTTTGGGACTTAATACTGTCGGAGCAGTGCTACTGACTACTTTACTCATATGGTGACAGAGGTGTGTTAAGAAACATCAGAGAGAGTGATAGAGGAGAAAACTTAATAATAGAGACATCAGTCTTTTCTATGGAAACCGAAGGAGTGTTACCTCAGGGCTTGATACAGAAACTTAATTTGTAAACACTATAAATGACTGTTGCTTGGAGCAAGTAATCACAGACCCCATAGGAAGAGAAAGAACTCTTGGTCACTTTCCAAGCAGCCACTCAAAAAACCACTCTTCAATAGTGGCACAAGTTCAACATCCAAAAAAATGTGCTATGCTAATCTATAAGGAAAAAAGAAACTATATAAAATGAACAAGTCTCAAAAAGGAAATTAAAAGGAGCAATTGAATGGGTAAAAGATTTCTAGGCACAAGAAACTTGTTTAAAAGTAATACAGTGAAAACTCAGAAGAGAACATAAGATATCCCCCAAAACTCCACCAGTAAGAGGACATCTTTTAGCAGCTCTCAGGGTAAGAATAGTTCTGAGAAAGGTAAATACCATCATTTTTTAACCAAAGATGAGAGGGAAGACCCCTAAAAAATCTATGGAGCTTACTAGTAATGGAGATATGAAAGGACACCTTATGCTCAAGGCATTTATTAACACAATAAAAAATGAAGAAGTTCATTACAGGGAAACTTACTGAAGTTGGAGGAAATGTCTCACAATCAAACAGTATTCTACAGGGTCCCATAAATTGGAGTTGAAATTGAAGTTGCAAAACTATTAACAGTGGTGTGTGCTGAAATGACTTGTCTGCAGTAGACATGCTGGTAAATGTCTAAGGGAGAGGCAAAACGGATTTTTGGTGGAGGGAAATCATGCTACTGATGATTCAGTCAACATCAGTCTGCTATTGTATAAATGATCTTCAGTCTGGTCACTCCTTGAATATTGTGTGCAGGACCTCCTCTCTTACAAAAGCATATAGTGAAAATGCAGAGGTGTGTTCATCTTGAAAAAAAAAGGGGGTAGGGGAGCATACTAGAAATCAACAAAACCATGATTGTTTTGGCAAAGCTGAGATGACAATGAATATTCTTCATTACTACCAATGCAGGAATAAGGGGGGAACTCAACTGAAGTATTTGGAAGCAGTTGTAACTCAAAACAAAGCAAACAAACATAGTTTAATTGTGTAACTCATTGCCACAGGATGTTTTGAAAACCAAAAGGATAAATAGATGCAAAGTGTTATTGTACAAGTTCATGTAAGAAAGACCCAGAAATAACTATTAAAAATAGTGACAGGCACATGGCTTTCAGTTCAAGAAATCCATAAGCTGAGGGTCACTGGAATTTGGTAACATTTATGTTAAAATAATCCATGAAAGCAATGTATTGTATTTAACTTCTTTCTTATTTTGTCTAAGCATATACTATGATCCTCCTTGTCACAGGAGAGTAGACTGGGTGGATCTTTGGTTTGATGTATGACAAAATGTATTATTTTTTTAACCAAAATAATTTAATGACAATTTGTTCAGTACTGTGACAACATTTGTCTTCCAAAAATAAAGTGTCATTGGAAAATTGACGTACTGGACTCACATGACACTATCTAAAATACAAGTATAGTAGATACATTGGCAGAGTAGACATTGTCTTCTACCTGTTTCTTAAAAGAAATATTGGTAAAGCTACATCCTTGCAGATGGTATTAATTGTGCATTCCTTACTGTAAATGAAATGAAAGGTTTAACTTGAGCGCTGAGGACTTGGTTTCTGGCACTGACCTGCTGGAAGATCTCTCTCAGTTGTAAGCAAGCCCTCTATGGAGGAGTTCTTCCCTGCTCCACATAACACACCATGTAGCCTCTATGTGAACTAGAGAGTGTTGTTTTCAGAATACTTCTTCCTTGTGATTGGTACTGTGTAAGGTAGCTCCAAGAAATGCATTCCTGATCTAAGTAGTGTTGAGGTGCTGTAGCCCTCATACCTTGCTTTCAGAGCTGGAGGCATTCAGCTTTTTTGGCAAAGCACTGTACTTCCCAAGTATGATGAAAATCCAAAAACTGGAGATAGAATAGAGAATGGAGATAGAACAAGAGGCTTCAGTTGATAAAATCAAATAACAATAATAATAAAAAAAAATTACAACAGATTTCTAGGATAAAGGAGCTGGTTTTCTTGTTGATGACAAACAAGAAACCAATCTTCCAAGAATACCGACCTCAACACAGATGCATTTAATTTTTTTTTATTTCTATTTCTATTTCTATCTTTATTTTTTTTATTTATTTATTTTATTTTTATTTGGTTCATTAGAAAACCAGGAAGATAAACAAACACAATAATGCATGTGGATTTCAGTGAACCTGTCTGCTGCATCACTGCTGGAAACAAAATTCCCATTTATAGATGGAATTTACAAAAAAAAAAAAAAAGAATTTTACTAAAACTCATCCAAATCAGTCATGATGAAAACCAGAAGAAAAAGGCTTTTATTGTGATTGTCGGAAATTCATATTTCCCATTTTTCATTAAGGAACACAAGAAATGAGTTGAACATGATTTTTATTTCCCACAACTAGCAATTTTCTGTCTTTGCAGAGTTTTAAAGGGAGGAGCTCAGAGGTGCTGTGGGAGGGACTAAAATTCTTACTAAAGTTTTGGCATGAGAGAGAGAATTGTCAGAGTAGAAGACTTCTTCTGAGGTTTTGATTTTTTTTTTTTCAATTTAGGATGATAAATATTCATGTTCAGATTCTTCTAATAATTCTTTTGTGGAATTCTGATTGTCAAATTATTCCCAGGATTGAAGAATGTGGACTTTCATGTTCTCAGGTAATCTCTTACTTGTTCCTATTTGCTATCTCTTAATATAATAGTTGTATGCTGCTAAAATAATTGTAAACAGAGCAAGAAAGCAGAAATTGAAAAAGTATTTCAACTATCCTGACCATTTGATTTATATTCCTGTCATTCTCAATTAAGTATACAAAGTGGCAAAGATGACTGTTGTAAGGGAATAAGAAAATGCATTTCACACTATTTCCAGCTGCTGTTGTTGTTAGTACCTTTTAAAATCTGTCTTTTGTATTTGAAAAACAGTAATGAAAATGATTTAGTTTATATGAAGTACTTTGAAGATTAAGTTTTTACAATAAGTAGTGGTGCCAAATAGATGACAGGGAGGAACGGGAGGTTTCAGAAATTGCTCATTATGTTAGGAATATAGGAAACACTGACTTTTTTGTGAATAAATGAATTAAGCTTGAGAAAGAGTAAAACCTGTTTTTCATTTTGTGGAATGAATGTAACTGGACTATTAAATTTAATTGCTTATGTATGTGCATAAAAGTGGAGTGTGAGCCACACCATCTCTTTAATTGCTTTGAATTTTGGATGTTTCCAAATATCCCCACAAAGGGGCAGTATAGAGATATTTTGCTTCTGTTGGCATTCTGGACGTTCAAGAGAAAATATTGGAAAATAAATAAAAAATAAGATTAAAAGGATAGGGTGTCTGATATTTTCAGTCTGAATAGGGGATGATAAGTATGTAGTTACTTTGGAGAAGAGGAATTCATAGCATGAGAGAGTTTGGCTGTATGTACAGAGTCCTGCTTGAAAATGTCACAGTATTATGCAGCCCCTAGGACAGGCAACTGAGACTTATTAAACTTCGTCTACATGTGGTGGTATTACCCAGATATTGTTAGTATTTTATAGCATTTTATTCTATATTTCATGTGTATCCTAAAATGTATCAGGAATAAAGATGCTTATAAAATACTAGAGTTGAGGGGAAAAAATATTTGAAAAGTTGTCTTATATTTCTGAATTCAAATTCTGCAGTCTCTCCCCACTTAAATAATAATTTTAAAATAATAACATATAGTAATAAGAGATTAATCTCTAGATGTACCTGAGCACTTTTCAGCAACAGTTATGTACTTAAGTTTATGAGTGCAAGAACACAAGCATTTTAAGTAATTTATTCACCTTGCAATGGGTCTCCTTGGTCTGCTGCAATGGGTATTTAAAATAGATCTCATTTACCTTTCTAATTTATTTCTCCAGAGAGTGCTTAAATCTCAGACTCAGAATGTAAAATGCAAGAACAACTTCTAAGGTGGGATCCAGTCTAGGGGACAGGTTTCACCTCTGTGGACCTTGAAAGGCACATTTCTCTGTTGTGTCTTAGGTATGTATGTTAGGAAGACTGATTCACGAGTTGCCTAAGATGTTGGCAGAGTTCTGAGGTTAGGGAGACTGGATCCCTTTCTTTGCTTTCAAGATACTGTCTTACTTTTCCGACACTGAAGGCTGGATAAGCAAGAAAGACTTTGTTGTTGTTGTTTTAAATTTTCAGGGGAAATGCATTATTTCCAGTATAATAGAATGAAGTATCAATGTCATTTCTGATCGTAAAAGACAGAATTCAGTTTAAGTTATATATGTAATGTTTCTGCTAGATGTATTCAGTAGAATCTTGAATGCATTAATGACTTTTTAAGACAAAAATGTTTTCTCACTGGAAACAATAATGATCTCAACAGGGCAAATTACTGCCAGCTTAGGATTTTCAATCCAATGCAAAGCATTTTAGCCACATGAATGTTAGAGTCTCATGACTAGGTTCTTAAAGAAAACTCCTTCCTTTTCCATTGGAAGTAACCTCAGTTTTCCTACATAACCCATCACAATCCTATGGCCTCAGTCCCATTCCTACCTGAGTTGCTTTAAAAGGGAGCAGTTTACCTTCATAATTCACAACTAAATGTTCTTTACAGGGGCACCAACCAGAGGTTACAACTTATCTCTCAGTGTATGCACAATATATGTCTGCTGCCTTCTGTTCTAGCATATCAGGTCACAAGTTAGAGAATTTAGAGTCAAAGGAATTGCCTTTTCTAGCAATTTTACTTAATGAGATAGTGAGATATTGTAATTTTAAAGCCATCAGAAGTTTTCTGTAACTACTGTTTTTATAAGTGTATGTTACAGGGTTTTTTTCTTCCTTTATGAAGTTTTCCTGTAACTCTATATAGTGAGTTTCTCTTCTGCAGAGTCAATACTGAGGTTGTATGGTTCTTCATAAAACAATAGGGTAATTAAAAACTTTTGGATTTTTCTGCATTTTTCAATCTGTAGGTATTGCCGGAGGGATTTTGAGCACGTTTAGTAACTGAAAATGTTGAGTTTGATCATCAGACTAGATTTTAAGGTGACTGTGCCCCTTGAGTATTTGTAAGCAACTTCTTGTACTTAGCAAAGTAAAGCATTAGTTGTACATAACAGGGAAATAGTGACATAACTGTTTTGAGGTATGTGACCTAATAAAACCTTCACACTCAACTGTTTAGATTTTGGATCCTATTACAACTCAATGAATCATTCTTCGTTTACCAGGAGTATTCAGCAAGACATCTTTGCATTGGCTTATAAGATATCCAGGTTTCATTACTATACCACAAATTACTTTACTCCTATCCAGTACAGAAAAGGAGAAAACAAAAGATCATTGGATGTTTATGCAAGTATCACATGGCAATTTAAACAGCATGAAAATATACAATTGTGGATTGAATGACAGCAAAGGAAACACCACGCTTTCATCATGTACTATGTCTTTTTTTCTCCTTCCTTATTTTAGTGGCTTGGCTTTAGAGCATGTATGATATTCTGGTATTCAAAGGTTGACTACAATGGGCTTGGTCTCCAGGCCTCATCCAATAGCAAATAGAGTTATCAACCATGCTTCCCTGTAAAAGCATAGGGGAATCCCATACTGCAATTGAAATTGGGTTTGTGCCCTACTCATTTTACAATCCACATTGTTTGCAGACTGTACAGAAAGAAACAGGCCTACGCCAAATTTGACTCAACAGCTGGTAAAGATCAAGTGCGCTACATTAAAAAACAAAAAGAAAAACAACAAAAAAAACCCCAAACCTTTCCAGAAAACTATGAAATAGTATTTGTATTGTCTGCCATTAAATGCAGTAGCATTTCCAAAGTCTGTGAATAAAGAAGAAAACCCTAAACTGAATGTGGTATTCCCCTGCAATTATAAAGATTATTGGCAGCAAATTCTTGATATAGCTGCTGCCTGCTCGTGCTATTCATAGATGAAGTGTGTAGTGTTTCTTGACTGGATATTTATGCCATGGATCAGACCATTCTGACTGAATACTACACATTGCAAAACCAGTGTTACAATACAGCTCTCAGGCTGCTAACTCAGCTAACATAAATTGGCATTCATTTTCTTTATCATGGTAAGCAATTTGTATTTTAAAAGTAATCCCAAGACTTTAAACAATGCACATGAGAATCTAGGTGACATAATTCAGTTTTTCTCTAAAATCTGTTTGAAAAACTGTTTTTAGACATGGTAAATGGAGATCAAGATCAGAGACCTGTTTTTCTCAGAGCGACCAAGTGAGGGAGATACCACTGTGAAGTCCCAGGAAGGGAAGATGGTTTACCACAGGCTTTTTTGTGTATGCCAAGATATACCTAATGACTGGAGGAAATGCATAAAAATGTAAAGCATATCCTCTGCTAAAGTTTGCAGTAGTGCAGTGCAATCTGTGGGAGCATACCCTAAATAGAAAGCCTGTGTTTTGCATCCCTGCCTGTCATTGACTTACTTGTGTGGGCCTATTCAAGTAATTTCACCTCTCCAGTTTTCACAAGTAGAAAATAGTGCTGACCTTCCTGTGTGATATGTCTTAATTACAGGTTTTAATTAAGTGCTTTGAATACTATAATTAAGTGTTAAGTTTTCATTAGTCAAAGCAGTCATACTTAAGGGGCTCAATCATCTTGAGTCACTGTATTGGAGTGATATTAGCCCATTTGCTTAGGTATCCCGGCTTGTCTTTTCTGCTGGTTGTCAGGAGAGTTGCAGTTTAGCAAGTTTAGGTGATTTATCTCTTGGTCTTTGTTTTACATGGTCAAAAATAGCTTGGCAATGACATGAGACACACTGCTTTCATGTTTCCTGCTGTGTCGTATGCCATTCATTGGTTGCCACCCCATTTCCTCACCCCCAACTAAGAAAACAGCCAGTAACAGATACATACAAAAACTTGAACTCTCCAATGTTTCTCATAGTTACAGCATTTACCACCACTTCTTTCAGGAGAGATGGAGATGGAGAAAGCTCTGCAATTCAGGACTTGCAAAAAATGCAATAGTAGTTCTTGTTTTTTCTTTCCCACTTCCGCCTTCCTCAAGAACTCTGGAAAAAGGTTGCAAGGTCTGGAAAGAAATGAGCCACTGGAGTACCAAAAGCCAAGGCACTACAGATAGTTATTAAAGTTGGGGACTCAAAGTCAGCTGATGTTGGCACTGGACTTTACAAGGTGTCCTGAAGTTCAAACACAAGGCAGTGCTAGAAGCTTCATCACCATCAGACATCAACACAAGTGTGTGCAATCAGTACCTGTACCAGGAGGTAGAAATAAATAAATAAATAAATTATCCAAGCTCAGCAGAAGATGGGAGCAGCTGACCTTTATTATTGGCAGGGAATTCTAGCTCATGAATATATTTGAGCCCTGGGCTTAGGGAGGGAATATATGCTTCAGCTTCATTCGGACTCAAATTTCAATGGGGAATATTGAAATTCAGGAGCAAGCGCTTTCCACATCTGCGTAATATTGCTTGTTGAATGACTGCTTTGCAGTTGGAAAGCTACTTGTAACTTGGTCTAAACTGTACCTTCTAATCACAAAATTACAGAATGGCTGAGATAAGGAGGGATTTCTGGAGGTCATCTTGTCCAACCCTCTGCTCAAGCGGAGTTACCTAGAGGAGGTTGCCCAGGACCATGTCCAGGTGGCTTTTGAATATCTCCAGGGAAGGAGACAACTTAAGCAGGAAAAATTGTGCAGAGAGAGGTAATAATTTGTACTAGGCCAGGTGGTGTTACCTTGCTGGAATTCTTGCAGAAAGGTCTAGAATTGGCTTAATTTGTACATCTGCTGAAGCTGGCAATGCTGTACCTACTACTTTGTCACATTGATTTATACAGTCTCATTCTCCTACTCTTGCCAGAATGCCTGTGCTTGTGGAAGAATCAGGAGTGATCAAAAATGAGAAAGAACAAGAAGATGTTTTAAAGAATTTATTTCTAAGGATAGTTTTGGATAGTCTCCTGTCTGTTTGGTGTTTGCCTCAGCATTGAGGAGTTGGGCCTCAGTCCCAGATAGGTAGGTAACTTGGACCTAAGGAGGTCCAATGTTTCTATCCCTGACTAAAAATCATTTGATTTTTGGGAACCATGAATTCCCAGGTGCAATGCTGTGGCTACCCAGCTGTAAAAACCAGGAACACATTTAAAGTTATATGTACTATGTTACCATCATCCCCATGAGCTGCATACGTTTTATACACCAGCTTTGGCACTGATCAGTCATAGGATCATAGAACAGCCCAGGCTGGCAGGAACCTTGAAAGATCATCAGGTCAATCCTTTGGGAAAGGGAGCCTAAATGAGATCACCTAGTACTCTGTCCAATTGCAAATTGAAAACCTTCACTGATGGGGACTCATCATGTCCCTGGGGAGGCTGTTGCGGTGACTGGTTGTTCTCACTGTGAAATCTTTCTTATATCAAGATAAAACTTTTCCTGGTAAAGTCTGTATGTGTTGCCCCTTGTCTTCTACGTGTGGCTCCTTGTGAAGAGAGAGCCTCTGTCCTCTGTGTAAGCATCCTTTAAGTACTGGAATAGTGTGTTGAGGTCCCCCATGAGCCCACTTTTTTCCTGGGCTGACCTAACTACCTCAGTCTTTCCTCATGGGATGGGGTCTCCAGCCTTTTGATCATCTTCATAGATATAGTTTTTGTACTTTCAGGAAAATATTTTTCTTTGTTAACATTTACTTGTTGCTTTTTGAAAACCATAGTTATCTGCCTTCATAAAAAGTGTAAATAAAACACAAACTGGAAAATGTTCCCAAGGAGTAGTTTGTTACAGAGGAGGTTCCAGAGTAGCTCTGGCTAGGAATTAGTATACTTGGCTAGGAATGATTCCAGAACCAGTAAATTCATTTATACTCAGATGTGATATGGACACGTCACAACCCTGACCCTGCCTTCACAGATACATGAATTTACTGGGCCAGAATTTTGAGAAGTCATGAATGAGCTGGAAAGTCACAGTAAATAATGATGCTGAGCACTAGAATAGATTGCCTGCAGAGTTTATAGAGATCTCCACACATGCTTGGAGAATATCTCTCAGATATGTCTCAGATAAAAATAATTCCTCCTAAGGCAGAAACTTAGAGTAGATGGCATCTTGAGTTCTTTTCTAACCTTAATATCTCTGCTTTTATGTGTAATTTCCTCTTTTTTGATCTAAAGATAGTCTTTCAAGTCATATTTAACTTACTGCTGCTTTGGAACAGTCAATGGAGCCAAAGACTTGCCTTACTGTATTGCATATGCTGCCCTTTTGGTATGCAAAGTATGGGAAAGTTCCAACTTACTGGAAAACTGTATAGAACCTACACTTTCATTCAAGAAGTGTCTGTGCAAAAATGAGCAGAGTTTAAGTTTTACTTAGCAAATGATCTGTGGCTCTATGTCCTGCAGAAAAGTGTCTCAGCCTTGTTGCTTTGAATATGTGTGGTAAATTTCAATCACTTCTGGAAAACTGATGGTCTTGGAGTTGCCTCTACTTGCCTGCATATTTTCAGAAAGTATGAATCATATAAACACCATTGTATGGTGCTAGGTGTACATTCATTGTCTTTTCTTGGAAAAACATTGAGGAAATAGAATTTATTGCAGTTAATACATTTCACTGTCTTCAGTTTTGTTTTCCCCTTTCATTCCTAAATATGCAAACTTCCTTGATCTTTTTCCCACTTCCTCATCTTCCTGACCTGCTGTTCTTCCTTCCATGACTGCAATGACAGGTTTCTGCATTGCTTTTTAAATGTTGATATTATTGTATTGTAATTTTCCCTGTTTATAGTTTTTTTCTTTCATTTTAGCAGTTCTCATTAGAGTATCAAGTTTCATGCTAAGTTTTGGTCAGTAGCATGAGTTCTTTTATTTTTTCCCCCTAGTTTTTCATATATTATTTTCCTATAGGATATAGCGTAATAACTTTATAGAGTGTGATCACATCAGTGTTAGCATTCAGTTTGCCTCTGTAGTTTATTTTTCTCATCCACTTTGGAAAAAAAAAACACGTATATTTTTTAGGAGGATGTGTGGCATAGGTGGTTTTTAGTGAGTAAGGGCTCTCATTAAAAATGAGACATAGAGTGAAGCAACGTATGAAGGTACTGAACACCGATGGGATTATTAAACTGAGGCCGCGCCCAGGAATTATTGCTGCCTCTAGGGACAACTGTGCGATCAGGAGAGTCAGGTGAAACAATGTGGCTGTTGTAAAGGTGGTGGAATCCTGCCTCTTTGGAACCACTTCTTTTGGACCTCTGCCACCTTTAATTGGACCTGTGCTAACTTTAGCAACTACAGTATGTGAAGATACACAAGATAAACCTAAACTAGACGATTATCCCTTAGGTTTTTTTAACCCCCCTTCCCTCAAAATTATGAATTAACAGTTAAAAGAGAAATAGGCTATGTAATGACTTTTAAAGTGATTACTTATTATTTTATATTTTATAAGATTTATTCTTCCTTAGAATCTCCAAATTTATTTATAACTAGCTCCTATATTAGTTATCTCGAACTTCAGATATCGCAACTAAAATTCATAGTATAGATATTTTCATTAGAGCTTTTCTACACAGCAAATTTTGATTTATTTTTTAATTTTTTATTTTCCTGTACTCAGTTTCAGGGGAATATTTTTTTTGGCTTTTGTTGCTCCTGACAAGAGAGGCATATATGCAGGGGTTCTGGTATAGGTTTCTGATGTAGGATTAAGAATTTCACATGCCATAAAAATCCAAATATTAATATTTAGGGAATAAATCCTTTCTCTCCAAGATTTTCAAGTGTACAGCTGAAAAGAAGAAAAAAGTTTCTCATCTACATGCAGTAAGACAACTTTTCTCTCTCTGCTGTGGCTAGAGAAAGAAAAGCAAGCACAATTATAACTACTCATATATCTTGGATGCCATCCAAAGGGACATAGACAAACTTGAGGAGTGGGCCTGTGTGAACCTAATGAGGTTCAACAAGGCCAAGTGCAAGGTGCTACACCTGGGTTAGGACGATCACAGACATGAGTTCTCTAGGTGGAGAACTCATTGAGAGCAGCCCTGCAGAGAAGGACTTGGGGGTTCTGGTAGACAAAAAGCTCAACATGAGCCAGCAGTGTGTGCTTGCAGCCCAGAAGGCCAACTGCATCCTGGGCTGCATCAACAGAGGAGTGACCAGCAGGTCAAGGGAGCTCTGCTCTGCCCTTGCGAGGCTCCATCTGTACTGCATTCAGGTCCGGGGCCCCCAGCACGAGAAGAATGCGGACCTGTTCAAACAGGTCCAGATGAGGGTCACGAATATGATCAGAGGGCTGGAGGAGCTGTCCTATGAAGAAAGGCTGAGAGAGCTGGGGATGTGCAGCGTACAGAAGAGAAGTCTCTGGGGGACACCTCATTGTGGCCTTTCAGTACTTAAAGGAGGCTTATAAAAAAGACGGAGAGTGACTTTTTACAGAGCCAGATAATGACAGGTAAAGGGGGAATGGGTTTAAACTAAAAGAAGAGAGATTTAGATTAGAGGTTAGGAGGAAATTCTTCACTCAGAGGGTGGTGAGGCACTGGACCGGGTTGCCCAGAGAAGCTGTGGATGCCCCATCCCTGGAGGTGTTCAAGGCCAGGTTGGATGGGGCTTCGGGCAACCTGACCTAGTGGGTGGCATCCTTGCCCATGGCAGGTAGGTTGGAATTAGATGATCTTTAAGGTCCCTTCCAACCCAAGCCATTCTATGATCCTATCATGATGATTTTATCATCTTTATCGTGAAGTCTTAACGGAAGCAGTTCCTTAACTGATGATATGGCACCAAGGAGGAATGCAGTGGCCTGTCAGGACTGCCGTCTTAGACTATACCACTGCTTCCAGTATGGCCCGAGGGATCATTTGCATGGCCTTACATCCTTACACAACAGCATAACAAGCTAAGGCTAGAATAAAAACAAAATCAACATTTAAAAATACTTAGCACTAAGAGCTGTAATCAGGAGTATTTCTAAGCTTATTTCAATTTAAAAAAAATCTTTGTCTAAGGACAAGAGGGAGAAACACCATTTTTATGAGAGCTGCAACCAACAGAAGCATGTGCTCCTTTGTTTCTCTCCATGACTTTGAAGTGTGTCTCAGGCCTGACATATGGCCTCCAAAGTCTTGAAACTTTTACAAGGAATATTGCCAAGTCTGCTTTCTTGTTCTAAATTTTGATATAACTTTGTGAACCACACTGGCAGGGTTGGGAAGGGATTAGGAAACTCATTTTTGTTTTTAAGAACTACTCCTCCCCCCTCCCCAAATACAATAAAATAAAAAATAAAATAAAAATCAGTATAATATCTGTGTGACATTCTCACATTCTGTGACCCTGTTCTTTTCCTATGGCTCTAGGTTATTAAATGCAGATTAAATGGAGATCATGAGATAGCATTAAACATTTGTCAGGGCAATATGAGAAACCTGCATGTTCAGCGGGGTGCTGCCTCAAGTGAGCCAAGGGAAAAAGTTAAGCACAAGGTTAGTTTTAACTCCACTCTCTGGAGCCCAGACACACAAGTTAGAGTAGCTTCTGAGACCCACTCGTCCAAAGTTTTTTTTTTTTTCTTGATGAATGCTTAAAATAAAATGTAAGTAGCCTTTGAAGTAAGAAAAAGATCTCCTATTTCAATGTTGAAAGCACTTGACTTTAAAATTTCACTCTCTCTTGCCTGTCCTTCTTTCAGACCATCAGTCTTTCATTTCATCTCTATACAGTATCACTGCTTTGATGGGAGGCCTGGGAAACTCTCATTTACTGGGCAGCATGGCAAAAAGATAACTTGTGTAGAGTTAGAGCAGCTTCAGGTTAAGGAGGATGTGGCTGCCCCTTGAGGTTTGGACTTGAACAGCTGGAGTATAACAGCTGGAACATGCCCTTATTCTGCTTTTCTTCTCTAACACTTCCATTCTGAAAGGGAAGCTAGGCTTGAGCTTTGTTAATTTGATCTCCGTTACTATTAAACCTCCTCCAGCCACCTGCTACACTGAGGGGACATGGTTGTCTCACAAGTGGATGTATGCTATCCCAAATAACTGGCGTGAGGTAGGTGTCATTCCTGCTCTGTACTGGTCTTGAACTAGGTACCAAGTCCCAAACATCCAGGGAGCTTTCAGGTCTGAAAGAGAGCTGCCTAATAAGCTTAGGTGCCTTTAAGGTTAGGTGGCAATTAATGGGGTATTATGGATCATGGTGTTTGGCTGAAATAATTACAGCTTGCTTAAATGATGTTTCAGGTATCTAAAGCCTCTTTTAGATTTGGAACACAAAGCTGACTTAATCTCATTTTGCAAATGACTGCAAACCACGGCTTCATTTCACTATCAGTAGTAATGTAAAATCCACAAAGAGAAATTGACTTACTTGGAAATGGTGTTAGTGGCACTTTTCTCATGAGCAGAGCTAAAGGTTTTATAGGCAAAAAGTTCTTCCCACATTTGGATCTGATCCAAAGTTTATTCAAATGAGTGGAAAGATTTTAACTGACTTTCAAAGGTTTGGAGTTAAAACCAGTCTTCCACAGTCGTGAATGTGAGGAGGATGACATTTATCATCTATAAAGGCCACAGTGTATTTCAGGGCAGTGTTCTGCTCCTGGAACTGACTCTAAGCACAAGAAAAATGAATAGCTGCCCAGAGCAAAATGGTGAGGGCCTTGCTGTGTATGCCAGAGCATGGGAAAGCCAGGCCTGCAACATATTGCTTCTTTTGCGGAGGAATAGTTTTGGGATGTATGAGAAGACAGTAGGTGGAATATAAGAAATGTTAAGGCCTTCCAAAAGAAATAGCCACTGCCTCCAGCAGCAGCAAGAGGGGCCAATCTAGCCCATGGGGTCTCTTTTCATAATCTTCAGTTCTTGCTTTTTTTCTTTTCTTTATTTTTTTTTCTTTTTCCTTTTCCATGGAATCTCACTGCCCACTGGTTCCAGTGGCTGCAAGTCACAGTCCTGTCTGTGCTGCTGAGGGATCTGTACTAAACTTTTCTTGTACCCTCTTCCGGGCAGCAGAGATCATTATACAGTCCTAACTTCAAAGTACTGGGCACCAGCAATTATCTGGAGAGGTTGTGGAACCTATGTCCTTGAGTTTTTCAAGGACTGGTCAAATTCATGCCTAACTTGATCTAGTATTGGCCATAATACTGCTTCTAGCAGGAGGCTAAACTTGGTGACCTTCAGAGACCTTTTCCACCCAAAATTTCCTTGATTCCATTTTATCGTCCTCTGTATGAGAACTCCAGTCATTCATTGAAATAACCATTAATACTGTGTTAGAATGTCCCTGTCTCATTGTTAGACTGGAGGTGCTGATTTGGTACATTAGTTTGCCTTTCAAGTAGCTGAGTGGTCTGAAATTTTTGACACTCTATGTATGCGATGGTGCTGATTTATACCAGCTGAGGGTATGGCATTCAAAGTGCATTTTAATTTTACTTTGTCTATTGTATGCAATTTTGTTTTGTTAACAACTTGTATTAATATTTTAGGAAACATGAAATCAAACTGTTTGACTTTATTTATTTATTTATTTTTTAAAAAAGAAGAAGCTAAAGCATGCTGTTGCTCCAGGCAAATCCTGCTTCTAGTCCTGGAGTTGAAGCACACAATAGATCAGGCAGCTTTTATTTCAGACTGTCATAGCTCCCTTTGGTCCAATAATTTTAAAAGCAGTTGGCTTGTGTGTAGGCCCTTTTAGTATCACAGCATTATTTTTACGTACAATTCCCTTAAACAAAATACAAGGGAGGAATATTCTTCCCAGTTGTGAGACCTCAAAGCAATACTGTTTTGACTGGACATTCACTTATAGGATGATTGCATGCCACTGCAAAGAGTTCCCAGAGATACAATTTCTGTGCTGCCAACTCTTTCACTTGTTCTGTCCTGCAGTAATGGTCAGGTGAAGTTATACGCCACATGCAGTCCAGTTAAAATATGGGGAAGTCCAGTTAAAATATAGGAACAAAGTTCTTCTGCATCAATATATTGCAGGAGGAAGTATATGCTGTCTTGAAGACACAAATCTCTGTTACACGCGAATAGTAGAAGTTAAACGGACAAAAATCTAAGGGGCCTGAAGGTCTTGTATTAGTCACATGCTCCTGCATTACTGAAGTACTGGTAGGCTGTAAGGGAAATGCTGGCCTTCAGTTTTGACAAACAAGAAGTTGTGGGCTCATTGCCCATTTGCGTATACCAGTTAAAGGGCAAATGGTGCAGCATACAAAAATTGGCAAGATGCTATGTCTTAGATCCTTGTGAAGCCTTGCTGAGGATTGTCCAATATTCTTCAATAAACCCAATAATTTCTTCCCTGTTTGTTCATTGCCAGCTCAATGTTTAATTGGAAGCACGTCAACATGGTGTTAACACAGGCAGAATTTAACTTGTGCTGTTGGACATGGAACTGCTCTTATCCAAAAAATGTGTGGCCTCAATTAGCCCAGTTCTGAGGCTAAGCTTAACATTCCACTTCTCAGTTGGGCTTATCCTCTCAGATTCATCACTGCACCCATGTGATGGGATGTTTTTTGTTCAGTTTGGTATGCTTGCAGACAAAGTTGCTGCTCAGAGTTGGATAATATGTAGTCATGACTCAGAGATGTTTTGTTTTTAGCATTCTGTAATAAAATCTGGCAACATCCAGGTGGTCTTGTAAAAACAGTAGTCCAAAATAATGCTTTGCCTTAACTTCTAGTGCCTATTTCTTTTCTGCATGGATAACAGTCCAGTTGTTTTCTTAGCTGATCCCACTATATGCCATTGATGTGTATCTGATTACAGCGTCAGTAGAAGCTGAAGAACAACCTTGTTTGCCAGAAAGATAGTTTTACCTTGGCAATGAAAGTAATTACAGATGACGTCAAGACAAAAAGACAAATACAGATGCTCCTTTTGAGAAAAGGTCTTTCAGGGACAGTGTATCAGTAGAACTAACTGTGAATCCTTAACAATTCTAAGTGTTCATATTAAGCATATTAATTCTTATAATTCCTCTAGTTCTTGGTAAATAACCTCACAATTTTATTCAATTTCCAAGTGTATTCTGTTGGCCTATTATTTTTGATTTCCACCCATTTCTAATAACATGCTTTTTAACATTAACAACATACTTGACCTTGATGTATTTAAGACTTTTTTTTTTTTTTTTTTTTTTGTGGGTCAGGAACCATTATATTATCCCTGTGCTTTCTCTTACTGTAAAGGTTTCTGTTTCCTTACATATGGTAAGATAAATACAGCAGTGATATTTAAACTTAATGGCTTAAAATGAAATAAAATAGAATGGGGAAAGCCTTCGGAGGTTCCAGTTCTCGCCAGCATCAAGGATATGTAAAATGCAAAGTCATTATCTCCTTTGTGTACGAAAATAGCTCTGTGAAAAGCTAAAGCATACTCAGTTGTTTCCATTTGTGAAGTTTTCCCCAGATGACTTCTGTATCTGAAAGTCTTTGTAAGAAATTATGGTAATGTGTTGGAAGGCTGAGGAGTTCATGATAGAGCTCTGAAACTTATCTGTTTCTATCCAAATTTCTCAGGCTGCGTAGATCCACAGCACTTTGGCTGTGGCTGTCCACCTCTCAAAGACCTTATCTTTATGGAGGTGACTGAGATCATCTTTGTCCGGTTTTTCACTAGAGGCCATGAGAAATCATTTGGGACTCTTAAAGCCCAGCACATTTGTAGGATCTTCCTTCCACAAATTGAGTGGGGTAAGCTGATGGACAAAAGAAAAGCTGATAGTGGATTACTTACATGTAAAGGGGTAAGCAGCTTCCTGTCAGTATTGCAGGATGGCTACAGATATAACCATATGTTCGTGGTGCTCCTGGTTGAGACAAAGAGCATTACCACTTTACAAGGCACCGAATAAACCCTCATAGAAACTGTCTTCAGAACTGCACAATGGCTTTGGCCACCCCATTAGAGGAATGGAGTGGAATGGAATGGAATAGGACAGGACAGGACAGGACAGGACAGGACAGGACAGAATAGAATAGAACAGAACAGAATAGAATAGAATAGAATAGAATAGAATAGAATAGAATAGAATAGAATAGAATAGAATAGAATAGAATAGAATAGAATAGAATAGAATAGAATAGAATAGAATAGAATAGAATAGAATAGAATAGAATAGAATAGAATAGAATAGTTCAGCTGGAAGGGACATTCTAAGATCATTAAGTCCAACTGCCTGGCCTCAGGAAATACGTGTTAAAATAGAAATAAATGGTGAGGAGGATGATGGTAAGAAGGAATGGCTATTTTATTAGAGGAGAATAAAATAGTTTGGCTCTTACGGCCTTGCAAAACAAAATCTGAGAAAAGATGTTTTACTGGCTGTGGATAAATGGGAAGTAAATTCCAGGGTGGAAAGCATCTATTTAAGTGAAAGGGTAATAAACACAATCAGAAGTCAATACAAACTAACCATTATTATGTTTGCCTTCAAAAATAAAAGTTTTGTTGTTGTCAGAGAACAGGGCTTCTGGAGAAGCTTTGGCATTGGAGCAGTACACACAAAAGCCTGTCTTATTTTAAAATGTTTTTGAAAGGTATTAGGTGATGTGGCACCTGTAGTTACCAGGGGACTAGGCCCAGTGATCTGAGAGATCCCTTCTAATTCCATGTAGAATACGATGAATTTGTGCAGAGTATCCCCTCTTGGCAGGAAATAATAATAATAATAATAATAATAATAACAACAATAACAACAACAACAACAACAACAACAACAACAACAACAACTTGACTAGGTTTGTCATCTTTATTAGCCTTTTGGCTACTATTTGAGCATTGGTTCTTGCAGACCATACTGCATTAAGACAACCCACTGACTGTATTGTAAGACAACATACAGCCTCTTGCTTGTTTTTAATGGTGATCAAACAACATAAGTTGCTTGAATAGAGGGAAACTTCAGAATATGGTCATGTTCCTTTTTCTCTGCCCTCTCCAACAATTTCGCTTTAGATAGTAGTGTAGGTAGTAGCTTTTCTGCTGAGGATATCTTAAAAGGGGGAAATTTTTTTCACTTTACATTCACTGACATTAGTGTAGGCATTTTGAATCATAGAATCATAGAATATCCCGAGTTGGAAGGGACCCATAAGGATCACCAAGTCCTACTCCTGGCACCGCACAGGTCTGCCCAAAAGTTTAGGCCATGTGACTATGTGCACAGTCCAATCTCTTAAATTCAGACAGGCTTGGTGCAGTGACTACGTCCCTGGGGAGCCTGTTCCAGTGTGCAACCACCCTCTCAGTGAAGAACCTCTTCCTGATGTCCAGCCTAAACTTCCCCTGCCTCAGCTTAACACCGTTCCTGCAAGTCCTATCACTGGTGTTTATGGAGAATAGGTCCCCTGCCCCTCCACTCCCCCTCGCGAGGAAGTTGTAGACTGCGATGAGGTCCCCCCTCAGCCTCCTCTTCTCCAGGCTGAACAGGCCAAGTGACCTCAACCGCTCCTCATATGTCTTCCCCTCTAGGCCCTTCACCATCTTCGTCACCCTCCTCTGGACACTCTCCAACAGTTTCATGTCCTTTTTGTACTGTGGTGCCCAGAACTGCGCACAGTACTTGAGGTGAGGCCGCACCAGCGCAGCGTAGAGTGGGACAATCACCTCCCTCGACCGACTAGCAATGCCGTGCTTGATGCATCCCAGGACACGGTTGGCCCTCCTGGCTGCCAGGGCACGCTGCTGGCTCATATTCAACTTGCTGTCAACCACAACCCCCAGATCCCTCTCTGCGGGGCTGCTCTCCAGCGTCTCATTGCCCAGTCTGTACGTATAGCCAGGGTTGCCCCGTCCCAGGTACAGGACCTGGCACTTGCTCTTGTTAAACTCCATGTGGTTGGTGATTGCCCAGCTCTCCAATCTGTCCAGATCTCTCTGCAAGGCCTTTCCACCCTCATCCAAGTCCACAACTCCTCCAAGTTTGGTGTCGTTGGCAAATTTGCTCAGAACACCTTCTAGTCCTACATCCAAATCATTTATAAAAACATTGAAGAGGACTGGTCTTAAAATGGAGCCTTGAGGGACCCCACTAGTGACCATCTGCAAGCCAGATGTGGCCCCATTTACCACAAGCCTTTGAGCCCTGCCCGTCAGCCAATTGCTCACCCATCGCATGATGTTTTTGTTTAGCTGTATGCTGGACATTTTGTCCAGTAGGATCCTATGGGAAACCCTGTCAAAAGCCTTGCTGAAGTCCAAAAAGATCACATCAGCTGGTTTCCCTTGATTGACTAGATGGTTGATCTTATCATAAAAAGAAATCAAATTTGTTAGGCAGGACCTACCCCTCATGAACCCATGTTGGCTGGGACCAATGACTGCATTGTCCCCCAGGTGCGCTTCAATAACTTCAAGGATCATCCTCTCCATAATTTTACCAGGCACTGACGTGAGACTGACAGGCCTGTAATTGCTAGGGTCTTCTTTCTTACCCTTCTTGAAAACTGGCACAACATTTGCCAGCTTCCAGTCTACAGGGACCTCTCCAGATTCTCAAGATCGTTGAAAAATAATTGAGAGAGGTCCTGCGATGACGTCAGCCAGCTCTTTAAGCACCCTGGGATGAATCCCATCCAGACCCATGGACTTGTACGGATCCAGGTGGAGCAGCAATTCCCGCACACGTTCAGGGTCGCTTGGGAGTTTGTCATTCCCACCGTCATGGTCCTCCAGCTCAGGGTACCCTGGGTCCCGAAGCCCATCATCAGTGTTGAACACAGAGGCGAAGAAGGTGTTAAATGTCTCTGCTTTGCCTATGTCATTGTCTGTGAGGAGACCCTCCCCATCTAGTAGTTGACCTATGTTTTCTTTGGTTCTCCTTTTTCTGTTCACATATCTAAAAAAACCTTTTTTATTTTCTCCCACAGACATGGCTAGCTTCAACTCTAGTTGGGCTTTGGCCACACGAATTTTCTCCCTACAAACACGAACATCATCCCTGTATTCCTTCCTCATCGCCTGACCCTCCTTCCAGCAGCTGTACACTTTCTTTTTTCGCCTAAGCTCCAGTAGAAGATCCCTGGTCAGCCAGGTCGGCCTTCTGCCCCGCCTGCCTGACTTCTGATACTTTGGAATCGCCTGATCTTGTGCTTTTAGGAAGCAGTGCTTAAAGACCGACCAGTACTGATGGACGCCAATGCCTTCAAAAGCAGTTTCCCAGGGGACCTTGCTGACTAGTTCCCTGAGCAGCCTGAAGTCTGCTTTCCCCATATCCAGGGCTGAAGTTTTGGTGACAGTTTTCCTTCTGTCACCATAAATTCTAAACTCAACCACTTCATGGTCACTATGACCGAGATGGCCGCCAGTTGCCATGTCTCCCACAAGACCCGATCTGTTCTCCAGCAACAGATCTAGGAGGGCACCTTTCCTAGCTGGCTCTATGATCATGAATGAATGTTGAGTATCTGTTGTCAACATGGCCCCAAATTATGATCAAAATATATTTTAAGGCATTTTCAGGCATATTACTACTCCTTACAGAATGAACCTATGAACCAGGTACAACAGAGCTGGCAGGCAGACTGTGAAACCAAATTTGCCTCAAACTCTTTCCTGGGTTGATAAAACATTCAGGGAAGAATTTTCACAATACTGCTTTTGCTTCAGTGCCTGGAGGAATAAGAGAAAATGGAAAGTAGGTCTAATCTTTGTTTCTTTCCCTCAGCAATTTCATTTCATGAAAATATCGCCTGTGCCCCAAAATCCTGGTCTTCCTCTGTTGGTCTCACTTTCTTCTCTACAGTCTTTAAATAACACAATGTGATATTACAATTGACTTAGATTGAGAAGTTGCTGTGCTAGCTAAAAAGTTGGCACCACACCTTCTATTCAGAGTCCTGCACGTTGGTGGTGTCTGTTCAGATAACCTCTGGCTACAGTTGAGTAATACCACAAATGGGGAAAACCCTAGAGAAATAGGAAAATCCCTAACTGTTTGTACATTGTGTAAGTATATTTTGCTTAGGCTCATTGCCAAAGCAGATATGAATCAAAGATGCTCTCTGTATTGGACTAAAATGTACTATCATGTTCAAGATCTCATTTTTGCATAAAAAAACACCCACAGCATTTGTGAAAGGGGAAGAAAATTTCCATTCTGGTTTTAGTGTGTTACGTTTTTCTATTGCATTCATCACTGAAAATTCCTGAAAACAAAAGATATAGAAAGTGGGAGAGGAACTTGGTTAATTTATTTGAGTTCTTCTTTGAGACAAATGGTCTCTTTTGACTATTTTGCAAAATTATTATAGAAGAGAAAAAAACAAAACACTATGGTATTGTACAATAAAAAGAAATCACTTATAAAAAAAGGAATTGTGCTGTGACCAAATGTTTGCTGTAACTGGCAAGTGTTTGTGCAAATGCTTGATTATTTATGTAAACCTTCCCAACAACTCTACACCCCGAAAAAACTTGCGCACCCAAGATCCATTAAATGTTTCCCTACCAGAACCAAAATCAGTGCTGGATATGTTTCTTTCTTTCTTTCTTTCTTTTTTCTCTTCTTTCTTTTTTTTTTCTTTTTTCTTTTTCTCTGGTGGAGATGTGAAAATAAACACAGGATGTTACTGTGTGATCAGAGACCAAGACTGATATGAGCAGTAGTGAAAAACAAGAATTAATCTGGACAGACTAGAAGATATAGGAGGTTTTCTAGAACATCCTACAGCCTCATAGAAACTGGTGGTTTGTTTTCTTGCCTGTAACTTAATTGATTTACATATGATTTGCATTTTTAAGGTGTCATAACAGGGGATCTGCAACATTGGTCTTCTTTAAGTGAAGGTTGGATCTTCCGAGTTTTTTGAGATTTATGTTGTTTACTGCAATGGAATCTTGATTTTTATCTAATACATTTTTGTACTACGATGGTAACCAGAAAGAAGGGTTAAAGAGAAAGTAATAGCCAACTATTTCGAAGACAATCTAAGAAATTTTTACTGGCAATTGGGAACTCTCTCAAACCACCTGACTAGAATATTTTCAATAGTCTGGCTGTAAAATGGCAAATTAAAAATACGGAAGTAATTTGCTAAATTATCAACCTCATGAGAGATTAATTCCTTCCAGTGAGCAGTGGCTCAGCAATTAGCTGATCCATTAGTTTGGTTTTCTTACCAAGAAAGCTAACTCCCTAACTCACTCACTCACTGAATTTTTTTGCATTGTTTGTGTATTTGTCTATCCCATTCCCTAAGGCCATTGAGGACCTCAAGTAAAAGGCACTGAATTCAGATTGTCCTTCTGCATACTTGTGCAGGGTCTGGTTAGAAATAACTCACAATTAGATCTTTGAAACTGCAGTTAAAATTCCAGTGGAGTTTTATATGAGTTGGCATGTTCCACTTTTATTGGATTAGTGTTGAACTGAGTTAGTCAGAAAGCTATAGTCTTCCTTCTACTGGTGAATCTGCATCAGAAAAATTAGCAAACTACAAATGAAGCTTTTCTTCAGAAATAATATATAAATGACAAATATTTCTATGAGCTCATTGCAGCAGAAATGAGGTCACATCAGTTAAATTTTTCAGCCCTTCAGGGAGAAATGAGGATTCTATGAAACCACTGAATCAGAAATACTGTTTTAGAACAGTTATGTAAAGAAGTTTGATTTTCTTTAGATTTCCTTCGAGTGTAGATGTAATGTTGTATAGAAGCAGCCAAAGTAATATTTTTAAGAATATCACAAATAGTTTTTGTAATTTGCAGTCTATAAAAATATGTTCCACCTCTGTCTTATTGTAAAAAGTGACTTAAGGTACCATATTTTATGCCTCTACAACTTTTATGGGTCATAGTGACAAACTACCAATTATAAAAGATAATAACCTACTCCCAGAAGAGATTATTAAATATAAAATTTCCAAATGAACAAATGAATAGAAGAGAATAATAACTAATACAGGTTAGATACTGGTCAAAGCTGTTCTAAGGGCCTTCTTTGAAAACAAACATTTAGCTAAAAACTCAAACGCAACCACGAAGGATAGAAGTGTACATGATGTGTGCACTTATCAGCTAACCCAGGGTAAGATCATACGCATGTGCAGCTGTCACAGGGCTGTAATTTCACACCTTCAGAAATAATATGATTTTGCTCTAGAGCTGTGTTTATGGGGAGGACAAAACTACCTGTGGATGACGGCCACGTGGAAGACAAAGCAACAGTTATTTTTATGTCACGCTAGTACTTATCCAGGCTGCCAACTCTGTATTTTTCTACAATTTGAGAACTTCCAAATGTCCACTGAGAGACTTTTTCTGGCTTTAAAACTCGCAGATTGTTGGCTTACTGATAAGGTTGTGAAATGCTCTAAGAGGGCTAAGAGCTTCCTGTCCATTTGAGAGCAGAAGAGTCCAGGCTGTACCTGCTCCGTTTGAGGGTGTGACAAATGTATCTCTGTGAACGAGACACTGATTTTAAAGGAAAGTAATGGGGAATATACTTTATGCCATATAGTAAGAAACACTGGTATAAGTGTTATGTCAGAAGCTTGAATGTCAGAACAGGAGAAAAATATATTTGTTTGTTTAGTTACAGACTGTATTTAGCACTTAATGCATAGTATTCAGAATAAGATTTGCTATTTTTATATTCTATAAAATTTTAGTTTGTGGTTGAGTTTTTATTTTACTGGGAAAATGGACATAGTTTGTCTGAAAGATAGCTGGAAACCTGTTCAGATCTCAGTGTCAGCTCACTTTGCCTGTTACAAAAACACTTGCCCACTTGAACATGGTAAGCACTGTGCCTGAGTAATTTCATTTTCAGGATCCTGAGTCAGATAGTTCTCAGAAATAAAATGACAATTCTTATTCCTTAAATTCATTTGCAGTTGCTGTAATAATTCCTTCTATTGGCCTAGTGTGATCTTCTAAGACTCATCTAACATTTGGAAGAGCTATAGATATCTTCCATTAAAAAATCACTTAGCTTCTTTGCCTGATTGTGAAACAATAAAAAAAACTATTGGTCAATGTAAATGGCAGTGCATGATAAAATTATGTCTTTATTTGATAGAACCTGAGACTTGTTACAACAGTTACACCTCAGTTGAAAATTCATGAAAATAAGATTAATACTGATCTTGTGTCCCTATACTTATCAGGCCATCATATGAAGTAGTAGTGTGCATTTTCACTGTATTTGAAAATCTTTTTTCATTTTGAAAGTGATTTCTGTTATGGTCTGTGAATATGCTTACTTGTTTAAGGTATGTTTATATTTCTGTATAATTATTAAGTAATATTTATTTTTATCATTTCCTCAGAAAAGTTTTTATAATATTTTTGTTTCTGTTTGCAGGGGATTCATTGTAAAAGCAAACCTTCCAGTGAGTATACATCATTCACTTTCTACTACATTTTTTTTTGGGAAGATAAAGATAATTTATTGCTGATAATAAATCCGTTTTCCTGGTCATGTCACATCACCATGCCATTTGACAGGGTATTTTCTACAAGTTTCCTTGTACAAAACACTGGAAATTGGTAGGCCTTTCCTGGATCCATGTAGCAGTGTCCACAGACAGGGAGAAGCTCAGGCACTGAACTGCAAGTGAGTGAGATTCTGGTGCTGTGGGGTGGGACAGTGGGATACCAGCTGTCCTGAGTCTTATTCTGAAAGCATGATGTTTGTGGGGCACTTACTATTGAGGTGGAGAGAAAGAACGTGGCTTTGAAAGGGATGCAGTCAAAAGTCCCCCATGGAAAAGTCATTAGCTTTCTACTGGTAAGCAGAGTGAACCGTCAGTGGCTGGTTCCAGGACTGTGAATGAGTCTTATTTGTATTAGACAGCTGAGCTCATCATAGTTACACACACTGCATGGAAGAGAAGAAGAGAGAAACATGGGTGTTGATAGAATAAGAGAGAAACAGGGGTATTGATCTTTACTCTGCCAAGCTGAAGCATGCCTTCATACCTTTGGGCAGCACAGGCTGAGGAAACCAAACCCTTCAACCATGGTCTGAAAGGGAAGGACACTTGCAATACTGTTGGTTATGAGTTAAAATCATTGCAAGGTATTACACAAATGCAGATCTAGATAGTGGGGACTCACTACTGGTACCACAAGGTGGTGATTCATTCCACCTATCCTAGGACAAGGTGAATTACGTGCTGGGATGGAAGTGAGAGGGGTTCTCCCTCTTTCTGACTGCCAAAGGTTCTTAGGTGATGCACATAAACTTAAACTAGATATTTAACTCCTAGCTGGATATAAACTTTAGGCACTTAAGAATTTGTAAACTGAAGATCCTTATCTTGCAATATGATGTACATGAAGCAGAGCTGGTTGTGGGTTTTCAGTGCTGCCTGAAAATGACTTATCAGCTATCCTTAATACAAGTAACATGTAGGATGGCTCAGCCTTACAAGAGTGATGAAAAAAACATATTTTTAGTTTTTATCCTACTTCACTTGTGCAACAATGGGTGTGTACTAATTTCCATACTTCCTTTTCTACAGTCATGCATTTTGTTGTTTATTTTTTGAGGTAAAATTACCTCAAAAGACCTTAACTATGTAATAAAGCATCTTTGCAGTAGTCAATGCTTTTAGCTGCACCAAAAAGATGACTTTATTCTGCAGAATGTACAGCTATCAGCTCTGTAGCGTTTGGCAATGGAGCTTTGACTGCCTTCTCCCTCCCATTCTCCCAAACTATTAGTAGTATGTAATGGTTACTGTAGTATTTGAAATTAACTGTACTTTATCAAGACCCCCTGATTTAAGAATCACTCAGAAAATATATTTGGCACAGTATAACACCATGTACATAACACTATCCTTGCAAGTTTGAAATGCTTTCTGGATGCACAACTTTGAAACTCTTTGAATTTACTGTGCATTGAAATCTATTGTAAAAGAGAGGCTGCATTTTAATCTGTTTCGTAACTGGTGCAAGTGCTTTTAAGTTGCAAATGTTGGTATTTGTTAACTGAAGTGCACAGTGTGGTTATCTTAGGAGAGTGTATCTAGTTTGTTTATGAAGATGGTTAAATCATCCTAATGCACAGATGCAGCAGATACTGTGGTAAATCATATGCAAATAGGTTTAAAATGCTACTGCAATTTATACTCATGGAATGATGCCCCAGTGAAGCAATTTTAGTGCACAGTAGAGATTCTAAGAGATTTAGCACTGTCACTATCCTAAGTAGTTCAGATTCTTACAATTCTTGTAGGGTACAAATACCAGAAAAAAAGAAAACAGTTAGGAGTTTCTACTGGGAGTTGCCCTGGGCCTGTTATTAATGGGGTTTCTCTGCATTTTTTTTCCTGTTCTCCAATTTCATCTTCTTTCCTGAGGCTTCAAATTATCCATCTAATCATTTCTATTGCGTATTCATTGCTCAGCTCTGGCTTCTATTATACAAGGATACACAAGGTGTGTTTTGCTGTCGTGACAGTTCTGGGTTGATTGCTGCATCATCAGATAAAAAAATAATCTGCTGTGGTTAAGCTGATGGCAAAAGTACAAGGAAAGTGTCTACATGCTGAATAATAATACTTGGCTTCTTTATGCCAGGGTTTATATGTGTCCATAATTAAGGATTCTTTTATTACAGCAACAATCCCTCTCTCATGTAGGGCTAATTACAGTTACAATTCACAAACATAAAATTTAGGCAAGATTTACTCAGCAGATGGTTTGTGTAGCAAGATATACCTTTATGTCTTCTGAGGTGTAGACCAAACTACTTGTGAGAAAAAGGAGGTGTGTGCTCCAGAGGAAACTATTTAAAGGGGGTGGGGGAGCGAAGGGGTATTAAAAGATACTAAGGGAAGTTTACTGAAGAAATAGTCAGAAATGAGTCTTCTTTTGTGATTACAGAAGTGTCTGTGATGATTTATAGAAGGGAAATTCTTTTCTGTAAACTCTTCCTTGTATTATGTATTAATTGAGATCCAAACTAATATGTCCATGCATGATCTGATACATTTAAATTATTATTAATGAATTTTGGAGCATCTTTTGCAATTCTCAAGATGTATCCTAAAATTAATGGAAAGAAAATCCAAAGTGAAAGAGTCTTTTCATTTTATCCAGTGTATTACTTATTTGTTCTTGGTTTGAAGGTAAAAATCATGACCAAGAAAAAATGTCCCTGCTTACAGTCAGGCAGCAGTCCCTAAAAGTTTGTGCTCCTGTACAGGTTAATATACTTTCAATCTTTACATTTAGAGCACTTTCCTTCATGCTTGAAGGGATAAGTAAGGATGTGCTTTGTCCCTCCATCCTACTGTCCATGCATCCTTTCCTTTGGGAGAATTGTGGATGCATATTTTATGTGAGTCAACGGACATCCGTGTTTGACAATAATTCTTGGCTAGATGTTGAGGGATGCACCCTTTCCTCATGATTTGAGGTAGGAGTGTTTGGATGCAAGGAAGCAGTCTCAAGTTGCATGACAGGAGGTTTAGATTGGATACAAGAGTATCTTCATAGAGATGGTTGTCAAACATTGAAATGGGCTGCCAAAAGTAGTGCTAGAATCCTGATCTCTGGAGGTATTTAAGAGACAGGTGGACATGACGCTAAGGGACATGGTTTAGTGATTGGACTTGGTAGGTGTGGTGGTTTTACTCAGGTGGGCAGCCGAGCTTCACCACAACCACTCTCCCACTCCTCCTCCTCAAAGGGAAAGGGAGAGAAAAGACATGAAAAGGGCTCAAGGGTTGAGATAAGGGCAGGGAGATCACTCAACGATTATCGTGATGGGCAAAACACAGTAGGGAGATTAGTAAAATTTATTGCCTATTACTAGGAAGCTAGAGAGGTGAGAAACAAAGAAAACAAACTAAAACACCTTCCCCTCATCCACCTTCTTCCATGTCCTCCCCCGAGTGGTGCAGAGGAATGGGGAATAGGGGCTGCGGTCAGTCCCTGATGCTTTTCCTCTGCTGCTCCTTCACAGTCACTCTCTGCTCCTGCTCCATGTGGGGTCCCTCCCACGGGATGCCGTCCTTCCGAAACGGATCCTGTGTGGGCTTCCCACAGGCAGCAGCTCCCCCCAGACCCCCTGCTCCTGCGTGGGCTCCTCTCCACGGGCTGCAGCTCCGGCCCGGGGCCTGCTCCTGCGGGGGCTCTCCATGGGCCGCAGCCTCCTCCAGGCCACATCCACCTGCTCCACCGGGGGCTCCTCCACGGGCTGCAGCGTGGAGATCTGCTCCGTGTGGGACCCATGGGCTGCAGGGGGACAGCCTGCTCCACCAGGGGCCTCTCCACAGGCCGCAGGGGAACTGTGCTGTGTGCCTGGAGCCCCTCCTGCCCTCCCTTCTGCACTGACCTGGGGGTCTGCAGGGCTGCTTCTCACTCCTTGCTGCCCCAGCTGCTGATGCCCAGCAGTTCTTTCCCCTTTCTTAAATCTGTTCTCACAGAGGCTCAACCAACATCTTTTATTGGCTCAGCTCTGGCCAGCAGTGTGTCCCTTTGGAGCCGGCTGGAACTGGTTGTTTTCTGACATGGGGCAGCTTCTGGATTCTTCTCACAGAAGCCACCTCTGTAGCCCCCCCACTACCAAACCCTTGCCATGTAAACCCACTACAAGTAGGTCAGGTTGGTGGTTGGGCTTCAGGATCTCGAAGGTCATTTCCAATCTAGACGATTCTATGATTCTATGTTATCCTGTATTTTATGGCAAACACAGTGTCATGCCATTGCTGTTTCATACTATGCTCTTCGTAATAGTTGAGCACTTTCTAGGAGTATGTTAAACAGTATGACTAATAAGGTCTAATGCTTTTTTTTTTTTTTCTTTTTTCTTTTTTCTTTTTGTTCTTCCAGCCTCTCCCCAGGGGGAGGAGAATGGGCAGTGAAATACTTGGTTTTACTTAGGTGTCTTTTAACTTTCATGCTATATACTGAAGTTAGTAGGGTAGGAAGTATTTCAAAGAAACTGCTGTTGTGTAGTTGCAGCTAAAGTGAGGTGTGCTGCATTGTAAACCACACAGCCAAGGGACAAAAACCAATTCCCTGGCTATTCATTAAGACAGTTTCTTCAACTCTGATTTTTGGGACTACAAACAATGTGTATGAGATCGATAAGCCTAAGGAATGCATTGGGGATTAAATCCACCGTATTAACATACATTCATAAATGACTGAAATAAATTCATAAATGACTGAAATAAATTCATAAATGGTTTCTTTTCAGAGCAGTCTGAGAAGTAGAAAGAGTTGAAATATGGCTAACTGATGAGATCTGGAGCCTTAAGACTGTTTTTTCTTTTGCATTAGTCTACAGAAATCAGCTGTATGAACCCATGTCCCAAGTTTTTGAGCATGACCAAATTGGCATAGGAAAATTAGATGATAATTAGTAGTTCTGTTCAGAGGTTCTGTTTATGCCTTAAAGAAGGCCTGGATAATATATATATATATATATGCACATATATATGTGCATATATATATATGTATATATATATATAAATCTCTTGCTGTGCTTGTCTAAAGGGGAAAACAATTCCATAGGTGTGAGGGATTTTTCCATGACTAGGAATGCAATGGTGCCCTCTTGTGTGAAAATTATATTTTAACAGCATCTGAGACCATCAGGCAATCCCTCTTAAAATTGAAAATTACGTATGAGAGTGCTCACAATATGCAGGTAACGATTTTTTTTTGGGGGGGGGATGGAAAGAGCTTAAATTATTAGTCTAGTCATGATCTAACAGATCTGGTTACTTAGAAACAGTATTAATCTAGCTGCACTCTAGACTTAAAGTATGATTCCTTCCTGTTTTGGGTTAACACTTCCCTAAACTACGACATTTATTATGAAACCCCATCTGTAACATAGTTCTTTCCCACTTCATTGCTAGAGAAGTCAAGCAGCTATGTACTTTCTCTGGTCCCATGATATCTTTGGTAAAGTACTGGCTTTGCTGAAGTCAATGGTGACTTTCTTACTGATTTCAATAGAGTTGGAGCTTAACTTTGGTGTTTTCTCCCCCTGAAATATCCTGTATACAATATTTCTCTGTCTTTGTGTTTTACATTTGCAGGTGGCATTTTTAACAGCTTCTGCCATGATGCTCCTACATCTTTATCTTCTACGATACTGAAAAGCATGAAGATCTCAACAGTGATTAAATGTGTCCAAGGAAGCCCATGCTCTCTTCATTTAAACATTAAAGGATCTCTGAGTCTGGATGGTAGGAAGCAGATTTGCTACTGAATCGTTCTTGTTTACTTTTTGCTTATAGCTGTTCAGCCAAATTTTGTTCCACAGTGTAATACTTGTGTCCAAGGTGTTTTCATGTAGTTGTGTCAGAAAGATTTTTTGTGGAACCGTTTAACTATAAACCAGGGTAAAGCCCCTGAATTTCTCAAGGGAATGAGAACTGAGATGAATTCAATGCAACTAATTTTTTACTTCTAACGTACTATACTTGTCCTCTACCAGTGCCCCAAGAATACTGCTGTTATTTCTTGCTCTCTCACATGCAAACATCTACACACATATACAAACACAAGTTCCATCTGCTGCAACAGAAGAAACAGTTTTTGCTTCTGAAAGTTACAGTTCCCTCTCCAGGAGGGAATTGTAAGGAAATGGGAAACCTATTTACCTGGGATATGGAGAAGGTTGAGGTACTCAGTGACTTTTTTGCCTCAGTCTTAACCAATAAGAGCTCCAGTCACATAGCCCAAGTCCCAGAAGGCAATGGAATGAGAGAATGAAGAACTGCCCACTGTAGAAGAAGATCAGGTGCACAAGTTCATGGGACCTGGTGAGATGCATCCATGGGTCCTGAAGTGAACTGGTGGATGAAGTTGCTAAGCCACTGTCCATCATATTTGAGAAGTTGTGGCAGTCTGATGAAGCTCCTACTGACTGGAAGAGGGGAAACATAACCCCATTTTTAAAAACAGAAAAAAGGAAGACATGGGAAGCTAGAGGACAATCAATCTCACCTCTGTGCCTGGAAAGATCACAAAGCAGATCCTCCTGGAAACTATGCTAAGGCACATGGAAAATAAGAAAGTGACTGGTGACAGCCAACATGGCTTCATTAAAGACAGATCATGCCCGAAAAATCTGGTGGCCTTCTATGACAGGGTTACAGCATTGGTGACAGGGGAAGAGCAACTGATATCATCTGCCTGGACTTGTGCAAAGCATTTGGCACTGTCCCCCATGATATCCTTGTCTCTAAATTGCAGAGACATGGTTTTGGTGGATGGACCTCAGTGGGTAAGGAATTGGCTGGATGGTTGCACTCAGAGAGTTGTGGTGAATGTGTCAGTGTCCAGGTGGAGATCAGTGGTGCTCCTCAGGGGTCAGTATTGGGACTGGTGCTCTTTAACATCTTTGTTAGTGACATGGACAGTAGGATTGAGTGCATCCTCAGCAATGTGGCCAATGACACCAAGCTGTGTGGTGTGGTCGATAGTGCTGGAGAGAAGGGATATCATCCAGAGGGACCATGACAGGCCTGAGAGGTCTGACAGGCCTGTGCAAACCTCATGGAGTGCAACAAGGCCAAGTGCAAGGTCTTACACTGGTCTGGGTTAGGACAATGCCAAACACAAACGCAGGCTGGGTGGAAAATGTATTGAGAGAAGCCCTGAGGAGAAGGACCTGGCAGTTTTGGTCGATGGGAATCTCAACATGAGCCAGCAATGTGTGCTTGCAGCCCAGAAAGCCAACCATATCTTGATCTGAATCAATAGAAGCATGGCCAGCAGCTTGAATGAGGTGATTCTCCCCCTCTACTCTGCTGTCATGAGACCCAACCTAACTGCATTCTGCTCTGGGACCCCCAATATAAGAAGGACATGGACATATTAGAACGAGTCTAGAGAAGTGCCACAAAGATGATCAAGGGGCTGGAGCACCTCTCCTATGAAGACAGGCTGAGGGAGTTAGGGTTATTCAGCCTGGAGAAGAAAAGCCTCTGGGGAGACCTTATAGTGTTCTTCCAGTACCGAAAGGGGGCCTATAGGAAAGCTTGAGAGGGAATCTTTGTCAGGGAGTGTAGTGATAGGACAAGGGATAATGGCTTTAAACTAAAAGAGGGGGGATTTAGATTAGCTATTTGGAAGAAATTCTTTACCATGGTGGTGGTGAGGCACTGGCACAGGCTGCCCAGAGAAGCTGTGGATGCCCCACCCCTGGAAGTGTTCAGGGCCAGGTTGGATGGGGCTTTGAGCAACCTGGTCTGGTGGGAGGTGTCCCTGCCCATGGCAGGGTGGTTGAAATTAGATGGTCTTTAAGGTCTCTTCCAACCCAAGTCATTCTGGGCCTGTTCAGCCTGGAGAAGAGGAGGCTGAGGGGGGACCTCATCGCAGTCTACAACTTCCTCGCGTGGGGGAGTGGAGGGGCAGGTGACCTATTCTCCGTAAACACCAGTGATAGGACTTGCAGGAACGGTGTTAAGCTGAGGCAGGGGAAGTTTAGGCTGGACATCAGGAAGAGGTTCTTCACCGAGAGGGTGGTTGCACACTGGAACAGGCTCCCCAGTGAAGTAGTCACTGCACCAAGCCTGTCTGAATTTAAGAAGAGATTGGACTGTGCACTCAGTCACATGGTCTAAACTTTTGGGCAGACCTGTGCGGTGCCAGGAGTTGGGCTTGATGATCCTTATGGGTCCCTTCCAACTTGGGATATTCTATGAGTCTATGATTCTATAATTCTGCACCAAAATAAAATAAAAGCACTGAAATGTTTTGGCGTAGTTTATTTTTACTAACATCCTGCCATTCATGTGCTTAGTACGTTACCATTTAGATATTTCCTGGTGTGATTCACGCTTAATCATTTGCATGAGAGTTTGCATAATTAAAGCTTTAATTTATAGCAATCTTTAATCCTTGCTCCCACCTTCATTTGTGTGTTATATATAATGTCCCTCTTTTTTTACAGAGGTAAAATACATGTGCCTTTCACTTGGAAAGTTTAAGATACGCTGTATTTTTTTGCTGTTGTTTTGTTTTTGTTAAAGTTGCTCAAATTACGTTTTTGTAATCTATTCTTAACTCATTTCAGAAAATATTCGTGGGCTGGAAATATGTTCTCTTTCACTGGACACACAGCAATCTCAGTGCACAAATGTGAGATTTGCCAGGAAAAAAAGCAAGATGCTTAATGGAAAGAAGGTAGACTCCTTTTTTTGGGGGGGTTGTTTTTCATGTAAATGTTTATGAGCCTTTGGAAAAAAAATGTTGTATTTCTCTTTATTCTCTGATTGACTTTGTGGAAAACTGCAATGAAATATACTCTTCATCACTGTCAAATGATACTCCATGACAAAATGTCCTTTTATAACCAGACATTTGATTTTCTACTATTTTCACACTTCTTCCACTTTCCTTTTATCAAGAGAAGCTGCTTCTGCAAAGCCTAGTTTTCACATCTATCTTGTTAGCTTTCTTTTTGTGACTACCAAATTGTGGGGAAGCTTTGTACCTCCGATTGCTAGGAAGCACAATTCCACAGGGACCATTAAGTGCATACAGATTTAGTTTGGTCCAGCCATGTCAATGGACTTTACATATCTAGAAGACAGCCAAGTGCCTAAGCACTTGTGCACATCTGTCCTAAACTCATGATAATAATTGCAAAACCAGAGTACAATTTTGTGCTAAACTAAACGCAGAAGTCTTTGTTGTTAAAATTTGCAACTGAAAAAGAAAAAAAAAAAGCCATGCTTGACCCACTCTTTAAAATATGAGAATTTTTGTTTTCAATTAGTGGTGGATAACTGTTATTAATCCCATACAAAATGTGTTACTTCATGTGATCTGTAACGTTATATTGATCACATGTGCGAAACAAAGTTCTCCCAAACTCCAGTTGCGTTTTACACTCTGTATCACTTGATGATCAAAAGTCCTTATAGACAGTGCAGGGCTGACAATGAACAATTGGTAGCTTTCAGAGTACGGTAAGTTTTATAGGCATGGTTCAACAAACATATTTAGTAACATTTTCTTAGTTTCAGTTGAATGAATATAAATGTGACTTAATGTTACCTTCTAAAGGCATTTGTACCAAATAGGAGTATATCCAGGTGAAAACCAATATGGAATGTAGTAGTTACCGTTATCAGTGAGGGAATGACCTACTGTAATTGGACCTCAACTTTTGCCTCCTAAAATACTTTCTGTCTCAGAAACTTACTGGAATGAATAAATTTGCTGAAGTTGCTAAGTTGCCGTTAAATGTTTAAGCAGACATTTTTTTTTCTTTTTCCTGTTCTGCAAGTGTTTGTGCTTGTAAAATGCTTGCAAAACTAGGACTTCTGGTAGTACAAAAGACCTTTTATCCTTTTGAAGTTCATTGAACATTGGGCACCTGTATTTCTTTTAGGATTATTTGATAGTTTGTAGATATTTGGATTTCTGGAGGTGAAGAAGATAAGAAGTAATGATTCTTTTTGAAATCCTTTAATTTAATGTCATCTGCTCCTTTTACATTCTTAATGCTACAATATCTGAGGATGCTTAATGCTCATTGTAAATATAAATCAGTTTAAATAAAGAATATTGCTCGCTTAATTCTAATAACTAGTGCTTTTCATGTAGTATGGAGTTCACACACAAACCTGACTTTATAAATGTTTTAAACAGGTGCAGGTACAATTCAATTGCTTTGAAGTCAGTGTAGCACAGCACATCTATGTGACCATGAAAACAGTACCAAATTACTGTGACGTCAAGATGAGTCAAGAATACTATGTTGAAGGTAGGAAACCATCTTTAAACAGATGTTTTTCAAGAAACATCTTTTCAAAGAGAGAAAAAAAAAGACAATAACACAAACAAAACAAACAAACAAATAAAAAACCCACCCTAAACCCAAATGCAAAGCCAACTCACTTTCTGGGATAGGCTGATCTAAATGGTACTACATTATGTATGCCGGCATCAATTTTATTCTATATTTTGATAATTTATTTAGTGCATGTAGATGTCTGACTTGCTATAAAAATCAGAGACTAGAGTTTATATCTCAAAGTAGATGTTAAACTACACTATGCATTTGTCCCAGTTTGCTATCTTGTGATTGACATGTGGTCTTTCTCTGCCTGCAGGTTCAGCCCTGCATAATCTCTGCACATAGGCTGTCTTCTGTTAGGCCCCATGTGGTTTCAGAGATTGAGGAAAACTTAATAAGAAAGTGTAAAGAAATAACTTTTTATGTTTATTAGCTAGCTGTTCTATCACCTGTTTTAATGTAAGTGGGTAAGATAAGATAGCACTGGTCCTTTTTTTTTTTTTTTTTTTTTTGGCGCACAGTGCCTACCATATAAAAGTAGATTCGGCACTGTGGTACGACCAGTGTGGCTGGTGCAGGAAAGTGGTGGTGCAAAAAATGAAGCGAGACCCCTTGCCTGGTCCACTGCCCATAATTGTCCTTCCTTCCCATCACCACAGCCTGTATGTGGGCTGCTCTTGCTCATGGCCCTTGGTACAGGATCATCCCTTGCACACAGTATCAGGCTTGTTATGGCTGCTCAAGAAGTCCTTCCATTTTCTCGATAAACCCATAATTCACTATTGAAGTAGATACGTACTTTGTGAATGAAGGGAGAAAAATAAGGCTTTATAAATCCTAGTTTTAAGCCACTTTACAAGGAGGAACAAACAAATGAAAACACAGGAAAATATTTCCTCAGGGAAATGGCAGTGTGGGGAAACGAAAGCAAAATAGTGCTCTGAGTTAAGAGCACTTTATGAACTCATTTAGTTTTTAAAATCAAGATTTAAATTTCAGATATACAAATATTAGATATTAGTTCTGAAAATGTTGGCTAGCCTCTACTTCTGGCAAGCTCCCTAGGAACTAAATACAGTAATTCTTTGCAAGCCTGGAGAATTCAGAATAATAAAAATACACAGTTGTTTATAGCAGAGGAATGAGTCTGGTAAACAATTGGAGTGACTTTCAAGGAAAGAATAACTGGAATTATTACTTATATTATTATTAGGTACTGGGTAAAGAAGTGCAGTGTTATATCCTAGTTTGCCACATTAAACTGCTGATGAGGTTTTACAGTAGAAACCCCACACTGGTGAAATAGCTCCTTAATGCTCGTTAAGGTGTAATCAGTGTGTATGGTAAAGGTACTTTTGCACTGCCCCCCTGCCCATGCACGATTTGTCTGGAAATTGATGTAAATCTGTCTTTAAAAAGGGGTGTATGAGATAGGTTTACTGTTGGTAAGATATTGGATAATTTGGCAGCCTTAATTACACATCTGTATCAATAAAGCAGCACTGAAGAAACTTCTGGCTTCTATTTTACAGATTGCAAAAACAGTGATGTGGGAAAATATATTCCAGCTTGTTTGGGTGAGCTGATCTTTTATATAACTTGAAGCTGTGAGATATTTCTGGTGACCTATATAATGATATGTTTTCATAGCTGAATAAGCAGAAAAAAAAGATGATTTACATCTTTTGCTACTTATATATTGGATAGTTAAAATCCTGGAAATATCCAGTGTTTCTCTGTATTGACTTGGAAATGCTAGATAGCAGGTAAGATATTTACAATCTATTTAATACTTAAGCTTTTGGAAATAGGTTTTTGTCCTTATCATGCACTTTGTATTACTAGTTTCATATTTTGTCTATAGACAGATTTCATAATCAGATTAAGATTAATTTGCAAAAATGCTATCCTAATTTTGATGTACCTGTGAATAATAATAAGATACAAAAAAAGAAATTGTATTTATCTGACATAATTGCACATATTTTCAAAGAAACAAGATTGTAGCCTTAGGATAATCAGCTTTTGAAGTGGTATTAGTGTGTCTGTTTCAAGTATTTGTACATGATCTACATAATATTCATGTACTGAAGTTGAAGTGCAATCAGTAGATGTCCTGGCTTCTCAGTATTGACAATGTTAATTAAAAATTAGTAATATTGAAAGTTTTTCTCTTGAAAATTATTATATATTATAAAATAAAATGACCTCTAGGAATAACAGGATACAAAAAGAATGAATTCAAATATCTTAGGTAAGAATCTATAAATGTTGAGTTTCATCCCCATCAAGATAGAAGATTCATTCTGTATCTTTTGTAAAGCAATAATGAAGTCAGAAATATATAAAGTAATAAAGAAGCAGGTGTAGTAATTCCATCTTTGACTTTTCTTTTTCAGCTGGAAAGTTAGATTATAATGTAGAAAGGGCAAGGAAAATCATATCAGTGAATGTATCCAACTTTCTTCGAGATCAAGATTATTATGTTCGTTTGTGTCACAAATGGTTTACTTGTGAAGATGTGGGACAATTTGCTGTGGTGAGTTAAAGCTTGAAGCATTCCTTCCTTGAACTGGTGTGAGAATTGTAGGTAGGAATGCTCATTGAGATCATACATATAGGAAATAACCTTCTATGTATTTATTTAACTTTATTGAAAGTTATTTACTGTCCTGGATTCATGACCATCTTTTTCATTTCAGATAAAAGGGAAGGACACTTTAAAATCGGTTTCTCTGAAATATTCTCAGCTACTTCCTTGTCTTTGCATTGAGGTAACAGTCTGGATTTTATATGTACTTGTGTTTCTAATTAAATAAATTTTATCTGGGATTTGTGCTAAAAAAAGGAGGAAAAATCTGTAGGAAAAGGCTCTAGAGCTATATTTTTGACTAAGGCTCGTCTGACCTTATAGTTATGTAAATGCAGAAGAGATTTTTCAGAAAACACTAATTAAAACATGGAGATAAAAGGAAAAATGAATACAATTTACATTAACTTATGGAAAGTATTGTGTAAGGCTAATTTGACTGATTTTTATAAGTGATGAAAAGACAGCAATTTTTATCTGAATTTCAGCAGAGCATTTGATGTATTTTCATATGAGAAACTAAAAGATGAACTGAGGAAGCTGGGGCTTACAACAAGATTTGTATGGTAGATAATACCTCATTAGAGGGCTAATTCAACTACTTCTGTTGAATAGGGCAGTGCTAGTAGAAAGGTTATTTAACGATCACACTTAGGTCTTATATAAATGTTTTGGGTGATCACATGGGCACAGAAGGTGGGAATGTGTTAATGAGATTTGCTGAAAACGCATTTGAGTGGTGTAATCAAAATTGAAGAGAATCAAGAGACTAGAGATCTTCATATATGAAATAACTAAAGGAGGATGAAGTATAATGGTATGAAGTGCAAGTTCATGTACTTGCTCTGATAAAACAATTCTTGTGAATTGCGAGTCCTAATTTAGAACTAACTGTGGAGGAAAAACATCTAGGTGTAATAGTTCATCATACGATGATTTAAATGAACATGCTTACAGATGTAAATTTGAATAAAGGTCTACTGGGCTAGATTATTCTAAGATGACACAAAAGTAAAGGTAAGGCTTTCTATGGAATAATGTAGGCAATTCTTGCATCTGTGTTCAAGAATGATTAGCAAAAATGGAAGACGTATATAAAAATCTAGACTGGTTGGGGAATTGAAAGTCTGAAAAAGCAGAACAAACACGTGTAACATCAAAGAACATGTGTAAGGTGCTGTGTAAGGAGAAGAGAAGGTTTCAGGGAGACCTCCTTGCAACTTTTCAGTATTTAAAGGGGGCATATAAAAAAGATGAAGAATGATTTTTTACACAGGCAGATAATGACAGGACAAGGAGGAATGGGTTTAAACTAAAAGAGAGATTTAGATTAGAAGTTAGGAGGAAATTCTTCACTCATAGGGTGGGGAGGCACTGGAACAGGTTTCCCAGAGAGGTTGTGGATGCAGCAACCCTGGAAGAGTTCAAGGCCAGGGTGGATGGGGCCCTGGGCAACATGATCTGGTGGGTGGCATCCCGGCCCATGGCAGGAGGGTTGTTAGAACTGGATGATCTTTAAGGTAGGTTCCTTCCAGCCCATGCCATTCTATTATTCTATGAACATGTTTTCATTACCATGGTAAAACACAGGAAAAGAGAAAATATATTTGTTGACTAAACATTCATCAGAACGGTCACTTATAAGAACAGATTTTTTCAAGATGAAGGGATTCTTGCCACAAGAATGAAGGATGATAACCTTCATTCCTTGAATATATTCAGGATATATGCAGATTTTTTTCTGATAATCTGATAAGCAAGGTTCTAGATTATCTTTCAGAAAAATAAATGAAAAGTCACCAAACCAATTTAAAATGACCTTGATAAGATACAAAAATACTATGTGACCTAGTTTCTCTGTGAATTTTGGGGTAAGTTTTAGTTTCTGGATTAAGACAATAAATGTAGATGTCCAGATGTAGATATCTACATTTGTATTAGATGTCCAAACTCTTTAGTCAATGCTAGTCTGGCTAATGCAATCAGTGGAGCCTATAAAGTTACTCAGTGAACCAAGTGTATTTGCCTATTTTGAGGTGAGCTGGATAGCACTGTAGACTCCACTGGCTGCATTGTCTACATCTTCATATGGCCACTGTAATAAGAATTTGGGCATTTAATTCACATTCAGATGTATACATTTTAGGCACCTAATATCATATACCTTAATATGCGAAATATGCAAGTTGAACCAGGAGGTCTCTTCCAAACCTAGTGTTTTTTTTTTTTTTTATTTCACTCTGAAAGGTAGGAGATCACTAGAAAGATATTATTTCTCCTACCATATATATAGAAAATCCCACAACATGATTGCTGAAAAAACAGATGGGGACTGTGAGTAATAAAAATATTTGCACATGAATCTAAATAATTAGGTTATAGTAACAGACATGCATAGATACTTGCAGGACTGGGTTTAGTATTAGTCCTCAGATTTTAAGGATACATTCTTAACCATAACAAAAGCCACGAGATCTTGTATTATGATTCTCTAATGTTTTTGGTTACCCCTAGAATATAATGACACTGTAAGAAACAATGAAAATCAAACTGTGAGACTTTCTAAATGAAATTGAGCTAAAATATATGACTTAGAAATAGTAGGAATATAGGGGTAGAAGAAATCACCTTAGTTTATCAGCTCCAATCCCCATGATGATGAACAATAAAATAGATATCTAGTGCAAAATATACTTTAAAAAAATGCTTCCCCAAACTAATAAACATAGCGTATGTGTCTTTGGTGGGATGTTTGTTCTGTCACATTCTTTCTGAAATGTTAAAAACTGGTGTTCCTGAAAATTTCTAGTTAATGGCAACTTTTTGGGTTATAGGGTTGGTTGGCAGTTCCAGATGCAAGAAGGATACAACTTTGTCCCTTTGAAAATGGCAAGTATTTTGTGATTACTCTTTATCTCAGTGTTTTTCAGCAGTTCTAGTAATATGTCACAATTTGAAATTCATCTAAGGTGAAAAACAGGCATTGCAACACCGCAAGGAAATCATCACATTGGTTTGTTATATTGTGGGTAGAAGAAATAACTTACTTTCAGAACAAATTGTTCACAAAATTCATGCCAATATAAACACTAAGTAACTTTCTAGTCATTTCCCACATTTTCTGAAGTCACATGCAAACTGGTCAGAAGGAATGCTGACGTGAGGAGAGGGCTTTGAAGAAAGATTTGAAGAAGGTTTCTGACACCTAGCTTAAAGGAGAGACAGGAGAGATGAAGAATAAGACGCTCTTTTTTTTTTCCCTGTCAAAAAAAAAATCTCAAAATGTCTTGCTCTTGTGCTGATACAGAAGGAGGAGTATTTTTAAAAATTTCTTCTCTGGTGTCAGTTATAACACATAGGAGAGTAGATAACCAGGCAATAAAATCAGCGTGCCTACTTATTTATTACAATAGATATCTCAAGTTAGCTCATTAACAGCAAGAACAAGAAATGAATGAAGGTGAAAACAGGTTTTTAAACACATTTTGTTATCAAACAGGAAACCAGTAATAAATGGAAGATTACTGGGAATTGAGAAAGGGAAGCTAATGGAAATTGAGAAAGATGACAGTTAACTGCATATGGAACTTCCTATACATAATGGGAAATTATTTGCATAAATTGTTCCAACAAAGTCAGATTTTGGTCTGAGATGACAGCTGAAAATGAAATTCTCATACTGTATAGGTCTTTACCAGAAATTCTACCAAAGAGATAAACAAAGTACATCCTGAAAAATAGTTTTATTTTGTTTAGTCCAGCATAAGTACAATTATATTTTTGTTCCAGATGATGAGAAGTCCAGTAAGGGATTTTAGTATTTGATTAAAAAAAAACAAAAAACAACCTATGAGAGCAATTACAAACATCAACCTCCAGCACTACCTCCAAACTCCATTAAACTGCATAGGGATCCACTGCAATGCTTTCACGTTCTTGCAGGACCAATACATTTGTGTTAGAATGGAAGCAATTTCCTCTTTAGTTAACCCAGGCTTCACTTTTGTTTTATTTTGTTGTGGCAGAATGTAGTGACTGTGACACTACCATCCCTTTGCAGCAATGGAGTGCAGTTTGACTAAATAAAAAGGGAAAGGACACTATGCAATAGAGAGCACTTACAGGAACACTCATGCTCTGTCTATAGCTTACATATTCATTGTGTTATGTGCATGTAAGTTCTTCAGAACGCTCATGGAGCCTGAGCCTCCAGTTCCAGAACCTCCAATCATTAGCATATGAATTCATTTGAATCTACCATATACTGAAGGTCCTTGGCTAGAAATGTACTCGCATTATACTCCTTCTATGATTGATAGTCAAGGAATGCAATTCCAGGAGGTTATGTGACCTACTTAAGATCTAAAGCATCATTCCCTGGTGATGCCTATCTGTCATCATAGTAGGAGACTGGTCAGGCTAAGCTCTCAGGTTGATGAGATTATCTGTACAGTAAATGCGAACACTTTGGTGGGATGAATTACTGTTTTACACCGTCACAGCATGAAACACTGCTGATTGGTATAAATGACAAGGGAACAGAATAGCAATGGGTTTAGTTTTAAGCACATACATAGGTACTAATTTTAGGAAAGGTTTTTATTCATTTTTAGACATTTTGAATAATGTTTCTACTTTTTCTCACAGATACAAAGGTGCTATGGGATAATATTGTTTATAATCCAGCAACACAAACCCTAGCTTGGGAACCAGCCTGTCCTGTGCTTGTCATGGTTAACCTATGCAGATTAACGAAGTCTAATGACCACTGTGAAGATATACAAAACTCTTCCAAACATTTTCCTGAGAAGGTAAGAGCTATGCAGATATATTCAACCACTGAGAGTGAAGGCCATGACCAAATCAATGCATAATATGAACAGCTAGACTTTGGAGTAAGAGCAGTTGCAAATTCCTCTCTTCTTCTTTGATACTTGAAACTATTCATAGCCACAGTCTGTTCTTGTACTCTAACCACATAATTTATTCAGAAAACTCAATAATGGCTGACTCACTACTTACAAATAAAATGTGGAGATGACTGTAAAGCTAGTAATGTTTACTAAATTCTTTGGGGTCAATAGGGTCTGCTTTTCATTTATAGTAAAGACATGATTCATCTTCCCTGACTTTGCTGTCTAAAAGATAGGTGTTCAAGTCTGAACTATTCATCTCAGATTCCCTTTAAAGTAAGCAAGTGAAGCAGACATATTCAAAGGACAACTCGTCTCATCTGATGATGGGTATATAAAAAAGTTCAGAGGGATGCATCTCTGAAGGTACCCATTTCTCTTCACTGACTATGACAAGGGTCTATTGTGATTGGATTGGATATTTTAACATTTAGACATCTAAAATATAAGTGAGATGAATCTAAATCTCCTTAGATCTTACTGGAGAGCTAATGGTACCTTGATAGGTCATGGTAGTTTTATACTCTATTAAGATCTCTTTGAAGTGCCTGCCTCAGCCTGGGTTCGATGTCTTGAAATTGTGGGCATTGCTCAGTTCTTCCAGCATTTATATTCTAAAGTTGAAAAGAACTTTAAATGCAATTATCTTGAACTTCTATATACTTCAACCATAAATCTCACGATACTGAATGTATTGGATTTATGAAGTTGGATAGAATTCCAGCTTTCATCCTGAAAAGTAAGTTTCAGGCTTTCTTGATTGCTGAGAGGAGCTAGTAAACTTTAGGCAACAATTCAAAAAGCAAACCAATCAAATTCTTAATTTTCGAAACTTTATGAGTCTTATTCTGATGAAATGATCTGGGGGAGTTGACTCAAAACTTTTCAATGCTTTTTTGATTAGGAACTCTTGGCCAAGTGTTCAGTGATTGTTCAGATTCACCATATTATGTGTTTCAACAAAGCTTTGATCTTGCAAAACCAAATATATTTAATTTTACACATGTGAGTGGTCCCTGTGGGATTCATCATCTGCTGACAACAAGCACAGCTCATTGATTGCAGGAGAAAAAAAAAAAAAAAAAAAAAGGAAAAATAAGCCTATAATGAGGTTTGGCTGGTAATGGTCATATCTATTACTCAGAACACAGTCCAAGGTTGGTTTATTACAGACAATGAGTGTTTTCCTGTACTTATTGCTTTTAATGGCTGAACTAATATTATTGGAGGGGATGAATTTTTCTATTCCATTGCAAAAAGTTTGGTATTACAGAATCACACATTACATTTAGTCCATTTCTTATACTGTAAACCTTGAAGAACATTTGTGTACTGCGCTGGAGACAATTGCAGAGATTCCTCAAATAGTGCCAGCTTCCCCAGTAAATCCACACAATGCCACACACTCTGCAACTATGCACTTAGGCCCAAATGCTATGTGACTCTTCTCTCTAATGAGGGTGGGGCTTTACCAATGGCAATTCTGTCTCCAGTTCTGAATGGACTCTCATGGAAATATCTTCTGTGAACCTACTGTAGATAAGCCTAAGGACGTCCCTTGTGTTGTCCTCAAAAAAGTTACATGAAAGAGGTGTTACTTTGGTCATGATACTATGTTTTGTGTGTTGGATCCATTGTGCTCAGTCACTTGAGCAATGCTGTTTGTTATAGTAACATCACTTACATAGGTACTAATGTTTTATAAGAGACAAGGCTTTTTATGGTGAAGCCTTTGGGGAGGTAAACAATTGTTAATCAAGAATGCAACATTTTTTTAGGTTTCTAAAATTTGGTCTAATTTAAGTTTTTCCTTGAATAGGGATACTGAAAATTGAGAATTTTCTAAACTTAAGGTGGAAGTCTTCATTCAACAACAATTTTGAGTATGTGTTTAAATGTTCTGCAGTGCTGTTGATGAGTGGTAAAAAAGGGACTGGAAGGAGACAACTGTGTAACCAGAATTTTGTACATGAGTCACCACAAAATCAATTAATTAAACTCTAAAGGGTCAGGCTGATTATAAAAATGCTACATTACAGATAAAAAGAAGATAATTATTCAGTAACCCAAAGTAGCAGTTTCTTAGTATTTTATGTGAGTAACTTACTAAGATGTTTATAAAGCAAATAAACCAGTTCCTTTCTCAGTAATAAAACCAAGAAAATTTGGGGTAATTAATTTTCTGAAACTAGCCAATGAAACTAGCTAATGACAAGTGCTGTCTTTTCAAGCAGGTTAAATATTCTCGTGTGGACACTCACCCGAGACTTTGCATGAAGGTAAAGTGATTTATTTGTACAAGACATCTTTCCTGTCCTCTGTCTGTCAGCTGTAAAAAATGAATTGCTGATATTCTTTAGGATTAATGTTTTGTTTCATAGCTCTGATGAATAGGAAGTAAGAATGAAAGAAATGTGAAAGATTAAATTAATAAGAGTGTGGTGGTTTTACCCAGCTGGGCAGCTGAACTCTACCACAACCACTCTCTTATTCCCCCTCCTCAGAACCAGATGGGGAGAAAAAAAGTATGCTGGCAAGAGAAAAAAAAGCTCATGGTTTGAGGTTAAGATAATTTAATTAAAGGGAAAAGGAAGAGGAAGAAAACAAGACAAGGCTGCACAGAAGCACACAGAAAAAAAATATCTCTATTTCCCATCAGCGAGCGATGTTTGGCCACATCCTGGGAAGCAGGGCCTCGATACATGGAGTGGTTGTTTGGGAGGACAGACTTCTTCATAACGAGAACCTCCCCTTTTCCTTTCCCCTTCCCACCTTTTACTGCTGAGCGTGACACCATATGGTGTGGAATATCCCTTTGGTTGGTTTAGGTCAGCTGCCCTGGTGATGTCCCCTCCCCACCTCTTGCCCACCCCCAGCCTGCTGGCTCTGAGGCGTTTGGAGGGAGTCCTGATGTTGCCAGCACTGCTCAGCAATAGACACAACACTGGAGTGATACCAGGGCTGTTCTAGCTACAGGTGCAGAGCACAGCACTGTTTGGGCTGCTGCAGGGAAAGTTAACTCCATCCCAGCAGACGCAGTACAAGGAGGTTCTTTGGAAGTGCAGCAGCAATGATAGGACACGGGTCAGATTGTGCCCTCCATGTTCACCGCTTAAGAAAAGGTTGTAGATGCAAACTCTGAAGCATGCATTAAACTTAATGTGGAGTATTTCCCGTACTGAATATTCAACAATAAAAATGATCAATACACTACATTTGCTGGAGTACTGTTTATTATTCCTGGTGAGAAAAAATGCTACGTAAGATTAATAAAGGCATATTATTATTTTCTTTTAGGCTACATATAAGTCAATGTTTCTGTAAAATTTAGTGTGTGTGTAAATATCTGAAGAATTGTGGACCTAATTTAAATCAAGTGTTGGAAGATACTATAAAGCAGGAAAGCTGTGAATTCTTTTTCTGCGCCTTTCTGGAATGCATTGATTATCTCTACTTGAATCCGTAGCCACAGACTGAAATTTAAAAATCAGTTTTCCTAACAGATTTCTCTGGTTTCAGTTTACGACCAAGCAAGGCTCTTGGGTTAAATGTCCATTCGCTCATGGAGAATTTCCAGGTAAACACATTTTTTTACTGCATATCATTAAATTAAAAAAAAAATAATAAAAATCACTCACTTGCCTTCTCCAGTAAGTAACTTTTCACTTTAGAAATGTATTCACATCATTGTAGCTTACAAATTATAGCAAAGAGATTTGACAGCTTGTTGTTTTTATGTATAAACTTCCCAGTAGGTTAAGTGTTTATCAGTATGAAGAAGTAATGAGAGAATAATAATGAAAAAGTAATGAGAAAAGTAATGAGAATAGTTACTTTCTCATTAATTATCAACTAATTAAAAAGGTTTTGTTTTAAATACACCATTTTGAAATACAAAATATGGTCCTTGTACATCTAAAAATAAGTATTTTCCCCCTAATATCAGCTTGGAAAATGAGAACTGCTGCAGTTGCAGATCAGATACAAGTTTTCTTCACGTCCCAAACCAAGGCACACTTCTCAGTGCTTGTGTGTAACAAGACGCAGCTGGCCTCATGTGACTCTCTTGGGATGTACCATTCAGTCTCTGCGGTTTGTATATATTATTTCTTCAAGACTGTGATACTTTTTATGAAATCTAACTGCATTTGTTTATTACTCCATTTATTGCTCGGCAGCTTGAAAACATTGATAAACACATGCATGTACTTATTGGAACAATTACCAGAACATTTAAAGCATGTAGTTCTAATTCTGACCTCACTTTGTGCAAGATATAAATAAGGATGCTGAAGTCAAATAAGTCACATCAAAGAAAGTGACTATTGAGTGGAACCTTCTTATTCTTTTAACACCGTTTTGGTGGTGTACTATTTGTATTATGGATATATGAACTATTAGCTTTTCATATATGGGTCACTGATACAGCTGACTTCTCAAATCTCACATCATGAAATTGAAGACTTGAGGCATACTTCCACAATGATCTTGAACCACTCTAAATCTCATGGCTGCCAAAAAAATCTCAACACAGAAAAAGGTGAGTTTTCAGCCAAATTAACTTTATGAGCCAGCTGACTGTGTGAGTACGCAACTGCTTCTTCCAGCAAAAGGAAGGGAGAGAGGGAAAAGATTGTTGGAGGGTGAGACTGCTATTTCAGGCAGCAGTTTGTCATGAAATGGGAGCCTCATTCCTCTCCTGCAAATAAGCATGTATCCCATATGTTTTCAGTGCAGCACTGTGGCTGGCCCTTGCCCTTCAGGCCTGTGTACCAGTTACCTTGTTGGCCGTACCTGTGATCTGTTGGGAGGTACATCTGGAAAGCGGGGTCAAAAAGCAAGAGTGCTCATAGCATTATTTTTCTATTAGGAGAATATTAACAAAATAGTTTGTAGGAGCTAGTAGACACCCCGCTGTTTCAACTGCCAGCTTCTCAGTAGTCTTATGTCCACCCCCAAAGGTGTGCTCCTGCCATTGCCCCACTTACCAAGTGTATGAGATGTCACATGCCAGATTTTGAGAAAGTTGAGAAATCTCGATCTTATGATTTCTACTGTTATTCATGGTTGTGTCCATTGACTTCTCTTCATGGGGCTGTGCTGTAGAAGACACAAGCATGCTGTAGCTCCTACACCTGTCCTCTTTAGGATATATTCTAGCTGTACTTTGTCATTATCTGCAGGTACAAGCTGCAACTGATTTTTGAAGTACCTCTGATCCTTTCAGTGTGCACGGTGCACATACCAAAGGGTAGTTGAAAAGCAGGCAACTATGAATTAGGACTTCCTAAACTCAAAGGGGTGGACACTGAATTTATTTTCTAATGAATCAGTTTAGGTTTTTATTACATCTCTGGTTCCGAGTATAACAGACCAGCTGTTAAAAGCAGAGATTTCCAACTCTGAGTTTTGTTGCACAAGCTGAGGATGTGCTGAAGTGGTAACTGCTCTGCCAAGAGATTTGAGAGTTGAGAACACAGGTGGAGCTATCAAGAGTCTCTTCTAATAGGGCACGATATCTGGGGAAGTGCTGTATTACTGGCAGAGACGGAGATCTGTACACTACCAGAGTTGTCAAACACTATGTTCAGTGAACACTTACCAGTGGCACTTCCTTTCGGATGGCTTATTTCAAATAAAATCTGTGGAATTTAGACTTTCAGTTTTAAAGGTTCCCTGTGTGAATTGCAAAGTAAGAAAGGTAATGGTAGAGCACTGATAAGTCAGAGCCAGGTGTTACACTGTGTCTTTCATGAAGGGCAATGCTGCATTTAGAAATGCTTTTTCCTCCCCTCTGGTACAAAGCTGTGATTTCCTCAGCTACTCTGACACTATGGGAACCAACGTAAATTACGTACAGTTCCTGTCTCACCACTGTGAGCAATATACACAAAATTTTCATCATGATTTAGCTCTGTGTTCCCAGAAACCGATGTTCCTTCTAGTAATCCCTGTTCAGTTGTTGTTGAGTAAGAACACATTCACCTAATTTACCCTAAATTATTTTAGGAGTTTGCCACACTAAAGAAAACAGTGTAGGATGCAAAGCTATTAGTGGACAAACTAACACTGTCTTAAGGACAAACCATAAACAATCAAATGTTAAGTGTCAGAACAGTCATTTAGGACAATTTTACCCTAAGGCTGAACTTGTTCTTGGCATACAATATGATGGGAAACCCAAAAGAACTGCAAAGAAAGGGTCATTCCTTCAACTCACATACACCAGGGGATAGAAGTGAAGATGTTCAGTGACTAGCCTGGTGTCAGCAGGCTTGGCAGGGAGGCTGTCCTCTGTTTTAATGTTATATACTTCACAAAATGCAGGAACATCAGCTCTCTTCCTGTGCTGTCCAAATTGTGCTTGGCAAAATGACACCAACTGCTGATGGTTATAGAGAGCTAGAGGTATTTCTGGAAATCAGTAACCTTCCATAATGAATGTATACTTTATTAATTTTCCAGCATAGTAGAACATGTACCATTATTGGCAAAGGAACCAGAGAGGTGGAAAGACAGTACATTTTCTTTGTCCCAAGGTGTGAAAAATAACTTATTTATTTATTTCTCATTAGGGTGGTTCTGTATCAATCACTATGTCACAGGAAATGTGTGGGTCGACAATTTGCATTCAGGTATGAGTCTTGATTTTGCCAAGTACTATGTACAAAATAAACAAGTCATCATTAATCCCTCCCCCCCCCCAAAAAAAAAATACACAAACAAACAAAAAAAACAACAAGCAAGTAAGCAAACAAACAAAAAACCGGCAGGCACTCCCACAGCTTCCTCCTCCGAGCCAGATCTGATTACTGTGCAACTGGAGTTGGCAAAGAGCATTATTTATGGCTTGATGTGCTGCCACCACCTCTTGTTGAGATGATATTAATTAACAGAGAAGGTGCTCTCCACAATCTTTCCACTTTGTGTCAGATAAAGGAATATCAACAGGAAATTGCTAATCTGGTCTTTATAGGTTCCTTTGTAATAGTTAGCTAAAAGATCCAAGTAAATCATAGATAAATCTTTCAAAAATTGACATTAGCTGAAAAGGTTAGGCAGTTAGCTAACAGTACAGTAAGTACAAGTACGCTAGAATTAGCACTTCTGAAAGCAAAGCAGAGCAAATTTCTGACATTTATGCACACTACTGCAGCTGAACTTCTTTAAGAAAACGTTAATAGAAAATGAGCATGAAGCTGATAGTTTTACTCCTCTCTGGAGTTAATGTTCTCGACAGGCACCAGACAAGAGCGACTGGCAGCCAGAGCTATGAGGCTCCAGCAGCTGCCCTGGAAGGCCTTTGCCAGTTTCACTTTTTGCTGTTAGGAAGAAAGGGACAAGATGAAAGTGAGATTGGAAAAAGCCTTCTTGGCAAGGAGAGTTATTTTTCTTTCCCTGGTGAAAAGTCAGATTCGGTGATGAAATTGATACTTTCAGTATAAATTGTTTATTGTGTAAATAATACATTGTTAGAATATAATTCTCCACAAAAAAAAATCTGATTAGCTTTATCCTCTGGAAACCTAAAAGTGATTGCGTCTCACTAGACCACAGTCTCCATATGCATTTATTTAAAAACAGATTAAAAGTGCAATCTGTTGAGTAGACTAACAAAGCAATGCTTTATTATTTATGTCAACAGAAGTATTTAGTAACAGTACTGCTGAAAGTGGAATAAGACTCAATTCTTTCTTTTACAAGGGCTGGAGGACAGATGTAGATTATTCAGTTCCACTGCAGATCTGTGATATCCACTGTGGTAAGTATTAATGATAACAAAAGAAAAATTAGGTCTTGATTGTACGGAAGAGAGCATCTCAGGTGAAGCACACTTTCATTGGGAAACTGAGATGGGATTCCTCTGACTCTATGTAGATGTCTACATGTGAACTAGATATGCTCAGCTTCCTTTATAGGCAATGTACTCATACCTAAAGTAGTTTTTAATTAGCTACCGCATGGGCAACTTGTGTGGCTGTCTGTTTTCTCTGCTTCTTGATTGAATTTTCCAGCCTGTGCCAAGTTCTGCATACCACACCTATTTTACCTTGCTGTCAGTACATGAGGTAACTGGTTAAAAACAATCCTTGGCAAGTAGGCACACAGTTCTGTCACTGTAGTGATTGCAGCATACTACTGTTAATCCTCCACCCCTGCAAATGGGATGGTGGAAGTTCCCTCCACTGAAGCACTGTGAGGATATTACTATGATTTGAGGTGCACTCAGATATGCTGACGGTGCCAGAGGATTCTGAATCTCCAAATCCTGACAGCATGGCAGTATAAAAGCTAGTGAATTTGGAGTAAAAGCCTCTGTGGTTTATAGTGAAGAGCACAAGATTAGATTGATTAGAATTAAAAAGTCTAAAAAGAGTCAAGCTGAGAGAAGGCTCAGATTGAGCCTTCTCATTGCCAAAAAAACCTCCCCAAACCCACCCAAGCAAACACTGTCTCTCCCAGTTCATTGTAAACACAGCAATTTCTGTGACATATTTTCTGATAAAAGAAGGGGGCTTGAATTTGTAGTCTAACTGTAGATCTCTGCAAGCACTGGCATACTGCTAGTTCAGTTTTCTTCTGTACTCACAAACTCATAACAAGCCCACTCAAGGTGAATCAATTAAATACTGAGTGTTGTGATTCATGTAATCTGGATGCATTTTCCTTATTCATAGTTTCCTTTTAACAAATGCGAAGGGTATGACAAAAGCATCTAAAATAACAGAAGGCTCCAGAGATGGCAGTCTGGGAATTCCCCTCTGCCTTATAGTAGGAGAGAACAGGTCTGTGTATTAAATGAAAATGGTGGAACACTGAAAACTGAGTAAAGAACTTTTTGGATGTTATTTGATTAAAATGTGGAATTTGTCATCCTAGTTTCTGTTCTGATCAAGAATTTGTGGAGGTACTGTGAAAAGAGATACAGTGGAAAAAAAAGATGAACTGTGCATATCAAGACCATCAGAACTGTAATATGTGATCACTCTGTTGTATGAAGGATACATACAGCATGCTTCATGGCTTCTGCCAAAATTCATATTTTTGGGATAATGCCATCCACATTAGCAGGTGGATGATTCCACCTCTGCTATCTGATCAGGAGGGGGTTATTGAAACTTCCCTCTGAGACAGGTGGAGCAGGCCAGTGTCAGTGATGGGACACTAAACTGGGTGGGTTCAACTCATTTATGTAATTCTTGTGCTCTTAATAGCTCATTGGGAGTCAAAACTGCTTGTTTTGTCGTGTGTAAGATTTTGAATGCAACAGCATTACTACTAAGAGTTTTGAATTCTCAAATGTTTATTTTCTATAAAAAATAATTCTCAAGCATTAGCTTTGCAAAATCAAAAGATGATGAAAGTTTCTTAAAGACTATTTCATCTAAGGTATAATTCTTACACTGGGATGCTATTTATCTTTGAATGTAAGATGCTAAGAGAAACCACATAAGGGCACCACATAAGGGCTAAGAATCCACATAAGGGCAAAGGGAATATTAAACATGGGATCTGTCCATAATTTGTGACGATTTGGATTATACAAAATGTCAAAGTAAATGAGAAATAATCTTATAATGACATAGTGAAAATATTTACTATATACATTTTTTGTGAAATAGAAATCGACAGCATTACTACATTATATTAAAGGTACCATGCAGTGTCAGTGTGCCTGAAAGAGCAGTGATATTATTAACATGCATTTTGTTATTCAAAACCAAAAACAAAAGGCAAAGCTTTGCTTTCCTTTTCAGTGTTTTTTTCTTCTGTCCACTTTTCTGGCTTCTGTTTAATGTAGCCAAATATTCTGAGACATTAGTTCAACTATTTAAGAAGAAACATGTATATTCTAATTTAAAAAAATAACCTGAATCAATTAATGTGAAAATAAATATACGAACCATATGGAAAACACAATGGCAACTTACATTTGAACTTGTTTCTTTAGGTTTTCGTGGACAGACATATGGTAATGGAAGCCCCGCAAAGGCCATGACACATAGGTATTCAGCCATTCTCTTTAATGCATTGTTTAAAAACTCTTAGTAGTTGACAGAGTTGTTAATCCTGAAAACATTCTTGCTAAAAAACAGAAACAATGTCAAAGTTAATTTTATACTTACTGTCAGGAATATCAGGTTCCTGTCTGTCCCCTCTTCTTGTCCCCTTGCTCTTGCTCTCTCTGTATATAGCCTGGCATCAGAAGTAACAACCTTGCTGCCAAAGACTGAGGACAAAAGGAGATAAATAACCATTGGAAGTAAGAAGTTTATAAAGCAATGATACAACCTTCAAGAACCCTGGAACAATCTCAGATTTGCTGAGCATGACTTCCATATTATTAGCACCTGTTTCCTACTTTTTCCCTGGCATTTGCAGGGAGATCACGGTCCCCTCTGTGCTCTCACTCATTGTATACATCTGCTCAGCTGTTCCACTGTGTCTTTTCATTCTCATAGCCCTTTGCAAAACAAGGGCATTTTTTTCTTACGCTGTAAAAAAAAAATAAAAATCAGTAATTAATGCAGTCAATGGATGTATGATTTTGGCAGGACCCTGAGATTTTCAAAAACTTTTTCTTTAAGAAGGTCCTTTGGGAGGCAACAGTAAGAGCAACCTAGAGCTCCATAAAGAGTGGAGATGCTCTGAAAAACCCTTGTTTGAAGATGAGAAAAAGATGCAGTCCTGCAGAAGTTATGCAAATCATGTGGTTGAAAAGATGTTACCATCTTTGATTTGAGGCAGTCTTTGCCTTTTGCCTTGCCAGAAGATATCATTCATAACGAACCATCTCATTTTTGTTCATTTGTTCAAAATGACTTGAGTGTGACAGTCAAGTCATATTTACCTATATCTCAAGGTACAGGTAAATGGTTCGGTTTACTATTAACTGCAACTGTATAAGAATGCAATGAAATCTCTCACAGTTCTGAGAAAAGAAAAAAAAAATCTCACCTCTTCTGTTTCTCCCCCAGAATGAAGAGTATGCATTCCTTGCATTGAAGTTAACAACACACTTTCAATATCCTTAGTGGCTCTGCAACATCGAGTTGTATTTTGGTGTAACTTGCAAACTGGTATCTCTCACCTTAAATTCTCCAAATTACTGTGGGATTATTCCAATGGGTGAAGAATTTAGCAAGTTAGGCCTATTTTAATATGTCCAAAAGAAGCTGGATTATGATTCTTCATTTCCCATTATTTCAAAACAAACTGTGTCTTAGATCATGTAGTTAGAGAACCCTTAGATCATGTAGTTAGAGAATCAGGTTCACATTTGCCTTTGGAATTGATGTTTTTGATATAATATACTACAAGTAAATACTTTCACAGTACCTCATGTACCTATGGAACAAGAATTTCTGATGTTCTTATTTGTAACTTCCCTTTTTAAACCATAAGCAAAAAGTTTTTGGGAAATGAAGAATAGAGGAAGTTTTCTCATCTTTGTTACATTGTCTTTCTTTGTAATTTCCTATGTTTTCTGATGCCATTCAAATGACCTCACCATGACAGACCGTAGTCCTTAAATATATCTAACTGCTTTCTGTGTTTGCATTTGTATTTGAATTGGAGATGACTTTCCCATTTTTCTGAGGAGGTACATGTCTTTGGTTTGATAGCTATTTAAAACTGTCATGTGAAAATCCAGCCTACCTAGAAGGAAACAGTTTGGTGGAAGTAACTGAAGTATTTTTTTTTCCCCATTATATCAGTATTTATACTTAACAGTTGAGAATAATATTACACACTGTACTGATTATCAAACATTTGGGCTTTATTTCAATGAATACTCCTGTCAAGCATACTTACTTCCTGTTGTGTAACAAGGAAATAAAGTCAATTAAAAGATGATTAATAACAAATCCTGAAACCATGTGGAATTGCTCATGTGGGATCAGGAAGATGGGTGGGGAGCAAGGGTCTGGAAGAAGAAGCTGATCAATAAAAAATATTTTCTACCCGAATGTGTTTTTTCTTTCAAGACTTTAAAAGAACAATTTACAGAAGACTTACAAATGGTATAAGAGATGTATCTGCTATATTGAAGCACAAGTTTTTTGAGGGGCCCTCAAGAGGCCAAATGGTGCTTGGCTCCTTTGATATTAAAACTTAATTGTCCACAGTGCATACCTTCTAGATATATTCTTATTCCATTCAGTGCCACAACTCCAAACGCAGAGGCGGGAAGGCATCACTTCTAAAGCATTTGGTTACTTGCTTTGGCTGTGAAACAGAAGCACCAATCTAGTCAGACATCTGCTTTTCCTTTAATACCCTTCCAATTGCAGCCAGAAACAACATATTAAACAGAGAGATCATTGTAACATTACTCTCCTCACTTTCATCCAGTGGAAAAGTATTTTCTGTAGGAAGGGTTGATTTACGTGGCAAGGGTTTGGTAGTGGGGGTGGGGGACTGCAGGGGTGGCCTCTATGAGAAGAGTCCAGAAGCTGCCCCATGTCAGATAAGGGCCAGTTCCAGCCAGCTCCAAAAGGGACCTGCTGCTGGCCAGAGCCGAGACAATAAGTGATGTTTGTGCCTCTGTGAGAGCAGATTTAAGAAAAGGAAAAAAAGAAAGAACAAAACAAAACAAAACAAACAAAAAACTGCTGGGCAACAGCAGCTGGGAGAGAAGAGTGAGAACCAGCCCTGCAGACCCCCAGGTCAGTGCAGAAGGAGGGCAGGAGGTGCTCCAGGCACGCAGCAGAAGTTCCCCTGCGGCCTGTGGAGAGGCCCCTGGTGGAGCAGGCTGTCCCCCTGCAGCCCACGGGTCCCACACGGAGCAGATCTCCACGCTGCAGCCCGTGGAGGAGCCCCAGTGGAGCAGGTGGATGTGGCCTGGAGGAGGCTGCGGCCCATGGAGAGCCCCCGCAGGAGCAGGCCCCGGGCCAGAGCTGCAGCCCGTGGAGAGGAGCCCACGCAGGAGCAGGGGGTCTGGGGGGAGCTGCTGTCTGTGGGAAGCCCACACAGGATCAGTTCAGGAAGGACAGCATCCCATGGTACGGACCCCATGCTGGAGCAGGAAGTGACCGTGAAGGACAAGCAGCAGTAGTGACCACAGCCCCCATATCCATGTTCCCCTGCACAACTGAGGAGGAGGAGGTGGAAGAAGGATGGGGGGCAGGTGTTTTTAATTTGCTTTCAGTTTCTCACTCCTCTAGCTTGTTAGAAATACGTAATAAATTGCATTAATCTCCCTGTGCTGAATCTGTTTTGCCTGTGATTATAATTGTTGAGTGATCTCCCTGCCCTTATCTCAACCCTTGTTCCCTTTTCATTGTATTTTCTCCCCCTTTCGCTTTGAGCAGAGGGAGTGAGAGAGTGGTTGTGGTGGACCTCAGCTTCCCAGCTGAAGTAAAAACACCACATGTTTTTGTCTATGTCCTCAGACTGAAAATGAATCAACATTGTATAGCTGTGGTAGGATCTGAAAACCAAAGTGTATCTAAGACAAAGCACTACCTCCAATGACAAGTTCATATAAGGTCCTGAAGTAACAATATCTGTACTGGAGGTTGCTGGATGCTTTCAATTTTAAGATCCTGTTGTGGCTGTACAGATGCTAAATCAGATGGTTAAATCTTCCCTTGTTGGCTGCAGTGATGGTAATGCCACACGGAACGGGACTGGATCCTGATCATTTTGGTGCTGCTTTACAGTAAAGCTCGAATGGTGAAGGTAGCAGACATACCACTTAAATGTCTGAAGCGTAATAGTTCACTGATAGGTAGTAGTCCAGACTCCCATGATAGCCACTGCAGTGATAGGTACTTCCCAAGTTTATTTCACTTAGACAGTATATTCTGCTTAGACACTTGTTTTAGAGGGAGCCTAGACAGCTTATCCTAAATGCTTACCGTTAAGACATTCCTGCCTATAGCAATGTTTGCAAATAATCCCTACCTGTATTTCCATACTTTGGCTCAGATCTGCCTGTTTGTATTTGTATAGTGAGAAAATTGCTGGTAGCTCTTCTGATTGACTCCCAACATGAACCTCAAGAATTCTGTTTCTAATACACCGCTTCAGGTAAACATTGTCTCTCCTGATTACAAAATTCTGGCTCCACCTGAAGCCACCTCCTTCAAACTGGACTGCGCTATGCATGTAGTGGCCTGGAAGGAGTTGCACTCTGATAGTGCTTTTTCTAGGGAAGTCTTCTGCATTAGTAAGCTACCAGACACTAGTGCACTTCTGGTGCTACAGATTCAAAAATACATTTAATTTTTTTTTAAACTTTTTCACAAAACATTTTCAACATTGGTAGGCCAGTCCTGAAAGAATCAGGTATGAGAATATTTTCCAGCCCTAAAAGTATTCATTTCATTCAGCTGAACACTGAAATGTGAAATGTTTTCTTTTTCTCACCCAAACTATGCAATAGTTTTGCAATATTGACCAATGCACAACTCAACATACTGTAACAATAGCCAAATCCCCAAATCTCCTATGTGAGTGCCTGTAGACTTGACTAATCCTGTAGTGCCTCCTGTAGTGCAAGAGAAGGAAATTCTCTTCTTGCTGATTGTGGGTCCAGTTGGATCACCCTGTTTTGAGAAAATTCACAGTTATTTGGTTTCCATTTCATATGGACATCCTTACAATTATCACAGAGCATCAATGTCCCAGTTCTTCCAAGATATTGGCATATATCAGAATATCATTGAGGTATAGCAAAAGGGATGATGGATGCTCTGTAGTAATCTTTTCAAAAGACTGTCAGTAATGTCTAGTGCATTGCACAAACTTGAAACTATCATTTAAAGATACCACATAAATTAAAGCAGTTTTCCTCCACTAATTAGGAATTTATTTTCACTTGCCATACCCACACTGAGTCTGGTGTAGGAAACCAGACTGATCCTGCTGCAGTATTCTGGATGTCTTTTGTTTGCATTTCTGGATACATTTCCTTGGTAGCAAGTTAGAGTTGAGCAGCATGCTTGAATTACCACATCTTAGTGAGTAGCTGTGTATTCACTAAGCCATAGTAACAGCCACAGCAGACCCGATCCAGTGCTCTGCAAGTTGTGTTCCCAACCCATCTCTTTTCTGGCCTTCTGGTAAACTGCTGTTGAACCACTTCAGAGAAATAAATGTGAAAAGAAATAATGACTACTTTTGTATGGTTAGTTTTCTGCTGATTTGAGTCACTGAACTGCAAAGTCACACGTGTGAGCCAGCGCAAGGGAAGCAACCCAGCTACAAGGAAGTGGAAAGAAGGCTGCTCCTGTTAGTTCTTTAGACAGCAGATTGACTGAATGGCAGTGTAACACTGCAACCTGATCACTTAGCTGTTCTTGGCAAACAGGAGAAGCTCGGTGATTTATTTCAACAGGTTTGAAAGAGCTATTTCTCCTTTGCTCATATCTTATTAAAAGATGGCCTTTAAAAATGGTGATTTTGTCTTATATCTCATATTGTCTGCAAGTTTTTTATTGTACACAGAAATATATTTCCTGGATTAAGAAGACAACTTCTCCCTCTTGTCTGGGAAGTTCTTTAGAGAAAACACAATGCTGCTGTGTTTAGTGTCATACTGGAACAAGTCCAGTAGCAGTGGTGAGAGCTATTACTCCTATCCCTCTTCTTATTTTCTACTGCTCTATGCCACTGGCTCAAGTTGCGCCCTTTTATGTGGCAATAGGTGTCACTTTTTCAAAACTTTGACTAAATATGCAAGTGTAAGTTCCCATATTTGGATTCACAAGAACAATAGAAATTATAATTTCCTAGGAACTGTTGTTGTCAAAACAGATCTCATCCACTTTTCAGCTTACATTGGACCAAATGACTCCTTAATATGTGCAACAGAAACAGGACAGTTTATCTACTAAAAAACAGATGATCGTATATTTAGACCACATCTTTAAACAGATGGAATTTGTAAGATACATTTCTTGCCATCAGTGACACGCTGACTAATGAAACCTAAACCATTTATTAGCTTATTCTCTTTTTAAGCTGTGGAAGTCCCTCTCTAGCTTCTGAAGGTCTGGTTTTCAAAATCGTCTTGGGCTTCTATCATGTTCCTCATTGCTGTCTCCACAGAAGCGCAGTAAGGTTTTGGACCTTTTCATTCTGAAGTCAATATAATCACAAAACTGTTGCCTTTAAGCCAGTAGCCACTATTCTCATGTATTTCACAGTACATGTTGAGTGGCTAAACTTCTGCAGAGGTTTCCAAGCTTTTCCCTCGTAGATCATGTACATTCTGAAGCTGTTTTGTGCTTGATCAGCAGTTTTTGCATGAGAGTTTGATGGCATTCATCTGGAAGAAGAAAGGATGAAAGGCAAAAGAAGGCCCAGAGATATGATGACTAGCTAAAAGATGGGGAGAATGTACTTCTAACCATCTCTGGGCACAGGCAGGCAGAAACACTCAGGAGGAAGCAGTGTACGTGAAGCCTGCAGAAGGAATCCTGTAAAGGTTGAAGGATGAAGTGGACATGCAGAAACAGAAGCTGGGATGACAAGAGGTAAGGTGGGGAAGATGGACTTGAGCGGACAAAGAGTGTCAGGCAGGAGAGGGGAAGGTGAAGCCAGCCAAACAGGTGCGATTCACATTTCTGGGTCAGACCTACTTCTCACTAAAAAACTCCAGGTAAAAAGGGAATGTGGGTGGAGACGAACCAGACGTGTCCTGCTCTGCATCCAGCGCTTGCATTAGCCCTACCTGGTTGCTTCTCACCTTCTTTGCTGCCCTGTGCTACCTCGTCTCCCCTTTCATGGGGCGCAGCATCACGGTGAATGGCAGGTGAACAGTCCCAGAACATCTTTGTCTGAAAGAGTCCCCTTCAGCGTGCCCGTGGGCTTACCCACAGGGCTTCAGGGTTTGTCAAGTCTTTGGCAAGTCATCTTATGCCTCAGTTCCTAAATGCAGAGCATGAATTAGGAGAGGCATGGAAACAGCCTGTTTTTTTTTTTTTTTTCCTTCAACAGTAACAGTCCTAAAAGTAGGGAGAGAAAGCAAGGGTGTAATTCAAAGGAGTGGAGAGAGTTACACAGCAGCCATATATTTGAATAGGATTTATTTTGTGTGTGATCATTTTCCCTCTTAAACGCACTGTCATTTGGCAGGGCCGTTTCTTTCATTTTTTGCATTACTGTTGGTTTCTCTTTATTTTTAGTAGTCGAACTTTCACTTTCTTTAATTACTTTTTATTATCATGAATCTCTTCCTCTCTTGCAGTAGTGCAGATATTACGGCATTCATCTTCCTCTCCAGTGGCTATTCCTCTTCTTCTGTCTATTCACATTTTATATTAAATCCAGAATCTGTTCCTACATCTGTGTTTCTATTCATTGATTTTTTTTTTGTTTGTTTGCAATACCCTGGCCAGCTGACTGCCTTCATATTGCTCTGTTGTCAGTTCACCCTGGAAGACACGGTTCTCTATGTCTGCAGATATCAAAATTGTACCAACCCTTAAATGTTCTGCATGGTCCATTGATGTGTCCTTTTATCTATCCAGTTTCTTATCTGTGCCCTACCCTGGTGACACTGTTGAACCTTACAACCATGAATGTCTGAATGTCTCAGGTTATTTCTAGACCATGAAAGATTTTCTGTCTGTGCTCTAGGATGGCTGTGTGTTAGGGTCCTGCAAGACATTTAACTACATTTGTGTGGCAGTGTGCCTAAACTAATAAGACTTACTGAAAAGCAGGAGAGATCAGTTTGACCGCGGCACTGCAATAATATGGTTTCCAGATCGAGGATAAGTTGCTCTAGTCAAGTCAGAGTACAGGCAACTATCTGGTATCTATCCTTGCCTTCTCATATAAACACAGCTTCAGGTTTTTTTTCTGGATATACCACTATGTTTGATAGTGTTATTAGAGCTGGAGTAGCTGGATTTCCCAAAATAGTTTTTTCCGTCTTGGCTTATTTAAGGTATGAGCTGAACCAAATGGTCTACCTCATTTGAGGTCCCTTCCTTAGAATCTTGTGTGTGTTTTTGTGTGTGTGTGTTTCAAGCTGAGGTATCCTTATTTTCTTTTAAGTTCTTGTGAGTTAATGACGAGCAGAAACTGTCACAAGTAGCTAGTCTGACTCAATTCCTTTGGCCAATTTTCAGGCAGCTGGCTTCTGTGATGCTGCCAGCTGTGACCCTCAAATTTCTTTCCAGAGGCCCATTTCAAGCTCTTTAAGGGTCTGTTACAAATCACATTTGTTTGTAAGCTTCAAGGTGATCAGACTTATCTTCTGCTTTTACCACCAGGAGAATATTCAACAAATAGCTAGAGTACTTGTTGGCCAGCTCACCAGACACCATCCCCACTCCCAAAAGGGATTGTTGCAACAGGGCTTCCTAGCCTGTCCGTGTATACTGCAGTCAAATCCGACCCACAGTTTTCTTCTGCTTGACTTCATGTCCTTCAACTCTTGCTTCAAAACCTTCAGATGCTGTCCTGTTGCATTGCTTTTCAATTTTGTTTGCTAGTTCTCACTCCTGGTTGCTGCTTCATTGCATGCTCCATCTGGGCTCCACATGAAAATGAGCTCACGAGTTCTTGCATTGGATACCTTGAGGGGTTTAGGCCTCCATGGCATCTCCAAAGTCTGGCAAAGGCCAGGGGTGAATTGAGAACCCATGCTTTCACAGCTGAAGCCTGTATTTGTTCCTCACTGATGAGCAATCATCTTTTTTTTTTTTCTTTTTCTTTCTGTGAGCAGAGCTCTTGGAGTTCAGAGTGACAGCTTTTGTTCCTCTGCCTTTCTGTTGTTCAGAAATGTCAATGGAGATCTGTTCTTGTATGAATTATTTTAATCAGTTTTTCTCTTTCTCTCTTGGCTTCCTGTTTCGTCCATCTGCAGAGCTAGAAACTTGTCCCTTCTCTCCATATAAAATCTTGCAGATATTTCCTTGTGTCCTATGAGGTGGAATGCCTCTGGGGAGGCAGAAGTTTCAATTGCAGCCAGCTGGATCTAACTTAAAGGGATACTTTGGAGAGACAAACACCAACAGGATGTTGAGGTAAATGTGTTCCAGTTGCTACAAAGGTCTTATCAGGAACCTAATGATATGGAGCCAACTTTAAGAAAACTGGCTCTTAAGGGGCATTGTGAAACGCTCCTCAGTCTTTGGGCAATACAAAAGTCTTGGGTATTTTGTTTTTCTTTTGTCTAAGAAATATTTTCTAGTCCTTAGGGTGAAACTTCATTGTTCCAGTTTACTTCAGGGTTTTGATCGTCCACATTACATACAATTTAGTTGTCTCCAAGGCTTCCATTTTGAGCAAACCAACTTTTCCCATCTGCGACAAAGCTTGAGTACACCTTTGGCTCTAGGGTACTTTCCCTCCCTTCAGGGGTGTGGATATAGGCAGTTTGCTCTGGAAACGGCCCCAAAATGCTATATATGCCACCTGGTCTGCATGAATTGGTATTTCAAACCAAGATTTACTCCTTGGCCAAGATGGCAAAGACAGCGTAAATGTACTTGTGAGAGCTGTTTATCACTTGTCATTACCTTCTTGGGGCAGAGACATCACATATCATGGTTAAATGTCTGTACCAAAGTTGCTCCCATTGTGTCCTTGCCCCAGATGAGAGAGGACACTGACTCCTGAATGGGTGCTCTGCTGTACTGCAGCTGAGCAGTGCTCTGGCATCATTAGAAGAGAAAGGTAGTCACTGTGTTTGAAGAACACGAGCTACCACCTGTGTTTCTGGTTATTTATAAGACTCGTGCTACAGGCTAGTTTAATTCAGGTCCTTACTAGGTTAAATTATCTTTCACTGTTAAATACCCCCAAATTTTGGTTACAGCGCACAGAAATGAAGAACTTTACAATCAGGTCTTTCCTGGAGATAAGTTTCTGTAAGATACAACATACAGAGTAGCAGCATCCCTTAATCTATACTTTATGGCCTGTAAAGAATCTTCTTTTAAATTTAATAGGCAATTTTATGCAATTCTGAAAAACTCCAGCAAAATAGAAGGGACCCTTAAAGAATGTTCATTGTAATATAGTTCACAACCGCAATTCCCATCCCTAATCTGGCAGTTGTGAATTTTTGTGAAGGGTGTGTGTGTGTGCATGTGTATCAGTGTGAGACAAAGGGAGAGAAAGAATGAGCATCATTGGGAGAAACCTTCTCTTGTGATTTAACTTCTGTGAACCACTGCCTGACAGCAACAGTCGCTGTGCCTGCCAGAAACAGCAGTGTTTGCTGCTCACTTAGTATTGTCACAGAGAAAACAGACTTGGTGCATCCCAAGGAGACCTCTAATCTACGTCATCTGCAGTAATGAGTAGTAAATCCCAGTCATGTGTGAATTCCAGTTGTCTTTTGTGCTATTTTTTTCTTTTCTTGGAAATATGCGCACACTACTGGGTTTTGTTTCCCAGGAGCACAAAATGTCTTATTTCTACAGTGATGTTCAGTGATTCATTTCCAGGTAAGTGGAAATTAATGCACTTTGAGAGATGATGAGGCATTCGAAATAGCTTTTCAAGTGTGAGTAATTATAGGTTTTGTCCAGAGGGTACAAATGATATGTATATAGTAAATGAGAATGAGAAGTCAAAGACTTTTCCTCGGTAAACAAACTTTGATGGGCACTGGATTTGTATGTTATGAGCTTCCATGCTGTCATCCTTGCTAGTTTACCTAAAGGCTTGACTTTAGTTCCCCATTGATACAAGTCAGGGCAGGATGCAGTCCTGATTATTTATTTATTTATTTATTCATTTTGTGGGGGCACAGCTGCTTTGTCACATTTGCAAGGACTGTGTCCTGCGATGAAGCTGCTCCTCCATGTTGTGTTGTATGATGAGACTGGTACCTTCCCTTTTTGCCATCTCCAAATCAAGTCTGTCTTAGGGGAGGATTGTGGGGCTGGAGCTAGAGCTTTTTTCAACCAATACGACTAAGTGTTGATCTGTTGATAACATGGAACTGTTATATATCTGAGATATCATTTCTTAGCGGTTATAGCTAAATCAGAGTTTAGCACTATGTAATGTTACAAAACCCACAGCTTTATGCTGTGTGCAGACCCTGCTTCTTGTAGACTGGAAAAGATAGAAAGGCTTCATTATTGCTTCTTTAACTAAACAAAATCAGAAAGGGAAAAAAAGAGAGAACTGCTGGAGCTTACCTTGCATTAGACAGTTTTTTGTAACACATGTGTTAATGTGTCTGTGTGCCAAAATGCAGGGAAGACCCAGACAGAGGATGTTCAGTCCTCACTTGGATGCTTTGACATTAAGCAGGTCATTATACATGGTGGTGCCTGTGGCACCCATGCACTGCTATAACTCTGTGCTCTTTATGTATTCAGGTTTCAAGAGAAAATGGTCCTGATCTTCCACTCCAGATCACTTCTGCCTAGGGCAAGCTTTGCAGATGCAGCAGGCTGTATGTGAATATACCATGAATGGATTGTGGACTGCAATATTTTTCTGCAAGATGGATAGCTTTGGAAAAGTTTGGCAAGCTACTCATTATGGTAGCTTTTGTTCTTACAAATCTACTAAGCTACTGTGAGCCAGCAGAGGATACATTCTGTAAGTAGCTAAGGTTTCCTGGTAGGGGCGGTGATGATGATGGTGTGGTAGTGTCAGTGGAGTTTTCTGTAGCTTCTAAGCTATTTTTTTTTTCTTCCACACATACCACTTTATTTATTAGCATTGAATGTAAACTACCATTTTCTCATCAGCTGCTCACTGTTGTGAAACTCATTTACAATTTGTCATATTTAGCTTAAATATCTTATGATGATCAGCAAATCGTTTAAATCAGTACCTTGGCCATATACAAGCCTGTTGAACAGCTGAAAAACCAACACATGCCATCTCTAAAGCAGTAAAAAATCACATCAATATTTCTTCTTAAACTGCTGGATATCTTTTCCGTGCTCTCCATTTCTTCCTCGTTTTTTGGTCACTAGAAGATATCACTGTCTCTAGATAGATTGCTTAATAATACAGCTGGGGCCAAAAATGAAAACTGTGGAATGGAATTGCCCTGAGTTGCAATTAGCCATGAAGTGCTCCAAAGGGAAGTGATCTGCAATCTATAATATGTCTCCCGGTATTTATTTCCTAATTTATGCAAAGTACTGTTTGCTTTGGATTAGTCATTCTCCTTTACCTTTTGAGACATGATTTTTATCAAGTGTTTCTTAACAGCTGTATAGGTTTAACATTTATTTGATCCATTGTGAAAAACTGAATGCAGCATTCAACTGTAATGACTGGTAGGGGAGGAGACTACCTGTTGGGCCTAGCCTCAAGCTTTGCTGCATTTGGAGTCTGATAGGGGGAATTTCAATCTGCATTGAAGTGTACTTCCACAATCACACAGTTTCTCTGAAACTGTAAAGCAAAATTTTGCATGCAATATCCAGGACACCTTGTTATTCGTTTGCTCATTCATTTGCTTATTTATTCATTCATTCATTCCTTGCCATCAGTCAGCCTCTTTGATTTTCAAGACAGGCCATGTGGAAAACTCTTTCTGGACAACATTGCCTTGTGTGCTTCCAAGGGCCAGCGGGACACCTCAGCAGTGACTTAACCTCTTTTTCCTCTTAAAACTGACACAGAGAAGAAACAGAGACCATCCCTCTGTGGTGCAGTTGAGTATGAAGCATAATAGCTTGGAAGTTAGCTTGTTTAGTAGGATGTACAGCCAGGTGATTGCACACTGGGTTGCCAGTGTGTCTGAACTGTAGCGTCAGGCCTCCTCTGCAGCTTGACTTTTTGCAATGCCACATCTCCAGCCTTTGGGAATTACACAAAATACCTTTTGGGTCTGACAGAAAATAGGAGGAGGAAGAGGGGCTCCTATGCAATAATAAAGGCAAAGTAGGGGCTTGAGGTACAGTGAGAACAAACAAGGCAGGCAATTCCCTCTGGGAAGTGAGACAATCTCAGTACAGATTTGTTGCAGCCAGCACCCCAGCACCGTTGTCTCTCTGAGCTGTCTTTGCCCTGCATCTCAGTAACTCATGGGAAGGAACACGAGTCTTTCTGTCAGAGCCCAGGAGCTGGCCCCTGCGTAGATGTCTGTGCTGTGGTACCTGCAGCTTTACTGGGAGTGACTCTAGGGAAGGTGAGGAGAGCAAGGTTTGTGCTGTGTGTGCTGAAAATAGACTGCAGAACCTGGGGCCTGGGCCAGCTTGCAGGCTGAGAGAACCTACTCTGTGCCAGGAAAATGTCTCTGAAGCATTTATTTAGAAAAGAGGATAGATAATGGGTACATGAAATGCTCTATCTTCCTGTTCTAACATGCCTTTCATAAAGCCAGCACATACGTATGCAATTTCAATTAACACGATGTACAGGGAGCAGGCCCAGGTGAGGCTTGTTTGTGGGCTGTTACTCCTGGAGGAGAACTTGTTCATCTCAAGGTGGAGGGATTACTTTGGAGGCAACTCCCCTACTGCTTCATCGAAAAAGAAATACGGGTTCGTAAAAACAGATGAAAGCTAATTACAGATAAAGCAGTTATATTGTGGGGGGTCACGATATTTTTTATTGGGAATTATTTTCCTCATGAAACGTGGTGGTGGCTTTGCCGTGATGACTGCAGGGCTTGGCTGCATTCTCCATAGATGTGGCTCCTCTGGTTTCCCTAGAGTTACTCCACATACAGCTTTCAGAGGAAAAATGAGCACATGGTGGTGAATCATCATAAGAGTTTTTGCATAGCTTTAAATCCACAGTTCCCTGATATTTTTCTGTCAAGGCATCTAAGTAAATTTCTCAGATCCCTTTTGTTTCCCATCTCTCTTCAAACACCCACTTCCTACTCACTTCTATCTACTGGAGATGACCCTCAGCCGTTTTCTTTTCGTGATGCTTCAGTTTCAGTTCCAGGGTTCCCAAAGCATTCTCCTAGTCTGAACAACAAACCACACTGAGAACAGTGTGTACTGATGTTTTTACTTCACAGCTTTTTAACTCTAAATTTTTGACTAACTTGACTTTAGTTTTTAATATAGCTATGTCGGAGGCCCTGAGGGAGGTCCCTTCACTGAATGCAAGTTTGCAAACACATTTTTTTTTTCTATACAAATCTCAATTCCACTTAGGTGCAAGGGGATAGAAAGAGAAGAATGCTAAAATGACATAAAAGAGAGGAATGTGCAACCTATGACTAATGTGGTACCTTTTGAAACAAAATACAAAGGATCTATCTGCTGTCAAATTATCCCTTCCTATGAGGTATTGACTGAGGCATGAGTTGCAGAGGCAAGCCTTCAGGGACAACACGTGCACACATTAAGAGGTAATTTCTAAGGAGTGGGAATAGCTGGACTGTGAATCCTGACTTCAAAAGTTAGCTGTCTTTACTTCCTTCGTTTTCCTCATTATAGAAGAATTAGTTTGTATTAATTCTTCTCCCAGTATTACACAAAGTATTATCTCCTGTTCTGTTCACCCATGGATCCACTCATGCAGCCCAAAGATTTGCTTCCATCTCTGCACACTTTCTGGCTCTTCTCTTCTGTCAGTTTCCACTGGGGGAAGAAAAAGCCCACAGAAATAATATCGTTTTATTACATTGTGATGACACCCTCTTTTATTTAACTTTTGTTCCCTTCCTCCTTTATTTTGCCAGAGATTTTCAAATGCTTATTTTACTCTATTTGCTCCTTGTGGTGAGAAACTGGCTTCAAAAGTAGTTTCTGCATTTTATTCTTATCAGTTATCTATTTTATTTCAGTCATTTGCATCCTCCAACTGTTTATGAGGAAAGACATAATAAGTCATTGAGTATGAAGAGGGTCATCGTATCTGTGTTTGTCTTTCAGGTGAATTTTAATTTATTCAAGGCTGTCTTTCAGAATTGCTTCATTATCAGTCAGGAAGCTAAAACTTGAAATCATTCATCTTTCCTTATCTCTTCCCTGACTTACCTTTTTCCTAGGCCTCCCTGAAAGTTGTTCCAGTCCTTAAACTGTGCTAACTTCAGGCTGAATTGATGGATTGATTTTTAACTGGAGCTTCATCACCAATAACAGCCACTTCAATGTAAATTCTTGTTCCAGAATGTGTTTTTTATCTTAACCTGATAGTATATGAGGATGCTGAGGTGTTTCTATGTGCTCTTTCAAGCAGACTATGTGAGCAAGAAAATTATGCCAAATTGAAATTTGGGGCGAATTCATATAGTCAATGTCTGTGCCATGGTGGCTATATCACTGCAGGGAACTGCCTAGTGGTGCTTCCGGGTGGTAATGTTACCTGGAATAATATTAATAAAAATAACAGTGTTTAATAGGTAATAAAGGTCTGAGCCTGAACTCAGAAACTGCAGTCACCAAGGTCATGATCTGACACACAGCCCATTACAGAACTGCTTATTCTCGTTGACTTTCCAGTTACAATACAGTTTCTCTTTCTCTCTCTTTTTTTTTTTTTTTTTTTCCTGGAGGAGGTAACCCAAGGAATGTAAACCAGATAATTATTAAAGCACAACCTGCACCCAGTTTCCTATAAGAAAACTATGCAAATGTAATATAAACTGTAATACATGTAGGTCTGTTCAAAGTTGGGAATTTCCACTCCACAAGCATTTCTGAAAACTGGTGCAATAATCATGAATGATGAATTCTGTGAAGAATACTAACAGTAATGATAGCTTCCAGTAATGCTTTCATGATAAGAACAAGTCAGCTTGTGCTGGGAACCCCTGATGGAACCGGAGAGCAGCACATTGTGACAAAAGGAGAAACTACAGCAAATGCCATTAGTGTCAATCATCTTTTATGTGGGTGTGTGAGGAAGCGTGACTTCCTCTTCTCTGCTGACTATGGGTTGCTTTGGATGAGAAACCCCCTTGGAATTTGCACAGATAATACTGAGCAAATTTTGTCATTTAAAGGCTGGGATCCTCCTGTGCTCCTTGAGGGACTGCCTTTACTCAGGCTATGCTCATCTGAATGGTCTTCACAGTTTTTTGGGAGAACTGAAAAAAATCACCACACCTAAAGACAGCACAGATCAACCTGAGAGATGTAAATCACTGTTATTTTCCATGCCAACCAATCCTCTACTCATTATTATTAAGTGCTAATAATTAATTAGCAGCTTCTCAAATTGCAAGGTAGTAAAATGAAATTAAAGAGGATTAAAACTCTCTACAAATTATTTTTCATTAATATTACCCCGTGAAGTGAGCAGGATAGGAAATCTCCAGAGGAGGTGAAGAAGATGGTATCCCAACTCCCTGGGTATTTGGGGCATCTGGAAGAAGAAGAGGAGGCCTTTAGTGTAGCACTGTCTGGCCTATACCCTGTGGTTGTAAACTACCCCTTCCAGTAGGTTGCTTTCTGCAGGAGGTAGGTGGAAGGCTTTGCAGTGGCCTTCCTCACCTAGTGATGGTTATGCATCCCTGGGTCCTGAAGGAATTGGCTGATGGAGTTGTCAAGCCTCTCTCCATCATATTTGAAGAGTCCTGGCAGTCAGGTGAGGTCCCTGGTGACTGGAAAAAGGGAGACATAACTCCCATTTTAAAAAAGGGTAGAGGGGAGGATGTGGGATCATGGAAAAGATCCTCCTGGAAGCAATGTCAAGGCACATGCAAGACCAGGAGGTCATCCAAGACACCTAGCATGGTTTCACCAAGGTCAAATTGTGCCTGACCAACCTGGTGGCCTTCTTTGATGGAGTGACTGCATTAGTTGAGAAGGGAAGAATGACCAATATCATCTACCTGGACTTCTGTAAGGCCTTTGACATGGTACCACATGACATCTTGGTCTCCTAATTGGGGAGAGGTGGATTTGATGGGTGGACCAGTCAGTGGATAAGGAGTTGGCTTGAAAGTCACACCCAGAGAGTGGTGGTCAATGGCTCTGTCTCCAGGTGGAGGCCGATGACTAGTGCTGTCACTCAGGAGTCTGTCTTGGGACTGGTACTGTTTAATGTCTTCATCAATGACATAGACAGTGAGATCGAGTGCACCCTCAGCAAGTTTGCAGACAACACCAAGCTGAGTGGTGCAGTTGATACTACAGAAGGAAGGGATGCCATCCAAAGGGACCTGGACAAGCTTGAAAAGTGGGCCCATGTGAACCTAATGAGGTTCAACAAGTCCAAGAGCAAGGTGCTGCACCTGGGTCAGGGCAATCCCAGACATGAGCACAGACTGGGAGAAAAACTCATTGAGAGCAGCCCTGCAGAGAGAGACTTGGGGGGTTTTGGTGGACAAAAGCTCAACATGAGCCAGCAGTGTGTGCTTGCAGCCCAGAAAGCCGACTGCATCCTGGGCTGCATCAACAGAGGGGTGGCCAGCAGGGGAGGGAGGTGATTGTCCCCCTCTGCTGTGCAACTGTGAGGCCCCACTTGGCGTACTGCATCCAGGTCTGGGACCCCCAGCACAAGAAGGATGTGGACCTGCTAGAGCGAGTCCAGATGAGGGCCCCGAAGATGATCAGAGGGCTGGAGCAGTCGAGCAGCTGTCCTATGAAGAAAGTCTGAGAGAGCTGGGGATGTTCAGCTTACAGAACAGAAGGCTCTGAGGGGACCTCAATTGCAGTTTTCAGTACTAAAACGGGACTTATAAAAAAGATGGAGAGCAATTCTTTGCTCAATCAGATAGTGACAGGACAAGGGGGAAAGGGTGTAAAGAAAAGATATTTAGATTAGATGTTAGGAGAAAATTCTTCACTCAGAGGGTGGTGAGGCACTGGCACAGGCTGCCCAGAGAAGCTGTGGATGCCCCATCCCTGGAGGTATCAAGGCCAGGTTGGATGGGGCTTGGAGCAACCTGGTCTGGTGGGAGGTGTCCCTGCCCATGGCAGGGCATTGGAACCAGATGATCTCTAAGGTCCCTTCCAACCTGAGCCATTCTGTGATTCTATGATTACCCTCTCAAATTTAACCCTGCTGGCATTTTGATTCAGAAATTTGGAGTTTGCCAGCAGATCAGTAACACATGGAGTTGTTGCTCCTAAGCCACAGTCAGGAGATACCATAATAGTTTCATTTTCCAGTGATCTCCAGGGAACTCAGAGATCTGGGTTGCCGAGGACAGTCATGCTGAATGCACTCCAAACCGTGTGGTTTATCATTGCTCCTTTCCACATGGGTGTGAAGGGAATGAACCAGCATTTACACTTGTAATGAGGCATACTAACTATGTAAGTTGAGAAAGAGATATCAATCACAGTCTGGATATGCTCTGTTTGCTGTAGGTATTTGCTTTTTTTTGCAGGCTAGCTCATGCTCAGTTATGGAAATACTTAACAGGAATTTCTTGCTGATAAGTAGTAAGCCAGATGAGTGTAAGCAAATCAAAGGTGATAAGAAATAGCTACTTCCTCTTTTGGGTGAACTTCTCAGCTTTCATGTGTTTGCTGAACTCATTTTGCAATCCTAAGCATTAAAACATGTTACTCCTTGGCTAATATACTGTCTAATGACTTTTTTTTTTCTTTTGAAAATAATTATGTACGAATACATCGCCATGACAGACTTACACTAAACAGGAAAGGGTATCGATTTTTTTTCTAGATTTTGAATCATGACAGACTTGATCATGCCTATAATATGCATTCCAACGTTGGTGTAGAAAGGAAAGAGGATTTTTTTTTCCCCAATTAAATATTCATTTGGGTGCACTTTCAGATCTGCTGTTGTGGTCAGGGGTCCTTCCTGAGCCAAACAGATTTGTAGAAGTCTTTTCATAAGGTATTGCCTCTATAAAGGACCCTTAATGCAATTTGTTATATTATAGGGTTAAATAGGAAGGAGTAATTTTTTTGTGAGCTTCTTTTTCAAGCAGGAGCAGGCCCATCTCAGCAGCAGAAGAAACTCAATAACTTCTGTACAGATACAAGCTGTGAAAAGTCCTCTGGGGACAGGGAAATAAAAAATGAGGATAAGGCCATATTTGTTTCATTCACCAGGCATTTTAACAGCCAAGTATGACAGGCTATTCTATCTATTCTGGTACAGATAGCAGTGCCTATAAATGAGGAAACACATGCCTCTGAAAAGCCTTCTGTGGAGTGAATGTGGCTTTACAGAGTGGGAATAGGTGGGCACAGGCTTGGGGGTCGGAGTGTGGATAACATTGCGCTGTCATGCTGGGCAACATTTCCTTCCAGCAACACTTTCCCCGTGTGCTGTCCAAAGGTTTTATAAGGGATAGCCTCAGGCAAACACTCGTTTGGTGTTTTGTATGTGCTCTGTACGTGTCTCTCTTCCTGTACCTATTTCCATTAAGGAACTGTCTCCTGCAGCTGCATTTTCTCACCAAGTGACAAGGTTATTTACAGAAATTCTTCTTACTCTTCTCTCAGGAGCATAATATCTCTACTTCTTTTTCAACTTTTCTTCCCTTCCCTCCAATCCAGTTAAAAAAAGATGATGTTCAATTTTTCCCTCCTGTCAAGACCATAAAGCTGTCATTTTTAAAATGGGAAGCCCAGCTTTGGAAAAAAAAGAAAAAAAAAGAAAAAAAAAAAGAAAAGAAAAGGAAAGGAAAGGAAATAAAAAGAAACTGTTTTCACTGTGAAAACTCTGAATTACAGGAAAACTGAAGATATTTCAAGCCATTCTAGCTAGCAGCTTTGTTTTAATCTAAATAATAAGAGTGGGACATACATGGATTCAGGGGTGATAAAACTGAATTACAGAGACACAGTCTTGTGGGATTGGTAAAAAGTGTTTGTGTGGTTGGGGATTTGGGGGATGAGGAAGAGGTGAAGACAAGTTATTTGGCAGCTTGTTTATTAACTATACAATATAATAAACAAATCTTACAGCCTGTGTTTATGTTTGGTTTCACGAAGTCTCATGAAGACTGAGAGCACTGGGGATATTCAGCCTGGAGAAAAGAATGCTCCAGGGAGACCTCATCGTGGCCAGTACTTAGAGGGGGCTTGTAAAAAAGATGGAGAGCAACTTTTTACACAGGCAGAGTGACAGGGCAAGGGGGAACAGTATTAAATTAAAAGAGGGGAGATTTAGATGAGATGTTAGGGGGAAATTCTTCACTCAGAGGGAGGTGAGGCACTGTCACAGGTTGCCCAGAGAAGCTGTGGATGCCCCATCCCTGGGGGTGTTCAAGGCCAGGTTGGATGGGGCCCTGAGCAACCTGGTCTGGTGGGAAGTGTCCCTGCCCATGGCAGGGGGTTGGAACCGGATGGTCTTTAAGGTCCCTTCCAACCCACAGCATTCTATGATTGTATTTGCAATGAGGGATTACAGATGGGACTACGAATGGAGACAGTCTGTGATGGTGGGAGGCAGTATCCGTGGTGCTGAGAGGAGCTGGCAGTATAGGAGGGCCCAGGATTAATAGGCATTTTCGGTGATGTGTAAGAGAGGGTGATACAGTGGCATACTGGGGATTTTGGAAGTAGGTGGCAGGTGCAGATGTGGGGTACTGAAGCTGGCTGGGGAAATGGGGCAATCCAGGGGCTTGTTCCTGGAGGTCAATGTCTATGTGTGCCTGACCAGGCAAACAGAGTCCCTGCTCCCCCACCTCCCATCCCAGGGACTGGGCTAGGCGCTGCTGTGCGTGAAAAAAAGAAGAACTTATCATCATTTAACTGACAGAAGATGCTATCACACAGATCCAAAATGATTTCACATTTATTACACTGTTTATTGCCATTGCTTTGAAATATGGTTCTCTGTGAGGAGTCACCAGTCAGTCAGGCTAAGCTTTAAACATAAAAGACTGTGTGTAAAAAAAAAAAAGTGATTCCTCAGGGTGTTTCCCAGTAGATTACAAACCTGTATCCACAAGCTTTTGTACAGAGACTTGGTTATAGTAATTAGTGTTTTTACAAAGACAATGAAAATAGCATGCTTGTACAGTGCTGGAATTTGGCTGTGAAACACCAGTCCATCTCACAGATTTATTGGTCCATAAAAATTGCAGGCATAAAACACACTTTCTTTCTTTTACTTTTTTTCCCAGAAATCTTGTAAGAAAAATCTAACACTATAAAAATGTGATATAATTTGTGACATCCCTTGAGTTACCAAAAAAAAAAAAAAGACTGAATCGGTTCAAACCAACTCAAATTTAAATGTGCTGTCTATGTTACTGCCAAAAATACAAAATCATGCTTGAGTGCCACAGCCTTATTTTATAGCACATGCCTGAAGATAAATTTTATGGTTCAGATAAGGCCTTTTGAAAATAGACATTTATGAATCCTTTATTATAGGGGACTCTTCACTGGGCACTACCATAATAAAATCATATCTCTGCAAAACAGATAATAGCCTCAGTTTGTTACCATGCAACACAGTGTTGTTCCAAAGCCTGGCCACAAAAGATATGCAAAATTGCTCCAGTTTGGATCAGCAAAGGTTTACATTATCCTTTGCACAGAGATAGTGTGTTCCCTTCAGCTCCAGTTGTTCTAAATTTGAAAGTGAATTTTGTTTTGACACTGGAAAGTTTTTGCATTAGGGAACCTGAGAGCTAAGCATGGTTTGACTCTTGAGTCCAATTCTACAGTCCACGGGGACTTTCCAAAGGTGATGGCGGACAATTGTTAAACATGTTAATAGAACGTGTAAGTGCAGAATGCTGAATGCACAAGGGCAAAGGAGAAAGACTTTGGCCATCCACTCTTTTTAGCTGTGAAAGTGAAAACTCCATGTCTCTGTCTTGGCCCTCTCTGACCTGCTTTAACTGGGATGAAGCCCAGACATAGTTCTGGGGACACTCGAGGCTCTTTTCCCAAAAGGTAGTATGTATGACATTACCCAGGCTCTGGCTCTCTTCTGTACATTTTTTCCACAATACCTTGGCATCTTTGGCCCTCTCACACACCTCCACACGCTCCTTTAGCATATCCCTGGGCATGCAATGCGCAATCTACATTGCTCGCTACGAAAATACCCTAATGGACTGCAAAACACCTCTAAGACACCCTGAACTGAAAGCAGCAGACAGAATAGTAACAGTATCTGAGAACCACCAGAGGACCAGGTGATGGGGTCCATCTCTCAGAGGAGGGGAAAAGCATCTTTGGCTACAGGCTTGCCAACTTGATGAAGACAGCTTTAAACTAAAGTTGCCAGGGGAAGGGAACCTCAATCCACACAACTCTTATTGGTTTGATGCCAGTGCCAGCAATAGATGCCCAGAACCAGGAGCGGGCTTAGAGGTCAGCAGATGAGTAACTGAAGAGCAGCACAAAGGAATCCCAGCCACTTCAGCCTATAAAATCGTCTTATCACCTCCGCGCAAATTCACATAGCATGGGGAACAAATAAGAGAAGTTAGAGATGTATGTATGCCTGCAGGGCTACGATCTTACTGGCATCATGGAGACGTGGTGAGATGGCTCCCATGACTGGAGTATTGTAATGGAAGGATACAGGCTCTTTAGGAAACACAGGCAGGGGACATGAGGAGTGGGTGTCAGCCACTATGCCAATGACTGCATGGGGTTCCACCTGGGATGGATGACAAACTGACTGAGAGCTTATGGGTAAAGACTAAAGGGAAGACAGGGCTAGGTGATCTAGTGGGGATCTGCTACAGGCCACCTGACCAGCAAGAACAAGAGGATGAGGCCCTTTACAGACAGGTAAGTGCAGCCTCATGTTCAAAAGCCCTGGTCCTCACAAGGGACTTTAAGCACCCTGAAATTTGCTGGAGGGACAACACAACAGGACACAAGCAAACCAGAAGTTTCCTGGAATGCAGTGATGATAAACTACTTCTCCAAGTGACAGAGGTGCCAACGAGAACAGGTGCCATTCTGGACCTTGTCCTCACCAACAAGTAGAGGCTTGTGGGGATTGTGAAGGTCAAAAGTAACCTTGTCTGTAGTGACCATGAAATGGTGAAGTTCAAAATCCTCAGGCCACTGAGAAGGACACACAACCCTGGACTTCAGGAGAGCAGACTTTGACCTTTTCAAGGATCTGTTTAGTAGAGTACCGTGGGACAAAGCCCTGGAGGGAAGGGGAGGCCAAGAGAAGTAGTTGATACTCAAGGACCACCTCCTTCAAGCTCAGGGGTGATGCATCCCATCAAAGAAGAAGTCAGGCAAAAACATCAGGAGGCCTGCATAAATGAACAAGTTGCTCCTGGCCAAACCCGAACACAAAACGGAAGCCTACAGAGCATGGAAGCAAGGACGGGTAAACCATGAGGCATACAGAGACCTTGTCTGAGCAGTTAGGGATGAAGTTAAGAAAGCTACAGCCGAGATAGAATTGAACCTGGATAAGGACATCAAGGGCAACAAGAAAGGCTTCTACAAGTATGTCAATGACAAAAGGAAGACAAGCAAAATATGGGTTTTCTCTGAAGGAAACAAGAGACTTGGTTATGTGGGACAGTGAAAAGTCTGAGATACTGAATGCCTTCTTTGCTTCAGTCTTTGCCAGCAAGACTGGCCTTCAGTAATCCCACATCCCAGAGGCCAAGCTGAATGGCTGGAGCAAGGAAGTTGTATCATGGAGGAGGAACAGGTCAGGGAATACTTGAGCAAACTGGACATTTGCAAGTCCGTGGGCCCTGATGGGATGCGCCCACATGGGCTGAGGGAGCTGGCAGATGTGATTGCGAGACCACTCTCTATAATTTTTGCCTGATTGTGACTACTTGGAGAAGTACCCAAAGATTGGAAGAAAGCAAATGTCACTCCTATTTTCAGAAAGGACAAGAAGGAGGACCCAGGGAGCTACAGGCCTCACCTCAATCCCTGGGAAGGTGATGGAACAGCTAATCTTGGAAACCATTTTCAAGCACATGAAGGATAAGAAAATCATCAGGAACAGTCAGCATAGCTGCACCAAGGGGAAGTCATGCCTGACCAACATGATAAGCTTCTATAATTATATCACCAGCCTGATGACGAGAGGGGAGCAGCGGATATTCTCTTCCTGGACTTCAGTATGGCCTTTGACACTGTCCCCCATAAAATCCTCATAGAGAAGCTAAGCTAAGTTGAAGTATGGTCTGGATGAGCTGTTTAAATTAGAAGTATGGGCTACAAAGCTGTTTAAGTACTGTAGCTTCTTCTTTGCTGTAATGTCCTTTTGTAACTTCATGACCTAATTGGCTGAACTTAATGTTTTTAGCACAGTTAAAGAGAACCCAATTTCAAACCCAAGCAAAATTCCAACATTTCAACATGTGTTTTTGTTACACATGAAGAAAAAAACGTGAGCTTGTAGTTCTTCACAGCACAGATGTTCCCACAGAAGTTTAATTAAAATTCTAGTAGTTTTTATGCTGTTTTCAAAATCTAAATGAAATGTTATCATAGTCCACAATCAAAAGAATCCACTTTGGTCTATTGAAGTAAGCCCAAATGATTCATTTTCAGGTCTTCACTTCCCATTGTACACCCAGCATAATGAAGTAATATGACTATGAAGAGTGATCAAAAGAAAACAAGTATTCACAATGAAAATTGTAGCGATTGAGCAGCCTCTAATCTAGTAGTTGGGACAATGATTTGGCTGACAATGGGATTCATTTGATCAGGTGTAGACATCTACCACTGAGCTGGTTGTCTGCTCTCTTATTACCGTCACTGGAAAAAAATAGGCACTGTTTGGAAAATGGACAAGGTTCCGTTTCCGAATGTATCTTAATCACACATAGACTGAGTTAATGACCTAATTCTAGGTAATTTTAATGAGTAGAAACAGGCCTTTTGGGGTTAAATCTTTTGTCAATATTTACTTTAGAGAGAGACAGGAAAGGACCAAGAGGCAGACATAAAACATCAACTTTTATTTTGTATTTTATCATGCTTGAGTACATTTCTGTCAGGTATTTTTAGTGCATGTACTGCCTGAGACACAGGCATTCTTTGTGAGCTCCTTCAGCACTGGAGCCAGAAATAGTCTGGAAAACTTATGAATGATCTTTGTAGCAGATCTCAGGTTAATCAGGATAAGTAATAATAGACAATGACAATGAAAGAGAGAAGCAGTAAGATATTTTATGAATGCCAGGAGGTATTCAAGCTTTTGAACTCATGCATCTGGCATCAGATCAGTCTGTGTTGCAATTATTAGAACAGTCTGGTGGATAACTTCATCAGACGTCTTTAAACATCAGGAGTGAACAGTCACAGATTCTGAACAACAAAGCATTTTTTCTTTTCTCTCTCTCTCTTTTTTTTTTTTTTTCCTTTGCCCCCATTTTTTCTTCCTATTCTTAGCAGCTCCTGACTACATTGTTTCTATCTGGACAAGGTATTTCTTAAAAATCCACTTTGCTGAAAGTGGTTGGAGATTCTTAGCTAAACTTAAAAAGTTCAGTTATATTCTTCCTCGAAGCTCACAAATCCTACATAGGCATAGTGGTCTAAATTCTAGGTGACAAGCATTTCTTACTTTTTGTATTTTGGATCACATATTTTGGTTGTCTCCTTGTGTTGCCATGGCCATAAGGGAGGTGGAGGGTATGCTAGTCTCCACCCATTTAGCATCCATAAGGATGGCAGGTTGCATAAGGAGCTCCTACAAGATGGTCAAGATTATAACAGTGTTTTTTATATTTTAATGGACCATTTTCTGTTGATGTTATGCTTTTTACATTTCTTATTTATATTCAGTGTAAGAGAATATCAGAGGTTTCTATGCAGTCAGTGAAAAAAGACATCTGAAAGATCAAACCTAAATCTCTGATGATGCACTGATTTACAGAAGCCTCTGGATATAATAGCTGGCAAAGCACTCCTGTAATCACTGCTCTCCTTCAGTTCCTCACATTATGAGTTTGGTGTTGCTCACAGCAGAAAATCCCTCAAAAGGGAGGCCCTTTGAGGGATTTTCTCAAGGTAACTTACATGAAAGTAGCTGTAGTTTTTTCAGAGAAGCCTACTCTGATCTGTCTTGTTGTCCTCAGCAAGGAAAACTGCTATGGGCACAGTCTGTCCTTTCTCTCCCCATGTGAGGTATGAACCACCACAGAGTGCATGCCTGCTATGTATCTATATAGAAAGGTACATATATATATATAAATAATATAAATAAACACACTATTATCTGTCCAAGAGACACAGCAAAGAGACTGCAAGGCTGGGTACAAGGGCCATGGAGATGCCAAGAGCTGCTACATAGCTCCACACATAAGCAGCTAAAATGACTTCTCACTTCTAAAACTGTTTTTCTTTTACAGTCTCACTGCTGACTGGCAGCCCAGTGAGATGGTAGCTCTGGTATCCTCACTCATGTAAATTTTCTGACAGGGATTGACTGGCGGAAAGGAAGGCCCAATTCAGCCTCTTGGCCAAACTCAGCCCCCGGGGAACCCTAACAAATGAGCACAGGCACACACTGTTTTGCACTCCCATGTAGAGCTGTGGGGAAATTAAATTACATAGAGGAAATTAAATCAAGCTCTCCAGGCTTTGAAGAAAAGGTTTTTCCTCAGTAACAGGCAATGCACTGAACAAATGGCTAAGACAAAGAAAACATGGGGTGGGGGTGGGGGGAAGAAATAAAATACATGTCAAAAATATCCCCAGAGGCAAAATACCACCACCAGAATATACTTATGTCAAACTAAATCCAAGTCTTCCCCTGTAATTGTGGAAGCAGGAGGTAGGGGATCACCTCAGACAAACACAGTGGCCACCACATTGTGTGCTCACTAATTTGGAAGATTGTGGTCTCTGCTTCTGAAAATTATTTTTCAGATCATCACTGAAAATCAAGGTCTGGGTTTTCTTGGAGAACCATACAAAATTCTTTTTCTCTAAGCCAGTTGCCAGTGGATAAGGAAAGCCCTCATCACCCATAGCTGTGCTGTGTATCAGGACACCTGGATAGGCGGCAAGTCACTTGAGCGAATTATTAACATTTTGTACAGTAAAGAGGATGAAAGAGAACAACGCAACAAAAAGAGATAAAAGGTGAGTTTGATGGATAAACCAGCTTCCTGATCTAATTTCTTTCACTGGAAATGACAAAGGGTAATGCCCTGCATAAGATCTATTAACCACTATTTTTTTTTCCTGGTAAAAAATCTGTGATGTTGCTGTGTTGTCTGTTAGATATAGGAGAAATAGGGTGTCTGCTGGGTTCCCAGGAATAGGAAATTCAGCAGTGTTAAGCCATGGCTGTCTCAGCTTATGTACAGGAATCCCAGTGGCAGTGGAATCCCCCGCTGGAGTTTTCATGTTACGCGGTGACTAGAAATTACCTGGCTGACTTCATAATCGTCCCAGAAATTGTTTAAACTTGGGAGTTCCTCTTCTGCATTTTGGCAGCAGCAGCAGTTTCTCTCTGCACTGTCCTACATAGGAACATTTGCAATGGCTTGTGCACCTCAAGTTGCTTGTATGGTTTGGGAATCCCTAGCCAGGGACCAGTCTGAGCTGCCTCCCCCGTTCTCCCAGCCTCTCACACATATTCCAACACTCTACTCAGAACAGATATTTTTGGTTATTTCAGAAAGCTGTGTTGTTTATTCCAAGAACCTCTCTCAAGAATTTACACATCAAAGTCTATGCTGCCAAGAACATGGAAATTATAGCTGCAATACAAAGGATGTTTAATAAAACCAAGACATGTTCCTAATGAAACAAATGCTTATTGCATCCACTATAGCAAGTAGGGGATCTAAATATGTGCAAAGGTATACGACAAAAATGCTTGCGCTTAAGACTATGGTATGGATTTATATAGATATATATCCTTATAATAGGACAAAAAGTAGGTGAAGACACAATTAGGTCATGTAAACAAGCTCTACCTTTCACAAGCAGAAGTGCAGAAATTGCACCTGTGAATGACAAGGCAATGTTCTTGTGACTTATCCATAAAACATGGACATGCTCCCACAGAAGCCACAGGGCAGGGGCCTATGCTTTCCCCTCTGCTGGTATTGTCATTTGCTCAGCTGAGCAGGGATCTGCCTGAACTTGCTGTCTTTACTCTTCAGCCTGCACTGCTGATATTCCCATTGTTTCTGCAGATCCTCTCTGGTTGATATTGCCTGTTTAAGTGTATGTCAGATCTTAATGAACAGCCAATGTCTTGACAAATGATGGTGCTAGGTGCAGTCATACGGCTATGCAGAAGCAAAGGGTGTTCCTCCTTCTGGTAGCTGGTTAGTACTGCCGTCCAAGCAAATGGAAATGTTACTCAAGCAGGTGTCCATGTGTGAGAGAATGTGGCTTTCAGCAAAGCTGTTGCATTTCCAGAGGTCATGGTTACCATCATTAGAATCCATGGCATTGCCAAGTGTACTACTGTCTTCCAAGAGAACGTGAGACAGTTTTGGTAGAAACCCAAAGGATTTCTCAAGAATGGTTAAGAAAAAGCCAAAAGCAAGAGTGTTATGTGCTACCCTTCCTGTGCAAGCACAATTCTGAGGAACTGGAGAAAAATCAAAAACAGGAAGTTCCATTGCAACATGTGACTACTTCATCCAGGAGCAGCGAGTGCTTCCATTTTTTTTTTTTTAAATTATTATTTTTTTATTTTATTTTTTTTTTTGGAAAATGGTTCAACGAACACCATTCTGCCATCAAAGTTGGGGGAGAATATATATTTAAAGTCAGGATAATTTCATGTACTTGGGGCCAGGGGAGGTTTTATTTGCACATGAATTTTGTCTTCTAATAGGTGATGTCAACAAAAGATCCCATGAAAGGACTGAAAACTATATTGTCTCCCGCTGACATTATTTATACCTTTAAGCTAAGATAACCTACAGAAGGAAAGTTGTTCAGATGTGGCAGGCTCCAAAGCCAATCCTCACTGAGGTCATGTAAACAGTTTTACAGCTACTGGTGGTGAAATTAATGGCTGAGAATGGCTTGGATCACTCATCATAGCTGAAGGAGCATTTCCTGCATTTCTTTCCCCTTGCTTTCAGTTGCATGATCTCACTATTCGTCTTAGCATCAATTTGTGCATATAAGACCCTGAGCTGACTTAACATCCTTACTTGTCAGAAAAGTGACCCATCAAAAATTAAAAAAAAAATAAAAAATAAAAGAAAAGGGCAGAGAGGGAGAGAGAGAGCTGGAACAATACCTATTCACAGACCATATCTCATTAGCCATTTTGTTTACATTTATCTATGGTTTTACAGGGGGTTTGATCTCTGCACTGAGGAAAGGATCCATTTCCAGGGGCACCGAACACAGGGAATTCCTGGTCCCTCTGAAATGGCAGGAATTGGATTTAATTGAACCATAGTATTACCTTTATCTCTGCCATAAGGCTGCAGAGATTTCAATTTAGAATTAGTATCCCAACCCGATAACAGTTTTTTTCTGCCTTTGAAAGACAAGTTTTCAAGGTTGGTATCTTGCCAAAGGAAATAGTAGCTATGAGATTCAAGCTGCGCGGTAGTTCAATGTAAAGCATCAAACTCTATGATGTGAAAGGGAATGAACAGCTCCAGGAGCAGCGTGCTAGTTTAGTGTTTGTTAGGGCAGAAGACAGGAATTTGGGGTGTCTGAATTCCAGCCTGTGCTTTGCTCATGACTTGGTTTATGACCTAAAATGAGGCACTGACCTAAAATGAGGCACTGAACCTGTCTCTAGTTTTGTCACCGCATGCACAAAGGAGAGTTCATATAATTTGACATCAAGTAATAATAATAAACAAAAAGTAAATTATAAGTAGTATAGCGTCATATCACGGCTGAAGCTTGTGTCTTAAGGGGAAATGTATCCTTTTGTAAATTAGCAGCTTTACGAAACCTATCTCCATTTTTTTTCAAACCACAGAACTTCTGTTTACTCAAGCATATAAACTCTTGCAGGGGTTTGTCCCAGAGACAGTCCCCTACTGTTGCAACTCATGACCACATTTTGATTTGCACAGTATCGTTTGGCAACAATCTGAAATGGTATTTCTGGGATTTCATCTGCTCCTGCCCAGGAAAATAAACCGAAAGTCTCAGCACCCCTTGCGAGGCTAAATACCTCTCCCCAGATATATTTTCATTAAAAAGAAGCTAGATTAAGCTAAATAAACGCCTTTCCCAAGTGGGGCTGACCAGCTAAGGAGGCACGAGCCCTTTCCTTAGCAGGCCTGGGAGGCCGGAGAAGCCCCGCGGCCCAGCACAGCCTCGCCCCGGGCACCGCCGGGGCCCCTCCGCCGCTGGGCCCCGGCCCCGCCTGCCCTCGGCGCGGCCCTAGGGAGCCACCTGGCGGCGGCGGGGGCAAGGGGAGGCGAATCCAGCAGCAGGGACTCTGTGTGTGTGTGTGTATTGGGGAGCTGACACCCTCTTTAGCTCGCCCTGTGGCCATTGACCCTCCGAAAGCCCTGCTGCTGGAGAGTGATCAATCTCAAGCCCGCTGCTGGCAGTCGCCCTCCCGCCCTGCGTCCCCACAGGACTGCCCGCCGATGGTGATTATGCTGCTTTTGCTCCGCGGTCGGAGGGAGACGTGTGGTTAGCAGCTACGGGGAATGAAGATAGATGTCTGGATTTATATCATCCCTTGCAGATTTGCGGTGAATTAACCAGGAAGACTGAACAGAAAGCACGGGAAAATCTCATGGTGTTCACTAGAGAATTGTACTTTCTATGAATTGTTAAATAAAGTAGAATGGTATAACAGACAGTAACAGCTTGCCTATGTCCTCTCCCTTGGCATTTATCTTTCCCAGTGCAGTGCAGGCTGGTGGCTTCCAGGGGCTGGGGGTGGTGGGGACTCCCCATGAGGGTGACCGGGCAGGGCCAGGCAGACGGGCCACCCCATGTCCCAGTCCTGGCCCTGGGCATCAGGCACATCCCTGGCGATGGACTGAGCCTCAGCCAGGGTGTAGCCTGCAGGTGGGCTCAGCCTGGTGGGGACCATGGCTTGGTGGATCAGTGCTGCAGGGAGCTGGAGACCAGTGCTGGGACAGGGACTGATGGCCCTAGGGTTTGAAATGAAGTCCTGGGCCATGGGCAAGGTAGGGGAGGCTCCAGGGCATCTGGGCAAGGACAGTGAGGTCTATTAGTGAGGCTCTGACAATGTGATTTCCTTAGGAATTATGTTGCCTTTTGCAGCGTGTTGGAGTCCACATACTCTGGACCTTTCCATATCCCAGAGAGGTGCTGTTATTCTACTTTGCAGATGGAGAAATAAGAGAGAAGCTAAAGACCTGATCTGTTAAAGGACTTAAGTGCTGACTTCACAGTGCAGCCCAAGTTTTAAATCTCTGTGGGTATACCCGATAGCTTCTATTGGGTTTACATGACAAGGTTTTAATAGCGAGGGTGGGAGGGGGCTGCAGGGGTGGCTTCTGTGAGAAGAGTCCATCCAGAATCTGCCCTGAGTTAGATATGAGACAGCTGAATCAAAAAGGAATCCGTCACTGGCCAAAGCTGAGCCAATGAGTGATGTTGGTTGTACTGCTGTGAAATCGATTTAAGAAAGAGGAAAAAAAAATGCTACGCAATAGCAACTGGGAGAGGGGTGAGAGAATCAGCCCTGCAGACACCAAGGTCAGTGGAGAAAGAGGCAGAGGAAGTGCTCCAGATGCTGGAGCAAAAGTTTCCCTGCTGTCTGTGGAGAAGACCAGGGTGGGTAATACCCCTGTCATTATCTCAACCCATGAACTTCTTTTTTTATTTTATTTTCTCCCCCTGCCTTTCTGAGTAGGGGGAGTGAGAGATAGGCATGGAGGTGTTTAGCTATCCACTGGTGTTAAACCCCCACACCTAGCTTTAGATGTCCACGCTGCCAGCAGTAAACTGGCCTAGCGTCATATCCACCCAGAAGTATCTCTTGAAAGAGCACGTCACAAAGAAGGTGCTTTTTGGTCTCCAACCTCATTTTCTCCTGTCCTGAAATGAGATTTCTCATTCCTATCAGAATAATGATATTCTTATTTAGGTATTAAGGCTAGGAGGAGAGAAAAATTGTGTACATCGAAAGATGCATGGCTTTGCTGGTCAGAATTCACTTGGGAAAGGAGGTCTTTATCTTCAGGCCTCTTCCACAGAGCTTTTCATGGCTCTTTTAATAGTCTTAGAGACCAAAATCAAGGCTTTCTGCCAGATATTTCTTATACTGTTGGCTAGAAAATCATATTCCTTTGCTCTGGAGTAAATGCTGGACTCCGGCCAGGGAAACCTGCTCTAGTTGATGCTGCTTTGATCAGGGAGGTTGGACCAGATGATCTTCAGAGTTCCCTTCCAACTTCAGCCATTGTGATTCTGTGATTCTATGAAAAGAGATGTTCCCTCTTTTAAAAAGAAATGTGAAGAAAAAGATAGTGGGAGAGAAAGAAGATTTCTGTTGCTCTTTGAGTCCTAAAGACTGTACAGATAAGAGCTTTTTCTTTTTTCTTTACTTTGTTGTTGAATTGACTTGGGTGGAAATGCGAATAAAAACGGGAAATGCACTGGTAGACATAATACTTCTCTTATTACTCACTGAAAGGGATTTCAAGCATGAAATAGGGACTTTTTACATTATTATTATTATTATTATTATTATTATTATTATTATTATTATTTCTGGCCTGTAAATCAGTTGGGAATAACCTTGTGTTCTGGTTGGCTGCCTTTTTCAGTAAGGAGATTAGCAGTAGGTTTTATTTGTCTTCTCCAGCCTGGCCTAAGACACCTTCACCATTTGAACAATTTGTGTGGGCTTGTTCATTGCAATTTTTTATAAATTCATTTTAACATTATATTTCAAATGCCATAGAAATAAAAGTTAACTTATAACGTATAGGTCTCAACTTGGATTTAGAACATCTAGCAATATGGAGTGCAACAATATGCTCTTGCAGTCCAAATGGAGGCTCTATAAAACCGAGACAATCATCCTCTCTCTGTTAAACTGCACACTGCAACATCCTTACCTAAGGAAAACCTCAGCTTCAGTTTTTGGATAACGCTAATCCTCTTAATAACTTTTCCATAAACCCTGCATAGCTATTAAATACATAGAGCTGCCTTTTGATCTAGCTTTCAGCTTTCATCTTTTATATGATCTAATTAGAAAATCCATTGGTGAAATGCTGCTGTTGTTCCCAATTCCTAAGTCCATCCATTAAAACACTGAGAGATGGACACAAAGTCTGACAGCAGTACAGTGGAAAAAAGATTATCAGATATTTCGTCTCTATTCATGACGTGTTATTAGTCTATTCAGGGCAAAATGTGAAAAAAACCTAGGAAATCCAGCTATGGAAATCTGACCAGTTCCTCCCCCCCATTTTCCACATAATTATCGTCAAATTATTATTATTTTTATGAGTTTATTTTCAGTTTTATGTACATATTTCAAAAACTTTGCTTTCATGTTTGGATTCAAGCAAATCTAAGAACCTAAAAGGAAATTAGTCAAAATGTTGATGAAAGCAGATGTCTGTATTTGCATCTTGGAGCTTGCTGTGGAGAAGTGCTGTCTACTTATAAGACCTTAATTTCTATACTGTTATAGTCTATACAATATTACCCCATTTTAGGCAATGTGGTAGAAGTTGCAAGGTTCCTGTGTCAGTGCAACTGGAAGCATATGCTGCTTTTACGGGTTGTATAGGCTTCTGCTTCAGAAAGACAGTTTTCTGAAGAAGATGCCTTCAGAGTTCAAAACAAAACAAAATAAAACCAACCAACCAACCAACCAACCAACCAAAAACTATAATAAAGGAACATAGAAGAGATTGAAGCAGGGTAAGGTAATTTCTCCAAACCTTGGAGGAATATGGACACTATCTGAGTGTGCAGGAATACTGTTAGGAAAGTGAAGCCCACCTTGCATCGTCTGAGGGATGTGAAAGATGCATTAAGATGTGTAATAAATATGCTTGGATTGCAAATGTCAATGGTATTAATGCATGGCAAAATAACCTGAAATGGGTGTTTTTCTAATCCTTTAAGACTACAATTTCTTTAAGGAGGGTATCTTCTTTGACATATGAGTTCACAGCTAGCTGAAGATACCAGTATTGTTGTACCAGATATCTATACTGTATGAAACAATCAACAATATAGTAAAATTTCTGTGTGTTTTTCCTACTTGTCTGTCTACCTTCTGTGACATTGATTCTATTTACTTATCATTTTGTAGCCAAAATTCATGTTTCTGGAAAAGGAGAAAACTCCCTTTGCATCAGTTGCATTGCATCTGAATAATCACCTGCTTGACTCACCTTCCTGAAGTCCTCAGAGTCTGCTTGGAAGAAAAAAACTTGCAGATGGAAACAGAAATCAGCTATGAGAACTCAAGCAGACAGTTGCTTGGTTTCCAGGCAGCTCTGGGTTGTACTTGTGGGCCCTTCACTTTTGGGGCAGAAGAGCCACCCGCTAAATTCTGTAAAAATAATATGATACACATGATTTTTCTGGAGATTTTAAAGAAAGATTTCACTCCCTTCCCCTGTTTGATTTTTAACCCTTGTTTCTATTACTTGAGACTTTCATGCTGTTCAAAAACTTTTTTTTTTTTTTTTTAGTATGAACTTGCGTATTGGGAAGGCTCAGTAAATTAATGTTTGTATCTGAGAGAACTTTTATTTTCAGCTCTTAGCTTCTTCAACAGAAAACATTTCCATTCTTACTATTTACATTTAAAAAATGTTCTAGTTTGATATTGGCCTATTTAACATTAATCACAACAGACCAATGAATAAAATAACTTTTAAATTTGAAAAGCTGCAAATGTTACCAAAGTTCACCGTTTGGAGGATTTTTCTGTTTCTATAGTTTCAACACAGGTAAGGCAGTTTTAGCTTTTCACTTAGGTGAAGAGAAGGGAGAGATGGCTTTTGCCTGATTTTCTCTCAGTTGCTTCTTAATGTAGAATACTTTAAGAGTTAGTTAAACACAAAATAGATTTCTCATGTCTGGAACAAAGTTGAACATATTTGCAGGTCAAGAGGCTCAAAATAAAATTTGTGGGAATTAGCAGATTACCAAAACATATGGTTAAATGCATATATGTTTAGCTGATAAACTATTTTGGAATACATCCATTGGACTCAGGATCCCAAAATGTTCAAACTGTAATAGTTTAGAATCAAATATAGGCCCTCTTGGATTTTCAGAGGTACTTGAAATTACTAGGAGTACTTCCCCAGATTAGAGCATTCCCCAGCTCTGCTCTGTCTGCTTCCCTAACAATATAAGTATGCTTGTAAGTCCATTCCTAAGAAGCTTGAAAATGTTCAGGCATATTATTGGGCAAAGTCAGTGGAAGTAAATATTCATAGCTTGGATAAGAATAATTTTTTTATAAAATTTATGTTGCCGTGTGTCTCATTCAGCTTTCCAAAATGCATTACTCCTCTTGAAGCCAATAGGATTAGGGTAAAGTTGGAAGATAGTTCTCACTCTTACTCTTAAAGAAGCTATTTAAACTAGAATTATCTCTTGCCTGCAGCCTATAAAGGAAATCTCCTAGGTGTTAAACCATAAACACCTTTAGGAAGACTGGCACAATGTGTGCTATACATATTTATAGTTAAAATGCCTAAGGTCTGTATTTTAAACATGTAGCTCTGATGGAATAGTGTCAGTAAGCTGTAGATTGACTTTAAATTGTAGTTTGGTTTGGATATGAAAATCAGGCTACATATCTAGAGTTGGTAACAATATGTTTTATAGCTGGCTGCCTATTCTGTATAACATGGGTTTTAGTACTGTTCCGGCATTTCACATGCTCATTTAGTGGAAAGACCAACATTAAAAAAAATAAAATCTCTGATGTGGAGCAGAGCAGTGAAATGATAGTACAACGCCTTCCTTCTTGTAAACAAGTCCACTAGATGTCCCTCCAGCTCTTTGTGATGATAACACATGGCTGATTTACTCAAACCAAATGGTTCTAAGGTGGAGAGCACTGTATTTTATATCCCATATCTTGCATATGTAGTTCTTCCCAGTTTCCTACAGACGTTATGAGTCCAACATAAATCCAGTTTCAGCAGGTGAAGGTATGCATCTTCATTCCATCTGTGTATGCATATAATTTTAATCTTTTAATTTCTTTTAGTCCTTCTTTGTAACAGAATTTTTGCAATAATTTGAACAGAAGTAAATGCAATCTCTCTCACTACATGAATAATGAGGCAGTAGGCAGATAAAACACTTGGGTGGAAAAGTGAATGCATTTGTAGGTTTGGGCTGGCTTTTTAAAGGCAAGAGACAACTCCATTTCAACAAGTTTCTACCCTGCAGATGAAGACTAGCCCAGGAGTTAATCTAACATGGCAATCTAGTTTGGTGGACTGATCTGCCATTCTTACAGTGGCTAGCTCAGACACCTCAGAATATAGTCAATTCAGATTCGTGAAGATTAATCACCTCTGAAATGCTGTGAGCTCTTTTCCATACTTCTTATGCTACCTCTGAACATGTAATCTCCTTTTCCATCTTGCTACAGTGCTGATCTTTGTGACATCTGGAAGTGTAGTTCTAGAGTTTGAGTAAATATCATGTGAGAGGATGTTCTGTTTTGATTGAATATCCTCTTACTTTTGTGCTTTGACACTGTTAAGCTCCCAATCATGCTTTTCTTTGTATATTTTAATCACATATCCTTTTATTCACCTATATTTGGAGGAAAATAATCATTATATTTTTACTATTTCTACCTATATTCCTAGTCTTTCTCATCACGTTTTCTTTTTTTTTCCCACCCTCAATTTCTCATTGTTGTGTTTTTTTTTTTTTTCAAGAGTTGTCTAGCTAGCATGGCATAAATTTCTTTAGATGAAAAAAGCACAGGAGATGGGGCTAGTATATTGATAACTTCTTAACAAAGTCACTAGTTCAAACATAGATTCTCCCATCAACAAGATGTGTATGGAACACTGTGTCCATATGTCTGTTGGGAAGATAATATCCTAGGAATATCAGATGTAGGCAAAATAAATTAGTTAAGATATAGAAAAATAGCCCTTTGGGTAGCTTCATCTGCAGCACTACTCATATAATGATTACATAGACTGATAGTTATATTTAACAGAGATAAAATTGTATTTGAAATAAGGGATATTGCTTTATAATTAGGAGGTGCTTCTGTTGTTAGATTTAATGTGACCATTCCTTTATCTTCTGTTTGCTGTTCATCCCCGGTCTCTCAAAGCACACCTCCAGCACAGTGACACAGCAGTTTTTTCTAGACAGAGACTTAGTAAGTGCTCTGTAGAAAGTCTTGCTGGATGTCAGGGATGTAAACAGCGTAGGGCAGACTCTTGGGTTTTAATCTCCTGCTGTAGGTTTATACTACAATCTCAGAGAGAAGAAATGCTTGGTTATGTGATGTGGTAACTAAGAAAAAAAGAGACTGCAGTCAACAAAAACTGGTGATTCAGACAGAAAAGTGCTATTTAGAACCAGAGCAATAGTTCCTCAAATGCTGTAGGATGCTTATTCTCCAGCATTCATTGGCATAACATGGTTATGAAATCTATGATTATTGAGCTAAAGGTGTGGCTAAGACATGGGAGAGAGAATTATTTTCCCTGTGTGCTAAATGCCATGAAAATATCTGTCAATGACAGTGTTTTGGAGTGAGGATAGGGGAAAGAGACTATACAAAGAGGCAACAATACTGCGGTGCTGATTTACATCAGAAAATCAGGCCCCTGGACTGTGAATCAGCTCTGACACACAAGTGCACTACTTCAAGCCTTTATCAATAAAAGAGGCTAACCCATATCCAAAACAGAAGGTGGTAACACTACATCTTTATTAAAAGCAAAGATAAAACAAAGATTCTCTGTCTAGAACTTGACACAAATCACATGAGATCTTTTTCTCTGACTACAGGAACATAGGGCATTTAGAAAAAATGCAAGTTAATTCAATGTAGGAAAAATACCCCCAGTTATGTATATATACTTGAAAAAAAAAAAGAGTAAAAATTGGAATGACCAGTCAGAGAAGTTATCTGTATGTGTGTAGGACTTCCTGGAGTAAGCAAAAGTAGGGAAGCTACCCGCTACTTCCTATATTGGGAACAAATGTGGAAGCATTTATATAAACATATTACAAAGGGGTAGGATAGGTGTGTAGCTCTGAGGAGGAGAACTTGGAGGTGTTGCTTAATAAGAAGCTCAACAAGAGCTGGCAATATGTGCCTGCTGCCCAGAAAGCTGACCATATCCTGGACTGCATCAACAGGGAGGTGATTCTCCCCCTCTACTCTGCTCTCATGAGACTCCACCTAGAGTACTGCATTCAGCTCTGGGGACCCCAGCACAAAAAGGACATGGAAGTATAAGAATGAGTCCAGAGGAGTGACATTAGGATTACCAAGGGGCTGCAGCACCTCTCCTATGAAGACAGGCCGAGGGAGTCGGGGTTGTTCAGCCTAGAGAAGAGAAGGCTCTAGGGAGAGCTTATAGAGGCCTTCCAACGCCTAAAGGGGGCCTACAGGAAAGCTGGAGGTGAGGGACTCTTTGTCAGGGAGTGTAGTGACAGGACAAGGGGGAGTGGTTTAAAAGTAAAAGAGGGGAGATTTAGAATAGCTGTTTGGAAGAAATTCTTTACTGTGAGGGTGATGAGGCACAGGAACAGGTTGCCCAGAGAAGCTGTGAATGCCCCATCCCTGGAGGTGTTCAAGGCCAGGCTGGATGGGGCTTTGAGCAACCTGGTCTGGTGAAAGTGTCCCTGCCCATGGCAGGGGGGTTGGAATTATAGCATCTTTAAGGTCTCTTCCAACCCAAGCCATTTTCTGATTCTGTGATTCTATTTTTCTATCCTACTATTTCCCTTTTTTGCCAACTGCTGGTTTTAGGGCTTACTATATAGAAAGAGCGATTATTTGTTGGCTAGTTAGCCATATCCATGATAGAAGTGTTCAGAAGGGCTATACTCCTCAAGTTCTTTGTTGCTGAATATGCATTGGCCTGCTAAGAGTCTACATGAAGACAGATTTCAGGATCAAGTCATTGTTATCAAAGTTGGCTTATGTTGTTCAGGTAGTAAATATCATCATTGGCACCAAATTTTTCACTTTTGGTCAGGAATGCAAGCTGATGCACTTGTAATGCATTGAGGATGCTGTTTGCTATCTCAGACACATAGAGATGGATAAATAAACTTCTGACCTTGTTTTACTTTGTAAGAGGAGCTGTACTACTGATCCTTGCCTGGACAGATGGTCATCATTTATCAAGTAAAAAGAAGCATCAAACTATGTGGGATTCTTCATATAATATTCTTTACGGTGGTTGCCACAGGGAAATAATTCACTGTTATTTATTTAGAAAGTGTCTTTTGCTAAATCCCTGCCTGTTACACCTCATGTGTTCTTTGCAAAATATAAGTCAGAGGACAAATCAACCAAGCTAATAACATACATTACATATGTTTTTCCTGTTGGACTGAAATGTCCTATTTTAGATTGACTGTCAGGAATAATATAATCTTTTTCTTATTTATCAGTGTTTTAAAAAGTAGGTGAGAGTAACATGATAATGGAAAATCAAGAGATAAACATCCCTCATTAACCATTGTGAAATCTGTTTTGTAGTTCAGAATATCATAAAAGATAGATAATTCATGGCAATAAAATGAAGTAAGAGCACTATTAATTGCTTTAGATTAAAATATTTCCATGATCAAAATTGCAGTAAGTATTTTCTGTGTATGTCTGTTTATTTTCTTTATCTTTTAGAAATCTATTATTTGAGAAGTCAACTCAAATTCACAGCAAGTTAAATTTTAGCACTTTGAAAGATGTGGGGTCATTACTGCCCAAATCCTCCTGAAATGTCTATTTGGAGAAGTTTTTTACAGGCCAAAAGATAGTTATGAACAGGCTGTTAATGATTTCAGACTCCAGACTTGCAATCTAGTAAATATTAGTCTGATAAGAGGCTATCACAAAGTTCTAGTTCTCTCTGATACCACCATTTCAAATAACACAACTGAAAAGTGCCCACTTGTCAGGGATGGTTAGATGATCCCTGGGAGTTAGTCCCATACTGGAGAACATGAAGAAATCAGTTTGTGTCTTTGGGATTGTTGGTCCGTGGAAGTTTAATTTGTGCTTACTAAGCTCATGCAGTGACTATGCTCATGATTACTTGGCATAGTTCTGTAGGGATAGAGCTTGGTGAGATCATTTGTATGTACTCAGCTTTCATCATGAAGGACAGCTTCATTTTTTAACAAAAATTAATAAAATAATATAGGTAAATTATTAACCCATAACTTAATTACCTTGTCATTGGTATGAGAGAGGCTATTTGAAGATTTGGGTTTATTTTCCTTCTTCACTCTTCCTTCCCTTTTTGGTTGTTAATTCTTTGCAGAAGAAATACATGAGTGGAAGTGAGCGTAAACCTCTCCTGACTGCTGTCGGAGAACTTGTCACTTGGAGTTTTTAATGATACCATTTCTTGCCTTTAATAAGCTATCAGAAAGCTATCAGAAAGAGAATCTACAGTTTGACTTGTCACAGCTTGCATGGAACATAGGGGTTTATACTATAGATGGTGACAACATTAATAAATTACTTGGTTTAGGAACAACCCTAATAAAATACTCCATTCTCATAAAAATAGCATCAACTTCACCACTGTTTTCTGATTTGAATTATCTTCTCTTCACAATAGAATCTGTGGATAAATGCTAGAGGCAGTCCTCGGCACCAGTGCATGTCTTGGCTGTGTCTAACTCTGTGTTGGAGGAGGATTTGGGTGGCCCCCTTCTCTCATCTTCCACAGGCAGCAAACGCAGGCAGGTAAGGGAGGAAATGAGGGATGATGGTGTGACATGCTCCCATAGCTCCTGCAGGGCAGAAGAGGGGCGATTGTGAAACATTCTGATAATATTTAGGGAAAAAAAAAAGGGGGCCAGTAAGATGGGTTTATTTGTAATAAAAATACCTTTGCTCTTCTGTACCCTGCTCTACCACCCTTATTTTTCAGTAACATGAGTTTAAATTGAAAGTGTAGGGCAAATCCTGAGATCAACTGGCACTTGTGCCCTTTGTAAAGTGATGAAAATGACAGTACCAATTATGTAGGAATAGATCACCTTTACCCTAATTTCATCAAATCAAAAGCTATCTCTTCATAATTTTATGTATGAGAGTGGTGTTAGCAAATGCAGTATTGCTTTGGTTATTAATGGAAATAAAGGATGTTTGTTGAAAGCTGTAGTTCATTGAACAGTGTCCGAATTGAATTTCTCAGAAGTCAAAGATTTGTCTTCTGTGCTGAATGTCACGGAAAACACTTCCTTTTTCCATTTTAGTCATCCTATTTACTATATTCTGCTTCTCAAATCTGTCATCATGCTGTTGTTCTTGCTTCATGTTTTCATCTTTTTCTTTCTGTACATTAGGTTATTTTGATCTAGGCTTTTATTTTATTTCAGCTGGATAATTAAGAGAGCTGGCTTAACTCCTTTTTTTTTTTTTTTGCCCAAGCTGAATTTGCTTCATTTCTATTTTGCTTTTCAATTCATACGTCAGCAGAGATCTCTAGTTACAATAGCTTCATGTTTCCTGGAAGTTCTGCGTCACGGGGCCAGATTTATCCCTGTTGTATTTTCCATTGACACTGAAATTACACCAAGAATGAATCATCCCCTGGTGTTTACGTTCATCTGGTCTTATTTTTTTTCCTCAGACATTGGTAGTTTATATTAATCATGGAATACAGCTAGTCATTTAATGATATTAAATCAAATTATGTTGTTTTGGGGACTTAGCAAAGAGAAGAACAATGAAATAAAATTACAGAGGTCACAAATCCAGGCAAAACCTATTTCTTTCATATAATGTATGTAGCACTCATAGTAAGTACTAAACCATCTTACAGTCTATTTTTCATTGTACTGAATGAAAGAAATATAAGATGGAAAAAAGATTTTAGAGATATTCTTGTATTTGGGAGTACAGAAGCTGTAGATACCTCTGACCCCAATACAGATCCAAAAGATTACTGGAAGTCAAATAGCTTTAAGATGATGCACACTTAAAAACTCATACATCAACCCTTGTGAGGTCTGATGTGGGCAAGTAATATGGAGTTAAATGATGGAACTTTTCTTTGTATTTGTTATTAATCCTAGAAAACTACACTTACAAAAAAGTTAATGTACTACCAAAGCTGAAAATATTTAAATCTAGTGTCTTCCTCCTCAACACTGTTTGGTTGTGAGCAGTTGGGAGAGATGAGAGTAAGAAAAATGATATTTTTTATTCTCAGTTCAGTGCCTGTCTTCACTGGTCCTGCACAGCTGATAAATAAATTGGCTACATCCCTCTGTCTCTTGGCCACAGTACAGTCACTGAGGCTGTGGGGATGGTCCCTGCACTGCTGACATCGCAGGAGACACTGTGAGAGCGTAGAAGAGTTTCTGAAGATGTTTCTTTGATTTTTCCCTGATCTGAGAAGCAGCAGTAACTAGCTTGTTTCTGTATACTCCTTGTCAGCTAGTCAATATTTCAACGCGTGAAGCAGGTCCTGGCTGTGAGGTTCTGCCCTGCCTGCCCCTGCCAGGGAGGGCAAAAGGGTGCCAGGAAGTACTTGGGGTTTTATCCGGATCAGCGTGATGACAAACACTGTTGTCTCCCACTGTTGTCTACCACTGTACTTCCTTTGCAGGGAGTCCTCTGCAAAGGAAAGCGAGTTGTAACAGTTTAATGAAAGCAGAAATCTTCAGACATTAAAAAAGCATATTCTGGAAGTCTTCTTTCCTGCATCTGCTCTTCAATTATGCATATCGCACACCAACCACTTGTTTCTTAAGTTTGTGTAGACTGGAAGTAAGAGGTGGGGCAGACTCTAATTACAGAAGGTGAAATTATGAGATCTCTGGAAACTGCTTGTTGCTTTTTAAACTCACTCTGAGGGTGATTCTGCCTCAGTCCTATAGCAGAACTATGAGCTGAGGGGAAGGAATGAGCTCTAACTTCTGCATCTCCAACAGTCAAATTCTGTGATGGGCTGGAAACTTACTCTTTCAGCTCTGGCATAGAAATAAAGCAGTTTGGGGCCAGGATAAATATACATGTGGATGCTGGAGTGTGTCAGTAGGTTTTCCTTGCAAAATGGCTGGTGAAATGTGTCCCAGACTGAGGTAGGCAAAGGAAGAAGATTCTTGGTCCTTCAGAGATGTGAGGAGAGCTGGGGAGGGAGTTGAGGTGAGAGTCATTCGTAATGCATATGTTCCAGTGTCCTTGCCTTCGTACATATTTTTGTAGAAGTAAAATTTGAGATATCTAATCCTTGCACACTTTCTTTTTTAAAACATAAATGAAACAAGGAATAATATTTTGGGGTTTCATTTCATTTGTCAGATTTGGTATTGTCAAAGCTATCAGCAAATTTTATCCCAGATTCACCAAAACATTGTGTCCAAAAGAAAAAGACAAGCTTTGACAACTGTATCTTTGCAAATTTGTGATAAAAGCATGAAGAAATGACATACATTATTCAGTAATCATCCAGACAATGAAGAGACTATCTTGCTTCTCCCTACCCAACCATTCCAGACTGGAATGCCTGTTGAACATGTGAGAAATGCAGATTCAGCTCTCTTGCACTTCAAGGGGATTTGAGCCTGTATCTCACAACAGTTTACACTGTTGTATGTGTTACTCCAGAGTGGATTTCTCTCAAGAACTCTTGCTAATTATGTTCAGGGTTGCACAGAATACTAAATCTTTCAGTGGAGAAGGGACAGGAACTGTCGTCTTGCCTATTTTTTTCTCTTTTTTACCTTGGTGGATATTTGTTTCATGCAAAATGGACCTACTCTAATAGGAGAGATTAAGAGCAACACTCAGGGATCCCCTGGAATGGTTCAAACTCTCCCTGGGAGACAGGGAACAGGAGTTTAACTGGTCCTAGGAAGCTCAGGGATCTTGTATCTTCCAAATAATCATAACTCCAAATATTCCATATGTTTCAAACACTCTAAGTCTGCAATATGGGGAGGAGGTGCTCATTATTTATTTCCTTGAATCTACGTCCTCTTGTATTGCAAGTACAGAAGCTCAAATGCTTTGCTTGATGTTTCCTTGAAGGATGTTCATCTGCGAGGGAATGAGAGCGAAAGCTGTAAGGCCTCATTGTGAAAGGTGTAAGACTTCACTCATGAAAGCCTTTAAGGAACAGATACAAGTGCCCATCATAACCTTCTTGTAGCAACCAAACAGGAGTGAACAAGCTGTTTTAAAATAATCCTGCTCAGCCTTAACAGGTCCTGCAGGCATATCAGCAGCACCTCCACATCAAAGACTGATGAGAGGTAAAGTAAAATTGGCAGGAATGCTTACTGTTTTGAATGATAAATAATTATAATGGGGAAATGTAACAGAAAGCAGGGGTAATGCGCAAATCTACAAAGGCTAATGTGGACATTTGCACATGAATGTGACTTGCAGTTCTTTATTTCTCAGTATGTGATCTTGCACAAATTCAGACCAAGTACTGTCTTTGTTCACTGCTGTAATAGCTGCAAACCTCCTTAAAGGAAAGATGCTTTTACTTTTATCATCTTATCAACTTCACATGAAATAAAAGCTGGCTTTCTAATATAGCCTTGTGTCTCAAGGTGCTCTACAAAGTGGGAGCTTTGTAGACACTGATTATGCACTGACATAGGAGCAAATGGAATGGACAGGTGTGTTTGACAATAACTTTTACACAGTGTTTTGTTTGAAAGCCTAGAAGAGCTGTCCAGCTGTGCTGCATAACCTTGTTACATTTTTTCATGTCATAAAGTCGGTCTGACAGAACTAGTATGTGATGAAAAGAAACGGCTCTTACCCACACTTAAGTGGACCTCTAGTTTATCAGGCTGTTGCTAAACAATGGTAACTTGGATTATGTGCAGATGGTTTCCATGTGGTGATAGGTCTGTCTTTGTCTGGTTTTGACATAGGAATGCCATTTTCAATATGAATTAATGTATAACGAACTGTTCATCAGTTGATTAAAGATTTATGTCTTGCAATACAAGTTCTGCAGTGTTTGAAACAATTATTGACACAATGATGGCAGTTCCCAAATGCTAATATTCCCCCACATCAGCTCATATCGATGATATTTGTATAAATATTTAAATCTCAATTTTAGTTCAAAAACATAGACATCATAAAAGATAAGACTTTTTTAAATTTTTTTTATTTTTTTTTTTAATGAACTGAAAAGACAGGAGGGGGACTGAAGGTACAATTTATTCCTAGATTTAATTTGAAGAGGCTTCCTGATTAGGACAGTGCATTTCATTTCAGAGAAATACCTTTGTTCTGCTTGCAGGTTTTGGAACAACATGTCCATATTATGAATTCACTCTGATAAATATTTCTTGCCTCTCTGTTTCAAACAGAAATCCAATGCACAGCATGAGCAAATGTGAATCTCATATTTGGAGAAACATGATAAGCATTTCAAAATTCAACCAAATTGCCATCAAATATATTTCTCATTGGAAAGAGACTGTAATTAGACTAGTAAAGCTTTTCACTGTGGATGATCACAGTTGCTTTCATTTCTTTCAGGAGAACATCCTTGGAAATATGTGTTATTTTAAACTATGGATAAAACCTAGTGATTTGTGTTTTACTTTGAGAAGACAGGCTTATCATCAGATTCAAGAGTGTGCCTTCTCAGATGTACCTCTGTAGGATAGTCAGATTCTTTTATGAACAACTAGGGATATACGTTCTTCTGCATTTGCATTCCAATGGGAGCACTTAGCTACATATACAGGATAACATGAATTCTGACTTCCTTGGCTCTATGACTGGCTAGTATAAGCATGTTGGAATTTACACAGAAGTTTGAAACTTGCATCTGGTCTACTAGGATTCTTGTGTCTTCATGGATTCTCTTTAAGTGACAGCTTTCACTGCACCTAGATATCAATAGTTACTTGGTAGCAGAGTGTAAGATTCCCTGGCATTGGCTGTTACTGATCATCTTAACCCAGGATAACTCTAACAGTGACCTTGAGATTTCTGTCAAGTGTTCTGGACCCTCCCATCAGAGGTGGGATGATACAGTTTATTGATTTTCTTTCACTGAAGTATCTGTGTTATGGTTTAGGAAACACGCTTAACTCGGCATATCTGCCATCAACATTAACTTCACAGCACTTCACCATTTGCAGTACTGCAGTTGTTCTTGTTGGTTTAGAGGCTTTATCAGGGTGGTTTCTGATGGCTTGTTATTTGGTTGCATTCCTACTGATGCTCAAAGGTGATTAAGCTACTCCTTTCCAAAGAGCACAGCCTTGTATTTTTACTGCATGTATTTTACTCAGTAATCATTCCATGCAACAGTAGCTCTCCTGGGAAGGAATGGCAGAAGCTCAGGCTCTTCTAGGGCAGGTGAGAAAGTGGTCTGTAGTGTTAGAGTCCTCCTTGATCTCTTCTGGACTCACAAATTATGAATTTCATTTTTCCCAGTTTCAGCAGTGGGGTAGGGGTGTGTTATTTACTGTAGCCTCTGGCTTGGTTATGATGGCAATCTTTAGAGAAAGCAAAGTGTCTGAAGGATGCCTGAGATCCAGCTTTCATACTTGGTGAGGAAGCATGGTAAGACCACAGCTGACTTTACAATACTTTTAAACCATAAGGGTTAAAGAGGAATTCTGAGCCACAGTTGGCAGGATGTGCCATCTCATCAGAAACTCTTGGAGATAGGTGACTGTATTTTAACTGTTGCAGTGTTATGCCCAGTTTGTATGGTAACTGACTTTCCCTTTTCTGTTCGCTTATGGGAATGATATAGATTCCAGAAAAACCGTTGGATTGTCCATGCAGTTTCATAAACGAAGCAAGTCGTGCTGCAGGGAGATATCTCTAATTTTGGGGGAGGTGGGATTTCAGAATCCCATTTATTAGCATTTTCTACTAACTAATGTAGATATTTTCCTCATTATTTTTCTTCCACTTTTTTGTGTAGTGCTGCAAAATGTATACAATGTGAGGTTTACCCTTATCAACAGTCTACTATTTCCCTGCCCTGGGGAATGAAGGTGTCCCCACCTGTGTTTAATCAGAGTAAAAGGGTGCTGTAGTTATGTCTTAAATGTGCTACTTGTAGTAATGTTAGATGCTTCTTCTCCACAGAGACATGTAATCCAAGTCACAATACTGCACAAAGTAAATGTTGCTCACAGGGTTGTGTCTTAATCTACGCAGACAAACTCTAATTACATGAACAATTACCTCTCATGTAATAGTATATCATAAGGTCAGAGTGAGTGTTCCTGCATATTCAGTTTTGATTTAGCTCACAGATTGCGACTTCTTGCAAAGCATGAACTGGGTTCAGGTTCCTCAGCGCTGATGATGTTGGGGAGCTGGGCTCACTGTAGCTCTGATTCCAGTGAAGATAGTGGGGGGCATATCATACTTCACTTCATGTTGTAGTTTCAGAGGAGTTTTTGTTACAGGCATTCCGATGATCTTATTCAGAGCACATATCTAATTTCAAGCAGTCTCTGCTAGTCTAGTGCTGTTAGACATATTGTTTGCACAGTTGGTAGAATTTTGAGGAGTGTTGAAAGTAACAAGTGGATTCACTTGTATCTGTAAATTGCCAGGGAAATACAACCATGCAATCAGTTTTTCCTGTGACATTGCCATCCTCAGCCAGCTTTGTTGAGAGTACGCAGCTTCAACATGTGAAGCATTGATGACTTTAATTATTCTCTATTACATTTAGCATGAATAAGAGCTCACCATTTGTGTTTTACAGAAACTAAAATTCTGCTGGGAAATCTCCTGCCCAGTGAATTGCAATCACTGATGTCAAAAGGAGTTTTCTGTCTACTGGAGCAGTAACAGCACCTTTCACAAGGCAGAAGGATTGGCTGTGGGACTTGGAATATTCCAGGAGGAAAGGCAGATCATACATTGAGGTGGTTATGGGGAAGGAGCAACAGCATTCAGCAATCATTTAAAAAACTATATGCCCTATCTCTGTTAACAGAGGAATCTGACTTGTTCATAATCTGGCTAGAAGGATTTGGGCAAGTAGCTCTATGAAGCGATTTGGGAGTGCTCCATTAAGGCAGCTGAGCATACACACTCAGGAGCGAGTGTGATTTCTGAATCATCAATGAGTGATTCAGAAAAAGCAGTAAATCATGTTACTGGCAGCAAGAGTATGCCTGATTTCTGCCTTTAATTGTATTTATTTAAATCTTTTAGCTTTTTATCAGTAGCCAAATTCTCTGCAATATACTGAATGCATATATTATTATTATTATTATTATTATTTTAATTTTTATTTTTGATTTTGTTTTTGACATAACTCAGGATTTGAGTAAATGGTTCAAGGACTGATGTCACTGACATGGCTACCAGAAAAAACAGTGTTTCTGCTGCTATATTTCCCTGCTCTGTTACAGAAGAGATTGTGAAGAATTTTTGAACCTACTATATCTTTTGCTTGTATTTAGTTTTTGTCTATTTTTATCATTTCTAATCCTTTGTCCTAGAAATTGTATTCACCCATCTGTGTTACAACTCTCAAGAGCAAGGATCAAAAATCTTCCGTCTTCAAGGAGAGCACTGGGAGATGGTGGAAGTAGTGAATGCTCTGTTCACAGTTTTGTTCCTGCACTTGTGGTGTCATTGCCATCTAGAGCTTTAACTGTTTCTTAGTACCTCAGTCAGGAACTTGTTGCTCCTTGCATTTAATATAAGAGCAAAACTCATTTTGCAACATTTATCAGGCTATGAAGGTTAAAATGGAGCTTTTAACCATAGCTGATGCCATGTGTGTCTCATCTGTAACTTCTGGAGCTGCTGGAATCCAGGCAATTGCATTTTCTTTTGCAATGTGGGAGAACTGAATGCTGTAATGTCTACTTCCCTCTATCCTACTCTCTATTCACTTACATTGTAGTTTGTGTCTAGAAATGTTTCCTGATACTCACTAGATTTTAGTCTCCAGACTTGTGTTCAATGAGTGCTAGGAGCCTAATATCCATGCTAGAACTGAAAAGGCATGTAAAAAGCTTGGAAATCTGAGACACTGGTTCAGAACAGGGCACAATATGGCTGTAAATGAGATACAGTTTTCAGAGGCTAGCTGAGAATTTCATTGGCATGGTTACACAAAGGAATTGAGAACTGGTCATCTGCAAAGCAACTTTATTGTATATATGCTTTTAAACAAGCTAGCTCATCTGTGTAAATGCCAACAATTACATGATTTTTGTGGTGCCTTAGGAAGCTGATCTGCTTTTCCAGTTTATTGTTTGTACATACCTTTCCTTTTTGCCACCAAAAAGGCTGAGAAATCGCACTGCCTCATTTAGAAAAAGCTGTGTTTAGGTTATGAAAATGCAAAACATGACTGCAGGAGCCCCCTTTTTTCAACGTCCTTTGAGGCTGACTCGTGGTTTGGCTTTTTGTTTTTTCCTCAACGGGTGACGTCCACACAGAGCTATCCTCCTAAGTCAGCTTATTCCATTTGCCCTGAATTATCTGACCAGCCCAGCTCTGGTGTACAAAGCTTCATACAGAGCAAGGATTTTCTTTCCTGGAAAACCTTTCATCAATCAAGAGACAGAATGAATGTATACATCTTGTTCTGAAATTTCAAGGGGATAGTTTTTGGTAACAAAATACTTCTAAATACACAGTCTCACTCCAGTTGCCTTATGTTATAGTTTGCTGCCCACAGCTTTTGTTTTCCATAACAATATTAGAATGTGTTAGGGCTCCTGTAGCCTAACTTCCCATTGTAAATCTCGCACAGAACCCTCTGTCATCTGAACTGCTGCATACACTAGGTATTTATAGAGAGAGAAGGATACAGTGGCATCCTTCTTATCACAGCAAAGAAGTCTTCTTTACACAGAGGAATTAGCGTCACATGCAGATGCTTACTAGGATAAATCAGATGCAAGTTCAATGCTGAAATCACAGTTCTGTGGATCACTAATAAATAGCTGCCATCTGCTAAAATGTATGGGTGCTGCATACATTTCTTTTTAGTGCCACAAACCTTCTCTTATTTTCCTGCAAAGGGCTAATTTTCAGCTCTTCTGTATTACCCTTTGCCTGTATATCTTCTCAATTATAAGTGCAGTGCCTATTTCAAACTAGGGCCTTTGCCTATATTTCATTTTTTAGTAAAAAGAAGGGATTATTGCTAGCATAGTGTCTACCTCATATTTAATGAGGAAGAAATCATTAAAATTAATCCAAACCTTAGATCTCAGTAAAAATCTCCATTCCTGAATTTGAGAACTGAAAACATATATGTGGACACCTGTATAAATCACCTGTGTGTGTAAGTAATTTAAAGTGCCTGGATCTCATTCTGCTCCAGCTGCTGTGCCTCTATGTAGTCAAAACCAGAGCTGATCTGTAAAAATAAAAAGAAAAATAAAAACTCTGCAAGAAGTAGTAGGTAACAAAATTGGTATCCTTTACAAATGTTTAACTTCCCAGGTGCAGTAGCTGAATGCATTATACAACAGCAGGACAGTTTTGAGCATACACTATTTGCATAACTGGAAGATATGATATTGATTAATGGAATCCTCCTGATGTGATGTTTAAAATTCCTTTAGTTTATAGTTTGTCTCAGATATGGGCTTTGTAAATTATCTTCTAGGAAAATTTAAAGCATGAACATAAAGGTACACCATTTCCAGGTTTCCAAGATCTGTTGGTTTTCACGAGTGTGTAAAATATTTTCAGAATAAGAGTATCTGTGATCTGAGAATCTGTGATCCTATAATGAATTAAGTAATGGTCAAAAAGCAAAAGCAGCATGGATTCAATTAAAACTTTTACATCTGATTTTGGCATGTTAATGGTGTTCTTGCCTGGCTTTTTTTTTTTTTTTTTTTTCCAAGTTGATATGTCCCTGTGGAAAGACACACATATTTTTGACAATAATAATGATCATAAAATCATAGAATATCCCGAGTTGGAAGGGACCCATAAGGATCATCAAGCCCAACTCCTGGCACCACACAGGTCTGCCCAAAAGTTTAGGCCATGTGACTGAGGGCACAGTCCAAACGCTTCTTAAATTCAGACAGGCTTGGTGCAGTGACTGCTTCACTGGGGAGCCTGTTCCAGTGTGCAACCACCCTCTCGGTGAAGAACCTCTTCCTGATGTCTAGCCTAAACTTCCCCTGCCTCAGCTTGACACCGTTCCCACAGGTCCTGTCACTGGTGATAACGGAGAATAGGTCACCTGCCTCTCCACTCCCCCTTGCAAGGAAGTTGTAGACCGCGATGAGGTCCCCCCTCAGCCTCCTCTTCTCCAGGCTGAACAGGCCAAGTTACCTCAGCTGCTCCTATGATGAATCAGTGCATTTTAGAAAGAGAAAATAGAATCTGTAAAAAAGTAAGTCCACTTATTTATAGGCTAAGTGTCTGGTAGGCGAGAATGTCAAAGAAAAACGTTTGAAAGTACACTTTTCCCTTCTCCTTTAATGTGGGATTAGTATATGCTTATTCCATATGCATTATTCCATTGATGACATTTTATGCAATCATTCCAGTGCTCACTAGGAATGTAAGATTATGACTTATTTCACTTGTATTGGACTTAGAAGTATGAATAAATACAAATGAGACAATTATGTGGAATATTTTGGCAATTGTTTGTCCAAATACTGAGATGTACTGCAGGTTTTAATTTTCTGCACAAATCTAGTTTTGGATTTTGCTAACAGAGAAAATATGTGCATGTTTCTACCAGAAACATTTGTATATGTTTGAACTTTTTAGACAAGAGATGATATATTGACTAAAAAGACTTTAAAAGACGTTTAGATGTAGCCCTTAGTGATATGGTTTAGTGGAGGTCTTGTTAGTGTTAGGACAGAGGTTGGACTAGGTGATCTTGGAGGTCTCGTCCAACCTAGACGATTCTGTGATTCTGTGATTCTGTGAAAATGGTGACTATTTTATGTTGTTGAGCAAAGAGAAAATTATTTAATGAAATCACACAGTCTTTGTACGTATAACTGCCTATATTTATAATGGGTGTTTTTCTTTTTGCATTTCAACAATAGAAATACATACTTCTAAATCAAAACTATCAGCATTTTGTTCATATTCTTGTTATAAATACGCATGTTGTTGGGATGTATGGACTTGCTGATCTGAAAACACCTAAAGATGCATTTGGCTAAAGATTTGCTACTCGTATGAATGATAGGATTTGTGGAAAACACTGTGACATTGTCACCATTTTGAAACATTTATTTCTATAGACATGGCAGAAATTTGGAGAATAAATAAGTGGGGGAAACCCTCGCTAGCTAGGAATTCTTAAAATGCGTGATTAAGCTCATGAAAGGTCTGCATAATTGATGTAGAGACTATTCCTGGCTAAGAAACTTGGCAGTAAAAAATGATGTGATCAAACCTACTATTGGTTTCAATGACATTGCTGGAGAAGGAATTTCAGAATCTCTTTCTTCCTCTCTTTCTTCCTCTTCACATATATTGTTTTGGTATATTTGTGATCTATGATAAAATAGAAGCAAGTTTTCAGATTCAGGTTTTTCTAGAGGAGAGAGAAACGTGGATCCTAAATGTAAGTATTATGACTACCTTTCCATCTGCGTATACTGAAAGCAGAGCTTTTTTTTTTTCCTCCTAACTCTGCATCCATGTCCGTTAAACAAATATTGTATCCAACCTAACAGTGAGTAGTCTCTGCTTGCTATTGTTTGCATTCTTTTTATCTGTTTCTTAGTTTACAGGTAATGCTTTATATTTTGTATAGACGTTAATGACTTCCGCTCTCCTACAGTTCTATTTTTAGGAAAGAAAATGAAGGATCTTATATTTTATATCATCTTCATTAATTTTAAAATAAGAAAATATATTTTAATTTTAAATTGACCCTTCCTGAAAAAATACACTCAATTTTTCTCAGAAAGAGCGTTAGGACTTTTATCTAGACAAGGTTCCAAGCTCTAAGTATCTGGACTGATAATTATGTTTTCTCTTTGAGTGCCCATAGTTATTTTTAAGATTTTATTCATCTTAGGAATATTTAACAGGGCACTTGCTTGTCTGTTCTGAATGTAAATTGATGGCAGAGCTCAGTTTTCCTGTCTTTGCATGGGGTTTGTCAAGGACAGACAATGAGGACTCACATCTCAGAAACTGCAAAACATGTGTCTTAGCTGAAGAAACATTGTCTTCCATCACAGCAGGATTACTGCTCTATTCGAAAAAAGTTAATACCAGGCAACTCCCTTCAAAATTGTTAGTAAAGTGAAATAGTAACACTCTTGCTACAAATATGTATGGTACAAAGTTAGTGTTGATTCTTCTTGACCAGAGAAGCCATGGATGCCCTATCCCTAGAGGTGTTCAAGGCCAGGTTGGACGAGGCCCTGGGCAACCTGATCTGGTGGGTAGCATCCCTGCCCATGGCAGGGGGTTTGGAACTAGATGATCTTTAAGGTCCCTTCCAACCCCTCCCCACACCTCCTACCCTCCTTTTAATTTTTATTTTTTATTCTGAGGATTCAAGTCTGTACTCCTACAAGACTTGGGAAGTGTTTCTGAAACTTTATGGAACATTTCATGTACCCCATATTGATATTGGTAATGACCTTACAAATGAAGCTTTGATGAACTGGGTGCTGCTGTTATTCAACAGTATAAGGACTAACTATAAAATGCCAAAGACAATAATTAGACTGAAAGTATATTCACTTCAACCTTTTACTTGTGCAATTATCACACTTTATTCATTTTATTTCTGTGTGACCAGCGGTTCTGAGTTCTCCCTCTGCTGCACAGTCTACAGAGGATTAACTTTGCTCCTATCTTCCACATTTTTTTTGCAATGAGCTTTTGACTCCTGCTCTATTCAAGCTTGCAAGGATGCTGAAAGCCTACATGTCATTTTGGAGAGAAAACTCAAGAGAACTGTCTGCTTTCTGCATTTCCTCGCCTCCAGGGGTAAAATGACTGAATCAGAACCATAGAATCATAGAATGGTTTGGGTTGCAAGGCATGTTCAAATATCATCTAGTCCAACTCGCCTGCAATAGGCAGGGACATCTTTCACTTCTTGCTCAAAGTTCCATCCAACCTGACTTTGAACACTTCCAGTGATGGAGCATTTATAACTTCTCTGGACAACTATTCCAGTGTCTCACTACCATCATCATGAAAATTTTCTTGCTTATAACCAATCTAAATCTACCCTCTTTTAGTTTAAAATCATTGTTGCTTGTCCTGTTCCTGCAGGCCCTGCTAAAAAGTCTCTCCATCTTTCTTATAAGACACCTTTATATGTTGGAAACATACAGGATAGTCTCTCTGGGCTGAACAACCCCAACTCTCTCAACTTCTCCCAACCTTTTTTTTTTTTTTTTTACAGGAATGTTTAGAACAACATGGAAATACAGGATTATCTATCTATCTATCTATCTATCTATCTATCTATCTATCTATCCATCCATCCATCCATCCATCTATATATCTATCTATTGATTTTTCTGAGGGGAATAGTGAAGGAAGTAGAAAGAGTCCAGAATTTGGGAAAAATCTACTCCCATATTCTCATGAAAAATATATTGCATTAAGCTGCTGTTCTTTATTTTCCTGCCTCCCCTCTCTCACAGTTACAGTGATCTGAAAGTGAGAAGGGACAAAGCTCTTAGACCTACAGGTCTTGCCAAGCAGAGGCAGCAGGAGGGGCTGAGGAGCAGCAGTGTCAGGCACACCTGCCCTAGGGCTAGTGAAGATGCATGGGGTAGCCCCATCCTCGACCTGCACAGCCACTGGAGCATGCACGTGGACCTGAAGGCAGGTGTGGGGCTTGGGAAGGAAATAGTGCTTGGGAGCAGAAGACAACCTCTTGTTTCCCATTTTAAGCTGTGTGAGATAGTAACTGCCTAGGAGATAGGAAGGGAGAAGCCAAAATTGTGATCACAGAATCATAGAATCATTAAGGTTGGAAAAGACCTCAAAGAACATCTGGTCCAACCATCCCTCTACCACCAATGTCACCCACTAAACCATGTCCCTAAGCACCACGTCCAATCTTTCCCTAAACACCCCCAGGGACGGTGACTCCACCACCTCCCTGGGCAATCCATTCCGATGGTCCCATTCCAAACCGCTCTTTCTGAGAAGAAATGTCTCCTAATTTCCAAGATGAAGCTTCCCTGGTGCAACTTGAGGCCATTCCCTCTTGTCTTATCACTAGTTATCTGCGAGAAGAGGATGACCCCCAGCTCACCACAACTTCCTTTCAGGTAGCTGTAGAGAGAATGATGAAACAAGTAAAGCTTGTATTCTCTCACAGGTTTAATCTGTAAGTTGGGAGGTTTCTGATTAATACCTTTTTGAGTAGGTGATTATGAAATACTATTTATTCCAGTCTAAAGATCCCTGCTATGAACTGCTTACTACCTAGTTTAAAAGCATAAAAAAAGAAAGGAAAAAAAAAAAAGCTCTACTCCAACTCTCCATCAGTGTGTCACTTTTTTTCTTTCAGGGAGGCTGCATGGTTTCTGAGGCACTCTGGGAGAGCAAATGTCATCACTGTGTGGAATATTTATGTCCATTTAAAAACAAGGTCCGTTGAATCAATTATGAGTGCACATATTATTTATATCACTCCAAATCTGGGTGTGTTGTTTTTCCATGCAACATTCAGGTTCTTACACAGTGCTTCCAATTTCAAAGTTGCAGTTCTTTATTCTGCGAGTCCATAGTTGCTGTTATCTGACATTTACGCAACGGAGACTCTGGGCAGTCAGATGCATGGGACTGAGAGCAATTGTTGGGTTAGCTTTCTTTTCAGCCCCAGTGAGGCCACAGCAGAGCCAGACTCCAGCTCCCCGCAGCCCTGCCCTGTCTGGTCATGGGCCCCGGCCAGCTGGGCCAACATATGGGCCCGTGTCCCAGCCCGGCCTTGGCCTGTCCTCCTCCCCAGGGAGGTGACTGGTGCCTGGGGCTGCCCCACTCCTGGCTGAGGCCTAGGATGGGCCCTGGCTGCCAGACCCTGCCAGACCCCGTGGGCAGCCCCTGCCACCCCCAACCCCACAGGGACCAGACAGCCTTTGCGTCGCCTCGACCATGGAAATGTTTATTAACAACATCATTAATTCATTCATTCATTCCGTCAAAAAAGTTAAAGTAGGCTTTTTTTCTAACTTTAACACTTCCCAGAAGGAAACCTTTTCTTCCAATTCAAAGCTCATGTTCACAGGACTTTTGTCCTCTCTCACAATTTGCATTGAATTCAATACTGCAAACTGAACTGTGAATCAGCTGCCACACTGAATCATCAAAATGCTTCTTTATTAGCAGACATTAAAACTGTCATCTTGTTCAAATGGGAAGAGAAATTCAGGTTTAAAGCATCCTTGTAAGACAGTGGTGTACGTAGGAAACATAGGGGTGTTGTGCAATGGGAAGAGCAGCCTGGAATCAATTCTGCCAGCTTTTCCTGGGGAAAACTGCCAGGGACTTGAGCTGTTAAGTCAATGTTGCCTTTTAATGAAGTTCCTGGCACATCTGATGCTAAAAGTCCCCTCAAGGGAAAATATTGTAAATCCGGCTGGTAGTGCTAGAAACAAAGCTCATAGGCTGGGAAGGAGATTGTTTCTTCTAGAGTTTGTTGGGAGCTGGGGAGAGGTGCTGCTTCCCATCCCACAGGGCTAGCCTGGGGGAAGTGCAGCCAGGAACAACCACCCAGTCACTTTCTGCCAAGGGAATGTTTGCTGTGACTGCGGGAGGTGGCACAGAGCCGTGGATGTGAGCAGGGAGCCGAGGATGTCCAACAGAACCCCTGCAGAGAAACTCATGCCACCAAATAGTATAATATATGAAATTAACTATAAGTAGATGAGGGGAATATACACACACCAGGAGGCTTGTGAGTCTTGTGTGTTTCAAAATAGGCAATACTTGAAAAACTTCATGACTGTATGCGTAAGTGTGAAAGGAAGCATTTTAAAAGTATTTATACTGAAAAATAACATTTTACTTCAAAGACTGCTTGTGGATATCAGTCAGTTAGGTAAAACACCTCTTTAACTTTCCTTACGAATTTCAGAAATAAGTTTCAAAGATGATTTCCATGCACTTAAGCTTGAGAAATGTAGGCAAATACACTAGTGAAATATCTGTTGCATATCTAATAATAATGAGGTTATCACTTGAGACTGATGTATACTGTAACATTAAGTATGGGAGAGAGAGAGAGAGACTGACACTGGACTGCAGCTTGAGCAGTTAGGGATCTGTCATAGTCTGCTTTGTTGTATCTCCCTATCTTCATTTCTGATATACTTCTGTGAAATTCTACTGCTTTGAAGAAATAAAATATTTAGTTGTTTAGTTAAAATCCTTTTTTCTTTTTTCTTTTTCTTTTCTCTTCTCTCTTTCTTGCTCTCTTTTCCAGAGAATGAGGTGCTGTTAATTAGTAGTGGGCTTTCTTCATATCTGTACTTTTTCTATCACTGCCTACTGCACAGTTTGGCCTGAAGCAACAGGATGATCACTTATCTGATATAGATGACTTGATAGAGTGCACTGGTGGTCTTATGATGTGAAGCATGTTCTACATTTCGTAATGTATGAAGCTGATTCAGCTATGAAGAATTTCTTCTGTTTTTACAGGTAAATATATATTTAACAGATCTAACATATTTATCTAATGAATAAATATATGTTTAACAAATTCAGAAGACAATTGTGAATGTATCTGATAGGCCATAGTAGAAACTTAAAATCTTTCCTACATGTACCGTGAGGTCATTTCTTAATATATGCATTGCATAATTAGTCTAAAGAGCTCTTATTTAAAACAGACGTCTTAATTGGTTATATAGACCACAATTAGATATTTAATTGTCTCTAAAATATAATGTCTTTTTGAAGACATTCATAAAGAATAGTGTGGTTGTTAGCATAAATATATATTTAGGCTCCTCATTATTAAATGATTACTTAAGTTCTTGAAAGCTTTTTCTGTGGAGTTAACTTCAGGTTACTGGGAAGTCCTAGTATGCCCAAGGTATTAATATGTACTAGTGTGCATTAGTATTATATACAATTACATAATTTAAGACTGTGCAGTAAAATGCAACTTTAGAAAAGTTTGGAAGTGAATTTTTCATTAGACCTGAACAAATACTGCAAAAGAAGTTCCACAAATATTTGAATCTTTCAGTAATTTCAATTTTATACTTATCATATCACTTTTTGTAAACACTTACTGTAAATTTTCTCTTTGAATCCTCAGAAAACGTGAGGAATGTCCATTTGTTCACAGACACTTACAAAACAGTCAATTTATCTCAATCTAAGTATGAATTAATCATTCTACTCTAATTACCATTCCCTTAAAAGTCTGTGATTGAATTCAGCTGCAACCAAAGAGTTCAAAACTTTTTCTTACTTAAAAGAGTTTTTCTGCAAGAAGCTGTGCACAGCACAATAAAATAGCATTTCAAAAAGCTTTTAGTTTCCTCATTTTTTGGGATGCTCCTAACTTTCAAAGCAACAGGCAGTTCTATAAAACTTCTAGACCCCCTGTTTTGGAAATTTTCAGTATCTATAAAGCTAGGAAAGGCACACTGGTGGATATTTATGTAAGCAAATTTCTTTTTATCTAATGTAGCTGGCTGTTCTCTGCATTCTCCTTGTATAGTCAGTGCAGGATGTGGGCAAGAGGGCTCCAGGGGCAGTTTAGAGATGGAATCTCTGCTTTGTGCTCTGGATTTCCCTTTACAAAAAGGTGTCTTTTCCTATTGGCTATAAGTGAGACAAGGTGGTTAAATTAGGTGTCTAAAATTGCAGAGTATTAATGATCTCCATGGTTTGTATGCATCCCTCTCTGTATTGCACAGCTTGTAGCCTATGTCATATTATCACTTCTCTGTTTTTTGGTTCTGTCTGCTATTTAACCTTCCTGCAGAATTCCACTGCAGCAAAACAAAAACACTTCTGTCCCTCCCAGACTGGGACCCAGGTACTATCTCACTTCTGTTAATTTATTATGGAACTGGGCCAACTCAGCTACATTTCTCTCCTTCAAGATTATGAAGCCATTTAGTTTTACTGAAAATAGAAGGTTAGTTTACCAGTGGAACAAAAGATCTGTTTAGAGAGGTGATGTTATAACCTTAAGTGTCCTATAATTTTGTCTCTTGATCTTATATATTATCAAAAGCTAATTTGGATGGGTTTCCCCTTCTGAGATAAAGGAAAGGAACAGACCCAGCCGGCAGTCCTCTGGCATTCCTTGAGGCTTGGTGTGGACTTTGTCTCCCAAAGAATACATCCTATGTCTTGTTTTTCTTCTCTTTTTTTTTTTTTTTTTTTTAAATTGTTCTCATCATATGGTTTGATGGTTTTTGATCATCCACACTCCCAGATAAGGGCTGATTCTCAAATTACGCCTTTTCCAGAGTTTTAAAGACAAAACACAGAGGGGTTGTCTTGCAAAGAACATCTACAGACATTTTGGCCATCTTATAGTATATTGCCAAGTCTCTCTTTAGATAAGTACAGAAACTCTACTTGTGAGTATAAACCGTTTAAGTGAGAACAAACCATTTAAGAGTGGGAATGGCTGTGACAGATCACAGCTGCTCACATCAGTGTGGAAGCTTATGAGATCTTAAAAAACATTTGAAGGAAAACACATTTTATGTGGAAGCTGTGTTCACTCAGTCTGCTCTGTGCCGTGAATCAAACACTGATAAATGGGGATGATTAGGAAATTCCCTTTGAAAGCTCCATCCTGGTCAAACCTAAAGCACTTCTGTAGACATATGCTTTAAAGTTCCATCTGCTGTCTAAGTCTGCAACCTTTTGAACACTCATGACTTTTAATGAACCCAACAAAAACTGCTGACATTTTTCACACACAAAAGGTGATTGAGTCTTTGCAGCTTTGACTCATTAGTGAACTGTTGTACCCTTTTGATACCTGCAAAAAGGACATTGGAGACCATGGCATCTTAATTGCAAGCCAAAGTCACTACATTCTGCTGCAGGAAGCAATCAGAAAACTGCAATGTAAAACATTGTATAAAGCTGGAAGGAGGCTGCTGTTTACAGGACAGAACCTGTAAACGTTTATATGTGATTTCCAAGTTTGCCAAGACAAAATTGCAATATATATGAAAGATGAGCTGAAGCCCACACACTTCCTAAATTCCATTGCAGGGAGAAAGGTGGGGAAAATAGACCTTATTGACCATTTCTATATGAAAATAAGAGTAATTACAGAAGCTGCAAGAGACCTGGCTATGATATCACTCCATCACTCTAACTACACTAAACTTATATGCATTTTAATGTATACTATCTGTATGTGTTTGACTCACTACCAGACAAATTCTCCAATTTATCTGCTTTAAGTTGCCATACTTATATTTGGGAAGAATTTGCAAATCTGCATAAATCAGCTAAATTCTGAAGTATGCATGCAACATCATTATCTCTGCTGGACTGTCCCCAACATGTTTTGCTTATGCAAACAAACGCTATGGTGTGACACCTACCCACCTCCATTCAAGATATCTGAATGGAAACAAAAAGGAAAAAGAGGAAATAAAGATGTTAAAAAATGTTCATAAAAAGATGACAGTATTTTTTATAAAATAGTAATCTGCTGCTGAACTTTCTCTCTTAAAACAACGGAAGAAAGTGAGTTACATTGCCAAAGTCACCTGGGGCTCTTTGTAGTGCTTTTAGGGACATGAAAATTAAACATAAAAACATAATCTTGATGACTCAAGCAATTTTTTCCTTTTGTGTGAAAAAAGGACTGAAGTACTTTTATTCTCTAAACTGTGAGCAATTCCAATATATTCATGAAATTCAGACAAGATCACTTTCAAGAGCTGGTTTGGTATATCCCAGTTGAGATTTTCAGTGAGGCTCAAAAAAGAAGAGCTAAGTCTCTTACAATAAATAAATCCAGATTTTATTAGAATATAAAATGAATATTTAACCTTTTAATAAAAAAAAATCAAATTGACAGCACAAGATAGTTTACAAACTCTGTTTATTTCTATTCTAATTGTTCTCTGCTCATTGTATCCGTGCTTGAGCCTTCTGTAGCCTTCTGAATTGCAGCTAACTAACTTTGCACACGATGCTTCCTCCATTTTTTGTTTATTTTTTTGTTCAGTATTCTTATTATGAATATCTTTGCTTGCTTCTAGAGGTGATTGGATTCAGCCATGTTAAACCATTTGTTTGCTACATTCAGGGGAGTTTCTGTAAACTCCTGTTTTCAGAGATGCATGGCATGGCATAAAGCAGCTCTTCTGTAGTGCTCTGAACTCAAAATTCTACTGCAGTCCTTTCATTAGCTTAGCATCATGTTCAGGAAAATTTGCCTGTGTTGTCAGCCATTCAAGCCACATAAAAACTTGTTTCTGATATGCAAATATTTTCTTGGTTTTGGAATGATGTTTCCTTCTCTTTTTTGCCTCTTTTTACATTCTTAGAATATAAATGTGTATTTTGTAAAATACAAGATGTAGAAAAACGGACTAGGAAAGTTCTCAGAGTTGCACTTCGCAGTCCTTGGATATTTTGTTGTTAGTGTAGTTGTCAATTTTGACATTTAAATTTGTCTTTGTTAATGTATCTCCTGAAATTGCTTCAGTTTCCTTCTTATTTAAGTTAATAAATTAAACAATCCTATTCTCCCACCTATCTGTTATGATACGTGACATATATAGCATCTCATAATATTCAGTAGCAGTGCAAGAAGTTTGCAGTCTTACAATGTTTGCTAAATGTATTCTGTGTTTGAATCAATATTGAGGTTTGCAATGTACAGTTGTGGTCAAATCCGTGATAAATGAACTTTTCATCAGTGTTATTAAAAACAGTGCTTATATAGTATTTATCTATTAACATGCTGCCATCCTGGAGGATTTTATATGAAAGTAGATTATACTTGCATAAAGAATTCCTGTAGTTTCCTCAGATTCTAAAAAATTACATTTAGGATTCTTTTTTTCTCTTCGCTCCTCCCACCCTTCCCCCAACAACTTTTTCCCTTTCCCCTCCTTCTCTGTTGATATACTCATTATTTTCTGAATGAATGCCAACACTCTAGCAGATTTTTCAAAGACTCTCATCATAGCAGACATTTTGAGCTATGGCTTTGACAGATTGCACATTTTGAAAGTGCGATACTGTAGCAAGCTTTTTAGTAAATTTGGCAGACTACATACTGTCTTGAAATCCACTGATGAAAAGTGAAAAATCTATTAGATGTAGGTTGGCAGGATACATGTGACCTGCTGACAGGCTGTGCACATATTTTATTTGATTCCAGGAGCAAGGAGTCCAATTCTCCAGGGTTTATGAAGAATTGCTGTAAATGTCACTTACAGAATGAAAAAAAAGACAGTCTTGGAAGAGGTAGGTTGTAGGAGATGACTGAAAAAAGAGTTGTAAAAGCCCTTGTCTTACATATAGGGGTTTTACTGAAAATACGATTGGTAGAGAATAGATAGGAACTGTGATAGTAGTAGTCATACTGCTAAAGAGCTTATTCATTTCTCTTCTCTTGTTGGAGAAAGAATTTGAAAGTAGAGGAAACCCTTTAATTTTCTGGTGTTCAAAATACAGGCTTACAGTTGTGACCTTGACTCTCAGTTTTTGATGCTAGGTCTGGGACACTCAGCATCTCATGAGTTTTCTGCAGCAAAGAGCTCAGCTTCCCAAAATAAAGGTGTTTCAAAACAATTTATTCACAGACTGAAAATGTGCTCTGATGAATTTCCCTTCTGGCTTCAAAATCTCTTAACTTGCTTGGTGGTCTCTTAAAAGGTGTTTCTGTTACACATTTTCTTGTGTGAGAGGATATTGAAGCTAATATTCAGTGAGTTTGGATACAAGAAGCACCCTGTGCACGCCTGTGCCTAACCTGTAGTGTCATGAGTTTGAATCCTCAGGTCATGATGCTGCCCAAAGGGGTTGCAGGACCTTCTTCATCCCTGACTACATATTTTCACCTTTGCTTTACTGGCACTGACTTTTGGAACCCTATGGTTAGTTGAGCTAACTGAAAACTATTCATAGCACAAAAAAACAAACAAAGTTGGATCAGGAGGCTTGATGGACATATGGGTACTAGTATTAATGCAAAGAGGTGAGGAAACACACTTCTATAGCAGGTAAAAAGGACAGAACTACATTTCTGGTAGCAACTTCACCTTGTAATATTTTAATTCAGTGAAGTCTAATGTAACCCTATAGAGAAATGAATGACTTATCCAATTCTCTCCAACTGTGGTTAAACTTAGTATGCTATTCAAAGTGTCACAGGTAAAAATTGGAGGCATCTACATTGCAGCTCATTGCTGTGCAAGTGGATCTTAACAGCCACTTTTTTAACCCCTTCATAAAATTCCTACATTAAGTAACAGTTGTGCAATATTAAAACAGGTCTTACCAAAATAGATAAATTGGCTATCAGATTTTCTGTCTTTTGTGGAAGTATGCTTCAGCACACATTCATGCTCATTTCCTTTTTTTCAGGGGAATTGGTTGTACTACTTGCATGTTTTGAAATTTTTCATTGCAAAAAGAACATGCTTTTCTGAGTTTTTTAATATTCAGTAATTAATATTCAATATTCAGTAATCCCCTGGAAAACATGTAACCTTAGCACTGATCATGTTGTAATGTACTAATATAGAAACATATACATATCATTACACATTACTTATTGATTAACATTTGCACAGGCAAGGCAAAGCAGATGTATTTTTCTTGTCTATTCCTTTCTTTATATTTTTTAGGAACAATAAACTGGGGAGCAGAAAGATAAAGAATGAAAAAGATGAAATAAAGATTTTTTAACAAGAGAAAGGAATATAAAAATTTTTACATATCAAGACTACTGAGTTTGGAGTCTATAGCTTTGCTTTCTAGTATTCGAAACTAATTCTGACTTTTAATACTTTTGTGTTACAGAATATGAAATAAGGAAACTACTTCTCAGATAAGTAGAAGAAAGTAGTGATTATGATCCATACTGAGTTCTCAAAGTTAAGCCTTACACTCTTCTATCTTAGACTTGACTTAGAGACTTTAAGACCTATTCTGTTTTAGCAAGATCAACACTGGCTCTGGAGACAGACAGTAACTAAAAATGTCATGGGAGATATGAGATAGAAGTGTCCTAAGGGGTTGGAAAGCATGTATAATTTCCGTGAGCAGGACAGGATGTCAAGGAAAGAAATTACAGGCTTATAATGATGCTTATAACGATATTCATACAGCTTTTTTGCACATCTGACATGGCTAAACGCTGATGTGCAGTGTGGATTTGTCCCATGAGATAGTTCTACATAGCAGCCGTAAATCCGAGAGAGGGGTTACACAATTTGTAGCCTGCTGAGCAATTGTCTTGGCTATGAGAAATGGGTGGTCAGATTGCCCAGCCAGTCACTGGCATGTGAAGTCACCTTGCCGATGTATTTGTCCTCCCAGGTTGCCTCAATCCCACATCAGAAACTGCTTAATAAGTATGGGTTAGGCAGACTGGTGCTGATGTCTGAAAACTGGAGAAGGAAAAGAGAAATAGGTTATGTAGGAGTATAGGGGATGTGGGCAAGGGGATGGATGTTTGGAATTAAAGGCGAGCAAATAGTGCTAGAAGGGAAATTAAAGACAGTGGGGTGAAGTGAAAGGGGATGAGTGCAGAAGAAGGTATTTAGGTTTTGTCACCCTTGACCTTGGAAAACAGCAGTCTCTGAGTTGCAGACAACTAAATTGCAGATAACTGTGTTGTGAATACGGATTCAGAAAGTTGGGTCTGACAAGGTAAATAGGAATACATAATTAACTATAAAAATGAGATGGTATTTGTGTGATTTACGTTATAAGGAAGGCATTTATAATGAGTTTAGAATGCATTTTATGTGTTTGCTATAAATAACAGGGCGTAGTATTTTTCTCTGGACTTTTAGTATAGGCCATTTTGAGGGGTAGCATATTGGATAAAATACAACATTTTTTGTTTTTCTCCACTATGTCAGCTCCTAGTTTAAGTATTAGTTTAGAATAATGTACCACCCATCAATCAAAACTTCCCTGTCTCTGTACTTTCCTTTGTTGTCATCTTCAGTCTTGAACTGGCATGTTCCAAATATGTGTCAGTTTTTAATCGGTGTAGCCAGAATGGCATCCAACCTTTTGCAAGTTTTTGTGCACTTTTTCTGAACTGACATCTGATCTGTCAAATTCACACCTCTTGAAAATGTGAAGATGTAGGCAACAGGGTTAGTATAAGAATTATGTAATTGTGAGAGAAAATGTATAAAAGCTCTTCAGTAAATTCTTTTTTGACACCATATATAAGAACACTGTCATTTCATCATTTGTATTTTTTTTTAATTTTTAATTTTTGAAAACAGTCCCCATAATTCAATTATTCTCCAAATATAAATACATGGAATCATCACCCTTAGAACTAAGTCACTAGCTTCAGGGAAAATATAATTCCATTTATTGCAACTCCCTACTTGTAAAGAACAAGATAATTGTGAACAAGGGTTTAGCACTGACTTCCTAAAGGAGAAAATAGATAATAGAAAATTTTCTGTTAACCATGGTCCTTTCTGCTTTTTTGTTTTTGACTTTCGCTTTCACTTTGAATACACACTTTAATGTGTTTTACTGAGCTATGAAACTACTTTTTTCAGTTCAATGGGGAGGAACTCACATTCTTGCAGATGCATGTGATCTAGCTGTATAGTTCAAGAAGGGATTGAAAATACATTCCTAGTCGTATACATTTGCATTAGAAATCACATACAATATCTTTCAACTAATCACTTTTGCACTTGTTAGATATACAGAAGCACTTGTGCTGAAGGACTGACAGCACTAAGTAGATGCACTTGTGCAGACAGACAGCACTGAAATGTGTTAGGGACTGAGATGAGAACAGGCACACGGGGAGTACCTGAACCCACAAGTGACTAAAGGTTAAAGTTGCATGTGGACTGTTCACTTGCTCCCATGTGACTATTCAGAAATACGAAGTCTCCATCTGAGCTTTGTTGGATCTCAGAGGCAGGAACAGAAGTGTGTAAACTATGCATAGATCCTTGGAAGGGTTTGATTTATTAAGCATCTGAATTACATGCCAAGAATGCTGAGTTCAGTTCAAAGTAAAGAAATGCTGACCATCTCTTATAAGTGACATAGTGATCAGAGCACTTAGGAAGTGGAAAACCTAGGATTGAATTAATAGTTTTTACTGAAGGGACTTGAATCCCGAACTTCTACTCACAAAAGTATGCCATGACCATTGGGTACAAGCACGTCTAAGCTGCTAGGGTGGATAATTTCATCAGTGACAGTATTAGCTTCTCTGTGCAGAAAGGAACGCTGGAATCATGGGCTGGAGACATCACCAAAGAGCAAGAAAAAACTGGGTATGGACACTCATGTGGATGTTACTGCAGGAGAAGGAATGCTCCTGAGGCTGCCTATGGGTTTTGTGGTAAGGACTAACTGGAAGGAATGCATCAGCCCAAAAAAGCACTGGAAAGCAGGATCACACCCCAGAACAGCACATCTACAAAGGATTGGTTTGATTTGCATATCAGTATAGAAATGTCATTTGAAGCATTTACTTACTCATTTACATCACTCTTGTCCTGATCAGAAGCACTCTGAATTTGCTGAGCTTTTCCATTGATTTTTATAGTGTTGGTTCAAGCTGTAAATTTAAAACTGACAATGCCTCTGTCAAAGAAGTATTGTATTACATTTCAAACAGTGTTTACCAGTGATGATATGAGTTGTCATTTTGATTACAAAAAGAGGCTCTGCAGGGAGTTGCTAATAGTAGCTCTAATAAAGCGTCAGGCCATAAAAGACCAGAAGAACTCAATATAAATTATAATTGTGCTTTAATTTATAATTGTTGTCTTACAAAATGTTCTCTAAGGAATCTTTTCAAAATAAATCATCCATGCAGCTGTTCTTAATGGAAAAGGAATGAAGCATTGCATTTTACCTGTGGACAATAAAAATATTCAAATAATTGCCTTTTCTAATACAGTGCAAAATAAAATATTTGAAATGCCAAATAAAACATTTAGAATTTAAGAATTTGTAGGGACTCTGATTCTAATTCTCTTTTTCAGCAAAACATGGTTTATTCCTTTATTTCTTCTGGGAGTGATACCATATTAACCCCAGGCAGCATCAACCATAAAGTCAAAGTGACAGGACTATGTTCCTCAAGGGAGGAAGTTAGGATGCTTCTTGTATTTGCATCAAAGATCAAAGCGCAGTTTGGTATGGGTGCTGACTGAATGTACAAAATTCAAGGGACATTTAAGGCTAATAGCTCTAATTAGTGGTTTAAAAGACTGCTTTAATGGCAGAATAGGAATTTCATGTAGCATAACATAACGAAGGGAGCCTCTATATCTTAAAGTAAATGAAGATCTGAATTCAGCCAAAACCCTACCTTGATAAAGGTTTTTTTTTTTTTTTTTTTTTTTTAATATTTCTACTATGGAATAAACTTAATAACAAGAATTTTTTTTTGTCAATATATAATACCTCTCACCTTTCAAAACAATATGAGCAACCTGACAGTAGCAAAGTATTTTTAATATGATGGCAAGGAGCCATACATGTTATCAGATAACTGATAATTTCTCATTAATTAGGTCCTCTTACTTTCTGTAAGGCAGGAATGGGCAAACCATATTCTGCCCACAGCTCATTAATAGTGATCCTTCTCCCTGGGTGCTGAGCACCAGGAGGGCTTGCTGCAGTCTGTCATCTTGAATCTTCTTCTTCTCTCTGTGCGCTGGGACAGTAAACACAGAGATATTAATATTTAGACTGCAATCAAGAGATCATGCTGTTTTAAATCATCCTATTATCATATTTATTTCTTCTTGTCTTTCTTTCCTGTGGTGAATTTGACTATCTGCTGTTTATGCAATTTCTTACATAAAGCCTCTGTTTTAGTGGTTCTGCAACTAAAAGTAAAACACTTAAAAGCACACACACAACCAGAATGGATAAAATGACCATTTGTTGATGTCTGTTGCTTATACAGTTTAAGAGGATGTATGTTGAAAGTAAGGCTATTTAATGCTCTGTGGATTTTCACAGAAGATTGACCCAAAACTCTATTATATTTTTCATGTAATTGTAATAAAGAAAAAATGAGTGTTTGATGACTTCATTGTTTTGGGGCAGTTTAAAACTTATCCCTTAAAACTCAAAAACAATTTGAGCTAGAGAAATGAAGGAAAAAGGAATTAGACATGACCACACTCTTAGAACTGTAACAATAAATATATCTACAAACTTATTTATGTCTTTCTCTACTGACTAACATCTGGTTTGCCTTTTCCTGTCTGTCAGCTTTCCTAACGTCTGTGCTCAAGCTAGGTAATACTATGGGGATGGACAAACATGTCTATAAAGGCAACCAGATACCAGATGGCTCTGGGGATGTTGTGCAACGAGTGTGTTTCAAAAGAGAAGCCACAAATAAAACAATAGAAAAAAAATGTGTGTTTAGCACTGGCCTTTGAGTTGGTATGGCAGGACTGGGAGAACTGTACTGCTTAGGCATTTTGAAGGTGGACATATGAAGTTACACATACCATGAACTGGGATTCTTGGTCTGGAACATATGACTGTTGAAACAAATGAGGTATTTTGCATATTCGATCAATTAAAAGAATGCAGTTTTGTTTAATTTTCACTGTACGAAACAATGAGTCCATGGTATAATAGCAGAATGATGTGGAGTGACAGCAGTATAGAAATCTCTTCCTGATTTGAGGAAGAAATTCCTAAAGGACCTGTTCTGGGAGAGCTGGGATGTCCAGCAAAGCAGTTCTCATTTCTAGCCATTTCTCTGCATTCCTGTTACTGGCTATTTCCATGTCTCAACCTAGTGTCTGCAATACTTTGGAGCAGATATTGAGGCTTGTGCTTCACTGAATGTTAAATTTTCTTATTAACATCAAAAATGACCTCAGAAAATAATAGTTTTTGGATCTCTCTTGCTCACCTCATTAAAAGCTGTACAGATATTGGAACATTGCTCTTATGGGAGATCTGAAGGTGTGCATTAATCTTTTAATTAATAATTTAAAAGAAAAATGATTCTCTTTGTGCATATGAGCTTATTCTTAACAGGGTGATCAAAATGAAATGCAAGGGAAAAAAAAGCAGGTCTGAAATAGCTGGCACAGCATGTTATACCTGTGGTTAGAATTCAGGCACTATCTCTATGCAATTAAAATTCATTGTATCTTTGTACAAGAGCTTATTTAGGAAGTCTGACATAGAGAAATTACTTGAGAGATTTGACTTACTGTATTTTTATGCATATACTAATCTTAGAGAGGTTTCCATTAGATTGAGTGTTCAGAATTAACAATAGTTTTACCTTTAATTTCCAAATGTAGCAGCAATAATACAATCTAATGTATTTTTAAAGACAAGTCTAAGCATTTCTTATCAATTCAATTCAATCCAGCTCAATGAATTCTTAAAATATGAAAGTTATTTTTTTTAAATATTACCTTTAAATATTACCTTTATAAAAACTGTCAGGAAAGGAAGTATTGATATAAAACTTGAGAGCGGTGCCTCGCTGATTGTTTGATGTGAGACGTTTCCAGTTTTCTTATAAACGAATGGCTCTTTCCTGTTATTACATATCTTGGATTTCCAGACTTAGTTATTATTTTAAGAAATAACCAGCAGCCCATCACACTGAATGAAGGGTGCACTTCTTCCTTTTGTCCTTTCAAGGTAACTTTATCAGCTGTGTTTCTAGATGCAGATGAGGCAGGAGGGGAGGGAAGCAGGGAGAGGAGAAGTATATTAGCCAGCCTGTAAATATCTAGGCCATAAGAAGCAGTCCATACATTAATATATACTAACAGGTTGATAAACTTTAGGAAGGGACAGTAGTTAATTTTTTTCAGTTAATACATATTCGATGGCAAATGGCCATGGAAATCAAGATGGTGATGCTTTTCTTCACACTGAGTAAATGTATTTACATGAAATACAAATATCTGTGATCAAAGCCACATAAGCACTATATTAAGTATGCCTACCAAAGGTACCTTACTTAACAGTAGCACCTGTCATAACTTTTTAGGCCAAGAAACTGACTGTGGAGGGCTTAATGGCCACAACTCCCAAATGCTTACTTTCTGGATTAAGAGGAGAGCTAAATTCACATCTGTGACGTACAAGCACATTGGAGTGATGTAACAGTCCCTTCCTCTTTTCCCTCTCCATCTCTCCACCTCCTTCCTAGTCTACAAGCTTTTTGTTTAGTAAAAAAAGAAGTAATAACGAGGAGCTCTCAGCACAAGAAATATGGTCTAAAATGCAGCAGGGCCTAGATCATTATTTTTAGTAAAGCACTCTGACTGTTTTTGTTCTGAAAACACTTATAACTAAGAATTGGCCTCTGAATTAGAGCCCCGCTGATACCAGATTGATGCTCTCCATAGGAATGTGAGCTGCAGAGTTTTGGCCACAAAAGCAGCTGTCATCATGGCTTTTTTTTTTCTTTTTTTTTTTCCTTTTTTTTTTTTTTCTCAAGAGCCTGTTTGCTAAGTTAGAAGTTAGAAGTTGTGATTTGTATTCAGAGTTGAGACAGAATTATATCTACTAACTTTCAATACAACTGCCTGTGTTGCTGAGTAGGTTGTGTCTGAGGTGTTTGCAGCACTGCACAGTGATGGTTCTGTAGCAGACTGAGAGAAGACTGCTCGTACCAATTAGGCACTGCTTCTTTAGCTCAGAAGAGGAAAGATGAATGTATTGATTTCTCCCAATGAATATAACAAACGAAAACCATGCCTTATGCATCTGGGAGCCATGACTGAACTGAGCAGACTGGAGGAAACTGTAACAAATGCAACAACAGAACAGCCTGTTCAGGCTTCAGTTTAAAAAGAGAATTGAAATATCTTTTTGTCACCTGATACAAGTGCCAGAACTCTTACTGATATTAGCTTTGATTTTGTAGAAGAGCAATCTTATGAACAACCAGGAGCATGGTTTGCTCTTGATTACTTTCTTGACTTCTGAAAAACAAATAAGAAAAGGGAAGAACTGATCCTGTTAAAAAAGCTAAATCAATTAAAATTAGTAGAATGGAAATGGACTCATCAAAAGTGTATTTATAGCTCTTCTTCAAATGGGAAAGATGAGAAATTCTTTAAAAAATGAAAATAAAGACTTGAACTAGCATAATCATGAAGGTGTTCCACTACACACATAGAGCAGAACCCAGCACAGTTGACTGTCATCCAGTTGATCCTAGCCTCTATACCCCACTATCTTCAGTTCATAAAAATATTTATATGATGTAAGCAATAGCAATGATGTCCAAGCCCACCTTATTTTACATTTATGGGTGTGTTAGGTTACCTTTTTCCCCTGTTTGTGGATGTGAGATGGGAAAAGCTTTCTACGTTTTGCTCACCAGATTGGATTGGGTAATAACCTGAAATCTGTAAATTCATTCTGCTGTTTTCAATAAAGTTTGTGAATTATATAGAGAATAACATTGTTTTCATATGTAAGTATGCATATAGCCTATGCTACAGATAGAAATGGATCTCACCTCTGGGTTAATCACAATAATTTATGACATGAAGGCAAACAGTGGTGGAGACTGCAAGATTTTTTTCACTGGCCATTTCAAACTGCAGTGCAAGGATGTCCTTTTAGTGCTCCCGAGAGGTTTGTAAGCATGTGCCGGAAACAAACAGCTGACCTAAAGAAGAGAATTCTCCCCTGTGCATCTGCTTGGGTTATAGGTTTATGGCAGTAACGAGCTGTGGAAATCAATCTTTTGTAATCTCTGCCCTTTATGCTTTACTCAGAGGGCTGCTTTCACATATAAATAATCCATTTGTGGATCTGTTTGAAGATAAAAGAGTCTGGCATGCAAAAAAGCTTTGCCACACTCCCCAGTTACTTATCCAAAAAAGAATGTGCAAAACCTGGAGTGTTTTGGGTTCACCTTATTGATTTAGATGTTCCTTCCTACAAAATCTTCTTAATGCAGATTGCATTTTCAAGACAGGGCTTGCAGTACAGGCAAGACTTTAAATTTATATTGCCTATAAAATCCTAACAGAATAAATCTGTCCAATTCTATGTTGTAAGCAAGGACCCAGTGAACAGAGGCAGCACAAAGGAAATGTAACAACTTGCAGGTACAACTATTTATGTCAATGTACTTTATTTCCTCATAGCTGTGCAAGACAAAGGAGGAAGTAAGGGTGGAAACATTGTTATAATTCTTATATCATTCTTATGTAGCTCATTTTTTCAGCTTCAACCCTGCTGACTAATTGAAAACCCTAGCAACCTTAAATTGGAAAACTTGAAAAACAACAAAAAAATCCCTCTTAATATAGACCCCTTTCCAGAATTTCTTACATTATATAATTAGCTCAATGACTTTATGATTTCTTTTTCCCTCAGTGACAGCACATTCATTTATTTTGAAGCCTCTTGTTCAGTTACCCCATTGTTCTGCCTTCTCCTTGTGCCCCACTGGTAAAATCACTTTCCCTTAGTACTGGTCTGTCCAGTGAAAAAATCCCCTGGTATGTAATAAACAGGTTTCACAGGTAGGACTGTCTCTTCCTTGCTGCTTTAGTTCTGCTTTCTCATGAGAGCAGGAGTTTTCTATATGCACCTTGGATGGAGGTTATCATTTATGATTTAGCAACTCCTTATTGTCCCTTATCTTTAGAGACAAAAGTGACCTGTAGTCAGGCCTCCACATCTTTGCAGTGAAGCACAGAAAGCTGAAGAGACATACAACTACTCATGGAGTGGGGAGAAGACTGTAACACTCCAGCATAACAGCTCTCCCCTCATGGGTGGTGAAAGGCAGGAAAGTCTTTATCCTGCATTCTCACTGCTGATTGAACTGACCTGCTGATAAATCTGTGTTTTCCTTTGTGTTGTTTTCATTATTCTGAGCATGCTGGATCTCTGTTGAGACAGCATTTGTCATTTTACTGAGGTGATAGGGAATTCTAATGATGCAAAAGTCCAACTCTTCGCCATTTCCTTTATGACTCTGCTTGCCTCTGACTATCCTTACAATGCCTTGTATTATCATTTCCTGACTTAGGATCACTTAGGAAGATATCCTGAAAGCTACGCTAATATACTTTTTATTATCTGTCAATTCTGTGATGTATGAGCTTACATTTAAAAACAAAAGCAACAGACCAGACAGCAGAGCTGTGAAATACACCCCTTTCACTAACAGGTAAGGGCTGGAAACTCCACATGACTGAAGGCGATGGGTTCTATGAATCACAGCAGTGCTGAGAAAAGACTGAGTTCAAGGCAGTAATAGTGCTGTGAGGGACCTCCTTCTGTTTTCAGTTTGATTCTTATCTGCTATTTTGGGTACTACTGCTGCTCTTGGCACAGTTTAGATCAGCATTGTTAATTAAGTGGATGTCCTCAACTTTCACTGAGGTGGGAGGAGAAGGTCATTTCTGGTTATTTGTTTATTTAGAAATGGAATGATTGGTCTAGCAACAAGGAGAGAAAGTGCTTTACTGGAAAAGAAGGAGAAAAGAAAAAAGGGTGCCTTTACAGCTGACAGTGTGAAAAAGATCATGTAGCATATTTCCGACTACCGTGAGGATTCAAATTATTCAGGCTGATAAATTGGCTTAAACTACAGCCAGTCCTCTTTGAAAATGTAGTGAAAGCATACATTTGCTTCCATTATCCTAAGTCCTAATGAGCACTCCATAGAGGTAATTGGATTTGCCATTGTTAAGATGGCAGCAGCACTATCACCCTACATAACTATTGTGTTTAGCAAATGTTGTGTTTTGATTACCATCTTGTGAGGGCAGTCTTTCTTCACCCACAGAATTTTTCACAGCAGGCAACTTAAACCAAGTTTGATTTCAGCTTTCATTCCAGTTAGATTCCTGCCCTTCTTTAACCTTGTCAAAGCCAAACCAGAGTGCTTGACATAATGCATGGGTGGTTGCCTCCCAGAGAAGAGCATCACACACGCATTCCAGACTTTGACAAACGCTCTTTAAGGAGAGATCTAAAAATTAAAAGATAGCTGACAGAATTTTAAAGAAAATTTTAGGAACTATAGTTTAAAAATATTTGTGTTATTCTCTTGCTTGTGGTAGAGTTGTTCCTTTCAGTGTTCTCAAGATATGTGAGATTGGCCACTGGTCACACAGCTGAGCTGTATCACTCCGATGTGCTGAGCTATGCAACAGCAGTAAAACAAAAAACTGGGGTCCACCAAAAACCATTAATTTTATCTGCTTGGAGTAGATGACACAGTACAGAAAGAGCTGAGAGAAACTGGATAGTGCAGAAGGTATTTGCAAAGAAGATACTCTCCAAACGTACCTTTCGTACAGAGAATTGAAGGACAGAGAATATTACCATTGTAAGACGCTCCATGTCGTAGAAACTGCCTGTGAGTCTATGTGTGTGTAAGCTTGAAAATGATAAGTGGGTGAATATCTGATAAAAATGAACTTTCTACAAGAAGCTACATAATGCCTTCATAAAGCTCTACCTCCCTGATTAATCACCTCATCATTCCTACTATCTAAAGTATGTATGGGTAGCTGTACCATGTTTTGTAAATCTAGAGGTGTTTCTTGAAATGCTGGAATTAGCAGGTTCTGCCAATCAAAGTTGTCTGTAAAGCTGATGGGAGGCTTGCTGCTGGCAAGAAAAATTGGAACTTCAACCCTGGTTTTTAGCTACAAGAAGTGTTTTATTGATATGTTAGGATAAGCTGCAGATAAGAAGTACCTTTAGTGCTTTAACCTTAATGCTGATTTATAACTGAAACTCCCACACCCTGCTGAAGTTCATTTAGTTTTTGCTTTGACCTTTACTAAATATTTAGTATGGTTATTGGTTTTAATGTCATACACACGAAATAACTGTTTAGAGACCTCATTCTTCAGAGACTATATAATATCCAATAGTACAATAACATCTGGAAATAGAAGACAACTGTAAAGGCTTTAGACAAACATATCTTGACTTAATGAAGAGAGACATATGGAACTTCATGTCCCTAAAAGAATGTGCTGGACTGCAAATAAAAATGCATAGTGGAGAAATCCAGGCAGTTAATTTCCATACTACATTTTGAGATTAGAAATATACTGATCTGAATAGAAACTGTAAAAATGCATAATGCCTTTTGACAGAGATAATAAATCATGGGCTTTTAAAGGTTATTAAAATGAATTCCTTCCACATTGGTAAAGCTGTTTTTAAAATAGTTGTGTTAGCTAATGGCTTGTGCTGTGTTTTCAAGAATACAGTCTCCCTTCCCAAATTATTCAAGTTATTTCAATAACTTAATTCCACACTCAAACCTGTAAAGAAGCCCTCAATTCTTTAATGTGGTGGTTTTAAATCAGCATGAAATGCTGAAGATAATACCCGTATATGCAATGATATTATGACAGTATCCAAAATGCAATAAAACAGAGATGTAAAAACAAGTACTAATGGTTATTTTTCTCTGGAATTAATAATGTACATCTTTCAGATTTTGTTTATATCTAGACTTAAAAACATTTTCAGATGAATTATCCTGGGAAGATTACATAAAAGTTCTGACCCTAATAATTTTACTTCTTTAGAAGCTTATGTTGAGGAATGCCTTCCACTGAAACCTGTTGGTTCAGTACTACTCAACCTTCATAAGAACATCAGAATTTTCTCTAATGATTGCATAGGACATTTTGTGTGACTAAAGACTATTCACATGAGAAAAGGCTTGCAATGTTTAATTCCTTCTTCAGGAAATTGCAGACCTGTGAGTATCCTGAAAGCCTGCTGAAAGCTTCTATAATACTGTTGCCTTTTTTTTTTTTTCCTTCAAAAATTAAGAATTAAGAAAGGTTTTATGTGCGTTATTGAAAAGGAGGCGACGTTTCTTAAAATGGTAGTCTGTTTCTTAACTTTATGAGTTCATGTCTGTAATAATAAATACCTCACTGCAAAATGAAAACGAATGGTTTTTTTGTTTGTTTAAGAAAAAAAAAGAAAAAAGAGGATAAAACTCTTATTTTAGAGGAGAAAGAAAGAAAGGACAGAATGATTAAGTTGAATATCTATATATATGAAGATGGCATTCACAGACTTCAATCTTTTCCCCAGAAATGTCAGACCTTTACAAAAGCTGGTATAACATAAGCCTGCAACTAAACACCCCAAAATGGGAGTGTACTAGTACCTCTACTTTACAAAAAATGAAAGAATGACAGAGCAGGCACTGATTTTCCTGGTGTTAAACACAGTCACTGCCAGAGTAATGACAATAACCCAAACCACTCATTTCTTGTCCTTGGTTTTAGGCATAGGACCATAGGTTCTCCAGTGTGAATGAAGTCTGAGGTTAAAAGTGGCAAATGACGAACAAAATAAAGAAAAAATAAATGCTATTTGTATTTCAGGAGGATGAAGACTCATTCTTTGGGGAAAAACGTGTACAAAAGCTGTATTTTGTGGCTGGAGTAGTTTTCGTAGAAGGCTACTTTTTAGAGGCAGTGAATTTGTGCAATGTGTTCAAAACAGTACTTCAGTTCCTGAAGGTTGCTCTAAGTAAAATAGTCCATAAATATATGTGGGAATAAAATAGTTTAAAAGACTATCCTGCATTTGAAATACAGATTTCTAAGATTGTACCTATTTTTCTAAACAGGAAGAATCTAAGCTTAGCAGACCTATCTGCTGGCTAGAAAGATGGAAATGCTTCAACAGACAGGGTTTAGAAAGACAGTACCCGTGCTCCACAGTTTTATGTCATCTCTTAGCCCACAGCTAAGGAAATGATTTCGGCTAGGCCAGGCTAGCTGGCCTATCTTGTTGCCTTGGGTCAGTTCGGCCCCATATCTCTCCTGGCAGAGCAATCAGCAAGAACTGCAAAGGCTGAGAGTCAACATCTGAACTCCCAGCCCAAATGATCTCCCCCTACTTCACCCTGGGTAAGTGCTCCTGGTGCTACAGCCTTCTTGGTCTCTTTTAGTTGTCACTTCCAGACTGGTGAGTTTTTTCCACTTCCAGTCTACTTTAGTGGATATTTAGGCACTTTTGGGCCTTAGGGGGAGATTTATTTTTGACCTTCATTAATAGAGCAATATTCATCTTACTGGTATTTAGAAGGGAAAGGGATGTTCTGAGTCAGTAAGTTCACTGAAGACATGGCTGACATCCATGTATCCTAAAAGAACAGGGAATTAAAAAAAAGGACCTGTTAGTAAATATGCAATGTTGAAATTTGTTGCTAGATATTTTAGTATCTACAAAACTTCTACTGTTTGGCAGTCATTCTTTTAATACATTAAGGAGATTACTGAAAGAGTAAAAGATCTGAGGAAATGGAGGTTTAGAGATTTTATAACACTAACCTTAACTTCAGTGTAGCATGAATGCTGTTTAATTGATATCAGTGTCTATATGTTACCTAACATGTCCTGTCTTCCTTAGTTGTTTTAATACCTCAGAATATATTTAATCCAGACTCTTGATAATTGAAAATACCCTTAGATTTACAATTTTAAAATAGCATTTAAATAAGAATATATATTATTTTGAAGGAGTTTTTCTGATATTCTTCGATTATAGTTTACAAATTCTCTACCTTTAAAACTGATTTTCATATTTTTAATTAAATCTAGTATATTCTTTCTTCCCAAGAGCCCTGCCTCTTCATTATAACCATTTCCATCAATGACAAGATCAGAGAGCATTTTTAATGTTAAAAAGGATAGAAGGGTAGAAATTAGTACTTAAAGGGTGAAACCATTAGTATTTCTGAGTGCTTCTATGTATTCATCACTGCCTGATACAGATCAGTATTAATAATGGGAGCAGCCAGACATAATCCATCTGCTGGATATTCCTTTTCTCTCTATGCACTGACTGGCTTGTCTTCTTTCTCAGACACTGCCTGCTTCAGTCTCCAGACAGGAAATCCAGACATGGCCATTCATCAATGCTGCTATAATCTGTCTGATTTTATTAGCTTTTGAATTTTATCACTAAAATGAAAAGGAAGGGGTGTGTGTGTGTAGGGGGGAGAACTCAGCATTATGATTCTCTCATACCTGTGTGTTTTCCTCAGTATAGCATATTGAGACCAGAGCAAAATTAAGAAGTAAAAACGTGCCAGATAAATTCCACTTCCCCCCTCCCCTCAATCTTTTATTTTTAAGAGGTTGAAGTGTTTTATTTTATTTCCTCTTCAAAAAATACATGTGGTGTGGTACAGTCAGGGTTTTGGGTTTGATTGATTGTTTCTCTTCATTTAAGATTTCATGGCTGCATATAGAATATTCTGTGCACACATTGTGGGGCCTGCCTAGGATTGCATCTTCTTTTGAGGAGCAGACTCAAACAGCAGTTTGAAATTCAGTTTTTTGGAGCTGTTGTATTTAGTGAAGTGCTCCCACGCCAGTTGTCACAGTGTGAATAACTCCTAGTAACTCCCAGTATGTAATACCTTGGAATAGCTGGTTAATGCAAGGAGTTTGAGACTTACATAGAGAGCAACCCTCTGACAAATGGAGAGAAAACAGGAATGGTCTTTGATCTTTTCTGGAAAAGTGGCACAAGCCATTTCAACTTAAGGGGCCACAACAGGAAATCACTGAAGGGGATTGAATATTTACTCATAGTAAATAAAGGGGGTTGTATTTACTCATGGTATTTACCCACTGTGAGGCAGAAAGTGTAAAATTTAGGTTGTGAAAAGGGCCCACCTTTGCACACACCAGCTGTGTGCAAAATATTACTTTTTCTCAAGGTAAATGGGTTTTCTAAAGATTCTAATGGATATTCTGCTGTGGTAGTCTAGCTGTAAATTGATCATAGATTCATATACATGTGCTATGTGAACGAAATGATTGAGTTCTCTACTCATTGCCTTTTGCAAGACTGTATAGAAGTGAAGGAAGAGCTAAGAATGTTCTTTTCCTTATACTTCATACTGGATGGGAGAACAAATATAAATACTCTTGCATCCTTTTCAACATCTGTGAGCCATTCACCACACAGACCATCTCAGTGTAGGCTTCAGGAAAAAATGAGGTACAGTGACGCTTTTTAGTTGACACGCCTAATTCCTGGTAGACTGAAGATGAGCTTGGCAGAACTTTTGGCTTGTACTCTACTTATGGGCTCTTTCTACATGTTGTGTGAAAAACTTTGCTTAATATATACTATTCTATAACTTTGAAATTTTTTTAGCAATTTCATACTAGGTTTTAGATCACTCCTTTCATGCAATCATGCTAATCAAGTATGTGGATATACAAATGTATGGAAAGTTGAAATTCAGATTATAAACTATTCCTCAGTACCAAGAATTGTACACATTCAATAACTTTTAAGGAATTTACCTTTCACTTAATAGTTTGAAGGAGGTGACTGACCAAATTTGCCTCTGGTAGCCTAGATGACAGTTTATTCTTTGCTTCTTTAATGAGAGAGCTGCATAGATAGGCCAGTAATTATCATTTTTATTATTCAGCTCAGTCTTTCAGAGATTCTGCATGTTGATTTTTCAAAGTGATTCACAATTATTTTAATGAGATCTGTAGGTGTTACTACAAAAAGGCAACTTAAACTGCTCTCTCAGAGATGTAACTACAATTAAGTATAATTAAGGATATTAACACTTCATTGTTTCAGACCTTTTTGTGTATACCATAGATTTTGAGGCAAGGATTTTGCTATATTTTCCAGTGCTTGCACATATGGTTATAGGTTCAGAAGCTCTCATACAAATGATAATTTGGGACTTGGCAGGGTAGAACATATGTATCAGCTAGCAGAGATCTAAAGCTTTCATTTTACTATAGAAACGTTATATGCAATTCTAGTTGAAGGTGGATTTAACTATTAGTTCATTTTCAGAGGCATACAACTTCTTAATAGTTGTTATTCTTCTAGAAGAAATTGGAGCTTTTTCACAAATCCATTAAAAAAAGTTCAGTCAATTTACATGCTGCTAGTGTGAGAGAAAAAGCGCTTTTTTCATTTTTAGCATAGCTGCACATTCAAACAAGTATCATTGTCTTTATTTCTTGGTGTACAGATGCAGATAGAAGCATCTAGATAAATACAGCAGAATAATTAGGCATGTCAGTGCATGTAAATAATAAAATTCATCAGATCTTCTGATATTATGCAACCTGTATGTACAATGTAATCAACAAAGCAATACTTGTCCTATTTTTCACTCAATAAACAGAGCATGAAGCTGTACATATTAAATATAAAACCCTGGTGAACTGCAAATAGTATTTTAAAGTTAGAGTGCTCATACATGCCCCCCAAATGCTCTATTGTCATTTATTTGTATGGCATTTAATATAAATCACTCAGCTGAACATCTGAATACTTTGAAACAGGGGAGTAAGCTGGAAAGCCAGGGATGTTCCTCTGGAAATTGTTTACTCTGTGGAGCTGTTCATCTGTTTCATCTGTCAAGATGCTCATTCAAAGTCTTGATCTTTAGAAGCACCATACGAGTAATAAATTCACTTCCAAGAACATATTTATTCAGTTCTCCCTCTGCAGGGTATTTGAGTACTAGTCCAATACACATCTGCTCTCTTACATGGAGATTAGAAATGTGAACAATATGGAACAGAATCTGGAAAAGGCATCAAGTTGATGTCTTTGAGAAAAGGCAGATTAATTTTGGAACTTCCTTGACTCCATGATGAAATTACAGCATTCAAAATTGGAATGGTGCTAATGGTATTTTTCCAGAATGATATATATCAGTCCATAGTAGCAACATTGCTATGTGGTTTGTCGTTTCTTATAAATTCACTTTGCATTATAGTGTTAAATGCCATTGCTGTGGCTTTACTTATTTTCCACTTCAGTATGGTATGTGGAACAGAGCAGTAAATATTCTATCAGTAGAGATCAAAGCAGCTTTTGGAGTACTTGATGTGTCTGGCATCTTGGTATATCCGCAGTTCTGTAGAAAAATGTAGAAACTCGTTACAGACTGAAGCATCTGTAAAGAGTTTAAAGTTATATATGGGCATAGCATAAATCTACAAGCAGTGGAATCATACATTTATATAACCCTTGCAGAAAATGGAGCCTAAGACAGAGAATTCTTTCTGTATTTCCAGTTCATCAGTTTTTGGAAACCCAAGTGTTGCTCCACTGCAATTTACCAGAACTACAAATAAAGAAGTTATTTGGAATATTATTCCTAATCAAGTGAACGAGTAAATCATTCAGAAATCATGCAGTTCAAAACCCAGGATTTTTAGTTTTATAACAGCCAGCAATGAACTGTGTGGCAGAGCCTTTTTATACAATGGCTTTGTCCTCAAAATACTCATGCGGAAGGTGGGAAACCCATATTTGATCTTTTGCCCTAAAGCTTTCAAACCCTACTCTCTTGTCTTTCAGGAGTCAGCTCTAAACTTGCTAACAATCTGTTCTTGGGGGTTTCAGCCTGCTCCTCTCTTGGAATTAGTGTTTGAAGAAAAGAAGGTAAGATGCATGGCAGAGGAAGAAAGTGAATGCTTGTGCAAAAGGCCACCTGGCTCTGAATCGAGTTGTCAGTAAAGTTGTCTATGATAGAAAAGCAGTAGGTCCCAGGTCTTGCTCCAAAGACTGCAGCCTATAACTGAAGTAGCATCAATGCACTAGCAGTTATATTTTGAAAGAAAAGTGCTTTCTAAGAAGCTGAATCTATCTAGGGTGTGAGAAATGTACTCTGAAAGGACCTACCTGTTTTTCTGAATTTAGTAATTGGATAAAAGAGTAATTGTGTTATTGGAAAAGCTTTTAGGACTATAAAAGTATATTAGAGGATTACCAAAGGCAATTTGAAGTAGTTATTGCCTAATTTTGGTTTTAAGCTGTACATAAAGAGAGATGGAAGGTCAAGGAGCACAGCTTAGAAAACACTTCTAAAAAACATGACTGTAGTTTTCCTTGTCTTTTTTTTTTTTTTTTTTTAATGATAATTCTAAAAAGCTGTTGACCTCACTTCATTGAAAAAGTGCAAAAGGTATTTGACACTATAGGGAAGTCTAATCAAAACAGATGGACATTGTCATATATGAAGGCAAGTGAAAGACTGATGAATACTTTGCATTATATAGTTAGAGGATTTTCTAAAGTATTCTTTCAATTTAAGAGACTGCCTGGTTGTCATGGGTTGACCTTGGCTAGTGGTCAGTCACCCACCCAGCTGCTTTCCCAGTGCCCCTCCTCAAAAGGACAGAGGAAGGAAAGAAGATGGAAACACTCCTGGGCTGAGATAAATACAGGCAGGTCACTTACCAGTTAGCATCACAGCAAAACAGACTTGACCTGGGGAACATTAATTTAATTTATTGCCAATTAAAATATGTTTGAATGGTAAGAAACAAAAGACAAAAATTAAAACACCTTTACTCTAATCCCCTATTTTTTCCCATGTTCAACTTCAGTCCTTTGTTCTTGCCTCTTTTACCTCCCCCTGGGGGGCAGCCCTGGCCTCCCATCACAGAGGCCTTCCTGCAGCCCCCTAGCTACCAAAACCTGGACATGGACACCCAACGCACTAGTAATCAAGAAAGAATGTCACAAAAAGAAGAAGAAAGTGAGGACACAGGTATATAAAAACATATATCTAGAGAATCATAGATTCACAGTATTGCTAGGTTTGACTGGGACCTCTGGAGATTGTCTAGTCCAACCTTCCAGCTCAAATTATGGTGACCTAAAGCAGGCTGCTCAAGATCTTACCCAGTCATATTTTGAATATTTCCAAGGATGGAAATTCTACAGCCCTTACACTAAAAGGAGGCTTTTTTCTTGCATTTAAATATCATGTATTTTAAGTAAGGACCCTTACTTAAGTCCCGTTGCCTCTTGTCTTATTACTGCATACCACAGAGTCTGGCTCCATCAACTTTACTGAGCCCTATCGTGTATTTGTATGCATGGATAAGCCCCCAGCCTGTACTGGTGCAAGGGGTAATTCCTTCCTGTATGCAGGACTTGGATTTTCCCTTTATTGAACTTAATGAGATTTCCATCTGCACTTTTCTCCAGCCTGTCAAAGTCCTTCTGATCGGTAGCACAAACATCTGGTAAATGAAACACTCCTCTCATTTTCATATATAAGAATGCTTTGTGAGAGGCAAAGAGAATGAATGAGACACAATTAGCTGCCTGGTTGTTGTCCTGTTTGAAAGAATCTGGGAAATGTTGAACTGTGAGCAAGAAAACTTTATGGTTTGGCTTTTTACAAGTGCTTGAAGGCATAAAAGTTTTTATATCCTTCATAAGCAAGCAATATTGCATCTCATGACTGTTAGAAATAACACTGAAAATACAGAGTTTTGTTTTACATGTTTTCTTTGAAGGAAGAGGACTTTCTGGAATAATTCCTATAGGTGTTCTATCCCCCAAATGGGCAGCTAAAATGTAATACTATTTTAAGAAATTAGATATAGCAGCTAATATTTGCAGTCATGGACATGTGTTGTGGATGAATTTAAATACTTCACTCGTAAGAGAGATAAAACAATATATTTATTGATATAATGTAGTGATCTAACAACGCTTAATCATAAATAAGACAGCGACTTAAGATTTCAGATAGAAAGGTACACTTGGTTATTTACTGCACTGAGGAGAGGGCAAGTCAGATGTGTCAGGGAGACCTTCTTATTGAGTCACGAGGTTCAGAGTGGATTTCCTTGCTTCCTAAACTCCTTGAAACAAAGAGGTAAGGAGTCAAGGTATGGTTGAATCCACTCCTAGTCCCAGACTTGGTCAATGGTTTATGTCTAAGCATTATTTGTGTACAATCTAGGATATAACCTTAAGGAAGCTTGCAAAGTTTAGCAAGCTATTAATCACTTACCAGGGTTCTGTTGCATCAAGGAATCTCTTGTGAGGAGTAAGGGATCTTTGCAGCAGGCTTGACCTTGACAAGCATCCCAACTCAAGGGGAGATCCTGCCATGCAGCCAGCTGCTGTGCATAAGAGCTCAGAGGCCTCCTGGCCTGCCTGAAGCTCTGCCTTGCTCCTCCTTGCACTGCCTGAGCAAGGCCTTGGGTGTAGCCAGCACATTGGCCACAATCTGCCTGAGCAAGGCCTGTGGTGCAACTGGCAGCATTTGAGCGAGGCAATGGCCAGACTGAAGGTGAGAAGAAGGGTAGGGGAGAGCATGCTGTCACAACATGGTCACTTAAATAAGAATTTTGAATCTTTAGTGCTGTGGTACTCCTGCTATTTTGAGACTGGAATATACATGTCCGCTATACACAGCTAGCTGATCTTGTCTGCAACCTCTTAAACTGCTTGTATGCAAGGTTATATTGTAGAGACTGTAATGCTGCATCCTTCCTACTTTTTTCCAGAAGTACTGGACAAGGCACTACCTGCAGCTAGAGTCTGACCCTTCACAGAATCACATTATCTCTGAAGTTAGCAGGGACCTCTGGAGATCTCTAGTCCAACCACCCTGCTCAAAGCAGTGTCATCTAGAACAGGTTGCCAACAGATTGTGCAATGGCTTTTTGAATATCTCCATGGATAGTCCACAGCCTCTCTAGAAAATCTATTCCAGTGTTTGATTGCTTTCACACTAAAAAAGGTACCTCAGGACCATTACCAGGTGACTTAGTGCCTCTGTCTCAGTGGGGAACAGATCAGGAGAGATGTGTTGTTGCTGGTCACAGTGGTGAAAGTCAGGTGTAGTTCCTTTGCTTACCTGGCTGACGGGCTTGATTATGTGAGACTCATTAGGTTACAAAAGAAGAAATTGGGAAAGATGAACATTTACATGAAGATATAGTTGTAGTAGCTGGCTAAATTGATTATTTTCTTGAAAGCAATCTTTTGGCATGGAAAAATTGCATTTTACTCCTTCAGTGGAAAAGCATCTGAGCATATTGATCCTACTTACATACCCACTGACCAATATATTGCTTTCATGATCTTTTGTTTTTGCTCAGATAGTGGACTACTCACAGTCGTCCTTCTCACTACTGCCACTGTAATTTAACTTCCAATTTACCTTGTTGTGCATTGTAGAAGCTAGCTTAGAAAAAAGGATAGATCACTTCTTGAAGTCAAAGAGCTATTTTCAGGCATTTCCAGCCTTTTGTGTTTGTCAAATTCATGTAAAACAGCAGAGTTCTGGCAGAGACTTGCAGCAGAAAAATTTTCTTTTACAGGAAACTCCAAAATGACACAAAGTTGGTGGGATGAGATCTTCCACCAGCAAACTACCCTACAGCAATTCAGCAAAAGCTCTGACTGTAGAAATGGGTGGGTATGAAAATGGATCAGTTGATGTGCTATTGTAATAGTAATTAGAGGAATTAATAGAAAATATAGTAATGTTCTGTTACAATCCTATCGGATTCTTGCCATTGCTATTAACAATGGAGGGGCCTCAGTGTTTCACACATCACACTTCAGTATTTTAAAGCACTAGAATGTCTATATTTTGTGTTTTGTGGTAGATACTCAAGCACCCACCAGTTTCTCTCTTGGAGGAAGCAATGCAAACAGCATACACTAGGGCACCATCTACTGTGCCCCACTTCCAGTATGAAGGTATGGTCTTCTAGAGCTTCTCTCTGCCCATGCATGGTGTGCATCTAGGACCAACAGCTGGACTTATTTTCTGGTTAATACATAGTGTGGACATAAGGTCCTAGGACCAGTGGAGAGCAAATCGACCCGTAAACCTACTGTCTGTAAAAAAAAATAATGGACACACCCCGAGTCTAGCACTTCTTATTGCAATCACATTGCTAGACAAAGAGCGCATACACTTTTCTTTCTGCGAATGCAGTAGGAACAAGGAGAAAGCAATTCTTTTTGGTCAGAAACTCCAATCCCTTCATGCAGCCCTCAGTCATGATACTTTACTTGTATTCTTTCCCAAGCTCATTCTAGGAAATGATTTTCTAGCATTTCTGATATTTTTGTTGGTTTTTGCTTCCTACAAGCATAATCCGTGTCCTCATCTCCTTTCTGGGTCTTTCTCCAGGAAATTTTTCAGCTTGAATGGCTTATTTTTGCTTAAGGCTATGCAACAGGGAGATGGCTTCCCTTGTTTCAAGTTAGCTTGCTTAACAAAGGAACATAATTGCTTTGACCTACATACATGCCAGTCAGACATGAGACACAGAAGAAATTCTGACTGAAAAGAGGAAAGCATCAGAGAGTAACTCAGGATGATTTAAAATAAGAGGAATAGGAGTAAAAGGCATATGATTGGGCTGCTTCACTTCCTTGAAACAAGATTATTTACTTGTATCAGTTAAACTGCAAGAACACATGATTCTTAGCTTGAGGACAGAGGAAAAACGTATAGCAAAGAATTTTGTCTATGTTCTAGATGCATATTCCTCTAGTTACCTCTTAGTTAGTGTCTTCTTACCCATCAAATGCTGTGTACAGGTATATTACAGCAGACTCAAATAATTCCATCTATTCCCAAATTGCAATAAAACATATTAAGAGGATATTAGGTAGCTCTATTGTGTCTGTATTGTTTCAGGATGTAAATTTAAATAGGAATCTGCTTCAGTCCCTGTTATATTAATTCTGATACTTTCATCCCTGTATGGGGTGGAACTAGATGGTAAAATACAGGATTTTCTATAGGCTAACATCTTCCTTGTCTAAGAGGTAGAAACAGTTGCCACTGTACCTGCATATGTGAAGAAATTTTTGTCTGTGCTAATCTGAGGTGAAAAGGTCACTCGTGTGCTTGAGGCAAGTCTCTGGAATGAATAAAGATATAATTATATGACAGGTAAAAACCCCTGCTCCATCTTTAATCTCATCAGCACAGTGTGGTACCTTGCCTTGAATGCAGGCCAGCAACCAGCAAGGGTACCTTGCGTGGAAGCCTGTACTGGCAACTTTTCATTACTGTTATCTTGTGCTAGTAAACTTAAACTTGGAGCAGATATGTCTTCCTGTATTCAAAAGCAGCCTCATCTGCAATGCAGATAAACCTTTGCTGGGAGACATTCATTTCTTCTAATGTGCTCTCTGAGAGTTAGCTGTCTCATCTAAGCTTGTTGACTCCTTCGGCAGTCAGTGGAGATGTAATTGGTACCTCCCTACGGTGATTCAACCTACTGGGCTTACATGTCCAACCTAAGAAGGCTTAAAGCACTCTCTGGAGAGGCCAGACACTCTCTCCCAAACATTTTAAGTAGGACTAGGTGAGAGAGTTCTACCTTTGATATCAACCAGAGAGCAAGCATTTTCTGTGTACGGACAAGTATATCTCATGCCATTCATTAGCTTTCATTGCCATTTTTAGTGAACTGAGAGTACCTTTCTGTCAGTTATACCTATATATTTCACGTGGCACCAGCCTTTTTTTGCCTTGTTCTTTTTCATTGAGCTTGTTCTTACAAACCCTTTTTACTCCTTGTTAACAGCCTGGAGTATTGTTTAAAATGAAATGTATAGATTGAAATTTGTATTAACTCATAAGTCTTTGTCATTTTTCTTTTCTGTAATTCTGAGACCTATTAAAATGTAGATGAAAGTATTGGAAATTAATCATGCCTAATGCATTTTATTATTACCGTGCACTGTAAACACTAAATAAAATGGTACTCCAAGAAATCCACATACAGAAAGACAGTCACTTCTTATTATATGCATTCCTGAATAGTCTAAGCATGGATTAACTAGCTCACATTAGCTATAGTATTATTCACTTCTGTGAGACCTTGTTTATAAGAAGGAAATCATTGTGAATAGATCAACTGATATATGAACTTTTCATGGTCAATATCTTGACACAGAAAGCTGTTTTAAAATAAATTAAAAGAATAGACAACAGACAAGCAAAATTAAGGACTTGGATTTATGCATGGCTCACAAAGGGAATGTATTATGAATGACCTTAAGTCATGGTCAATTGCTTTTTGTTTCAGTAATTATTACAGGACTAATCACATTCATAAAAGAATGACATAAATTTGACATATTTTTAGAGAAGAGAGTATATGTGTTATTTGGTCAGAACATGCCCATAGAGCATTTTAAATATCACAAAATCCCACCAAACCAAAAGAAAACCAACTGTGATAGTTTAGATCTATTTTGAATCCAGGCACTAAGACAAAATGACTTACAGTAGTACAAATAGTTATTGTGTTCATTTCTGGAACACTTTAAAAATGCTTCTTTATACTGGCTATCAAATACACTACTATGCTTAATCTTTTTAAATTGCCAAAATCTGAGTTAGTAGGTTAGTCTTAAAGGGATACATAAAGTAAACATGCTAAATTCATTATTGATTATGCCCTTCAGTAAGGTTTGGTAATGAAGCAGCTCATTTTCTATGGACATCTTTTCACTGAATTCTGTAGTTTAATAGCTGTGGTATGTAAGAGTCAACAGTATAATTCATGCTCTGTCTTCATGTCACTATTTATATCGTAGATGAGACTTTCTCAGCAAATAAAAATTTGAGTGAGCTTTAGGTTAAGAAACAAGCAAAACTCAACTATTGACTTCAATGAGGATCAGGATTTTGTTATTGCCTTTTTTTTGCAGAGGCATTTGTCATGTCGATACCTGAGCCTTTGGATGCTGAGAGTTTCAGATCACTCTGAGATTAATGTGAACAAACAGCACTGTACATTTAGTAGAACCAGTCCCCAGCTACCAAAACTGATGTGAAAACAGCTATGACAAAACCTTGCTTTGTGCTGCACGTTTCTGAAATGAAATCAAGAATTCCCAGCAGATCACAAAAAAAGGTGCCGAAGACTCTTTTTTTTTCTTCTTCTTTTATTTAGAACACATCAAAGGGTGTGTGTGTGTGTGTGTGTGTGTGTGAGGGATGTTAAGTGGTTGGTGGCTGAGTAAAATTAGTGGAAAAATGAACCCAGAGGAGGAAAATTAAGGAAAACAGAAGTGGTTGATTGAATGAGATTCAAGTGGTTGCAAGAATAGAGGAAAAACGGAATGAGCTTATACCATGTATTGCAAATAAAAAATGGAGAAATAGTAACTGAATAGTAACTGAATCGTCAAAATTTGTCTCCAGTCATAGTAAGAGACTGGCCTCACCACTAAAACTGCAAATCACATCAACTCCACAGATCCCTGGTCTGAATTAATTAACTCCACACGGGCCAATTAACAGTTGTCAGAGGATATTGTTTTATGATCACTTGCACCAAACCTGAGTAATTAATTTGGCAAAAGAGATGCACAAACTACAGCTTTTCAGGAATAACCTTGGTTGTGTAAGGAATGCAACTTAGACTGACAGGTTGGCAAATTTATAAAATAACAAGCAAATGTAAAAGTGCTTTTTAGGTGGTGGAAACTGAGCCAAAATCTGATTAATACATATATGGAAGAATTATGTAACAGATTGGAGAAAAAATGAGTTTATCTCTCATGTGAATATCTATTCCTTCTTTAATAATGATTACTCCTTCACTGTAGTCTTAAAAGGTCAGGGTTGAAAAAGGGCAAGATGGTAAGGTCATCATATCTTCCAGTAGATGAAATATGCATAGCTTAGATGGCCTTTGCCCTGCAAATATAGAGAAGTTTAAAAAATGTCAACATTAAGTAAGACAAATACTATTGTTTTTTTTTGTTAGATGAACCATCTGCCTTTTTGATGCTAGGATGAATTATGACTACTGCTTGTCAGTAGCAGTGGTGGTATTTGTTTGTTTTTTTTCTCCTGACTGCTCAAAGTTACTCACTGAAGGTTTGAAGGTTTGCATTCCTGGAGCACTAGAGCTTTCTGTAGCCTTTTGACATGGATATACCGTATGGCTTTGCTGGTGGAAAAGGTTACTACCCCCCGCTCCTTATTTTGCTGTCAGAGATGATTGCCCCCTTAGATCTGCCTGCAGACTGCTTATATAAGTTCTCCCTAACCTTTTTCCAAGGAAAATGAGCTAGGGTAGCTTAAATAGTTTAAAATAATAATAGTTCTGCTTCTGTGTTTTTTTTTTTTTTTTTTTTTTGAGTGACTGCAACCTTTTGGTGAAAGCTGCTTGCAGAGAACAGCTCTGTATACATGTGGAAGGAGACAGACACAGGAATACTATACTATCCACCCAGAATTTAACTAGCTTGTTTCTTATCAAAAAGAGCATGCCAGTATGAGTTCTGCCAATGTACTTTACTTCTGCTATACTGTTTCAGAATCTTTCTCTTAGAAAAAGACACACTAATGCACCTGTAGCCCTGCATGAGGTACATTTCCATCTTATAATTACAGAGTCTATCAACTGTAACTTAGGCAAAGTATAAGTAGTCTTCTGGAGTGCCTTGGCTTTATGCATTCAGAGCACTGCAACATGATTTATATCACTGATTTACTGTAACTTGCTCAGAATCAATCTGCGAGTAAATGTTATTTGCTACCAGTTATTAGCACAGTGGTCAGTGGTATCATAACAAACTAGTCTGGGTGTATAAAATTATGCCACTGTAGTATAATGAACAAAGCCAACACAAATAGAGAATTTGATCAAAAGGGCACTTTATATAATGTTTTGCTACCACATTTTCCAGACTGCTGTGAGGAATTAAATTGTTCTGCCTTGCTTGGCTTACAGAAATGCTCATATTTCTCATACTTTCTGCTCTCTACTGAAGTACTGAAGTGGAAAAGTGAATAGAACCGTCACAGTTCTTGGAGCTCTTCTGCATTTGGAATATTCCAGGGTGTTTTAAATGATCTCTCTAAGTCATTAACTAGGCTACCATGGGACTTCTTCTACCTTTGTAACTTTCTCTTATCTCAATATTATAATTCAAATTATAACCAAACTGTGAGTCAAGGCTATATTTGCTGTAGCCTTGGCTCAGGCATTCTTAATGTTTTATAGCATATTCAAAAGTAATGTTAATACTTCAAGAATTTTATCTTTTATGAATACAATAATTTAAAGAATTATTTCATAGAAGTAGTTCAAATGATCTGAAATTATTTCTTTTCTTCAAAGTTCTTTCCTTCTTTCTGAACATGAAATCCCTGTCATACCGATTGGTTGAAATTAAAACTTATGATCTTGTCTAGGTTTACACGAAGCCTTGGAGAAATGTAAAGGGAAAGAGCTGTACTGAAGAAACTTCATGATGCCTAAAAACAATGATAACCATTGTCTAAAACCACGGGTTAAATTTCTTTATTTATTTTTTCCAGCTGATGACCCGGGACTTCATAATATCCCTTTATTCCTTGGAAAATTGTTTTAAAAAGCTTTCTGTAATCAATTTTCATAAGACAATTTCACTGTAGATAATATCATATTACTGCAATGAAAACTCATCAGCACAACACTGTCCTACATTTTCTTATGGATCTGTAATAGTTACAAAGTGTTTTTTTTTCTTTTTCCTAGTACTAGCTCACTGAAGAAGAGAAGGCATTCATGTTTACCTGTACTAAGAAGAAACAGGTATTATTAATCAATAAAAACATTACTATGTGTTAGTCTTTGATGTGCTATTTTCAACATGTAAAACCCAAGAAAACTTTGAGTTGTCTCAAAAATCAGTAGAAATAGATCTCCTGATGGATTCATGGAGTGGATTCATTCAAGCATTCAGTTTCCCTGAAGCCTAACAGAAATCACTCTTCCCCCCCCCCCCCCCCCCCCCCCCCCCGCACTGAGTTTTAAAAGGACTCTTCCAAAGTAATAATACATTGAATGGTGGAGTAGAGGTGAAGTTGTAGGTAGTTACTTGTGTAATGCTTCCAAATCTGTCAGGAAACTGCTATAATTATTTTCTCATAGTCTAAAAAAACACTTGACAGATCCTAGAAATAGATCACATTGAATAATATTGCAGCAAGGAATGTGAAAATATTTCTGTAAACAAAAAGGAATAGAACAGAACTTTTAAAATCTCCAGTCCCAGTTTTCTGTAAGTATTGCTTGAGGTCACAATATTATTATGATCACTGAAAGTACAAATGTCAGTTAAATTTCCATTTCATATATCAATTGACAACAAATCAGTGTCCATTCATGGCTTGCTTTTATTAGATTAAAAAAGAATCTTAGCACTATGTATGCCATCTTTTACTATCTTTTCTTTTGTATTTTGGTGATTTTTCTTACTTCATGAAGACCTTTTGAAGGTAGATATACCTTTTTAAACAATCTTTTCTATAAAAACATTTTACAGGTTTTCATATTCATCAATATCTATACAAGATCATAAAAAGTAGCTGAAGGGCTGTTGTGGTTTAATCCAGCAGGCAGCAAAACACTACACAGCTGTTCACTCACTCCCCTCACAGTGGGATGGGGGAGAGAATTGGGAAAAAAGGAAAACTCATGAGTTGGAATAAAGATAGTATAATAAGAAAAAAAAAGTGGAAAAACAACACCATAAAAGACTACACAAAGCAAGTGATGGGCAATGCAGTTACTTACCATGAACTGACGGATACCCAGCCAATCTCTGAGCAGCAGCAGCTCCCTTTCCAACTCCCCCCAGTTTTATAGCTGAGCATGATGTCATATGGTATGGAATAACCCTTTGGTCCATTTGGGTCATCTGTCTTGGTTCTGCCCTCTCCCAGCTTCTTGTGCAACCCCAGCCTTCCCAGTGGCAGGGTAGTGTGAGCAACAAAAGTCCTTGACTTGGTGTAAGCACTGCTCTGCAACAACTAAAACATTGGTGCGTTATTAACATTATTTTCATCCTAAATCCAAAACACATCACCATACCAGCTACTAAGGAGAAAATTAACTCTATCCCAGCCAAAACCATGACAGGGGCCTTGCCCTGAGATTCTGGTGCAGCCGCAGTATAGGGTTTCCTTGTGCCAAAGGCTGCTGCTGAAACATCATTCTTAATAATTTCTGATAGTGCTGTTTTCTCTGAATTTCTTCAATGATGAAGAATTCCCTTGTACTTTTAGCCATCCTGTAACAAAGGGTTCCAAAATTTAACTCTATTCCATGTGGAAAACAATATATTCTTTACTGCATGTCTCAGCTCAAGAAATAATACCAGTTTTGCTTTTCCCTAAACCACAGACATATACAATCAATGCTAAAAGATCTCTGGGTCAAAATTTGGACAGAAGGTTCTACAAGCCCTTCTAATATCTTTTGCTGAAGAGAAAAGCAGGGTGTATATTTTTACACTCTACCCAGGAGGATTAGGTTATGTAGTATGTATGCTAGTGCCTACATATTACCTGAAGGTATGAAATCTCAGTTTTCTGGGTTTCAAGGAGCATTGCCTACAAGGCTTTGACATGCTCCAGTTGTTTGAATCAGAAAAGCTGCCAACTGCTGTTCCATTCACACTTTTCCAGACAATTACACCTTTGATTTAGCCTCAAGTACTAAGTACTGAGTACTCCAACAAGTAAAACAGGCTTATGAAATTTTGTTTTATACAGAGGCTTCCTCACCATCTTCCTTTATGAGATCATTGCTTTCAGTGTAGCAATGAGTAGAGAGAGGTATGTAAAGATGTGAAATGGAGAAATGCAGATTCTTCCATTCTCTCCTAGTTTCTGTGAAATGGACCCTGTGTATGCATATACACACCTTGTTTTGCCTTCTTTGAAATCCTAGTGGTGGCTGCAGGAACTGATGTGCTGTATGCTTTGGTGAATACTCTCCTGTGTAGTCCAGGGCCAGCGAGAGAATGTGTTGTAGAGTATTCACGACAGCTTCGAAGACTGTCAATGTGTGAAGTTTCCACTGAAATGCTAGGTTACAGGTGAATAGGCAGCGTGTGCCCACTGTTGTGACATTCCTCTTCCCTTCATTGATACCAACCAATATACAGAAGTAATCTTGTCAGTATTCTGCTAATCACATGGTCATAACCAATAGAGTTTATGTCAGGTGTATAGACATCCTTCTTTCTGGTAGCTACCAAAAGCAAGAGAGCAAACAGAAAATGACTCCATATGTTACTACACACTAACTGGACAGACATGTTAAAGAATGTCTCTGCAGTAGGAAGTCTGTTTTAGCTTGCTGAGTGATTTTCAAGTCTCAGCAATGACTATTAGGATCACCTGAATTCACCAGCTGCAGATGGCTTGAGAGAGTCTTTTAAGATAATCAATGAATTAGGAACAAACTTCAGTCCAGGTAAGATCAATGTGATTTATTTATTTATTTATTTCCTTTCAAACCACCACTGAAAATTTAGATGCAATGTATTTAGATTAAACACTTCTGAACCACATGCTTGGTTATTTCCATTTAAGTCAACAGTACTACTCATATGAGAAACTGAAGTGAGTTCCTCTTTATAGTGGCTTTTTGATGTACTTACTCAGGCACCTTTTTATTAGTTATATTAACAATCTTCATTAATGTTATGAAAAAAATAGCTCTTACTACTACTAAATATTGCTAAATACTAAATTTTACTTTTAAAAGGAGTAAGACTAACATATTCCACTTCAGTACTTTGCTGAAGCTGTTAGAACAAACTTGCCTAAAAATATCTATTTGTTATGCCAGAAATACATCAATTATTTTGTCTGGTCTAGACTGTAACTTGAAGGAATCATAACTTTAACACAGAGGTTCAATTTTGTTTGATAATCTTTTGTCATTTTTATGTGTTGTATAATTGATGTTTATAGTTTTCCAAGAAGCTTCAGTGTTTGTGCCTAATGGATTTATTGTGTAGTGTATTTCAGTAACTAGACAAAAGTAGCTGTAGAGCTCCAAGTGTGCTATCATGCAGTCTTGAACACTAACTTCCTATAGTACGTGTAGTGCTTGTGTTACCTTGAAAGCTGAAAAAGCTAAGTGATTGGACTTTTTTATTACAGATTTTAGTAGCAATTGCAGTCAGGATATTTCAAGGTCATATTTTAAGTGAGGTGATGATTCTTGGTCAGGTATAATGGTGATAAAAGGTGGATGATTATAAGGTTTGTCACCTATGAATTAAAATATCATTGAAACAGTTGTGACATTCTGGTTGCCTATAGCTGAGATCCAAAAGAGAGACACCTCTCCAGACCTTGCTCATCTCATGGAATCACAACAGGCTGATGTGTATAGCTCCCTAGATGACCATTTACAGTAGAAAGTGACTTGAAACAGAAGTACATTTGGCTTGTCTTCAAAAAACAATACATAAACCCAGACATCTGGCCTTTTGAGATTCAGCTCTGGAATGATATATCTCAGCCCTAACTTCAGCTTTAAGCTATGTATTTAGCAATAATTTTAATTTTTAACCTTCCTGAAGTAAGAATAGTTTGATTTAGTTATTCTTTTCTTCACCATTCATTTCTCTCGTCCCTGTTTGTCCTGTGTAGATATTTTAAAACAAAAGCATGATCTCCTCTTTTTCTGTTCCTTCTCTTTTTCAGTCTCTTGGGAAAGAGCCTGACTGATTGTCATCCCTCTTCCTACTAACAGTGGATCTGTGGAAATATGAAAAAAATCATGTTCATTTCAAAAAAATGTTCATTAAAAAAAAAAGAGATTTTTTTGGTGATTGTTGTCTTAGAGAAATCTTCCTTTAGAGGCCTTCAATGGCTCTATTTTGCCTACTCCCCACTGACTGTGTTGGATATGCAATAAGTTGCTGTAGAAGAACTGCCACATTTAAAGTTGCAAAACACCAAATGGCGCAAAACAGATCTCTGTAGTGAATTTTCAGGAGTTCTCTTCTAGTTATTTCCATGTTCCTTTGCTGCTAATATGTTTAATCTATAAGTAAATGTAGTGGTTTCTGTAATAGGGACATTTATTAAATATGAAGTAGGTGTTTGGATGCTTGATTTGGAATAAGTGTCTTACGATTGCTTTCCCAAATAAGCTGTGAGTGCATGCCTGTCTTCTTTTAGCAAGTGGCTTTGTAGTAACTAGAATGGAACATAAAAACAAGTGCTTGAATAACAAAGAGTTGCTTATTTTTTTATAAGCACAGCTCTTTGAGGTCCTCTGTCCTTATGGGTTCAACAACCCTCTGTCCTTTTTCTGCTGTAGTCAGATGTGTTATCATCATTTCTCTGGATGTGAAAGGAAACAGGGTTATGTTCCTATTCTAGCCCCTTCTTTACACACTTTGGAAGTGGCATGCTAGTAACATACTGCAAATAACTAGATGCAGACAAATAAATACCTTTTTTTTTTTTTTTCCTCCCTGTTGATGTGTAAATAAAGTAACCAAACTAGTCCCCATTCTGCAACTTGTGGTAGAGAAAATTGCAAGAATATTAACTGTTTGAATAGGAAGTGAGTCAAATGGCTAATTTGCAACAAAATATAGCCTTTATAGGTGTAGGAGTAGTGATGGCAAGGTGACAATAATATGTCAGGTACAAAATTGGGCTGTATTGGACTTATAGTGGCAGTCTGATAGTCTGGTATGAAGAAGGAAACAATTAATTCATAAGCCATATAATCATGTATGATAATGCTTTGCTAGCCCTGCCTTGGCTGCTTTGAAGAGTTGTTTCTCAGTTTTGGGCCCATAGGGTTTGTGTATGTGCAAATTAACCTGGACTGCATTCAGTTTTTCCATGTAAAGACCTTCTACTGTACGCAGATTCCATTTCAAGAAGACTGTGCGCATATAGTGCGGATGTGCATGTGATTGCTAACCAATACCAAGCCAGACTAGTGGGCGAGGAGGACAAGAGTCATGGGAGTGGGCATATGGCTATGTTGAATGCTGGATATACTAAACAGTGAGAATTGGCTACTACAGAGACCAGGAGATCCAGGACACCTGGAGATACCATGAGGTCTGGGGGTCAGCTGGTAAGGCCAGAAGTTGTGACCATCTATGGAGAGACCCGTCTACATGTGTCATCTGTCCATGAGGCCACTCAGTACATTGGGTGTCCACCCAGGCTAGTTAATGCATAGGTCCATAGTGTGTGCATGTCTGCACGTGCGCATGCTGGGCATGAGGGGCTCTGAGTATCAGCAACTGGAGTGGGGCTGCAGCCTCAGGGACTTGTATGTTCAAGTTCCAGCAATGGGAAGACCTGCGACCCAGGAGCAGCTACTGCACAGACAGAATGTCTGAGCCCAACTGCTGGAGGAGTTTGTGCAGTGTATGTGTGCATAGGGGTGCATATTTTTCACTAACAGACCTTCATCCTCACCTGCCAGTGACAGGAACAAGATAAGGTCGTTGGTGAGGTTATATTTGTAGGAGTGCCGTTTTCTTTCTGTGTTATCTATGCTGCTGGACATATATGGACGTATATGATGTGTGTATGGGTATATGTGTGGGAATACATGCCCAGTCTTGCTAGTGGCTAGACTTGGGTACATGGAGATATCATAGGCTTGGCTCTATTGGGCTACCAGATTTGTCAGCTCCAAACACTGCATTTTTCTCAGTTTGGTTACCAAAATGACATACACATTATTTGCATGCATAATTTGTCAGTGGCACCTCCTCCTTACTTTGGCCAAACACAGAGAAAACTGAAATAGAATAATAGAATCACAGAATCATTCAAGTTGGAAAAGACCTCTATGACCATCTGGTCCAACCTTTAACCTAGTACTGACAAGTCCATCACTAAACCATGCTACTAAATTCTACATCTACATGTTTCTTGAAGACCTGCAGGGATGGTGACTCAACCACTTCCCTGGGCAACCTATTCCAATGCTTCACAACCCTTTCAGTAAATAAATTTATCCTAATATCCAACCTAAACCTCCCTTGGCACAACTTGATGTCATCACAGGCCAGCCACTTTACTAGATTTCCAAACTGCTTGTCAGATGTAGTGAACAGAGGGAACAGCCAAACCATGAAGTGGAAAGCAGTGTGACAGATCCCACGCAGACATCTGCAATTGCTCCAAACTCTCTTTTGGAGTCTCACTACCAAATTATGGCCACTCAAGAGAGGGGTATTATTCCAAGGAGCGTTAATAGACAATATACAATGTTATCAAATTTTGCTTGGGGTTTCTGTACAAAACATCAGGAAATGTTTGCTACACAGGGAGTAAGGGTATCAGCCTTTGCTTCTGTGGGCAGGACCACTGTTAAAAATGTTATGGGGTGCAACAGCAAAGGATGGTGGACATAAACTATGTTATGGCCCTATAAATGACTTCCTGAAATGCCAATGAAGCTAAATAAAATCTATCTACCTAAAGTTTCAAGCAGATAGAATTTCATTTTCTCTACTTTCAGTATTACAGAGTTGATATGAAGCTAAATAAAATCTATCTACCTAAAGTTTCAAGCAGATAGAATTTCATTTTCTCTACTTTCAGTATTACAGAGTTGATATCTCTGAATCCTGAATCAGCCAAGAACCATATCAAAGCAGGGCTTGTTAGGTGAGACAACTTATTAATACAGAAAAGGGCTTTTTGAAGTACCATAGACTTGTTCAGGATGAAAGATGATATAAATGTAAATCATTACTGTTAATTGCAGTGATTCACATTTTTCTATTACTGCCCACAAATTGCTTTGGTATTGTTTTTATAATGGTGTGTGTGTGTGTTTTGTGAGTTGGGGGGGAGAATAGGGAGAGGCAGAAGGAGAAAGTGAAGGGAAATACCTTCCCGTAAGAGATCTGAGACTATCTGCTGTATGGAAGATATGTTTGCAGCTGGTGAAAGGTATACTTGCTAAATAAATGATGTTGTTCTCTTTTCTATAAGTTTTTCAACAGGTAAGAATGGCTTTAGTATTTGGTGACTGGTTTTAGAATAATGTTAAGAGGCAGTAATCTTGCAGAAAACACTGCTACTTTAGATGGACAGACGTGGAATAAATAGTTTATAGATAAACCCTTGTGAATAGATGTGGCATGTCTGAGGCTGGTTATGGATCTGCTGTGTTAATTGGTGAGAATGAAGTAGAGTTCTCCAGGAATAAATCAGAGCTGTCAAACAGTATCTAAAATAATAGTCATTTCCTGGTTGGTACAGATAATAATGCTAATGGTTGTCAGTGGAATCTTCGTACAAAAGATATTACATTTCCCTACTATTTTATCTCTTAGTAATGTTCTTATTTTCTTTTCACTGGTTACAATCTCAAAAGATGCACACTATTAACCCTCAGCTGTTCGCAACAGAATCCACTACCAGAATTCACTAGTCAGCTATGAATAAAGCAGAGACATTTCCTAGACTGGTTTGTATTGTCAACAATTTAAGCACATGCACAGCTGAGTTAGGTTTAAGACCAGCACACACTTATCAGGTCTTCTGGAAAGCTGCTTTCTCAAGATTTTTATTTTTTTTTTTCCTGAGGTGAGTATGGAAGACCTTATCTGGACTGCAGGTTGCAATATGTGTGTCTTGTATCTTCCTAAAGTCCTTCAGAAATGGTGGAACATTTGAATTATCTCAATGGCAAGGTTACCATAGCTAAAACTGAAGTGAGAAAGGACAGATCCTCCCCTTTCACATGGGATAAAATTCTGTTTCAGGTAAAGCATAAATTCCAAAGAAAATCACAGAATTAAGGCTCCTGTGAGCTTATACTTTATTTGGGGTTCTTTCAGATGTAAAGCTATATATTTTCTTTTGTCCTTTTTCATTTTTTATTAAAAGCCTCATTGTCTAAGCTTTCTTTACTTCATGATGTTTTCCTAACATGGCATTTTCTAATATTAATTCTTTACCATCTTCAAATTTATTTCTTCTTTTGCACATACTGGGAATATGAGTGTGTGTCCATTGATATTGACTGGGCAGACATCCAGAAAAAAAATTCAGATAATTTCAGATTTCAGAACCAAATTTCTTGGGGATTTCAATGAAACTTACCTCCTAAAACTTCAGAGACTCTCCCAAACCACTTCTTGTCTCCTTGAATTTGTCCAAGAGCCTGGATTTCTTGCACTCTTTGCCTGTCAAGTACTGTAATTTGACCTATGTTATCTGATGATTACTAGCACTCAGGCAGACTTGGCGTAATAAAAAAATGGTAAAAATGTCCAGCATTAATCTTGGTTAAGCGTTCATAAATACATATATATTTTAATTAATTTACTTAATTATCTTGAACTAGATTAAAATTTAGACTTTGGTATTTCAAATGTATCTGAAATGCAGCCATATCAAATTTGATAATGTCCTCAGCAGCCTAAAATATTTTAACTGATTGGGAAAGAAGAAATATACAGTGAGTTTTAATCTCATTTGCAATGGACTCTATTCTAGTCTGGCTTAAATGGAAATAATGAGATTTAGATAACCAGTTGTTCAATGTGTGTAGGAGATAACATAGTTAAGGATCAAAGGTCTGATTTTAGATGTCTCCATTTTAGACTTCCCTAATGGCTTAATTTCCAGACAAACTCAGCAGTTTCTTAAACAAACAAATATAAGGAAATGACACTTGACCTAGGACTAGTTTGCTAGCCATATGTATATGGAAACATGCCCCATACCTACATGGGATAGAGAGGTTAAGATTAGGATACTGCATGCATGTCTGTAGGAGTCTATATGTAAGCAAGGTGTTAAAACTTCCATTACAGTCAGTAGAGACCACATGCAGATGTTACTTGTGAGAAGCTGCACTTTAGTGGAACAGGTGCTATAGGTCAAGCAAAATAATTCATGCCATCTAAATGAAATTAGACCCCTATGTCTTGGTAATTGAATATAGCACCTAGTCAGTATTGTACAAGGGGAAACTATGAATGGCTCAGCTCACCCTAAAAGAGATACATTGGACTATTACTTTGCTCTCTATTTATATAGCATATAGTACAATGGAGTTGTTGTCCATCACTAGGGATACTACATACTATTAACACTGGTAAAGTGTTAGAATAGTTTCAAATGTAGAGTTTTGTAGATTAGTGTGTTATGAGGATAAATGCGTATTAAAAGACTGTGACTTGCTCTGATACTGTTGTAATGGAGGCTGCATAAATACCTAAGTGAAACAGATTTGCAAAAATCAGCTTGTTCATGAACAAAAAGGAGCTACGTTAGCTGAATAAATTATTTGCTGAAAATAGTTCCCTTGACTCTTATACCAAAATTGCTTTACACAAACAATAGAGCATATTGTAGGAAGATGTTTTTCTGTTCTGCCACTTACTCAGGAAAACATAAAAAAATGTTTAGCAATTAAGTACTTTTTGTTCAAAATATCTGGCTTCACTCTAGTTACTGCAGTGTGATTTATTTAAAGTTCCTTTTAGTGGAGGCTTTGCCTTGGCATAGGGAGGTGAAATAGTATTTTAAGAACCTGTCCTGATCCTTCTGGGTATGCAGTATGAGTCTTTGCTTCTCCGTAATTAAGGAGTTTATTATTGAAGAGGAAAGCCTATTTTATCCTTTGAATAGGGAGTGTTGTGTGACTAGAGATTTATATTATTATTATTTTTTTTTCATCTAAATACTGAAAATAAAACCACAGTTCTTCAAAGCCAAGTGAGATAGTTCTGCAGCTGGACTTCAGCAGCATCATGTCCTGTTATCATTCACTCATCCATAGATACAGATCACAGGTATATCTTATCATACAATATTGTCCTTAGGGTGTTAAGGATGGATATCATTGTTTTTGCAGCAGTACTTTACTGAGTAAAGAAATGAACTCAAGTGACTAGGCTTCACTGTAGGGAATGTATGCTGAACTCATCAAACATTAGAGGTACAGAACTGTTTGGACTGTTGTGAAGAGTATGGGTATCTTAAGCACTATGGGGAATGCTATAATTACACTGAATTCTGAAGTCATCCAAGGTAAAGTAGAATGAGAATGGAACTGCTTTCTTTGTGCTAGTATTTTTAACTCTTGTGTTGGATGGTTGTCTTGTAAGATTAATCTGGAGAAGTCCCAGCCTCCAAGACTGCTGGCGTTCAAGAAGCGTTTGGACAACACTCTTAGATACGTGGTTTGATGTTTTGGGTCGTCCTTCGGGGACCCAGGAGTTGAACTTGATGATCCTTGTGGGTCCCTTCCAACTTGGGATATTCTATGATTCCGTGATCTCTTCATGAGTATGCCAATATAATTGTACAGGCTCAGGGTATCCTGGTATTTCACAAATAAATGTTTATAGCTGATTATCCAAACAAACCAGATCCTATTTGAGTTTTCACCCCTTTTCATCCCTTTTTATGGCAAAACAACTGAAAGGTCATAGAATGTTTAATTTTCTTTCTTTCTGGGCTAGGAACTTCAGGGCTGAAGAACCAAGAAGATTTCAAATCATAAAATAGAGACATAAATACCAAAATATGCCATAGCTTTGACTTTCTAGTATGACATACATGAAATGTGAGCTCCACTTAGCTTTATGTTCTTTCTAAAGAGATTATGAAAGTTTTCTTTGAGCAAAAACTATTCTTATCTGTAACTGTCAGATACATAGTTATAACTGCATATTATTTCATTAAAAAATCCTTTCTTACAAAGATTTTTCATTATTTATGTTTATGAATTATAAAGTTGGGTTTTTTTTTTTGGCCTTTGAATTTTATGGTGATTATCATATAAATATGAGTAGATTTAGAATGAAAAAAATTGGAAATATGTTCTTAATTACATGTAGTAGGAATTGCTACTCTCAGTAAGGTTCTGTTATAGCAGATTGCTGATGATAAGCCGTTATTCATTTTTAGAGACAAAATGCTATTTTTGGTATTTGACTTGACAAATTTTTGCTTGAATGCCTTTATGCAGTTTTCAATCAAAAGCTACTCTGTGCTGTGCAAATTGCAACAAGTTGAAAGATAACACACTCCATCAGAAATGTGCTGTAATACACCTGATACTCTGAAGTGAGACCATGAAAATGAAATGTCATTAACCCTAAATCTGTTCATTAGACAAAATTCTCATTTGAAGAAATGAAGTTTCCATAATCTAGCATTATTAAATGTATATCCTTATGCTCACTTCTGTGCAAGTATTTCATGTGCATCTGCATACAATTATCCATACATACTTTATTTCCAGATACAGATTGTAAAGCTGAATTTAAATATTAGAATATATATTGGAAACTTTAGGGTGTAAACATTGTAAGAAGGCTGTAATGATTCTAGAAAGAAATCTTAATGTTTATTCATTTCGTTCTGACATCCATTCTGGGATGCCTTTAATTTGCGGTGTTAGCAGTGGTTAGATAAGTCTGAACTGGACCCAAATGGTGAACCGGGTATAATGTTCTGCTGAATGTTGCTCCCAGTCCATAGGGCTGTTACCTCTGCTGGTACCTCCAGCTCTTGGAGCCACTGCTCTGCGTTGGCTTGTGCCTGAGGCTCATGCTGGTGCAGCAGCCAGCGCAGGCAGAGCCCCGGTGTTCCCTGATGGCACTCACCCCTGTGCAGGGGGATCCCCACATGGAGCGCATGACCTCTGCCTCCCCGCAGTCATCCTGGACAATGCCGTTGGGCTCCCAAGGCACGGTTTGCCTCAGGTTGTGCAAGACTCCATACAGCACACCGGCAACAGGCAGCGCTGTGGAGGATGCTGAGCTGTTCTCATTGCCCTGCTGGAGGAGCAAGGACAGGCAGCAGAGCTGTAGCTCCAGAATGAGCACAGCTGGAGCCCATGGAATCAGCTCCTCAGCAAAATGCTCCCCGATGCTGTGGCAGCCAAGCTGTCAGCACCTCATGCCCGCATTTCCTGACCAAGTTTGGTACAGACACTCACATACAAAGCATTTGTTCAAGTAAGCAATATATATTGCAATTTTTGCAGAGGTCAGAGCTCCTGGAGTGAATGGACAGTCCCCAGGAGCCCAAGTGGTCACTATCCAGCTGGAAAGAGGAGTCTCTGCTTTAAGCCTCCCTGCAGCGGTCTCTTCAGCTGCATGGGGTGTGCCTCCCCCAGTGCTGGTTTTGCTGTGGAGAGGACACAGGAGCTATTCCCATTGTCCACTGAGCAGCATCTTCTCCATGGCCAGCGTGCTCAGCTCTGGGGCATGTGGAAAGCAGGGTGTCAGTTAGTCAGCCACCGTAATCATCGCTGGTGTGGGGCTGGAAATTCCTCCTGTGCATGCTTGCCACGAGGGTGGTGGTCAGGAGGTGCATGACAACTGTCTTCGCCGACCTTCTGTGGGCTATGGATTAAACCCAGGAATGTCAAGGCAAAGAAAATTGCCGAAACCATGGTCTGAAAGAGTTGAGAGAGAAGGGGGGTCAGTGGGGCTGGGTGGGAGGTGGCTGGTGGCAGAGGGAGCTTGGGCAGGAGCCGCAGGCCCCTGGGGTCAGGTAGGAGAGGAGTGAGGGAAGTGGGAGGCAGCAGGGACTGCGGCCAGAGCCGGTGGCGACGGCCGTGAGCCCTTCCCTGAGTGGCTGGGCCCTCGATGCAGGCTTAGCAAGCCCTCGGGGGGCTGGCATTTGTGCCCCAGCCCTGGCTCAGCCCACCCTTCCCCCCACTGCTTCACTCACCTCGCCAATGGCTCAGGCCAAACTGCAGCAGCGCTGTCTGCTGCTGCCCTAAAAGCAGCCCCCACATTGTGACACGTCCTCTGTGGTGTCACCTGTGCCCCCACCCCACCACAGGCCCCCCAGCCCTGCCCTCAGTCTCCACACAGGCCTTGGGGTTGCCCAAGTTTGGAGGCATGTGGCTGGACGGAGCTCCTTGGGCTCCCTTTGCACAGCCTGTGGGAGCCCCCAGGGCCATCTGCGGAAAGAAATTTGGGTGAGGTAGCCCATGGACGCTGTGCTTCTCGTGTGCCACCCGGTGAGACAGGCCAGCTCCCTTGGTGCTGGCCTCGGTGCCTCTGTGACAGTGGCAGCTGGGTGCTGGTGGCCAAGCCGGTGGTGGGATGGGGCCTCTCCCAGGCCAGATCCATGTGCCTGCAGTGCTGGCGCAGTGCTTCAGAGGAGACATTTCTGAACAGGGATGAGGCTGTGCGGGAGGGGAGGTGCCCAGCATTGTGGGATGCTCGTTCCTCCCGTGCCTGTGAGGAAAAATCTCAGTAATTTTTTCAGACAGGATCTTCTGTGAAGCTATTTTATTTGCTATTGCAGTGTTGAGCGTCCTGCATGCAGGAGCGCCCAGCAAAAGTATATCATAACCTTATATTCCCTATTCGCGGGACTTCTCACAGTTATTTTTCAACGGTCTTGGGAATCTGGAGAGGTCCCAGTTGACTGGAAGCTGGCAAATGTTGTGCCAATTTTCAAGGAGGGAAAGAACAAAGACCTTGGCAACTACAGGCTTGTCAGTCTCACGTCAGTGCCTGGTAAAATTATGGAGAAAATTATCCTGGGAGTTACTGAAGCGCACCTGGGGGACAGTGCAGTCATAGGTCATGGCCAACATGGGTTCATGAGGGGCAGGTCTTGTTTAACAAATTTGATTTCCTTTTATAAGATCACCCATCTAGTCAATCAAGGGAAGACAAGGGATTGTCCCACTCTGCTCTGTGCTGGTGCGGCCTCACCTCGAGCACTGTGCACAGTTCTGGGCACCACAGTACAAAAAGAACGTGAAACTACTGGAGAATGTCCAGAGGAGGGCAATGAAGATGGTGAAAGGCCTAGAGGGGAAGATGTACGAGGAACGGCTGAGTTCACTTGACCTGTTCAGCCTGGAGAAGAGGAGGCTGAGGGGGGACCTCATCGTGGTCTACAGCTTCCTCACGAGGGGGAGTGGAAGGGAAGGTGCCGATCTATTCTCTTTAGTGACCAGTGATAGGACCCTTGGGAATGGTGTCAAGCTGCGACAGGGGAGGTTCAGGCTGGACATCAGGGAGAAGTTCTTCACCGAGAGGGTGGTGTCACACTGGAACAGGCTCCCCAGGGATGTAGTCACGGCACCAAGCCTGTCGGAGTTTAAGAAGCGTTTGGACTGTGCTCTCAGTCACATGGTCTGAATTTTTGTGTGGTCCTATGTGAAGCCAGGAGTTGGACTTGATGATCCTTATGGGTCCCTTCCAACTTGGGATATTCTATGTTTCTATGGTTCTATACCTGAAAGGTGAAAACAGGTATAGTTATGACACTGGAAGCCACTAGAACCTTATAAACCTCTAAAACATCCTGAGCCTTAGTTGTCTACTGTGTTAAGTGTGGTGGTACACTATACCAGCACCCAGCCAGCCACCATGGCATGGGAAATATACCGACACAGTATCCCACAGTGTGTGGGTATGGCCACAAGCATTAGTCACCACTGAGTGGAGTGTATAGGAAAGGAACAAAAGCCCTGTAAGACTTATTACATAGAGATTGTCATTTTAGCTAAATTGAGGTTATTTTAAAAACTTTTTTTCCCGAGTTTTTAACTTGCTTTAAAGTTTCCTTTGGAACATAACTGAAGTTTGAGCAATGTAATTTATAGGTCCACACGTGGATGTTAGTTGATGCGAAATGCTTGAATGGTTCATACCCTGATTGCTTTGAAATCTGATATATCATGAGCAGGAAGATGAACAGTTAATGGAAAACCCTGAAAATCTATGCATATTCCTGATTCATGCACTCCTAGATTTATGATTCAGATATGGTTCTATTATATTGTTAATTTTCCTAAGATCAATGAGTAATCAATTTTCGACTGTCATTTCCATAACTGTGCAAATACAGTAATGTAATCCTGGAAGCCAAAGATACAAAATTATTTCAAATACTAAGCATTTAGATGTCACTGATTCAAAGCTTTGTACATGATTAAGACTAAATAATGCATTTCTCAGTTTTAAAAATGGCTTTAAAACCATATATATTAGATAATTAAATTTCTATGTATTAGAAGTAAAGGGCTTGATTTAAATTTTTTAGCCCATAAGTGTTTATGGAAATACTTAAGCATATCTTCCAAGTTCCGTGTCTTACTATGTATTCAAAATAGTGAAAGATATCTGCTATGTATGTTTTTACTTTTCAAGATAAAAATTAAGTTACATAGATATGCTTTTTCTGGTTTCAGGTGCAACTATAAACCTGTAAGACTAGAGATCATAAATGAAAATCTCAAGTTCTCCAGTTCAGAAGGAAGACTTAATCCCTATGCTTTATAAAAATTTGAGCTGAAATAAGAACTAAGAGTAATGATGCAGATATTTTGGTACCAGATATTAGCCAAAGATATTAATTATCTTAATTAAATGGAAGTGGAAGGTGTAGCAACTTTCTCAAAAGATGATTTCTAATAGAAACATAAATGTGCAGGGAAGAAAAGGACTTTTGCAGTTCACTGTTTCTGGTAATGTTTTGTTTAAAAGGTTGCATAAACTATGCTATGGTTATATTGCTGAGTTTTCTTATGAATTAAGACATTAAGTTTGTTTTGGATAAAAAATTACTATTTAACTAAAAGTTATAAAAATACTTCAAGTAAGTGTTCCCCTTAAAAGTTACCTGTAACAGAGTAGTGAAATTTACACAAAACTGAGATTAAAACTCAGTGATGACTTGACGTCTGCACTATTTTTCTCAGATTATAGATTTATTATAGATTAATAGATTTTTATTTTTATTTTTTTTTTAGTTTTCAGAAAACTCAGTATCAGCTTTCACAGAATCACAAGCAGGGACACTTAGAGCAAATTACAGATTTTAAATAATAATAACTCCACCTGCAACGGATAAAAACTTATTTTTTAAGTTGATTTGTTATGCAGTAGGATTTGGAAGGGAATAAATTATTTTAAGGTCCAGAAATAAGAGCAAAGAAATCTAAATCCTATCTGTATCTCTATTTCAAATTTATGTGAAATAGGACTCTGCTTCCCTATTTTTAAATACTTTTGACAAATAACTGTTTTAAGGTTGTATTAATTAATATAAGTCCATGGAAATCTTGAGATAGCAAGTAGTGTGGAATGGCTGAAGATTACTGTTCATAATTTTATGCCCAATAGTTTACCAATATTAGCAGCTGCACTTGCAATTATTATATGATTTTGTAAGTTTGGGATTGCAGTCCACTCACAGGTTGTCACTTGAATTTAGAAGTATACATGTATCTATCTATAACTTGAGTGCTTAAACTTCTATTTAATTCAAGGGAAATGTAGGGCCAAATACAATTTCCCATTTGTGGGTGTCTGGTACCATTTAAGATAATTTAATCTACTTTACCTCCAGCTGCTCCTATAGAAGGATTCAGGTTACTTATAGGTCCCATTTCATATCTGTCAGCTTGGTGTGCCTTGAAAGGCATTTCAAAGGCACTAGATATCTATTGACTAACTGCAGTGATTTCAGTGTGGTGCCACCACAACGGTTGGTGACTGAAGTACGTGCTCTGTGAGGAGGTAGGCTTGGTCAGTCTACAGAAAAGTCAGCTTTAGGAAGCCTGAACAGCAGCCCCAAGCACCTAACTAAAGCTCATCCAGAAGATGGAGCCAGGCTTTTCACAGAGGGTGAAAGACAACAGGCATGAGATTTCAAAAGAGATGTTTGGACTGTAAGGAGAAACTTTTTCACCATGACAGTAGTTCAGCATTGGAAGAAGCTGCCCAGAGAGAGAGGCTGTGCCGTCTTTCTTCATCCCGTGTTTTTTCAAGACCCTAGTGGATAAAGCCCTGATCAGTATGATATGACTGACTTAGGTGCCTTCCAACCTGCATGATCCCTTGTATAGGTAACAGAAGTAAGCCTCAGCCTTTCTGGTCAGTGGAGCTGAGAGCTATTCAAATCACAACATGCGTGCCTGGGATTCATGAAATCTACTTTAGCTAGCCCACTTTACAATGATGTCTAGTACCTCTGAAGAAGTACTGACTGCAAGCTGAGGGTGATTGGGTCAGATGTCTAGCTTAGATGTCTGCTTTTCAGTCATGCAATGCTAGTTTAAATAATGCCTACGTATAGTTTCATATTTGTGATTTTCTTTTTGAATAAAATATAGAATAAATACAACTCATTTTACTCAATTTATTTACATAACATATTACCATTTCAATTATACTAATGAGGGAAGCTAGAAGTAAGATGAAGTGAAATCTAGAATATATGAAGAACTGCACAGAGTAAATTGGCCATTATAATATTTTAAAGTTCTTGTAGCTCCCTAAAATGGATGCTGTAAATAAACTGTTTTGGTAAGAAAGAAAGTAAAAAAAAAAAATGTGCAAAGTGAAACAGAAGTATCAAAGAAATAAGTCAGTGAGCTTCCTGGAATAACTCAATTCGACAAGTGATTTAGAAGATTTGTTTTTATTTAAAAACATAAGTACTTAGAGAAACAGAAATTTAACTGTCTGGTTTCCCATAAAATAAAATACATTCTGAAATAAGTTCATTAATTTTACTGTAATATCTGAGATTATTTGGTTAATTGCAGAGTAGCACTCATTAATTATTTAGTTGCCATGAAACAGACTCCTGTATATAGAGCCCAAGAAAAGTCTGCAGCCTCATTTAAACTCATTAAAATGCTGTGGTGTAGACACACTGGAAGAAATCTCTGGAGACAGGGAACAGACGCAAATGGAACCAAGGAAGTTTTCACCTCTGCTGACGCCAGTTCAGGTCTGTGTCTGTTATGTTATTTGGAGCACAATGGGAAAAGTAACTGACAGATGTATTCTTGGCCTTTGTATGTCACAGTTTGTGTCAATGCAAGTATCATAGATTCAAAGGGGAGGATTCTGCTGCAGATGAAGGCAAGAAAAAGCAGGAGTCTACATGGTATTTGCATGTGGGTTGGCTATCTGAGCTCTCACTCTAGCCTGTGTATGGCTATCAGTTGAGTCTAAAAATTTATTTCGGTCATGCTGAAATACAGTTGGTATTGCATTCTTTCTCCACAAACAGATACCTAGAGCAGCTCGAGATACCTTAGGGTATCTTGCCTGGCTTTCTCTTGGCACTCCAGAAGGATGCAGAAGGCCTTCTATAGTTCCCATGTCATGTCTGCTAGTCAGTCCCATGTGGTATGGTGCTACTGAATGTCTTGGGGTATCTTAAATGCCTTATGACATGCAAAAAAGGAGCACGTTCTGTATATGAATCCAAGAATTTATTACCAGTCCAAGTAAAGTAGGATGAAAGCAGATGCTAGTCCATTTCTAGTCCCGGTGCTCTGGGGCAGGCACGTTCTGCAGCAGAGCGAGGGATCGGGACAGGCAGGGCTTTTTTTCCGACATCGACGCCGCTCGAGGGAGCTGCCAGGACCCGGCAGCCCTCGCGAGGGAAGCTGACGAGGCGTAGGAGGAGCCAGCAGTGCCCCCTCCCTGTCTGTTCAAAAGCAGCCCCTAGGGAGCGAGCGACCAGGAGCGCGGCGACCAGGGCGGGCAAACAGGGCATGGCACGGCACTTTGCGCAGTTGTGCAGGGAGGGCGGATAGGGCAGAGTTTCCCCCCCGCCCATAAGAACAACACCTTTAACGGCTGTCGACTGCTAGCTAGGCTGCAATGGTCTACACCAGGCAGAGCGCTCTCTCTAGAAAGTCTGTAACCACCCAGACTGACCGCGTGCTCAACAATGCGACAGTTCAGGTCTCTGGGTGCAGGGAGTGTCTGAGCCTGTTGCTGCCATCTGAGGGAGGCAGAAGGACTGTGTGTGTGAGGTGCGAGCAGGCGGATGACCTGGTCCGCCTGGTGGCAGAACTCAAAGAGGAGGTGGATAGGTTGAGGGCTATCAGGGAGTGTGAGCAGGAGATAGACTGGTGGAGCGACTCCCTGCAGGGCCTGAAGGAGAGGTACTGGGGTGAGACACCCCTAATGGGGATGGACCCCCTGCCCTGTCGCTGTCGGGCAGAGGGAGGGGACCTAGGAGTTGAGGAGGGATGGAGACAGGTCCCTGCTCGACCTCGCAGGCAACGCCCCCCCCCTACCGGCCCCACCTTCCCAGGTGCCCTTACATAACAGTTTTGAGGCCCTGGAGCTTGAGAGACCAGTGGGTGAAGATGAGGTAGAAAGTCTACCCAGGAGGATGCCTAGGGTGAGGAAGCCAACTCCACGCCTCAAGACTGCCTCCACCAAGAAAGACAGAATGGTGGTCGTTGTAGGCGACTCCCTTCTCAGGGGAACAGAGGGCCCTATTTGTCAACCTGACCATACCCGTAGGGAAGTCTGCTGCCTCCCTGGGGCCAGGGTCAGGGATGTTGCCAGAAAGCTTCCCAACCTGGTTCGCCCCTCTGACTACTACCCTCTTTTGATAGTCCAGGCTGGCAGTGATGATATTGAAGAGAGAAGCCTGAAGGCTATCAAATGGGACTTTAGGGGACTGGGATGGTTACTGGATGGAGTGGGAGTACAGGTGGTGTTTTCGTCTATCCCTGCAGTGGCAGGGAGGGGTACCGAGAGGACACGGAAAGCCCACCTGGTTAACACGTGGCTCAGAGGCTGGTGCCAACACAGAAATTTTGGGTTTTTTGACCATGGGGCGCTTTACTCGGCACCCGGCCTGGTGACCGCAGACGGGTCCCTATCTCTAAGGGGAAAACGGATGCTAGCCCAGGAGCTGGCAGGGCTCATTGAGAGGGCTTTAAACTAGGAAAGAAGGGGGATGGGGCTGAAATTAGGCTTGTTGGAGCTGTACCAGGGGGAACAATGGCAAAGCTGGGGGAGAAGGCAATGGCCCAACTGAAGTGCATCTACACTAATGCACGCAGCATGGGTAACAAACAAGAGGAACTGGAAGCCATCGTGCAGCAGGCAGGCTATGACTTGGTTGCCATCACGGAAACGTGTTGGGACCACTCTCATGACTGGAGTGCTGCAATGTCTGGCTGTAGGCTCTTCAGAAGGGACAGGCAGCACAGAAGGGGTGGTGGTGTGGCTCTCTATATTAGAGAGTGTTTTGATGTTGAGGAACTTGAGGCTGGGAATGATAAGGTTGAGTCTCTATGGGTTAGGATCAGTGGGAAGGCCAACAAGGCAAGCATCCTGGTGGGGGTCTGTTATAGACCACCGAACCAGGATGAGGAGACGGATGAGGAGTTCTACAGGCAGCTGGCAGAAGCCGTGAAATCGTCAGCGCTTGTTCTCGTGGGGGACTTCAACTTCCCAGACATATCCTGGAAGCACAACACAGCCCAGAGAAAGCCGTCTAAGAGGTTTCTGGAAAGCGTGGAAGATAGCTTCCTGATGCAGCTGGTTAGAGAGCCTACCAGGGGAGGTGCCCCGCTAGACCTTCTGTTCACAAACAGTGACAGACTGGTGGGAGATGTGGTGGTTGAGAGCGGTCTTGGGCAGAGTGACCACGAAATGGTTCAGGTCTCTATTCTTGGCGAAGTCAGGAAGGGGACCAGTAAAACCACTGTCTTGGACTTCCGGAGGGCTGACTTTGAGCTGTTCAGGACACTGGTTGGCAGAGTCCCTTGGGAGGATGTTCTGAAGGGCAAAGGAGTCCAGGAAGGCTGGGCACTCTAATAGTATCTGCTTGAGGGAAGGAAGGCTCTGCAGGAGGATCTGGATAGGCTGGACCGATGGGCTGAGGCCAACTGTATGAAGTTCAACAAGGCCAAGTGCCGGGTCCTGCACCTGGGGTGCAACAACCCCAAGCAACGCTACAGGCTGGGAGATGAGTGGTTGGAAAGCTGCCTGGCCAAGAAGGACCTGGGAATACTGGTTGATAGGCAGCTGAATATGAGCCAGCAGTGTGCTCAGGTGGCCAAGAAGGCCAACAGCATCCTGGCTTGTATAAGAAGCAGTGTGGCCAGCAGGGTTAGGGAAGTGATTGTCTCCCTGTACTCAGCTCTGGTGAGGCCGCACCTCGAGTACTGTGTTCAGTTTTGGGCCCCTCGCTACAAGAAGGACATGGAGGTGCTCGAGAGAGTCCAGAGAAGGGCAACGAAGCTGGTGAGGGGTCTGGAGAACAAGTCTTACGAGGAGCGGCTGAGGGAGCTGGGGTTGTTTAGCCTGGAGAAGAGAAGGCTCAGGGGCAACCTCATTGCTCTCTATAGGTACCTTAAAGGAGGCTGTAGAGAGGTGGGGGTTGGTCTATTCTCCCAAGTGCCTGGTGACAGGACAAGGGGGAATGGGCTAAAGTTGCGCCAGGGGAGGTTTAGGTTGGATATTAGGAAGAATTCTTTATCAAAAGGGTTGTTAGGCATTGGAATGGACTGCCCAGGGAAGTGGTTGAGTCGTCATCCCTGGAGGTCTTTAAAAGACGTTTAGATGTAGCCCTTAGTGATATGGTTTAGTGTAGGACTTCTTAGTGTTAGGACAGAGGTTGGACTAGATGATCTTGGAGGTCTCTTCCAACCTAGACGATTCTGTAATGTGTTCTGTCATTTAAATGACACCCATCCACCAATAATACACACTGTTTGATTAAAATAGTTTATGGGGATGAAGTTAACAATGAAATTAATATATAGGATTTAACCTTTGAGGAGGGGGGATAAGGAGGGTGCCCCAGGTGAGCCCATCACAGGCTGTGGCCTCATTGACAGGTGCTGCCCCAAGTGGTGCGAGCGGTGCTGGGGTGGTGACAACAGGATTCAGACTGTAGTAACTTGACTGCTTTTCAGCTAGAAGGAGGAGAATAAGTTCTTGCAGCCTATGAACAGCAAGGAATAATTTCCTGGCTACAGGAATGTGTGTGGGCAACAGAATGAAAACTTATACCTCATGTGAAAATGGCTCCTCCATAGATTCGTGTATTTAGGAGTCTTTATCTAAAACTGCTCCATTCACTTCTTCAAATGCATGTGATTGTTGACAACTCTCATCCAGCAGTATGACTGCTACCAATACTAATATAAATAAACCTGATATAGTATAAGCAACATTGGGAATATTTGGCAAATGTCTTGAGCAGGCCTTTTTCTTAAACTTCTGTTATTAGTGATTAAATGGAAAAGGAATTTTTACATCAGATCTAAGAATGGAGATCAAATACTTGGAAATTTATGCCCTATTCAATTTACTAATAGTCATTAATCTTCAGTGTAATTTGAAAGCCAGTCCCATTTCCTTGTAAAGACAGTCCAAATTCTAGACGAATTAATGGTCTGAGCAGAAAAATGTGATTCTGTAGAACAGTGTAATTATACAGAATGTGAAGTTCAAGAGCTCTTAATTCATGAAACAATTGTATTTTACTTCAATACTTTACATGGGTATTTGATACAAACACAATGTTCATTTGAAAGGGATGTGTAAGAGGTGTATATATATTTGCAGTATGAAAATTGTGTCATGAATTTAGGGAATACAGTTAACAAAAACATTTTTTTCTGCTCTCCCAGACTTAGCAGGGCATGTATTTTTATAGTTTAACAAGCTTTCCTATTAGAGTTTGAAAAATGAATCTAGTTATTGACATACTTGAAGCATATTCAATTAGTCTTGATTTGGTATATTTGATTTAAAGGTTTTTGATTATTTGTTCCATGTTCTAACTTGACAACTTAGAAATGGAATGAAATTAACCTGTCAGGAAGGATTAATGAACTGATTTTGTTCACTAGTTTAGATGATTCACACAAATTCTACTGCAGCTGAACTTGCCACTGAACCAACATTCATTTATGAAAATGGATTAAAGGTCAATGTTATGTTATCCTATACTTTCATATACTAATTAACATTCATTTAGCAGAGGAATGAAAAGAAAATATGTAAAGCAGTGAGCTGCTCTGTAGTTTAATTAAAATGACATTTTTTTTGTGTTAAAGACCTAACATATTCATAGATTATTAGTGTGTACATCAAATACTGATAAGTGTAATTGATTGTTGTGGTTTAACCCGGCTGGCAGCTAAACACCACACAGCCGTTCGCTCACCCTCCCCCCTCCCTCTCTGGGATGGGGGAGAGAAACGGGAAAGTGAAGCCGGTGAGTTGAGATAAAGACAGTTTGTTAAGACAGGGATATAATAATAACAATAATAATAATAGTGATAATGACAATAGTATTAATAATAATAATGTGTAAGAAACAAGTGATGCACAATGCAATTGCTCACCACCCGCTGACCGATGCCCAGCCTACCCCGAGCAGCCGGCCCCCCCACCCCGGCCAGCCACCCCTATATATTGTTTAGCATGACGTCAGATGGTATGGAATACCCCTTTGGCCAGTTTGGGTCAGCTGTCCTGGGTCTGTCCCCTCCCAGCTCCTGCTGCACCCCCAGCCTGCTCGCTGGCAGGACAGAGCGAGAAGCCGAAAAGTCCTTGGCCTGGTGTAAGCACTGCTCTGCAACAATTAAAACATCAGCATGTTATCAGCGCTCTTCTCATCCTAATCCAAAACATAGCACCCTACCAGCTACTATGAGGAAAAATTAACTCTGTCCTAACTGGAACCAGGACATTGATGGACAAGATAATTAATTTAAAGTTAGCCAAGCCTATTTTTATTACATTAAATATCCTGTAAACCTTCTTCTTACATACAGTACAGAACTATTGATTGACAAGGTGTGTTTTACTGAGAGGCTTAGTGAGTTATTATTAATATGAGAAAGCACATCAATGTGAAAAAGGTTATTCTGTAGTCTGTTAGTAAACTATGAATGATTTCTTAATTCTGAATATTCAAACTTTTTCAAATTCAGCTCAAGCTGACTTCAGCTGTGGAAATCAGACAAATGGCGCAAGTGGAAGAAACAAGCTTGGGTGTACCTGAAAAATAAAATAACATTGTTCCTCAGATTCCAGCTGAGGGAGAAGCAGGAGAAATACATGCACTTTGCAATTCCTTTTGTTGCAAAACACATTCGCTCATATTGCTAAGGTGGAAGAACTTTAAGCTGCAACTTCACCTGCCATAGTTTTCTTCTTTCATATCATACATAAATATGAACTATAATAAAGCACAAAATGTTTGTAATAAATTTCATCTTCTGTAAAATAGGCATTATAAATACTTGTATTAAATATTAAAGAGTAAATTTTCTGCATCTTCATAGGAAATTTACAATTCCTGGCCTCTATATGCAAATAGTATGTTCCTGTTTATTTGTCTAAATTCTATCAATTCCATGGAATTTGTTTTGCAGTCTGATTTTGACTGAGGTAACTGACTGTCTTGGCTGAGATGTGCCAGTGACTTGGAAGTGATTAATGTGAAAAAGGTGTTAGAATCTGTTGACTAGAGAGATGTCTGCTTTTGGTGGATGGACATGGTTAATCAGCTGGATATATGCCTTGACTACTAGTATGAGGATTAAAGTCTAGATTCTATTAATGGCTGCATTGATTTAGTTATGATATGGAGTCAGGCACAACTATGGTGCAGAAAAGCTAGGGTAAGATGGTAGAACCAGGGAGAAGAAATTGTTTGGGAAGAAAAACGGTGTGGTGCAACTGGTGCTAGAAAACGAGCTAATGGGGAGTAACAATTGAACTGTGTAGTCTGGCTGAGAAGCCAACAGGGAGACATTTTATGAAATAAAAGCTATTTGCTGCTGTTTTCCATTACAGGTTTATGTTCTACAACTGCTTTGTTTTTAACAGAAATTATTATTTTTGCATTTATTATCCTGACACAGCCATCGCTTGAATCATGAAAAAGCAGGCAGATTTAACGGACAGTTTATCTAAGTAATGTAGGATTTTTCATAAAACAGCTAACGATCTCACACCGAATGTTAAGTGAAAGAACCATACTGGTGCTAGAGCATGAGAACTGATCTGTAGGTTTCCAAAATACTAAGGAAGAAATTTTTCTGTGCTTTAGAAAACATCATGTGTGCAATGGCTCTTTGCAGATAACACTTTCTGATTTTGCAGTTTCAGTGTAGTAGACCCTCTTATCCAACTGTCCTGAAAGATATTCTTTTTAGTTTTTGTAAACCACTGTGCCTTAAACAGGGCTGGTGCAAGACCAGTGATTTCATTATTAGGGCAACAGTTGTAAATTATTAACAAGCTGTACGTCAAAAGATCATGTTAATTTTCTTTTAATCTGCATGAGAGTGACTTTCATTTTATGTGCAGCATGGTACATTTAGCATCAGAGTGAGATTTTAAAAAAGATGGTTTGCTAAGTAACTTCAGTGTATTGACAAATGGGTGGGATTAAAGACCATTAAAACAATGGCTCTTCAGCGTATTGCTCCCACCACAATACATTTTATTATTAATGACAACTCTAGCTCTCTAATGGGGATAATTCTTAGATATAGTGATTTCTCCAGGACACTATATCTTCTGAATTTATCTTCATTGGCAAGATCCTGAAAGTTTTAGAAAGTTATCCTGGTTATTTAACTGAAATACAGATTAACATATATTAGTAATATTAGGAAAGAAAACTTTTACAACTAGCTCAGTGCTGCACATTTTATTTTTGAAGACTTCGCCTTAAGTCTTTGGCTTTCCTCTAAGTACAAGTGGAAGATACAAGAAGTTGGTAAGAATTCACCAGCAATTTGCATGTAAGATTATTTAAGTATGTAAATACTTAAATTATAGTCACCTTAATAATAATGTTTTAACTTCAGTTACCACAGGTTATTAAACACTGCTGGACAAGGACAAAATTAAGCTCCTTAGAGCCTATCTATTTTGTCACATTATGAGGATTTCAGTTTCTACAGAACGAATAATCCCTATGTGCTACCTTTCTGTGTAATCCTTCATCCTATAAATGATCTGGATTCTCCCTGGATTTCCCAAGTTACTTGTGTTGTCCTGCGGCCAAGTGGCTTCCTCTGTTTTCATGCCCTTTTAAGTGTCTGCTGAACGAACAGAAAATGCAGAACATGGCCTCATGCACTGGTTGCCCAGGATCAAGTTTAAGCAGATGGGGACAGCAGAGGAAGAACTTCAGTTTAACATTTCCCACTGTAAGCCACTCAGGGCTCATCATTTAAAATGTAGCTGTATAGCAATATACCTCCAGATAATACACCTCCACAGCTGTATAGCTGTGTAGCAATATACCTCCAGATACATAAGCTTCATTAATCACTCTGGATCTTGTCTGTGTATATTTCTGAACCGTCATCTCCCTTTAGTTCCCTTACTTGCTTGTCCTGTACTACCCTGATAAGCATCATTGCTATTACGTATTCCCATTGTGGTAGTCCAGAAGTGTTCTAAAGGGAGATTTTATGTAAGTATATATTTTAACACAACATCATGTTAATGCTCCCTGAAGCAAGACCTGGATAATCCCTTCTTCCATTTACCATCTTACCTTTTCTTTCCACTCATTACAAAATTTATACATTTTGCAGTGTGTCTTAATTGCACATGCTACTTCTGAACTGGTAGAATAATTTGTGTCTGATAACAAGGCTCCAGTAAAAAAGCGTGAATGATTGATTTTGTGCTTATTTTAGTATAGTAGGTTGTTTTTGAGGTATATTGGATTTCTATTTATAGCAAATTAATGGTATCAAAGTGTTTTTATTATGGCACTAATTAGATGTATAAAGTTAAATATGTCTGAAAATCTTTTCAGAACCAAGGATTTACTGTGTTTTTTTTCTTCTTTTTTTTTTTTTTAAATAATTCTATCTTTTTCCTATGTTGCAAGTTCACTTAGCATCAGAATTATGAAAATGAGGGTTATGCTCATACACAAGTAGCAATTCCAAGAACTATTATCCACAGCTTGACTTTCACTGTTTGTAATTTGTAAAACAGCAACCAAAAGAGCATCCCAATAGTATATGCTTTTTGTAAAGGGAAATAATCAAAGTGTTTACAGTTTCATAATTTTTCTTCTTTGGGATCTGTAAAAAGACAATGCACTTACAACTTAGATAGATAGATGAAGCTCCTTCATTAAAATTGCAAAGGTTCCTGGGGCCAAGAAAGCAATTTGTGAAGGCACAGAGGTAAACATTTTGCTCAAAGGAAATTAATAAAATGTTCCCCAGTGGTTCTGAAACAGGGTTGCTAAAATATTTTCTTCACTGTGCATGGAATAATGAGGTCACCATAGCAAACAGAGAGTTGCACACTTGAACCATTATGGCACAATGGTTCAATGCTTTCAGCAGTCTCTGGCAGCTTTTTGCACCTCTTCCCAAGGCTAGGATGGCAGAACAATTGTCTCCTGCTCAAGGTCTTTCCCATGAGGGTGCTGCCATAGTTAGAGCAGTTGGAATCTGGAGCAATGCTTCATTCCATGGGTATGCACTACCAGAGCCAAATGCATTACTTGCACAAAGGATGCTGTGGGGAAAATCTCTATCAGTCTTCTTGTACTTGCCACTCCATATATAAGTTTTCTTCCATTTTCCAATTACATACATTTTCAAAATGAAACATATATTCTGCTGAACAGGTAGCCTCTGTTTTTTTGCATGCTTTGGAAATATTCACAACAGCACAACCAAGCAAAATATGGCTACCTCTACAAAATGCAACTGCTAAGAAAAATTAAAGAAAAATAGTGGAATAAGAGAAAAACATTCAAAAAATGTGACAATTTTCAGTGTAAATGAGCTTCAGTCCTTCTGGCTTGCTGTCAATGCTTCCACAACATGAGTTGTGGAATTGAGGCTGCTCAAATACGCTTTTTGTCAGTACACTCAATAACAAATGAAGAAAATTAAAAAATGCTGATTTTAAATTGTATATCTTACCTTCTAATTAAACTATGCCCAAATTGATTTTCTTTTTTTTTCAAAAGATAAGTAAAGATGAAATTTGTATTAAAAGTCTCAAAGTTTCATGCATTAATATGTACATGCTATTGCATGCACAGAAAAAAATAATTTCTCCTAAAAAGAAGTGTGCAGGGTTATTACTCTGAAATTATTAAACTGTAGTTGGCTAATGCTAGCTGTAGAATAGGGAAAGGAAAGAGATGAATGGAAACTGTAATTTGGATTAAGAGAATTCTACTTCTTTGAAGAAAAAGTCCTCTTGGACAAGCCTGGAGTGTTATAAGTCCAAGCTATCTTCTTTGCAGTCGTGATTACTGGAATAATTAGCAAATCACATTTCTGAATTCCAAAGCAGTAGCAAGTGACTTTTTTTTTTTTTTTTTTTAATCTCCCCAGTGTTCATGTCTGTGGACATGCTAAAAATTGCAGATCTTAATTTTTTTCTAGAAGTGAGAAACTCGTTTGGCTAGAAAATGTTGAAATGTTTACCCAATCATCTCTCTTTTTTCTTGCCTAGCTACAGGCCAAATCAATATTAAAAAAATAATTGAAAACTGTAAAAAATGTGAAATCTGTTCCTATTCTGCCAAGAGGACACTTAAATGTGAAGAATCTCTGGAGTATGCCCTCCTTCATACAGAATGTTTTATTTTCTTGCATTGTCGCTTCAAACAAAAACTCTAACACAGCCTTAACTGTGGTGTCTCTGGGTGTGAGATGTTCAATACTACAAATCAATTATAAAGCAGCTTTTACATTGCCATGGAACATGATAACGCAGTACATATTCTTAATCAAAATGCTTGGTTAACAAGAAAGGTCAAAGAAGCAATTAGTGGAGGAATACAGTTGTATTGTGTGCCACGTACTATTTGACTACAATACAAACTGACACCAGGGTGCAGTCTCCTATTGGAATCACAGAGGTGACCTAGGGCACTCTATCAAGCTTGGTTTGACCCTGACAGCTTTTGACCAGCTATTTGTTGTCATATCTTTGTGATTGAACAAGATGACAAATATACACAAGACCTCACTCTCAAATGCTGCATTCTGTGAAGTGAGACAGATTTTGACCTTTAATTGGTAGAGGTCCCTGGGTCTTGTGACTCCACATCTGCTATCTTTATTGTCTTGTAGTGGACAGAAATTCTGTTAACTACAGTAGCAGTATGTGCTCCCAGAATAGGAAAAATGTAGTTGCAGTTAAATGGCATCAGAACATGTTATTCCACTAGACAGTCTTTTTTTTTTTATTTAAATAAAATAATAAAAAAATGCCTTGACTTAACAGAATAAGAGAGGTTTTGCTTCGAATAATGAGCCTCTAATGCTTCATGTTATTCTGTCTTGATGCAGGGACCTAATTTGATAAAACAGAATAAAGGATTTGGGCTGAGTTTGAAAATAGATAAATAAATAGACAGGAATTTTTTCCTCTCTGTCCAGAACTAGAACATTTGAATAAACATATATTTATGTACTTTTATAAAATAGAGATCTATGAGCAGTTTCACGAGTTAGCCTTTCAAAAAGAGGAGGAAGAATTTAATAATTATTTTTAGGGCTATAATCAAATTTTTTTTTTTTTTCTATGAAGGATCAGATTTTTTCAGTTAACTTTTGGAGGTTTGAATTGTGCAGGTAAAATCCTTTACTATATATATTTTCATTTACCAGCAAATGTTATTTAAGCCCTGAAAATAACATTTTTTTAAAGTTGATTTACCTCTCTTTTGTGTTTGCGCATTTTCCCATGCATATGAAGTAGGTACCAGTTATTTGTGGGCTACTGTTCTGCCTTTCTGAACGCTAACAGTCTGCAAACTACAAGCTGAGAAAGACCGCCTTGGAGGAATTAAGAAGTGTAGAAAGACCCTTCACTGGAGAGCCAACTGGCAGACAGAAGGTTGAAAATCAGTGAGCAAGACAGCAATAGAAGATAGTTTATAGATCAGCACATAGTATCAGTAACTTAGCCCTACGTGGCTTCTCCTTCCTGCCCTTGGACTGCTTTGTGAAGCCTTTCATGGCTAGATGCAGGTCGTTTGGTGATCTCAGTTCCTCTTCTTTTAGCACTTCAACACATAACAGCTCCAGGAAGGCATGAAGGATGTGATTTCATGGATCCCTGCTCAAAGGGACAAGACATTTTCAAGGTACTACTCAGCTGCTGTTCAGTGTCAGAGTTTGTGGCCTCCTGCTCATACCACATCCCTCTTTTGCCTGGAAGGGCCCTCATCAGTACATATTATTTACCTGGTGCCTCTGCTTGCTCTTCCCTGGTTGTGTTGTTCAGAGCTCAGCTTTTATTGATCCTGATTTTAGCTACCCTCTACCTGCTTCCCTTCCATAGGTGTTCCATGGGCATCTGCCTCTAAATAGAGGCTCATGTTATACTTAGTCCCATGCTTTTTTCCCCTGAAAATTCCTGTCACTGGATTGCTATTTTTCCCTTGTTCTGGAAGCATATCCTAGGATGGTACTTCTGTCCTACCTATCCCATTTAGATAGGATGACAGGATTACCAGTAAATTAAAATGTGCATTACAATATAGGTGGAAGTATATAGACTTATCTGATATGAAAATGTAGTTGCATGATTTAGGTTGTGGTAAATGATTTAAGAACTCATAAAACACTGTTTCTGGCATTAATTGAAATCAAGAGAGATTCAAACATCTTCACACTATTTCTTATTTCAAGCTATTTTACAACAAATTATATAATGATTAATGACTTATGATGGGAGAATGTCTAGTGGACACCATGTAGTCAGCACTAAGTATTTTTCACTTAGGGAACTGTAGCTTCACTATGAAGTCTTTAATCGCATAGTTAATTTTAGTAGGCATATACATAAGGACTGTTGTCTAGCTAGGATTTTCAGTGCCAGGCCATTTAACAAAGATTTTAACAATAAAAGCAAAATAGACAGTGCTTTGACAATAAAATTCTTTAAGTACCAGACTGAGAGGTATTAGAAAAACTAGCATCAGTTAGGTAATACAAAAAAGTCTGCACAGAAAGATACTAGAAATACATATAAAAAAAAAAAACAACAAAAAACACCACCAACAAAACCAAACAAAAGCTATAACATGAGACTGAAAGAATACAAGAAAAAAGTAGTCTAGAAAACAAATATTTAGCAGAATGTAGAAACCCAGAAAGCAGAAAATAAGGCATTTGTTTGCTGCATGATAAGGACTTGAAACTAGATTTGTGTCATCAGAAATACCATAATTCAATCTCTTATTCCAAGTGAAAGCTGTGGTAACTGTCTTGATGAAGTGTGTGCTGATGAATACTCTGTAAATAGTAATCATTTCTAATTATTGCTAGCAGTTGGATTTTGTGTCTTTCTGTTTTATGACTGCATTTGGTTCAAGAAAGATATGAAAGGAATCTCTACTCCAGCAGTTTGTGTTCTTGCCTGAATTAAAGCTGCATGGAGATAATTAAACTCACCAAACTTCGTACAGCAAAAATATGGTGGTTCAGGTGGTTATTTATTATTTTATTTTATTTTATTTTATTTTATTTTATTTTATTTTATATTTTTATTTTTTAATTTTAATTTAATTTAATTTTATTTTTAAATGAATTATCTAAGCAATTAGGCAGTACTGTCTTCTGAATATACTACCTATCTGTGTTTGTACAATAACAATTTTTGTTCTGAAATATTCAGGGCTTTATTCAATCACCTAAAGATAGGTTTCTATTTAAGATACCCTGAGTTAGCCACATGGGGTTGGTGGGTGCCATTAATAACTATGAGATAATACCTGTACTGGAAAGGCAGCTAGGGTATCTCATATGGTGCAGTATGTCTGTGTCAGGCAATTAAGTTGTTTCTTCAGAAATGCTGAACGTGGAAACAATCATATCAAAAACGTTTCTGCAAGCAATTTTTTTAAAAATATATTCTGATTTCACTTTGTGTTAAAATGCACACATCAACACAAAACAACTATAGGAGTAAGGATTTCCTGTGTAGGTGTTTACAGAAGAGTGCAGGTCATGTAGTAGGGCAAGCTCAAGTGATGAATCCAAGGTGGGCTATTGCCAAAGGACTTCATCAGAGTCCACTCTCAAATTGCCCAGAAGAAGTGGATCACTGACAGCAGACTTACTGAGTAGTTTGATGACCTCTTTCAGAGCCAAACTCTTTCACAAGGCAAGGATATTTCCATGCAGCTGCTCTGTGCAGCTGATTTACCTCAGTGGTCCTGAAAGTCACTGGGTCTACAATGCCTGCATAAATAGGTGCTGCTGTGAGAGAGAGGGATTAACACGGCCTCTGAAACAACAAAAAAGCTAAACATGTCACATGTTTTGGTAAGGCAAGAGGTATGAATCCAACACATCTATTTGTTCAAGAAACGATTGGCTCAAATATTCTCATCCACATGGTGCAAACAATGCTACATTCAAAGAGCTGTTTTTATGCCTTTGTTGCTTAGATGTTCATGTTTGCATAAGGTACAAAGCAACGATCAACTGCACTTTTAGGATATTCCATGACAACCCCTCACCTTCTAGTTGTAATGGAAGTTGAAGCACATAATTATCCACAGCTTTATATTTCCTCCTAGGTCATTGTTGGGTTTCCTACTAACATTATCTTATGGACAGAATTTTAGCAATTACTACCATTTGAGCTCATATAGCAAGGGTCCTAGGCCAATTTTGCCAGCGGCTGTTTAATATTTTGAATGTAAATGTATATTTTGCTGATGTTGTAATATACATCTAGTTATAGCAAGTTTACCTAGATACCAGTAATAACCATGTGTTTTAGATATGAATCTGAACAAACAACTTCTCTGTCCTTTGCTAACTTTGATAGAAAAATGAGATCCCTCCCCACCCCCTTCATCTCCTGTTTTTACCTTTTTGTAGGATGTAATTTCCTGGTCCTGATACATCACGTGCCAGGTCCTACATACTCTGCTCTCTAGACTGATACTCCAACAAAAAAATATGGAATACAAATAATTCTGCCTTGATGATTATCATGAGCAGATGGTTTTATGACTTAATCTTCCAAAATGTATTTGAAAATATATTTTTCTGAGACACCACTGTTAACTCTTCTCTTTCCCTTTATGTTCTTAACATTATTGTTCTGTTTTATTTAGCCCATGAAAATGAGTTGCAATAAGAAACTGCCCTTTGACTTACGATTTGCTTCTGCTGCTTATTATTCCACTGTATCTCACATTTTACTTATATTCAGCAGAAATCAGTTTAAGCAGTCCCAAATGGTTTTGATTTAAGATCAGCACTCAGAATAGTAGTGCAGAAACAAATTAGAATATATGTTTCCAAACCAGTTTAATGTCTTTTCTCTCTTTTGCAAGGAGAGAAATGTGGCTGCTTGGCATTCCTCTCCCGATCAGCATTTTATGATAGTGCAAGAACTGAGCAGAAATGTTGCAATGCTGCCTGTAGTCAACATATGTAAGATCAGACTCCAGCTAGTCAGGTTTAGATACTGAAGCAAGACACCCCTTTTGGCTGTGACTGTTATTCAAAGAATATGTAGTTTCATATTTATCTTGGTTTTCTTTCTCGTTATGCTCCCACACCAGCTTCTTCTTTCCCACTTGCTCAAATGTTTCCAAAGAATGAAAACACAGCACTGTGCTCCAAGAAGAGTGACATTACTTCCCATGATATTATTTCTAAAGAAAGTTCACAGTGATTGAAATATTTGGAATGTCCTTGGTAATGCTGTCGGTTTTCAGCATAGGATTTCACAAACGCAGGGCCCAGACCAGAGGGAGGGCTGCCCTCAGTTCCCAGACCACCCCCAGCACTGAGCCCCTGGGAATCCCTGCGGAAGGTTGCCTGGGCATCTGAAGGATGCAAACTGCTCTTTAAATACTATGCGCAATCACACATATATGTATGATTTATTTGGGATTCAGAGCCTCTTAGGCAGAACTGATGTGGCAAATAAAGAGTAAGACAGGAAAAGCAGATGCTTTACTTGCTCTTTAATACTACTCTTAATCTCTAGCTAATCAAAATCCCTCAATAAACAAGACCAATTTGGTGCATACATCTGTTCCATATCCCGTCTATATTGTTGGTGGCGTCTCGCTGAATTCTTTGAGGCTCAGTGCCTTCACCACCTGCAAGATCAGATCATTGACTGTAACCAGTTGGTGGCATTGTAGCATTACAGCAGCTTTCTAAAGTTGCCATAATTTCACTCAGGGTAATCTAGAAAGCTATGAAAAGCAGGGTCTACATTTTGAAGGGGAAACACTGGAAAATTTTGCATGCTGAAATCAGCTGTATCCAGAGCTGAAAGAGGATGCATGAGCAGATAATTCTTTTAAAGACAAAAAAAAAAAGTAAATATAAATAAAATGCTATATTTAAAGAATAGTCAGTGCGTAGGAACATCAAAGCAAGCAGTGATAACCCTGTGTTTACAATACATGCACAATAATATCTAAGCTGTTCATGGAGATCTTCAGTAATTAGGAGTATTTATGAGCTACTGGTTGTAAAATAAATTTAGGAAATAGGGAAAGAGAGGAATTACACTGCAAATATCTGAAAGTGCCTTAAATCTGAAAATGTCAAATTAGAAAAATAATATAATTTTATTTGCCTATACAACAGATTTTTTTTTTAATTATTTTTAACAAGGAAATCCATGATATACAAATTGGGGCACGGGAGCATGAAGTGGAAACATTAATTCTAACCCTCACTGTAACATGCTATTTCACTGTCATTTCCTATAAGTTATTAACCTTCTCTGCCTCATTCTCATCAGTTCCGAAGAAAAGGAGATAATACTGTAATGCTTTCAACACTAAAAGGACTAATTAGTTAATATCTGTAAAATGTGTTGAAAAATGCTTTGTGCTAACAACATTTTAGCGTGTTGTTCACAAATTAAGGTTACAGGGGAACCTCTGTTAACCCCTTCTCCAAACCAACTATGCTTTCTAATTCCTCGGTACTTGTACGTGGTTAGCATTATGCTTGCACTGGCTGCATTTGCACTTGTACCCAGAGGCCAGTGTTCAGACTGGCTTAGACCCATTACTTGACTTTAATTTACTCTCAGAAGAATATTCTCACCTCCAGCCTTTTTTTTTTTTTTTTTTACTTTCATCCTGATGAGACATGAAAACATACTGTGAATCTCAATGAGATAGCTTTTTTTTTTTTTTTTTTCTTTTTGAGGTCTGAGAGTGTACAAGGGTCTAAATCAAGCCAAGAAGCACCACAAACTGGAGGCTAGGCACTGATGACACCACTCATATAGAGTGGCATCTTTCCTTAGACAGTTTTCTCTTAATGTTTTCTAAACAATAATGAATAACCTTAGCCTTAGCCTCTATGTCACGGCTGCGAGCTCATAGAGATTTTGTGATTGGTGGGATTTTGCACAGTGGCTTGATAAGGGAAAAAACTGTGTCTCTCCAGTTCAGCTATAGTCTTATCTGTCCTCTGATCAGCTGCCTGCATCACTTGCCTGCTTCATGGGTGTCGAACAGCTAATCAAGGATGTTCAAAATCAGCTAGTACATTGGAGAAAAAGGTAGGAGGAAAGTTTTACCAAAAAACAAACAAACAAACAAACAAAAAAACCAGCAGTTTTGAACATCTTAGCCCACTTACTCTTATTTTCAGTGGGTTTTGGGGATGTCTCTTTCATTCCATTCCTCTCTTTATGAAGTGCTAATGGGAAGATGGGGAAACCTCTGTTGCCAGCCTCTGAACACTGGGGAAAGACCACCATGGAGGACTGGGCTAGATCTGAGAAAAGGGAATCTCTGAGATGTAGGCTGAAGGGATGAGACTGATTTTGAGCTTTAGACCTGCTATGGTGCCAAGGACACAGACCTCCTCTCTCAAGAAGTCTGTGAGAGCGCAAAATGAAAGTTTTACTTGCTCACATGAGTACACACAGGGTGGACAGGAATAAAAGGAAAACTGAGAAATGAAATGTTTTATGAAGCTGGATGACCTTGTAATTGAAGCTAATGATTCTGAAAGGAACCTTCTCCTCATTATCACCTCTTTTACTTCTGCTCAGGAGCTTAATGCAGTTGTTGGGTGTACATTTACTGTAGTTAGCTTAAATTTACTCACAAATGAACAGTTTCTCTCAAGTAAAAAATAGTCTGAGTGAAAACAAACAGTGTCAGTGTGAAATACTACCTACTTTCATAGCGGGACTACAGCCACTAGTGTATGAAGTCTCTGGGACCTGTCGGTATATCCCATGGCTGTTCTCAGATGCCATACACTGAGTTACTCTAAAGGTTACTTCCCTGTGCTCTGTGGCTCTGATATGTGCATCCCATCTGAATTTGCATGGTGAACATAGGGGCTGACTGAAAAACGATCAGGCAGAAGTAACTTAAAGATCTGACATCTCAATCTTTCAGTTCTAGCCTATACCCTCTGTGGAGAGAAAGCTTGTGTTAAAAGTGTTATCTCACCAGGCTGAGGAATTTACTATATGGAAGAAACTTGAAGTAGGGACAATTATAACTCAAGAAGTGAAGGCAGTCCACAGAAATGGTAATTTTGGCAAGAATCACATTATAAGGAATTGTGACAGACCTGGCTAAAAAAATGGTAGATTTGGCCCTACCTTCTTGCGTTAACTGCAATACAGCAACATTTCCTTCATAAATTGTCCTAAAATAAATGAAAAAAAAAAAACATCTTTCCATCACTTGAGCAAAAGAAGGGGTTAGCATATGGCCTGAGTCTTACCATCGATTTCAGCAGCAGTCCATTGAACCTATATTATATCTGGAGCTGAAAGCTCACCACTTGCTCAGCTTTTCATCTCTTGTGTCAGTGTAGGATGGTGCACTGTGAAGTGAAGGCATAGATGGGGACCCAGGTGTTGCTTCTGACTAAAAGCCTCTCTGCTGGAACTTCCTGACTCATTTCCCTGATTACAAGACAGCAGGTGTCAAACACAGCAGAAAAAGAACAAAGGACATTATCTATCCATACTTAATTAAAGGCAGAAATGCACTCAAGCCTAGCTGGCTGAACCAGAAGGCCGTTAGGGTGATAGTGTTTTAATTTATTTTAACTGTGCAGGAAGAAATTTAAGATGATTGCTGAGAACAATACACATTAAAGAATGGAATTATTATTATTATTTTTAAGAAAATTATATATTTAAATTTCCTTACTGTTACTTTATTTTTGCAAGTGCTTTCTGTGAATACTGTACATGGCATATTTAAAATATACAAGGTAACCTGATAAATATGAAATCTTATATCATCTTAGCATTAGTTTAAATGTCATTGAAGGAACAGGTTTTCAACTCCATCATCTTCAATGGTTACATTATTGGATTTTTCTTAGCGGTTTAAATTTTTCTATTACATGAATCCTATCTATTCATCAAGTAAAAAAGTGGCTCACATATCTTATGGTTCACCTTGCTACTATACATTCTGCGTGAATTCTGTCACCCTTTCAGTTCTGTAAAGACTTTCAGTATAAAGGATTAGGAAAAGAGATGTAATCTGTTTAGAAAAGGCACTTGGATACATTCCAATGAAAATAGCTGTTTTGTTAGTAGCTTAACCATACAATAATTGTAGTGGAATATCAGTGATTTTCATACCTCACTAGGAAAATTTACACAAATTATCTTACAACAAAAAACAGGACCATGGCTGCCCTAGACATATTCTGGAATGTATATAGTTGTAGTGTGTTCATATTATTTTCTTGTATCAGTGCCATTAAAAGAATTAAGAATACTGCATGTTGCAGTGTTTGCCATCTTCCAGTAAATAAATCAGAACCCTTATATTATAGAATGCTTTTATAATTCTAAGTAAAAATAAAAGATCTGCTAAACAGGATGGGTTTAGTGGAGGAGCAAGGCAAAATATTGGAACAATAAGGCTATCTAAATATCATGAAGTCACTACTCAAAGGCACAGCCATAAATGAGGTTTTAAAATGCTTTGAAAATGACCATTACATTATAAATAAAACTGCTTAACCTTCAGATACATTAATTCACTAGGTTTGTAATCATCCCATAAAGAGTCATATTCTCATTCATGTGCTTTACTGAAATAGTTTTTATCTCTATGAAACCCTCTCTGAGTATTTAGTTTCTTCATGCTTTTTGTTAAGATTTTAGCACCTGTCACAGTCTAACATCCTGGTTCAAACTTCAGTGACCAAGCTGGAAGGGCTTTGAATCAAATTCCAATGATCTGATATGATTCATGAAAATATTTCATGTGTGTCCTTAAAACTTGTTTATATCAAGTTCCAGTAATTTATATGGGACTAAAACACTTGCTGAGTTTATTTTCCAAAATTAAACCTTAAGTCACAATTATCCCAATGATATTTTGCAGCATCCTCAATGAAAGCTTTGCAGTAAGATTCTGCTACCATCAGTTAACATGCAAATCCTGAAGCCTTCAAAGAGTTGGTATAGATTTCATTTCACCAGTCTTCTAAGTTTAATAAACAGTTGTGGTCATGATACATCAGAAATATTTTTGGTTGTACCTCACTGTCACTTATAGAGATAACTAGGAGGAAAAAGCCCCAAAGAATCTACTTTATTTGTAATAGAGAATGTTATGCGTAAGAATTATTATTATTATTATTATTTATTTATTTATTTTAAGACGAGAACAGTACCAATTAAGTCATTTTTTTTTCTTAGCAAATTTGAACAAGCTGGGCTATTTCTGGGTATGGAACATATAAAAACCCCACTGGATTTCTAGAATTTGTGCCTGAAGTAGACAAGTGTAATGTGAACCACAGAGCTTTGTTTTTGTGTAAATGAATATCTCTAATAGTAAAAATTCTGTTTTCATGTGTTTTTCTGGTCTCTTTTAATAAACTTATCATTTAGGATCCTTGATCCAGAGCAAAAAACACTTTTAAATGGGAATACACACTCCTTTTTGAGTTTGCCAAGATACTGAGCACAAAGTGGGCATGGAACTAAGAGCAACAGATTGCCCTAATGATTGAATGCTGGTGTTATCCATATTATATTAATTAAATAAAACCTTAATAACCTACATGTCAAAATAGCAGTACAGATTGCCTAGAGAAAGAAAGTGAAAGCTGTTCCCTCGAGCATGGATAAGAAAAGCAAAGCTAAGTGTTATACTTCTATTCAGAATGGAAAAGCTGTATGAAGCTGCATTGGAGAAAATGGTTGAGTTGCTTCTCACTTGGAATAAAATTCATTCCTGTGATATTTTGGCTGAAAGCAAATGTGGCCACAGTTATTAGAAAGAAAACCCAAACCTCAACAGATTCACAAAATATAGTTCTACAAGAACAGCGTGAGTCCAGCAAGGAGATAAACAACATGCATTAAGCTATACCAAGATAAAGCTTATAACTAAATTTTCCTGCTAGGGTGCCTGTGGTTGGGCAGCTGAAAACATATTTAAGTTAATCTCTAAGGCCACAGTTCAGGAAAACTCTTCAGTACACACTGAATCAATATCTATTCAGGAAGATCCTATGCACAAGACTAAATTTAAGCATGTATTTAAATCCTATTGATTTCAATGGGATTTAAACACAGACCTAATATTAAACATCTGTTTAAATATTCTCTCAAATAGGGACATTTTCCCTAACAAGGATTGAGGTTCAAAACTATTAGTTTTTTATGTCCTCTTAATTCATTTAAATTCAAAAGAAAAACAAGGAATTTTCCTTGTGTGGAGCATTTTATGATCACATTATATCATAGTCTGTTCCAATAAATAACAGTTTAACTATTTTCCATTCAGCAGTTAAAACGCTTGGTGTGTGAAGCTGAGCAGGACCCTGGAAAGTCATTGTGGAAGTGTGGCTGCCAGCCACATGATTGACGCTTTCCAGTGTGTGCCTGTTCTCAGATCTGCATTTCTGTAAAGGAAAATATCTATGTTATATGACTTTGTGAGTGTGTTTCACCTCAGTCACCTTTAGTTGTTGAAAGCTGAATGAAAAGGCTTAACAGGTTGCCCTATGCTCCTTTTGTAACAAATGGAAAGACATGGGTATCCTTAGAGGGTAATTCACCTGATTTGTCTTAGATTAGTGTTTCAGATGTAATAAATGGCACTTTAGAGGTGGGGGCATTTAGCTATTTTTCTCTGCAAACTGTAGGGGAATGTAATGAGTTTCATTTAGACATCTACTCCTTAGATGTCAAAACAGGGTTAGACAACTTGATGAGCGTATATGTACATTCACACAGTAATGTACATTTGAAGGGAGGGTGCAAAGAAGATGGAGCTTTTTTTCTTTCTTTTTTTTTTTTTTTTTTTTTTTTTCCAGTTATGCCCAGTGCCAGGGAGAGGCAGCAGGTACTAAATGAAACACAGGAGGTTCTGTCTGAACATCAGGAAGCATTTCTGTGCTGTGTGGGTGACTGAGCACTGGCACATGTTGCCCAGAGAGGTTGTGGAGTCTCCTTCTTGGAGATGTTCCAAAGCCACCTGGACGTGGTCCTGGGCAATCTTCTTTGGGTGCCCCTGCTTGAACAGGTGGGTTGGACCAGATGGTCTCCAGAGGTCCCTTCAAACCCTAACCATTCTGTGATTCTGTGATTTGAGATGGTCATTAGCTTTATAAATTCAAAGTAAGAGAAAAAAAGGTTTGATTAAATATATACATGAAACATTTGTCCTCTTTAATTTGCTAGATGTTTTTTGAACGTTGCATGATGATAAAATTTCAAATGTTTGAATTTCTGTAAACCAACTGCATTCATTACAGGTGTGTAGAGAAACATTTTCTTCTGGTCAGCTATAAAATTTCTGGTGAAATGTCAATATTTTTATTTTTATATTTTTTCCCCTGAAAAGTAATGGATATAGAAAACCTGGCACAGAGCTAAGCAGGTTCCACTCATTTTGCTGTCTACTCACTGAAACTGTTGGTGCTCAGGTGCTGCAAATTACTCACTCATAAATACTGTAGGGAAAAGGGAATGGTGAGTGTGTGAGTAAGCTGAACAAGTAGGCGTGCACTTCTAGCCATTCATAATTTTTCACCTGCTAGTCTTATATTAATCTTTCCTTTCTAGGCTTTTCCCAGTGTTGTTCAAGATCAGAGCACAGTGTATTTGTAGTATATTCCCTTGTACATTATAATGATATGACAATTTTTGTACACACCTTGCAGTGTAAAGGTGATAAATATATTTACCTTCCCTAAAGGAATCAATTAATCACAGGAGTCAGAGATCGGTGAATCTGTTTTCCTCACTCTTGCAAGCACGCAATATATTCACTCATAACCAATCCCATAATAAATTTTAGCCAGAAGCCCAAGAGGTAGGTAAACGTTGACACATTTGGCAGACAGCAGAAAAATTTGGAGTCTTAATGTGGACATTCTTTCAATTAAACACTGCCATTGTCTTAGAGGAATTAACTTTAATATAAGTAAGGGGTGAGAAATATAAAGCTTGCTAAAGTCAAGTTGTGGCTAATCAAACTATATTAAAAAAAAGCCATTTCAATGTTGCTTTTCCAGTATATATATTTAATCTTTATTTTCTGCATTGAGTTTGATGCATTCCTTAAAACAGTGTTCTCCTTTATATCTTTTTTATCCCTGTCTATATAAATATTAAATGAAACCATAACCCCTTTGATTTTAAGACCAAATACATTGGTTTACTTCAGCAATGCACAACGCTGTCTTACTTTTTTGACGATTCAATGCCACCTGGACATTTCTGGCAAAGTATTGCATTCTCTTCTAAGAGTTAAAATGGATTTTCCATTTTAAGTAGCTTATATTCTACAGGAATAGGTTAGAAATATGGAGCACACAGGAATATGTGAGACCAAGACTTCTGATAAACAATACATACCTATTGTCATGAAAAGAGAGCAAAATGTAAACAAACATGCATTTGCGAGCAGTACATGGAAAGAATGAGTAGCTAAGATTAGCAATGGGAGATATTGTTCCTTAGTGCATACACGTATGATCCTGTAAAGGCATGGTAAAATGTGAGCAGTTTTATGAGCAGAAATAAAAGGTGTCTGAAATCAGTGCTTTAATGAAGCTGCTGAATTTGGCTGAAATTGGATGTTTTGTTGCTATCAGAACACTGTGCTGGTGGTCTCTGTAATTCTCTTCTCACACGAATTGCCTCCTGCAGTGATCTTGCCTTCACAGAAATGTGTTTTTTTTTTCTTCTTGTTTGTTTGTTTGTTTTCCAAGATTATGATCACATTTTTCTGTTAATCCCCAACTTTTCTGTGTTATACATGCTACTGAAAGTTCTCGTCATAGACCAGTCAGTGCACTCCAGATGTTATATGCTTTCCTGGCTAATGAAATTGTCCCTCCTACTGTGGCCCCAAGATAGGCAATTTTGAAGTTAAGTTGTCATGAAGAGAGAAGCCCATTTTTTTTCACATTGAATTTGATATATTGGCAGGACCAGATATTTTTTGCAGCATCTGTTCTATTGATATTGTATTGATTACAATACCAACTTTTCTAGACAGCAGCTTGAGAGTTCCTTTGATTGCAGGTAGGTGTAACAGGAAAAAGCAAGATACAGCAGGTCTTGCTGGAAAGAGAAACTGATATGTTTTCCCACATATCTCTATATATGAATTTTTAAAGGATTGATTCTGACATGTCAAGTCCTGGGTTTTCTTGCAGCAAGGCAATTTTGAAATTCTAAAGCTTTATGTGATTCAAAGAAAAACTCCTGAGAAGCAGGCAAGCTACGATATGTTGCTCATAGGTGTGTGTGTCTGGCTTTCCTGCCCCTGCTATGTTGGAATCCTACCACCCAGAACTGGGAGCTGGGATGGGATAAATGTTTCCCATCCAGGTCTGGCAAATATTGGGCTAACTCTGTGGCAGTTCCAGCATGCCTTTAGCACAAAGGCTGATGTCCAACAAGCCAGGAGAGCTGACCCAGGGTTATGTGTAAAACCAGGCATTTTTATATCTTATGGAAAGTATGAAATAGTGGAGAAATATGTGAGACGTGACTAAAAAGGCTGCAGTTGAGGAGGGGGATGGACTTCCTTGTATGGAATAACTTCTGACTGGGAACAGAACCTATTGGAAGTGTTATTCTGTGGGCACTTAGAACAGCAATGCATCTTTGTGGCATAATATCAAACATGCTTGCGTTCTTATTTTTTGTTGACTGTTGACACACACTTAGCAGTATGTTGCCAGAACAAGCCTGTGTCAACTACACAATTAGATGCTACCATATCCTAGGTAAGTCTTTATAGATGTCATCATAAATGATCAAAAAATATTTCTGTCTGGATAATCTCCTTTTAGTTAAAACACTTCAGTAAGGTGTCCAAGATAACTCTTTAATTGACATATGTTTTTTCCTCACATGACCAAAGAGAAATTCTTTATGGCAGATCTTGGCTGGAAAACCTCCAAGGACAATGGTACTATTGTCCAGCCTCTAGACTCATTACAGAAGAAGAATTTCTTACAGCCTCTAGATTCTTTTGTGTCTGCTTCTACAGCTTCTTTTGTGAAAATTTTCAAGAATTTTTACTTAGAAAAATCTTTTATGCTCCCTTTAAAATGCCTCTGACAATTCACGAACTTCACAAACAAATAACTTTCATGGATCACTGACCTAAAGGGGGAAAAAGACTTCATCAGTGAGGTGACGACTTCCTGAAGTTGTTCCACAGACAACAAACTGCAGAGCCAGTGACAGCTCCCCTTCCCTCCAGACACATATATGTATGGATATCAAAGTTAAAAAGAACTGGGAAGGAGTCTTTATTCTGGATTTTCTCAGGGAGCCTTGGTAACCTTCAGATTTCACCTATAAAATCAACAACAAATATTAACTTGTCCAAAATAATTGAAACTTTTGATGGAACTTGCGAGATAAGTATGAACATGTTTCAGCAGTTTAATAGTAATCAGGTATTCTAACCACGAATAATCAGATGTTTTATTTAGTTTCAAAAATAGGCACATACAGAATACAGAGAAATGTTTTCAAGTTTGGCCATCTGATATATATTGTTGTGTTCAGTTAGTGCAGGTAGCTCTAGTATCCCTTCCGAGAAGAAAGTATTGGCATTACATTTGAAATAGCGTCTAGCCTAAGCTAGCTGATAATAGGTCTGCCATGCCTTTTTATTCAAGGAACCTGGAAAATATAATCTTAAATGGAAGAACCAATAATGTTGTGTAGAGGCATTCAAGGTAGCTGGCTTAAGCTGCCGATTACTGTGGATGCTAATTTTGCAGTGCTGCCAGGATTTTATGTTAATGTTATTGAACAAAAGGCTAAAGTATTTTTTAATTTAAAACTACTGAAGTATAAAATTGAACTATTAGACTTTCCATGGGTTTAAGTGGACAAAGAATATTATGTCAAAGGCTCAATTCAGTCACCTTCAAGCCATTACACCTTTTGAAATTTGAAGCAGTAAGTTGCCATGGTCTATTATTTTAGGCTGAAGTTTTTCTCCCATGGTTTCTACTACAACCCTTAAATAAACTTTATTCTTCATTGCATTCAATACCAAATATTAGCACAGAAAACTTCAAATGAGTCCGTTCCCTCCTGTATGTCAGTCAACCTGCTCAAAGAACGTGTTTTAGGGTAGCCTAATTGCATAGAGATAGAGAACTTGGCCACTAATTTTAACCTTGCATAACCTTGTAATTCTTCACACCTCAGCAAGCACAGGATTACAGCACAGTGTGAAGCAGTCTGCTAACACCCTGTCCTCTTTCTTGTGCTCGGGGCAGAACTGAAGCTGCACTACCTGGGCATTTCACATGCATGCATTGCTTCTGTTCTCTGTTTATTGTTTACAAAATAGAGAAACTACAGAGCAGTGCATTGCTGTTCGAAAGTTTGCCAGTGACTTTATCCCACCCCGTGAGCCTGATTATGGAGTGTGTGTGATGGCTTATTGACCTAATTGTGCTACAGCTAGAACAGTGTAAGTGGAAGAGAATTTAGCCGTGACTTGAGGATTGGTGCTGTTCACTTGACCATGTGATATACTTTGCAATATGAGCTAAGTCCGGCTCTTTTCAGAGCTTGAGTATTGGCCTATATCCCCAGAGAACAGGGCAGGATATTGACGAGCCCTCAACAATGAAATCCAGTGCACAGGAGATCTAAGTCCTACAGCGGACTGAACAACAGTAGCAAACATGGAGCTCTCCTTACGAATTTAGACAAGTGTGTGTATGAAGTTTTAAGGAGCTATGGCACAATTGTGGGAGAAAACTGTGCCTCATTACATGCATCGCCAGGCATCGCCCTTCCCCTTCTGGCAGAACTCAGCCATCAGGTACATCAAGTGATTTTTCTGGCCTTTACATGTGTCAGAATTTAGAGACTGTAGCTACAACAAGATAGATATACATATAAATTTTTAAGAGCCTATCTCATTTGCCACTGCACAGTAAGTTTAAAAAGAGACCTAGACGGATTGCAATGCAGTCACTTGTGAAGATGGGACAGTGGACTGGATCAATGCTTTAATCAAAATGTTTGAGGCTTTTATTGCATTCCAATGGAGGAAAAATGCTTTTGAGCACCATGTGTTCAACACTTGCAAGCAAATAGCAGATGAAATATTTGATTCATTTGCAGCAGACCTTTGATTACTTTCCAGAAAATGCTTGACTGTTTTTTTGATGAGATCACTGCTAAAGTTGTTGAGAACAAATTGTGGTATAGGCTGAATGTTATTCCTGCTGCTATTTTATATATTTTCTCCTCTTAAGGAAGAGTAGACTAGAAATCTTTTCCTCTTCTTCTGGAGATGTAAGCTGTTAATGTTTGAATTAAGCGAAGTATGATGTAGGAGACAAAATCCACAGGGTACTAACTGGCACAAGGTGGCAATTCATACAACAAATGGATAATCTGGGTAATTTGTGTGCTCCCTAGAGAAATGCCAGACTTATGTAGACTGGGACCACTGAATCCAGTTCTCCATGTTGATAGAAATTGCTTTTCCATTTTTAGAAAAGAGTATCTAACCCTGGCATTCTACATATTGCTAATATCAGCAAGAATTAGGTGAAGATGCTGAGTGCTTCATCTGACCAAGACTATAAATAGTGCATCTTGCCTCCCTGTGTGAATCCTACTTTGGGTGGTATGATCTTCATAAAAAAGGTGCAATCTCTTTCCTTTAGCTGCATGAGCCTGTGCATGACTTGCATATAATTAATTTAGGAAAAGGAAGTGGGCTAAAGGAAAAGTAGGGCAGCAGAATGTTCATAGTATATGTAAACTCTAATGATTACACAAATAATTCAGTTGAGAAGAAATCATATAGTATGACAAAATTAAACTAAGCTGGATGACAAGTGTATTTAAATAGGCACATCCTTTGTTTAGAATTTCAAGCAGGAAGCTACATGTGGATCAGGCAAAAATCAGCTAAACCATATGTGTCATATCTTTCGATGATATTTCTCCATTTTTCTGTGAGAGGATAGATTTTTTTAAAAATTTTTTTAAAGAATATATTTGAAACACAGACATATTTTTTGTAAGTTTTGTAAAATAATAATTTTCTAACTGTGTTTCTTCCCTCATGTTTCCTGAGGCAGAGTTCTGGGAAAGTAAGGCTGTGCCTTTCTCATTCCTGCCTGGTTTTGTTCTCTCCCAGCAGAGAAATGTTCAACAAGAAGGAGCGAAATGCAATTCTGCTTGATTGCAGGTGAATATTCAAAGTACCACAGACATGACATACTGGTACCTAAGGACTCTTCTCTCCTATGTCTCTATAGTTCTGAATTGATGGATCCGCCCTCCTCCTTTTCTCGGGCACACTAGCTGGTAGGGATTTTCTCCATTTAGTGCATCAAGTAAAGGCATATCAGAGTTTACAGCAGCAAAATCTCTCTGTTGGAACCATACACATAGGCACAAGATTCAGTGAAGCTGCACCATGTGGAAGAAGGTGAATAAAGGCATTAAAAAGCATAATGTTACTTCTCCAAATAGTAGCAGATGGCAGGGACTAGCAGGTCAAATTAGTTTCCTGTTGGTGGTGAAAAAAAATCAATGACTCAGAGTCTTTTTACCTTCTCATTTCAATTATGTTTTCCGGTTCCCAGAGAGAGTTACACACAACTTGTTGGCAGTTCTTGTTTTCAGGAGTCTCAGTAATTATGTTGAAGCAGCTCAGCCCCAGGAATGAGGGTAGAGACACTAACCATGACTATCTGAACAGCCTAAATTGTTCTCTAAATGAACTCATCTGGCCACTACATGTAAAAATCTCAAACCTTTCTCAAAAAAATGAGTTCTGTAGTGGAGTTTTGATCTTCCAGGAATATCAGGCCCAGGTTCAGATCAGAGTGCCGTCATACATCTTTCTGGTTCGTGGATACAATAACTAGCTAAGTACTCAGTACCCTAAACATGTGAAAGTCAGAGACAGGAACCAAAACCCTGTGAACAAAAAATATTTCCTTCCACTCCTTATACTCCTTTGTTCATGTATTTAAAAGGCAAACCTATTAAATGTCAAACAAAATAATTATGCCCTGAATTTTTCCAGAGTTACGCTACTTCTAAACTATTTGTCTTTTCCTTTCTCCATAGAGTTTTGCAGTTGTTGTCTTCACCTAGCTCTTCAAAGCTGACCTCATAATGGAGGTTAAAGAAAAGAAGAAACGATTTCTGTTTTCTCCATGAAAAAGTGTCTCTATGGGACGAGAGCTGCACATTGCTGGGACATGAAGGAGCATGTTGCAGAATGAAACCAGGCTGTTGCACGAAGGAGCCAGCAATGGTGATGGAATTGCTGAGTGTCTGGAAGGAATAGGTATGAAACAAAGGTATAAAAAGCTAAGTGGTGTTAGGAGAAAGCTAAGAATATGACTGCAAGTTTGAGTATTTGAGTAATAGCTTGGAGTTCACAATGGAGAACAGTACTGTACACATGACCATCCCTGGAAGTGTTCATCCGGGTTGGATGGGGCTTTGAGCAACCTGGTCTAGAGGGAGGTGTCCCTGCCCATGGCAGGGGGGTAGGAACTAGATGATCTTTAAGCCCCTCCCAGCCCAAACCATTCTATGATTCTGTGACAAAATATGAAAAAAAAAAAAAAAAAAGAAAAAGCTTTCCTAGCAGTCATGAAGGGTGGATAGACCTTGCTCTATAAAGGTGAAGAATAGAGTCAAGGTTGCTAATTAAAACATCAATGTTCAGGTGTCTCCGCCTGGGTGAGATATCAAGGCTTTCATTAGAGTTAATAGAGAACTACTCAAAATAATCCAGGGAACCTCAAGAGCAATACAACTGACCAGCTGACCTGACAGTTTCTGTTTCAGAGTGAGCTGAGAGCATAGACTAAATCTCAGTTAACTGAAATGAATCTCATTCTGGATGCTCAGCCCAAACTATGACCTGATTTTGCTATCAACGGGGAGTGATCGGTCTTGTAGAAGGATGTTCTCATTCCCAAAATAGGCTGTTGACCCCTATTTTAGGCTGTCTCAGACGAAAGGCTTGATCTTGCTGCTCATCCACAGGTATTCAGATGCTTGAGGTGCCTAAGGGTTTCTTATCTAGTATCCAGACACTGCACCAGAAGGGCATGGGTCTTCTGTTGCTACTGTGTCATATCTGCCAGACACAAGCATTTCAAACAGGACTACCTATGTGTAGACAACTGAACTGAGCATGAAGGTCTATTTTATACTATTGATTAAAATGACTTTCATCCTAACTCTTCACAATTTATTTCATGACATAGTTGCTGGAATTATATAGCTCTGAAGGCTATTTCTCTGCTTCCTGATAAAAATGTGACAGATTGACTGTTTATTATAGCTCTGTACATATCAACGAAGAAAAAAAAAAGCCACATAATAACTATTCTATGGATCACCCATCCAGAAGATGGTTTATAACAAGTGCTGTGGTATGATAGTAGACACAAATTTTGCATAACTGAAAATGGTTACTGATGTCAACTTTATGACAGAGTCATGTAAATGTAGTCAATAGGGTAAAAAGCAACATTGCCGCTTGCAAAATTGTCTCAAGACTCAATATAATATTTCTTCAAAGGCTGCAATATACTTTGAAAATGAACTTTTTTTTTTTTTTTACATATTAGCTGATATTGTTATAAAAACAATAGATAGATGCAGAGTTGTTAAAGCAAAATACTGTAATGTACTTAGAGTGCATTTTGTGTAGATGGCATGTTTGAGTATGCAGCTAAGGATTACTCCTTGAGAATCTGTGTGCATCCTTGTTCTAGAATACTTCTTGATTTTAGTAATGAAAATTACTGAAAAAGTTTTGTTTCTGTGTGCTAGGAAAATATATGGAACAAAAAATATGAAAATAACATGAAAGTGGGCATCCTATCTTAATTAAAAAGCAATTGCATGGCAACATTAAAGTGACCGGCTCTGTCATGAAACTGAAAAGCTGGGATCAGTACTGGGCATAGAATTTATACAGGCAATTGTAGATTATTTGTTCTAACATTAGTTGCTTGGGGAGAAAAAGACCTATTTTAATGGAAAGGACAAATATCACAACCTTAGCATTGTTAGTGTTGAAAGTCTTGACACTGGCAATGGATCATGTTTGTAATGACATTCTTCAGACAAGGTGGAATTCAGAGCAGAAGCTCTCTTCAAAGAAGTAAAAAACCCAATTGCATCTCACAGAAAATATAAATTTCCTTAATAAGCTAGTTAGCTTCAGGCCAAGGAAGGCTTAAGGACATTACTCTGTCTGCTATTCTATATTAGTGTTTTGTCATATTATTTTGTCTATGACATAACTAACTCATTTGGCAGAGATATAACACTATTATTCCTCACCAGAAATTTCAGAAAGTAAAAATAAAGGCATGTGGGGAGCTTCTATGTGACAGTTTCAGATAAATCTATAGCCACTATAAGTATAAAAAAGAGCTGGATGACAGAGAGGTAAGCAAATTAAGTTACACACTATTAGATGCTCTGTGTATTACACATTAGTGGATAATGAGTGCAACTAATAGATATTTTGAAACCACAAACACAATGCAAACTCACTCCATTTTTGTTTTGTTCTACGAACAGATCATCAGATATCAGAAAACACAATGCAGACTGTCAAGATTTAGAAATGACTATGCACTGTCTCATAATTCACAGTGGGTAATGTAATTAAAAATCATTACTTCTATTAATGACAAAGAAAATAAGCCGTATACATATTTATTATTAGCAGAATATAATTTAAAACATTTTTTTTCTTCAGAATTGGATATTCTACAGAAAAAGACACAATCAAAAGAGAAAAGGAAAAAGCTGATCTTTTTATTAAACCATAAGTTGGAAGTCATTCAAAGATAACACTTGTATGGTAATTGATGTAGAGGTTATGAGACAGCAAGCCAAGCAGATACACAAAAGGTTGACATATCCATGTGTGAATTGTATGGAGTGTTTGTTTTCTGTGTTAAAAGAAGTCAATGTGCACTCCTCCTGAATGTATTCAGAAAAAAAAATTTAAAAGACAAAGGGAAACAGAGACCTAACATGCCTCATTATTACATATTCTATCTTTCTGTCTCTTTGTCCCAGTCTCTTCAATCAGACCGTCACAACATTTTCATAACTTTGTCATCATTATACACAAGCGGAATATCAAAGATGAAAGAAGGGATAGAAATAAGATGACTGCAGAGTATGCATGTCATTTGGTCATGTCAGTAGTTGCTAATTAACTTATCCTGTGTCTTATCACTGTACAGTACGTGTCATACATACAGCCCAGTGATGAGCTGTTCATCAGATATTCAGTTGAAATTAACTCTGGCATCTTAAACCACAGAATCAACTAGCTTGAGAAGAGAATATTGTAAATAATTAGTTTCTTCCTCCATTGCAATTACTCTAATGTGTACTTATAACCACCCAAATTACTGTACGCCACCTCCTATATAACATGCTTATTCTCAGTTTTTCCCTTAATTCTGTCGCAGTTTACAACATATCAGTATATTGAATACAGAGCTGTTATAGTGACTGTTTTCTTTTATTGAGTTTTCTTTTTAATGTCTGTACTTTTTAAGTAAGCCTTGAAGTGTTTGCTCTCTGCTGCCTCCTGAACAAGCAATGTCTGAGATTGTATGCATGTTTTTGTTTTGTTTTGTCTGAAGAGATCAAGGCAATAGAGAGATTTAAATTTTATTAAATTGTAAAATGGGAATTTCTTCCTTATAAGGAAAGGAAAGTGAGGGAGTGTTTAGTATCAATTGAATTGAATAATCATTTTCTTACTGACACAAAACAGCACGAACTTCTTAAAAGTGTAGATCCACCTAATTCTTCTTATGAAGACCCTACTGACAAAGAATGGTCTTTAAAAATTACTCTGAACTGGATAGCTGCCTTTACATCATAGAATCATAGAATATCCCGAGTTGGAAGGGACCCATGAGGATCATCTAGTCCAACTCTTGGCACCGCACAGGTCTGCCCAAAGTTTAGACCATGTGACTAAGTGCACAGTCCAATCACTTTTTAAATTCAGACAGGCTTGGTGCAGTGACTACGTCCCTGGGGAGCCTGTTCCGGTGTGCGACCACCCTCTCGGTGAAGAACCTCTTCCTGATATCCAGCCTAAACTTCCCCTGCCTCAGCTTAACACCATTCCCACGGGTCCTATCACTGGTGTTTACAGTGAATAGGTCACCTGCCTCTCCACTCCCCCTCGCGAGGAAGTTGTAGACTGCGATGAGGTCTCCCCTCAGCCTCCTCTTCTCCAGGCTGAATAGGTCAAGTGACCTCAGCCGCTCCTCATACATCTTCCCGTCTAGGCCCTTCACCATCTTTGTCGCCCTCCTCTGGACACTCTCCAACAGTTTATTGTCCTTTTTATACTGTGGTGCCCAGAACTGCACACAGTACTCGAGGTGAGGCCGGACCAGCGCAGAGTAGAGCGGGACAATCACCTCCCTTGACCGACTAGCGATGCCGTGCTTGATGCATCCCAGGATACGGTTGGCCTTCCTGTCTGCCAGGGCACGCTGCTGGCTCATATTCAACTTGCTGTCAACCACAACCCCCAGATCCCTCTCTGCGGGGCTGCTCTCCGGCGTCTCATCGCCCAGTCTGTACGTATAGCCAGGGTTGCCCCGTCCCAGGTGCAGGACCTGGCACTTGCTTTTGTTAAACTTCATGTGGTTGGTGATCGCCCAGCTCTCCAATCTGCCCAGATCTCTCTGCAAGGCCTTTCCACCCTCATCAGAGTCCACAACTCCTCCAAGTTTGGTGTCGTCGGCAAATTTGCTCAAAACACCTTCTAGTCCTACATCCAAATCATTTATAAAGACATTGAAGAGGACTGGCCCTAAAATGGAACATTGAGGGACCCCACTAGTGACCATCTGCCAGCCAGATGTGGCCCCATTTACCACAACCCTTTGAGCCCTGCCCGTCAGCCAATTGCTCACCCATCGTATGATTGTTTTGTTAAGTTGTATGCTGGACATTTAGTCCAGTAGAATCCTATGGGAAACCCTGTCAAAATCCTTGCTGAAGTCCAAAAAGATCACATCAGCTGGTTTCCCTTGGTCAACTAGATGGGTGATGTTATCATAAAAGGAAATCAAATCTGTTAGGCAGGACCTACCCCTCATGAATAACAACCTCTTAAAATATCACCATGTTTATGCACCATGTGACTGTGCCTAAGAAGGGAGCAAGGACTGCTGGCTCTGTACACACCCAGGGCTCTGCCAAGCAAATTTGGGTCTTTCCATCTAGCACCTCTTTGCATGTGATTAAAATTGAACAAAAAAAATCTGGAGATGTTTCTGTTGCGTAATGCTAATTCTATAGCATGAAATAATTCTGGTAAACTGTGCCTGTTCTGTCAGATCTCTGGGAGGTGTCAGCATTTGAGAATCTGAACCCAGTAGCCCAGGGGCTTCCAGGCAGTGGACCCAGGCAGCCACGAGCCTGTTTTGGGTTTTCCCAAACTGTAATTTTTAAAGTTTCTGTTATGTATTCATTTTCCATTTTGCTCTTTGAATACTTACTTTTTGTTGTTGTTTTTGTTTATTTTTTGAAAAAATTCTCAAGGTATGCCTGTACTGATGGGAGTCATGGAGTTGCTGGGTTTAAAAGGAAAGTTTGCTGACAGCTACCATCAAGTTGTGCATGTGCAGTGGTGGAGAGTTTGTGGAAGCCTGTCACATCAGGACCTGCAAAGCTATGGCTGTATTTCAATGTTGGAGCCAACACCCAAAAGGTCTGAGGAATGTCTTACATTTTTCACTTTGTTATAAAAAAATCCACAATACCACTCACAACCTTTTCACATTGATTCACCTTTTCACTTGCACCTTTTTCACATTGATTCTCTCTGAGAAAAACATTAATACCAGATTTTTTTCCAAAAGGGTGGAGATTCCTTTTTTTTCCCTATTAATTTGACCTTTTCTGCCTCAAAAATGTAGGCATGATAGTGTAAAGATGTGGACATGTGAGTAGTAAATAATGAGCAGAATCATCCCCCGCTGCTGGAGTCCCATCAGGAGACGTTTAGGGTGGTTGGGATGTGCTCAGAGGGAAGGTGCTGCCAGGACAATCATGTATGCGGTGGGCTGCCTTGTGAAGAGCACTCCTTTGAGAGCACAATAGTGACAAGCTCATTCATTACAGTCACAAAGAAGTTTTGCAAAGTAGGCTGAGGACAGTTTCTGAGGCAACATCAAATGACTTGGAGGTTAGGAGTGAATTAGCAGCAGACAGAAATCCTTAATAAAAGCAATGTTTCTGCTTCCTTTCTTGTGTGGGCTTGCAAAGCTCTGGAGTCCAAGCTTCCTGAGTCAGATTTGTTTCTCATGGTTGACTGAGAGGGTAGCCTGGGGAACTAGAGGATTATCTGAGGTAAATGCACTCATGAGCTGATTACTCAGATTGTATTCCCGCCTAATTGGGTTTTCATTTGATGCAGGATGTCACCCAGCTTCCACTGAAGTCAGGGGAAAGACTCTCTCTGAATTCAGCTGCCTTTGGATCTGCTCTGGGTGCAGAGTGCTGGCACCTACTTCAGCTGTCAAAAATTTTGGTTCCTGTCATATAAATGACAGGAGATAAAGCCTGATTTAAAGACAGAGAAGGAAATTTAAATATGTTTCAACATTTGCTGCATTTGGAAGCTGAAATGCTGCCAGCAATTTGAGGTGTGTTTTCATATGCTGTACAAGCTTACATTTTTGTTTGTTTTTAATACAATAGAACAATAGTCAACAAACTGTGGCCTTAGACTCAGGCACTGACAATTCTTTACGCTTCCCCTTTACAACCATGTGAAGCTCTGACTTTGCACATTTGGTATTTACATCTTATCTTAGCTTATTTTATCTTATTTTATTTTATCACAATTATTCGGATATTAGCTTGGGAAATGAAAGCAATAATACATGTTGGCATATATGATGCCGTGTTTTTGCCTCATTTCTTCTTTTCCTTTCTATTTAATTTCTATTTAATATTAAAACAGTGGTAACCTGTGACCACTTGTTCTGGGAACTACATATGAATACATATGTTTGTGTGCCCATGTCTAGTTATAAATACATGCTGCAGGAAACCAATATCTGAACCCAGGAATTCACTATGAAATTATGAGGTTGGCACAGTGAAAAAATAGATGAAGCACAGTGAGGCACAATTATTTCCTCTTTTTCACTTCAGTGCAGGGAAAAATGATCTAGGTGTTTTGTTTTTAGGCAAGTATGACATCTTTCAAAGACGTACAATTCTTCTATCATCTATTGATTAGCAGAAAAATTAGAAAGCCAATATACTTTCCAGAAGCTGGCAAACTCTGCACCTAAAGGGAGGTGTTATAGAGTTTTGCACAAAATACTAGAGGCTTTGCTCAAGGAAAGGCAGAAATATCAACATACTGATCACCAGTGTAGCAATAGGTTAAGGTCAAAAGAGTAAATTAGACAATGAGCTGAACTTCTGCTCTCCTTTGCTGTAAAAGGAGTGAATATGAGTAACTAAGATGACATTAGCTCTTTAATTTCTCCTATAATTGAATTACATTGGTAAAACTGTTCTCCTTGTTTGGAAAACGTAGAGGTAGATCCCTGCATAATAAGATTTCTCAATTTGCATGCAGATTAAATTGACGTATTTGCACCCCCAGGGTGCAGCGAGTGTAATCTGCAGAAAATTTGGGAATTCCTGCTGTATCTAATGTCAGGGAGTGACGGTTGCACACTGTGGTACTGTGGAAGCTCCTCAAAATACTGGGAGCATTCAAATGATTGCTAGACTCTTTCACTGAAAATATATAAATATATTTTTCTGCCCAGGATGTGTTTGTATGGGAAGAAAGAAGACAGATAGGTAGTCTGGTGATGTGTCCCTATTGTATCTGTATTTGGAGTTCTGAAAAGGCCAGTGGCTACAATTTTTTGACAAGGAATAATTGCCTCAGAGCTATCAACACATTTGCCTTTATTTCCTTAACAGGGGTAACTTGCAACTGCCATGTCTTTCAGGTTAAGTCTTCCACTCCCGCTTTAATACTGTGCTTCATCAATCACATGGAAGTGTGGAAACTTCAGCTGCAAGCGACCTTTGGGAGAAGGAAAATAATTTAGGGGGAATTAAAAATGAATTTTGTCAAATCAAAAATAAAGAGACAATTCTTTTCAAGAAGGTACAAATACAGGGGTTGACTGGAACTGGTAGCCTGGTTACTATTTTAAGAAAATTTTATTGTATTTTTATTTCTGTCTGGAGCAAACTTGGAAAGGACTAGAAATATCAGAGGAATTGGCCCTATGCCAATAGTGATTTTTTTAAGAACAACACTTTATTGTTTTCACACACATTGACAGCTGTTCTTTGGTCTTCAAAATTATATTTAGACACAGATTGATTTAAAATGCTTTCTTTAGAAACTAATGGTAGGAAGCTTGTTTCATGTTGCCAAAAAGTTTGTATGTGGGAGGAAGGGAGGAATCTTGTAAAGTTTGGAGGCTGATGTATTGTACACAAGAACCACCCTTCAACGAATGAAAAAGCAAAAGTTTAAAGCCTTTCAGGCCTTTCTTAGACTGGGTATGGATCTGTCGGCATTGTCGGTACAACTTATTCACACTGTTCAAGTGCTTATGAAAGCTACTGAACAGCCTGATCTATAAGTGACTGAACATACAACACTCTAGAGCTTTGAGTAAAATAAAAAGCCACTGTTTCAGGCTCCATGCATCACAACTAGTACTTTCTAGGAACACAGCCAGTCTAAATAAAACACAATCTTGCTGTAATTTTATACAACACTTGAAAAGAAGATGAAGGCTGTGCCATGCCATTCAAAAATGCTTCTCTCCCACATTTTTCCATAACCAAGTGATAATTTGACTTCACAATATGCATGCCAGATTTAATTATGCTTTCATATTCTGCTTTCCATTAACTATTATACTTTCCTTTGTTAGCTGATTATGCTACAACATTTCATTTTCCAGTGCCAGAATTTCCTGATGCCTTATTTACTTGCTTTGAAAAAATAACATCTAGCCTAGGTGTTTGATCTATTACGCATTTGTGAAGGATATATTCTAACGAATACACGGTTAATCCATTGAGTCTGACCATTACTTCACAGTATAAGGCTAAGAGGGCAAGTGTTTTTGATGGCTGAAACTAAGATGCAAGTACCCATCCTTGTATCTCTTTTGGGTGCATAAGGCATTTTTATTTGAGGTGAGGATAGTAGGAACCACCAAGGGCAAAATATAGCCTTCATTCATGTACACTGAAAAAAAAAAACAACTCTGAAGTGCATAGAACTTCCTCTTTCTGTAACACCTCTCTGGCTGGGAGAGCCATACCAGAAAGGTTTTATCAAATTGTCTGGAGGATGCTAACTTGGTTGAAGACGTGAAACAGCCTGACAGTTAATGAATTTGATATACTTTGGAAGCTTTCCTTTGGATTATGGCCATGGCATATTTTATTTTATTTCTGTTTGAACTGGTACTCTGAAGACCTCACTTGTATACCTAGATTATTTTCTATTATATTTAATGGAAAATTTCCTGACTAGATACTGTATAAAGCTCAAGATTTTGTTCACTTCTTTACTTCTTTTTATGGACAAGATTACTATTATTATTACTATTATTAATTAATAATTATTATTAATAATTATTATTAATATTATTAATTAATAAATAATAATAATTTTATTTTATTATTATTATTTGTCTCTGCATGGGCAAATCTTCCACTAGACCAGGTTGCCCAAAGCTCAATCAAACCTGGCTTACACTTCCAGGGATAGGGCATCCAGAACTTCTCTGGGCAGCCTGTTCCAGTGCATTGTCACGATCATAATGAAGAATTTCTTCCTTATACCTAATCTAAATTTATCCTCTTTTAATTTAAAACCATTACCCCTTGTCCTGTCACTATACTTCCTGATGAAATGTCCCTTCCCATTTTTTCTGTAGGCCCCCTTTAGTACTACAAGGTTGCTCTAAGGTCTCCCTGGAGCCTTCTCTTCTCCAGTCAACATCACCAGCTCTCTCAGCCTTTCTTCATAGGAGAGGTGTTCCAGCCCTTTGATCATCTTTGTGGCCCTCCTCTGGACCTGCTCCAACAGGTCCATGTCTTTCTAATGTTATGGGCCCCAGAGGTGAACGTATTAGTCTAGATGGGGTCTCACATGAGCAGAGCAGAGGAGGAGAATCACCTCCATTGAGGTGTCATGTAAATCTGCATTTTCACTGCTAAAGAGTGGTATATCTGAATATTACAGTCTTTAGAATAATTTAATTCTAGTATCTTAGATATTCCAAATTAATGGTGTCTAAACTGCTGTAGATAGTCTTATACTGAATATAGGTTTTCAGACTAGTTTAATCTGTGAAATCATTTATTATCATGCCTTGACAAAACAAACAAACAAAAAAACCCATACATTCCTAAACTGCTGCTTTTAAAAATTGTTCTAAAATAGGACCTATTTCCAATTGCAATTCCCAGTGTTCAAAAATGATGGTACCAGCTTAAAATTATAAGCTGCAAACATAAATAAATTGCAGGGTCTTTTTTGTATTTTGAACATTTAGGTTTCGTATTTTCAAGCAATTTTTTCTCAAACCACAAGTGTGGATGATTCATTTTATTTTAACAGAATATAGATGAGAAGAGATAACCACAATAACATGACTCTAGGAGGAGAAAACAACAATTCTCATGAGTTTAAAACATAATCATGAAAATTTGCACTGCTGGATTCTCCAAAAAGGCTGCTTTTTATTATTATGCTGAAATAAAATTATTTAACTGTAGCAGGAATATAGTTTTCTTTGTAAACCAGATTAAGCTGAAATTGGCTTCCATTAAAGTAAGCAATGAACATCAAGACTTACTGACATGAGAGTTAATATTTTGCTGAGGTAAAGCCAAAGTCTACATTCATCTTGAAGGGCAGTAAATCTTCAGTTTTCCACAACATTAAGTCAGTAAATGTCATGTATTAATTTCCTTTATTTATCTTTCTACCACAAATACTAACTAAAAAGAAAATGCACTGCATAATGGAATCAGGTATAAAAGTACTTCAAAAACACTGAACAATGAAGTAAATAGATTGGCTCTGAAACAACTAAACAAAAATCTGATTCTGTTATACAAATTTGCACACGCCAGAGCCAGATTTTCTCTATTGATGTTTTCTGAGCTTGATAGCTATTGTCTGTCAATGAAAATATATTTCTTTATGCTAACCATTGCATGGCACTGATGACAGGATATTTCTCAGGTCACCAGGAACTATGTGTGCATGCTGCAATGATCATTAACACCTTCTGTTGTGCATGAAACAAAGCCAAGAGGAAAGCAAGGCAGCCTATGGAGGACTTTTATGATGAATCCCAGACACAACATCTGTAGGTCAGGTTGTATTCTTCATTCGTTGAACTTTCTGATTGCATAAAAGCAGAAGATTGCTTTTTCAACTTTGCGTCTGACCTGAGTCACAGTGACCCAAGATCTCAACTCTGATGCTTATGACATAAAACTGCTCGCTTTCAGCCCTCTGGCCTGTAGCATGGCCTCCTTCACACTTCCATAACCTAACATGCCCTCTAGGACTGGGCTTCTATGCAGCTTCTGTTTCAGTGCATGAACCCATTTTGACCCCCTTTTTCTGTACTGACTACATTTTAGCCTTATTATTTTTTTCTGGATGTTTCTATATCCGAGTTCTCTAAATAACTTTTGAAAACATGGTGAGACTTATGGTCGTTTTTCTCTACATTCTTTTTTCAAAATCAGGTAGATAATTTAAGTCCAAATTTAAATACAAAATTACATATACTTAGTTAATAAAAAAGTATAAATGACCCCTTTTTGATATTCCTTTTCCCAAAATAGATTGACTGAAAGTGGCAATCAGTCATCCTTAATTACATAGACTGTGACAGAAGAAATGCTTTCTAGCTTCTGTTCCCTGTTTTTTTTTTTTTTCCTCTGTAAAAAAGGATAAGCAGAAATGGAGATATTTATCTGCAGTATGTACCCAAACTCCCATTATAGTCAGGGGTGATACAGGCAGTGTAACAAGTACAATCTAGACTGTGATTCTTAGTCTAAAACGGATATCTAAAATTGCTTTGCAAAGTGCCTATTCTCACTGCTTGTGAAGAAAGTCTGGAATAGCTGTCTAGTTTCAGAATCCACTTAGTTTGCAGTTAGTCATGAAGTCACATGAGATAAATCCCATTCCAGGCCTTCCCATTCTAAGCCTTCCCATTCTCAGTCTGTTTTATGGTTTAAGTATGAAGTTCTCCTGAACAACTGAACTAAGTTGTCCATTAGCTAACTGAGCTAATATCAGTCTGATGTGGTGGTAGGACACCAGCTGGTCTTCTGTATTGTCTAGTGTTGGGGTAGAATACGATTTCCCAAGCATCCATTTAATGTTTAAAATTGACAGAAGAAATCAATAGAAAAGAAAATCTATTGAATGCCTTCTGAATACAACCTAGTAATAATAGGCAAACAAATGATTGCTGATAAAACCCAGCAATTGCTGACATGTTAATATCAGAATTTCTCTCGCTTTTTTTTTTTTAAAAGAGAAACTAATTATTTACTGTTGATGTTTTACTGACATCTTCATTCCTATAACATGAAAATAAAGGCATAATAGGAGTTATTATGATATAAAATTATTCAGACTATATTTTATGAAAATAATAAAAAAGTTCTTTTCAAGATTGTAATAAAAAAGAAAGAGAAGAACAGGGAATATGATATGGCAAAGCTTTAGCTAAGTGACATTATGTTTCCATTACAAGGAAATTCTCAATAATCAAAAGATCTTATGGTGATTTCACTGATTTTATTTGTGCACTATTACTGATGGCTGAAATTTCATTCACTCACTATAATTTGCACTACTTGTACACTAGTTCATAGCTAGAACTGAAATCTACTTCTTCACTCTCCTTTTTTCTCCTCCCTAATGGTGGCTAAAACTATAGGACATCCATACTGCAACTCAATCAATTACAAATTCTGTGAAGATTATAGATAATGTATCTGATAGCAAGTCTTAGATCCTGAACTTTGATAACAGCTGTATAGCAATATGCAAAGACATTGAAACAGGTCACATAGACTTCACTGAGGGGATAGGTCATGAGGCGATGGAAATTTTGCTGTTGTCAGTAAAGATTCCATCTTTACTATGGGAACGTGGAAATTTATAAAAGTGCTGATGGAGGATTATCACAATCTAAGTTTCACCACAGTTGCAGGACTGTAAATGTAAAGGGTTATACTCTGAATTGAAGGAATCTTGTGGGCATCATCCAAAGCAGAATAATGAATGGGTAGGAGGGCTGCATTGTAGCTTTACTCTGTTTCCTCTCTGACGCTTGTTAGATCAATCTAAACATTTGCCTAAAGCAGTTCTAAGAAGAACCTTTTTCTATTCCTGGAAAAGATGTATGTTCCCTGCCACCCCCCCCCCCCCAACCATGTGCTTTGTGTTTTGTAGCTGATGTCTGTGCAATCCTTCACGAGTATTTTTCCTTCTTAGTCAAATAAGTTTCTCTGCTACAGCATATTTTTTTTTTTTTGAGAGGATTAGAAAGAAGGAGAAGGAGGTTTGAAATGAGAAAAATCCCAAGGAAAATAGAGAACGTTAGAGGAATAAATGATTACTGAGAAGGTCTGCTCAAGGGGTGCAATTAAGAACTATGGTGAAAGGAGGAGATTGACTTGGCATGGGACAAAAAAAACCTGATTTTGGAATATTTCTTTCTAAGAGTCCCAAAAGTGTCTTTAAGAGAGGGATATCTTTAAATTTTTTTATCAAAAAGAAAGACTCAGATTTTGGAGAAGACACTATTGCCTGTTTTGATTTGTTTGCTCGGGAGAACGTGAACAATTCAAGTAGGCTTGGTTGGAAGACTTGACCAAGCTAAACATGAAACTGTTGAGGCATAATAGGAACTTTTTAAATTCCTGTTTCTGATCTTAGGGTCTGGCTTAGGGTAGACTGTACTACAGTCTGTACGTTCTGGTGGAAGGTTTATTTTTAAAGAGTAACTAAAAACATGCTGTCCTCACTACATTCAGAGGAGTTATACGAGATTATGATTGGAAGTGATTGTCAGCAAACACTCATCTTACATCACTATCTACAGTGAGGCCATGGCTCCTAGTGCCACCAGAGTAGGACTTGAAATAAATATTCCAAAAGAAGAAGAAAATGTTACAGACAATCCTGTAAGCTACTTTTGGAATAAAAATAAATGTGCTAAAACGGGAGTAAGTTAATCCAATCAGTCTCCTAAGTGATGTGAATGATATGGAGGAGCTAAATAGAGAATGATTACTGTTTCTTGTAACAGGAAAATATGGAGACTATTCAATGAAATTGTAAGCCAGCAAATCTAAAGAAAACAAAAGGAAGTGATTTCTCCCACAATATGTAGTTAAACTGTACAACATTTTGCCACAGAATGTTGTGATAGTCAGAATATAAACTGATGGAAAAAGAGATTAGAAAAATCCATGGAATAAATCTTGGCCACAGAATTTAAATGCAAAATCCAGCTCAGAAGGTCATAAATCTCTGATTTCCCAAAAATGAGAAAACAAATGAGCAGAAGCAGCACTATCTACTGATCAAGTTTCTGATCATCTTTTCCTATGCATCTGCCACTGGTTACTGTCAGAAACATGATATTGGACTAAACAGACAGTTTGGTATTAACTAGTATGAAAGATATTACACATTAAAAACAAAAATGGTAGAATATTTTTCTCAAAACAATAAATTTGTAAATATAGAAACAGAAAAGTCTTAGAGATTAAACAATATTTCTTTTACTCGGCAACTGTTTTTCACAAAGAAAATGTTCCAGTAAACTTTACTGACCTGCCAGTAAACAATTTTTTCTCCTCAGTTGTGGTTAGAAATAGTAAAGCTGAAATAAGTTATTAGTTTAAATATTTTCTATGCATTTATTCTCTGTTGAGAAAAGAGAAGTGGATTACTTGTGTCTGTTATAAAAGCACTGGTCAAGTAAGATGGGTAGCAAAAAGTGACCATCTGTCACATGTTATTTTAGTGTTAACCTCGGTCTCATAAAATGGGGCCTTCCCAACTCTCCTGTGGCAGTGTAAAGCTATTTTAATTCTACTCACACCCTCTGGGCATCAGCATGATTTGGAAACCTAATAAAGTAAGTCATCAAAGAACAACCCATGTGTCCAGAATTTGTATTACTACACTACAGGGAACCCAAGCAGTGCTATCCTTTAAGCCATATGTCTTCTAAAGCTCTATTTAAAGACATAGAAATCAATGTGATTTTGTTGGAAAGTGCCAAATAAGACTAAGTAAGAAAAGGTATGCAGAATGCTGACAGTGCACTAGAGTTTTCTCCCACAGGAACAGAAATGTTGCTAGCTGGTTGTTCCATCTTCTTGAATCAGAAGAATCAGCCTCTGTGCATTATTTTTATATTAAAGAATGAAAACAAAGCCAACCGACCAACCAACCAACCAAACAAACCACAAAACCCAAGGCTTTTCCTAGTCTGTCCCACATTTAAACGTGTTTCTAGGATGGAGAGAAGAAATACTTAACTTCATCCCTGTCCACATTGTGTGAGAGTTAAAAGAGGCTTTGCCCATTATTTCCATGGAATACTTTGGGAAAATTTCTTAATAAGAAATTTGACATGTAGGCAAGAAGCCTGAGATAATCCTGTGCTGTTGGCTCTAGTCGTTTAACATCAATACATAGGCTTAGACTTCCTTGATAATCATGTGAACTTAGTCATTCTAGCCCTCTACAACTATTATTTTCATCCTGAATTAACTGTCTAATAAAGATTAGATAAACCACATCCTATCAATGTTCATTTTCCTCTACCAGCTTTAATAGAAACATATGATGACTAGCTCCAATGAAACTGCATATGCTCTGGATGTGTAAAATTAGGTGAGATGAATCTTGTGTACTGTTCCCTGAGTTCCCATGTCCACCTACTGGAGCAGGTGAAAGCCTCCTTGTGTGATTACTCAAGGATTCAACATTAATTAACTTGAGAGTCCATAACTGAGCATTGACCCAGTCAATATTGTATACAAAGATATGCCTGGAAACAAAACAAGTGAGCTGATTCTTAAGTAGCCAGCACTCTTCCTTTCTCTAACTATTGCTTGCATTTGTTTTCTTTTATTTGTTGGCATTTAATCCAGTGAAGTGCTAAAAATCTTAACATTTGGAAGACCCTTTCTCTTCCTCTATGCTTCCCCTGGCACAATTGTTATAAATAAGAATATTATTAAATTCTTTTAAGGTAATACCCAACAGTCTCCATGGCTTGTCACTGTATGACAGTCACTATATGACAAGAGGGCCAGACCTATAGGCAGTTCACCTAGGACAGTACTTGACATATCAGTACTTAGACATCATCCAAGTCTCAAATAAAACTGTAGAGTAATTGAGAATTAAGGACAAGCATAGATTGAATAAGGAGGTAAATAGCCTACACAAACTTTAATTTAGTACAATTCTGAAATAGACCTCAAAATATTGTTCTACTCACATTACAAATTCAGCTGTAAATGAAAACGTGCATCCTTCAGATTACCATTATTAGACCTAGGATCTTTGAATGCAGTCATTTATACAAAAGATCTAGTTCCCAAGGAGAGTGTTTAAGCTCTTGCATTCTTTTTGTATAGTACACAAACATTTTGGAAGCAATATATTCTCACTTTTTTTTTTTTTTATTTTTTTATAAATATTAAAGGCACATGTGGAGCACAGCTAGAGCTTAGTGAAAATGCAAACTCATCACTTGGTAGCTTTTGTTTGAATTCTCATGGACTGGCAAGTTCAACAGTGACTGGAGTAGGAGACTGAATGTCCAGATTTATAGGCTCGTTTCAGTATTTTTTTATAAATTCCTATGTATCCTATCCATAAATAAAGTTACTTATAAATAAAGTTATGTAGTCTCTCATGATAGGCAAAATACACACAGAAGAGAGCTCTCCCAGTTTGCCTGAGCTTTCAGTCACAAGAAAACCAGGTGAAATAAACCTAACATAGTGCTGAGCTTAAGTAAATATACTCTGACTCTCACTGGCGTTCATCATTTTGGTCTTCTCTCATCTTCTAGTGTTCAATGAATCTAAAGATTTAAACCTGTTTCTAGAATGAGGACAGGACCTTCTCCCTGGAGATCTTCAGAGAAGTCAGGCTTTCTCTGTTCTCTGCAGAGAGAAATGAGGAAGGCATTTCAGAGTCATAGTATCATAGGGTCATGGTATAATAAAATCATTTAGGTTGGAAGAGACCTCTAAGATCATCTGGTCCAACCGTTAACCTAGCACTGCCACGTCTACCACTAAATATGTCCTAATCAAAACGTGTACAGATCCTTTAAACACCTCCAGGGATGGTGACTCAACCACTTCCCTGGGCAGCCTGTTCCAATGTTTCACAACCCTTTCAGTGAATAAATTTTTCCTAATATCCAACCTAAACCTACGCTGGTTCAACTTGAGGCCATTTCTTCTTGTCCTATCATTTGTTGCTTGGGAGAAGAGACCAAACCTCACCTTGCTACATCCTCCTTTGAAGTAGTTGTAGAGAGTGATAAAGTCTCCTCTGATCCTCCTTTTCTCTAAGCTAAATAATCTCAGTTCCCTCAGCTGCTCCTCATAAGACCTTTTCTCTGGACCATGCTGGCCATGATATTTCTGATACAAGCCAGGATGCTGTTGGCCTTCTTCTGAGCACACTTCTGGCTTATTTTTAGCTGACTATCAACCAATACCCCCAGGTCCCTTTCCACCAGGCAGATTTCCAGCCACTCTTCCCCCAGCCTGTAGTGCTGCATGGGGTTGTTGAGCCCCAAGTGTAGGACTTGGCACTCAGCCTTGTTGAACCTCATACAGTTGGCCTCAGCCCATCAGTGCAGTCTATCCAGATCCCTATGTAAAGCCCTCCTTCCTTCAATCCTACCTTCAAGCAGATCACCACTTCTGCCTAACTTGTTGTCATCCTGAAACTTACTGAGGGTGTGATCAATCCCCTTGTTCAGATCATTGATAAAAATATCGAAGAGAACTACATCTGATTCATTAGTTACCTAAAACTTAAAAGCAAATTAAATGTCTACGTAAACTGAGTTGTATCCCATCCCAGAGGTCTACCTCAGTTGGACACTTAGACAATACTGGTAGAGGAATCTTATTGTTATTAAATTGTTAATTCATACCTTAACATGTAACTATTTTTCTAACCATGTTAATCTACATATTTTTTCAGCATTCTATTGTGCAAAATAATTAAATTGAAATACAAAACCATCCAGAATTCTTGAGAATAAAAATAGTTGTCTGCAAAATTACATGAAACAACATTTTAGTATAAACCAGGGATTTTTTTTTTCCTGTGAAAACTATTTCCATCAGTTTTCAAAAAAGTATAAAGCTGAGTATTATTCTGAGTGGCTGCTATGATATTGCTGAGATTCAGAATGGGAGCAGGAACACAGAAGATAACTTGATGGTACTTTCATTCCAAGAAGGGGAAAAGTTGTGACATAAGTTTTATTATTTTTACTTTGGAACCAGATTTTTTTTGGTGATTATTTTTGGTGATTTTTTGGTGATTTTTTGTTTTTTTTTGGTGATTTTTTTGGTGATTTTTTTTTTGTGATTAAAACAAAGAACACTAGCAAACCCTGTCTGTGGTGTTTCTGCTTTTTTATTTTCATGCCAGAAGACTCACAGTGATATAGGACAAACTATGAAGCTTAGACTGGACTAAACCTTCTCTCCTAAGCACTATGTTTCCTGAGACCATAAACTGTAAATATTTCATAATCAAAGCAGTTGACATACTATTTGTCCTGGGTGTTTTATCCCTCTCTGTAGTGACAGATTACCAGGAGCTGATTGAAAGCCTACTGAAGTCAATATGGGTCTTTTAAACGACATCAATAGGCTTGGTATAGATTCTTACTTCAAACCATTTGTGGCTCAGGAAAATGTTTACATTTTATCATCACCAACACATAACAAGTTTGAACATGATATCTGCTCAGAACTAGAGCTTCTGTCTCACAAGATAGAAACAGTGGTTGTATTTTGGAGGAAATCCACAAACACAGGCTGGAAAAGAAAGAAAAATGCTTTTCCAGGAGATTATATTTTTTCTTTCTTAAGGAAGTTTTTTTTTTTTCTGTACTATCAAAATCAATCTTGTAGAGGTGGATTGGAGGTGGAAGGGAACAGAAAATAGAGTCAAATAATATCACAACAAACAAATATCACAACAACTCAACACAAGTATGATGTGTTTGAGTTACATTTATGCAGTAGGTGAGGGGAAGATGAAGGTAGGACCTAAATGATCTTTAAGGTCCCTTCCAACCATTCTATGATCCCATGCTTCTGTAGCAGTGTATATTCAAACAGCATCAGGTTTGAGTGGCTGAGATTTTTTTTTTAATTTTTTTTTGGACAGAAATGATCAAAAATTGCTGAAAATAATAATCCATTTTGGTGTGGATAATAATAGCAACCTATGTTGATAAGAATAAAACAGTTGAAACTAGATTAATTTAAATATAAATTTTCCTCTATAAATGAATCCTACAGAGTACTTAAGAGTGCAAGAGAAGATTTTAGGACCCTGACATACTGCCACTGGTTTTGGAAGGCTGATCCATAGGCTTTCATCTGGATCTCTTCTCTGGGAGAGAATGCCTTTTTATGCTTGTCCAAGCAAGACAGTCAACCAACTGTGAACTACTGGATGCTCCAAAGACTCATATGTTACACAAAAGATGAGCAAATTATAGCAAAATCTTAAAATGGTCTCTAGGGCTTAATCATAACAGTGGTATAGGAAGCAACAGCCTCTGCTCTTTGTTTACCAGTCTCCTCTCTTTCAGTAGTCTGTGGTATATGACTAACACGAAGTAATTTGTACAGGGACAGTGACAGACAAAACAAGGAGGGAACTCTCTTTATTAGAGGGGGAATTATTTCTACCACCTTTAGGAGCTACAAGCAGTGCTGGCAGATCGTGAGAAATCTGCCTAAATTAAGGGATTCAAAATAGGTAGTTAAAATGATAAATGTTTGTAGCTTCTTCTTCTTCTTCCTTTTTTTTTTCTTTTTGACTTTCTCCATTTAATTAAGCTCTGTTGCTTTAAAAAGATATTTAAAAACTGCATTATAATCTAAAGCAGACAATTAGTAATATCTCTGTAATTGTATGAAATTGTATGTGGGAGAACAAAAGCTTAATGTTGTTTTGGGGGAAGCAAGCCAATTGTAAATTTAGCCCTGCAGCTGATTCCTCAAGGGCATTGGCACGTGCCACTGTGTATAGCAAAAGGAACATGACCCACCTAATGCATGCATGATCTTCATAATGGAAAAGAAAAAAGACTGAGGTCTAGTGAGGTCTAACAGAGGGCAGGGACCAGAATTTTGAACAGATGGTATTCAGGGGCCCACCGGCTGCTTGAAAGCCAGGGAGTGGAGAGAATAGGCAGACAGTAATTAGCAGAAGGTGATAAAATAAAAGGGCATCCAGGATCCCCCAAACATCTGTTTAAAAGAATAAAGAGCCTGGTCTGACCCTGAGCCTTAATGATCTTAAAGGATACAGTTTAATTGCTTGGAAAAAAAATACACACGCACTCCACGCTGAGCTACAGTGAGTCCTGTTTGGGGAGCATTGCAGGAGTTTGTGTAATTATTAATTTGGTGTATTTGTTTTAGAAAGATTATATACAGCATTAAGCCAATAAATGAAGTGGCTATAATCAAAATGCCAACTGTCTTTTCTTGGAATCAGCAGGCTCTTAACAAAAATTTGAATTTCAGATAACATACAAATTGATATTACTTGCTCTGCATTTTAAAATGGCTATTTTTGCCTGTTAGTCTTGTATTTATATGCCTACATCTGTCTCTCTTCCTATTTATTTACATAGAAAGAACCTAGGTCCTGAGTTTGTTTATCTGATTTAAAGTATTTTGTGCTCCACAAATAGCTGCTAATTACAGCATCAGAGACCTGATTGCAGTTGTCATCATTTACTACTGACCTAGTTACTTAAGAATTACTGCTGAAATTCAGCCAAGGAAAGCCCCGATTCACAGTGAGGTTTTATTCTATTTTATTATTATTATTATTATTTTCCATTCTAGCAACAATTCAATACCAAAGTCCATGATGGAAGTGTCAGAAAGTGTTGTTTACATGCTAGGTAATTCTTTATTTTATACACTTTTTTTTTTTTTTTAGAATGCCTTTTATAACAAGTTAAAATGATCTTTTTTTTATTGCTGTTTCCCACAATGAATAGCTTCATTCACTGTTATTAAACAAAACAGAATGAAACAAAACAACTTCTTTTCAAACCAGTGGTAAACAGCAGTTGCATTGCAGTAGAAAGATAGAGCTAATGATTTTCTGGAAATGTGTGTTTATATACCAGTGTGAGTGTATGTGTTAGATCTGACCTTGTAGAATATTTTCCTTTGCATTCTGAAAAAGAGGGTAAAAAGCACTTTGAGAAAATCACAGGTGATGCTAAATTGGAAGGTGCTGTAAACATTAAAAAAGACAGAAATAGGTCTAAAGGGACTTGAAAGAGATGAGAAACATGAGAAGAAAATAACTGAGTGCCCTAAGGAGTTTGAAGTATAGTATGATTAGTAGATGCAGTGCAGGTGCGGTAATTAAATGTGCATAGTTAAAGGCAGCTATCATTATCACTGCAGAGGGGTGCTATTTCCCCATTCAGTATGAATGAAGTTGCTTTAGTGTTGCACAATGTAATAAGTACATATTAAAATAAGCATTGCAGAGATCTAAAAAAATCTTCAATAGCATACATGGATATTACTTAAAAATCATCAGGATAGAAATTTAAGGGTTCTTTATTAAAGCACTATATCCAAAATGTCATTTCTCTCAGCTTCAAGCTGAAAGTATATTAAAGATTCCATACAAATATATATATTAAAGATTCCATACAAAATTTGCTTCAGGACTTCCGTGTTAGGCTTTAACAGCTAGACTAAATTTAAGCCTGCTTTATTTAAAGTAAATTTTCTTTGTAAGCACATCATAAACACAACAACATTATGTTCAGTTGGCTGTTGATGACTCAAACACTTTTTATTTGTTAATTGCTAAATTCAGGCAAAAAGCAACCAAACAACTAAACAACAACAGTCAAATCCTATTAGTTTTTATTAAATTCTTTATTAGGGTCCAAAATGTGTTGAGGAAATATCTTTGAATGTGGGAGGCTTGCTTGCAAAATCTTGATCTATGCACTGTTCCTTTTGGATTTTGTCTCTGCAGTAAATTGAAAAATGAAAATAGATTAATGGTTACAAACTGGTCTCAGCAGAAGTTAGAGAAGACTCCAAGCTTTACAGGGCTCTTCTAAGTAACATCTGATATGAATATAAGTAGGGTATGGTTATTTTATTTTGCTATGTGATTTTGTAATGAATCTTCACCACAATCAAATGAAAATAAACAAGAAATTGAGCAATAAGCAATGTTAATGAACAGAATGAACAGAAATGAATCTGAATGGTGCATCGTCACCTATATGGATACATTCCTCAGAGCATCCTTTCCTTTCTCCATCTCCTTCCAACCTGGGAAGAAATTTGCTTAAGAAACTGCAGCCCTAGACATGAAGTGCTATGAAATGGTGTGAGCCACGCATTGGTAATTAGGTGCAAGTCAGTCTGACAGACTTTACAAAAGAGCCCACATCAATATAATTTATACTTTCATGCACTATGCCCTTTGGCTGTGTTAACCAAGGGATGAGGTGATAAATATAACAGCACAGTTTTGCACAGTAGTCAGTGTAGAAGTGCATCTGCACAAAATGCTGAAATGCTTAAAAATGGCACAATCTTTTTTATTTTTCTTTTTATTTGTGGCTAATTATTATGGAATTTTTATTCTTACCCCAAAAGGCTAGAAAAGTACTTTATTCTTAAGAAATGAAAACTGCTGTTCTCATGTAATTACTTGGTTGAGAAACCAAGGCATAATGAAAAATACCAGGAATAGGGAAACTCAGAAAACTCAGGAATCTGACCATAATGTATACATTGTACAAGGCAAGAGAAGAACACACACTAGTTCCTCTGTGTAAATTCTTCATATTTTATGAAGTCTCATTTCCTCTATATTTTATTTTTTTTCTTGCTGATTCAAAGAATTATTGTATCTTTGGCCTGCAGTCCTTAAATATTCAGGGTTTATAGCATAAACATAAAAAGAATATAAAGAATTTGTAACTTTAGTGATATTGCATTTATTTGTTCATAATTCAGTTCAGTGGTTTAAATATTTTTCATCACTTGAAAGAATTTGCATATAGCTTCTGATTTCTTCTGGAAAATATCATTTTTGAGATATGCTTGTGCTCTTTGTTAAAGTGCCACAAAGGCATATTTCTCACATGCCTGTAATACAAATGATTGGATCTGCAGGTACAATCTTTATAAACTTTGTAGTGGTTGCATAATGATCAACATTTTTGGTGAAAAGCACTTGGAATATATTTTGATATCTATAAGAATACTTCAAAGGATGAATTGCAAGACTTTGATTAAAAAAACAAAATATAAGAGCCCCTGATTTTCATTTACCAAATGGTCTCTCTATATCACATTAGCAGTGAACTTTCAAGCCTTTTTATAATTTCAAGGCACTGGTAAAGGTCATCAAGGTATATCCGCTTCAGAGTATCCTGGAACTCTCATTTGTGAGGAAATTCATGTGAAAAGGTGAACACTGCACTGTGAGAGGCATATGTCCGTTTGTTGGTATTGTTATACCCATTGTTGAAAAAGCATTCTGTCATTAGTCTTGTGTGTATGACTGTCAGCTTACTGTGGGTAAGAAGACACTACCTGAGGAGGGGATGCGGAATGATGGGAGGAAGATGATGGCAACCCCAACTGGTACTGGGCTACAGGGACTTTTTGGCCTTTTGGAGGGACCCACCTGCTGCTGGCTGGCTGAGGACTGCAGGCCTGAGCAGAGCAGGAGTTGAGGTTTGCTCCTGCACATCCCCAGGAGGGCACACACCCAAGGGAAGTGCCCAGAGGGTAGCAGGATATTTTCAGAGGATGCCCAGGCTCTGCTAACTGGTGGGGGGATGAGTAAGAAAGATGCTTTGTAGATGCACCCTCTTGGCACCCGGGCTTATTAGATATACCTATTACAAGTAGGCAAAAGCCATCCCAGTCTTAGTGGATCAATTTACTGTCATTAGCTAATGACCAACTAATGAATCCCCTGACTTCGCCCTTTTACCTGCTCTGCAGAATATGAAGAGGAGCCCGGTTGTCAGAGCACCCCTGGCTGGGTGGGCAGCAGGGAGCTGACTCATCAGAGGCACCGACATTAAACATGGTGATGGTGCTCCAGGCACCCCTAGTTAGATGAGACACTGTCAGCTTAAAAAATAGGTTACAAATAATCTGCATTCCCTAAATTTATTTAAAATAAGCATGTCAAATTCAAATGTGATAGGCAAGAGGTAGAATGACTGTAACTCATAGAGAAAGGAGCATCATCTGAGAGACCCACTACAGTAGCTCACAGGTAGAAGGTGCTTTTAAAGGCTGTTTATGCTGCATTGTCTTAATATGGATGGGATGCAGCCTAAGCTAGGGTAACAGATGAGAAAGATGCTAGCAGTAAATATTATTAAAACACAGATGCTGTTTGCACTGTAGCTCTACAATTGGAGCTGGCACAGTACAGTTCTGCTGTTGTTTTATATCTATATATAAAATAAATATATATTTATGCACAACAACAGCAGAACCTTATCTTGAGCTAGACAGAAGAAATATTTCTATACATTTTCATGTTATTAATGTGACTAATTCTCAAAAAAATGCTGCATTATTAGGCCAGGAGAGATAATCTCCGAGCTGGGCATCAGTTATCTTTTCCCAGTGAAAGACCAGGATACAACAGCATTCCAAAATACTGCTTAAGAGGTGAGTCACTACCTTTGCATTTCAAATCAATTTAAATGCAGTTCCTGCTTACTTGTTATACCCGGTGCTCAGGCTTCTGTGTTTTCCCTACACCTGCTGATGACAGCACTAATCCATCTAAGAGGAGGAAAAAACACTGAAAAATGCCTGCACTCAGATTTGTTTGGGATGTCATTAGTCATCAGAAGAAAGTGCAAAATCTCCCAGAGATAGGTACAATTTTGATTAGTCCTTAAATAATCAGAGAAAAACCTAATAAACTTTAAGTGCTGTAAACAGTATTTTGAGACAGACAATGGAGATTAATTGTAGGAATTTCAGTAAAGCAGGATCTTAAGAATCCAGTTATATTTTCTATATGCTTATTTTACTCCACCTTGATTTTTTATATGAGTTTACCTTGGGATTGTACTTGGTTGAGTCCTGTCATGTTGGGTTTATGTGAGGGGAAAAAAAAAGAAAAAAAAATTAAACCAACCCCACCTGCCCTAGACAGTCCGTATGGAATGACTGAAGTCATGGTCACACAGTTGTTAAGTCTAAACCGGGCATTAGTGACTAAAGGCTTAGGTCAGGTATGAACACATCTTTTTACAGCTATGTATATCTGTTGAATTAGCCAGGGTGCATGATGTGATATTTATGCTGGCTGGTAGTATGGCTGCCCAACACTCCAGGTTGAGCTACCTCCTAACTTCTGCTCAGTCAGTTGCTGCATTGCCCATATAACTGAGAGGCTGTACACATGCTTTGAGACTAACGAATGTAGCAGACATCTCAAGCTCATGAGCATCCACTGGTGAGGAGGCCCCTTGTGAACAAAGACACAGACCCAAGCTCTTTGGCTCTAAGGCAGACCCCCTGTGTCCGTAATCACTGCCTTTTTTGAAAGAGCTCTCTGGAAGATAACCATGGGGTGGATGCATTTTCATTTGCACTGCACTGCTGTCCACTGCACACCCTGGTCTTCAACTTTCCACATCCTTCATCCCAGCTATAGGCCTCGGTTAGCTATATATATATATATATATATATATATACACACACATTCTACATATATATGTATACATTCTACATATATATATATGTAGTCCGGTTAAGTCTGATCATGGCTCCCACACCAGCATCTTGTTGCCATAGCCTAAGCAATAATAGTGTGATCAAAGAGGTGAATGAAAGATGGAAGGAAAAAGACAACAGAGCTGCCATTGCCTGTTAAGGACTATTACTTTGCCTCTGAGAACAGGAAATATCAAATTTTAAGGAGTATTCACAAACCGTTTCTGCATTAGGTGCTTGACTGCTGCTTGTGATTTAACTCAAAAACACACTTCTGAGCTTCCACAACCTTCCTTCAGGGCTCATCTCTGATTATCCAGGTCTACATTCATTCATTCATATAATCATAGAACAATAGAATGGTTTGGGTTGGAAGGGACCTTAAAGATCACCTAGTTCCTGCTCCCTCCCACTAGATCAGGTTGCTGAAAGCCCCATCCAGCCTAGCCCTGAACACTTCAAGGCTGGGGCATCCACAGCTTCTTTGGGCAACTTGTTCCACTGCCTCACCACCCACAGAGTAAAGAATTTCTTATATCCAATTTAAACCTACCATCTTTTAGTTTAAAGCTGTTACCCCTTGTCCTATCACCACACTCTGGCAAAGAGTCCCTCCCCAGCTGTCCTGTAGGCCCCAGTTTAGGCACCAGAAGATCTCTATAAGGACTGTCTGGAGCCTTCTCTTCTCCAGCCTGAATAACCCAAATTTCCTCAGCCTGGCTTCATAGGAGAGGTGCTTCAGCCCTCTGATCATCTTTGTGGCCCTCCTCTGGACTTGTTCTAATAATTCCATGTCCTTCTTGTGCTGGGGTTTCTAGAGCAGAACACATTGCTCCAGGTTGGGTCTCATGAGAGCAGGGGGGGAGAATCACCTCCTTTGACCTGCTGGCCACGCTTCTTTTGATGCAGCCTAGGATATGTTTGACTGCAAGCACACATTGCTGGCTCATGTTGAGCTTCTTGTCAACTGACTCCCCTCCCCTAGATCCTTCTCATTGGGACAGCTTTCAATAATTCCCCCAGCCCTGCCTGACCTTGGCCACTCTCACTTACAACTCGATTCATTAGACCCCCACTTCCACTCCTCAAGGAATGGAAACAGATTTTTTTTTTTTTTTGGGCAAATGAATAATATATTTGGTTCAACTAAAACAGTATTTTTATCTTTGAAGAAGATATTATAATCTACTCTGAAAAAGTAAATCTGTAGGGTTTTTAGCAATTAGGGTTTTTTTTTAGCAATTAGGTTTTTAGCAATAAGAGAAGAAATGCAGGGTAGTAGTGGGTAACAAATAGCATAAAGACAACCCACTTTTCCTGGTTCCTCCTGGAAGTAAGGAGAAGTAATTTTTTTATTCATTTCTGAAGTGGACTAATGACAATTTAAAAGAACAGCAGATAGCTGAGATGCTCTGCAGACCAAGAATTATTGCAAAACTGAATATATCCCAGAGCAAGAATTACTTTAAAGTACTCCAATGCATTTCAGAAGGATGCTTCAGAGAAATCATAAAATACAGTCATTACTCCAGAATTTTAGTCTTTCTAAATTATGTGCTTAACAGTAGGCACTTTATATCTACTGGCTTAAGAACAGAACAATCTTTGCAAGGTTGGAGCTGAAGACCATAGTTCTGCAAATGTTTATGCATGAGTAGAGAGTAAGGACAGAGTCCTAAAAATCGCAGTATGCTGTGTGTGAGGAAAAAAATCTTAAGGAAAGGCAAAGGAGAGTCATATTTTTCAACCATAAATAAAATGGTATCCTTCAAGACAACTATTTTAAGCACGTTATGTATTGAAAAGAAACTTCTATTTCCATAAGTGACTGGCCTTCTAGAAATATTAAAATTTGGAAGAAAGAAACCTGCAACCATTAAATAAATCTGCAATGTTATTGAAATAATATTTTAATTAAAAAGTTAGAGCATTCCCCGCCTGCCTACCCCACTTCCATACTGAAAAGCACTCTCCTTGCTTTCATGAGCACAAGCAAATCAACACTCTGTTAGCACAAGGTAGCTCTTGTTTGAATTGTGTACCCTGGAGATGCATAATGAGTGTACAGGAACTGTTCCTAGGGGTTTTCAGATTCTGCGAGAGGATAGAAATTAAAGTGCCCAGCATATGTGGTCTGGATCCCATGAAGGGGGTAGGTTAAAATAAAAATAAATCAGTTTTGTGAATTTGAACTTGATACATAAAAGTTGAGCCATAAAACTATAATTTCCTTCACCCAACATTTTTATAGCTGAAATTTTCATCTCTTGGGGAGAATTTTTATGGTGAGGAGGTTAATGGCATTCAGAAGAGATTCTATTACCTCCAAAGAGGTTCATTCAGAGCAGGGTGTGTAGATCCAAAGCAAATCTGTGACTCCTCAGAACTAGAGATAGAAGAATATACAATTTTTAAGTCCAGTAAATAAACCAGTAATGAGAATGAATTTCAGGCCAAGGTGGGGTGAAACAGAAATTATGAAATAGTTTTGGTAAAATCCTGTTATAATAAACTTAGCTGATCTGAAAACATTAATTTAAGCTGAATTGCCTTTTTTTTTTTTTTAAATCTGTAGCAATTATTTAACCCTTTTTATCCTTTACTTGCTTTAGATTTATGACACAGATGGAGAAAAAATCTGAAAAAAGAGTTCAGAAGTTCATTTAGAAAGTGTTAGAATATAGAAGCAAAATATGTTGATAATATAATTTTATTTCTTTTAGTTTAGTTACTTAATTCATTAATATTTTTGTTTCCCTGAAATCACTCTGATTGTAATCACTGTCTTTTCTGACAAACATCTAGACTATTGACATTATGTCATACATGTAATATAAACTATCAGCTTCGTTCATAGACAGACGCAGTTGGCTTAAAGAGTGCATTTCTTCAAGACTTTGTATTCACTGACAAAACTAAAAATTGTGAAAATGATATGTATGAAGAGTAACAACACATTTCTGAAAACCAGATATAATATTCTAAAATCATTTTACTTTGAAGCAGTCAACAAATACATGCAGATGTTACTGGACAGAGCTTTCAAGCCAGAGCTTTCAAACTTAAGTATCATCTTGACCCTTTTGGTGTCCACAGCAAAACACTGACTGCAACCACTGCACCTGCACATATGAGCAAAAATAATTTATATGTGATAGTTAGGCTGATGAAAGGTGACAAAAATTCAGTTAAAGGTATTGGTTGTTGAAGCAGGTCAAGGGAATAGTAAATTATTTGTGAATAAATTAATTTACTAAATACTGGCAGAAAAGTTGCTATTTGTTTGCTGACCGGTGATGTCTACAGTAGATTTATTGACTCCAAAAGTCACACATTAAAATCTTTACACAGCAATGATCCAGAAGTCACGCATGATCCAGAAGACTGACTCAAAAATGCCAGAGTGGAGAAAAACAGCACCCATGGGATTCCACATCCCATTTGTAACAGAACTGGCAAGCCGTTATGTCCCACTGTGGCTTCACTATGTTGATGGTTTATTCATTCCACATCCTATGGTTCAGCCTGAGCAGCCCTGCTGAGGACTTCCTGGGAGCTGCAAGAAGCAGAAACCACAAATCAGCCAACCTTGATTTAATAATCCTTTGGAAGAAAGAGTGCTTGTGCTTTGCTCTGCTTGTCTTTTTGTCTGAAGAAGTTACTTTTGAAATTACTAGATATTTTTAATGGGATGTTTCACTGATAACTACAGGTTTAGGAGATTTGATTGATTTTTTTGTTCAAAGCTCTCTGTTCCGATATGCTATTATATTTCTTATTTTATTCGTCAAACTGTACTATACTTCAAACACCTTCACCACCAATCCACTCTCTAATTCCTTTGTTTGCGATCAGTCTGTGCCATTTAAGACTGAAGCCTGAAAGGCCTAGATAGTAATATGAAAGCAGTCAGTGTACAATATTTACTTTCCAAGGAGCCTGTCCATTGCAGGCCTTATTTAGAATTGTCCTGTCTGCTCTTAAAACAACATTATTTGTGTCGTAGAGGCTTGTCATAACTCAAACAGCCCTGCGTATGGCTCATAACATCAGTGGCTTCTTATGGACTCCATGTCCCAGTAAATCCAAAGGGCATTTAATTACTTTGGCCTGAAAGATAGGTGTTTAGAAATTCCCTGTGTCCTGGGGATCTGTACTGCCTCTAAGTTGGGATGTCTTTCTGTAGTTAAATCCCTACAGCTTGTCCCACATCACACTCTTAAATGTCATGGCTGTTCCCTGGCACTCTGGTAACCCGTTCTGGCTGATGCAGTCACTGTCCAATTAATTACTGAATAAAATTCATAACCAACATACTTGATATGTTCTAGGGTAGGAAGATCTGTCATGGATGGAGTGCTGAGCATGGTGTATAGTGCTGGAGGCTAGTGCTTTGGTCTGATTCAGCATTCCCATGGCCACACAGATCAAAACTTGGCTTCAGGTATAAGCCAAGCATAATTGTGGAATATATTATGAGAAGCAGATTTGGGACTGGAGACTGAGCAGATGCTCTTACAAAAAGAATATATCCTCTTGCCCTGCTTCTGTATTCTTGTCTTTGGTCATCCTTTGTCTGTGTTTAACATTTGCTCTATTAAGAAAATATTTTAATGTATGTCCTTAATGGGTGACTCAATTTTCTTTTAAAGGAAGTGTAGTAAGTAAAAGTCCCTGTGGTCAGATTCTTAGCATGAATAAACATTCATACTTATATTCATTCCACTTTGGGATTGGCAAGTGCCTTCTCAAATACTCAGCAGCTGCCTTAATGCTCCATGGCTAAAAGTTCAAGGTGATGACCCTGTAGCTCTTAATAGATTGACATACAAATGACAAAGTTCTGGCTCTGTTGAAGGTTAGAGTACAAAACACGCTAATCAGTTTGTTACAGCATCCAATTTCTCAATATTCTCTTTATCTTTCTTATTAAAATGTACAGGCTTTTGCTATTCCCTATCGCTGATTTTGTAATTTAAAAACAATTTCCTTGCTGTGAAACCTTGCACATTTTTATTGCTCACTTGTATGCAGAAGAACTGGGGAAGCTGGTGATGTCTCCAGGGTTTTTGTAGCCCTCAACACACTGGAAAATGTCTGCTTCACCCAGCTTACGGTCACACAATAAACAGTCACTAAACATTTTGCTATGCCTAACATTTTGCTGCCATAGGCAACCACTTAATCTGCCTACATAGTGGAGCTAGCCCTGAGGGGATGCAATATGTGTTGGAAAGGACAGATTTATAATAAAGCATTAGCTTTCAGGACTGGTAGAAAAAAATAGCTGTTCATTTGAGATTTCCTGCTATATTCTCAGTTGTTCCAAAAACAGAAGTGTTAAAGATTTCTACAATCAAGGTTCCACATGGATTGCTTCTATAAGCAGATTTGTTTCCACCTCACAATCAGTACTATATTTCTGCTTTAGGTTGTACCCTTTTATCATATAAGCATCTTCTGTATAAACCAGACTTGAAAGGTACCCTTGTGAACCATGAAGAGACCAAAGTGAAAACCCATGACAGCCAGTTGGAAATGAATTCAGCTCTCATGGTTTGACTCTCCTTTTTGTTTACATTTGCATTAAGCAGCACAGCAGAAGGAGGCACTATGCCCAGGGTAGAGGGGAACCCCTCTCCTTTGGGAGGCAGAGTAGACACTGAGTCTCCATTTAAACCTCATTATGACATCAATTCATGTGAAAAAAGAAAAATCACAGGTTTGCGGTTCATGCCTGTAATAAGCCCTTTAGAAACAAGCTGCTCTGGCAACGTAATTTAATCCTTGCTACTTCCAGTTTTTTTAATAATTATATATTCCTCTGCCGTAAGAGAACCAGGATTTGTTGTGAATCAGGTCACCCTGTAACTGTTTTATATGAATGAAGAACTCACACTGGTTCTTAGAGTCTGTTATGACTCCTCTAATTTAAGACTATTACCTGAAACAGACGTATTTTATTTGGCTTTTTCCATGTTGACAGAGTGTGCAAGCTTGCAAAATGATTTCCAAGTGCCTCTATAGAATAAGACTCATAAGGCTCATTGTGATAAGTGAGACCAAAGTAACCATAAAACTTGTCAGGCTGTCTACGCTCCGCGTGAGATGCTTGGGGCTCAGTGGAAATGTGCACCCCACTCCTCCCACCTAGTGAAGGAAGAGGGGCTCACTATGGCTCTTTTAAAAGAGATAGATTTGCCAGGAAAACCTTGTTCTCCCAGAGGTATATTAAAACAGCCGTGCATGGCTGCGCTACTGCATTCCAATGTCTTAAGAAGGAGCACGGTTCTTGGAAAAATGAAAGCTTTCAGCTCCACAATGTTTCATTAGCCTTATTTTTTTTATTCTAACTGAGTATTGTAGTACCAGCTAATGAGCATACAGAATGGACAAGAAAGGTGCTCATTGGCAAAAAAACGCGTCTGATATTATGTTCCTCTGTTTTGGGATTTGAAAAGATCATGCCTGAGCTCTGAGTCAACTCCTGTTCCTTACTCCACAGGCTGTGGGCTTGATTTTTTGTTCAAGCTGAGATATAGTCATTACAAATGAATAAGAAAAAATGTGGTTTATTGCCACCTTTGTATTTGCTAGTATTTGCACTCTGGCTTGTTGGCCTAAACTACAGCCACTCTGATGCTAATCTAATTTACACTTGGATTGGAAAAGTTGTTCTGGCATCTGAAAACAGTGACATCTGACAAGGGTGCAAAAGCAGCCCCGTTTTTTTTTTTTTTTTTTTTTTTTTCTGATCACATTGCATGGTATAAGAGCATGCACCACATCACCTGTGGTGAAAAGCCTTTGTACTTTTCCAATAAATCTCCATCAGCAAGCCTCCACTCTCCCAGCCAACTCTTGAAATATCTTTAACAATAGGCATAGTAGTCACATGATGAGGAGGTCTGTGCTGGCTTTGCTTCATTCAGATCTAACATACATACCTTTCAGGCATGTGCCCTGTTATGATCAAAGTTGCATAAAGGGACCATTCAGACATATTCAACTAAGAAATCATTCTTCTGTCTTGAATCTACAGACTTATGAGTAATGTGACCAGTTCTTTTATGCACCAGTAGATGAAGCTGTTTGTATGTATTAACAATACTCTGAATTTAACAAGAAAAAAAAAAAAAACACTCCTTTGTTTAGAGAATATTTTTTTATCTTCTTTTTTATACTCTTTATTTTTAGTTCTTCCCTAAAAGTCTGGGAATATGCTCTTGCCATGCATTCGAGGTTATCTGAGAGCTTGCTTTGGTCACTTTGAAAAGTTAATGCATCAGAGCTCATAAATGCTGCTGACAAGCATGGTTCAAGCTTAGCATATGCATTAATACAATCATCTCCATTTTCTGAGTTTGAAGATCTGGCAGAACAAATTCAAATGTAACATGATAGTGATCTGTGAAATCATGAGAGGCACGGAGAATCTGTATCGGGACCAAACTCCTTCTCTTTCAATAAAAGAACCAGAGCTCATTACATAAAATTCGGAGGCAGACACTGATTGAACACCTAAAAGTGTTTTTTCACAAGGTCTAGCTAAGCTTGCCTTGCCACAAGATTCGGGTGCACTGAAAGCTTACAGAAGTTCATGGTCAGCCTGGTGAAGTTCCTCAGGAAAAGAGTAAAGGAAATCACTAAGCACATACAAAACATCCATCTCAGGAAGGCATTGAAACTTTGGTAGAGGCCTGCAGGTTACGTAGGTCAAGTATTACTTGTGTTTTTTGGAACTCCTTCTCAAGCATCTGATTTTGGAGACATGACAGGATATTGGATTAGATGTGCTTTTGGGCTCTTCCAGTGTAGCAGCTCTATGTTATATTATGTTATCCATTATATTACAAATGCCTGAAGTATGTTTGTGAAATACCTTGCATTCCTCTGCAAGTCACATGCATTCATCGAAGGGCCTGCATCTTCCTTTAGACACTGAGATTTTAACTCTTAATCATCTAAAATTAGGTGAAGTGAATCATTCCCTGAATGACACAAACATTTCCCAGAGCAAAAAGTATCTCTAGTTAAAAGAGACTTGGCTAGGAAAGAGATTGCTCTCGTGCTGTGTTCATAAAATTAATTTACACTAATAAAGCTTTTCAAGTAGGAACCTTCTCAAGGAATGAGCTCTAAATCAGTTTGAAAAACCTGGATCAAAACTTATATTTTAAGTCAGTTAACTGTTCATAAGTAGGTTTATATACTACTGTTGTGGTTTAACGTGGCTGGCAGCTAAGCACCACACAGCCGTTCACTCATGCTCCCCTCTCCGTCTCTGGGATGGGGGAGAGAATTAGAAAGAAGTGAAAGCCTGTGGGTTGAAATAAAGAGAGTTTATTAGGACAGAAAAGAAAGGGAAATAATAATAGTAATAGTAATAATAATAATAATAATAATAAACTACTACTACTAATGTGTACAAAACAAGTGATGCACAATGCAATTGCTCACCACCCACTGACTGATGCCCAGCTTATCCCCAAGCAGCCGGTCCACCCACCCTGGCCAGCCCCCCCATATTAATTGCTCAGCATGAGATCAGATGATATGGAATATCCCTTTGACCAGGTTGGGTCAGCTGTTCTGGGTCTGTTCCCTCCCAGCTCCTGCTGCACACCCAGCCTGCCCACTTGCAGGACAGTGTGAGAAGCTGAAAAGTCCTTGGCTTAGTGTAAGCACTGCTCTGCAACAATTAAAAGTACTTTTACAACATTTCTCTGTATGGAGAGTATAAAGCCATATTTTTCTCAGAGGTGTACACTGACAGGATGAGAGGCAAAGGAACAGATTTCTTTGAAAGCATAACCCTGGGCTGTATTTGCCATGTGATGCACTCCTGACCCTTGCCTAAGAGTGTGGCCCTAAGGAAAAACTAGGAAACCCAGGTGTGACTGCAAGCTCTAGGGAAGAAAGTGTTGGGACGTACCTCTTCCAATAACTCTCTCATTCTCTTATTGCCATTTCCTCAGTTCTCCTCATAGTTCTCATTGTCTAGCTATCTTTATCCCTCCTCTGGATGCCTAATCAAATAGCAAATCAAATGTCTTCTTCCCCTTCCCTGCCACTCCATCTCAGCAATGGAATCCTCTATCAATTTCCATTTACTTTCTTCTCATGTCCAAATTTTTCACCTTATTTATCTTATTTGCCTTCCTGATTTCTCTCTCTCTATATATATTTTTTTCATTTTTTCCCCCCACTTTCCGCACCCTGGACTACTAATTTGATCTCAGCCACATATGTGTTCATACTTGCTTTCTTATTAGTCCTACATCTCCAACATCTTCTAGGCTGTTCTCAGTGTTGAAGCTCAGGCAAAAGGCAAATTTTCATGGAAACATGAGGAGATACAAGGGAACAGGAGAAGACTTTCCTTGCCAAAGTTCAAACCCTCAGCTACAGAAATACCCTGTTTAGCAAGGTTTTTAGCATAGGTAAAATAATATATTATTTTTCTTTAAGAAATATCTGAATTACTGTTATGAAATTTCAAGAGATACATTTCTATACTGAAACAGACACTACTAAGGGAATTTTTCCAATTCAGTGGTTAAAGACTGGTAAAATTATAAGCAACTTAAGATATGGTGCTGTGATGGGGTGTGACTTAAATCTCGAGAGATCTACCAGGGTTTAATAAGAGCTAGCATGGTTTAAAGCATTGTTTACATTATGCTGTAGAAGAGCAGAGGCTATTGAATCCTGTGCATTTATAATTTGAGAGGCATTGGTGATGAGTGAAAACAGTGTGCCATTCCTCACTTTGATGCACAGAGAGAAAAGCATGATAAATCATATCAGCAGTTGAAAATGTGCCAGGCAATAACTGGGAACAATATGGTCCCAAATCCTGCTTCAGTAAGACTGTTCACATTTTTGGCAGTTCTGATTGTCCTCTCTTACTGCTGGTTCCAACCCACTGCAAACTGAAACTGTTTGTAATCTGTCTGTAATACTGGCATCTGATTTTTTTGTCTGGCAGCATACTTCAGAAGCCAAGTTTGGTAGTACTTTAATTTACAGATGAAATTAATGAGAACTTTCCAGGCTTAGAAGAAATTTTTGCCTTCATTACATAACTTTCCATTGTGGAACATTTATACTTTTTCATGGAGAGGTTGGTACTCCTATTACTAACACAATAAACTTTCTTTTTTAAATAAGCTTACCAGATGAAAAACACAGCACCCCCAAACATTTCTGTTCTTTCCCAAATTCCTACTTGAACATCACCAAACAAGACATTTAGTTGCTAATTTTCTATCTGTTTGTGAGCTCGAGGACCTGCAATTTATTCACCTAGCTATCTAGGTATAGATACCTAGGTATACTCCTAGGTATCTTTCTGAGAGCTAACAATAGAAATATTTTAAATCATCAAGAACATGAAAGACTAATGCCACATTTTGTTCTATCATTTTGTTCATGAGCCATCAAATAGAACAATCAGCTAATTATTTTAAAGCTGAATTAAAGACATTGGCTTATATAAAACACAACAATTAAATTACATAGCACTTATTGGATAGTAATGTATCTGAACAAATCAGTATTGATTTTATATAGCCTACATAGAAAATCCAATTTAAGTGTAGTGTTTTTGGATTCAGTTTAATAAAGTTAAAATCTTTAAAGAAGAGATCATTAAAGTAGTTATTTCACAAAGGATTAAAAATCTGTCAAAAATATGTAGAAATGATCACTCCTACTATCTTTCCTTGAATAAGTTTTTCTAAAATATAAATCTTATACCAGATTAGACAAATACCATGCTGAAAGGACACATCCTGTTTACTTGTGTGCAAAGAGACAGCATTTGTCCCTTCCTGAACAGTCTAAATTTTCTGTGCAATAACTTAAAGTCAGTAGTTCATTGAACCAAGAAAAAGAAAGTGGTTGTGTTCTGCTTCATGAGAGTGATGGCAATCTGTTTCTTCAAAGTTTGTGTTGTTTGCATGCTCAGAGACTGAATATGTGAATGTAGTTGCAAAATCATGTACGTGCCTTTTAGCATAGTTGAACGTCTCCTAAGTTACTTGACCTGAAAGACAAAAAAAACACTCTATACTTTTGTACATCGGTGGATGATTAATAGATCTGAAAATGATTAAAATATATATTAATCTGACAAATTATCACTTCTTTAACTTATCTTTTTGGTCTCATCATCATCTCATCGTAAATGTTTCTCTTTCTGAGGCTTGAGTGTACACACAGTTAATTTGTGCACCTATTAAAGAGCTAGGCAGTTGTGATGTTGTGGATTTTATACACAGATGTGGTAAGGCCATATTCTTTGCTTACACTTTCAGACTAAATACATCAGACATCTGCTTCCATAGTGAAAAAGCAGCTTTCTATAGTTAGTGTTCTCCCTTGTGCAAGCACGTGGAAAGTGGAAGGAACAACTATCACTGTAGTAGGTGTTCATGACTGCATGAACGATTATTCTATCCACTGTGAAGTACCAAGAACTGAAAGATGAGAAGTGTGGTTATTTTCTTCCTCCTTCATCTAGAATTAGAGTTCCCCTTGCAATGTCAAACAGTAACACAACAATATGTTCTACCTAGTTCAGATTTACTGATTTTTTTCATATAATTTATTGCAAAAACATTAGTTTATGCTGGCACAAAATACTGGTCTCAAACACAGGTAGTTTCAAAATAGCAAAACCACATCTCGTTTTGGGGATAGTAATGGTGATTTAATTTTAATTTTAATTTTTTTTTTTTCAAAAGAGTACATGGAGATGGTGTCTGGAAAGGAAAATATTGAGCGTGTTGGAAAAAATGTCTTTATTTTTGTATGAAAAATGTCTAAATCATGTTTACCTTTTAAATTGCTAGCCACTTCAATAATATGATCAGCAAACACAAAATGGATGCATTAGTTATACAGTATTCAGTGATGATATATATAGGGACATACCAGTGCCCATTACCAAATAAGCAAACCATCTCTTAAGTGAGACAACCCCATAGAGAAGCTTCTGATGGTATGTGGGATATGATGTGCAGACCAAATGTACATTGCATTTGTCAGTTTTCAGTGTGGCTTTTGCATCTGACTAAAATGGCAGATGAGGTTAAAAAGATATCTCCCTGCCACTCAGCCTGTACTAGCTGGGTTATTTGTGTTGCAGGCTCTGTCAAGGAAATGCCAGATATGCAGCTCTCTCTGTTGAGTGCTTTGCTCTGCAGTGTTTTAACAAAAAGCTTCCATGAAATTCTCTCTCTCCTTCTGATGGCCTGTGATAAACTCTGTGTGACAGAAGTTAAAGGCATTTAAAGAGGACAGCTGTGGATGCATAACATCGAGTTAAGAATTTTCCCATGTAAATGGATTTTTTTTTTTTTTTCCCAATTACAATCAAGTGACAATATGCCTGGTAAACTGCTTTATAGAAGTTTGACCTGAGTCAAAATGTTTAAATTTGTTTCTGGAAAAAGTTAATTGGCTATACTGATTAATGTGCACCCTTCATTATGTGCAATTGCTGAGTACTTGCTAGTATCAAAGGATATCTTTCTCAGTGGGGGAAAGTCCTACATCTTTTCAAAGTTAAACCACGTGGAAAAAAGTTCCCTGTATGTGGAGTTACTTATAAAGACTGTACACCTCTGGGGAAGTGATTTAGCTGATTCAGCAGAGATAGGGGGCTTCAACAGATGAAAATTGCTGTAATCCTTCTTTTATTTGATTGTAGAATTTTAGCACAAGACTGGAGAAATACAAGGATTAAAAGGTCAGAATATTGGTAAGTTTCCAGATACTACAGCAAGGAAGACTATTATTCATTCAAGAGAGGAACATTTACAGTTCAAAATGAGAAATTTTTTCCTTTATATTAACGTTTGATGATATTCATTTTAGAGAAAATTGCAAATGCTTTTCTGTTTTCTTTTTTTTTCTTTTTCTTTTTTTGTGTGTCTTCTTAGAATAGACTGATATGTAACCACTGCATCCTAAGGTATACTAGTTTGTCATCTGCAGCTTGATGCACTAGCAAACTAATATAGTGACAACAGAAAGAAGATTAAGCATTTCATATCAGCTAGAAGGTGATCATTCTTCATAATTTATCCACTTTCTCTTCAAAACTGACTTCCCCAATACAAATAGATATTTGCACACGATGCAATAGATTTTGAAGTGATTGGGACATTCTTCACTTATCTCAATGATAAACTTCCTCTAGCCTATGGATTTCTACCACTTGCATGGCTTTCAACAGTTTTTTCTCCTGTGGGATCAAAAGATTATTTTGGGGGCATAGAATATTCTATGTTCCTTGAGATCTAGTTAAAATTAATCAGATTTATTTATTTTTATTTATTCATTATTTATTTTATTTTATTTTATTTTATTTTATTTTATTTTATTTTATTTTATTTTATTTATTTTATTTTATTTTATTTTATATTTATTTATTTATTTATTTTTGTCTAAGAGTTTATAGCTGAAATTATTGAGTTCTTTTTCCAGTTATGTAACATTTATACAACAGTAGAAACAGGAGCCTTAGTTAAGGCAGAGCCTTACTGAAAGATGCTCTAAAACCATTCAGGAAATATTCCTTGCATTAGAGAGCTTGAGCACAGATCTACAAAACATTTAGATGTTTACTTTGCACATGAATCCATAAAAAGTTTTAGATTTCTCTCACAAATTAAGACCACTGAATTTTTATGCCTGCATGTACATGACTTTTCATGTACACAGCCTCCACCTTGCTGTACTTAGTGGTTATTAGCTGTATACCTTGGCCACCTGAAAGTGGCCATGAAGTACAACTTGAGATGATCTAACATATTGCAAGCAGGCTTCAGTTAGTTCAGAGGGACTCAGTCCTCTTGTAGGAACTACCATATTGCCAGTGTATTGGAAAAGCCAGGTGTCTCAGAGGTGTTAGATGCTGCATGCAACTGAACCAAAACCTTACTTACCACAGCCAGAGGAGTACTAACAGATATTCAGTGAACTAAATTTTAGTATCTACTTAAAATGCCTGGATGTTAGGCACCCATGTACCTTTGTGGATCTAGTTCTCTCTGTCTGCAAAATAGATTTGAACCCACTATTCTTTATGTTCTCTTCAGCACGTGGCAAGTTTTCCAGCTCTGATAAACACCCATTCAAGGTTAGTAGAATCCTTAAAATAGGTTCACCTAGAGCAGGTTGATCAGTTGGGTTTTCAAGAGCTCCAAGGATGGAGACTCCACAAGCTCTTTGGGTAATCTGTTCCAGTTTTTGATCACCCTTACAGTAAAAACAAACAAGCAAACAAAAAATGTAAAAAATGCATTTAAGTAGAATTTCCTGTATTGCAGCTTGTGCCTATTGTCTCTTGTCCTCTCACTGGTCAACTGAGAAGCGTTCATCTCTGTCTTTTTTATGGTCCTCCTTTGTACATATGGATAAGATTCTACCCTGAGCCCTCTTTTCTGTAGGTTGAACAATTTCAGCTCTCTCAGCCTCACCTCATATGGTAGATGATCCAATCCCTTAATCATCTCTGTAGTCCTAAATCACTAGATATTTATTCTTACTCCTTCTAAAGGAGCTGTACTGCTTTTTTACATTGCACACTTTGAAAACCTATTTTAGCCTGAATTTTCCCTTCCAGTGTTTGTGAAGAGAAAATAGCATTTCCACTTTTAATTATTGCTTATTCTCCCTGATTTTTACCTCTGACCATAGGTTTTTCACTGCCAAACTGTCCAAGAAAGTTGGAAGAACTCCTAAAATGCTTGGTTAAATTATTCATTGCAGTTTTTTTTTTTTTTCCCAAGCCCCATTGGTGGGGTTTGGAAAAGAAATTGTTATTGTGCCTTAAACAATCTGCAAAAAACTTTTATATGTAATTTTGAACTTCTCCATTCACAGGCTCTCTTTCCTTTCCAGACCAATTATTCTCACCTCTGCCACCAAATACACTGGTATTTAAGTGGAGAAAGATAAAGAAATAAGAAAACATAGAACTTTCTGATTAGAAATTGAAAAAGAATAAGTACAATTTTTGTAGGTTTCTTACAAAAACACAAATCTTTGAGATATAAAGACATAGCCTCATTAAGTAACAGTTCATCAAGAGCCAGTAATAATAAAAGAAATACATTTCTCACTGGGAAGACTTTTATGACCTTTTGACCAAATCACATTTAATCAAAGATAAAGATAAATCAAAGATAAAGAAAAATTGTTGGTTGGTAAATGAAAATCAGTGATATTCCACCGTCCGTATCCCAGGGTGGCTGACAATCTTAACTTGTAATCAAAGGATTTTACTCTGTCCACTTTCAGTTGTTACTTTATTTTAGCTGATGTGCTTCTGATAGACCTCTAGGATCAAGAAATCAGTGATTCATTTGGTCTGCTATCTATCCAGGGTTGTGAAATCTAGTTTTCCATGCTGTCAGTGGAAAGCAATTGTCACAGCACCTCCCATAGAAACCTACTTACAGAACTATTTTGAGGTTTCAGATCTACAAAACCAGCTATGTACACCTGGGTTTGGAAATAGTTGTTGAAATAGATTCATCTAAAGCTGGCTTGTTTCTTCATAAAATATGGCACATGCAGCTTAATGAGTGACAGTGGAAAACATAGATTTATGTGCCAATATTTAAAATAATTTGTTCTAATTTGTTCTAGGAGTTATCCTGTGCATACTTATACATATGAGCAATTTAATTCCCATGATTAGAAGTGAAAGATTATTATTATTATTATTAATGGGACTTGGAAGATGAAGGACTTGGATGTCTTAAATTTAGTAGAACAGAAAGAGAATGTGAATCTAGAGCTGTCTGGCTTTGACTGTGCTTGTTTAAGCTAAATATGAATTCAGGTATGCTAAATAAATGTTAACAAGCCTATTTAACAATAATAATTATTAATATGTTACTTCCTGAATCTTTTGTTCAGACTCAGCATCACCATATTACAGAAGAAGCTCTATGTACTTGAATTGGTTTGTGGAGTATGGTGAGCAATGTACTGTGAGCAATGATCAGAAGTATATTTTCACTTTGTTTTTTTGGCAAAATTAACCTTTTTTTCATTCCCTCCCCCCTCACCACAAAATAACTTCTCATTTTAAACTTCGTTGTTGTTGGATGCTGAAATATTTATTCACAATTTTTGTATTTTGAAAATTGAGTTGCTTTCAGCTATCCTGGTGTGACAGCTGCACACGTATACGTTGTGTCTTGGAGTCTTTGAAAAATTTAAAATTATGTTGTAATGCTTTAATTCCAAAATGGCTACTGGAATGGCTCAACATAGAGCTTATTCTACAAAGATTGGCAGCTGTATTATGTAGCTGCAACAGTTATTGCTAAGCTTTAAAACAATAATTTCACTGTATTATAGCAGACTGATGATCATCAATTATCTTGGACTCTTATGTCTTACATAGTGTGTCTGTCCTATATCTACCCAATCCCCAGGACATTGTATATGTTCTTTTCCTTAATCCAAGATGGATTTTGCATTCCACATATTTTTACATGTTGTTTTAATCAGTAGTGCCTGGGTAAGCATCATTGTTATACTGTAGGTTTGAATGAGACCTGGTCTGAGCCATACTTTGTGTCCTTTATAGCAAAAATACATTTAAGAAAGAAAGAAAGAAAAAACATATATACTGAGGGTCCTTACAACTATTTATACCCAGATTTTAGTATTACATGATAAATTTAACTTCCTCTGTTACAATCATATATTTTAGTTTCCAACATCTAGTGCAGAATAGATGTTTTGGTTCACTATTTAATTAAAGGACCATGTTGTGCAGTATTAATAGAAAGATTTTCACCCTCAGATAAACATTATGGTAAATTTTATTTACCCATAAAGTTGGGGTTTTTGTTTGTTTTGGTATTTTTTTCATTATTTTGATTGTTTCTTTGCTTGTGTTTATGATAATGTGTGCCTATGTTTTATTTTGCTTTCATTAAAAAAACAACACAACAGATTTCACAGACTGATGTTTCATGGACCACCTTATTGTCTTATGAATGATCGTTCATGTCTTATGAATACTGAGTGTTTCTTGGACCATAGTTTAAAAAATGGTGCAGTACAGTTGATGTTACGGTATACAGTGGAACCATTAAAGAAAGCAAGACTTAAGTCATAACAAATATTAAAATAACATAGTACATTTGGTATGGAATGCTATTCAGGGTGCACAGAGGAAAATCATCATCTTGGCATGGTCTGACACCCTTCAGCTTTTTACTTCAGAAATTCTAGATAAGATTTTTTTATTTTATATATATATCTATGTGATAGTATATTACCCTGTATTCCAAAGAAGAGAACTGTTTGCTTAGAATAAGAAGTAAATGAAAAAATATCCTATTGTGCTGTGATTCTGCTGTGTGTACGATATTTACTATGGCAAAAAAAACACATAATTTTTTTCACTTAGATGCTGGCAGATAAAATATTTTTTAGCCTACTCCAGAAACTTTATTTTCACTCAATATAATTAATTTGAAGCAATTGCTTTCAATCAGCACCCACCCACCCCATTTTCAGAAAGGTGCTGGAATAATACATTCAGAATCTGAAATCCTTATTCACATTTTGTGTGTGTGTTTTTAACACAAGCGGTAATGCTGATGATGTCTCACATTAATCTGGGAGTAAACCCAAGTATTGTGTAAAACATCTTTTTCCCCCCAGAATTTAGAGTATGGATCAGCCTCCTTGGCCTATTCTGTTCTGTGAAAGAGTTTAACTGATTAGAGTCATAAAGCCAAGACAAGTATTTTGGAAAAAATATTGCTATTTTTAGTATTAAAGAAGAACAGATTTATTTCTGTTTATTGGGTTTCTACTGAGACAAGAAATGAAAGAACTGAAATGCAGTCCTATGAGAAAACCGTGTCATTTTGATATTTTTGTCTTACCTAACTTCAGGAAATAGTAACAACTCCTATAAAACCAATTATATTTAAACCCAAAGAATATTAACTATCTAATACAAACTCTGGACTCTTTTATTTTCATTTATTGTGTCAATGATACCAATTCTCATTCATTTTGTTTGGTCAAGGAAGCATGCATGGAAATTGGTACCTTACATAGAGCAGAATCATTCTTTGTTTGTTTATTTTTGAATCTACTCAACTTCTTTTCTCTGCGTAATTATGCATAGTGCAAAAGGCAACAACTGAAAATAAAAATAGGCAAACACTACCTAATTTATTTGCCATTGATTTAAGAGTTTGTGACAGATTGGTGAAGTTTCTTGCACCCTAGAAAAGCCTTAAAAATGCTTTGATAATCTTTCTTAAATCTTTGGTGGCTGAAAAGATCTGCTTTATGCTTTTTTCCTCAGTTAGTTGGCATAACAGATTTGACTGAGGAAAATTCCTCTCTTCATTTCCCCTGTTTGTGCCTGTTCACCTCTTTCAGAGAAGGTTTCTTAGGAATCAATGTTTGTCACTATTCTGCTAAAGCAAACTTTGTTCCTTACTATAAAATATAATTTATAAATTATACCTGCTGAGTTTAAAGTAATGGGTAATATTTTTCTGCTAATTCCTATTTGCACATTTAAAAAAGATGGAGTAGGCGTTTCAGAGAATTTCCAGGTGAAATTCACTAAATTGCAGAAACATTTTAGAAATTACTGGAAAACTATATAATGACAGTGAATTTGCATGTAATGGTGCAACAAAGTTGCAACACTGAAAATTAGGTATAATCTTATTTAATGATTTTGATCATTTTAAAGGAAAAATATTTCATGACTTGAAAATATATTTTTGTTTTGCTGAATTTGATGGTCAATGAAAATTCCTGGAAGCTGGCAGTAAATTATTATTATTAGTAGTAGTAGTATTAGTATTAGTATTAGTATTTTTGTCAGACACCCCATGGTAGCAGTCACCAAATCTCAAAATATGAGAGAATGAATGCATGTTTAAGACCCCATGCTTTTATTATTTGTCTATCACTTAAATCATAGGTGCTCCAAGATGAGATAAAAATAAATTTTGTAGTGGTATATTAATGAATCTGCCCCAAACAATTATCTTAAAATGATGAGGATATAAATTAAATTCTTCTCTACTGTTTTGGAGGAATCTTCCACTCAATTCAACTGTCAAATCAAGTCAAATGTCAGCATAATTGGTTGCAAAGTAGTCCTTAATAAGTCCTTAGTAATCAGTATTTCATCTGTCAGTCTAATTTAGTGTGACTGCAATGTTCATAATTATAAGAAGTTTTAGAGCTGTAGTTAACAACTGGAGAGGCAGGGGGGGCCACAGAATGCTTCGGTGAGCTGTCAAGAGATCAGAAACATTTTAAAATTTGAATGTGCTTTTAACCACTTTACTGTGTAAAACGAGTATGTTAAATGTCATCTTTAAAGGCATCTCTGTGATAATAGCATGGACCCAACGAGATGTGAATAATACAATAATTTGCTGCCATTTTACTAGGTGATATGATAATAGTGCTGTGCCATTACTTGGAATACTTCTTATTAAGTGCTAGTGGATTAAATATCAAATGCCCTATTGTTCTAACTAAACAACTTATCCATCAATTTTGTGATATTTTTATCCAAAAGAAAAGAAAAATTTAAATGTTACCATAGTGTTCCTATAGTAACAGTTTTGAATGGAACACATTCACTGTGCTGATAACAGGAGAAAACAAAACAAAACAAACATTGCTGAATTAACATAATAGGCATTAAATGGCAGGAAGAGTTGCTTATGTGACCTTGGAATTCCTGAGTGTCTTGCCTCTTATTTTAACTCAGCTCTAATTTGGGGAAATAAAGCGTAGCATTTAGAATAATCTTAAAGAAGGTTACAGATGATTAATTTATAGGACTGACTCCCTTTCCTTTCTTCTGGTATTATTTAACATGATTAACAATTGCATTTGATAGACAATTCCAGTAGAACATGGAACTGTACTTCCTTGTATACATTTCCATGGCACCTAGAAAGAAATATTCAGTTGTCACATTTTGGTGAGATTTACTAATTTGTACCAAAGCCTTCTGGCTATTTTAGAAGGCCCACTCAGCACACCTTCTTCAGTGTTTTGGGTCTGGGACTAGCTGGCTCCAAGCAGCCTGAGAGAATATTAATAAAAATGTACTTCCTATGGGAAGATAGGGAGGATTCAGGAGTTGGACTCAATTATCCTTGGGAGTCCCTTCCAACTCAGATATTCTATGATCTATGTGACCCAACTCAGACCTCCCAAAATCTCTAACCTTTTAAGGTTCAGGAGGAAAAAATGTGTTCTAGGGTATATCTGCCTACTTGCAGATGAAGTAGATCACTCCTTAGAATTACCTGCTCTTTCCATCAACTGTAAGTTAGATAGGATGAACTGTACACTTGTCTGTAATCTTTGTGATGCCTAGATAATATCTGTGTTGGTCCAAGTGATACCTTAGTTTGCCATTTGAATAGCTCCGGAGTAGCTACTGCAGAGATTGCTGGGATCATGTCACAGAAACATAAGGGTTTATGCACATAATTTAGATTAGGCTACTTTTGACTGGATAGAATACGATACAGTAAATAGAAGCTTGTATCTCTATTATCATTAGAGAAAGATGCAGAATGGATAAATTAGGCACCAGCTTTTGTTTCTGTTGTTGTTTTAATCTGAGCACACTTTGCGGACACTACTGACAAAAGCTGGGAGAGCTGGGAGAATTCACTATTCCAGTTAATATATTTGGTTCATTGCAACAGATTGCGTGATACGTACTATATATTAAAGAAGTTATTAGTCTATACATATCTAATTTATTTTCAGCATTCAAAACATACATTCTGTGTTGGAGGTTGATTTTAAACCTCATTGGAATTTCTGAAAAGAAGGAATAGTACTAGATAAATGAGAAAAAATTCTGAAGAGAAAGATTCTACTGAAGCAGGATCATGCTACAGCTGCAGTACTGACACAAGACAGATGGTACAACCTGTGAAGGTAGAAGACATATTTTCAGCACTTTCTCCTTATAATTTACAAATTTTAAGTCAATCTTGAAAAGAGCTTTCCACAGTTAAAAGTGTAGAGACAGTGACTTTGTACTTCAGCCACATAGAAGTCACAAGTCAAGAGTTACAAGCATAATAATTCAACTTGTCCATTCCTAGGTTGCAGAAAGACTTCGTGAAGAACTCAACGTATGGTGTCAAGAAAGTGCAAGTGACATATTTTCAGTTCTGAGAAGCTGTTTAAAGTGTTCAGTGCAGTGAACTACCACATTTCAAATATAAATCCCTACAGAAAAAAAGTGATGTGTTGTTCCAAAATCCAATAATCGTAAAACATCTTTGTTTTGAAATATCAGAGTAAACTACAACAAAATCACAGCCAAAAAGAACAACACCACCAAAAACCAAAACTACTCCTTACTTCTCTGTAATCATTTCTGACATTAAATATTAGAGGCTTTTTTATAGATGAGCAAAAAACCATGAATTTCTGCTCTGACTCTAGCTACATATGTGAATCACAGCAATGTGAATCATACTGATTAGAGCTATGGATGAGCTGTGAAGATATTGAGATGTCCTGCCTAAGAGGAAGAACTTCCCCTTTAAAATCTCATTCAGCTGCTGCAGTATTGATGGTAATGATGAGAGCATACAAATCAATGGTTGGTGTAATTATAAGCAGAATCAATTTTATCTGTTGCAGTCTTCAAAAATTCCTAGAAATGCTTGTTCTAGACTCTAAATTCTGTTTAGTCCCTCTAATTTCTGTTAAATAGTCTGGAAAACTAAAATTAAGCCATTAACTACACTAAAATATTATAGCGCAATTAATAATGTTTTGGGCATCTTTTTATGCTTTCCAACAGTAGGTCATGTTTCCATTCGAGAGCTGTCAGAGCAACTTTAGCACATATAGAGAATAGCAATAATTATAGTGCATTACTGAACTCCTTTTGCTCCAAGAAAAAATCTCACAGATTGTAGAATACACTTATCTCTAAAAAAAATGAAAACTTTCTGTGCTTTACTTAAAAGATTTGACCGCTTTTTTTAGACATTATGGAAAGTGTTTTATTTTTCCTTGTAAAGCCAAATACAAATGATACAGTTTAGAAATTGAATCAGATTTAATTGCTTTTGGTGCCAGATGGTATAAAGCTGTCAAGTTTATGGCATTTTAGAGTAGATGTTTCTTTCAAGCTGGTAATATTATCATGTGAATCCATTTTTTCCTGATTGTCAATATATCTATGCAGACATTATTGCACAGAAGGGTATTTTTCAGGCAGTGTGGGGCAGAGTCAGTGTGGTGGGGGTCTGTCCATACAAAGAGCATCTGGCAGTTTAAGAATATAATTTCTAACACTGCTCTGATGCTGTATAGGAATTCAGCCAAAGATGCCTACATTATACTACTTATTTTTTTGGAGACTAATCTGCAGCATACAATTTCCAGCTGTGAATCTGAGATTCACACTCAGAAAAACAGGAAAAGAGAACAAGATAGGAAAAATCCTCAAGTGTGATTTTATATTCATTAGTTTGATGTGTGGAAAGTGTTATTCCCTAAATCAAAAGATAAAAAACAACCAACCAACCAAAAATCTTTAAAAATCAATAGCAAAAATACCTCCTCCAGGTGTCTATGTTGTTTAGATATAAAAAGTCAAGAAAAGATTACTCCTGTAGAGATTGTTATCTTTCTCCTGAACTTTCAGGTCAATTTTAAATTTACTAAGCATGTTACTGTTTCGTTTTATTTGAAAAATTGATATATAAGGGGTTCTTAGTATTCTGGAAACTGTGACACAATTTAAATAGTTTTATGAATGTTGTTCAAGTTAAAATATCATCCATTTTATCTCAGACAAATAGATACTAACTAGTTACCTATTACAGTCTTTTTTTTTTTTTTTTTTCCTTCAGAGGTTGCATATGTCTCTTGTGGCACACATTTTATTTGCCATGTCTTGTGATTGGAGTGGTTATATTTATGCAACATTTTACATGGTTAGAATATGAAGGGATCATTTTTTCCAAAATCAAAATAATTAGTCACAGGAAGCAGAAAAGCAACCCTCCAGTCCTTTGTGGTGATTCATGCAAGTGAAAGGCTGTATTTGAAATAATTCTTACTGAAGCCAAGAATATTTTTATGGTAAGAACATAGCCCACATGGTTCTCAATGTGAGATTGTTTTGCTAGATTTTATGCTATATAAAATGGCCGTGCTGTAGAAACATGAGCCTCTTACAATTAACACCGTGTAATATTTATATACGTCTTCTTCACCTATGGGTTAGTCAATTCCTTTTTTTCTGAGACAAAATGATCCATGGTTATGTAATTAAGAATAGTATCAGAGTGCAGATCTTGGGGTGTGTAAGCTTTCAAGTATTTTATGACTTACAAGTCCTTTCACTTCAGTCTGAGGTTTTGCGTGCATTTCTGCATTGTTGATTTTTGAAGGTAATCAGGATGATGCAGTGGATTACTGACTATTAAAATGGCTGTCATTGGTAAAAGAAGACATAAGCAAGATATTTTTAGGGATGTTTTTGTTCATTCTCAATGTTTATGTACATAGCTGTAAAACTGCTACAGTGCTGGGATCCTGCACGTGATTTTCTGCTGATCACATGGCCCCACCAGCTAGGGCTGTGGGGTGGGACTGGGGCCCCAGGATATGCTATAGCAATGCAGGAACGTGTAAGCTGTAAGCCATTTGTGGGGGAACAAAAAGGGACAGGTTTTGTGTGTTTTGAGATGAGCATATGAAACCTGACCAGTTTTAGGGGACAGCTTCCAAAGTGGCTATCCTAGCAGCCACTGGAGTGACTGTTCTGGACTCAGACCTGAAAATCATTGCTGCCGTGCTTGATCAAGAGGATGATAGGATCATGGGACTGTTCAGGCTGGATGGGACCTCAGGAGGAACCAGCTTGAAGTCAGACCCAGGTGCCTTATGGCCTTATCCAGTCAGATCTCAAAAATCCCTGAGGATGGTGAGAGACTGTGCAACCCCTGTGGAGAGCTTCTTTCAATCCTTGACCATCCTCATGAAGAAAAATGTTATCTAGTCTGAACATCTCTCGTTCCAACTTATGCACATTGCCTCTCGTTTGCCTACCATGTCCCACTGTAAAGAGCCTGGTTTGTCTTGCCACAGCGTCCCTGCAGGTGCTGGGGGACTGCTGTTTGTTCTACCCACAGCCATTTCTGCCCCAGACTGGCAAACGCCATCTCCCTCAGTCTCTCCTCACAAGTGCTCTAGCTTCCAGCCATCATGACAGCCCTGTGCTGAACTCACACCTGTCTATTGATGTCTGTCTTGTACTGGGCAACCAAACCTGGGCATGGTGGTCAAAGATGTGGTCGAAGGAGGGCTGAGTGAGGGGAAATAGTCCCTTGATATGCTGCCTCTGCTGATGCAGCCCTGTAGGCTGTTGGCCCTCTTTGTTGCCTGGGCACTGGGGGCTTCTGCTCAGTTTGCTGTCCACAAGAGAAATTAAAAAATAAAAAAATAAATATATATATATATAAACTAGGATTCTATTTTTAACTAAATAGCCTATTTTTATTGTGGTCTTATGTTACCCAGCTGTCACTCTCTCACTGCCTTTGTGATGACTTTGTTTGCTGGTTTCAGGAAACCATATGAAGAAAGGGTACAAACAATTTTCTTTCCAGATCACTCTTAAATCCTCAAACCAGCTCTGCTGTTAGGACCCTTGATCTGGACTCAGCAAGAGGAATATCAGTCACGACAGTCCCCTACATCATTGTAGATTTATTGAGACCAGTTATGGAACTAATGTTTTATATTCCAGTGCAATTAGTAGGAGTATCTTCATTTTATTTCTTACAACTTCTATGTGTGACTGCTATGGTTTTCCCATATTTTGTACAGTTTCATGTGCCTCCTTCTGGGAAAATTAACTGTGTAGCAGTAAAAATTGCTAGCATGTCTGTCAACCCAACCAAGTGTTTGGGAGATGATCATTTTTATTCTTCTGAATGACTTGGGTTGTTTATCACAAGCTTTTAAGACTTCAAAGGAAAAATCAATATTAATCCCCTGCTGAAAACTAGAAGCATCCATTTTGTCAATGGGTCTAATCTGCCATATTTGATGCAACTGCCAGTGTAATAAGAAAGCCTCATTAATACTAATGAGGGTGGATGATTATCTGCCTTTTTAAATGATCATGTCCTGAGTTGCTTAATGTTCACATTTTGGAGAAGAAAGTTTACACTATCATATTTCATGGTTTGGACACAATTAAAGCTTTATTTTTTAAAAATTGAAATCCTGTTGCAAAATGAATTTAAGTTGCATCACAGCACAGAATAAACATTATTTTAACTCTGTGTTTTACAATATTTTAGCCTCTTGAGACTACAACATATCATAGGGTACAAGCTTCAGATATTGTTTTTGCACACTTATGAAATCTGTTTCTTAAGTTGATGTTTTGTGTGTCTGTTATATCAGCTTCTTTTAGCCCTTCTGGGGAAGGGGGGAGGTTTTTCTTTTAGGAATAACAATACAGATTATAAAGTAATCCATGAATGTTTATGTCTTTTTATTTCATCATTTATTTTAGTGTAGGTCAAAAATGTAGAATAAACTTAATTAAACATACACTTAATTAAGGTGTATGTTTCCGCTTTACTATGAAATTTCTGAATTTGATGCCTTCAAACTCAAATGAAAAAACTATTTACCAGAAATTACCACACTTGGTTACCTATATGCAAGGCTATTATAATCTTTTAAAATAATTACTTTTGAATCTCATAATTAAGGGAAAAGCTAGAATATGTTTTATGAGCAACCTATGAAGTGTGTGGCTCACAGTGCAAAAAATCAAATTATAACACCTGGAGTAACAAACTAAGTTTTGCTGAATTGTAATAAGGTCATTGATCTAATCTCAAAGAAACAAATTCCTTAGCACATATCTGCATCCTCTTTCTTTGATTCCTTATTAATATTTAAACAAGTTTTAACAAAAAGACATTAAGAAAATTATGGTGAGCTATAATCAAGTCTTATGAAGCATTGCAGTGAAACCATTTTGAATTAAGATGAACTTTTGTCCTTAATGCATCGTGTTGAATATGCGGTGTTTTTTTTTGTTTTTGTTTTTGTTTTTGGGGGGGGGTGAGGGAGGGGACTATCATTTTTAAATCATATCATAACACTGGAAAACAGCATTTACTGTGCTACTTTGCAACTAAACTGGTATTTGTTTGTTCTTCATGTTTAAGAATGTTTTTAAGGCCGTTTATGCTATTCTAGGGGCATGAAAAGTATTATACTTTTTCTAGGTTTTCAATCTGCCTTGCTTATGCTCAGCATACAAAGAAATACCAGTTTCAAAACCTGCTTAATATGTTCTGCTGGAAGAAAGGACTATTGCATATTTTCAGTGGAGTAAAGTAGGCGAAAGAAAACTAAAGAAAACCAGAATCTGATGTGAAACACAGACTCCAAATACCTGTTCAATCTTTGGCACTCTAGATCTATGTATTTTTATCAAAGGAAAAGGATCACAACCTTTTCTTTTACAGAGTTCTGAAATGTTTTTGTAGTTGGTAAGACAGATCATTTGGTTTCAGGTTTTTCATTTTTTTTTTCTTTTTCTTTCTTTCTTTTTTAGAAAAAGAAATCAATACTGTAATCAATCAGAGAGGCACTGACTGATTCCACTGGCAGTCCCCTAGAACTAGCAGTTGATGAGGTCAGATAAGGACATGACAGACTGTCAGTGTTGGATAAACCATTTCTCTTGGGTGGATTAATACAATATTTGTAGCTGCAAGGAAAGACTGCCATTTCTGAGTGTTTCATGAAGGGATTGGGAGGAGGGTCAAATAAAAGTTATTTCAATCAGCTCTATAGTCAAATTACCAGTCAGTTAGGTGACCTTAAGTCAGTCAAGATGGAAAAAAACAACAACAAATAAATAACAACAAAATCAAAATCAAATGTAATTGTGAACTTTTGTCTTTAATGGATTCTGTCATTCTGCCCTCCTTTGACTTCTGGTAGTCTGTTTTTCACTTGACAATTGTCTACTTGCCAATTATGAAAGCATTGAGGGAACTATGTCAGTCACTCACATCAGCTGTAGGCTCCTTGCTTCCCACATGGACTGCCTAGTATGCTATAAAATATGAAGAATATCTATTAAACACAAAGGTATCTTTACCATCTTCTGCCTTTGGAATTTTACAAATAACAATGATAATAAAAGGCCAGAATCATCTTCCTCAAGTCATGACAGAACCTTCTCAGAAGTCACATAATCTGTTGAACCCTCTCACAGGAAAATAATGCTGGAGGGTAAATGGGAGAAGGCTTTTATAAAACACTGGCTAGACAGTTACAGCTTTGCATTCCAGTTGACCTTTATTTATAACATTTTCCCATTTATTTATGTGTGACAGTAAGAGAATTACACAGTGACAAGCCAAAACCCTGCACTTGTATATGCTCTGTGGAGTTGAAAGGCTTGTTGAGGGAAGGGAGCTGAGCTGAAGTGTTAGGAAATGGAGGTTATTGCTGGGCTGTTAGCCATCAGATCTGTGGTAATTACTGAGTAGAACCTCATTGTCCCTGGTTCAGTGAAACCTCCTAGCTAGTGGGATATGATTTTATCCTCAGCTATCTAGTGAAACAGGACATAGAAGAAGTAGATCACCTCTCACTCTATAAGCAGGTGTCACAGTTCTGGTGTTGCGTAAATGATGTCTGTAAGCACTTCTGATTCTTTCTCATTGGTGAGATTAAAGCATGTGCTGAGGGCTTGGCAGAAAAGCAATGGATTTAGGCAGTTGGTTTTCTGAGATATATTTAAGGACACTGCTGAACTGGAGTCTTGCTGAACTGAGAATGTTTTGCTTAGAGAGGAGACATTAGATGCCTTCACTATACTATTATAATGTCTCCCACAAATGTTTGTCCACAAAACACTGCCCTGAATTACCTCATTTTATGCTTAGAAATAAAGATCAAAAAGAAGCAACAAAGTAAGTGTGCATCTAAGCTAGGTGTTTGCATTTCCTTCTCTGGCCATAAAGAGAGACAAAGGGAAATTAGATTGTTTGGCACCAGACCTGAAGGATAGTGGTGTGGAAGCCCTTGCCAAAGTGGTGGTGGTGGCGATTTTGTTCTTCTATCAGGAACATCTAAAATGTGGAGGGAAATCTCTAAAAAACCTCTCACAATCAATGAAAAAGACACCTAAAGAGGGTGATCTCTCTTATTCTACAAGATCTTATCCTAAATTAAATTGGATGAATCGCTCTCTGAAGATAACTATTTCCCTGATTAATGCAGTGAGATGAGTCCCAATCTGAGTCTGACTTTATCTAAAAAAAGCATGCTTGGCTTCAGCTAATTGTAGCTAAATATACAATGCCTCCATTATCTGAACATTCCCCAGGCATCATGGTTAGTTATTCTGTACCAGTATTTGTAACTGTATATACGTTGGCTTTATTTAATGTCTAATTATTTTTACTAACAAAATCCTCTCATGGACAAGTAGATTTGACCATCCCTGGTTGAGGTGCCTTACTTCAAGGACTGTCTACTTCAAAGCTGGCCATACCTCACATTTATCTCTTGGATGCATTTGTATATGAGTGAATTGCAAAGATCACAAAAGTTTGTACAGGAAACCCACTAAGAATCAAGAGCATCTGAAATTCTGTGTCATATTTTATCCCTGAAACTATTCTTTTTTTCTCTCTCTCTTGGAGGGGCAAGATAGATAATTCCTGCAGAGGTCATTGACGACCTTCAGAATAGCATTTCTTTTATATTAAGAGATGAATTAAAATACTGCCTCAAAAGATCCTGCACAGCATTTGGTGGTTAAATGGCTTATCTAAATATATGGAGGAAACACACCCTTCTTTGTCAGCTAGAATGAGAAGTAGTTTCTAGTAAGTGACAAATTACATGAGCTGATCTAAGTAGCCCAGCAATGAGGAAGTGCTTGTTACAATAAGAGAATCTGATTATAAATCAGAAGAGTGTTTTCTGCCTGTCCCTCTTGGTACTATAATTTTGCTGCTGTCAGACTTTCCTTCAAGAACTGAGCTCTGAGCTGCCCTAGAGAAAAGGGTTATGCCAATACTAATGAGAAGGGTAGGAATGTTTGGGAGTAACTGGGGAATAATTCCTTTTTGTTTTGTTAGCTAGTGAAATAATGGCAATAAAGATAATGTTAATGAGGTACAAATCTTCCATGCCTTAGTCCTATTTGACCTTGGCTAATGAAGAGCAGACAAATCCTCTTGAAAACTGAGATATGGAGATTGCTGTGAGACAGTGACCACCCCAGTGGAATAGCATGCGTGATCATACACCAGGATGCAAATATACTGTGCAAATACACAGACAAACTGTGTGTAAAATCTAAACAATATTTTAAGGTTAGTTACATCACATGTAATATCAGAGAGAGAAGCCAAAAGCACTCAGACCAACTCAGCTGCACATCACTGTAAAGCACAAAATCCCCTGTTGAGAGGTACAAAGCACTCATTTCTGTTGTTCAGGATTCACAAACCACTTGGGACTAGATTCATTTCAGCTATCTGAGGCATTTAAGTGAACAGAAGAGAGAGAAGATGTGAGATGGCATTTTTAATCATTGGGGTAAGACTGACACTGCCAGCAGATGCATCAGCTTTTTGGAGGGACTATCTCAGTGATAGGACTTACCCTTTTGAGTAGCTTACTTTTCTAGTGTATGTTTTTTGTGAACATATCAATCACAGAATAATGTCTGGGCTGTTTTTGCTGCAGTTCAAGGTGATGGGGTGAAAAGAAGTGTATCAGTTCAAAAATTAAATTACTACACTTATGTATTTGACACACACTAGCAGAGCTGTGTCCTAAATCAATTAAACAACTAATAACTATGTCAGTATTTTGATACCGTGGCTGTGTCTCCTTTTTTGTATGTGTGATCTCTGTCTTTGTGGCAAGGTAGAGAAGTAATGTTGGAGTCATTACAGTGATACTGCATACTCTAAAGATTCCTCTCAACAGATAGATTTCTTCTGATAGGATGTACTGGCTTGATGATTGCTTTGTCTTTTGCAGTTACAGAGAGTCATCTGTACAAAAACAGATCTTCCTTTTTTTTTTTTTTTTTTTTTTTTTTTAGTCATCATTTTGGGCAGGTGTATAAGAATGGGTGCAAGAGGACATAAGTGAGCTCTGGCTGTGCTCCAAGTTGCTTAGACAGGACATGAACCCATGTCCATAATGTGACTTGCTGGAAATCAAGCTCTACATTTTCAGTTCAGCTCTTTCTCCAAGAGTGTACAAGCTTTTCGGAACTCAGGCTGACTGAGTAGGATGGATGAGTAGGTATAAAGATAGGCCAGAGAGTTCACATTTAGACACATATAAAATTTTATTTATTTATTTATTTGGCATTTGGCATGTGGGAATCCTTTCTAGTTGAAGAAATAGAGAGGTTGGATAATCCCTTGCCATATTTCCTGAAGTCTGAATTCCTGATTAAACCTGAAATTATGAGAGATTGTCATTGAAGTGAGAAATGGGAGCAACGAAGTGGCTTCATCAAATTTCCCTAAACTTTGTGGAATTTATCATGAGCACAGATGGTTTTACCATACACTGTTAGGAAATACTGCAACAATTTTTAAAAGAAAATGTTGAATAATTGCACCTTTAAAACCTTGGGGAAAACAATATCCACTGAAAACTTTAATAAGAATTTTAGTTCCAGATAAAATATGAGCATTAGCCTATGCCCAGCACATACTTAATTGCTGCTTCTTTTCTTGGCAGAGAAAATAATCTATGTAAAAGTGTAAAAGTGTAATTATGAGCAAAGAAAAGTAGAAATCAAGTGCTAGAAGAGAGCGAACTTGTAAGTATGTCCTGGTCAAAACTTTTTTCCCTTAAGCTAAAAGCCGTAGTTGGGGCTTTATTCTTTATTATTGGCTAGGGCTTGCCATATCACTATTTAATAATATAATGTTGTAGAATAAGGAATGGAGAAATGCCAATCGACTTACTATTTCAAGGGTAGTAGTTTCAAGACACCCTCCTAACCTATTTTCCCTTTAGTAATTTTAGCCTCTGCTAAATCAGAAATTTCATTATGCATATTCTTTATCAGTGATTAATTTCACAAAATGATATACTACAAAAGGATTGTAATCTTTTGTATATGGCTCATCACATATCTTAGTGTTAAAAGGCAGAATTAGGAGAGTGAAGAGAATCTTCCAATTATTGCTTAATAATGACACAGTTTGAAGAATGAGTCTTGTGAGAGGAAATATTTTAAATCTATGTGACACTTGAAAATTGCTTTAAGTTACTTCATGCATTTTGACATATGAATTCTTCTTGGGGCACAACAGATGAAAAGAAATATTACATTTAAAAATTCAAGGAGCTTATTGTTTCATTAAATATTTACCAGCCATTCAAACTTTAGTGGATTTACTCTGCAACTGAACAAGAGACCTTAGGGTCTACATCTGTAAATCTTTGTGCTAGTGCCTACCAAAAGTTATTAAACTCCAGCCTTTGCCATGGTTGTAAGCTATTTAATAGATGAATTTAGAGTGCGGATGTTCTCCTGTATGCTTTAATGGTTGAGATAATAAAACCAGACCTTTCAGATAAAAATTAGTAACCAAATGCTTGAGCTAAGCAAAAATTATGCATACACTATATTTACATCATAGCAAAAATATGATAAGCATGTGCATGCAATCTGTCACTCACTGTCAGGGTCACCAACTCCTCCGTAGAAAGGGGAGAAGAGAGAACACTGGAAAAGAGAGAAATGTTTTCCCCGAGACAGAATTTTTCAGATGAGGCTATCAAGAACTGGTTAAATATCTTAACTTTTTGGCTCAGAATATACTTTAAAATTGTAGACAAATATACCACATTTGCTTCCTTTAAAATATATTTACACCTCATTCCTTTTCTTATCTAGAGGCTCCAAGGATTACACTCACCTTGCAGGTTAACATCAGATGGTATGTCTGGGCTGAAAATACTCTTCAGATGTATTAGTTATATCATGTGCATAATACTACATAAACAAACACGTGTAATCCTGGGGCTGTTTCAGTGATGTTAAGAGTGATGTAATTTGATTAACTGCAGAAAATGATCTGGACCACATTAGGGTCTAACTCTGAATCTTTCCATAAATCTGTCAACTGCAGAACTGTAATATTTATTTCAATAAGTGCATTTTTCTGTATGTTCTGTTCTTTTTGTCATTTTCATTATTGCTGCTGGGTCTCAAATTCTGGGAGTCATATGCTATGGAAAAGTCACACTGCTTTACTTATAAAACATAATAAAGGTCTCATAGTAGACCATAACATACCCTATTCTGTCAGTTTTTTTGTCTTCCATCACTTCTGCTTTCACCCTCTGTTGCTTGACACGTTAATATAAAACACCTTAATATAATGTAGAATACTGTGTATAAATATTTAAGATGATATCTAGTTATATAAGCATTTCTTGTTTCAATTGTTGGAGAATTACTTGGTATTAACTTGAAGTAACTCTTCTTTATTGAAAAATAACTTTATTTTTCATGAAATCAGACATGATGAGGAGTGAAATGAGCTGACCAGAAAATCACTTTTTTCTTTGTGAAAACGTTTAGAGGTTTATAAATTCCTTAGATACTTTTCTTCAGTCTTTTCCAGAGACTTGGGTTTTCAGCCAGAGGAATTTTGGAGATGGAATGGTCTGTTTTTCTGAAAAAGTTTCACTGGAAACTTTTAAGACAACTTTAGAAATAATTTCATTAAAAAAAAAGTGGAAAGTGCTGCTTTTGGAGAAATACAATTACAGCTGGGATAATGAGAGAGTATCCAGAGAGGAAAAGAGCAATCATTACACCAGGACTTGTGGCATCGGGGAAAAATAATCCTGTAAATTCCCTATGCATATGTAGATAAGCATAGCATCCCCATCAGCCATGCACAGAAATCAGATTAAAATTTGATGGTAAATGGAAGGAGAGAGGAGAGTCTGATATAGCAGTAAAGTCTGGAGAACAAAAACACACAGCAGGTACTAGAACCCTTCTCTAATCCCCTGCCCCTATTTGTGTGTGTGTGACTGGCAGGGCTCTGCCTCTTGTCCCCATGATATTATAGCAAAGAATAGGCAGCTTTGAGTGTGTAACTTAACTGAATGTTGGCTTGCCTTCAGTATTGCATCACAGTCAGATGCAGAAATTATCTTGGTCAGGATCTGATTCTTTACGTACCCTGTGACACAGGCAGTGGCTCTAATCTTAGTGACATATGTGGAGAATGTGTTCACTATCCTGATGTCTGTTCTGAAACACCCAAAACTCCTTTAGCTCTTCAGATACGCCAAAGGTTCAGAAGCACTGAGTACTGTGTGGTTTCTCTCAGCCTGTAACTATAGGAGATTTGTCCAGCATTGATACTGCTCTGCTTATGTGTTGAAATTCCCCTGCCCCTGCCCTGTCTTCCAGAGTTTAGTTGTGCTGTCACCAGCTCATCTTTACAGTCAGAAAAGAACAAGACACCTAATTTTTACATGTAGTGACTCATCTCAGCTGAAGACACATATCTAAAATATATGGACTGAATCACCCTTTGAAGACATGTTTTTCTTTTCTTTTTCTATAATGGGAGCCTGGGGAGACAAATTCAGACCTAGACATCCTACTTATTGTCATCTGAATTGCCTTAAGGTGATTCTCATTCTTTTACTGGAAGAGCTAACATCTATCCTTGGGTCTTGCCCCCAGAGCACATTAAAGCTTACTATTATTGACTGGTACTCAGGCACAACGCTGGACTCAACTGTGAGTTGACTTAATAGGAGCTTCCTGAGTTGTCATTCTTCATTATAAGGGTTGATATAGTTTGGTGAGCTTTTGCCCTGTTTAGTCTTGTCCCGCCTTCAGTCAGAAGTGAGTGAAATCCAACCCAGGTTCAGAAGCCCATTGCTGCAGAGGCAGAGCCTTCCAGATGCCTTCCAGAAAAGTCTCGCATTCCGGGACATATTTCTGCCTTGCTGCAAAATGTTCTCTTTTTATCTTAATTAAGTGTGGTAATGATGGCAGCATGTTGGGGGCAGCAGCACCGCCTTAATGTCCACAAAACACCTCCTGTTACAACAGCATTCAGCCACTTTCTCCTAAATGACTCCCCCATGAGTGGCAAGTGGAAGCAGCAGGGTGATGCCGCAGCACTTGGCTTCAGGGGTGGCCAATAGTCTGCAGCAGGAATGGCAGCAAGGACACCAGTGGGGTGAAGAGTGCTAAGCAGGAGTAGTTATCATAGCTCTGTTTCTGAATCTTTGTTTCACAGCTGCTCTACCAGGCAGTCCATGGAAATGAAAATGCTGCGATAACAGTTCTGTCCAAGCTGATGAAAACTGTGTGATAAATTGCATGGATTACTGGCTAGCCTTTATCAGTTTATGTAGTAAGACCTCAGTTTTTCTCTTTTCCCTCTCATTTCAGCTCATTTTTGGCATGCACACAATGATTTTATTTTGATAGTTTGCTTAAAATTTCTTGTTGACTTTTCACTCTTGGTTCACTTTAGTCATCTGAATTGTAGTGTGCAATTGGTAGTGATGGGAACTTTCTTTCAGGGCAAGTTTTGGAACTGTAATCACATTTTCACCTCATCATGTCTTCATATTCTCACTTTTGCAGTGTGCTGGCCCCTGGCAGTTGATTCATCATGCGTCCCTAAGCACAAACATGGACTGGGACATAGAAAGCAATAATAGAGTAGAATAAATCATATTACAGCCTCATGTCTGGGGGAAAAAGATCAGAGAAGGCATGCCAGCTGTGAGTGTAAATGTATTGTATGGCTTCTGGTTTGTCAGCTCAATGGTGTAGTTGTGAATTTATGGAGTCTAGGTTTTGAAAAATGCAATGCTAGCTGCTTTGATCAGAATCAATACCAGTCAACAGAATGAACCAGATTTAACTGGCCAAATGCTCTGGCAAATCATTTAATGTCTGAACTCAAAGAGATACTGTATGTGTTGCTCACAGTAAAACAATACTTACTGATCTAAACTGGATTATTAAGCACATGCTCGTTGCACAGGCACATGTTTAATATTTTTATTAGCATGTGATGGCAAGAATACATTATTAAAAATTGAATGAAGACAAGAAATGAGCAGGCAGTTCTATGGAGTTATTTATTTAATCATTCATTTGTTGTTTTTGTTGTTGTTTTTCTCTCTGCACAATTGCATGACAAGACCTACAGTATTTCCATCATTGAATAACAGTGATTTATTGAAGAACACACTTGTTCTAATCGTTTGTGATACATCTCCCAGAAATCTCATATGAAAAATTGTACTTCCAAAGTGTCTTGAAATCGTTCACAATTATCAAAGCCCTTTCCTTTCTGTTGAAAATTCCCATCCCTCAATATAGAAGTATCATAGATGGACTTAGTACTAGACATAATATAAATGCAGGTAGCATGGTTAACAAAATGCTAGTTTGCTATCTATGTATATAATGCTGTATCTCTCTGAGATGGTAAAAATAAAATCAATGCAGTCCTTACATGTAATATTTATCCTCAAGAAAAAAGATTCATACTATAATTCACTACCTAAGAATATATAAGAAGTTATAAGATTTTAAAAAAGAAAGCTATATTCTTACATCTTAGATGCACAAATTGTTATATTTTGCTTTGGAAAGCATAAAAAACAAAGGGCTATCTTTCCTCTCTCTACATAAACCCATATTTCATGTAGGTTTGACAGGAAACTATAATACCTAAATTACAAAGGACACAGACTGCACAAAAATAAAATGTTAATATAGTTGAGATCATGTTTTCTGTTTGTGTAAGTAAACATAACTGACGTCTAGAATTATGCAGAACTAAAGTAACCCTATTAGGAATATTTAGTCCTTTTTTTTCAATTATAGTATTTTTTTTTATTATTATTTTATTTATTAGCAATTTCTTCACTAGTTTGGGTATCTGAAAGTGCTTATGCAGCAAATGCAGAACACAAAAATGAACACAATAGGCTAACAAGTCACACAAGAAATACATAGAGCTCTTGGAGAGAGTCCAGTGAAGGGCCACAGAATAGATTAAGGAGCTAGAGACTTTGGCACAGAAAGAGAGGCTGAGAGAGCTGGGGTTGCTTAGCCTGGGGGAAACAAGGGATCTTATTAATGATAGACAGTTAAGAAAGAGACAGTCTCTTTTCAGTTGTGTCTGGTGACAGTAAAAAAGGTAATAAGCACAAACTGAAGCACAGGAGTTTTCCTCTGAATATCAGGAAACTTCTTTATTGTGTGGGTGATGGAGCACTGGCACAGGTTGCTTGGAGAGGTTGTGGAATCTCAAACCACGGAGATATTCAAAAGCTGCTGGGGCATGGTCCTGGGCAACCAGCAGCTGGTTGTGCTCTGCATGATCTAGATGATCTGCAGAGTTCCCTGCCAACCTCAGCTTTTCTGTGATCTTGTGATCTGTTCAGCTTTTTCAATTCTCATTTTCTGTCTGCTGTTATGTACGCAGACTTAGGAGAATTCTTGATTTCACTATAATTTCTTTATTACTTTACATGATTACTTGTAGTTATGTAGATTAATTAATTAATTAGTGTTTTTTTTTTTTTTTTTTTTTTTTTTTTTTTCCTGGGAGATTATACATAGGTCTACAGTATTTCTGATGTCTCTTTTGGAATCACAGAATCATAGAATATCCTGAGTTGGAGGGGACCTGTGAGAATCAAAAAGTCCAACTCCTGGCTCCACGCAGGACCACCCAAAAATCAGACCATGTGTCTGAGAGCACTGTCCAAACACTTCTTGACCTTTGGCAGGCTCAGTGCCATGACCACTTCCCTGGGGAGCCTGTTCCAGTGCCTGACCACCCTTTTAGTGAAGATCTTTTTCCTGATATCCAGCCTGAACCTCTCCTGTTGCATCTTCATGTCATTACAGAATCACAGAATATGTTTCAGTCCATCTATTTGTGCTTTTTTCTCTTAGGTGCTTTTAATAATTTGTTAATCTCTATCATGTTTTGGAGTTAAAAATGGATTTATATTTTATTTATTTTATTTATTTATTCAGTATTTTTCCCAAACAAAGCTGATATGGAACAGATGCTAGAAGCTACAGGTTAATGTCTGAATATCTTTCATTTTAGAGAATTCAGAAGTGCTTTGTGTTTCCTGAGTTGAACATAAATCCTATTTATGCTAATACCCTTTACAGTGTTTACATTATGTTCTGAATGAATTAGAAAATTGTATTATTTCAACAGTTTGGCTGACTGACTCTGAAAACATCACATAAGGATGTTTGATAATCATTACAAATAATTCACCTGTTTCTTCTCTAAGCAACAACTCTGTCCTCTAGTATGTTTCAGAAGCAAAAAATTCCAGCCATTAATTATGGGTACATGTAAACCTGAGTACCCACTCATACAAAAAACAAACTTCACCATATACCAGATTCTTTACAAAAGGTTTTTGAATTTTAGTAAGACAGGAGTTAATAATGCTGCATTCTCATTTTATTTCAACCAAAGACAGATGACCCAGAGCAACAGTGATCCATGCATATGGTCCCAGAGAAGATGTCATTTTGTATAAACATTATGCCTGGTCCTTAATGATGCATTCAAAGGTACAAAAAATGAAGGAAGCCGTAATGGCAACAGGGTACAACAGAAGGAATATCATCAGTGGAGGGGTCTCCAGCCTGGGTGGGAAGACCCAAGTGCCAGGAGACAGAAGGGAAGCTACATTGGAAATTCCCATGTTTCATTCCAGGTGGAGGGAGTGGGGTGCAATGTGAGTAATGTATCTAGATTAGCTGTGCAAAACTTGGATGACTCTGTTTTCTTTAGGATCCTTTCCTTACTTTTTTCATATCTCACCCATGAAAATTTGGAAAGAAAATGAGGCAAAATGCTCTTTAAAGCAGGTGTTTCAAGTTTCAGGCTGGAACCTGTGTAATGTTCACTTTAAAATATATGACATCTTACTGGCAGATTTAATCTTAGACTGTGCAATATTTACATTTTGTGATCAGCTTGTTTAACAAAAATTGACCGATCCATCTGTTTGAACACATTAGCTCAGAAACAAAAATGTCTTCTATACAATATCAGTATCTATATACAAAAAGAAAATGAATAGAAGCTATAAGTACCTGTTTGGTTTCCAGGATTGTGAAACGTTTCTTCAGGCTCTGCTGGTTTAATCAATGAATGAAATAGATTGCATTTGTTTATGGTGGTGATAGTCTGGCTAATGACTGACTCCAGTTGGAAAGAAGCATAAATATTCAGAACAAGAAATGTCCAATGACACTTACAGAAGGAGTAGTTAATCCACCCACATTAAAAATGTAGTGGTGGGATTTTGAAAATGACAGCTTTGAAATTGCCATGCAAATTTTCTATATTACTTAATGTGCAACAAAAAAGGACATATTATATTTTAAGTAGTAATAAATAAAATGTGTTCATAATAACAGTTTGCAGAAGTATTAAAAGCATTGTTTTAAAGGGTCTACTCTCCAGTCCCATTTTTTTTAGACATTCAGGTGCAGAAATTTGTATTTTCTATATTATTTATCTGCTGATGAAGCATTATAGAGTTTTCTGATTTACTTGTCAAATGATTAGCCAAAAAAATTGTATTATTTGTGGTTGCTACAGTTAGGAAGATAAATTAATAATGAAATTATTTCTGTTTTGGGAAACAGTACCAAATATTTTTATTCACTCTGGTTCAGGTGCCTTTGAAATTGATGCTGTTTTCATTAGGATTCAAGCCAATACTGTATTTACAAATGGCCAATCAGTCCAGAATTTTGATTTCAAAAGGGCCATGTGGTATGGTCAGGCATGCAGCACAGGTTTTAGTCATGGAAAAATTCTTCATCCCCAATGGGGAGTGGGCAACATTTCCCACCAAGGAGGAATCACAGCCTCTTTGCAGCTCCCTGAGGTCAGCATACAGTGTTGTAGTAGCTGCAGAAAGGTATAGCATTATATTGTACTTGGAATAAACATAGCTCCACAGCTGTGGCAAAAAATAAGGTTAGAAACTTCTTAGACCTTTCTGCCTGTTCCCTTCCCCACCAATTCTTTGAAGAATATAGACATATGAGATTGTTGGGGTCTGATGGAGTAAAGAGAGGGCTTGACTTTGTGTTAGCAGCTATACATGGGTGTCCACAGGAGAACAGGAATCAAAGGTCCCTCTTTCTAGAAGCAGTAAAACTTCATTCTGAATATCTCCAAATAACTCTGACACCTTTGCTAACATATGTAGAGTTGTAATGAATAGCAAAAATAATTCAAAGGTATTACCTGCATGGTTTTGGCATGCATGTGGTGAGAGAGATTAGGGAAAGGACATCCCGAGATATGCAGACAGGATGAGTGGAAGAGGTCCCTCCGCAAATCTTGCCAATCCACCCTTCTGAACTGGAAGCCAGAATATTTTTTGGGGATGGAACTGTTAAAAAAAGTCTTCAAAATAATACCTGAAACTTGATTCAGTTCCAGTTTCAGAAAAACTTGGCTTTGAATGGGTTGAGAAATTTGAGTCTACTTCATATTTTCATTTTATTATTTTCCCAGAGAATATACAAGTTTTCTTTTTAATTAAAATGGTAAAAATAAAACACAAAGACCCTGTGCCTCTGCTCACAGCTTCAAGCCTCTTTTGTTATTATTCTATGACAGCTTTTAGTTCTCTTAATGCTTTTTTCTCAG